>NC_091621.1:36941006-38151006 GCF_027580195.1 Bos mutus | reverse complement strand
TTCCTTCTCCAATGCATGAAAGTGAAAAGTGAAAGTGAAGTCGCTCAGTCGTGTCCGACTCTTAGCAACCCCATGGACTGCAGCCCACCAGGCTCCTCCGTCCATGGGATTTTCCAGGCAAGAGTACTGAAGTGGGGTGCCATTGCCTTCTCCGCACTGTGGTACTAGTGTTGATCAATTTCATAATGTGGATGGCTGGTTATGTGGGTGGTTCACTTTGTGATAGTTTATTGAGCTTCACACTTCTTTTAACTTTTCTTTAGGTTAACAAATTTTTAAATGAACTATAAAATGTCTACAACTTTATTTTCTGGAAAAAATAGTCATACAAACTCCATTTAAAAAGACTCTACTAAGTGTAATCAAATTATTTCCTCTATAATGAATGAATATTTTGATAAAGCAAAAAGCTTTACTTTAAAAAACTTAATAAAGTCATATTTTCTAAACCAATAAAGTCACATGTAAAAATGTTTTATTTTTATGTTGCATGGATAAAACTAGAAAGACTAAAATCACTAGGATAATTTTAAAGTAACAATTTCATTTTTTATATAAATTAGTATCATTTATTTTGGGGGGTTAAAGGATTAAACAAGCACTCATTAGATAAAAAATGAAATATGCCCTTTACTGTTCTTTCAACTTTTAAATTTTAATTTCAAAAGTTCCTTTATCTTTTTGATGTGTTTAACAAAAGATAAACATTGTGTTATTTTAATGCACTTAACGGGTAAGAAATAACTTCTAAGTAGGATTAGTAAAAACAATTTAAGTCACAAATCAGCTTTTAGGAAAATACTTCAGTTTGAATACAAGTTTATCTTATTTTCTTCCCAAAATGAATAAAAGAAATTTATTTTCTGAAGAAACTAAATCAGAAAAGTTTAGGACTTACAGAGACACAGGCAGTGTGAAGGGAAGTGAACATACTCCAGCATGGTGAGACCCTCCTCACCACACAAACCTGCAGTTCTGTTTCCAGAATGCAGGCCCTCACAGACTTTCCCTCAAGTTGCTCATTTCTAAAGGCAAGAAAATCAAAGATTCTTCCCTGGAGAAACAATCTCGATAGAGACAGTATTTGAGGGGTTTCAAGGAAGCAAAATAGCTCATCAGGGACCACCCTAAAATGACAATCATCAGTGGCATGTGGGGATCATGCACCCAGAGCTTCCAGCAAGCTGGCAGGTATTTCATTCTTAAAATACAGCATGAAGCCCCAGCCCCAAACATTCGAGGATTCTGAGTAAACAGCAACCATACTAGGAGCCAAAGAAAATTAAAAAACATTGGCAGTCTCTTCAGGCTTCCCTAGCAGCGCAGTGGCTAAGAATCTACCTGCCAATGTGGGAGATGCGAGTTTGATCCCTGATCTGGAAGACTTCGCATGCTGCAGAGCAACCAAGCCCGTGCATCTAACTCTAGATCGTGCTCTAGAGCTGCCACTACTGAAGCCCACGCGCCCTAGAGGCTGTGCTCCCCAACAAGAGAAGCCCCAAGAAGCCTGCACCCCAAAACTAGAGCGAGTAGACCCTGCTTAACACAACTAGAGAAGAGCCTGCGCAGCAGCAAACACCCATCAAAGCCAAAAATAAACAGACAGATCAGTGGGCTCAGTCATGTCTGACCCTTTAGACTGTACCCTGCCAGGCTCCTCTGTCCATGGAATTTTTCAAGTAAGAATATTGGAGTGGGTAGCCATTTCCTCCTCCAAGGGATATTCCTGACCCCTGGGTCTCCTGCATCTCCTTCACTGCAGGCAGATTCTTTACCACGAGCCAACAGGGAAGCCCAATAGTTATATAAAAAATACTGGTAATACCTTCAGAGAGAGATGAGCAAGCACTGTATTCAATCTATGAACAGAATGCTACAAAACAGCAACAACTGGCACCTTGGGCTTTCATAATTTAAAGCATGAGAGGTGAAGCATAAATTCAATAGATTCGATGATAAAGTCAAGGAAATTTCCAGAAAATAGATTAAACAGACAAAAATTAAAAAAAGAAAATCAGAGGGTCACTCTACAAGGGTCTATTATCCAAAAAAAGCCAGAAGTTCTAGAAATGGGAATAGACAATGGAGAGCAGGGAATCATAAAAAGAGACATTTGAGAGTTTCCCATTATTGAAGGACATGAATCTCCTGACTGAAAGGACCCACTGAAATGAAATGCCCACTTCAACAACAGCAACAAACCACACCAAGACATAGCATCATGATATTTCAGAATATCAGAAATTGGGAGGGAAAAAGAAAAGACCCAAGAGCTCCCAAGGGAGAAAACAGATCCCATACAAAGGAATGGGAACCAGAATGTCCCGGACTTCTAAACAGCAAAGCTGCGTGCTAAGGTAAGGCAGTGTCCTCAGATTTTTAAAGGAAAGTGATTCTTCAATCTAGATTTCTATAATCTAACCAAACTATCAGGAGTAAGGGTAAACTAAAAATATTTTCATACATGTAGGGCCTTGAAATTATGGAGGAGGTGCCTTACCACATGAGAGTAAATCAAGTAAAAGAAGTAAGTAGGATTCAAGAAAAAAAGTTTCAGGTGTTTCAGTCAGAAAGGCCCCCTTCCTTAAGTCCCTGGGGCAGAAGGAGCGACCTCCATCCTGTGTAACATTCAAAGGAGCCTCTGAGCCTCTGCTCGGGCCATCACCCTGACCCGGTGGGATCTGTGGAAACTGGAACTGTATGTTCTTTCTCCAACACGATATACCATACTTTAATAAAAAGCCAAGTAAAATGATGAAAGCAAACCTCTCCTCATCAGCCCCCAACCAACCCAACTCCCTCAGCCTGTGGAAGTGGCTTGCCTGGCTTCAGAGCCAGATAGCCATAGGGAAAAGTCAGCATTTGTCCAAACGTGCTTGGAAAGGCCATCTTTGAGTCCAGGCCTGTGATCCCCAAGTGCCCAGCCCACTAGAGACCCAAAGGTTGGCCCTCCCATCCGTGCCTGGCCCCGGGCCCAAGGGTACACCTTCCTCCTGAGTGTGTGACAGGCAGGCTTCGAGGATGCCCACTAGAAACTCATGGAACTGATTTAATTTGTACCGTACAGTTAATGTAAGAAATTTTAATTTCAAACCATGTAAAACAACAGAATATATAATAGAAAAAAACTAATAGCTATTTGAGCAAGGTACTTCCTGGGTAAGTGAGTGACAGTGAACTTACACTAGTCAGTCTCTGTTTGCGGTGAACTAATACTTTCTCATGTGGTTGACTCAAAATACTTATGAAGAGAATTACCTTCAAAAATATACTGTTAAAAAATTTAAAAGTATGGGGGAAAAGATAATGTAAAACTTTACTAGATAGAACAGAGTATGGATGCCAAGGTAATTACAAAATGATTCTTCCTGGTTCAAAAAGGTGTTGCCATGACCTTCTAACCCATTGCTGAAGTACACATAAAACACTCCTTTAAATGGAAAGAGAAAAGTTAACCAAGAAATTATCCTTTTCTCTCCAATCAAAATTTTTAAGAAATATACATGTAATGTTTTTTATATATTGTAACGTAAACAAGACTTTGCAAAAACACTTAATTTTTAGTGACTGATAACATTGATTGCATTTAATAGGTCGATCTTGCTAGTTACAGAAGAATCCTGTTTATGTTTAAATGATTCCTGGCAGTGATCAGTGGCCATTTAAAAGGTTTACAGAGGAACCAAGAATAAAGGATAAAAAAGTACCAAGAACTGTAAGCGGCCTTGGCCATTCATAAACATCTAAACTTGGAACAGTAACTAACAACTGGAATTTCATCGATGAATATGTTGTGGATATTTAACAATATTTTTTTATTATTTTCATATTTCAGAGTATTCTATTTAAAAGAATTATCTGTAAATCTGGCATTAGAATACAAATGTAAATACTTTTAATGAAATTTTGCAACTTTTTAATGTTTTGACATAGTTTTCTATTTGTCTTTATTTCGGATACCAAAATTATAAAACATCTAAGTAATATATTTTTGTTGTTGTTTCAGGGCTTAGGGGTAAATTCACCCTGAGCATGTGAATATAGAAAGATTAGTAAATATTAAAAAAAAAAAAAAAGTTCAACAAAGAAGGAATTCCCAAGGACAGCTGTTGTCCAGGCCAACAAAGCAAGCTCTCCAGACTGCCGAGGCCAGTTTCCAAACGGAAAAAATGCAGAACTCACAGAGGTTTACAACTCTGCTAAGTTTTTAGGCAGCTTATACACAGGCTTGAAACATACTAATTGAAATATATGAAAAAATCAGCATTAGGCCTATGTAAAGCTAATCAGGAAGCAAGAGAATCATTAACCCCAGAAAAAGAAAGAAAAAAGAAATGTAAAACAGTAGCACATGGCTCAGCATCAAACAATAAAACAATACTGATATAAGATGTAACAATCATGAGGAAAGAAAAAGGCGTGGAGAGGGGAGGTTTAACAGGGTTCCATACAAAGAGGGTCAACAGGTAAAGTGAAAAATAGGTCAGTTAAGGAACAGTAATATAAACATGCTACTTAGAAACATGGAGGTAAAGAGCCAGAAAAATAAACTCAACTTGTTCAAAGCTGTCTCTTGGAGGTGGGTATGAAGGGTGAGATAGGGGAGTATTAATATATAGTCTTTTATAAGTAACAGCTTTATTGAGATATATTTCATACACCACACAATTCACCTGTTTGAAGTATATAATTCAGTGGCATTCAGTATATTGGGCAACTATCACCATCAATTTTAGAATATTTTCATCACCCCAAAAAAGAAACCTAATACTCATTAGCAGCCACTCTGCATTCTCCCTAAGTCCTTCCTTTGTTGTTTTCAGTTCTAAATTGTGGTAAAATACACACAATACGAAGTTTACTATTTTAGTCATTTTTAAGTGTTCAGTTCAGTGGCACTAAGTACACACACACTTGAGCAACCATTACGACCATCCATCTCCAGAAATTCTTCATCTTCCCACAACCAGTAAGAATTCCCCACTGCCTCCCTCCCCAAGCCTTGCTGACGGCTGTTGCTGTTCTACCTTCTATTTGATTCTTCCAATTACCGTATATGAGTGGAAGCAAACAAAAATTGTCATTTTGTGTCTGGCTTATTTCACATAACACGATGTCTTCAGGGTTTACTCATGCGGTAGCATACGTCAGAGCTGCACTCTTTATGAAGGCCGAATAATACTCCAACACTCCATTGTGTGCACACACGTTTTAGTTATCTGCTCATCTACTGATGGACATGTGGGAATGCTTCTACTTTCTGGCTATCATAAATAATGTTGCTATGAAAATGGTGAATGAATATATCTGTTCAATCCCCTGCTTTAAGTTATTTTGTGTATATACCCAGAAGTGAAATGCTGGATAAAACGTTTAAATTTTTAACTTATTTTTATTTTTTCACTTTAGGGTGTGCTGGCCTTCATTGCTGCACGGATTTTCTCTAGTTGCAGTGAGCAGCGGCTACTCTCTAGTTGCAGCGCACAGGCTTCTTGTTGCTTCTCCTGTTGCAGAGCACAGGCTCCAGGCGAATGGGCTTCAGTAGCTGCAGCACAAGAGGCTCAGTAGTTGTGGCTCACGGGCCTGAGAGTGTGTAGGCTTCAGAAAGTTGTGGTGCACGGGCTCAGCAGTAGCAGCTCATGGGCTCCAGAACATGGGCTCGGTAGTTGTGGTGAATGAGTTTAGTTGCTCCGTGGTATGTGGAATCTTCATGGACCAGGGATCAAACCTGTGGCCCCTGCACGGGCAGGTGGATTCCTATACAGGTTCGCCACCAGGGCAGTCCTGAAATGTTTAATTTTTTGAGGAAAAGACATATTGCTTTCCATAGTGGGCGTATCATTTTATATTTCCATGAGCAATGCACAAAGGTTCCAATTTTTCCACATCCTTGCCAACACGTGTTTTCAGGTTTTTTTGTTTGTTTTTAATAAAAGCCATCCTAATAGGTATGAAGTTGTATCTTATTGTGGTTTTAATTTGCATTTTCCTAATGACTGAACTGAATGATTAGTAATGTTGAGCATCTTTACACGCTAGTAAAGTAATGCTCAAAATTCTCCAAGCCAGGCTTCATCAATACATGAACTGTGTACTTCCAGATGTTCAAGGGGGTTTTAGAAAAGGCAGAGGAACCAGAGATCAAATTACCAACATCCACTGGATCATCAAAAAAGCAAGAGAGTTTCAGAAAAACATCTATTTCTGCTTTATTGACTGTGCCAAAGCCTTTGACTGTGTGGATCACAATAAACTGTGGAAAATTCTGAAAGAGATGGGAGTACCAGACCACCTGACCTGCCTCTTGAGAAATTTGTATGTAGGTCAGGAAGCAACAGTTAGAACTGGACATGGAACAACAGACTGGTTCCAAATAGGAAAAGGAGTACGTCAAGGCTGTATACTGTCACCCTGCTTATTTAACGTATATGCAGAGTACATCATGAGAAACGCTGGGCTGGAAGAAGCACAAGCTGGAATGAAGATTGCTGGGAGAAATCTCAGTAACCTCAGATATGCAGATGACACCACCCTTATGGCAGAAAGTGAAGAGGAACTAAAAAGCCTCTTGATGAAAGTGAAAGAGGAGAGTGAAAAAGTTGGCCTAAAGCTCAACATTCAGAAAACTAAGATCATGGCATCTGGTCCCATCACTTCATGGGAAATAGATGGGGAAACAGTGGAAACAGTGTCAGACTTTATTTTCGGGGGCTCCAAAATCACTGCAGATGGTGACTGCAGCCATGAAATGAAAAGATGCTTACTCCTTGGAAGGAAAGTTATGAGCAACCTAGATAGCATATTGAAAAGCAGACATTACTTTGCCAACAAAGGTCCATCTAGTCAAGGCTATGGTTTTTCCAGTGGTCATGTATGGATGTAAGAGTTGGACTGAGAAGAATGCTGAGTGCCGAAAAATTGATGCTTTTGAACTGTGGTGTTGGAGAAGACTCTTGAGAGTCCCTTGGACTGCAAGGAGATCCAACCAGTCCATTCTAAAGGAGCTAAGTCCTGGGTGTTCATTGCAAGGACTGATACTAAAGCTGAAACTCCAATACTTCAGCCACCTCATGTAAAGAGTTAACTCATTGGAAAAGACCCTGATGCTGGGAGGGATTGGGGGCAGGAGGAGAAGGGGACGACAGAGGATGAGATGGCTGGATGGCATCACCAACTTGATGGACATGAGTTTGAGTCAACTCCAGAAGTTGGTGATGGACAGGGAGGCCTGGTGTGCTGCGATTCATGGGGTCGCAAAGAGTGACCCCAAAGAGTGACATGACTGAGCGACTGAACTGAACTGAATGATTAGTAATGTCGAGCATCTTTTTATGTGCTTATTGGCCATTTATTTATCTTCTTCATAGAAATTTCTATTCAAGTCCTTTGCCCATTTCTGATTTGGTTTGCTTGCTTTTTGTTGTTATATCTTAGGAGTTCTTTATATAGTCTGAAATATTCACCGCCTTATATTTGGTTTGTAATTCTTCTCTATCATCCTGTTGACTGTCTGTATATTCTGTTAATACTGACACACAATTTTTCTAATTTTGATAAGATTCAAATTATTTTTTCTTCTGTTTCCCATGCCTTTAGTGCCATATCCAAGAATAACTGCCAAATCCAACATCATGAGGTTTTTTCTAAGAGTTTTATAGTTTTGTCTCTTTGATGCATTTTGGGTTAATTTTTGCATATAGTGTTTAGATAAGGGTTAAGCTTCATTCTTCTGCATGTGAATTTCCAGTTTTCCCAACTCCATTTGTTGAAAAGACTATCTTTTTCTCATTGAATAGAAAACTGGCATCCTTATAGAAAATCATTTGGCCATATATGCAAGGACTTACGTCTGGCCTCTCCAGTCTGCCCCATTGGTTAGTGTGTCTGTCTTTATGTCACTAAGGACAGTGTATGCTTTTGATCACTGTAGCTTTGCAGAAAAATCTGAAATCAGGAAGTGTGAGTCCTCTAACTTTGTTCCTCTTTTTCAAGATAGTTTTGTAATTCAAGGTTCCTTGAGATTCCATATGAATTTTTGAACAAATTTTTCTATTTCTACAAAAAATATCATTGAAATTTTGATATGGGTTGCACTGAATCTGTAGATTGCTTTGAGTATTGTTGACATTTTACCAGTATTAAGCCTTCCAAGTGATGAACAAAGGATGTCTTACCATTTCTATACACCTTCTTTAATTTCTTTCAGCAATGTAAAGTTCTCATGGTGTAAGTCTTTACCTCCTTGGTTAATATGATTAAATATTTTATTCCTCTGATTTACTGTAAACAGAACTGTTCATTTTTTTTTCATATTGTTCATGATTAGTGAAGAAAAATCATTTTATTTTTAAATGAGATGGTTAGATAGCATCACCAACTCAACAGACATAAATTTGAGCAAACTCCAGGAGATAGTAGGCGACAGAGGAGCCTGGCATGCTGCAATCCATGGGGTCACAAAGAATCAGAATGACTTGGTGACTGAACACCACCACCAACATGTATTACACAGATAAAAGATAAATACATCAAAAAGAAGACAAATATATTGCAATTCTCCAAAGATCAAGTTTAATCAGAAAGGAGATAAACTGTGTTTAAACAGTTTACATTATTCAAACAACCAGATTCTGAACTTTCCAAATTTAAAAAAATGTGAACATTTCATACTCTTCAGTATACTGTACTATAAAATGAAAGTAAATTTCCATGTATCTTTCTGTTGACCTGTGATTTTCTTATTGCAAATATAATTTGCTTTAGTTTTTAAAAAAAAATCACACCCTGTAACATATTCCACGAGAGATTCCATATATCAACAGAGAATTATCTTCTGATTTCTTATATTCTCTTCCTTATATCTATGGGTTTTGCCAGATTCTGTCAGTATTCCAGGGACTTCCCTGTATATGGTAAAGAATCTGCCTGCCTGCTCTACCAAAACTTCTCATCCCTGGAGATATTCAACAGACATTCTATATGGAGGTTTCAATCCAGACTGGGAAGGTGAATGGAACGAATTTAATCGATTTCTTTAATTCTTTTGCTTCTACTATTCTAGGATCATAGCAAATGAAGATGCCAAAAGACAACTGGAAGGTTTAGAGTTAAATAAAATAACAAAATCAACAACAAAACAAAAACAGTAAAATGAAAACTTTTGGTTCAATAATGAAATGTAGCCAAAGTGGCTTTGCTGTAAACCTAAGAATGTGCAACTTGAATGTGAGGAAAAAGTTTTAAATTTATTTTTAGAATTTCAATTGTCCACACAAATTCCAGATCAGAACTCTATGAAAAACTATCAATAAAATATTTATTGAATCACTATTATATTCCCAACATTATGCTAGGCACTAAGAACACAAAAACCAAAATAAATGTTCAGCTCCTGCTTTCACAGATCGCATGTAAATAATAACATGCAATCTGGAGGAGGCACCTTAAGTCAAGGGTGGGTAGTGAGGGAAATTCATGAAAAGAAGAGGTGACCTGAGCTGAGTCTTAAAGAATAAGGAGGAAGTAGGAATGATTTCTGACTGTATTGGGCACTGTACTGTAGGTGCAGGCTACAAAGACTACTCAGAGAAAATCTGTAGTTAGGTCAATAAGGGGGACGTTGTTCAGTCGCTAAGTGGTGTCTGATTCTTTGTGACTCAATAGACTGCAGTAAGTCAGGCTTCCCTTTTCTTCACCATTTCCTGGAGTTTGCTCAAACTCATGTCCATTGAGTTGGTGATGCCATCCAACCATCTCATCTTTTGCCACCCCTTCTCCTCCTGCCTTCAGTCTTTCCCAGCATCAGGGTCTTTTCCAATGATTTGGTTCCTTGCATCTGACTGCCAAACCACTGGAATATTAGCTTCAGCATCAGTCCTTCCAATGAATATTCAGGGTTGATTTCCTTTAGGATTAACTGGTTTGATCTCCTTGCTGTTCAAGGGACTCTCAAGAGCCTTCTCCAGTGCCACAGTTCAAAAGCATCAGTTCTTCAGTGATCAGCCTTCTTTATGGTCCAACTCTCACATCCCTACCTGATTACTGAAAAGACCATAGCTTCATCAGTAAAGTGATATCTTTGCTTTTTAATATGCTGTCTAGGTTTGTCCCTTTCTTTCCAGGAGCAAATGTCTTTTAATTTCATGGCTGCAGTCACCATCGGCAGTGATTTTGGAGCCCAACACCATAAAGTCTGTCATTGTTTTCATGTCTTACCCCATCTATTTGCCATGAATGATGGGACCAGATGCCATGATCTTAGCTTTTTGAATGTTGAGTTTTAAGTCAGCTTCTTCACTCTCCTCTTTCACTTTCATCAAGAGGCTCTTTAGTTCTTCTTTGCTTTCTGCCACAAGACTGGTATCATCTACATATCTAAGGCTGTTGATACTTCTATTGGCAATCTTGACTCCAGCTTGTAATTCATCCAGTCTGGCATTTCACATAATGTACTCTGCCTTTAAGTTAAATAAGCAGAGTGACAATCTATAGCCGTGACATACTCCTTTCCCAATTTGAAACCAGTCCATTGTTCCATGTCTGGTTCTACTGGTACTTCTTGACCTGCATACAGGTTTCTTGGGATGCGGGAAAGGTGATCTAGTATTCCCATTTTTTTCAAGAATTTTCCACAGTTTGTTGTGACCCACATGGTCAAAGGCTTTAACATAATTAGTGATGTAAAGTAGATGTTTTTCTGGAATTTTCTAGTTTTTTTCTATGATCCAGTTGATACTGGCATTTGATCTCTGGTTCTTCTGCCTTTTCTAAATCCAGCTTGAACATCTGGAAATTCTTGGTTCACGTACTGCTGAAGCCTTGCTTGAAGGATTTTGAGCAATATCTTGCTAGCATGTGAAATGAGCACAACTGTATGGTAGTTTGAACATTCTTTGGCATTGCCTTTCTTTGGGATTGGAATGAAAACTGACCTTCTCCAGTCCTGTGGCCACTGCTGAGTTTTCCAAATTTGCTGGCATACTGAGTGCAGCACATTAACAGCATCATCTTTTAGGATTTAAAATAGTTCCAGTGGAATTCCATAACTTCCACTAGCTTTGTTCATAGCAATGCTTCCTAAGGTCCAGTTGACGTCACACTCCAGGATGTCTGGCGCTAGGTGAGTGACCCCACCATAGTGGTTATCCAAGTCATTAAGATCCTTTTTATACAGTTCTGTGTATTCTTGCCACCTCTTCTTAATATCTTCTGCTTCTGTTAGGTCCATACCATTTCTGTCCTTTATCGAGCCCATCTTTGCATGAAATATTCCCTTGGTATCTCTCTTTTAGAAAAGATCTCTAGTTGTTCCCATTCTATTGCCTTCCTCTATTTCTTTGCACTGTTCACTTAAGAAGGCTTTCTTATCTCTCCCTATTATTCTCTGAAACTCTGCATTCAGTTGGGCATATCTTTCTCTTTCTCCTTGCCTTTCACTTCTTTTCTTTTCTCAGCTAACTGCAGGGCCTCCTCAACCATTTTGCTTTCTTGCATTTCTTTTTCTTTGGGATGGTTTTGGTCACTGCCTCCATAACAGAAGAAGCAAGAATCACAATCCTATGGCCTCCAGAATGAAAACCACATCACAGAAAACTAACCAAAATGATCACATGGATGTAACTTAATGACTCTTATCCGCCATGCTGTGTAGAGCCACCCTAGTCGGTTGGGTCATGGTGGAGAGTTCTGACAAAACGTGGTCTACTGAAGAAGGGAATGACAAAGTTCTTCAGTATTCTTGCCTTGAGAACCCCATTAACAATATGAAAAGGCAAAGAAATATGAAACTAGAGATGAGCCCCTCAAGTCCGTAGGTGTCCAATATGCTACTAGGTAAGAGTACAGAAATAGCTTTAGAAAAGAGGCTGAGCCAAAGCAAAAACAATGACCAGTTGTGGATGTTTCTGGTGGTGAAAGTCAAGTCCAATGCTGTAAAGAAATATTATTAGGAACCTGGAATGTTAGGTCCATGAATCAAGATAAATTGGATGTGGTCAAACAAGAGGTGGTGGCAAGAGTGAACATCGACGTTTTAGCCATCAGTGAATTAAAACGGATGGGAATGGGAGAATTTAATTCAGATGACCATTATATCTTCTACTGTGGGCAAGAATCCCTTAGAAGAAATGGAGTAATTTCTTAATTACTCCATAATTACTATTAATTACCATGATCAACAAGAGTCCAAACTGTAGTACTTGGGTGCAGTCTCAAAAATGACAGGATGATCTCAGTTCCTTTCCCAGGCAATCCATTCAACATCACAGTAATCCAAGCCTATGCCCCAACTACTAATGCCAAAGATGAAGTTGAACAGTTCTAGGAAGACCTAAAAGACCTAGAACTAACACCAAACAAAGACATCCACTTTATCATAGGGGACTGGAATGCAAAAGTAGAAGTTAAGAGATACCTGGAGTTAATAGGAAAGTTTGGCCTTGGAGTACAAAATGAAGCAGGGCCAAGACCAACAGAGTTTTGCCAAGAGAATGCACCACTGGTCGTAATAAACACCCTCTTCCAACAACATGAGAGATGACTCTACATATGGACATCACCAGATGGTCAATACTGAAGATGGAGAAGCTCTATACAGTCAGAAAAAACAAGACCTGGAACCGACTGTGGCTCAGATCATGAGCTTCTTATTGCAACATTCACACTTAAATTGAAGAAAGTACAGAAAACCACTAGGCCATTCAGGTGTGGCCTAATACAGTGGAAGTGACAAATAGATTCAAGAGATTAGATCTGAGAGACACAGTAGGGTGGAAAGCCATATGAAAAACTACTTACAAAACAGTAAGATGAAATGTTATAAAACAGAAATGTTATAAACACAGACTCAATGAGGAAAAGGAATACAGCACAGGAAAGGCAGCACACAGATGCCAGCGTCTGAGCTGGATTAGGGAAGGCTTACAGATGCTCAATGGGCCGCAACCCAGGGAAGATACAAAAGTGTGACATGAAAGACATCTAGGGTGGTTGGAATCTGCATGTGGTTTAATTTGGCTAAAATTGATATGCAGCAAAAGAAGGGGTAGGAAGAGAAATACAGTGAGAAAGGAAGGAAGAAATGATTCTATAAATGCAACTGGGAGATGCTAGTGACAAAACCTTCTTACTTTTTTTTCTGAAAAAAC
This sequence comes from Bos mutus, assembly GCF_027580195.1. Classification (NCBI taxonomy): domain Eukaryota; kingdom Metazoa; phylum Chordata; class Mammalia; order Artiodactyla; family Bovidae; genus Bos; species Bos mutus. Next base: position 38,137,861 of record NC_091621.1, on the reverse strand, counting down.
TTTATTTTTAATTTGAATGTTAAGAATTTTTCTTACTCCTCTGTGGGAATACTTGATTCATGAAATATATTAACTTTTGTTATTGCAAACACTTTTTTTAAACTTAACTTTTACTCACTTTAAATTTACCTAAGTTTTAAAGTTTGATATAGTTAAAGTAATTGCTTTTTTGTAATTGATGCCTCTGTTTTTATGTTCATAAAGTCCAGTTGGAATGTAACTACAAGAGATGTTATTAAGATCCAACACAAGGTAAAATAGGAGGAGGAGAACCAAGGTAGATTCGATTAACAACAGCATGTGAGAAGAGAAAAAGTAGGAGAGAAAAGCACTGTCTGGAAGGCAAGATGCATTAAAGCATAACTTCCCAACTAACGAGCCCAAGTTGAGTCAGCTGAAGGTGGAGGAAGAATACTAAAAAATTATTTTCAAGGTTCAAAGGAGACAAATCTACATTTGCTTTCTCAAGAGTTAGAGTTGTTTCCAGTTTCCATAGATTTATAAAATCCTAAGTTTTCTCCTAAGTCCAAGGATCTTAGCATATCTTTTACTTTGATGGTTTCATTAAAACGGCAATTATCAAACTGAATTCCATTCTAATTCCACATGATTCAAGTAACCAATTCCTTTTTCCTCCTAGTAAACTCCCAAGTTTTCTTTGGTAGACCTACTTTCTCCTCTAATTCTATGACGAACGAGAAATTTAACTTAAATAAGTTCAAGAACACCTTCTGGTTGTTTCAACTTCCACTTTTGTGGCTTTTAAGAATCTATGATGGTCTACTTTGACATAAGCTTTTGGACATATCCAAAAATTGGTGAGAAAAACAGTGAGTACAATGCAGATATTTAACCTTATTAACTTACAGGTAACAGTAAAATATAAATTCACTCTGACTACAGAAAACAGATTACTCACCTGCGACCACATTCTGAATATTTACCAATGTTTTTTAATATTAAGGCAGCTGTTAGTCGGATGTGTTTAGTTATTGGTCCCTCTTTTTCATCCTTAATAAGGAAAAGAAAAGAAAAAGAATAAAGATCTAAATCATACAGTGTTCACACCTTCATAGTTAAGGCTCCAAGGCTCACTTACTGTAAAATCTCGAAAGACAAGATTTCTTGATCCTCTCCTTAGAGCCATAAGGGCAGCACTGGGATGATTCACAATGGCCTTTTGTGCTCTAGGAGTTGAGCTTGTGCCCCCTACAGCTGGCTGCCTAAATTGACCAGGGAGAGGAAGAGATTGTTAACATGACAATTCAGGCAGACTGACAACAAATGACCAACCTGCCAAACCTGAACGTGGTTACTCGAAGTAGACACAGGGTGAGTAAAAGCTCTGGTGGCCCAGCAGTAATACTTACTCTTTGTGTCAACCGAGGCAAAAGGATTCATGGTCTTTTATTTGCAATCTATCAACTTTAAAGCAAACAACAGATGTCCTAGTACAACCCATATATATATATATAAATACAACCTATATATATATAAATTTAACCCTTATATAAATAGCTTAAAAGTTGAGTTCACATCTTTGAATGCAATGTTAAGATGTTAACAAAGAATAGCCTACAAGTTGAGCTGGATATTAGTTTTGCTAAATGCTACCTACAAGTAAAATATATCTCCTAAGAGTGTACTGGTATATGTATAGGTCACCCAGGAAAAGATCATCTAATACGATAATAACATGAAATTATGCTAACTACTACATTTCAAACTATTACTATCTTATAGAATTTTTTATTAACCAATTTCAATCATTTCAGTATAGCTCTATTGTCCTCTAGCAAAGATGGAGGGACTGCAGAGACAGATTTTATATAAAATCAGATTCAAACTACTCTAGGTTTCCTTTGCCACACAGAAAAACTCCATCAGTCAGTATCCGTTGCATTCTGCTGAGGCAACATTGGAGAGAGAACTGGCTCCCGGGAGAAAGTCCCGTTCCTGCCCCTCACTAGCTGCATGACTTTGAACCCTTCCATTTGCCCCTTTGCGCTTCAGGTTTCACATCTGTAAAGTGGGGATATTTCTGGCATTTTTTTACATGAGTAAACTAATTCTGAATATTAAGTTAACATAAAAGCAATCTCTAAATTGAAAGCCAATTTTGTCTATATCTACATATAGATTTCTCTAGATAAAGATCTATGTATCAACACAGATAAAAATTATTGACTATGTATAAATGACAAAGATTTTTTATTATAACGGATATACCAAAATAACCCTCCAAATTTGAACAAAATCAAACATATTGCAGCATACTATTATTAGCTACATAGAAGTGAAGTGAAAGTCAGTCAGTCATGTCCGATTCTTTGTGACCCCATGAATTGTAGCCCACCAGACACCTCTGTCCATGGGATTCACCAGGCTAGAATACTGGAGTGGGTTCTCAGGGATTGAATCTGGGTCTCCTGCATTGGAGACAGATTCTTTACCATCTGAGCCACCAGGGAGGCTGAAAGCTACATTAATATATACAAATTAAATACAGTTCACCCTTGAACAACATGGGAGTTTGGGTACCCACTCTCCCTGTAGTCCAAAATATGCATATAACTTTACATTTGAACCCCCACACCTGCAGTTCCATATCTGTGGCTTCAACCAACCAGAGATGGAACAGCATCACAGTATTCACTGTGACAAACATCCACCTGTTAGCAGATCCTCCCAGTTGATACCTGTGTTGTTCATGGGTCAACTGTACAGTGAAAATTATAGAAAAAAGTATTTGGCAGAAAAGTGACTTTCCACTGCTTTGAGGGTAAATCTAAACTCATGTTTATGGCTTATGAAAGCCTCAGCTATTTTTTCCTCATTCTATAGATCTCAGTTTGGATTCACTTTCTATCCAAAGCCTTCTATGGTCTCCTACATTGGTGTAGGTGGGCTTTCATAGTGTCCTGTGCATTTGATGCCATTTAATAAGAATCATCTATATCTCTCATTGTATCTCCAGACTTGAGAATGGCAAAATATATCTTGGTCATGTATACTTCATGTCATATTTTAGTGCCTAGCTGAGGCATGAATAGTAATGGAGAGAATAAAAAATAACGGGATGAATAAAGTATGTAAGCAGCTTCTGGTATTCCCACCCTTGTAGTTCTGTCTAGAATTTCAGCTCTCTGAAGTTAGACTAAACCGTGTCCTCAGAATTCCCTATGTTTGGCATAATGTTCAGTACACAGCAATATCTCAAAAAATGTTGACATTAATTTATCTTCATATTATAATAATTAAAATACAACTATCCCTTGGTATTCATGGGGGACTGGTTCTAGGACCCCCTGAGGATACCAAAATCCTAGAGCCAATCCCAGACAGATACCAAGCGATGGCAGTATTTGCATATAACCTACACACATCCTCTTGTGTGTTGTAAATCATTCAGATTACTTATATACTCAGTACAATGCAAATGATATGTAAATAGTTGCTGCTGCTGCTGCTGCTGCTAAGTCACTTCAGTTGTGTCCGACTCTGTGTGACCCCATAGACGGCAGCCCACCAGGCTCTGCCATCCCTGGGATTCTCCAGGCAAGAACACTGGAGTGGGTTGCCATTTCCTTCTCCAATGCATGAAAGTGAAAAGTGAAAGTGAAGTCGCTCAGTAGTGTCCAACTCTTAGCGACCCCATGGACTGCAGTCTACCAGGCTCCTCCACCCATGGGATTCTCCAGGCAAGAGTATTGGAGTGTAGTGCCATTGCCTTCTCCAAAATAGTTGCTAGTATATGGCAAATTCAAATTTGCTTTTTAGAATTTCCTGAAAAAAATTTTTTTCAAATATTTTTGATCCCTGGTTGGTTGAATATTCAGGTGTTGAACCTAAAGATCTGGAGGGCTGACTGTATTATTTAGAATTAAAGCCCTCAGTTGGAAACTACAAAATAGGAGATATTATGTAAATTTAATAAGGACCTTACAGGAATCCACAGTCAACAGAACTTGACTACAAGTTATTATAAGTGTTCATGGAAATAAAAGGTAAATGAATAACAAACAGTAAATGTGACATATACATTTTACGTTGGACCATCACATGCTACTGTAGCCTCTCCTCAGGAGTAGTTGTAGGAATAAATCTCTCTGCCATTATCAAGTACATGTTCAACTCCTCTCCCAAAGGACAAAGAACCATATATTTATTTCCAATTTACAAAGCATTTCTCATAGATCATCTGCCATTACTACCAAGTGACTTGTCTGCAAAGTGGAATCAAAATATTAGAGCTACAAGGTACTTATACACCATGTGGTTCAGCCAATATAAAAAGTGATTCCTAGGGCACTTATGTACTTTGAACAGGGTCACATACATAGCTGGACTACAACCCAGGTTTCCTGTCTCCTGACATGCTGAATTGCCTTTTATTGCTATTTTGCCTAGTTTCCTGATTTGTCTTTTATTTAAATGCACAACAGGAAGTAAACTCATGTTCCTTACTTGGTAGAAGATTTTTGATTTCCTGCTTGTCCTGGTTCATCTTGTTTTAATCCTGCAAGCAGAGCATCCTTTGAACAGTGCTTGTCCTTTTTAAGAAAACGGAAGTAAAAAACATAAGCATCAAGATCTCTAATGCAACTAAATGAGCTACAAGTCAAATAGTATTAAGAAAGTGTACCTGTAAGTGAGTGATGAAAGAAAACCTCTGTCGTTGAAAAGGCTCACAACCTTCCCAAAGACACTGCCCTGGATATACGTCTTTTCCTCCATGTTCAGTTGCTGCATGGTAGAAAACCTGTGAGGGGGTCTGAAACCACCTACAAAAAATAGAAGTAGTAGAAATGTTCTAACACTTAGATATGTTCTTTAAAATAGAAAACCTGCTCTCTTAATACAAAAGCTCCAGAACAAATAATGAGCAAAACAGTACAAATAAATATCATTCCAAATAATATTTTTAAAATTTCTGCTTATACTTAAAAGTCAAATACTCAAAAGTTCTGAACACTTCTGGTAATTAGATATAAGCTTAATATTTCACTCTCATTTCCCTAACTTCAACGAAAGTCAGTTAAGAATCTCTTGAAAGTAGATAAAATTTCATTTGAAAACACAACAGAACATAATCTCATAAACAAATACCATACTCTGTTGTACTTTTAGAAGCTGCTCAAGCATTTACCAGATTTCATATCACATATAATAAACTCCAGCATATTCAATCTAAAAATCTAAATGCTATAAACTTTGGTGAGTCTGGCTCTTAAGTTGAATTCACATTTTGTATGTCCATCCATGTTTAAGAAGTCATGTCTCTCGTTTCTCCAACGTCATACCTTACTCAGTTAGAGACCTTGAGGTTTAATAATACAAATACCTTAGTATATCTGGCCAAGGACAGAAATCTGAAGAAAATCAGACACTGTACTACTGCCTTGTTAAATAGAATATATGGCAATGAGAGAGAATACTGGAATCCAGACAGCAAAGACTACATTAAAAGACTTCAATTACTAACAACTAACTCAAATATTTATATAGTCAATATCTTTAAAGTTTATAGCAGAACTCTCTCAGAATTGAATTTTTTATGGATGTCAGATAAACATGTCTATATTTGAGCCGATTTCTGATGTGGAGCACATATATAATATTTCAAATTAATATTCCTTCAGGAAATAAATGATAGGCATTTTAAAATAAATTTTAATCAAAAGAACTGAATACTGAAGTATAAAAGATGATGTTAAAAACCATTGTAACTGACATATTTCATTCCATCTATATAAATACTTCATCCATATAAATAATTTCTGATAGTTTTATTATAAAACTATCATGGATTCAAAGAATTAATATAGTTTAAAGTGACTACCCAAAGTGATCTACAGAGTAAATGCATTCCCTACCAAAATTCCAATGGCATTTCTGACAGAAATAGAACAATTAATCCTAACATTTGTACAGAATCGCAAAAGCTCCCAAAAAGCTAACGCAATCCTTAGAAACATGAAAAGTTGGCGGCATCATGTGCCCTAATTTCAAACTATATTACAAAGCTACAGTAATCAAAACAGTATGGCATCTGCATAAAAACAGACACATAGAACAGAGAGAGCCCAGAAATAAACTCATGGATATATAATCAATTAATTTATGATAAAGAAGTCAAAAATATATAATAGAAAACAATGCCTTAATAAGAAATGTTGGAAACAATGCATAGCCACATGCAACAAAAAAGAAACTCAACTACTCTTTTATACCATACAAAAAAAAATTAACTCAGAATGGATTAAAGACTGGAATGTAAGGTTTGAAATCATAAAAGTCCTAGAAGAAAACAGAAGTGTTAAGTTGCTGAACACAGGCTTCAGCAATGATTTCTGCAGATTTGATACTGATACTAAAAACAAAAGCAACAATAAACAAAAATAAGCAAAAATAAATAAGTGGGACCACATCAAACTAAAAAGCATCTGTGAAAGCAATGGAAACAATCAACAAAGTAAAAGGACAATGTACTGAATGTGAGAAAATATTTACAAATCATACATCTCATAAGGGGTTAACATACAAAGCACATAAGGAACGCATACAGCTCAGCAGCAAAAATCCCAAAATTTTTAAATGGGTAGAGGTTCTAATTAGACACTTTTTCAAAGAAGACATACAGGTACATGAAGAAATCAATATCAAAACCACAATGAGATGTTACCTCACATATGTTAGGAAGACTACTATCAAAAACACAAGAAAGAAGTGTTGATGAGGATATGGAGAAAAACAAAACCCCTGTCCCTGTGCACCCTTAGTGAGAATGTAAACTGGTGTAGCTACTGTGAAAACTATAGAGATTTCTCAAAATATTAAAAATAGAACTACCATATGATCCAGCAATTCCCACTCTGGATATTTAGCAAATAAATGAAAACACTAACTTGAAAAGATATGTACACCCCCATGTTCACTGTAGCATTATTTAAAAAAGCCAAGATACAGGAACAACCTAAGTATCCATGACAAGCCTAAACAGTGCATTAAAAAGCATAGATATCACTTTGCTGACAAAGATCAGTATAGTCAAAGCTATGGTTTTTTCAGTTGTCATGTAGAGATGGGAGAGTTGGGCCATAAAGAAGGCTGAGCACTGAAGAACTGATGCTTTCGAACTGTGGTTCTGGAGAAGACTCTTGAGAGTCCCTTCAACTGCAAAAAGATCAAATCAGTCCATTCTAAGAGAAATCAACCCTGAATATTCACTGGAAGGACTGATGGTGAAACTGAAGCTCCAATACTTTGGTCACCTGATGTGAAGAGCTGACTCATTGGAAAAGACCCTGATGCTGGGAAAGATTGAGGGCAGGAGGAGAAGGGGGTAACAGAGGATGAGATGGCTGGATGGCCTTATCGACTCAATGGACATGAATCTGAGCAAACTCTGGGAGAAGTGAGTAACAGAGAAGCCTGGTGTGCTGCAGTCCATGGGTTTGCAAAGAGTCGGACATGACTTTGTGATTGAACAACGGGTCCATCAACAGATGAATGGAAAGAAAATGAGAGAAATATTATACTGCCATGAAGAAAGGAGAAAATCTTGTCATCTGTAATCTGGATGGCCTCAAGGGAATCATGCTAAGTGAAATATGTCAAACCAAGAAAGACAAGTATCGTATGAACTCATTTAATATGTGGAAGGTGAAAAAAAGAATAACAAAAAAAACCCAAACCCTCCCACTAAGGTCACAGATAAAGAGAAGAGACTGGTGGTTGTCAGAGGCAGGAGATGGGGGGCAGGATATGAAATAGGTCAAAAAGTACAAAACAATAGTTATAAAGAATCTGCCTGCAATGAGGGAGATCCAGGTTTGATCCCTGGGTTGGGAAGATCTTCTGGAGAAGGGGATGGCTACCCACTCCAGTACTCTTGCCTGGAGAATTCCATGGTGGGGTACAGTCCATGAGGTCACAAAGAATTGGACACAACTGAGCAACTAACACTTTCACTCATAATTCTATTTCATTAATATGAAATAATGGCTGGAACACTACTATCACAAGAAGACAGGTCTCATTTTACTTTTAAGATTTTATCTAAATACTCTTAATTTATTAACTGAAAAGTAAAACCATTTACACACACCAGACAAACACACAAATCAAACTCCAAATGCACTGACTTGTCAGAGTCAAAATGTTATCTATTTTAAACTATTTTGTAATACATTAAATGAAGCAAGTTTATTTACAATACATAAAATTGATGAATCTACTGGTTAAAAGAAAAAAGAATGCAGTTAGTCCTTCTTTAAATCAATTTAAACTACTAAACACACACAACTCTGTGTGCATGTGGTTTTAAGACAACAGGAATTTTTAAGTGCTCAATTTACCTGCTAAACACAGGGTCTATTATGTCCCTTTTACCTATGGTGTTTCCACTCATCCTAATTCTATTTTCTCTCTATTCATCTAACTGTTTAAGTCATACAAGCCAGACTTTAACTGAATATGGTACAAGGTAAAGTTCTAAAACAGTGATGAAGCTGGCTACAATGATCACATGAAGGTGGAAAGAAATTAAGGTTTCCAAATCCACTAAGTGGAATATTTGGACTTAAAATGCATAAATGTAATTTCAAATTAAAACAATGAGTTTTCAGGGAACTTTATTTTTTTCTGAGATGGGGAAGAATAAGACATGCAGTGGGATGTCACTAATGTCTACCACTGTGTCCAAACAATTTCCCTTACTTCTACTTTTCTATCAACAACCTACCCGGTCCCCTGAAACAAGCAACACGTTCATTTAAAGAGATGAGAAAATTTCATAAAGGCAACCAAATGAAAATAAAAATTTCCTGGGATTCAATTACCTAAACTGCTAACACTTTGGTTGTTGTTGCTGTTTAATCTTAAGTTGTGTCCGACTCTTTGCGAGCCCATGGCCTGTAGCTCACCAGGCTCCTCTGTCCAAGGGATTTCCTAGGCAAGAATACTGGAGTGGGTTGTCATTTCCTTCTCCGGTGGATTTCCTGACCCAGGGATCAAGTCCACATTTCCTGAACTGCAGGCAGGTTTTTTACTGCTGAGGCACCATAAGTCTTCACTTTGTCTTGTGTTTTTTAAACAAAACTGAGGTGTTTTGTTTTTTTTTAATTGAAGCAGAGTTGATTGACAATGTTGTGTTAGTTTCTGGTATACAATAGGTGATTCGGTTATATACATATTCTTCTTCATATCCTTTTCCATAATGGTTTCCCTGGTGGCTCAGAGGGTAAATCATCTGCCTGCAATGCGGGAGACCCCCGTTCGATCCTGGGTTGAGAAGATCCCCAGGAGAAGGAAACAGCAACCCACTCTGGTACTCTTGCCTCAAAAATCCCATGGATGGAGAAGCCTGTCCATGGGGTTGCAAAGAGTCAGACATGACTGAGTGACTTTCACTTTCACTGAATATAGTAAGACCTTGCTATTTGTCTAATTTATATAATAGTAAGCTATATCTGTTAATTCCAGACTCCTAATTTATCCGTGCCCCACTTCCTTTCCCTTTCCATAACCATAGTTTGTTTTCTATGTCTGTGAGTCTAAGTAACTGGGTCTGTTACTAATATAATTTTATATACCACTGCCATATGGTTATATGATGCCTTTGTACAAATAAAAAGAATGTCCTTCCTTAAGATGCTTTATCACCATCTGTGAAAAACTGTTGTAATAAATATGCAACTTCTGGCATGTACAATGTGAAGGTTGCTTCCCCTCCTCCTCCCATACACTTTGGGGTCAAACAACCACAGGTAGAGCAACTAAGCAAATAACTTCACTCCAAAACTCATTTTACTTATTGTTACTCTAGCTTTTAGGATGGCTGTTGGAATTAAATATGGTGATACATGTAAAATTATTTGGCAAATAGTATGCCAACAATAAATGAGAGCTATTATCAACATAATCATTATTATTATTAGTAGTTGTTATAGTGGTAGCAGTGGTAACCTTTCATTTTAACCTTGCCCATCTTGTTAATCATGTACTCTGAGATCTTTTCCCCAGCTATTTCAACACTGTCATACCTTGTTCAGTAAAGTTTATTAGTCTATCTCCATGTTAATGGTCCCTATTATCAACTATTACTCACAACTCATTTTATTAATTTCTGCACCCAAAACCACTCCCCACAGCCTGCTCCAAACTTTTCACCTTTTGTTAAACACTGAACTTCAATCTTGTTAGAGCTCATCTTCACCTGTATTCGTGTGAATTTCTGAACTAAGTGATTTTTACATCTCTGGGTGGGGGGACGGGCTATTACTGAAAGAATTTGTTACTCTGTTAGAGCTTCCTTAATTTCCTTTTTCTTTATATTACATCTTCTGTCATTAATCATTTTTCCTTCCTTTGGATATTAGCCAGAAGTAGCCACTGTGTCCAGGGTTAACTCCTTCACTTACATACTGAATTCTATTTTGTTTCTTCATAAACTATCCCTTCTTTTGCATCTTCTATCTTTCTGTTTCTCCTGAATCTTATACTAAAGCATAACAATATAAATGCTACTCCAACTAAAAACAGTAGAAACACTTTTTTTTGGATCCTGTTACTTTCTCAAAAGATAGAAACTAGATTTACAGTATCTGGCAAAGTGATACAAAATTTAATACCTAGTACATTTATTATAGTAAATATATCCAACACTTTTTCTCAGTCACTGGCCATCTTTCAAAGATATATATATATATATATATATATTTTTTTCAATTACATCATCAATACAATTTATAATGCCTAATCTCCTGCTCATTACTCAAATAGTCACAGCTAAAGCTCAGGATTAGCCTTTATTCTTTCACTGAAATCCCCTTCAGCCAAATTCTTTTTTTCCTTTATCCTAGTGAAAAGCTGTTTGGTTCAACTGAACAAGTTATTCAATAAGGCTACTAGGTGCAAGTTTTCTGATTTTAATTCCCCTAAGCAAACACTTGAGGTTAAAACACTTACTACCAGAACTTTTAAAAGCCAAAAACCATGACATTATTGGTATAATCTATACCAATACTTTCGGAGAAGGCAATGGCACCCCACTCCAGTACTCTTTCCTGGAAAATCCCATGGATGGAGGAGCCTGGAAGGCTGCAGTCCATGGGGTTGCTGAGGGTCGGACACGACTGAGCGACTTCACTTTCACTTTTCACTTTTAAGCATTGGAGAAGGAAATGGCAACACACTCCAGTGTTCTTGCCTGGAGAATCCCAGGGACGGGGGAGCCTGGTGGGCTGCCGTCTATGGGGTTGCAACAAGTCGGACATGACTGAAGCGACTTAGCAGCAGCAGTAGCATACCAATACTTTGGCCACCTCATGCGAAGAAATGACTCACTGGAGAAGACCCAGATGCTGGGAGGGACTGGGGGCAGGAGGAGAAGGGGATGACAGAGGATGAGATGCAGAGGATGAGATGGCTGGATGGCATCACTGACTCGATGCACATGAGTTTGGGTAAACTCCAGGAGTTGGTGATGGACAGGGAGGCCTGGTGTGCTGTGATTTTAATCACAGAGTCAGACATGACTGAGCAACTGAACTGAACTGAACTGAACGTATGATTACTAATATCATTTTTCCTACCATCAAACACTTAGGCATCATGAAAACATAAGTGAAGTAGATAAAGTACCCTTTTTCTATTACTTTAAGATGTCATTATTTAAAATTCTTCAATCAATGCAGGAGGTTATATATTAATAGTATATATTATAATATTTAAATGATTTACCATATGTAAAAGAATGGTAAATGGTAAAATCATTAAAATATTATAATATATACTTTTTTACCATATGTAAAAGAACGAGTCTTCCCTGGTGGCTCGGACGGTCAAGTGTCTGTCTACAATGCAGGAGACCCAGGTTCGATCCCTGGTTTGGGAAGATCGCCTGGAGAAGGAAATGGCAATCCACTCCAGAACTATTGCCTGGAAAATCCCATGGACAGAGGAACCTGGTAGGGTACAGCCCATGGGGTCGCAAAGAGTCGGACACGGCTGAGCAACTTCACTTTCACTTTCACTATATGTAAAAGAACAGTTTAAAAACAAACATCTGTAGCTATAAAGCTAAGATTATTTCCTCTGTCTTTAAAACAAAACTAAAAGGGCTGAAAATAGCACATTTACAGTTTTCTTAATTGCTCAATTTCTTGGCAAGTTATTTTTCCTTAATGACCAAAACGTATTCCATGTCCCTCTTAATAGCCCTCTTCCTGCAAAAAAATTTAATTTGACTTAAAACACATGTGATACTCTGCAGGAAAATTTTCATTTAAAAGCAAAATATGCATTTAATAAATGCACTAAATGATACATCAAAAAATCTACACTGCAAACACATTTCAGTTTTTAAAACAGCTGTATTATTAGTTGTAAAAAGCAATATTACTAGTGGGGAACTAAATGCTTCTGTTGCTGCAGACATGAATTCTCTACTCCCAGCTTCTTTGCCCCAGTCAGCCCAGATTCAAAGCCACAGATAGAAACAACTGACTGACTGGCTTAGTTGCCAAAGAAAATGAGGAAAGATGCAAGTATGTGGTCTATTTTTGGCTTTTAGAGAAAGAGATTGTACCTCCCAGTAATACTCAATTTATGTACTGAGTAATACTCAAAGTATCTCAACTGAGGAAGAGGGTTCCAGTGGAAGACAGCCAAAACCAACAGTCTTTGGCTCTGCTTCTTTTCCTCCTAATAAGTAATAATATCAATAAAAATAAAATATTAATAATAGTAGAATATTATTAACAACCAACTTATTACTAACCTACTGTTCTGTAATGCAGTTACATATTTTATATAGCAAAACAGAAAATGTATTGTCAGGGATCTTGGTTAAATATGCTTTTAAAATGTGAACCCTCCAGTAAAATCTGAATATGGGATAAAATAATAGTTCACAGTTGAAAAGTAGTATGGAAACATATTTGAACAAGTTAGGCATTACGATAATGTTATGCTTAATAAACTAAACAGAAGCTTGGAGATAACACTGAATGGTGTGTGTGTTTGTTTATTTTCAATAAGATAAATAAAGCATGCAAATACACCGAATCTTTGGATTTTTACTTGAATTCTTTGAAAGTTACGGCAGTATACTACTTCATACCATTCTCGACAAAGCTGAACACAGTATAAAGCACCTCTTTTTATATGAAGTTCTGTTTGTTCAGAACTTATTATGTACACATATATTCACAAACATCATCTTACTTGAATTCTGTGATAGCCTTCTGAAGAAGGCAAAACTATCACCACTATACTGCTGAGGAAACAAGCTTTTAAGCTTACTATAACTTTCTAGAGCCATAGTTTCTAGAGCCATGTGGCAAGAGTTGGGATTTGAAAACAGGTATGTCTAACACTAAAGATCTGATTTTTTTCTACTATCCTAGAACACATGACTGTTTACTTGGGTAATTTGTACACATTCATTACTAGGTAAAAACTGAGGCATTACACTTTTATACACACCATCCATTATACTATGACTTTTTTCTTTAAATGTTAGAAAATTCTGAAAGAATACTAGGTTTGAGATTAGCATTTGTACCTAATTCTCCTTATTGTGTACACAACTCTCAAAGAACAAAGTTTATTTAATAAGCTACAGGCTAGATTTCTGACCCCAAGAAATTCTTTTACCAAATATTTTAAGGAACACTGAAAAGGACTTCAATACAATTTGCAAATTGGTCTCATAGTATGTAACTTTTTGGTTTCAGGTACCATCTTCAAGTAGTCTTTGGTACTCAGTGTTTGAAAGAACAAAGCAAGGTAAAAACAAACAAGAGATCAAAGACAAACTATAACGACACATTATATATTTCAATTATAAACTGACGTTAACATCATGCTGACAATATATTAATAAGAATAAAGATAAGAATAAGGACTTCTAGTTTCTGTTCAGACATATAAAGAGCCTGGAAGTTGTCACTCCCATCCTCAGAACAAGAAAAACTGTGGAACAAAATGAAAATTAACAACATTTAAAATCATCAGAGAACTGAGGTCACAAGGCAAACTGTTTCCCTGAAAACTAAGTAGACTGCTGAATATAAAGAAACAGAAATGATTGCTTAAATCAGTAACTGAGAGGAATACTGAAGCAGAAACCATGAATTGACGGAGACCCCGTATGGACTATCCTGAAAGGTAAAAAATCCTGAAGGGCCAATCTCTAGGGAAAGCCCACACTTTTGTGAGTTTTATATCTAGGAACCCTAGCAGGTTCTCCTGGTAGACTGGGAAAAAACTCCCTAATACTTACAACAGGTAGAGGGAGAAAGTAACATTTTAAAATATGCCTGGGGTGTTCTTTTCTCCTTAATTAAGGCCTGCTCTCAAGAAAAATTACCAGAGCCTTATCTGACCTAGGGGAAAAGCAAACATAATTTGAGCCCCTTCAGATTCCCTGTCTCATATAAGGGGAGAAAAACAATGGCTATGAAACTCTTCTCAAAGTCATAGCTCCAGAGACTCAAATCCACCTTTCAAAAAGGTAAAATTTAATCATGAGAACGTTTCCCCTGCCTAGTATGCTATCACTTCATAAGCAGTGTTCCAACAGAACTGAGGATTACAACTGAGAGAGCTGTCAGATACAGACTCTACTTTAAAAGGAATATCTAAGGAAACCCAAACACAACAGCAAACATTAACAAAGCATAACTCCTTGCTAAACAAACACAAAACTCACACCGAAAGTCTATTTATCTCAGTTCCTATTAAGTGATGCACATCCAACATTCAACAAAAAGACATGCTATGTGTTAAAGCAAAATTAAACTACAGACTGAAAATATAATACAAGCATCAGAACCAGACTCAGGCATGGCAGAGATTAATTGGCATGGCAGAGATAATTCCCAGAATTATCACCCTGGGAATTTTAAATGATTATGATTAATAGGTTAAGATGCTAATCAAAAAAGGTGTACCATGTAAGAAGAGATGAGTAATGTAAGCAGAGAAATGGAGATATTAAGAATCAAAAGGAAATGCTAGAAATAAAATAAAAAAAAAAAACAACTGAAACAAAGGATGCCTTTGATGAAAATCATCAGTAGACTAGACATGGCCAAAGAATTGATGAGCTTGAACATATGTCAACAGAAATGTCCCAAACTGAAGAAGAAAGAGAAAAGAAGAATTGAAAAAAACAGAAAGAGAATGTCCAAGAACTGTGAGACAATTACAAAAGGTATAACATACGTATATTGGGAATAGCAGAAGGAGAGGAAAGAGAGAAAAAACAAGAAATACTTGAAGTAAGAACGGCTGAGAATTTTCTAAAATTAACAACACATCAAACCACAGATCTAGGAAACTCACAGAACATCAGATAGGCTAAATGTAAAAAAAAACTACACTTAAGCATATCTTATTCAAACTGCTAAAATCCAAGGACAAAAAAATCTTGAAAGAAGCCAGAGAGAAAAAATCCTTACTAAGAGAACAAGGATAAGATTATCCTGGATACTTCTTGAGAAACTATGCAAGGAAAAAGAGTAGCGTGAAAAATTTCTATAAAATGTTGAAAGAAAAAGATTCATCAACCTAGAATTTTGTGTACACAAAATTGTCTTTGCAAAGTGAAGGAGAAATAAAGACTTTCTTGGATAAACAAAAACTGAGTGCGTTTGCACAGTACATCTGACTACAAGAAATGTTAAAAGAAGTTCTTTAGAGACAGAGAAAGTGGTAGAGGTAAAAATAACTAAGATCTATATAAAGAAAGGAAGGGTGTTAGAGAAGGAACAAACGGAGATAAAATATTTCGTATTTCTATCGACTGATCTAACAGACTAATGATTGTTCAAAATATTGATAAAGCAACAATGTATTTGGCAATTATAACTTCTGGATAAGTAAAATCAAGGACAACAATGGCATAAGGGACACTAGGAAAGACGAATACTCTGGTACAAGGTACCTAAAATATCCAGGAAGCCATATATTGTTTGAAAGTACACTTAGAATACCTATAAATATATATTTCAAACTCTAGGAAAACCATAAAAAATTTTCAAAGAAGCAATTATACTAAGAGAGAGAAGAAAATGGAACCATATAAAGTACTCAATTAAAAGAAAAGAGAGGAATAACATGGACAAAAGAAACACAAACAGTGGAATAAACAGAAAACATTTACAAATATGATAGACATTAATACAATTGTATCAATAATCATTTTAAATATGACTGGTCTAAATATACTAATTAAGAGACAAAGACTGGCAAAGTAAATATAAAACAATGTGTGGTTAAATGAAAAGGCACAGACTAAAAGTAGAGCAAAGGAGAAATATATACCATGCTGCTGCTAAGTCACTTCAGTCATGTCCGACTCTGTGCGACCCAATAGACGGCAGCCCACCAGGCTCCCCCGTCCCTGGGATTCTCCAGGCAAGAACACTGGAGTGGGTTGCCATTTCCTTCTCCAGTGCATGAAAGTGAAAAGTGAAAGTGAAGTCGCTCAGTCGTGTTCAACCCTCAGTGACCCCATGGACTGCAGCCTTCCAGGCTCCTCCGTCCATGGGATTTTCCAGGCAAGAGTACTGGAGTGGGGTGCCATGCTAACACTAATCAAAAGAAAACTGGATTAATTACATTAATTTCATAAAAACAGACCTGAAAGCAAGGATACTATGAGGGGCATTATTACATAATGATAAACATGTCAATTCTTCACAAAGATAATTCTTAAGGTATATAATTCTAAAACAAGGCATCAAAATATGAGGCACAATCTGATAGAACTGCAAGGAGAAATAGAAAAATCCACCATTGTATTTGGAGACTTCAGCACACCTCTACTTGTAACTGGTAATTCGAGCAGGCAGAATATCAGTAAGGATATAGTTGAACTACACAGCACCATCAATCAATTGGATTTAACTGACATTTATATAAGACTTCATTCAATAATAGCAGAAAACACATTTTTCTCATGCTTAAAGGAACATTCACCAAAACAGACCATATAAAACATACCTTAACAAATTTAAAATAATACAAATAACATAAAATAAGCTTTAAGATCTCAATGGAATTAAACTAGAAACCACTAACAAAGAGAGAGCTGAAATGTCTCAAAATATCTGCAGATCAAACAACAAACTTCTAAAACATTCTAACTAATTGAAAATGAAAATACAACTTATCTAAATTTGTGGGCTACAGCTAATAGAGTATACAGAGAAAAGTTATAGCATTAAATGTATGTATTAGAAAAGACCATCTAAAATCAATAATCTAAACTTCCATCTTAGGAAACTAGAAAAAGAAGAGCAATGTAAACTCAAAGCAAACAAAAGAAAAGAATAAAAGTCAGAGTAAAAATCAATTAAAGGAAAACAGACAATCAAGAAAGAAAATCAACAAAACCAGAAGCTGAAAAAGATAAACCTCTAGCCAGCTTAAGCAAGAAAATAAGTCAAAGAAAATACAGATTACTAATACCAGATATAAGGGGGCTGCGGGGCTATAGGTACTGAGCCCACAGGTATTAAAAGCAGTGGTCCCCAACCTTTTGGCACTAGAGACTAGTTCAGTGGAAGACAATGTTTCCACGAACTGGGGAAGGTATTGAGATTATTCAAGCAAATTACATTTATTGAACTCGATGAACAGGAAGTGGAACTCAGGCACTAATGCAAGCGATGGGAGCAGCTGTAAACACGTGAAGCTTTACGTGCTGGCCTGTCACTCGCCACCTACTGTGCGGCCTGTGTGGCTTGGTTCTTAACAGGCCACAGACCAGTACCAGTCTTTGGCTCTGAGGTTGAGGACCCCTGATAAAAAGCATAATAAAGGAATATTATAAATAATTTTATGCCACAAATTTGATACTTAGATGAAATGGAACAAAAAAGACATAATCTGCCAAAACTCCACAAGGATTAGCAGATAATCTGAAAGAAACTGAATTAATAACCTTCCAAAGACAAAAAAAAGCACTAGACCTAGATGCTTTCACTGGTGAATTCTACCAAACATTTAAGGTAGAAATGATACCAATTTTCTAGGATTCCTAAAGAAAATGGAAGTGGAGTGAATATTCCTAAATCATTCTCTAAGGCTAGAATTATTGTAGTACTAAAATCACACAAAGATAGAAAAACTACAGACTAGTATCTCTCATGAACACAGATGTGAAAAACAATCACAAATCAAAGCAAGCGATGTATAAAAAGAACTATATACTAATCAAAAATGAATGAAATGAATGATTCACTTTGTCAGTGTGGCATCCCTACCCTGCTTTACTCCTTCGCTAAGCCATTGAGGCCAACTGTGAGTGAAAGTCACTAAGTCAAGTCCGACTCTTTGGAACCCCATGGACTATATAGTCCATGGAATTCTCCAGGCAAGAATACTGGAGTAGGTAGCCTTTCTCTTCTCCAGGGAAACTTCCCAACCCAGGGATCGAAGCCAGGTCTCCCGCATTGCAGGTGGATTCTTTACCAGCTGAGCCGCAAGGGAAGCCCTGAATAAGTATCTTAAGGAAAGCTGGAAAAAAAAAATTTATTTATTCCAGGTATGACAGGCTGGTTCAATATTCAAAATTTAATTAATCTAATCCACCACACCAAAAGCCTAAGGAAGAAAAATTGTGTAATTATATCAACAGATATAGAAAAAGCATCTGACAAAGTTTAATACCAATGGATTACTAAAAACTTGGTGAATAGCCCAATTAAAAAATGAATTAAAAATCTAAACAGGCACCCCACCAAAAAGAATATACAAATTGTAAATAAGCATAAATACTCAACATCTTTTGTCATTAAGGTAATACAAATTAAAATGAGATATAGAATGGCTAAAATCGAAAAAGCTGATCGTATCAAATGCTGGTGAGGACATGGAGCAACAGAACTCTCATTCATTATATTGGTGGAATGCAAAACGGCCCAGCCACTTTGGAAAACAGTTTGATAGTGTCTTACAATGTTAAACATAGTATTACCATACGATCAAGCAAATGTAATTCTAAATATTTGCCCAAATTATTTGACAAAGTACGTCCACACAAAAACCTGCATACAAATGTTTATAGTGGCTTTATTTATACTTGTCCAAAACCAAAAGTAACCAAAATGTCCTTCTATGGTTGAATGAGTAAGCAAACTGGTACATCCATACAATGTAGTATCATTCAGCAATAAAAATAAGTGATCAAGCCACAAAAGGCATGGAAGAACCTTAAATACTTATTGCTAAGTGAAAGAAGTCAATCCTAGAAGGCTGCATATTGTATGATTCCAATTACATGACAGTCTGGAAAAGGCAAAACTATACAGAGATAGTGAAAAAAAAAATCAGTATTTTAGCAGGGGTTAGAAAGGGAGGCAGTTAGGAGAAATGAATATGTGAAGAACAGAAGATTTTCAGAGTGGTAATAATATTCTGTATGACACTATAACGGTAGATCCATGATATGCACGGTCAAAATCCAGAGAAGTGTATATAACACAAAGAGTGAATCTTAATGGAAACTATGGACTTAGTTAGCTCTAGTCATCATTCATAACATATATACTACACTAATTCAAGACGTTAATATTAGTGGAAACTGTGCAAGGAAGAGAAAGTATATGAGAAAACCTGCACTATAGGTTCAACATTTTTATAAACCTAGAACTGCTTTAAAAAACAGTCTATTCAGTATGGAGATTCCTTAAAAAAAACTAGGAATAAAACTATGATATGACCCAACAATCCCACTATTTGGCATATACCCTGAGAAAAATATAACTGAAAAAGACACATGTACCCCAGTTTTCACTGCAGCACTATTTACAATAGCTAGGACATGGAAGGAGAAGGCAATGGTACCCCACTCTAGTACTTTTGCCTGGAAAATCACATGGACAAAGAAGCCTGGTAGGCTGCAGCCCATGGAGTCGCTAAGAGTCGGACACAACTGAGCGACTTCACTTTCATGCCATTGGAAAAGGAAATGGCAACCCACTCCAGTGTTCTTGCCTGGAGAATCCCAGGGACGGGGGAGCCTGGTGGGCTGCTGTTTATGGGGTCACATAGAGTCGGACACGACTGAAGTGACTTAGCAGCAGGACATGGAAGCTGTGGTATACGTGTACACACACACACACACACACACACACACACACACAGACCAGAATATTACTCAGCCATAAAAAGGAACATGTTTGAGTCAGTGCTAAGAAGGGGATGAACCTAGAGCCTGTCTATTATACAGAGTGAAGTTTAGTCAAAAAGAGAAAATCAAATATTGTACATTAACACATTTAAATGGAATCTAGAAAGATGGTATTGATAAATCTATTTTCAGGGCAGTAATAAAGATGCAGACATAAAGAACAGACTTATGGACAAGGAGAAGGGGAAGGAAAGGGTGGGACGAATGGAGAGAATTGCACGGAAACATACACAATACCATATGGAAAATAGATAGCCAGTGGGAATTTCTTATATGACTGAGGGAACTCAAACTGGGACTCTGTGACAACCTAGGGGGTGGGATGGGGTGGGAGGTGGGAGGGAGGTTCCAGAGGGAGAGGACATATATACAGCTATGGCTGATTCGTGCTGCCGTATGGCAGAAACCAACACAATATTGTAAACCAATCATCCTTCAATTGGGCTTCCCCAGTGGCTAGACAGCAAAGAATCTGCCTGCAGCGTGGGAGACCTGGGTTTAATCGCTGGGTCTGGAAGATCCCCTGGAGAAGGGAATGGCTCCCCACTCCAGGATTCTTGCCTGGAGCATGCCATGGACAGAGGAGCCTGGTGAGCTACAGTCCACGGGGTCACAAAGAGTCAAATACGACTGAATGACCAACACAATCCTTCAATTAAAAACAAAATATTTTAAAAGTCTATGAATTTTTTTGAAGAAATAAGATAAATATCACCACTACTATTATATAGCTCACATAGACCACAGCCTTGTCTAACTCAATGAAACTAAGCCATGCCATGTGGGGCCACCCAAGACGGGCAGGTTATGCTGGAGAGGTCGGACAGGATGTGGTCCACGGGAGAAGGGAATGGTAAACCACTTCAGTATTCTTGCCTTGAGAACCCCATGAACAGTATGAAAAGGCAAAATGATAGAATACTGAAGACAATGGATGAGATGGCTGGATGGAATCACCGACTCAATGGACCTGAGTTTGGGTAAACTCCGGGAGTTGGTGATGGACAGGGAGGCCTGGCATGCCTGGTGATTCATAGGGTCGCAAAGAGTCGGACAAGACTGAGCGACTGAACTGAATTGATTATATAGCTGATCTGGAAACACTCGATATTATAATTGGATGAGAGGACTAACTAAGGCATAAATATAGAAAACCACCACCACTTAAAAATACAGTGGAAGTTAAGATCATTTATGAATAACAAGAAATAAAAACTATGACTAGCAATAAAATTACAAAAGTTGTAGAATTTATGGGAACAAATATTCAACCCTATACTGGGTTGAAAAAGACTATAATACCATGGAATGATACTTTTTCCTTCTAAGGAAAAAAATACTCAATATTGAAAAAATATTCACTACCTAAAAACAAACAAAAATAGCCATTCATTAAAAGCAATTAAAATAAAAATCCCAACATGGTTCCCTGGGGGAATCTCTGGAAATTCTAAAGTTCATTTGAAAACAGGATAAATATCTGTGTAGGTACCAAGTCTGATTTATATATCACTTTAATTTTGAAAATTAACACAGTGCCTGATACAAGGTAAGTGCTTGAAAAAATGAGAAACACTGAAAAGGGAAATTAGGAGGAGGAACTTGCCACCCAACGTCAAAACTGAAAGTGACAGTATGATAAGGACAGAGACCATTGGGATAACAAGTAATTCAGAAACAGAAAAAGCATACAGAAATTAAGTACATATCAAAGGTGGCCATTCAAATACCTACGGGAAAAATGAACTAGTCAAATATTAGTCATTTGGAAAACAACAATCATACTTCACTTTACACAGAAACTAAATTACTGATGGATCAAAAAGCTAAAATATTAAAGTGCAGAAGACAACAATATGTGTAATTTACGATCTAAAAGTTGAGAAGGTTGTTCTGAACATGAAACATGGTTTTTCTGAAGCATGGTTTTTCTAGTCTCTTCACTGAAAAGTCCTAGAAACAAGAGCCAATGTAAAAGCAATGGATACTTCCTGAAGCCCAGATTAAATATCATTTCCCATTAAAAGACATCAGATGTCCTGGCTATGGTTTTTCCAGTGGTCATGTATGGATGTGAGAGTTGCACTATAAAGAAAGCTGAGTGCAGAAAAATTGATGCTTTTGAACTGTGGTGTTGGATAAGACTCTTGAGAGTCCCTTGGACTGCAAGGAGATCCAACCACTCCATCCTAAAGGAGATCAGTCCTGGGTGTTCATTGGAAGGACTGATGTTGAAGCTGAAACTCCAGTACTTTGGCTACCTGATGTGAAGAGCTGACTCATTTGAAAAGACCCCGATTCTGGGAAAGATTGAGGGCAGGAGGAGAAGGGGACAACAGAGGATGAGATGGTTGGATGGCATCACCGACTCAATGGACATAGGTTTGGGTGGACTCTAGGAGCTGGTGATGGACAGGGAGGCCTGGCGTGATGTGGTTCATAGGGTCACAAAGAGTTGGACAAGACTGACTGACTGAACTGAACTGAACTGTCCTTGGACAAACAGTTGATTCTCCGTATAGGGCAGGAAATACACAAATTAAGTCCAGAACATTTCATCTAACAGGGAGAAAGGAAGTTATCAAAGACAAATTAGATCACATCCAGGTTGAACAGGCCTTCACTGGCCAAAGATGGGACAATCTGAACATTAAGAAGGATATAGTATCTGCAATGGATTGAAGTTATCTCAAATATACTTATGTTCACAAGTTCATTCACAACCAAAACCAAATTAAAAACCAAAAACCAAATTAAAATCAAAATCAAAATTAAAAAAAAAAACAAAAAGCACCTCATCTCATAGTCACCTTTGTACAGTTAGTAAACAACTCTTTATTTTGAAAATTGGTAAATAAGAGAAATATTCAATAATCTGGCTTTTTCTCTAAAAACTATTCCTCAGAGAAATCAGACAACTGATAAAAAGGACACTTTACATTTTATAACGATAAAATAATGTATCTAGGCCGTAATTTTCAATGGCTGTTTACATCACAAAAAGAGACACTAGACAGTGCCTACTGCCTGATGGAGCACACAACGCCATTTCTAAAACGCTGCTCATAAAAATCAAAATGGACTCTTATCAAACTTCTGGACCTAATCACTAATATACAGAAAATTCAAAATCAGAGTAACATGCTACACAATAGCAGCAAAATCAGACTGTGATGCTTTACAGGACAAATGACCTGCTGTTATCAACAAAAACTGTGAGGAGAAAAACTGAGAGATGGAGGGTTATCTGCAGATTAAAAAAGACATAACAGCCTTTTCAACCTCAGTCAATGTTTGAATCTTGCATTCCAATTCAAACTCCAAATAAACAGAAGACAGTGGAGAAATGTAAACACTGACTGCCTATTTGAAGAACTCATAAAATTGAAGCAATGGACATCACCAGATGGTCAACACTGAAATCATATTGATTATATTCTTTGCAGCCAAAGATGGAGAAGCTCTATACAGTCAGCAAAAACAAGACCAGAGCTGACTGTGGCTCACACCATGAACTCCTTATTGCCAAATTCAGACTGAAATTGAAGAAAGTGGAGAAATCCTCTAGACCATTCAGGTATGACTTAAATCAAATTGCTTACGACTATACAGTGGAAGTGAGAAATAGATTTAGGGATTAGATCTATAGACAGAGTGCCTGATGAACTATGGACAGAGGTTCATGACACTGTACAGGAGACTAGAATCAAGCCCATCCCCAAGAAAAAGAAATGCAAAAAAGCAAAATGGCTGTCTGAGGAGGCCTTACAAATAGCTGTGAAAAGAAGGGAAGAGAAAAGCAAAGGAGAAAAGGAAAGATATACCATTTGAATGCAGAGTTCCAAAGAATAGCAAGGAGAGATAAGAAAGCCTTCTTCAGCGATCAATGCAAAGAAATAGAGGAAAACAACAGAATGGGAAAGACTAGAGATCTCTTCAAGAAAATCAGAGAAACCAAGGGAACATTTTATGCAGATGGGCTCGATAAAGGACAGAAATGGTAGGAACCTAATAGAAGCAGAAGATATTAAGAAGAGGTGGCAAGACGACACAGAAGAACTGCACAAAAAAGATCTTCATATCACGATGGTGTGATCACTCACCTAGAGCCAGATATCCTGGAATGTGAAGTCAAGTGGGCCTTAGAAAGCATCACTAGGACACTAGGAACAAAGCTAGTGGAGGTGATGGAATTCCAGGTGAGCTATTTCAAATCCTGAAAGATGATGCTGTGAAAGTGCTGCACTCAATATGCCAGCAAATTTGGAAAACTCAGCAGTGGCCAACAGGACTGGAAAAGGTCAGTTTTCATTCCAACCCCAAAGAAAGGCAATGCCAGAATGCTCAAACTACTGTACTATTGCACTCATCTCACATGCTAGTAAAGTAATGCTCAAAATTCTCCAAGCCAGGCTTCAGCAATACATAAAGCGTGAACTTTCAGATGTACAAGCTAGTTTTAGAAAAGGCAGAGGAACCAGAGATCAAATTGCCAACATCCACTGGATCATGGAAAAAGCAAGAGACTTCTAGAAAAACATCGATTTCTGCTTTATTGATTATGTCAAAGCCTTTGTGTAGATCACAATAAACTATGGAAAATTCTTAAAGAGATGGGAATACCAGCCCACCTGACCTGCCTCCTGAGAAATATGTATGCAGGTCAGGAAGCAACAGTTAGAACTGGACATGGAACAACTGAACAGGGAACAACAGACTGGTTCCAAATTGGGAAAGGAGTACGTCAAGGCTGTATACTGTCACCCTACTTCATGTCACCCTATATCATGACAAACACTGGGCTGGAGGAAGCACAAGCTGGAATCAAGATTCCGGGAGAAATATCAATAACCTCAGATATGCAGGTGACAACACCCTTATGGCAGAAAGTGAAGAGGAACTAAAGAGCCTCTTGATGAAAGTGAAAGAGGAGAGTGGAAAATTTGGCTTAAAGCTCAACGTTCAGAAAACGAAGATCATGGCATCTGGTCCCATCACTTGATGGGAAACAGATGGGGAAACAGTGTCAGACTTTATTTTGGGGGACTCCAAAATCACTGCAGATGGTGACTGCAGCCATGAAATTAAAAGACGCTTACTCCTTGGAAGGAAAGTTATGACCAACCTAGACAGCATATTGAAAAGCAGAGACATTACTTTGCCAACAAAGGTCCGTCTAGTCAAAGCTATGGTTTTTCCAGTGGTCATGTATGGATGTGACAGTTGGACTATAAAGAAAGTAGAGCACTGAAGAGTTGATGTTTTTGAACTGTGGTGCTGGAGAAGACTTTTGAGAGTCCCTTGGACTGCAAGGAGATCCAACCAGTCCATCCTAAAGGAGATCAGTCCTGGGTGTTCATTGGAAGGACTGATGTTGAAGCTGAAACTCCAGTACTTTGGCCACCTGATGCGAAGAGCTGACTCATTGGAAAAGACCCTGATGTTGGGAAAGATTGAGGGCAGGAGAAGGGGATGCCAGAGGATGAGATGGTTGGATAGCATCACTGACTCAATGGACATGGGTTTGTGTGGACTCCGGGAGTTGGTGGACAGGGAGGCCTGGCGTGCTATGGTTCATGGGGTCGCAAAGAGTCGCACATGACCTAGTGACCTAACTGAACTGAACTGAATGTTATTTTTCTGCAGGGTTATAAATTATGGTTAAAGAGTAGTGTCCTAATTTTTTAGAGATACATGCCTGTAGATTAAAAAAGAAATTACTAACATGCGTGATGTAAGGGTGAGTAGTGCATTTCACAATAATTTATCGGTAAAAGACATAATTTTAGTTCTAAATCTGTATGAATCAAGGAAGATTCTTCATTAATATTTTTGATCAGATATTAAAGAAATCAGAGCATAGTTATTTAGCGACAATAGCCACTACATGTATTTTTCCACCTGGAATTTAAACTAAAAATGAACAGCCATCCCTTGGTATCCATTGGGGATTGATTCCAGGTTCCCCTCAGATCTGCAGATGCTTAAGTCCTTTATATATAATGGTGAAGTATTTGCATTTAACTTAAGAATATCTTCCTGTCTACTTTATATCATTTCTAGACTACTTATAATACCTAATACAATGTAAATGCTATGTAAACAGCTGTAAATACAATGTAAATACTATGTAAATAGTTGCCATCACTTGGGCAATGTTTTGCTTTTTGGAACTTTCTGGAATTTTGGGAGAATATTTCTAATTCCTGTTTGATAGAACTTTCAAGCGCAGATATAAAGTTGTTGTTTAGTTGCTAAGTCAATGTTCAACTTTTTTGCAACCCTATGGACATTAGCCCACCAGGCTCCTCAG
Source organism: Bos mutus (assembly GCF_027580195.1). Taxonomy (NCBI): domain Eukaryota; kingdom Metazoa; phylum Chordata; class Mammalia; order Artiodactyla; family Bovidae; genus Bos; species Bos mutus. Next base: position 38,111,339 of record NC_091621.1, on the reverse strand, counting down.
TCCATGGAATTTCCCAGGCAAGAATACTGGAGTGGGTTGCTATTACCTACTCCAGGGGATCTTCCTGACCCAGGGATTGAACTTGCATCCCCTGCATTGCAGGCAGATTCTTTACCACTGAGCCACCTGGGAAGCCCTGAAGATATGAAAGGTCAAGTGTAATAAAAGCCTTTGCTCTCCTCATGTCCTTATGCTCTTGATATCTTAAGCTTCTCACAGTTCCCTGGGCATAAATAGTTCCTTCTATAATTCCCTGCACTTGCTATTATGAATGAAATTGTTTTTGCATGACAAACTCCTACTCATACTTTAAGAACCAACTCAAAAGTAATGTCTATAATGAAACATTTCTAACCATCCCAGCATTACATTCTGTTCATTATATTGCTAATAATGCTATAACATAGGAACTATTTTTTATAGTACTTATTTAAGCTCATTTATTTGTTTTTTGCATGTGCTTCCCTAAAAGTTGACAGTGATCTTTATGTCTCTACCTCCTAACACATGAGCCCTTCTAGAGGGTGCTCAATAAATATTTGCAGAATCCACTTCAACTAATTATCAATGCAGTATATCTAAAATTGACTTTAAAATTGACCATGTCTAAGAAGTCTTGTTGAGTATTTTTCTGAAAAGACTTAAAAAGACGAGGTATACCATTCAAATTTTGGAACAACAATCTTACTAACAAGATGGGAAACAGCCATGCATTTAGATTGATTAGCCCTTTCAGTGATTTTTTTTGTTGAAATACTCTCAACACTTCATCTAAAGAAGCTAGTCCCAAACGTTTTAGTGAACAAATAGCATGAACTTAGTACCTACTCCATCAGCTACTGTTTTGCGATGAAAAACAAAAACAAAAATCTTAAAAAAAAAAAAAGTATAGAATTTGACATCAGTGAAAAAAGTTGCAAATTAACTTACAACATAAACATTTAAAAAGTTATCAAATTAAATAAATGAAAGAAATAATGAGAGGAAACCTAAAGCACTAATTTTAAAAAACCCTTTTGACAGATTTTACACTATGGTCTAGATACACATACTTATATACATATATAAATGAAAACAATACTTACCCCTAGCAACATAATGGAATCTGAGATATTTTATTCACTTTTTCATTGAAAAGAAAAACAAGCAAAACCCTCCTGGTAGACTTGCCAAAATGATTTCATACCCCACTAACGGGTTGAGATTTAAAGTTTGGTAAACACTGTCCAAAGAAATTCTGCATATTATCAATAATCCCTAGGCTACACTGAAAGCCACAATCTTAGAACAAATCTATATATGAAATATGCCTATATCAGAAAAATTATGAATAGGAAATATAATTTTAATAGGACACAGTAATTTCTGCTATAGTTAGGAAAAGTAAAACAGAATCTTGATATCTAAAAAAAAAAATGAAGGATATTATGTACACCTTAGTCTTAGAGCTCTAAAAGGGACAAAGCCACGATTCTTAGCTGACTACTGTTAAAGGAACTGAGATTTTAGTTTAACCAGTATTACTCTCAAGTTTAGTATTATTCTCAAGTTCTCCTTCAAGTCTAAGAAAGCCTTGTTTAAGAAATGCAATTCCACTTATCAGTTATTAAACTGTGAGATAATATAACATTAAAAATTTTCATGGTGTGTCCATCTCAAACTTAAATTGAAGACAAATCATTCTTCCTAACAGATATCTTTAAGTGTCTGTTATATAGAAATCCTATGGCTGCCACTAATTGCAAGACACTTTAAAAAACTTCTTTTCAAAAAAAATTTCTTTTCATAGTCAAATATAACATAAAATTCTTAGCTGATTTTCTTTTGTTAAAATCTAATAATTAAACATTCTCTGATAACTACCATAAGGCAATGAAGCTCTTTCCAACATTTATATAAATTTCTTTAGATAACACTGGATCTGCATAAATATTACTTTCAACATGAAATATTTTTGCTAAAAAGTTAGTGATTTCAAAAGAAAATTTTCATGAAATCATAAGTAGAAATTTAAATACAAAGACATTCCAGAAAAAAGAGCATTTATGTATATCAAATAAAACTGCCATTTACTTTTTACAAGACTGCCACAGACACATGAAGTTGTGCCCAGGTTTTCTCACTGGATCTCCATGTTGACTAGATGCACTGAATGGAGAAGGCTGAGAACTGTTAGGCTGGCTCTGAATCTGAACAGCTGGTGAAGGTGTCATTGGAGTGTTCTGTGAAAAAGACAAACCACACAGTTTGTGAAATGACACTGAAAAACATTCATATAGAACAGGTTTGTGAATTTGATTACAGTGATAGTTATGCACTTTCAACATAAAATTCACACTTGGGAGTTTTAAAGATTATCTTTTGGATACTCTTTAAGAGGATAACTAGTTTCAGAAACATATTTAAGAAGTCAAATTAATTTCATATGAATCACAAAGGCAAGACTGCATTGTTACTGTCACAGAATACACATAACTTAGAATTAAAGATTTTTATACTAATAAAATTGGGTAGAAATACAACTATAGATTAAACAGAGAAAAAATTATAAATGCACCCATTTTATTTACTAACATATATTCTTCAAAAGAAAAAAAATCAACTGTAAATTATTATTTCTTTGTATAATATCTCCTTTAAGATTGTAATGAGTAACATAAAACCATATATAGTAAAAATCAAAGGGAATTTCAGATGTTAAGAATGATATAACCATTTAAGTAGAATGTTGTAAATATTACTTTGCAGTAAAAGCTATTTTAACTAACAACTTCAATCTTTAAAGGTGCTCTGTTATAAATTTTGATGGATTACACAAGAAAAGGATTTTAATTGTATGCATAAGTTTTCTAAATATTAGCTACATTTTTCCCGTTATATCCCATCCTTTTCTCTCTGAAAAACACATAATAATTATAACATAGCTTAAAACAATTTGAAACAATACATTTTGAGGTTTAACTCAGATTTCACTCATAACATACATAGCACAAAGGAAAAAATGTTAAATTCCTCACAGACATGATTAGCATACCACTTTCAAAGTATTGTTTAAAGGAAATACATTCAAACTCTGGGAAAATATTCAATGTATTTGCTTATTTATAAAGTGATATTGGAAACAATGGAGCAAAACTAAGCTAAAAATTGCTGAAAACCTCTTATTGGAAAATTATAGTACTTTAAAAAAAACAGACAAAACAGAAACAGATAAGGCTCTAGCATAAAAGTGAATAAAGGAAAAGAATAAAGTGCCAAGAGTGAAGGTTCTTAGAAACGTGGAGTCATAGGAACTTTTGAGTTCTAAGCTCTAAGGAAAAAAATTTACTTTGAGATGTGACTGAAGTTGTTTTTATAATAGAGTCTCATTCTTACGATTTTCTAATATTATTAGTAAGAAAATATATACACGCATGAAAACCATGCATTTTAGGGCAGTACAGGTATCAATGGCTAGAAGTTAAGACTTTCCAGCTTGACAGAACAGGACTCAGAATTTCGATTTGCCTTTTAACCAGCTATGTGGCCCTGGGCAAACTACAAAACATCTCTGATTCTCAATTCCCTCATCCGAAAAGTGTAATAAAATCTAACTTCTGGGATGGTAGGAAGACTACAGAAACTCTACATGAAGAGCCTAGCTCTAGATTCTCAATAAATGGCAACTCACTATTATTATTTATGTTAATAGAGAAGTACAGAGTGAAACCATATTCTGGAGGAAAGATGATGAGTTCACTTTGGGGACAAGAACAGATCAGTAAGTGCAATTATTTAGCTATAGTTAAAGTTAATTATCTAGCAATAGTTAAATTATCTGGCAGTAGTTAAAGCTGGAACAAGAATCTGACAATCATTTATCTGTGAATTCTTAAACTCATAAAAACTAACAGTGAGAAAGTAGACACAGGGGTCAGGATCAGAGAGAAAGGAAGGGAAGAATAACATTAGACTAAATCTATTTACCAGGAAAAAAAAAAAAAGTCAAACTGTTTCCTTGAAATGAAACTACTGCATAAAAAATTCCATGAAATTCCAGTAAGTAAGAGTAACCAAGAGGATCAGTTTGAATCAAACACAAATATTGAAGAGTGACAGAAATATAATCTCAGAATTATAACTGAAGGGTAAATCTGTCAGAGCTATCAAATTCCCTCAGAATGAACTTTCTGGTTCCCTACACTATTACCATTTACCCTAGGTATTTTATTGACTAGCTTGTCATATACTTTTAAATTAGGTTTATTTTTTTTTATATGCTAACAAAGCTTTATCCTATTTTGTTCTTCATTGTAGAACTCTTAACTGGTGTCATACACGAAAGTTAAATAACAGGGAATCATAGGGTATTTAGCCCCAACTGTTAATGATTTATGAGGATGTGGCAAGGATGACTGAAGTTAATCCAAACTGTTCAATTAAGAATGAATAAAAGACATATTAACCAAATGCAATGTGCAGAAAATTGTCTACACATTGCATCTGGTGTTCTCTGGATCTTAATTCAAACAAAATTTATAAAACACATTTTTAAAGACTAAGAACAAACTGAGTGTCATGCAATATTAAGAAAGTACTATTTTTGTTAGGTGTGATTTGGTATTATAAATACTTATAAATACATACTGAAATATTTATTAGTAACTTAAAATCTTTGGGACTTACTTTACTGCAGGGGAAAAACAGTGGTGAAGAAGAGATGAAACTAGAAAGGCAATGGTAACATTATTTAAAGCTGGGTGAAGGATAAGGTTGGGTAAAGGTCAGTAAGCCTCTATTCTTGTGTATGTCTAAAATTTTCACAATAAAAAGTAAACAAACAACAACAAAAAAACAGAGCTAAATATATCAATAAAACAAAATGAATTAAACTACTTATAGAAAATACCAAATGAAAAATTCCAAGACTTGCATTTTCTTTGAATAAAGCAGTATATTTACTTTACCGGGAGAAGTACCAATGACCTCAGAAACACAGATGATACCACCCTTACGGCAGAAAGTGAAGAGGAACTAAAGAGCCTCTTGATGAGAGTAAAAGAGTTGGCTTAAAACTCAACATTCAGAAAACTAAGATCATGGCACCTGGTCCCATCACTTCACAGAAAATAGATGGGGAAACAATGGAAACAGTGAGAGACTTTATTTTCTTGGGATCCAAAATCACTGCAGATGGTGACTGCAGCCATGAAATTAAAAGATGCTTGCTCCGTGGAAGAAAAGCAATGACCAACCTAGACAGCACATTATAAAGCAGAGACATTACTTTGCCAACAAAGGTCCGTCTAGTCAAAGGTATGGTTTTTCCAGTAGTCATGTATGGATGTGAGAGTTGAAATAAAGAAAGCTGAGCGCCAAAGCATTGATGCTTTTGAACTGTGGTGTTGGAGAAGATCAGAATCCCTTGGACTGCAAGGAGATCCAACCAGTCAACACTAAAGGAAATCGGTCCTGAATATTCATTGGAAGGACTGATGCTGAAGATGAAGCTCCAGTACTTCGGCCTGATGTGAAGAACTGACTCATTGGAAAAGACTCTGATGCTGGGAATTGAAGGCAGGAGGAGAAGGGGATGACAGAGGATGAGATGGTTGGATGGCATCACCGACTCAATGGACGTGAGTTTGAGTGAACTCCGAGAGTTGGTGATGGACAAGGAAGCCTGGCATGCTGCAGTCCATGGGGTCACAAAGAGTAGGACACAACTGAGTGAATTGAACTGGAAGTAGTATTTTTTATTTTTTCCTATATTAGAAAATTACATATTTCTTTTAACAAAACCAATTTTTAATAGTTTGTTTACACTGTATTGTATGTTTTTTAAAGTACTACTTAAACTATGTTTTAAGAACTAGGTCTTTTACATAAAATGCAAAATATATTTCTTTTAGGATATAAAAGTGCCTGATATTAACCATAACCCTAACTTAAATATAAATGTAAAAGTGGTCTCAAAATCATGTTTTTGGAATGATCACTCCTGAGGAATATTGTTCAATACTATTCTTTGTTCTGCTCTACTGAAGAACTAACTTTTCGTATTTTAGTACCTCTGTAGTACTGTGTGACCAGAAAAGTAAAATTAAACAAAGAATATGAAATAATTCTGTGATTCCTTTTTTAATGTAAAATTATCTAAAACGTTAATGTAGCAGTTTTACTTTTGGCAAAGATATTTCCTTTTGTTAAAATAAGAAATTATAATCTTGCCTTCCTTTAACATCTTTTCAAGAGTAAACTGTGGCTGAAACTTCTAGACTGTACTGATGTTAAAAATTTTCTGATATAAGACTTGGGATTTGAAGTTCTTAAACACTTATATATTATGAAGAATAAATCAGGCATTATAACACCTAAGGTCTAATTGAAAGAATAAGGAAAATACACTCTAAAGAGTAAGTAGAGATACTTTTAAATGCTTGTAAGGAACAAGAACAAAATTTATTCTAAATGTGGTATTAACGAGGTTACACTTAGTTTAAACAAAATACACATCTTTACAGAACAGAATTAAGATAATCACTGGAAAAGAGATCCTTGTGAGTGTGGGAAAGTTAATTCAACTCTTTAAAAAGGGTTATGGACAAGCTAATATCTAAGGTTCTTTCTGCTCTAATATTGCCTCATTTTCATAACCTATCCAAGTCCTCTTATTAAGTATAACTAGACAATCAACACATACAAAGTCTATCTTATAAACAGAACACATTGAAGTGTAAACGAAAAAATCATTTAGTGCTAATGATTTTCTTAATTATTACAATGTACTACTAGCTTCCCTGGTGGCTCAGATGGTAAAGCGTCTGCCTACCCTGTGGGAGACCCGGCTTCAATCCCTGGGTCGGGAAGATCTCCTGGAGAAGGCAATGGCACCCCACTCCAGTACTCTTGCGTGGAAAATCCCATGGATGGAGGAACCTGGTAGGCTGCAGTCCATGGGGTTGCAAAGAGTTGAACACGAATGAGAGACTTCACTTTCTTTCACTTTCACTGCTGCTGCTGCGTCGCTTCAGCTGTGTCCGACTCTGTGCGACCCCACAGACGGCAGCCCACCAGGCTCCTCCGTCCCTGGGATTCTCCAGGCAAGAACACTGGAGTGGGTTGCCATTGCCTTCTCCAATGCGTGAGACTGAAAAGTGAAAGTGAAGTTGCTCAGTCGTGTCCGACTCTTTGTGACCCCATGGACTGCAGCCTACCAGGCTCGTCCACCCATGGGATTTTCCAGGCAAGAGTACTGGAGTGGGGTGCCATTGCCTTCTCCACTACTAGTCTACAAATCTGAGCAGTAATATGCTTCAAAAAAAATTGACATTCCTGTGACTCTTGCTAAAATGATCTTCTATGGTTATGACTAGACATAGCCCCCCTGAGATTGCAGATATGCTTTCTGATAGGTTGGGTAACTTTTCAAACTCTTTATCAAAGAATCAAGGGGACCAGGCAGATACCCACATTCAATGTTAGCACCATTTCAAAAAGGATTCATATATGAAGGACAGAAAACTAAGGAGCAGCATCTATAAAATACCTTAAGTAAGTACATCCTTAAGTAAACTATTTTTATATACAAGAATCGGGCATGACATCAGATCACAGGATGAACAGATACAGATATATTCAACATGTGTTTTAAATGCTTCTGAAAAAGACAAGTCTTCAGTTAAGTATAATTAATTTTTTCCATTTTTATTATCTTATATGCCAATCTAGTACCATGCCTTCAGCAGATACAATTTCACGAATAGTGGAAGAGAGCAGGGCTCAGAAACAGTATCCATATTGTGGCAGATTGAAAATAAGTAGTTTTAAAGAAAGAAATGTACCTTGAAGTTAAGTACAGTTATTTCATACTTAGCTAAATACCATTTAAGTACAAAATATATGGTTATAGCATTTAGTTTCATATTTCTTTCCCCTTTATGTGTTCCTAGTATCTCTTCTGTAGTAAAATTAATACAGCTAATTAGTGGGAGTGAGAAGGAACAAAACTGAGAAAAGAAATATTAAATAACAATGGTATTAGGAAGGATTACCTGTTGGCCATTCTCAGCAGGGATATTTCCCTGCAGTCTTTCCAGCCCTGAGCATTCTGCAAGTCTAGAAGTTCCTTCTTGGTGTAAAGGTACCTCCTTAACATCCCCCACCCCTTGAAACGGTATAAAATAACAAAGGTGAGTGAAGTCGCTTAGTCGTGTCCGACTCTTAGCGACCCCGTGGACTGCAGCCTACCAGGCTCCTCCGTCCATGGGATTTTCCAGGCAAGAGTACTCGAGTGGGGTGCCATTGCCCTCTCCAATAAAATAACAAAGTATAGCTAAAAAAAAAAAATCACATTTAAATTCCTCTATTTCATCTACCTGTTTAAAGTGCCAAATCAAATACTGGATAAAATGGTATTAAACCAAGGTCTAAAATGCAATTCTAAGACTATATAAAGAAATTTAAAGAATCTGGGCAACAGTGGAAATGGTTTTTATTAACAAGCTCTTAGGAAGGTCCAACAGCCTCCCTTCCAAGGAAACTTATGATATCATCTTGAGCAGCTTGGTAATTTTTTAGCCTTTATGGGTACTTTATCCTATGTGTTAATTGCTCAGTCGTGTCCAATTCTTTGTGACTTTATGGACTGTAGCCCACCAGGCTCCTCTGTCCATGGGATTCTCCAGGCAAGAATACTAGAGTGGGTTGCCATTCCCTTCTCCAGGGAATCATCTTGATGCAGGGACTGAACCCGGGTCTCCTCTGTTGTAGGCATATTCTTTACTGTCTGAGCCACCAAAGATGAAACATACTTGCACCATTACTGAGCACCAGACTGTGTATTGGGCCTTGTGCTAAGAGTTATACACAGATATCCTGTTCTGTTTGTTTCTTATTCTTATAGACACCATCTATGTATGCTATGTCTCTTTTTCCTTGCAAAGTTTTACATTTCTATGTGCCAACAAAATACCAACTTCAAAAATAAAGACTATAGCTGTTTGAAATAAACTACATTCTTGGGGAGAATACATAAAATTTATACACATTTTTTAGATTAGGAGTAAGCATCACCAACTCAATGGACATGGGTTTTGGTGAACTCTGGGAGTTGGTGATGGACAGGGAGGCCTGGCATACTGTGGTTCATGGGGTCGCAAAGAGTTGGACACAATGAGTGACCGAACTGAACTGAAAATGTATTAATTTTATGGCTTGATTTAGATGTATATATGTCCAATATGTTAAATTCTAGCATTGTGATCCTGAAATTATCTTTCAGTGATACTTATATCTTATAAGCTAGTCATTAAAATAATGTTACATATAAAAGGAATATCTAGGATTTGACAAAGAAATCTTTTAGAATAGTGGTAAATGGGCTAAGAGCACGAGCTCTGGTTTCAGACCCACCAGATTTGTCCTGCACCACCTCATATTAGTTGGTAACCTTGGGCAAGTTATTTAGCATTGTGAGGCCTCTTCTCTAAAATAGAAATTATAATGTTTACCTAATAGAGTTTCTTTGTGAATCAAATGACAAAATAGTGCAAAATTCCTAACACAGGTCCTAGAGTTAGCTAGTATTGCTTGTTTTTTGTTATTTAGGTATCATTGTTGAACATAACCACACTGGAGGGTTAAAGGACGCAATAAACAAGGGTGGATGAAGCAATTTCATAGTAAGAGAGGTTTTCTCTAATCTGGCTTGGTCTACTGTAACTCTTTAGGATTACAAGGGAATCTAAAAAAAAGTGGAGCACATAAGATGAACTGGGAAATTGTTAAATATAAAAAAAATATGCTGAATGCTTAGTATATGTTAGATATTGCATTATTAAAAGAATTTTTCGTGTGCTTTTAAGTGAAAAACTCACCCTGTTGAAGCTTGACTAAAAATGACTTGGTATTTTCCACAAAAACTCCATATTAATTATTGCCATGTACATAATATACACTGAAGAATCCTCAACCTATTTAGATACCCTGAAATAGACCTAAGCAATACTAATATGAATTTAAAAAGTCATTATGCTCCCAGAGCAGTACTGTCCAGCTTTACCCATTCACATGAAGAAAAACACACATTAGTGAATGATGTTCTAAGCAAGGGATTCTTTGCTTTCTCATCTTCCATTTTGCTTCCCTACTCCCACCTCTCTCTTGTCATCTAGATTGGTATCAATACCAACACAATCTGCTGTTATCATCAGAAGCACAGAGAAAAAACCCAAGACAGAAGAGTGCTAGCAGAGTTGGCAACAGTCACAGAAGGTTCTGGCTGTGTAGTAATTAGGAAACAAAGAATGAAGTAGTAGTAATCCAGGAAACAGCATATAAGATTGTCCTTAAAATCTTTATAGGCTGATTGGATCCTCAATTCAGTAGCACTGATTTTAGAAAACACTTTTATGTACTGAGGCATGCAGAGAGGGGATAGTAGATATTTAAAAGGGAATAAATAGAGCAAAGGAATAAGAGACACAAAATATTAAATACCAGAATAGCTGAAACAAATTGAAATTATAAGAAATAAACCTTTTTAAAGAATAAAGGCAACTAATTCAATACCTAAGATAATAACACACTTGATAAAATTCTTATGGAATTCACCTTTTTTACAAAAGTACTGTGCAAGAAGCCTCAAAAATACACTCATGTCAAAATCAAATACAGAAATTCCCTTCTGGTGTACTCTTAGCAAACCTCTCCCAAACAAGACCAAGTTACATTTTAAAAATACTCCCTACAATGTTAGATGACAAGTACTTCTCTATCTTGGCTCTACCTTGCGTGTACAACAACATAGAAAAATGCTTTAAACCAGGGGTCCTCAACCCCTTGTCAGTGGCCTGTTAGGAATCAGGTGGCACAGCAGGGGTGAGCGGTAGGCTAGCAAGGGAAGAGTCACCTGCTCCCATGATTGGTATTACCTCCTGAACCTTCGCATTTCCCCCACCCCACCTCAGGGATGGAAAAAAAACTGTCTTCCATGAAACAGGTCCCTGGTGCCCAAAAGGTTGGAGACCACTGCTTTAAACCATGTGTTTAAGTTAACAACTGAAAATTGTTCAATATTACAAAGAACAGAGAAAAATAAAAGAGCACGACAGCTTGAGTACACTGGTGCTGCTGCTGCTAAGTCGCTTCAGTCGTGTCCCACTCTGTGCGACCCCACAGACGGCAGCCCACCAGGCTCCCCCGTCCCTGGGATTCTTCAGGCAAGGGCACTGGAGTGGGTTGCCATTTCCTTCTCCAATGCATGAAAGTGAAAAGTGGAAGTGAAGTCGCTCAGTCGTGTCCGACTCTTAGAGACCCCATGGACTGCAGCCTACCAGGCTCCTCTGTCCATCGGATTTTCCAGGCAAGCGTACTGGAGTGGGGTGCCATTGCCTTCTCCTGAGTACATTGCTAGGTCCTCCCAATTACCTTTTCAAGGTAAAACATGGAAGAACAGTGCATTTCCCCCTAAAATCATATTTACACATCAGGACTTTTTAAGAGAAATGTGACAGGACAATGACTCACCTGTGGGACCACATTCTGTACGTATGTTGGTGGATGCTGCTGCTTCTGCTGAACAGCACTTTCTATTGCTACTTTAGCTACAGTGCTTGGATCTGCTCCTGCTGGCACCGCAACCATCGTTGCACTGCAGCCAGCATTGTTGGGGTCACTGATTGTAACAATTCTAACCCCCACTTTATTTGGAATTCCTGTGACTGTTTCCCTATCATTATCCTCTGCTGGCCTCTTTACAGTTTTGCATTCTGCTGTGCCATTTGTAGACCGAACGTCAGACAACAGGGCAGGAGAATGGGACACTCTTGATCCTGAGTGGGGAACGGCTACGATTTGATGCCCCTGTATAACAGAGGTTGCAGAATGTGGTGAGACAACTACACTTGGGCGTTGCTGAGGCACATCTGAATTCAAACTTGAAGCTAGAGGTCCATTAGGCAAATCAGTACCACTAAACTGCTGTGTTGCCACATTTGAGGCCTCCTGTATACTGCTCACAGATGGTGAAACACCCAAAGTTAATATAGGTCCATTAGAAGTTCTTTCTAGTTGATCACCTTTGGCAGTATCTTGCTGAGTGGCATCTAAAGTCCCTTGTGGTTCCATTGGAGATATCTCACCATTTCCTACATGATTGGAAGTTTTGTGATTTGGAATGTTTTTGCTTAAATGAGAACCATCTCCTTTATCAAAATCACAGATTCCATTAACTAGAGGTTTTTTCAAATCACTTTTAATATCCTGCATGTCCATTTGTTCTGAGTTCTGTTTTCCAGATGCTCCATTCTCACCTAATTCTAACGATGGCCCATTACTGATTAGTGAGCACTGATTAGCCTCACTTTGAATTTTCCCTGAGTTTGAAGGAGGTAGACTTGAGTCACTGTATTTTCTCCCATTTAGAAGACTTCCCACCTGCATTTCATTTTCCTTTGTATCCCCATTGCTGGTGTTTGTGGTTCCTCGTCTGCAGGACGGGTTCTCCATGACTTCAATTTTACGTTCATGAACATGTAAACCTGTTGCTTCTTTTGCTTCCTCCTCCTTTTGGCAAATTATTTTATCACCTTTGAATGGGGGAGTAGCAGTAGTACAAGATGATTGTCCAGCTGGAGATGCTTGAGTGGCTGGAAGCGTTTGCACCTGAAGTCCAACTCCTGCCTGGGTCCCGCTCATGGTAATTCCTGCTGGAGCAATGAGCTGAGTTGTATTTCCCTGACTCACAGTTGCAGTTGCAAAACTTGTATTTGGCACAACTGTTATGGTTACCTGGTTGCCAGAAGTCCCTTGGAAAATGGTTGCTGGGCTATTTGAGATCAGCGGGCCTGGCAATATTTGTAAGTTCGAGATGGGCACGGTTTGCACTCCCCCAGTGGGTGGCATTGCACTTTGGACCAACTGAACATTTTGCTGCCCAACCAATAGCTGCTGAGCTGGAGTTTGCCCTTGCACTCCAAAACCTGCTGCTTGGTTATTGGCCACCTGGTACACCACCTGAGGACTAGGAGCTCTTGCATTATTTGGGGGAGGAATCTGTGGAGCTGGGAGAATAAGCTTACCACCGGGAGTTGAAGGACCACGCTTTGGAAGCAGCAACTGTTTTATCAGACTCGACTCACCAGAAGCAGGCTGACCAACTCCTGCATTTGTTTGCTGTGGTTGAACTTGCATCTGTACTTGTTGTGGCTGCTGAACTTGTACTTGTACCTGTTGTGGAGGTGCTGGTGAATGCTGCTGCTGTTGCTGCCTTTTCACAGACAGCATTTGACTGACAGTAGGAGGCGGTCCCTGTGGTTGAGGTGTGGAAGAAGATGACATGGCAGTAGGGACCTGGTTAGTAGTAGGTGGGACAGGTGATGGTGAGGAAGATGGAGTAATGTTTGGTTGTCCAGTTAGCTGAACTGCCTGGCCAGCTGGAAGAGCTGCTGGATTAGCAAGAACAATTTGGTGAATGGCTGGTGCATAAGTTTGACCTTGTTGAGCTGGCTGGCTTACAATCACTACACTTTGTTGGGTTGGCTGCTGTGGCTGTTGAATAGGCTGTTGTACCACTGTTGATGAAACTTGCTGAGAAGGGAGAGGTTTTGGTGCAATGTTTTGAAACCCTACCCTTGAGGGTTGTGGACTTGGGACACCAGCAATGGTAACCATTTGTCCTGTAGCTACCTGAAAATTCTGTACTGAAGTTGCTGAGACAATATTGGATGTAGAAGTCGTTACATACTGTGGGGGTGCTATGATAACAGTGTCCTGTGGCTGGCTACCAGCTGATGTTTGCTGAGATGAAGTTTGTACAGGTTGGGGTGATGTGGTGATTAACTGTTGACCCTGTGAAACTGTAGAAGTACATGCTGGTATGTTCTGAACTCTGCCAAATATATGACTCTGTGGGACAGCTTGCTGAATCACTGTAACAGGAGTGCCAGAAGGTATCTGCCCCGGTACCACTGTGTGTAATGGAGACTGCTGTGGAATTACTGATGGATGGTGAAGCATCTGGGAATTTACAACTGTAACAGGCTGTGGCCCTGTACTATGATTCTGAACCACAGAACTCTGTGCAGCTCCTCCTCCCACAGCAATACTAACAGGAACTGCTGTCTGGGGTATAGAGTTCTGGATTACTGTAGCCTTAACGACTTCACAAGGAATCGGAGCTTTATTTTGAATGACGGTCACCGGAGCATTTTGCTGCTGGTGGGTATGAATCGAAGGATTTGGTGGAATTCTTGAAACAGTCTGTGCCACAGTATGAACACCTTGTACTGGAAAAGACATTTGTGTTGCAGTCAAACTTGAAGACTGGTTGGTAACAGGAGTCCTCTGAAAATGGTTTCCTACAGTTTGTGGTCCATGAGGGATTCCTGAAATTATGAGGAAAAGTTAAAATTCACACTGAAATGACTGAAAAGCAGCATGCAGAAATTATTTTACTTAATTTCAAGAGAAAACAGTTTTAAGAAATTAACAACTTTGCACTATATGATAAAATAATAGAACAAGAAATAAAATGCTACTGAAAAACAAGGACAAGTTATACATCTTGAATGCATATAATACATGTTTTCATTTAGCCTTCTTATTAAATTGGTAATATTTAATCACAATAAAAATACCTGCGGGTGAAGGACTTGGAGATACATCAGGTACAGAATCAACACGAACAACGGGAGTAGAAACAGGTTGCTGCTGATAGTACATCTGAATGGGAAGTGGGATAGCCCTACGTTTTACTCCTACTACATGAATATGCGCCTGCCCATTGTTACTGGAATCCTCCACTCTCTTCACTGTATGATTTGGAAAGACTGTTCTGTAAAGTACACACACATTCAATTTTAATAACTAGCACATTAACAAAAAACACTAAATTCTAACAATGTTTACACGAACAGCAACAGTATATTCACTGCTACTTATATATGAACCAATATGAATCATATATTCTACAAGGATGGGAAACAAAGAATTAAATATTAATGTAAAAGATCAATTCTCCAATTTCAAAAATAATTATTATTAACATTGTAGGGTTTAAAACAATTCTACTACATATGTAATTAATAAAAAAGCTACATCAAGTCAATGCCTAGTTTATGAACTTTGCAAAATATCAAAAAGTCATGATGTTTGAAGACAGAGCTCAGTCACAGACTATTATTCAAGATTTTAAAGGGCGAACGCTATGTCTTTAACACATATAAACAGCAGGAAAAGCGTACACTTAATTTCTCCCTTTTCTTTCTTTGATAAACCTCAGAATGTTTAAACACAAACACCATGTTTGATATCAAAATTCCCTTCAATTTAAACTTCCACCACATTACAATCTAACCATACAAAACTTTAAGTAGTGGAGATATTCAAGACTAGGTAGATAGTTGGTACATCTTCCTAGGTAGCTCAGCTGGTAAAGAATCCACCTGCAATGCCAGAGACCCCAGTTCAAAACCTGGGTCAAAAGTTCCCCTTGAGAAGGGATAGTCTACCCACTCCAGTATTCTTGGGCTTCCTTGGTGGCTCAGACAGTAGAGAATCTGCCTGCAATGCAGAAGACCTAGATTCAGTCCCTCGGTTGGGAAGATTCCCTGCAGGAGGGCATGGCAACCCACTCCAGTATTCTTGCCTGGAGAATCCCCATGGACAGAGGAGCCTGGCAGGCTTACAGTCCATAGGGTTCCGTTGAGTTGGACATGACTGAGTAACTAAACACAGCACAGATAGTTGTTATGTTCTCAACAGAGGAAGGGGTATGTAAATTAAAGAAATATAAATCCTACCTAAGACATTTATAAAATCCAGTTGATGTTAGGATTCCACCACGAGCCAATTTACTGCAAGTTGATAGGTACTCAGAATACATTTCTGCTCGAGAGACAGAACAATCTGGATTTACTTCAAAATGAGCATTTAGCCTAAAAGAGGAAATAAAAAAAAATACATGGCATTATGCAATATACTATAGAATCTATACTTAACCATTTGAAGGCAATGTGTTATAAATTAATAATCATATCTTATTGATCAAATTTCACTATCATGCTATTTGCAAAATATATGCTAAGATTTAGGTAGACTAAATCAAATAAAAAGAGATTCCTTAATCATTCTTATTTTAGTATAAAATATCATTATCCACAAATATAAAAACCAATATTCACAAATATATGTGAATACATCAGCAGAGATGGTATGCTGGCAATAAATATTCTACAACACATTAATTTTATTCAGTGAATACTCAAAATATAACAGAAGCTCCCAATTATGAGTTATTGGTGATGTGAAAAATGAAGGAAAAACAACTAAACTTTTGTTGCTCTTGAATAAAATTTCTTCAGAAAAAAACTCTCCTAAACATTTAACTACTTCTTAAAACAATGATACTTCTCATGCTGCACACTCCCCTTCCCCACCTCAGAGACTCTATTCCTAATTAATTACAAGGTAATTCAAACTTCAGTTTGTCTTTGTTATAGAGTGACTGCAGCTATAAGTTAGGATTGGAGGCCTAGTTAACCATAAAGGACTCTTTCTAGAACTCACTATATATATATATACAAGACAGGCTAACCTACAGCTGTTTCCTATTAACTGAATCAAATGATAATTATGATAAAATAATTTAAAATGCTTCTCTTCTCCTCCCTAGAAATGGCAGAAATAAGAATTTATAAGACCAAGTCTGTAACTAACACACACACATTTTACAGTGGATGCAGTACTTATTTTTTCTAACTTTCATAACTTTGAGTATCGAGTTTTCAAATAGACCAGAAACAAAAAACTGTTTGGTTTCAATATAGAAGACAAATATTTTCAAATATCATTGGAAGATTTATCAAGTATAAAGCGTCAGGTTTAACAATACAGAATATGAAGAAATAGCAAAAAATTAGAGATATTACCATAAACCTGATTTAAGAAAAGTAGAGAAAAGTGTCATAGGAACACAGATATGAAAGCACCAAAAATATGGAACATAAAGTGACAGGAACATGGAATGGGAGAAAAATGTTAGAGAATGGGGGAAAAGGGAAAGAAGTTTTTTAAAGTAATACATCACCGAAAAGTGATCTTACATTTCAATCTGTTAATCTTCTAAAGAATTTAAGTTGAAATTCATAAGCAATGTAGAGGCAATTAGCCATGAAAAAATGAAATCTAACCAATTCTACATTTATTTTTTTTCAGGAAGTGGCTGAGATGTGACCAGTCAGTCTTCTCAAAAAAATTTAAAATTAATATTTCAATGTAGACATACTAGTTATTCTATCATTTGATTAGTTACCTCTTACTACTCACAAAAAGAAAAAATTAACTAGCAATGAACAAGAAATTTTGCTTTTGATAAAAAAAAAAGGGACATTTAATAACAAAATCTGGTTCTAAGAAGTCAGTCCAATTGTTTTAATAAAATATTAAGAAAAACAAATTCTATAATACAACAAACTTTATTTTCTACAAAATCAATGACAATTTTTTAACACAAATTTTGCTTGAAAAGAAGTGGTGTGATTTAATGAAATTTTAATCAAAGACTATTTTAATTCTGAAGATTCTGATACTTTACTTTCAAACTATTCCAAAATACAGGTGAAGTGATTTTATACTGTCGTTTCTTGTATAAATGATATCCTATTCTAACTAGAAAGAAATACAGAGTAAAACATTCTGGATGACTGCTGAAATAATTTCCTTTTCTCATTTGCTTTGTTCTTCCCAAGGATAAAGCCTTAATAGAAATAAACCACTTACCACTGACAAGCAAACTTCTCACTATCTATTTCCACTATTCCTGGAGGTGGAGCAACATGCTGTGCTACAACTGCTCTGGAAGCTAAAGAAAAAAATACATTAGCTACATCATTTTTTAAAACTACAGGCCATATTTAGTTCATGGATATGGAACCAGTTAATACTCACAATGAATACCTTTTAAAAAGGTGTATAAACATATTGAAAATAATAGAAATTTGAGAAAGAAACGTATATTGGAACACATATTAATTATACCAGTCACTGTCTTAGATCCTTCATACGAACTATTTTTTGTTAACCTCACAATCATTCAAATAATATGGATTATTTCACTAATATAAACTCTGTTTTTCCCACTTTCAGACACTGAGTTTTAACTTTATACTATTAATATCTTTTTAATTCTTCTGTGAGGTGGGTATACATAAAGAAACTAACACTCAACTTGATTAAAACAATTAGCCCGAGGACACACATCACAATGTATCAGTAAATAAGCATCTCTCTCAGATTAGTTACAGAAGCAGACTGCATCAAAAATAATTTCACTTTTGAATTTAAAATATTAATATTAACTCTGTAAGTGGCATATATAAAACTTCCAGATATAATGAACAAATAGCCAACTTCTATGCTGGAACTAATAAAAATAAGAAAAACATGGGATAATAGAAACGTGATCATATTACAGTAAGTTTATAATGAAATAGGAATCTTACATATTTATAGATTAAAAATTATATTGTTTCACCATTGAATCAGCATTATTAATAATATATGCTTTTTAAACCTACAAAATGTACTTTCTTTTTTTTTCAGGTGACATGTTAGCAAAGCTTCTCAGAACCCTCAAACAAAACATAAATTTCTAAATTACTGGAACTAGAAGAGCCCCACAGTCAGTCCAGTCTGTGAATGATCTGAAGCAATCCTGACCTATCTGGTGAGACCCCAGGCTTCCACTGGGATACAGCTAACAGCAGCCAGCCACGTTTAAATACTTACTCTCTATTAAACCATTTACATTTACATGATTTGTTTTAATCTTATATATAGTTCTAAATTTAATTGTCCCCATTTTGCAAATGAAAAAATTAAAGCTCAGAGATTAACAAAGAACACATGATGGAGACAGCAGAGCTGAGTATAGCTGGAAAGCCTTCTTTTAGGAGTGCTGACTTTGAATTCAGGTCTGTCACATTTCAGAGGACATACTGTGATATTCTGCTTCTTAACAGAACATCATAATTAGAATCAAAGGTATGTTTCTTGTGCAACCCCAGCCTATCTTTTTTCTTCTCCTAACTTGATGACTGTTACAGAAAATGCCTTTCTAGGGCCTAAATACATGTAGAAATTTCTCTTTTCTTGATCAAGTATACTCTAAGAATATACCCTACTCTGACTGAAATCTGAATCAATTAATAAACAATTGCAGGAAATATTACAAACTATGTTGAAATTATGAGAAACTTTATAAACAATGCATAAGGAAAAATAATAGAGCCACAATTAAAAGTATAAACTAGAAATATATAATTACTATGAAAGTGGCTACAAACTGAGAATCCTTGTCTTCAGGATACCTGAAGACATTCCAAAGAATACAAAGGGAACTTATACTTTAGAAGGAATCAATTTCCAGATTTTCAAAGTTTTGTATATATTCCCTCCTAAAACTGCTGTGCATGAAAGCAAGACCTCCTCTTTGATGACTGCTCTTTAATCATTTTGGAACAAAGTCTTAACTCTATTAAACACTGTAAGATATGGTTAAATGCAAGACTCTGGAGCCAGATAGACTGGCTCTGGAGTTCCATCACTCATCAGCTGTGTAACCATGGGCAAGCTACTTAACCCTTCTGGCTATAAAATGGGGCAAAGTAACAGCACACTGACCTCACTGATGGTTATGAGGATTACAGAAGTTAATATGTAAGTCCCTTAAAACAATGCCTGGCACATAAAGAGCGGTACGTAGATGTTAGCTATGATGATGATTGTATAAATACCTCTGGAACACCAACAGGAGAAGTAGAAACATTAGTATCCACAAAATGTGTTTAAACCAAGGTATTAGCGTAAGGATTCAGGTCTATCCCAGTGTTTTACATATTATAGTTAAGGGCAATGTACAGCCTTAAAAATTGGGTATTCTGGTCCTTTGGCGTGTTCTAAATTCAGATATATGATTAATATAAAGTGATGACAATTTCTGCTTAATGTCCTTTCCGCCTCCATCTTTCAACTACTACCAAAGAGTGTATTACTTTTTAAGTTAGAATCTTGAGTAAGTAAAGCACACAGAATATTTTACAGAAATACTGAAGGTAGTGGCATCTTATTTCATTCACATGACAAGTTCATGGCAAGTTTAACTATCTTAGAATTCTGAAATAAGGAAGATTTCATGCGAACATAAATCAACATATTTTCTTAGACTGAAAAATAAAGTTGAATTTTTTTCTAAGTAACAGAAATTGACACAAAATACCCTTGATTAATAAAGACTAACTTAATCAGTTAGGTTATGTGGCAGACCTTTTCCATAATTGAATGAGGTAAATCTCCAGTGCCAACTGACAAAAATGTATTCATGCACACGACAAAAAGCATTTTATCAAAAAACACTGTGGTCATGAAATGAAGACTACTAAAATTTTCCTAACCTAGTGGTTCTCAAAGTAATCGTGCCCTGACCTGAAGCATCAGTATCTCATGGGAACTTGTTAGAAATGAAAATTCTCCAGTTCACCTGAATCATAAGCTCAGGGTATGGAGCCAAGAAATCAGCATGCAAACCCACTGGGTGACTCTGATACACCATAAAGTTGCAGAGCCACTGTGCCAACACTACCTGAATATATTCAGTTAAACAAGGTGCACCCAACTGAAAGAGTACCAACTTTAATTTACCCTCATATCTTGTTAATATTTTTTGATATGTTTTCAATAAACTTAAAAATAAATATCTATACTAACTGGGCAATAAATAATTTTACAAATCAAGTATTATTAATTCTTTGATTTCAACAAAACAAAGCAGAACTCAAAATTTCAGAAGATCATTAAATATAATTTTAATAATTTTTAGATAATTCTGAAAATAATAACTTTAAGTTCTACTCTCAACTATTTATTGATATAAACTATTTAATGATGTGAACTTAAATATATAAAAAGGAAAAACATAAAATTAATGCTGAAACTAACTGCAATTCTAGCAAGAAAAAAAATACTCTGAAATACACTAGAGTAATACTTTCCAGAAAACTAGCAGAAAAGTCTTGTCCATCTCATTATGAGATGCACTTCCAATAACTGCTTCTTTTATTTAATATTTATAAAAGTTTGTAATATATTTACTATTGTTTTATGGACTGTTTATTATTAAACCTTGTAACAATAAAATTTTAACACTTAGAGCTTTATAATGTAACAAAATTGAAAAACCTTAAAATTAACATGTCTATGTAAGTATTGATGGATCTGAGTTCAAGGAGAAAGAGGAATAGTATAAAATTTCTAATACTAAGAATACGTGTTATTTTTTAAATGGATAATGTTACATATCAAGATTCCACAGGATATAAAAAGTAAGTATCAATTTAATACATCACAAAAACATAGTATTTGCAGATACATGAGAGGAAGGGAGCTAAAAGTTTGAAGATAACCATTCCATTAGAAAACAGTATTAAACAAATGATGGAGAGGAAAGCCAAACTATAAGTGGTAACTAATCAAACAATTCAGAGTTGTCATTCATGATGAGCAAGTAAAAAAGTGCTCACCAGCAAAAAATGAACTCTTTTAGGTTCCTAGAGGTCTATTCAAACTTCTATCAATGGCACTACATACACAAGAAACTCTCAATATTTAATTTTATTCCATTTGCCAATGAGGATTTACTCAGGCTGGGGGTTGGGTTCATTTGTTAAGGTCACAGGTCAGCAATAAGGCAAAAGGAGTTTTCATGAAAATTACCTCTGAATATTCTTCAAATGACCTATTATTACCAGCATATCACTGATAATTTATTGGTTTCACTCTGTTGAACAGTTTCCCAATGGCCCTCATTAACAATATTTTAAATTAATTTAAAAGTTTCTCCTTTGAGGATAAAAAATATACGCCCACTACCCACTTAACTAGCATGAACTGTTTCATTTCCTTTTCAAGGTTAAGAAACTATTAACATTCTTATCATCGATTGTCCAATACATATCTGCTCTTTAACATCTATTGCCTATGGGTGAAAGCTCACTAAAATTAGCAGTCAGAATTACCTATTTATTTCATGCCTTCTAGTAAGTTAAATGCACATATGATATAACTCCATTATATGGCAGAGGGGCATAATGGAAATAAATAGGTGATACATATTACATACTTTGCATAGAGTATATAATTTTGATAATATGGGTTACAATAGAAGAGAGGAAGAGAGACAGGGACCATGATTAAATGAGAGATGAGAAGAACAAGATAGCTGGAGAGAGAAGAGGAGGGTCCAAACTGAGTTATCAGTACGGGCAATCAAAAAATTATTTAGGAAGACTCAACAGAATTTGGTGATTAAATGAATGTAGTAGTTAAAGATTAAGGATAATGAGGTTTTTGTTTTGACAGTGGGAAAGGTTGAGAATGATCTGAATGTATTTCTAGGCTGAAGAAGCAATTAAAGAAAGAAAAGTTTAAGATACAGAAAAGAGGAGTTGGCAAAGACTGGTATTCAGAGTACAAATAGTTAACATCTCTTCCTGAGACAAAGGAAAGAAGGAGAATGAATTTAAATGCTAGTAAATTTGTAAGGGAAGGGGTAAGAAGTAGAAATTCATGCCACATGAGCTCCCAGAATAACTATAAAGTGTTAAGATCAACTGAGAAACTGAGCATTCTCCATTAAAAAAAAGGGAAAGAGAATTATCTTGGGAATGGTGAGAGAGAAAGTGAAAAAAGTGAAAGTGAAGTCGCTCAGTCCTACCTGACTCTTTGCGACCCCATGGACTGTAGCCAACCAGGCTTCTCAGTCCATGGGATTTTCCAGGCAAGAGTACCAGAGTGGGTTGCCATGGTGAGAAAGAAGGTGAGGTGAAAGACGGTTTGTTTTTGTTAGGACAAATGAAAGTGGAGTGCAAAAAGGCTGAGTGCTAAAATATAAAATAATAACTCATAATGACCCAGGAGAAAGCAGTCTAAGAACTGAAGGACAGGTCTGAATTCTAGTTAAAAATATTTGAATTAAATACAATTGACTCAAGGGAATGCTAGGAAGGGTGCATGCATTAGCATTTGTATACATGCACATAGGCGTCCCAGGTGGCTTAGTGGCAAAGAATTTGCCTGCCAATTTAGAAGACAGGGGCTTGATCCCTGGCTCAGGAAGATCCTCTGCAGAAGAAAATGGCAACCCACTCTAGTATTCTTGCCTGTGAAATCCAGTGGACAGAGAAGCCTAGCGGGCTATAGTCCATGGGGTTGCAAAGAGTTGGACACAACTTAGCAACTGAACAACACACACACACACATGTCTGATCATGAGCTCTGATTCTGAAGGGTTTTGTTACAAGATTTAAAAATAATAAAGGTATTATGGTTCTGTATTCTGATAACCACCTGAGAGAACTATAAGGTAATATATGATTAACTTATTCCTGGTCTATCAATTTCTAATGACAAAAATCACAAACCCATTAGGGCACTTAATGCTCTCACAGCTGTGAATAATATTTAATCCCTCACACTACTCTAAATCCTTTTCAACTTCATTTATTTATTATACTATACCTCTTCTGTGCTCACCTTGATCCTGCTGCTCCTGGAATGTATAATATGTAAGAAATTAATGTACATACTCAATTCTCATTTGGCCAACTATCGTCAAACATCAGTTCCCTGTACTTCATATTAAATTTATGTGCTGTGTGCTAAGTCACTTCAGTTGTCTCTGACTCTTTGCTACCCTATGGATCGTAGCCTGCCAGGTTCCTCTGTCCCTGGGATTCTCCAGGCAAGAATGCTAGAGTGGGCTGCCATGCCCTCCTCCAAGGGATCTTCCCAACCCAGGGATCAAACTCGCGTCTCTTTCATCTCCTGCACTGGCAGGCAGCTTCTTTACAGCTAGTGCCACATAGGAAGCCAATTTAAATTTATCCTTAGTATTAAATCTTACATTCCAATAACCACACTGAAAGAGATTATACAAAGACACTAACCTGGGGCAGATGCTACATGGGTCTGCGTTTGGACTTGCTCTATAGCTTGTGGTCTAATTTCAGATAAAACTTGATGACTGGAACTTGGATGTTCGACAAGTTTTACTGCAGCCAGTGCATCTGGGCCAAACATCTGAATATCCATAGAAACCAGACACACTAACATGTCTAAAACAAATTAAAAATCAACAGTTGTTAGTCAATAATTTTGTAAAACAATGACATCACTGAAAAATATATGCTATATATATAAAACGCTGCTTCTCAAATGCCAGTTTATGAATCACTATACATCAGAATTATCTGTGGATCTTTAATTCTAGATTTTTAGGCTCAATCTCTGAAAACTGATTTGGAAGCTCTGGGGTAGATGTTAGATTATCTTCATTTTTAAAAACATTCCCAAGTGATTTTGATGTGTAGCCAGATTTAGGAACTACTGATATGGAAAATACATCTTTATTTCTCAATACTTTTCAAGCCAAATCTTTATTAACTCTGATTTTAGTATTTATACCAAGGAAATAAATAATTTGAATCACTGATGAAAACATTAATGTGAATGTTTTAGTGAGTGTCTTTAAAATTGACAACTCACTAAGAAGGTGAGTTCATGAACAGTACCACTACCAGCACTGACCACTTGAAACAGATGGACCTGCTTCCTGGAGAGTAAGACACAGACATCTTGTTGATTTCAAACTCAATATATAGTAACAGAAATAAAGAGAAGAAATAAAGACTACCGATAGCCACGTGCACCCTGGTCTCTCTATAATAGAAGTTTTTTATTATCTAAAACAGGCAGAAAGAATAACACAAGTGTGTCTGAAAGGGTAATGATTCCTCAAAATAAAAAGTAAACCCCAAATATCAACTATGATTTTTTTTTACAGCACAGTAAGTATTTTTCCTCAATAAAGAAAATTAATTTTTCTTTTTTGGTTTAGTCTTACCTATGCTCTTCTCTACTTTTGCAATTTTTGTGCAAGCTACATCTCCCATTTCTGTGAGCATATATAGCACCTCAAGTGTTGAGATTACGAGCAGCACATCAGGTAAAGTGAGATGACAAATGATCTCTCTGTATGAGTCCTGATCAACATATTCACAAATCAAAACACCATTATCTTCTGCTTTGCAAAGATTTCCCAAAATTTCCATGCCTGAAAAGCATACATAGCACAAACATGTATTTGTCTTTTAAAACATGATACAAAGCTTATGTACTTTGACAGTGAGAAACTTGTGAGCACTTACCCCTCATCTTTAAAAATCTATCCCTTGACATTAAGCATTTTGTAACAGTATGAAACATCAGGTGAGTAGTTTTGAAATCAACAGGATCCAATAAAAGCTGAAAAAAAAGGAAGGACACTACTGTTGAGAGAGGCTTCATTCAATTTATATCCAAATACATAATTCAAATTGAATAAAAAGGAATAGAACAACATTTATAATTTTAAAAATGTAATGACTGTGAAAATAGCCGTCAATAAATCTGGAGCATCATTTCAAATATTTTTCTCCACACAACTATGTAATACCACTTTAGGCAAAAACTATATGTAAGCATTTAATATTCTATAATTATGGCAAATATAATAATCCCACATCCTAAAGTTTTAAGTAAATATTCTGCCAACTATAAAAACTGTTTTAAGGTTCTGTCACATGCTTACCTCAGCTGCAATATTTCCTAATGTGTCAAGGCCTAATTGCCTTAGAGATATAAAATGACTATGTGCAGAAAGTAATAGGAAACGGAGACAGGTACGATTAGCTGCCAAGAGCTTAACATTGCCCTCCTCAAAGGAAAGATTTCGCAAAATCACTGCAATCTGAAGTACCCGTTGTCCTTCAATATCATTAATGCCCAGCTTTCGAGGTGGATGAAATAAAGATTCCCAAATCCATTCTCCTGATGTACCTTCTACAACAGAAGAAAACATAGTTTACTTAAATTGATATTGCAATTATTATTACTGATATTTCAAATTTATTTAAAAATACTTCCTCATTGACTTACCATGAGACTTGTTTCTGTCAGATATGAGGTCACGTACTTCATTATCATCAACAATGTCTTTCCAAAACTGTAATGAGAAATTATTACACTTAATTCTGATAATATGAAATAACTATTCTATTACTTTAAAAATATTCACAATAGTTCTACTATTTTCAGTTCATGTAGATATCATTGTATTATATATACTTAGCTCTTTGACACAAATACTTGAATTTCTATAGTTCAAATATATCATTTTGGCCAGAGGCCCACAGATCCTAAAAGGTCTGTGAAAGAAATCAGCCCATCTCTAAAAAGAATGACATTTTTAAGTTCATTAACCTCTAACTAAAATTTGTCATTTCCTTAGCATTTTCTTCAACTCTGAATATTAGAAAACAAACCACAGTGGTAATAGAAATTCTTCTGACACTGTCACCAATACGAATCACAGATATTTTCAGATCACTTCATAGCTATAGAAAATATCTAGAAATGGTATTTATGTTCATTAGTACTCAAAAATTCTGACAGTTATTAATCCCATTAATAAACTGCACACAGAAACAGATTTCTATTTATAGACTCCTAAGACATAACTGGCTAGCTACTGAGTAAATCTGTATCTAGAAGAAAATATAAAAGCAAGTAGTGGAGCATTTATGTTTACAGATTTGTAACCCAGATATTTAGGTTGTGTTTTAGTACTCCATATCTACAAATTATTTTTTGATCCTTATGAGAGAGGGAATAAGTCAAAATCCACTGCTTAATCTTTTTCAAGCTAAGAAACAAACACCTTTATATTGATAAATCTATACAGAATGAGTTTCAGTTTTAACTTCTCTATGCCATTTAGCTCTATTACTTCTTATTACTTCTCGACTAATAAAGAAGCACACGGGGTATTAGTTCACTATTTCTAAACATTCTGATGTGTATTTCAAAATGACTATTTCAGTTCGAGGAATTCATAACATGAGAAAAAGTCCACAAAAGGACTTTGAGCAAAAGGACTCAATGCAAAAAAACTCAAGATAAAAAAATGTTTGGTAACAATAAAAAAAACTAGGCATATAAAGGAAGAAGACAATGTTCAATAACAAAGAAAAAAGGGTCACAGGAAATTCAAATAAGAGAGATATCAGAGAGGAATTTTTAATGATCATGGGAAAAAAAAGAAACAGAAGATAAGACTGAAGTTTGGCATATAAGCAGAAACTTTAAGAAACAGATAAACAGAAATTTTAGAACTGAAAACAAAAACTGAATGGACATATTTAATGAATGATTACATTCCACTCAGGTAAGAATTAGTGACTGGAAGAGATGGCAGGAAAAATATCAAGTTAGAAGCATGAAAAGACAAAAGGATGAACAGAATACAATCATTCAAGACATATACACTGAAAAGTTCTAACACAGAATTAATCGAAGTTCCTGTGGAAAATAGGAAGAATGGGAAAAACAGTATTTGAAAAGACAGGGCCAAGGAATTTTCTAAATCAATTGAAAGGTGCCAAGCCATAGACTTAAGAAACACTCAAAACTCTAAGAAAAGAAAAATAAAATGTGGAGAAGCATCATAAAAAAATTCATGAAAAGCAATGATGAAGAAAATCTTAAATGCAAATGAGGGAAAAGGGACAGATAACCTTGAAAAAGACAACTAAAGACAACTAAAATTACAGGAAACTTTCTAAAAGAAATCATGGAAGCCAGAAGACAGTGGGATAGTTTCAAAGTCATGGAAGTAAACATTTGGCAAAGTATTATAGAAACTTTACAGTGAAACTGCTCTTCAACATAAAAGCTGAAATAAAGACATTTTCTGACAAATGAAAACAGAAAAATGTCATCTGCAAACCCACACTGGAGAAAAAAAATGCATGAAAAGGCAGATGTGATTTGAATCAAAATAAATGCTGAATAAATAAAATACTTTAAAAAGTCTTATGGGTAAAAATATACATAAAATTAAAATCTATGAAAAATGCTTGGAAGAAAATTTTGATCAGGTCATAATGGTACTGCAGTAGTCATCCCATGATAAACCAATATGTATAAAACAAGTGTTTAAAAGAAACTGGACAAGAAAACAATGCAAAACTGTAATTACTGAAATATGGTAGGCAAATGAGGTGAGCCCAATGACCGCCCCATACATTTACACAGACACTTTTTCTACATAATGGAACAGAGATAATAAACCCAAAAGATCATCAGTTCAGTTCAGTTCAGTCACTCAGTCGTGTCCGACTCTTTGTGACCCTATGAATCGCAGCACAACAGGCCTCCCTGTCCATCACCAACTCCCGGAGTTCACTCAGACTCACGTCCATCGAGCTGGTGATGCCATCCAGCCATCTCATCCTCTGTTGTCCCCTTCTCCTCCTGCCCCCAATCCCTCCCTGCATCAGTCTTTTCCAATGAGTCAACTCTTCGCATGAGGTAGCCAAAGTATTGGAGTTTCAGCTTTAGCATCAGTCCTTCCAAAGAAATCCCAGGGCTGATCTCCTTCAGAATGGACTGGTTGGATCTCCTTGCAGTCCAAGGGACTCTCAAGAGTCTTCTCCAACACCACAGTTCAAAAGCATCAATTCTTTGGCACTCAGCCTTCTTCACAGTCCAACTCTCACATCCATACATGACCACTGGAAAAACCATAGCCTTGACTAGACGAACCTTTGTTGGCAAAGTAATGTCTCTGCTTTTGAATATGCTATCTAGGTTGGTCATAACTTTCCTTCCAAGGAGTAAGCGTCTTTTAATTTCATGGCTGCAGTCACCATCTGCAGTGATTTTGGAGCCCAAAAAATACAGTCTGACACCGTTTCCACTGTTTCCCCATCTATTTGCCATGAAGTGATGGGACCGGATGCCATGATCTTCGTTTTCTGAATGTTAAGCTTTAAGCCAACTTTTTCACTCTCTTTTTCACTTTCATCAAGAGGCTTTTTAGTTCCTCTTCACTTTCTGCCATAAGGGCGGTGTCATCTGCATATCTGAGGTGATTGATATTTCTCCCGGCAATCTTGATTCCAGCTTGTGTTTCTTCCAGTCCAGCGTTTCTCATGATGTACTCTGCATATAAGTTAAATAAGCAGGGTAACAATATACAGCCTTGACGAACTCCTTTTCCTATTTGGAACCAGTCTGCTGTTCCATGTCCAGTTCTAACTGTTGCTTCCTGACCTGCATACAAATTTCTCAACAGGCAGATCAGGTGGTCTGGTATTCCCATCTGTTTCAGAATTTTCCACAGTTTATTGTGATCCACACAGTCAAGGGCTTTGGCATAGTTAATAAAGCAGAAATAGATGTTTTTCTGGAACTCTCTTGCTTTTTCCATGATCCAGCGGATGTTGGCAATTTGATGTCTGGTTCCTAGCAATTACTAAACCGAGAAGATAAATTCTCTCTCCCTCTGTTCCCCCATATACATACATATATGTGTATACACACACACACACACACATATGAGTTTGAGCAAATTCTGGGAGACAGTGAAAGACAGGTAAGCCGGTTATGCTGCAGTTCATGGGGTCATGAAGAGTCGGACATGACTTAACAATTGAACAAGTCCTGTATTTGTCATAACAAATACCCATATATTAATTAAAAGTATACCAGAACAATTTTCAACATTCGTGAAAGACACCAAATACTAGACACTAAACAATGTAGTATTCCAATACCTATATCTAATTGAAAAATTATTATATATACAAAGAGGTATGGGCTTCCCAGGTGTTGAGTGGTAAAGAATCTGCATGTTGGCCTTGGAATATGGAATGAAGCAGGGCAAAGACCAATAGAGTTTTGTCAAGAAAATGCACTGGTCATAACAAACACCCTCTTCCAACAACACAAGAGAAGACTCTACACATGGACATCACCATATGGTCCACACCGAAATCAGATTGATTATATTCTTTGCAGCCAAAGATGGAGAAGCTCTATACAGTCAGCAAAAACAAGACCAGGAGCTCACTGTGGCTCAGATCAAGAACTCCTTATTGCCAAATTCAGACTGAAATTGAAGAAAGTAGGGAAAACCACTAGAACATTCAGGTATGACCTAAATCAAATCCCTTATGATTATACCGTGGAAGTGAGAAATAGATTTAAGGGCCTAGATCTGATAGATAGAGTGCCTGATGAACTACAGAATGAAGTTCGTGACATTGTACAGGAGACAGGGATCAAGACCATCCCCATGGAAAAGAAATGCAAAAAAGCAAAATGGCTGTCTGAGGAGGTCTTACAAATAGCTGTGAAAAGAAGAGAAGTGAAAAGCAAAGGAGAAAAGGAAAGATAAAAACATCTGAAGGCAGAGTTCCAAAGAATAGCAAGAAGAGATAAGAAAGCCTTCTTCAGCGATCAATGCAAAGAAATAGAGGAAAACAACAGAATGGGAAAGACTAGAGATCTCTTCAAGAAAATCAGAGATACCAAAGGAACATTTCATGCAAAGATGGGCTCGATAAAGGACAGAAATGGTATGGACCTAACAGAAGCAGAAGATATTAAGAAGAGGTGGCAAGAATACAAAGAAGAACTGTACAAAAAAGATCTTCACGACCCAGATAATCACGATGGTGTGATCACTGACCTAGAGCCAGACATCCTGGAATGTGAAGTCAAGTGGGCCTTAGAAAGCATCACTACGAACAAAGCTAGTGGAGGTGATGGAATTCCAGTTGAGCTCTTTCAAATCCTAAAAGATGATGCTGTGAAAGTTCTGCACTCAATATGCCAGCAAATTTGGAAAACTCAGCAGTGGCCACAGGACTGGAAAAGGTCCGTTTTCATTCCAATCCCAAAGAAAGGCAATGCCAAAGAATGCTCAAACTACTGCACAATTGCACTCATCTCACACGCTTGTAAAGTAATGCTCAAAATTCTCCAAGCCAGGCTTCAGCAATATGTGAACTGTGAAATTCCAGATGTTCAAGCTGGTTACAGAAAAGGCAGAAGAACCAGAGATCAAATTGCCAACATCCACTGGATCATGGAAAAACAAGAGAGTTCCAGAAAAACATCTATTTCTGCTTTATTGACTATGCCAAAGCCTTTGACTGTGTGGATCACAAGAAACTGTGGAAAATTCTGAAAGAGATGGGAATACCAGACCACCTGACCTGCCTCTTGAGAAATTTGTATGCAGGTCAGGAAGCAACAGTTAGACTGGACATGGAGCAACAGACTGGTTCCAAATATGAAAAGGAGTACGTCAAGGCTGTATATTGTCACCCTGCTTATTTCACTTATATGCAGAGTACATCATGAGAAATGTTGGACTGGAAGAAACACAAGCTGGAATCAAGATTGCTGGGAGAAATATCAATCACCTCAGATATGCAGATGACACCACCCTAATGGCAGAAAGTGAAGAGGAACTAAAAAGCCTCTTGATGAAAGTGAAGGTGGAGAGTGAAAAAGTTGCCTTAAAGCTCAGCATTCAGAAAACAAAGATCATGGCATCCAGTCCCATCACTTCATGGGAAATAGATGGGGAAACAGTGGAAACAGTGTCAAACTTTATTTTTCTGGGCTCCAAAATCACTGCAGATGGTGACTGCAGCCATGAAATTAAAAGACGCTTACTCCTTGGAAGGAAAGTTATGACCAACCTAGATAGCGTATTCAAAAGCAGAGACATTACTTTGCCAACAAAGGTTCGTCTAGTCAAGGCTATGGTTTTTCCAGTGGTCATGTATGGATGTGAGAGTTGGACTGTGAAGAAGGCTGAGTGCCAAAGAATTGATGCTTTTGAACTGTGGTGTTGGAGAAGACTCTTGAGAGTCCCTTGGACTGCAAGGAGATCCAACCAGTCCATTCTGAAGGAGATCAGCCCTGGGATTTCTTTGGAAGGACTGATGCTAAAGCTGAAACTCCAGTACTTTGGCCACCTCATGCGAAGAGTTGACTCATTGGAAAAGACTGATGCAGGGAGGGATTGGGGGCAGGAGGAGAAAGGGACGACAGAGGATGAGATGTCTGGATGGCATCACTGACTCGATGGACGTGAGTCTGAGTGAACTCCGGGAGTTGGTGATGGCCAGTGAGGCCTGGCGTTCTGTGATTCATGGGGTTGCGAAGAGTCGGACACGACTGAGCGACTGATCTGATCTAATCTGATCTGAGTGTAGGAAACGTAAGAGATGCAGGTTTGGTCCTTTTGTTGGGAAGATCGGCTAGAGTAGAAAATGGAAACCCTGTATTCTTGCCTAGGAAATTCCATGGACAGAGGAGCCTAGCAGGCTAGAGTCAATGGGGTTACAAAGAGTCGGACACGACCAAACAACTGAGCACACATACAAAGGAAGTAGGAAACACGACACGTAACTAAGGCAAACGTGTTTCAAGAAAAAAAGACCCAGAAATAATAAAAATAATAAAGAAAGTTAAGTCCCTCAGTCGTGTCCGACTCTGCGACCCCGTGGACTGTAGCCCACCAGGCTTCTCCATCCTTGGGATTCTCCGGGCAAGAATACTGGAGTGGGTTGCCATTTCATTCTCCAGGGGATCTTCCCGACCCAGGGATCGAACCTAGGTCTGCCGCATTGCATGCAGACGTTTTAATCTCTGAGCCACCAAGGAAGCCCCAAAAAGTAATAAAACTAGGAGATAAAAATTTTCAAACAACTATTATTAAATATGTTCAACCATTTAAAGGAAAATATGAACATCATTAAGGGCAATATGGGACAATATAAAAAAGTCAAATGGAATTTCACTGAAAAACAGTATCTGAAATAAAAAAATATGATTAGATGGGCTTAATTAGAAAACAGAAAATAAAAACATAACAATAGAAACTATCCACAGTGAAGTACACAGAAAACGAAAAGGCCTTAAAGCAAGGAACAGAGCCACAGTGGCTTGTAGAACAGTTCCTAAAAGGCAGGAGCGGAAATAAAAAAAACTGAACAAGTAATTGCCATAAACATTCCAAATTTCTTGAAAAAAAGTTAAATAAACCCAAGCAAAAATAATAATCCTAAATGTACATGCCAGTAATTGGAGTTCAAAATACATGAAGCAAAAACTGACATAACCAATAGGAGATACAAACACTGACAGGGCATACAAATAGTTGATGATTTCAACATTCAACTCTCAAGAAATCATAGAACAATTATACAGAAAAACATCAATGATACAGAAATATCAAACAACACTGTCAACACTCCTTGTTATCAACAAATATTACATCCAAAAAACATTCAAGTATGCATAAAACATTCACCAGAAAGACTGTAGGCTGAACTATAAAACAAGTCTTGATTAAAAAAGAATGAAATCATATGGGATGTTCTCTGGCAGAATGGAATGCAATTAAAAAGCAGTGATAATAATGACAGTAAATGATAATAATAAAAGGTAGTTTGAAAACAGAAATAAAACATTTCTATATAATTCATGAGTCAAAGAAGAAATCACAAGGGAAATAAATACCATGAACTAAATGATAATGACAACATAAAAATTGTGGGAAAATATTTCAAGTTGTTTATAGAGGGAATTGATAGCTTTATATACTGATACAAGACAAGATAAAAAATCTAAAATCAATGGTCTAAGATTCTATTTAAGAAACCTGA
This sequence comes from Bos mutus, assembly GCF_027580195.1. Classification (NCBI taxonomy): domain Eukaryota; kingdom Metazoa; phylum Chordata; class Mammalia; order Artiodactyla; family Bovidae; genus Bos; species Bos mutus. The sequence goes on along the minus strand of NC_091621.1, from coordinate 38,077,737 downwards.
AAAAGCAACATTGCACAACAAAAGTTGTACATAAATAAAAAATGAGGTAAGTACTAATTTATTAAATTGTTACTATTATTTAGTCACTAAAATTAATAAGGATTAAAATAGCACTAATATGATCAACAAGAAAACAGAGTAAGTGTATATAAAACCTAAGTGGGCACAATAGTAAAAAATAAATAATACTCAGTCCAATCAATTCCAAAAAAGTAAGAAAGGACAGAAAAGAAAACCAAACAGGCAAGACATTTAGAAACCTATTCAGAACATGGGAAATTTAAACATAATTATGTATCAAAATTATACTTAAAGTAGATGGAATATACACTAATTTAAAATCAAAGTTTTTCCAACTAAGAGGTAAAAGGTCCAGTGAAAGTCTCAGTTACTCAGTTGTATCCGACGCTTTGTGACCCACATGGACTGTACCCCGCAAGGCTCCTCTGTCCATGGAATTCTCTGGGCAAAATTACTGGAGTGGGTAGTCATTCCCTTCACCAGGGAATCTTCCTGACCCAGGGATCAAACCCAGGTCTCCCATATTGAAGGCAGATTCTTTACTGTCTTAGCCACCAGAGAAGCCAAAAAAAAAAAAAGCCCAAATATATGTTATTTATCAAAAAACTGATCTAAAATATAAAGATAAAAGAGGTTGAATATAAAATAAGAACATATAAATATCAACCAAAAGGAAGCTGATACACACACACACAAATATATAGTTACATTAATATCTGATGCTAAAGCTGAATCTCCAATATGTTGGCCACCTGATGCGAACAGCCAATTCACTGGAAAAGATTCTGATGCTGGGAAAGATTGAGAGCAAGAGGATAAAGGGGTGACAGAGGATAAGATGGCTGGGTGGCATCACTGACTCAATGGACATGAGTCTGAGCAAACTCAGGGAGATAGTGAAAGACAGGGAACCCTGGCGTGCTGCACTTCATGGAGTCGCAGATAGTCAGACATGACTTGAGGACTGAACAACAACCACAACAGCAGATCAAAAAAGAAAGGAAAAAAAAAGGATAAAGGAGACTTAACTGTAAAAAGGAGACTTTATAATATGTCCAATTAACCAGAAGGATGTAACAGCTAGTGTTCACTAAATAATGCATTCTCAAAATGTGAAAATACTATCTTTATAGAACTATAAGGATAAAGAAATACATCCTCAATCAAAACGGGTGCTTTTAACCCATTTCTCTTCATAAACGAAGAAATAAACAGGTGAAACAGTCAGTATTGGTGTGGAAATACAAATATCATGATTGTGTTGTCATAATAAAAAAGAGGTTGTTGTTCAGTCACTAGGTCATGTTTGATTCTTTGCGACACCATGGACTGCAGCACGTGAGGCCTCACTGTTCTTCACCATCTCCTGGAGTTTGCTCAAACTCATGTCCATTAAGTCAGTGATGCTAACTAATCATCTCACCCTCTTGCACCCCCTTCTCCTTTTGCCGTCAATTTTCCCAGTATCAGGGTCTTTTCCAATGAATGGGCTCTTCACATCAAATGGCCAAAGAACTGGAGCTTCAGTTTCAACATCAGACCTTCCAATGAATATTCAGAATTTATTTCCTTTAGGATTGAATGGTTAGATCTCCTTGCTGTCCACGGGACTCTCAAGTCTTCCCCAGCACCACAATTTGAAAGCATCAATTTTGTGGCACTCAGACTTCTTTATGGTCCAACTCTCACATCTGTAAATGACTACTGGAAAAACCATGGCCTTGACTATATGACCTTTCTCAGTAAACAAAGTAATGTCTTTGCTTTTTAATATACTGGGTGGGTTGTCATAGCTTTTCTTCCAAGAAGTAAGCATGTTCTAATTTCATGGCTGCAGTCACCATCTGCAGTGATTTTGGAACCCAAGAAAATAAAATCTGACACTGCCTCCAGTTTCTTCCCCTTCTATTTGCCATAAAGTGATGGGATTGGATGCCATGATCTTCATTTTTTGAATGTTGAATTTTAAGCCAGCTGTTTCACTCTCCTCTTTCATCTTCATCAAGAGGCTCTTTAATTTCTCTTTCCTTTCTGCTATTAGAGTGGTATCATCTGTGTATTTGATGTTGTTGTTATTTCTCCCAGCAATCTTGATTCCAGCTTGTGATTCATTCAACCTGGAATTTCACATGATGTACTCTGCATATAAGTTAAGTAAGCAGGATGACGATATACAGCCTTGTCATACTCCATTCCCAAGGTTCATACATCCATGAACTTTGTCCTACTAGTTCAACAGTTTTGATTTGAACCAGTCAACTGTTCCACGTCCGGTTCTAACTGTTGCCTCCTGACTGCATACAGGTTTTTCAGTAGACAGGTAAGGTGGTCTGGTACTCCTATCTCTTTAAGAATTTTCCACAATCCAACTGGGTGCTTTTAACATATTTATCTTCATAAATGAAGAAATAAACAGATGAAACAGCCAATATTGCCCTGGAAATATAAATATCTGATGCTGTTGCCATAATTCAAAAAGATACATGTACCCCAATGTTCACTGGAGCAGCACTTACAATAGAAGAGACACGGAAGCAACCTAAATGTCCGTTGACAGAGGAATGCATAAATATACGCAATGGGATATTACTCAGTCATAAAAAAGAATGAAATGTCATTTGCAGCAACATAGTTGGACCTAGAGATTATCATACTAAGTGAAGTAAGTCAGACAAAGACATATCATATGATATTGCTTATATGTGGTATCTTAAAAAAAATGGTGCAAACGAACATATTTACAAAACAGAAAGTCACAAATGTAGAAAACAAACTTATGGTTACCAAAGTTGCAAGCAGGGTGGAGGGGATAAATTAGGAGACTGGGATTAACATATACACACTATTATTTTTATGTATTTTGATGAAATATATAATTAATAAGGACCTACTGAAAAGCATAGAGAATTCTACTCAATATTCTGTAATAACCTATGAGAAAAGAATGTAAAAAAGAATAGACACATGTATATGTAAAAATGATTCACTCAACTATTCACCTGAAACTAACACAACACTGTAAATCAACTATACTCCAATAAAAAAAATTTTTTTTAATGATTAACTGTATTGGCTTAAGTGACTTATGTAGACACTTACACCTAACAATTTCAGAACACAGGTCACCTTGAAGATATTGCAGGTTCAGTTTCAGACCACCACAATAAACTAAATATCATAATAAAGTGAGTCAACCCAAACAAACATTTTGGTTTCCCAGTGCCTATAATATTTATGTTTATACTCTACTATAATCTATTAAGTGTGCAATAGCATTATGCTCCAAAAAAGTGCCAGTCAGTTCAGTTGCTCAGTTGTGTCCAACTCTTTGCAACCCCATGGACTGCAGCATGCCAGGGCTCCCTGTCCATCACCAACTCCCGGAGTTTACCCAAACTCAGGTCCATTCAGTCGGTGATGCCATCCAACCATCTCATCCTCTCGGCCCCTTCTCCTCCCGCCTTCAATCTTTCCCAGCATCAGAGTCTTTTCCAATGAGTCAGTTCTTCGCACCAGGTGGCCAAAGAATTGGAGTTTCAGCTTCAGCATCAGTCCTTCCAAAGAACATTCAGGACTGATTTCCTTTAGGTTGGATCTCCTTTGATTAGGAAAGAATGCTAAAAAACAAAAGGCTAACCATCATCTGAACCTTCAGTAAGCCATAGTAGCAAAATCAAAGATCATACATTACCAAAACTACTATAATAGTGGATTGGCCAAAAAGTACCTTCAGTTTTTAAGTAAAAATAAAAGACATACTTTTCATTTTTACCATGAACTTTATTGAACAATATATTTATCATTTTGTTCTACTAAATTCTGTCACTTTTCAGGTAATTGCATATGCATCATCTCAAAACTTTTTATCTTTTTTGGGCAAAGAACTGTTCCAGGTGCCTTTTACAGTCTTCGAGGAAACTTTTTCCCACTGGAGAAATTTTTTCCATTAAGAGAATCTGTAAAGACGGAAATAAGTGGAAATCCAAAGGTGCAATGTCTGATGAATATGGCAGACGAATTAATGTCCTAGCCAAGCTATCACAGTTGTTGCCTGGTCATCAAAGAAACACATGTTCTTGCATTATCCAGATGGAAGATGATGTGTTTTCTGTTGACTAATCTGGACACTTTTTGTGAAGTGCTGCTTCCTGTTGGTCTAATTGAGTAGTACTTGTTGGAATTAATAGTTTGGTTTTCCAGAAGGAACTGATAATAGAGGTCTCCCTTCCAATCCCAGCATATACACAACATCACCTTCTCTGGATGAAGACCAGTATTCCATGTGGTTGGTGGTGGTTCATTTTGCTTTGCCCCACATTATTTTGCCGTATTCACTTTTCATCACCTGTCATAATGTGCTTTAAAAATGGAATGTTTTCATTATGTTTAAGCAGAGAATCACATCCAGAAATATGGTCAAGAAGATTTCATTCGCTTAACTAATGAAAATAACCAAGCTGGTGCAAATGACTTTCAAGGCTTGATTTAGATCTTTTGAGTATGTCAGCTATTTCCTGCATGGTATAACACTGCCTCGGAGAAGGCAATGGCAACTGACTCCAGTACTCTTGCCTGGAAAATCCCATGGGCGGAGGAGCCTGGTGGGCTGCCATCTATGGGGTCGCTAAGAGTCAGACACGACTGAATGACTTCACTTTCACTTTTCACTTTCATGCACTGCAGAAGGAAATGACAACCCACTCCAGTGTTCTTTCCTGGAGAATCCCAGGGACGGGGGAGCCTGGTGGGCTCTATGGAGTCTATGGAGTCGCACAGAGTCTAACACGACTGAAGTGACTTAGTAGCAGCAGCCGCATAACACTGACTGTTCTCAATTAATGTCTTGATTTGATCACTATCAACTTCAAATGGTCTACCCAACTGAGGAGCATTGCCCAGTGAGAAATCTGTAGCAGGAAATTTCATGAACCACTTCTAACATGTTCAGTTAGTCATAGCACCTTCTCCATACATTGCACAAAACTTTTTTTGTGTTTCTGTTGCATTTTTACATTTCTTGAAATAATAAAGCATCATATGCCAAAAATGTTGGTTTTCTCTTCCATCTTCAATATTAAAATGGTTATACAAAAATTCACCAATTTTGTTAAGCTTTTTTTAACCCATGCCAATATGACAGCTGTCACAGTACAATCTACCAAAATTGTTTCAAATAAAGTTAAAGACAACTAAGCAATACTAAAGCCACTGTACAGAAAAAAAACAAAATGAACCTTTTGGCAAACCCAATAACAAAAAATAATAATTAAAAAGTTTGAAATAATGAATTATCAAAATGAGCACAGACACATGAAATGAACATATGTTGTTGGAAAAAATGGCATTGATAAATTTGCTCAACACAGGGTTGCCACAAACCTTCAAGGTGTAAAAATGTATCTGCAAAGTACAGTGATCAATGCTAAGCTACAAAGTAATGGGTGAAAACATTTCAAAGATTAAAAACTAAGCAGAACAGTCTCTCTAAACATACTAAAATTCAGTTAGATATTAGTAAAAAAAAGGAAATTAGGAAGTTTTCCATATGTTTTTGGAAATTAAGAAAATTCCCTTCTAAATAATCCATTTTCTTAAAGAGAAAAACATAATGGACATTAGAAGATATTTTAAAATGCATTATAATAATGATACGAAATTATCAATATTGGAAGTACAAAGTTAAAGTGTGTTTGGATGGAATTTTATGACTTTAAATATATATATTAGAAAAAACAGAAACAAAAATCAGTAACTCCAAGCACCAGCTCAAGAAATTAGAAAAAGTGAAGAGATTTAAACCCAAAGAAGACAGTATGTGGAATAAAATATAAATACTAGAAATTAATGAAAATATATAACAGATGTGATCATCTGTTCATCTTCAACATATTTGTGTCTTCTTGATTTTATGTGATTAGTGATTATACTGACAACTCTATTCCTCATTGTGATGGCACGTGTTACTTTAATATACTTTTTTTGTGTGTGTTTATTGACCAGTTTTCTATAGTTAAAGAAATTATCTGCCTAACTTCAATCAAGAGGTGATGGGGTAATACAGAACTTTGGGTTAGCTTGTAAAGTTGGGAATTAAAAAGGCAACTCTATCATGGTGAGAAATTTGAAGGTTTAATATCCTCAAAGAAAGAGAGACAAAAGGGACTGTCTTGAGCTTTGAGTTAAAAACAATCCATAATGTATTTCACCACTAGCTTGCTTCACAATTCCCATGACTTTGTTTTTACTATCAGAGTAATCAAAAAAATGTCCAATAAAAAAATTAATATAAAGTCATTCTGATCAGTATTTCAAGTGACTGGCAAAAGCAACAGAGAAAGGAAAAAATACTTTCCAGCCAATCTGCACAAAAATCCTACATAAATAAGTCTGCTGAAATTTATAAAGCAACATTAAAAAACACAAAGGAATAATTCACCATGAACCAGAGTTAGTAGAATCAGAGTCACAGGAGGCTTAGATATTAGCACTATCAAGTATGTGTTTGTATATACACAGATTTGAGAATTTCTAGAAATTAAAACACAGTCACTATAATTAAACTTAACAAAAAAATCTAGTGGCATATTACACAGCTGAAGAATGATTAAGTAAACTGAAAAATAATCTTAAGGAAATCATCCAAACTGCTACTTAGTCTGAGTATCCTCAGATTTATTGCTTCTGTTACAGATTTATCATTCTTAGAAATCAATATATGATAAAATGAAAACTTCATTTGTTTATTAGCTATTCTAAAATATTTTTTACTCAGCTTAATCACAGTTCTTATATAAAATAAGTAACTGACCTTTGGCCCTTGGCTACATACAAAGCAATGTTTCATATTTTAATTTACATGAATTACCTTAACAAAATCTCTATCAGTCTTCTCCTTCCATTCTTCTCCAAATACAGTAGAAAAGGATCCTAAAGCTAAAAGAATAAATAGCATATTCAGTAATATGAAATTACTTATTTCACTTAGTTCCTGAATAGATAGGTTTGGAAAAACAGTAAAAATACACCTTAAGATACCTTGTTCACTAAAAACTGCTTCATAATAAATGATAGAAAGTCATGATAATTTCTCTTGAAATACAGTTTTTTAAATTATAGAATTTAAAGAAAGTTTTTGTCACACTCTAAAAACACACAACTGGCTTTCATAATAGTTACACAGACAATAATAATTACTCTGCATTAGTTATGATTTGTAGAAGAAAAAAATATTAAAAAGTCAAACTGATGCTGTTACTATTAGGTTCCCAAACTTTTATAATCTTAAATATTCATTCATTTCAAAAATAATTATATAATTTATATTTGAAATATTAATGGGCAAGATATTCTTTAGGAATAAATCTTTAGAAAACATTCTAAGCCATATAGCTGATTTATAGTTTCTTGATAAAGATGTTTTAGGAGGAAACGCAAACCATTTATTTTCAAAAGCTTCTTCTTAATAACACACTACCCCTGCCTCTCACAACAAAGGTTGAGGTATACAGATACATGTTATACCTTTTTTTTTTCATCTCTATGTTGCTAACTCACTTTGTCAGCAATGGGACTAGACAGTAAAGTCATATAATACAAATTTTTAAACTGTGACACAATAGGCATCGCTCTTTAAAAATCAGGTAAGTACTTTCATCAACTATCTATAATTATATATATTCTATAATGAAAGCTACTGGTTTTCAAATGAAGAAGAAAACTACATAGTGGCAACTGTTAACAGAAAAACTAGCTTTATGAACTTGATTCTTCAAAAAAATACAAGTAAGCCTTCTTAATGGATGTGTTAATAACAAGGATAACACATGGATGTATTTTCTGTTGTAAAAGATTTACTGAATGTTTGTAGTCTTATTACACCTTTAATTACAGACATAATATTTACTTAATATTGTGTGTGTTAGTCACTCAGTCATGTCCTACTCATTGAGACCCCATGGACTGTAGTCTGCCAGGTTCCACTGTCCATGGAATTCTCTAAGCAAGAATACTGGAGTGGGTTGCCATTCCCTTCTCCAGGGGATGTTCCTGACCCAGGGATTGAAACCAGGCCTCCTGCATTACAGGCAGATTGTCTACTATCTGAGCCACCAGGGAAGCCAAGTAATATTTACTTACTATTGAGTTAAAATAAAATTTCTAAAGTACTTAGGTAAGAATAAGACTTTTCATTGAAAAAATATTAAAAAGGGTGAGGAATGAAAACAGTTTAACATTATATTCATATTAGAATCATGAGAACATGATATAAAGGGTAAGTGTGAAGTTTTTAATAAATAAATTTAACTACAGTGACCTAAAGAAGAGTTTCATCAAATGTATACATACATAGCAGCTATATCAGAAAAATAAAGTCCATATACTTCTAAAGAAAGACAAGATTTTGTTTGTCCTGAAGAAAACCTTACAAAGAAAAACTCCATGGGAAAAGAACACTGAATACAAATATAAGATGGAAAAATTAAATTTTTGGCACATGGAATTTTTATTATACTTCTTCAAACACATATCATGTATAAATATCCCACACATTCAAAAGAAGCGGTATCTATATTTTCTCTCAATTAAAATTCCATGCCTAAAAAAATTCAAAACCTCTCAAGAGCCTAATGAAATATATACATAATCACACATACCCTTAATATTTTCATAATGTAAAAACACTGTTTTAAAAGTATATGGTCTTCATAAAGTCCCTATATACTCTGGAACTCTAAATTCTGACTACTGAAATAAAAGAAACATTCCTCAAATAGCATTTGCTAATATTAATTATTAATGATTGCTACTCTACATAATAATTTAGTCTGAGATAAAAAAAAAAGTGCTAAAGAATGTCACACTTCATGCATTAAAACTGGTAAACTCAGTTTATCATATATATACAAATGAAATCCTTATCCAATGATTAAATGGTAAGAATTCACCAAAATTATTATGGCCTGAGAATATTTATTCTTTCTAAAAACTTCATTTTAAGATTTCTAAAAATGAACCAATGTTAAACTCCATTCTGTATTAAATGCTGAAAAATGTATTTAAAAGATCAAGATGAAATATTAGAAAGCAAAGAACATAAAAGTGAGGTGGAAATCCATGAAAGTTAGATCTTCACAGTTACAATTCAAACTGATTAAGTGCTGATCTTTGTTCCTCCTCCACATTGTAACCAAAAATAGTTTCAGAAGTTTAAGAAACTAATTTCAATTTAATTGCAAAACGTCTTCATATAAAATAAATACATGTCAGATTTTAAGGAATTCTATTTAGGGAACTCCCTGGCAGTCCAGTGATTAGGACTCTGTTCTTACTGCTGAGGGCTTGGGTTCAATCCCTGGTTGGAGAACTGAGAACCCATGACCTGCATGACACGGCCAACAACAACAACAAGAAAAAGGGAATCCTATTTAGATAATCCCAAATAAAAGCATGCTTGAAAATTACAGAAAAATGAACTTATTTGCAAACATACTGCTACTTAAAGATAAACACAAAAATACTCATATACCTATGAAATATTACAAGAAATTCTCAGACTATTCTATATAATTTCCTATATGATAAAATAATTGCAAAATGTATCAATACTGTAATCTATTAATAGAATAAACTTCTGGCAAAAGAAGTTACAATGGTTGCTGGGGTAGAAGGAGGATTGAGAAGCAAGAAGAAACTTTCTATCAATAACATTCAGCTGACATAGATATTTTAAAAGGACAAACTACGAGCAGGAAAAAATTTCAAAACCTATTTTTTAAAGTCCTATTAAACTACAATTATAGAATTGTGCAATTTGGTCTGAAGAGTAATCCAGATTTGAGATAATTTCACAGAAAACAAAGAACCTGATCTACAAAAACCTACAACTAGAAAATCCTACAAGTAAAACTATGAAATATTTGATAATCCTTATTTTGATTATTATGCAGCAAATTTTCAAATGCATTGACCTAAACTATTTAGTTAAAAAATTTAACTATACACCTGCAGAAATAGACATCAGAAAACAATTTCTTACAGGTCTAGTTTTTTCTATCAAAAGTTTGCATCAAACAATTTCAAATCAACAAACCCACATTTATTCTAAGAAAAATGCAGCATTTTAATTTTGAAAGCTCTAATGAGGTTAAATATCTAATCTATTCAAATATATAAGGTTAAAAAATCCAGACATTCATTATTTTAAATGATACATTTAATATAACAAAAGCAAATAAAGAATGCTATTATATTGACTAATGAAAATATTTTCCTTAAAAACCTTTCAAAAAAATCTAAACACACCTTTAACAGAATGATTATATAATACATTAAACCTAAAACTTACTGTCGTCAAACACCCCGGCATTAGCAAGTAATAATGTGATGATTTTAGGGTCTTTTTCAAGTTGCATGACATGTTTGCTTTCATTTGACAGGAGAGTGCATACATTAATAGCAAAGTCCACTTCGTTTGGGAGTCCAGATAACAGTGAAAGCACCAGTTTATTGTAATCATTTGGCGAATTGAAGTCCATAGATAGCCCATAACTCTGACGGAGATAATCTAACAAAGACAAAAAACAACACTGTTAAGTATATCAAGGATGAGAAATCATTTTTGGTTAATATCTTCTAAATACAGGATAGAAGTTTGCTTTCTTTTATAAAATACAAACTGAGTAGAAGTTTAGAGTCCAGTTTTTGAACTTGTGAAAATTACACTCCTCAAAAAGTATTAATATACAAGAAATACATATATTCTCTTTGATATCATTGCCAAACTATTGTATCATTATTTTAATATACCTAATCTACACTTTTTATTCTTGCATTTCAAGGAACTTTTTCTGATTTTTTAAGTACTATAAGCCAGAAAGCCTGGTTCCTTTAGAATTTTTAACAACATCATGTTTCAAAACACATTGCCTACCTTCTTTACCCAGTTTTGGGAGGATTATTACTTTTTCAGGTAAGATTTTTTTTGACATTTAACTAAAATGTAAAGTTCATGCTTTCAGTTCTACAGTTCTAGGAGTTCTGAAAGTCTTTTAACCACAATTGCAATGGAGATAAGGGAGTATTTCTATCATCCCAAAGAAGCTTCTTTATGCTCCTTAGTAGTTGATGTGTCCCCCTTTATCCATAAACAACCATTGATCTACTTTATTTCAAAATGCCAAATAAAAAGAATCACACAATACTTATATTTTTGTGTCTGATTTATTTTCATTTAGCAAAATGATGTTGAGGTTGATACCCATTTTAACGTATGTATCAGTAATTGGTTCTTTTTTATTGCGATGGGTTGTATGTCTTAATTGTTATATTATGGCTATAACACAATTTGTTTATCCACTCCCTAGCTGAAGAACATCTGGACTGTTTCCAGTTTTTAGCACTTCTGAATACAGTTGCTAATAACATTCACACACAGGACTTAGTGCAGACATATTTCTTCATTTCTCTTGGATTGCTCGGTCATATAAAATGTATGTTTAACTTTGTTTAGAAACTGTAAAAGTTCTCCAAATTAGCTGTAATATCTTGTCTTTTCATCAGTGATGCATGAAACTTCTTGGTGCTCGTGTGCATCCTTGTCAGCACTTGGTACTGTCAGTTTAAAATATTCTGAATATGAGCCACTTATCTAATATTTGTTTTGTAAATATTTTCTTCCAGATAGTGAGTGGTTTCCCTTTTCATTTTCTCAACAATGTCTTCAAAAAACAGAAGGTTTAATTGTGATGAAGTCTGATTTATAAATTTTTACCTTTACAGTTCAAACTTTCGTGTTCTAACAAATCTTTTCCTAACTAAAATTTTATGTAGGAGAATTGAAACATTTTTAAAACTTTGAAGATAGGATTACAGAAAACTAATATATAATCATAATACATATATTAGAAAATGTTGTATTTTTATAATTACTGACTCTAAACTGGTGCAATTTAGGCCTTGGCAGCTATGTCCTAAGACATATACCCCTAATACATTTATCATACAAGATCTAACTAGTGTAATGGGAAAAGGAAAGAAACAAGAGTTAGAAAACTGCTACACAAAACATTTCAGCAAATATGGATTTGAAAAAAAATCTTTTAAGAATGTCACTAAATGGAATGCAAGTAGGAATCTATTGTCACAACATTCCACAGAAGAAAATCATGTAGGTAAGAAACTTCACTTCCCAACAGATATTTGAAGAGACACCTCTTCAATATTAAAATATTCTAGGAATTTCTCCTTAAGTATCACAATATAATTATAAATGAATTGACATAGATTCTTTATAATATTTAAGGTTGAACATTTCTCATATATAACATAAATATCTTGGGAAAATGTAACATGACTTCTGTGAACATAGAAATACATTTTGGTATTTATTGCACATTGGAACTGATCATGAGATGCCAAGTTTCAGCAATAGTTAAGTCTTTAGATTCCACAAAATTTTCAGGCAAATTTCCAATAGAAATAAAAATCTGGAACCCATAATTCAACATCTGTCACAGTCTTGTTGTGCTTTCAATATGATCTTGGAATTGGTCTGTTTGCTACTGAAGAATAACAGATGCCACCATTATACTCAACTCAATACATCCTTACATGAATGACTTTGCCAAAAGACATCTCCAATTAAAATAAAATAAATTAATATGATAATTATGAAAAGTCCTTTAACTATATGATGTTTGGTAAAGATTCCTTCTTAGGAATATAATATAAGAGAAATGCTTACAAGATTTTAAGAGCATCCCTTCCCATCCCCAAGGAGGTATGTTTGAATAGGTACAATTTTATAACAGGAATGAGATTGGGAATTTTCAATGTTCTTCACACAATGTCTATACAAACATATCACTGCTGACAAATTTAACTGAATCTGAGGTAATCAGTTTAGAGGAAAGGGAGAATTGTGCCTGGAATGTTGTTTATATTACAAATATCATACAGTGCATTCTTTTCATTGATACTGGCAGTGATTGTTGTAGTTCAAGCATCTGTAATACAGGACATGTAAAGGAAAATCTTTGCTCAAATATTAATACAACTGATAAAATCAAAATAATAAATCTTCCTGTATAAAGCTTTTCCAAATTTAAGTAACAAAAATGTAAATGGATAGTGTGCTTGGCCTCCTTTGGCCAAAATGATTAAATTGGATTAAATGATCGCTAAAATCCTAGCTAGCTCTTAAATTCTACAATACTATTAATTTCAATGTGTTTGTCATGTGTCAGTTTCACCTTTCAGAATTTTTCTACTAAAGATACTGCAAACGAATTTAAAAATTTTAATTTAGAAATTAATTTTTTAATTTTAAAGGGAAAGAGAAGATGAACAAAAAGTTCTTAGTAATCTACAGTACAATTCTGCAGAACTGACTGTATCCAAATCAATACCAAGGAAGAAAGAATAAAGAAGAAAACCAAAAGATTAGGTCCTCATGGCAAGGAAAAATGTGCACAATTATGCAAATAAATGACAAAAATCACCATATTTTGATGCCAAAGTTTAATAATTCTAAAATTCAAAGCAAAATGTACCTAATACATATTTGGCTGCTTAAAGTCACTGGGCAAAAGGAGTCAATAGCCTTATAAAATTTTCGTTCCATATTCTATCAATGTACAATATTCTATTATGACAATTATGAGTAGAATTGTACTTCATACTAAATGCCAATTTAAATTTACCATATTACCTTTCAAAGTATTGTTTTACAATAGCTTTTTTAAATGTAAGCATCTCTAGATAAATACATGTATCCAAATACATCAATCCAAACCTACAAGGAGAGTAATGCTATATGATCAAAGATGTAGACACAAATCTTTTAAATGTTCTACCTAAAATATCCTAAGGCTTTTAATCTACCACTATGTAATTTTACTTTGGTGTTTATTTAAATATGCACACACATACACACTGACAGCTATGAAGCTTACTATATTTCCTTAATGGCATTTGAAAAGAATCATTGATGAAGGATTTGTTTTATATATTGATAGTCATGTTGATTTTTAGAACACTGTCATAATGTTGCTATGGCTCCTTCTGGGATAATAAAAAGCACCTTCAAATTCATAAATGCTGCCCTGAAACACCACCTCTTTTCAGTATGAATCAGATATACTGTAGTCTGATGTTCCCCAGTAATTTCTATTTCTTATCAGTCCCCAATCCTGATTCTGTCAAACATGCTACATATGTTATATAACTGCTCAGATTCTCCTTAAATAACAAAAGGCAGGCATATGACAGCATATCAGAAAGGAGTTAGTTATTATAACACCAGATTAAGAATTCTATCATTCCTTTAAAAACTGCAAAGTTCTAGCAATGACTTTCAATAGACTTCGGAAATACCAGCAGTATCTTCTTTCTTGAAGTAAATCATGCTTAAATCAGGGAAGGGGGGGGGTGGGGGGAGATCCAGAAAAAAATTTCATTTTAAACTAGATCTAATATTGAAATGGGTTAGTTTGAGAAGTGTAATACACACCAAGCTCTATTTAACCTATAAGAATAGACAGTTCTGTTGTTGCTATAATGTAGCAGTAACACAGAGTTACAAAACGGTCTTAAAGGTTACAGTACCAGGTCTCATTCAGTATAGGAACAGCCTCTATAACATCCTTGAATTAAATAATGGTCATTAGCTCTTCCTAAAAATGGGAAGCATATTACCTAACAAACCACCTCATTTTATTTAACCAGCTTAAACGGTAAGCAAGATCTTTTACACGATGACTAAAAATGTTGTCCTTTAACATTGGTTCCTGAGGTGATAACTTCTTGTTAAAAATAAAGGTAGATTTGGTTTGCACTCACCACTGCTACAACCCCTCCCCCAAGCCTCAGTTATGCAAAATCATCAGATGAAGTCTCTTCTACTGAAAATCACAGATTCTAGGAAATTCTGTTTCCTCAGCTATTACTGATTGGAAAAGAAATAGGGTCAAATTCAACATGGAGGAAACTTGAAAATAGACCATGAAAACTTTAAATCAGTGATACTGGCACAAATGAGAGAGCTTAAACCTAAGGATTACCTAAAAGATCAGTATTAGTACCAGTGAATAATAATAAAGATCAAGATATCTGTATATTTTTATAAAGACTATCCTCTTGAAAAAGATATTATCTCCTCTTTTTCAGGCCAAATATTGGTGAATAAAGAAAAGACCTGCTTATCTCTTCAGAGCTCTCTTCCTAGTCATCACCTTCTGGAGCCACAAACACTGGAAATCTCATCAACACTGCCTCGAGAACCTCTTCATTAGACTCTCAACCTGACTATTTCCAACTTGAGTCTTGTTCTTTTTAGCTGCAGATTCCTCTATAACCATTATAGGAATGACTTGAATGAAAAAATCTTAAGTCCCTGGTACCATGGCAGGAAAACAGTTGAAACATAGTAAGAAACATTTCTGAGAAATTCTGGTGCTGGGAATGCCAGGAATTGTAAAAAATCTAGTAGATGCTATGAGTATTTTTTGGCTTCCTTAATTCTAACAGGACATTCCTCTTCTCGTTTTAATGACAATTTAGGTTAAACTGATCTTTAACCAAATTAAAAAAAAACAAATTTCATTTGAAAGTGTACGTATATTTGTAAATCTAAAAATTCCTGCAACTAAAGTCTTCCATGTAGGCTGTGACAGACAGGGTCCTTATACCAGTGACATGCTGATTTCTAGAAGCTGCAGTAACCCAAGGCTCTCAGTATTTTCATGTGCAAAATAAGGGACCAATTCAATTCATGGGATGATTTCTATTTGAACTCAAAACTGTGTACCTATGCCTTTTTCATTTTCCAGTGATATTTACCTGACACACTGTGTTGCTGGTAATTGTAGGAAGATGGAATTGCACCAATAGGAAGCTGTGGTTTGGGATTGCCTGGTGGTACCTCATCATCATCCTCCCCAAAATGATGAACTTTCTCGTACTTTTCTAGGTAACTGAAACAGAAAAACAGCACAGCAGAGATTTAAAAATAGATTCATGTTGTATATTTTAACTCCTACCACACAGATCTGTTTTCTTTTTCTAGAGGCCCTAAATTTAAAAATAACAATAATATTAACAAGATACCACAAACTTCTTATATTAGTGGAATAGTCACTTCAGTAGTAATATTGGAGACAAACTCAATGTAATAGTTCTAAAAGTGCTTTTAAATGCCTAGAAAAGACCAAACTACTGTACAAATAAAAATATAAAAGTAAAGACTATCAAAGGACAACTACATGTAAATAAATAACAGCACATTTTATTTACTGATTAAAACAAATTATACATGGTCATTGTAACAACAATGTAAAAGTGAGAAGAGTCCCTGGCCTCCCCATCTCACTTATCACATGTGCCTTCAGTATATTTTTTGTGCCTATTTTAACAACAGATTTTAGAGATCCTGCAGGTCAATACATAGAGTACTACCTCAGTCTTTTTTTTTTTTTTGATCACAAGAAACCAAACATTTATTTCTATTGTCACTCTGTACATGACACACATTTTCACACTAACGAAGGGTTCTAGACTCAATCAGCCCCAGGACTAGGAAGGGGCCTGGTCTGGAATGTCAGAAAGAGAATAGGAGAGAGGACAGATGCACATGACATAAAATAATAATAATTAATAATAATAATAATCATCAATGCAACAATGATAAACTATGGGAGAGGTCTCTGTAACCTTATCTCCCAGATGGGAAGGGCATCTTATTGCCTAGTTTCACATTCAATCTAGGAGAAAAGGCCTCCACTGCACAACTCTAGATTGGGGAGAGGGTTGTGTCCAGCTCCCAGAAGGCAACTGGCCTCTCAACCCGCCAGGCACGGCTTGACCTTCCAAAGGAGGGCCCTCCTGGTCTCTGGGTCCTCTTTTTCTCTCGGACTCAATTACCCTGCCCTGCTCCTGCGCAGCCGTACCTCAGTCATTTTTAACAGCTGTATAATATATGCTCTGACTGATATATCATAATTTTAACTAGATTGCTGGTGTCGTATTTAGGTATGTTCAGTTTTGTTTTTCGGAGAAGGCAATGGCACCCCACTCCAGTACTCTTGCCTGGAAAATCCCATGGATGGAGGAGCCTGGTGGGCTGCAGTTCATGGCGTCGCTAAGAGTCGGACACGACTGAGCGACTTCACTTTCACTTTTCACTTTCATGCACTGGAGAAGGAAATGGCAACCCACTCCAGTGTTCTTGCCTGGAGAATCCCAAGGACGGCGGAGTCTGGTGGGCTGCCGTCTATGGGGTCGCACAGAGTCGGACATGACTGAAATGACTTAGCAGCAACAGCAGCAGTTTTGTTTTTTGCTATTACAGGCCATGCAGCAATTAGCTTAATCTCAGCACTTGTTTGAATATTTTCCTCTCCATAGACAGTGGAAATGGTATGATCACTTTAAATAGGAAATACGACCAAATCCTCACTCAAAGTGATGTGCCCAAAATATTTTGACCAACTTATAAGACTGTTCCTGTGTTTCCCACAATATCACCATCACTGGGTATAGTCAATCTTCTTAATATTAATTAGAATTAAATATCCAAATTGATAATCTATCATCACCTACCAGTTTATAATAAGATTCCCACAAGAAAGGTTTTTAAATAGGGAAGCAACTGGTCAAACCCCTGTCAAACACAATACTGTACCTAATGAACTTGTTACTATACTTCATAAGAAGCAAGCTGAAAAATATCATAGTGAAGTTCTAGATGTGATCATTTTATAGGTCAGTCTTTCCATCATTCCTGAACCAGGCAGGTATTAAGTCCATTAGTCACTATTTAAAAACCCTTTGCTTTTATAGTTAACAGATAGCTGAGATGAGGGAGAGGGGTATCAATGATCTCAGAAGTATTGCTGTGTTTTTAGTAGCAAATTGTAACTTTCAAGGTAGGATGAATGAAAGCTGTAAATTTAGGTATAAAAACTAATAGCAAGGATACTCATCATAATTCTTCATTTTTCCCTTCCAGCTTTCCAAGGCACAACAATTCACATCTTGGAGAGTAAAAAGGAAGTAAATTGCCCGTTTCAATTCCTTCTAAGTTCTCCATATAAGCTCAACTTGAGCAAGGAACTCTTTCCTAAATGGTAGCTTGACAGCTAATGAACCCAACACTTTTCTCCACTGCCAGAGATACAAAAGCAGAGACATATGCCCACATATAACCCTTGAGCACTGAGGACAGTATACAGCTGCATATATTTCACCCTGATCCTGGTGATGTACCCTAGCAGATAAAATTTACAGCCAAAGAATATAAATCAAAACAAAAATATGATTAAAAAGAGACAGTCTCTCTCTAGCATAGACTTATGTATAAGTCATAAATCAAACCTATCCTTTTTGAATTTCTAATGCCAAAATCATCAAAAGAAGAGTCTACCCAAATTTGAACACAACTGCTCAAAAATCATGTGACATTTTCTGCAAATGAGGGTTTATCTACATTACATGAAATAATGCAGGCAATAGTAGCGATAGAGGTATTTTACAAAGTACGTTCTTTCAGAATTGAGCTCACTGTGGAATGGTTAAAACCAAGTTAAAGATAATTTTTCTTAACTAACATCATTTAAATAAAATCAAAATAACAATGAAAAAGTAAAATTTTAAAATCAAAACGTTATACTAACAATATGTTTAAGACGCTCTTTATAAATCCGTTATTCATTGTTAAGTGTATTCGAATGCGAAGCCACTGCAGTAGTCACACACTACTGCAATTCTTCTGGATTGCAGCCTGGTGTTCTCCTCTGTCCATGGGATTCTCCAGGCAACAATACTGGAGTGGGTTGCCATGCCCTTCTCCAGGGGATCTTCCCAACCCAGGGATAGACCCACGTCTCTTATGTCTTCTGCAACGGCAGGCAGGTTCTTTACCTGGGAATTCCATAATTGAATGTAGTAGATTTAAAACTTGGGGAGAAAACGTTACTAGTAAAGAAAAACCATAAATACCTTTTCCTTTCTGAAACACTCAAAATGGAGCATAAGCAAAATGGAGTGACTGAAACACCACAAGTACTAGTAATAAACAGTATATGCTATATACATAAACCCCTCTGTAATTCAAATTTTCATACAATTTTTAAAATATATGACTTCTGGTCCCTTGACTCTTCTAACTCTATTCCTCCAAACGGATTCTTTACATAATTCCAATCTCCAGAAATTTATGGCTTAGGCAAATTGTTATACTTTTTGAAATTTTATTTCCCTGGCTTGAGCGTCAGCACTTGTTCTCATTCATGATTAAACATTTCCAACTGAGACTCGACCTTTCATAGTTCAACAGAGGGTTTGGCATCCAGTTCTGATTCTTGTCTCTCTCAATTATTAAGCATAAAGTCCTTTTTTGGTTTTCAAAGAGCTATACTTCTAAAAACTAAATTAATAGACAAGAGAAAACAGCTAAAATACAAAGTTACATTTCAAAATCTAGGTCTTCAGATATAATTCTCTAACATGACCCTGAGCTCATACACTGACATATATACAGTGTTCACTCATTTAACTACAAAAATTACACTACACATTTCTCTTTCTTCTCCAAGTCGATTACACTGCTTTGAATAGTTGATATATTTTAATCAAACAGGTATTTACAGACCTCCTTCAGTAATCTACCTAATACATGACATTTTGACTCAAGACTAGTAAAATATTGGAATCCAGATGGCAGTTACTCTCTCAACAGTCGACACAGAAAACGAGGTTCCTGAGTTCAACATTACATACAGACAAGTGGGGTGAATTGCATCTTCTTTTTTCAACTTGGCCCTAGTTTACTTGTGGTGGATCCTATGCCATACATGACAGATTTAAAGGATGAAGGCAAATGTGAACATTTAGCATAATATAAGAATTATTTTAAATGGCACTATTCAATTAAAAAGTTTAATATGTAGGACCAATACAGAGGGAGGAAGAGTCCTTTCAAGACACCATCAAATAACATAGGCAGTACAGTTATGAATGAAGAAAAATTTAGCCTCCTGTAGTATCTGATAGATTAAGTACACAAAAAATTAGTTCACAGAAGATTTAAATATAATCACCAATAAGACTGATTTATTAGATACACAATGATTTTCTTTTCAAATCTCCACAAAAATTATTAAACTAATCATATGCCAAGTCACATAGGAAACCACAATAAATTTAAGATTAAATACTGTATAAGGCACATTCTCTAACTGCAATCAATTCAAAGAAATTTAACCCTTGGAAAATTAAAAATAACTTTATGATTTTACATAAAAGTAGAGAAACTACTACAACAGTACCCATCAGCGGATATCAAAATTCATAGTAAAAAAAAAAGAAAGAAAAAATTCACAGTCAACCTTGTTTCATCTATAACACAATTACCATCTTCACAACACTTTCCAAATTATTTTAAAGCAATTTCCAGGTATCTCATAACTTTATTTATAAATATTTTGGTAGAATTCTTAAAAATTAAAAATATATGTAATAATTATATAAAAATATATAATATTTATATAAAAGTTTTTATATAAAACTTTTTGAAATATTTATGGGAAAGATGATAATTCAAGGAATGCATATTAATCTTTCCTTAAATCCAATTGTAATGAACGTTAAAGACTAAAAATTGAGGGATACTGCATAATTTCTAACTTAGAAAACTTTCAGAAATTCTGATTCATTAAAAGCAACTTCAAGGATTTATAAGACTAACTTGCAAAACAATTCTTGAGACAGTAAGATGGTCTAATGGAAAGTAGAGGATATCTTAAACCAAAACACATAAAAAGGCAAATTCAACTGGGAATTCCTTTAGCCACTAAGGATCAATAAAATATGAGAGTGTATCTGATAATGGGATCAGAATGACAACTGTTTAAGAAAAGTTGAACTGAATTCAGTGGCTGTCAAAAGAAGCAAAGTCCTTTCAACTTCACCTTGAAGCTTGTCAAAATGAACCCAAAGATCCAGGGATGTGGAGCACCTATCAGAAGCACTAGCATGAAAAGACTGATACAATCAGGTAATGGGACCTCTATTGATGTGGCATACAAGGAACTTTCAAGATCAAACATCCCAGCACAAAAATCAAGAATACTGACTTGCAAACCAGCAAAGTAATGAACGACATTTCTTTGCCCAGGATTATCCCTGCAAAGTGGACAATGAAAAAGTAGACATGACAATGTAAAAGTCACCTCAGTAATGTAGACGGCATGCTTGAGAAATGGCTTCTTGAAGAGACGGAAAGGATGAAAACAGTGGGGTGGATAAAAATGAAACATGCATGCTAACAGGAAGCCAAACACGGGGGGAAATAGTAGTCCTGAAGCAAAGACCAGAATACAGTGAACAGAAGCATTATCATTCAGATAACAGAAGAATTTCTGTAGGTTAAAAAATGCTTACTGGGTATATCATAAAGGTCCCGGGGTGTCAGGGTGCAAGGATCATCAGGCAAAAATTAATGAAAAGAAAAAACAATCAGACATATATTGATGATATATGCAAGCTCCAAAGATAAAGATAATTCCTAGAAATATCCAGAATGACCCTACTCCTTTGATTATTCTATTGTGTCTTATTTACACAGTAAGAGTAATCAAATGAGTTTATTCTCATAGTTAATATTAAGGGAAATATGTTCTTGGGAGTATTTCTACAACTGTTTAACAATCAAATTAAAGTCAAGATTGTTACTTTGCAAATAACGAGAGAGAAATAAACACATTAATGTATGTAATATGCAGAGAAAAGGAGAAGAGGAAGAATATCTTGTGATGTAGCAATTATATTCTTAGGCATATGCACTAGACAAAAATGAAAACAACTAAAATATTCACAAAGGATAGTATGAAGAAAAATACTGTGGCATATTGATATAGTGAAATATGATATGCTAGTAAAAATTAGTTAACTAACACGGATCAATGAAAATAGCCAACAACAAAATGTTAAATCATTTCAGAATAATACTAATTTAATTCCACTTATATAAAGATCATAAGCAAAAAATTAAATTTTTTTTTAGCAATAGACAAGTAAGAGAAAAAAAAGAAAAGCCAGATATTAATTATAACCCAGAAAATAAGCTAGGATTTATCCCTCAGGAGAGAAAGACAATAAGAAAACACACACATGGCTTCAAACTATTCAGTTGAGTTCAGTTCAGTTCAGTCACTCAGTCATGTCCGACTCTTCGCGACCCCATGAATTTCAGCACGCCAGGCCTCCCTGTCCATCACCAACTCCCAGAGTTCACTCAAACTCACGTCCATTGAGTTGGTGATGCCATCCAGCCATCTCATCCTCTGTTGTCCCCTTCTCCTCCTGCCCCCGATCCCTCCCAGCATCAGTCTTTTCCAATGAGTCAACTCTTCACATCAGGTGGCCACAGTATTGGAGCTTCAGCTTCAGCATCAGTCCTTCCAAAGAAATCCCAGGGCTGATCTCCTTTAGAATGGATTGGTTGGATGTCCTTGCAGTCCAAGGGACTCTCAAGAGTCTTCTCCAACACCACAGTTCAAAAGCATCAATTCTTCAGCGCTCAGTTTTCTTGACAGTCCAACTCTCACATCCATACATGACTACTGGAAAAACCATAGCCTTGACTAGACGGACCTTTGATGGCAAAGTAATGTCTCTGCTTTTGTTTTTTTCGGTTTTTTTTGTCTGTTTATGTTGCTTTATTACAACAAACCCAAAATATTATCTGTATTATTGTGGCAATAAATGGCAAAAAGATTCACATTTCCATAGCCCTACTAGGTTTTTTGTTTTGTTTTGTTTTTAATTTTATTTTATTTTTAAATTTTACAATATTGTATTAGTTTTGCCAAATATCGAAATGAATCCGCCACAGGTATACCCGTGTTCCCCATCCTGAACCCTGCTTCCTCCTCCCTCCCCTACCCTCCCTCTGGGTCGTCCCAGTGCACCAGCCCCAAGCATCCAGTACCGTGCATCGAACCTGGACTGGCAACTCGTTTCATACATGATATTATACATATTTCAATGCTATTCTCCCAAATCTCCCCACCCTCTCCCTCTCCCACAGAGTCCATAAGACTGATCTATACATCGGTGTCTGTAATCTTTTACAGTCTCGTACACAGGGTTATTGTTACCATCTTTCTAAATTCCATATATATGCGTTAGTATACTGTATTGGTGTTTTTCTTTCTGGCTTACTTCACTTTGTATAATAGGTTCCACTTTCATCCATCTCATTAGAACTGATTCAAATGTATTCTTTTTAATGGCTGAGTAATACTCCATTGTGTATATGTACCACAGCTTTCTTATCCATTCATCTGCTGATGGGCATCTAGGTTGCTTCCATGTCCTGGCTATTATAAACAGTGCTGCGATGAACATTGGGGTACACGTGTCTCTTTCCCTTCTGGTTTCCTCAGTGTGTATGCCCAGCAGTGGGATTGCTGGATCATAAGGCAGTTCTATTTCTAGTTTTTTAAGGAATCTCCACACTGTTCGCAGTTCTATTTCTAGTTTTTTAAGGAATCTCCACACTGTTCTCCATAGTGGCTGTACTAGTTTGCATTCCCACCAACAGTGTAAGAGAGTTCCCTTTTCTCCACACCCTCTCCAGCATTTATTGCTTGTAGACTTTTGGATCGCAGCCATTCTGACTGATGTGAAATGGTACCTCATAGTGGTTTTGATTTGCATTTCTCTGATAGAGTGATGTTGAGCATCTTTTCATGTGTTTGTTAGCCATCTGTATGTCTTCTTTGGAGAAATGTCTATTTAGTTCTTTGGCCCATTTTTTGATTGGGTCATTTATTTTTCTGGACTTGAGCTGTAGGAGTTGCTTGTATATTTTTGAGATTAGTTGTTTGTCCGTTGCTTCATTTGCTATTATTTTCTCCCATTCTGAAGGCTTTCCTTCAGATGACTTTAGCATTTCCTCTAAAGTCAGGAACAAGACAAGGGTGCCCACTCTCACCACTACTATTCAACATAGTTTTGGAAGTTTTGGCCACAGCAATCAGAGCAGAAGAAGAAATAAAAGGAATCCAAATTGGAAAAGAAGAAGTAAAACTCTGTTTGCAGATGACATGATCCTCTATATAGAAAACCCTAAAGAATCCACCAGAAAATTACTAGAACTAATCAATGATTATAGTAAAGTTGCAGGATATAAAATCAACACACAAAAGTCCCTTGCATTCCTATACACTAATAATGAGAAAACAGAAAGAGAAATTAAGCAAACAATTCCATTCACCATTGCAACAGAAAGAATAAAATACTTAGGAATATATCTACCTAAAGAAACTAAAGACCTATATATAGAAAACTATAAAACACTGGTGAAAGAAATCAAAGAGGACACTAATAGATGGAGAAATATACCATGTTCATGGATTGGAAGAATCAATATAGTGAAACTGAGTATACTACCCAAAGCAATTTATAGATTCAATGCAATCCCTATCAAGCTACCAACGGTATTCTTCACAGAGCTAGAACAAATAATTTCACAATTTGTATGGAAATACAAAAAACCTCGAATAGCCAAAGCTATCTTGAGAAAGAAGAATGGAACTGGTGGAATCAACCTACCTGACTTCAGGCTCTATTACAAAGCCGCAGTTATCAAGACAGTATGGGACTGGCACAAAGACAGAAATATTGGTCAATGGAACAAAATAGAAAGCCCAGAGATAAATCCACACACCTATGGACACCTTATCTTTGACAAAGGAGGCAAGAATATACAATGGATTAAAGACAATCTCTTTAACAAGTGGTGCTGGGAAAACTGGTCAACCACTTGTAAAAGAATGAAACTAGAACACTTTCTAACACCTTACACAAAAATAAACTCAAAATGGATTAAAGATCTAAACATAAGACCAGAAACTATAAAACTCCTAGAGGAGAACATAGGCAAAACACTCTCCGACATACATCACAGCAGCATCCTCTATGACCCACCTCCCAGAATATTGGAAATAAAAGCAAAAATAAACAAATGGGACCTAATTAAACTTAAAAGCTTCTGCACAACAAAGGAAACTATTAGCAAGGTGAAAACGCAGCCTTCAGAATGTCTCTGCTTTTGAATATGCTATCTAGGTTGGTCATAACTTTCCTTCCAAGGAGTAAGCATCTTTTAATTTCATGGCTGGAATCACCATCTGCAGTGATTCTGGAGCCCCCAGAAATAAAGTCTGACACTGTTTCCACTGTTTCCCCATCTATTTCCCATGAAGTGATGAAACCAGATGCCATGATCTTCGTTTTCTGAATGTTGAGCTTTAAGCCAGCTTTTTCACCGTCCTCTTTCACTTTCATCCAGAGGCTTTTTAGTTCCTTTTCACTTTCTGCCATAAGGGTGGTGTCATCTGCATATCTGAGGTTATTGATATTTCCCCCAGCAATCTTGATTCCAGCTTGTACTTCTTCCAGCCCAGCGTTTCTCCTGATGTACTCTGCACAGAAATTAAATAAGCAAGGTGACAATATACAGCCTTGACGAACTCCTTTTCCTATTTGGAACCAGTCTGTTTTTCCAGGTCCAGTTCTAACTGTTGCTTCCTGACCTGCATATAGGTTTCTCAAGAGGCAGGTCAGGTGGTCTGGTATTCCCTTCTCTTTCAGAATTTTCCACAGTTTCTTGTGATCCACACAGTCAAAGACTTTGGCATAGTCAATAAAGCAGAAATAGATGTTTTTCTGGAACTCTCTTGCTTTTTCGATGATCTAGCCGATGTTGGCAATTTGATCTCTGGTTCCTCTGCCTTTTCTATAACCAGCTTGAACATCTAGAAGTTCACGGTTCACGTATTGCTGAAGCCTGGTGTGGAGAATTTTGAGCATTACTTTACTAGCATGTGAGATGAGTGTAATTGTGTGGTACTTTGAGCCTTCTTTAGCATTGCCTTTCTTTGGGATTGGAATGAAAATGGACCTTTTCCAGTCCTGTGGCCACTGCTGAGTTTTCCAGATTTGCTGGCATATTGAGTGTAGCACTTTCACAGCATCATCTTTTAGGATTTGAAATAGCTCAACTGGAATTCCATCACTTCCACTAGCTTTGTTCGTAGTGATGCTTCCTAAGGCTGACTTGACTTCACATTCCAGGATGTCTGGCTCTAGGTGAGTAATCACACCATCAGGATTATCTTGGTCGTGAATATCTTTTTTGTACAGTAGTTCTGTGTATTCTTGCCACCTCTTCTTAATATCTTCTGCTTCTGTTAGGTCCATACCATTTCTGTCCTTTATTGAGCCCATCTTTAATAGAGTTTTATTTGCTTTTGTTTTGTTTTGTCTTGTTTTGATGTGGATAAACCTGTATGTATTAAGCTTTTTTAGTGAGATAAAATTTAGATATTAAAAAAATAATTTTAGAACATCAGAAAAGAGTAATGAGTTATTTCAAACTTTAAAATAAATGATTATTTCCACTGCTACATAAAATGTTTCCAATTACAAAAAAAAATTAGACTCTCCCTGAAAACTAATCTAGCAAAACTAACAAAATCTCATAAAAATTGCAGTTAAAAAAGACTATATAAATGCTACAAAAAACAATCTATTAATATTTCTTAAATACACACACATACTCAAGATTTTATTGCAGAAATTCAATGATAGTTCAACATCCAACATTTTGCAACATTAAACTCACCTGTAGATGACAGAGAAAAATATTTAAACAAAGGACACCAAAGGTTATTTAATAAAATGATGCATCCTTGCTGCACTGAAAATTAATTAATGAAGAATTCTAGAATATTTCTCCCTTTGATCTCTCATATAGTCCCCCTGTTATACCAAACACAGCAAATAATTTCCAGTCTACTCCTTTACCAGTACAGACTTTCTCAGAACATTGCACCTTCAAGTGATCCAGAATTCTTGTTTCTGTAGAAGAGTACCCTTCAAAGCAGGACACACAAACAAGATACTCCAATAGGGAGAAACACTTAATGGATAGGTTGAAACTGCCAGCTCCCTCCTTTGCTCCATTCATCTAGCAGTGCAGTCCATATGTTACTCATCCTATGTGAGACAACATGAAGGGACTAACAATGGAATCCTCATTCATTCATTAACTTCTAACCACCGGAAACCTCACCATTCATTAGATTCCATGTACTAATACCTGTTCCTGTCTAGGTTAAGTGGCCATTTAATTTAAAATTTATTTAAAGTTAACATTACCTAATTTAAACTCTCTCTCTCACAGAAAGGATAAGAACATTAATAGAACCCTTCAAAGAAACCACAATTTGCTAGAGCAAGCAACTCTAAATAAGAAAATGGCTAATACTTCTCACATGAGCTCATTATCAATAATACTATGAAGTAACAACAATGGCAAAGCAATCAAATAAGAAATTATCAAAAGATTTATAAACTATTAAATACAACCTATCTGAACTGTGACTTCATGTGCCCTGATGTTGTCCTAGGCTAGTCTTATAGTTTTTATGTTGTTGACAATTTGTAAGATGTTCTAAATATCCAGAATTTGAAGACTCATTTAGATTTTTTTCAACAATATTTTTCAAGTCATTGAAACATAATAAAACTTATTAAAGTTTAAATATATATTTCATTTCAAGTATATGTAGTGATAAATATTGGAGAAGGCAATGGCACCCCACTCCAGTACTCTTGCCTGGAACATCCCATGGAAGGCGGAGCCTAGTAGGCTGCAGTCCATGGGGTCGCTAAGAATCGGACACGACTGAGTGACTTCACTTTCACTTTTCCCTTTCACGCATTGGAGAAGGAAATAGCGGCCCACTCCAGTGTTCTTGCCTAGAGAATCCCAGGGACGAGGGAGCCTGGTGGGCTTCCGGCTATGGGGTCACAGAGAGTCGGACACGACTGAAGCGACTTAGCAGCAGCAGCAGTGATAAGTATTTACAAGAGTCTTTCCAAGGCCAACTTTCACATCACTGGGAAAACATTTATTTTCTTATGATAAACATAGCTGAATTAATACATGAAGAATATGGCAACTAAAGAAATACTGTTAGAAAATGACATGAAATCACTATAAGAAGTTGAAGAAACAAGGATTAAAGCAAATTATACTGTGTGGGGGGTTTTCTATAGAGCTGAATTCAACTACAGATGTTTCTAATATATCTGAGCTTACCGTATTTACCAGGTTCTCTTTAAAAAAAATGGGGAGGGAGGAGGGAGGAGAGTTCAGGACGGGGAACATATGTATACCTGTGGCAGATTCATTTTAATATATGGCAAAACCAATACAATATTGTAAAGTTAAATAAAATTAAATTAAAAATAAAATAAAATTTAAAAAAATGAAATTCACAAAAAACTACTTTTTGGTGAGTCTTTAAAGGAAAGTTGTAAGAGTGAAGATATACTCTCATAAGAAAATGGCTATTATACCAAGAAACTTTTCAGAAAAACACATTAATTCTACTTAAGGCCACAATGAAGAAACAGTTACTTTAATGGGAAGGGGTGGAAGAAGTTGGGGGAGGGGATGAGAGAAGATGAAAGAGAAGGTAGAAGGGAAAGAGGTCAGGGAGTGAAGATTATAAGGGTAAGGTGACCACTTATCATGTACTGCTCAAGTACAGGCATGGTAATGTAACAAAGAATTTGAACTCACAAGCACCAAAAATGACACAATATAATTTCAATGTGATCAATTATATTTTTAAAAAACGGTCTATGAAATAAGGCAAAATCTTCTAATGTACTTCATAATGAGATTTGAAGTGACAGAAAAATATTTTGTGCCACAGAGGTCGAATGGTTTCTTAGTGAAGAATATTTAAAAGTGCTACCAATCTTAAGACTTACACACTTTACTTTTGAAAAGTCCCCAAATTGCTAACTTTTCTTGTCACAACATTAGGTGATGAGCAGTATCTTACCTAAACATATAATTCAGAAAAGAAAACAAAAAGACATTTAATCTGCCCTTTAAAATAAAACTGAAATTTTGACAATGAAAACAAAGTAATTACTTTTTAAAAGAAACCCATGCTATGGAGAAAGTTTATTTTAAAAAATGGGGGGAATGTTTTTTAAAAAGAATTTTCCATCCATGTGATTTTTTTTTGCTGAAAATACTTTGTACAAGTCTTAAAACTCTAATAAACTATATTAAAAGTCTATGTACACGTAAGTAGGAAAGAGAATTTTTCCAAATTATTTAAAAATCTCTGCCAAATTATCTGGGCTTAGGACCCTTTATAAACTTCTTCTTTAAAAATTTAAAGTCACAAGAATACTACAAACAACTCCTATGTCCTCAATTCAGATACATCAATTGTTTATACATTGCCTATTTGCCTTATCATATTTTTTTCACTCAAACCTGACCCCACCACCTCCCCTCAAAACACACACAAACAGTTTTTCCTAAACCATTTAAAATATTTCTCTTTCTTTTTCATAAGCTTGACATTTTAAATAATTGAGGGCGCTTATTTTGCAGAAAATCCTTCAATTTAAATTTATCTAATGTTTCTTCATTATTAAATTAGATACTGAAAATGTCCTTCTCACACAAGTACCACAGAAGTAAAATGGCTGCCCTGGTGGCTTCCCAGTCAAGAATCTGCCTGCAATACAGGAGATGCAGGTTTGATCCCTGGGTTGGGAAGATGCCCTGGAGAAAGAAATGGCACACAACTCCAATATTCTTGCCTGGGAAATCTCACAGAAAAAGGAGCCTGGCAGGCAACATTCCATGGGGTCAAAGAACAGTCAGACATGACTCAGGAACTAAACAACAACAACCACAGAAGTAAATGCATAATCAAGTACATGTGGTGGTGGTGGTTTACTCGATAATTCCTGTCTGACTCTTGCTATTCCATGTACTGTGGCCTGCCAGGCCCCTCAATCCATGGTACTCTCCAGGCAAGAATACTGGAGTGGGTTGCAATTTTTTTCTCCAGAGGATCTGACCAAGCAGAAAATTGAACCAGGGTCTCCTGCACCACAGGTAGATTCGTTCTCAATTGAGCTATGAGAAAAACCCAGTCAATTCCATTGCTCAGTTATGTCCGACTCTTTGCGACCCCATGGACTGCAGCATCGCAGGCTTCCATGTCCATCACCGACTACCAGAACTTGCTAAAACTCAAGTCTATCAAGGCAAACTGGAAGTGGTCAAACAGGAGATGGCAAGAGTGAATGTCAACATTCTAGGAATCAGCGAACTAAAATGGACTGGAATGGGTGAATTTAACTCGGATGACCATTATATCTAGTACTGTGGGCAGGAATTCCTTAGAAGAAATGGAGTAGCCATCATGATCAACAAGAGAGTCTGAAACGCAGTACCTGGATGCAATCTCAAAAACGACAGAATGATCTCTGTTCATTTGCAAGGCAAACCATTCAGTATCATAGTAATCCAAGTCTATGCCCCAACCAGTACCACTGAAGAAGCTGAACAGTTCTATGAAGACCTACAAGACCTTTTAGAACTAACACCCAAAAAAGATATCCTTCATTATAGGGGACTGGAATGCAAAAGTAGGAAGTCAAGAAACACCTAGAGTAACAGGCAACTTTGGCCTTGGAATATGGAATGAAGCATGGCAAAGGCTAATAGAATTTTGCCAAGAGAACGCACTGTTCATAGCAAACACTCACTTCCAACAACATAAGAGAAGATTCTAAACATGGACATCACCAGATGGTCAACACAGAAATCAGATTGAGTATATTCTTTGCAGCCAAAGATGGAGAAGCTCTATACAGTCAGCAAAAACAAGACCAGGAGCTGACTGTGGCTCAGATCATGAACTCCTTATTGCCAAATTCAGACTTAAATTGAAGAAAGTAGGGAAAACCACTAGACCATTCTGGTATAACCTAAATCAAATCCCTTATGATTATACAGTGGAACTGAAAAATAGATTTAAGGGACTAGATATGATAGAGTGCCTGATGAACAATGGACGGAGGTTCAAGACATTGTACAGGAGACAGGGATCAAGGCCATCCCCATGGAAAAGAAATGCAAAAGAGCAAAACGGCTGTCTGGGAAGACCTTACAAATAGCTGTGAAAAGAAGGAAGCAAAAAGCAAAGGAGAAAAGGAAAGATATAAGCATCTGAAAGCAGAGTTCCAAAGAATAGCAAGGAGAGATAAGAAAGCCTTCCTCAGTGATCAATACAAAGAAATAGAGGAAAACAACAGAATGGGAAAGACTAGAGATCTCTCCAGGAAAAGCAGAGATACCAAGGGAACATTTCATGCAAAGATGGGCTCGATAAAGGACAGAAATGGTATGGACCTAACAGAAGCAGAAGATATTAAGAAGAGGTGGCAAGAATACATAGAAGAACTGTACAAAAAAGATCTTCACGACCAAGATAATCACGATCACACCAAGGTTCACACCTGACCTAGAGCCAGACATCCTGGAATGTGAAGTCAAGTCGGCCTTAGGAAGCATCACTACGAACAAAGCTAGTGGAAGTGATGGAATTCCAGTTGAGCTATTTCAAATCCTAAAAGATGATGCCGTGAAAGTGCTGCACTCAATATGCCAGCAAATTTGGAAAACTCAACAGTGGCCACAGGACTGGAAAAGGTCCATTTTCATTCCAATCCCAAAGAAAGGCAATGCTAAATAATGCTCAAACTACTGCACAATTGCACTTATCTCACATGCTAGTAAAGTAATGCTCAAAATTCTCCAAGCCAGGCATCAGCAATACATGAACCGTGAACTTCCAGATGTTCAAGCTGGTTACAGAAAAGGCAGAGGAACCAGAGATCAAATTGACAACATCCGCTGGATCATCAAAAAAGCAAGAGAGTTCCAGGAAAACATCTATTTCTGCTTTATTGACTATGCCAAAGCCTTTGTGTGGATCACAAGAAACTGCGGAAAATTCTGAAAGAGAAGGGAATACCAGACCACCTGACCTGCCTCTTGAGAAACCTATATGCAGGTCAGGAAGCAATAGTTAGAACTGGACCTGGAAAAACAGACTGGTTCCAAATAGGAAAAGGAGTACGTCAAGGCTGTATATTGTCACTCTGCTTTTTTAACTTCTATGCAGAGTACATCATGAGAAACGCTGGGCTGGAAGAAGCACAAACTGGAATCAAGATTGCTGGGGGAAATATCAATAACCTCAGATATGCAGATGACACCACCCTTATGGCAGAAACTAAAAGGAAGAGGAACTAGAAGAGGAACTAAAAAGCCTCTGGATGAAAGTGAAAGAGGAGGGTGAAAAAGCTGGCTTAAAGCTCAACATTCAGAAAACTAAGATCATGGCATCTGGTCCCATCACTTCATGGCAAATAGATGGGAAAACAGTGTCAGACTTTTTTTGGGGGGGGCTCCAAAATCACTGCAGATGGTGACTGCAGCCATGAAATTAAAAGACACTTACTCCTTGGAAGGAAAGTTATGACCAACCTAGATAGCATATTCAAAAGCAGAGACATTACTTTGCCAACAAAGGTCCGTCTAGTCAAGGCTATGGTTTTTCCAGTAGTCCTGTATGGATGTGAGAGTTGGACTGTGAAGAAAGCTGAGCGCCGAAGAATTGATGCTTTTGAACTGTGGTGTTGGAGAAGACTCTTGAGAGTCCCTTGGACTGCAAGGAGATCCAACCAGTCCATTCTGAAGGAGATCAGTCCTAGGTGTTCTTTGGAAGGACTGATGCTGAAGCTGAAGCTCCAATACTGTGGCCACCTGATGTGAAGAGTTGACTCATTGAAAAAGACTCTGATGCTGGGAGGGATTGGCGGCAGGAGGAGAAGGGGACGACAGAGGATGATATGGCTAGATGGCATCACCGACTCGATGGACTTGAGTTTGAGTGAACTCCGGGAGTTGGTGATGGACAGGGAGGTCTGGCGTGCTGCAGTTCGTGGGGTCGCAAAGAGTCGGACATGACTGAGTGACTGAACTGAACTGATTGTGTTTGGTGATGCCATCAAACCATCTCATACTCTGTCGTTTCCCTTCTCCTCCTGCCTTCAATCTTTCCCAGCATCAGGGTTTTTTCCAATGAGTCAGTCTTCACATCAGGTGGCCAAAGTATTGGAGTTTTAGCTAAAGGATCAGTTCTTTCAATGAATACACAAGACTGATTTCCTTTAGGATTGACTAGTTTGATCTCCCTGCAGTCTAAGGGACTCTCCAACACCATAGTTCAAAAGCATCAATTCTTCGGCGCTAAGCTTTCTTTATAGTCAACTCTCACCTCCATACATGAGTACTGGAAAAATCATAGCTTTTACTAGATGGACCTTTGTTGATAATGTCTCTGCTTTTGAATATGCTGTCTAGGTTGGTCATAACTTTTCTACAAAGGAGCAAGTGTCTTTTAATTTCATGGCTGCAGTCACCATCTGCAGTGATTTTGGAGTCCAAGAAAGTAGTGTGTCACTGCTTCATTATTTCCCTATTTTCCATGATGTGATGGGACCAAATGCCATGATCTTAGTTTTTTGAATGTTGAATTTTAAGCCCAATTTTTCACTCTCCTTGTTAATTTTCATCAAGAGGCTGTTCACTTCCTGCCATAAGGGTGGTGTCATTTGTGTATATGAGGTTACTTATATTACTCCTGGCAACCTTGATTCCAGCTTGTGCTTCATACAGATCAGCATTTCACATGATGTACTCTGCTCAAAAGGTAAATAAACAGGGTGACAATATACAGCTTGTCTCACTCCTTTCCCAATTTGGAACCAGTCTGTTGTTCAGGTCCAGTTCAAACTGTTGCTTCTTGACCTGCATACAGATTTCTCAGGAGGCAGGTCAGGTGGTTGGTAGTCCCATCTATTGAAGAATTTTCCACAGTTTGTTGTGATTCACAGTCAAAGGCTTTGGTGTAATAAATAAAGCAGAAGTAGATGTTTTTCTGGAACTCTCTTGCTTTTTCAATGATCCAACGGATGTTGGCAATTTGATCTCTGGTTCCTCTGCCTTTTCTAAATCCAGCTTGAACATCTGGAAGTTCACGGTTCATGGACTGTTGAAGCCAGGTTTGGAGAATTTTGAGCATTACTTTGCTAGGGTTGAGATAAGCGCATTGTGCAGTAGTTCAAATGTTCTTTGGTATTGCCTTTCTTTGGGATTGGAATGAAAACGGACCTTTTTCCAGTCCTGTGGCCACTGCTGGGTTTTCCAAATTTGCTGGCATATTGAGTGCAGCATTTCTACAGCATCATCTTTCAGGATCTGAAATAGCAAAACTGGGATTCCATCACCTCCACTAGCTTTGTTCAGAATGATGCTTCCTAAAGCCCACTTGACTTCGCATTCCAGCATATCTGGTTCTAGGTGAGTAATCATTCCATGGTGGTTAACTGGGGCATGAAGATCTGTTTTGTATCATTCTTCTGTGTATTCTTGCCACCTCTTCTTAATATCTTCTGCTTCTGTTAGGTCCATACCATTTGTGTCCTTTATTGTATCAAGAGAACCAAGAGAACATTTTTCTGAAAGAGATCTCTAGTCTTAAAGAGATCTCTATACTTTCCCATTCTACTGTTTTCCTCTATTTCTTTGCACTGATCACTGAGGAAAGCTTTCTTATCTGTTCTTTTATTCTTTCAAACTCTGCGTTCAGATGGACATATATCTTTTCTTTTGTCTTTTGCCTTTCACTTCTCTTCTTTTCTCAGCTATCTGTAAGGCTTCCTCAGACAACCATTTTGTGTTTTTTTTTTTAAATTTTATTTTTAAACTTTACATAATTGTATTATTTTGCCAAATATCAAAATGAATCCGCCACAGGTATACATGTGTTCCCCATCCTGAACCCTCCTCCCTCCTCCCTCCCCATACCATCCCTCTGGGTCGTCCCAGTGCACTAGCCCCAAGCATCCAGTATCATGTATCGAACCTGGACTGGCAACTCGTTTCTTACATGATATTTTACATGTTTCAATGCCATTTTGTGTTTTTGCATTTCTTTTTGTTGGGGATGGTTTTGATCACTCCCTCCTGTACAATGTTACGAACCTCTGTCCATAGTTCTTCAGGCACTCTGTCTATCAGATCTAGTCCCTTGAATCCATTTCTCACTTCCACTGTATAATTGTAAGGGATTTGATTTAAGTCATACCTGAATGCCATAGTGGTTTTCCCTACTTTCTTCAATTTAAGTCTGAATTTGGCAGTAAAGAGTTCATGATCTGAGCCACAGTCAGTTCCCTGTCTTGTTTTTGCTGACTGTATCAAGTTTCTCCATCTTTGGCTGCACAGAATATAATCAATCTGATTTCGGTATTGATGATTCTGTAACGTCCATGTGTAGAGTCGTCTCTTGTGTTGTTGGAAGAGTGTGTGCTACGACCAGTGCGTTCTCTTGGCAAAATTATCAGCCTGTTCACCCCTTCCTTTTGTACTCCAAGGCCAAATTTGCCTGTTACTCCGGGTATCTCTTGACTTCCTACTTTTGCATTCCAGTCCCCTATGATGAAGAGGACATCTTTTTTGGGTGTTAGTTCTACAAGGTCTTGTAGGTACTTCACAGAACTGTTCAGTTTCTTCACCACTACTGGTTGGGGCATTAAGTGAGTATTAAGTGAAGTCGCTCACTCGTGTCTGACTCTTTGCAACCCCATGGACTGTAGCCTACCAGGCTTCTCCATTCATGGGATCTTCCAGGCAAGAGTACTGGAGTGGGTTGCCATTTCCTTCTTCAGGGGATCTTCCTGACCCAGGGATCAAACCTGGGTCTCCCGCATTGTAGGCAGACACTTTACCCTCTGATCATAGACTTGGATTATTGTGATACTGAATGGTTTGCCTTGGAAATAAAAAGAGATCATTCTGTCATTTTTGAGATTGCACCCATGTACTGCATTTTGGACTCTTTGATTGACTAGAGGGATACTCCACTTCTTCTAAGGGATCTTGCCCACAGTAGATATAATGGTCATCTGAATTAAATCTGTGCATTCCAGTCCATTTTAGTTCACCGATTCGTAAAATGTCAACGTTTACTCTTGCCATCCAGTGTTTGACGACTTCCAATTTACCAATATATACACTAGGTTGAGAGGGAAGCCCAACCTAGCACATATTATAAACTGTTCAACATTAATTTCTCCAGGTAGTCTACAGTCCTTTCAGTATTTAGATGCAGGTCTTCTGTTTTGGAAATTTTTAAAAATTATAATTTTAAATATTATCTTTTTAATTTTCCTAATTCAATTTTACATGTATGTTGACTCTTTTACCTCATTTCCATTTCAACCACATTCTCTTTTACCTAATTCATTTTCATTTTCTTAATTATTTTTCTGCCTTTCTTCAATGTCTGTTATTAAATTTCAGTCAAATCCATTCCCCCACAGGCATCTTGGAATTTTGAATTCATTTCTAAGATGATTTTTATCTTTTTCTCCCATGATTTTTCTTGGGTTCAATCAACTCTCTTCTCATTTCCTTCTAGGTTTCTTTGCTTGTGATTTCATGGGATTCTGAAGAATAAATTTTTTGTTTCCTTTTTTGCTTTTAGGTTTATGATTTTAATTGGTTTTTCATATCTCCAAATGCTTATTTCAGGTTATTTCGTTCAGTTTAGTTTTCTACTGCTGTGTAGCTGTTATCTTTGGAGGGAAGGGATTTCATCTACTGAGATATTTTGATTCTCACATTATATTTTCTTCCTATGGTAGCTTTCCATAAATTTAGGAGGCTTTCATTTATTCTGACTTTGATTCATAAGATTCCTATTGCAAGAGCCCCCTCTTTTATTTTATACAGGAAAGTGGAATTTCTTTAATGAATGACTTTTTTTTTCTTTTGGGTGGTTGTGATGTGAAGACGTTGGTGGTGGAGACTGTGTATCCTCCAGTTTGGGGGCAGTGGTTTCCATTTTATGTTACAGAACCTTAAATTTCACCCTGTTGCTTCTTTTCCTTCATTATCCAATCTCCAAATCATGCTTTTCCTTCTCTTTAATGTTCTCCTCTCTCAGAAAAAAACTGTCCTTCAATGGCAACCACCCTCAAATCACACGCACTTTTAAGGCTAGGACCTATCTACCAGGACTCTTATGCAAAACAATGTGGCAATATCCCAAATTTGTAAGAAAGGCTGATCTTGGGGCAAGATGGAAAAAAATGCTAAATTTCAACAGAAAAACAATGTAGTTAACAAAAGGAACTAAGAAATGGACAATTATAGTTTATTATGTGTACACAATGATGCATTTGTTCAATTTTCATCCATGTATCACTCTTTCATTATGGAAAAGCAACTATTAAAATAAACCGAATATAGAAACAGACATTTCAATCACACTGACATTTCTTAAAAGTTGAAGTTTATGGCTCTGACTAAAATAGTATCCAGTCATTCAACTCAACAAATACTTATCAAGCATTTACTATGTGTCAGACATTTGGAATGCTGGACAAATAAAGCAGATAAATAAATATCCTCATCTAACATTCTCATAGGGGAGAGACATAAACAATGATAAACTTACATTTTAAGATCACAAAAACTTTTTATATGGTTAATAAATAAAATCTAAAATGTAATTTATCTCACTTTCATCATCTTATCAAAATTTTTTTTAGGTACTTCTGCCCCACTAGTTTGTATGCTCGTGTTCAGTACTGTCCGACGCTCTGTGATTCCATGGACTGTAGCCCATCAGGCTTGTCTGCCGACAGAATTTTCTAGGTAAGAATACTGGAGTCAGTTGCCATTTCCTACTCCAGAGACCTTCCCAATCCAAGAATCGAATCCATGTCTCCTGTGTCTTCTGCATTGGCAGGCAGACTCTTTACCACTAGTGCCACCTGGGATGCACACTACATTGTTAAGTATTGGGGAGTATGTCCCCAGTTTTCCACTTTTAGGAACATAGTTTTTGTGAAACACAAGTCTAGAGAACATTACCAAGAGATCATTAACTTAAAGCTAAATGGAATAATTTGTGAAACATTGTTTCTTCTTGAAAAGTGGATAAGTACTGACACATTTACAGATATAAGAGGAATCATTCCAATTAATTAGGTTTCTATTTGTGATTCAAGTGTTAGATAAAGGGTTGCATATAGCTATTAAGCAGTCAAAAAGAGGCCTGCACTAAATATTTGTTAATAATTCCAGTTACAGAAATTTATCCTGTATTGCATGTTGGCAAAGAATAGGATAAGGAAGTTTAACATTACAGCAGTTAATGACAATGAAAGACTGGAAAAAAAAACATGTTGAAATAATAGGAAAATATTGTTTTAGATAATTAAGTTGAATTACTATATAATGGTTAAAAACAAGTTAATAAACTGTGGAAAATTCTGAAGGAGATGGGAATACCAGACCACCTGACCTGCCTCTTGAGAAACCTATACGCAGGTCAGGACGCAACAGTTAGAACTGGACCTGGAACAACAGACTGGTTCCAAATAGGAAAAGGAGTACGTCAAGGCTGTATAATCTCACCCTGCTTATTTAACATCATCAGAAAGGCTGGGCAAGAGGAAGCAAAAGCTGGAATCAAGATTGCAGGGAGAAATATCAATAACCTCAGATATGCAGATGACACCACCCTTATGGCAGAAAGTGAAGAACTAAAGAGCCTCTTGGTGAAAGTGAAAGAGCAGAGTGAAAAAGTTGGCTTAAAGCTCAACATTCAGAAAACTAAGATCATGGCATCTGATCCCATCACTTCATGGGAAATAGATGAGGAAACAGTGGAAACAATGACACTTTATTTTTGGGGGCTCCAAAATCACTGCAGATGGTGACTGCAGCCATGAAATTAAAAGACAGTTACTCCTTGGAAGGAAAGTTATGACCAACCTAGACAGCATATTCAAAAGCAGAGACATTACTTTGTCAACAAAGGTCTGTCCAGTCAAGGTTATGGTTTTTCCAGTAGTCATGTATGGATGTGAGAGTTGGACTACACAGAAAGCTGAGCACAGGAGAATTGATGCTTTTGAACTGTGGTGCTGGAGAAGACGCTTGAGAGTCCCTTGGACTGTAAGGAGATCCAGCCAGTCCATCCTAAAGGAGATCAGTCCTGGGTGTTCATTGGAAGGACTGATGTTGAAGCTGAAACTCCAATACTTTGGCCACCTGATGCGAACAGCTGACTCATTTGAAAAGACCCTGATGCTGGGAAAGACTGAGGGCAGGAGAAGGGGATGACAGAGGATAAGATGGCTGGATGGCATCACCGACTCAATGGACATGGGTTTGGGTAGACTCTGGCAGTTGGTGATGGACAGGGAGGCCTGGCGTGCTGTGATTCATGGGGTCGCAGAGAGTCGGACACGACTGAGTGAGTGAACTGAACTGAAATGAATCCATACATTCTGATATATCATCTAAAAAGTGAAGAACAATGGTGTATATATTTCTACCCATGTATTAGAAAAGAGATCAGCTATATGCTTGCATATATGAGCAAAGTATTTGGGAAATGAAATTTTTAAAAAATTGTTATAGTGCTTACCTTCATAATGGAGACATTCTTACCCTTCATGTTATTTCAGTTTTCTTTCTTTCTTATGTTTAAAATAAAAGAGGCTAATTATAAATATCAAATCTATTAAATGGCATAAAACTTAAAACAGTGTTAAGAGCTGAACTAATATGATAAAACAGAGCAAACCACTGTCTAATATTAAAAAGTGGCATTTTGCGTAAGTGTGGGAAACAGGTAAGATAGTCAA
Organism: Bos mutus; assembly: GCF_027580195.1. NCBI lineage: Eukaryota > Metazoa > Chordata > Mammalia > Artiodactyla > Bovidae > Bos > Bos mutus. The sequence goes on along the minus strand of NC_091621.1, from coordinate 38,038,029 downwards.
TAATTAATAGTGGGATAAAAGATTCATTATTAGAAAACAAAAAAAATTTTTTTTACTTTACACTGTACAGATCAAGTGTATTTTTGGATAAATTAGTGACTTAAATGTAAATTTTAACATACAAAAAAATGCATTAGAAATATAAATATGATTTATCTCAGAAATCCTCCATTTAGCAAATTACTCAAAGGAAATAAACATTTTTATTCAAACATGTTCAAAAATTTAAAGAAAGCTGTCCATCATTTATAAGGATAAAAAATAACCTAACCACTCAATAGGAAACTGGTACTCTAAGATTTATGCATGAGAATTCTATGCAATCCATAACAATGTCGTTGTAAAAGAACACTTAATCAGCATAAGAATATCTGATTCTATAATAATAAATTAGAAAATTCAATAAATTATGATCCTGTTTATTTAAAATAAACACTTCATAAGTAAATTCACACAAGGAAAATAGTCGTGTTGTTTAGTCACTCAGTTGTGTGTCTGACTCTTTTGCAACCCCATGGACTTTAGCCCACCAGGCTCCTCTGTCCATGGGATTTCCCAGGCAAGAATACTAGAAAGAGTTGCCATTTCCTTCTCCAAAACAGTCTTAAGTATATTCGACACATGTTGACAGTAATTAGTGTTAGAATTATGTGATTTATATTTAATTTATAGTTACTAAATTTTCTATAGTAAATATGCTTTCATCTAGGAAAAAACAGAGTACAAGGTATAGTTATTCCTTCCGAGTCTGGAGTGAGAAGATAAGTTAAAATATAATTTTGAAGTGGTAGGAGAAGTAATGTAAAAAGAAATCATACATGCCAGTTTCTATTTTCATGGTACATTAGAAAGATAGCTAAACAGTACAGAAGGAAGGAGTGGAAATCGGGAAAATAATCAAAGTGATAAAACATTAAAGCAATTCTTACAGAAAAAGAGAATGTGGTCATTTCTTGAGAGGATACCCAGGTAGTAATAATGTTACCTAATGAAAGAGAGATTTTAGTTTGAATAAAAGAAAGAAGACTGAGGAAGACAGGAAGTGGTCAGGAGAAACAGAAGATAAGGAGGATGTCAAGGGAAGAGAAAATGAAGAAGAAAGAGGACAGCAATGTAGAGACAGACAGGAAGGGAAAGGTTAGAGAGAGAGAGAAGAAATGAATTGGGAAGTTTGAAAAAAGGAGAGAGAGGTTCAAGGAGTAGAAAAGAAAAATAGAAGACTGAAGAAAGAAGGCAGGGCAGAATGCTCTAAGGTTGAGAAGAGAAAATTTATTACAAATAAAATGGGTCATCAAGAGACAACTGTGGAATGTTCTGGTTAGCTGGAAAGCAGTAATTACACAAACAGTACGCTTGAGGCGGTTGTACAGTGGGCAGAAATTACTCTTTATAGGGTGAAGCTTCTAGATGGAACTTTGATACTGGCACACAGAAGGTACGCAAGATGTAATACATCTTTATACAAAAATACATCCTTTCTAAATGTCTAGAATAATTTCTGAATGATTACAGAAGATAACATTTACTTATACTTCTTTAATAATTTAAAAACTCTTACAGTTTCTAAACCTAGTAGAATATAAAATTTTGAAGGACAGGGTGGGAAATTAAAAGAAAGTAAGTTTTAGGCTATAACGGGGTTGAAAAAGGGTACTTGTGGTGAATTTCTTTGGAGAGTTGAAGAGATAAATATTATTATTCTAAATTATTAAAAATAAAAATAACTGCTAAGTAGGGAGAATATCTTGGAATTTCTTTGCAGAATCAATTCTATCACATATATAACTTGGTTTCATTAATGAATAGCTGCACTTTATTTTCTGACCTCAGTGATACTGAAGGCTCTGGCCAAATGAGGAAGAAAAATCTATTAGCCTCAGGAGAGCTTGGCTTGTTTAACCAATTAAAAGTACACAAGACAAATACCCTCTACAATTAGGATAACACAGTCAGAATAAAGAGCACGCTAGGAGCTCTCCCTGGTGCTGCGACTGTCCTGGATGTCTGAGACCTGACGAAAGACTGGTCTTTTCTAATGGCAGCATCCAAGTTTACAATTCCTATGCTGATTTATCTGCCTGAGTTCTCATTAGCCTTATTTCTAAACTACACCCCTACCTGTGCCCCTGTAAGTATATACTTCCAAACTTTATTTGAAAATGCACAATATAGATCAAAGGGTTCTATTTCACATCATTTATGTAAGATATTTTCCCCAACAGTTTTAAAAATTAAAAACCAAAAAATAAAAGTAATTAATAACCAAAAAATAAAAGCACTGTAGTAATAATGAATCTAAATGAAAGGATCCTCATATATACATCTATATAGATAGATTGAGAAGCAACTAGATTAATCATAGGCTATATGGTCAGCTAAGTATCTAGAAATTAATCTACCTAGAAAAAAAATTCACCTTTTTAAGATTACTTTTTGGTCTATCTACTCTTAACAAATCTGTACATGTTTAGTTGTTTCCCCCTTCCTACAATTAATTGACAATAATTATACCACTGCCTAAATAGTATGCATTTTATTACATAAAACAAAAAACAAATTTTTTTTAAAGAAACCAAAAAATCCCCACTTCATTACTTTATATTCTTCCAGAATCAAAGTACCTAGCATGAACTAAAGAGGATAACCAGAATTCCCTAAATCATCATGTTTAAATCTCTGACAATAACTGCTTTGAATTTAGGAAATACCTATGTATTTGGGGGAGGGGGTAAAAAGATGCTAGGTTTTTGTGGCACTTATTCAGAATGTGCAACAAACGTATGACCTCCAAAGAATCAACATACTACAATGCAAAACTTCATCTGAATGACTTGAGCGTTCCAAGAGACACAGTGGTTATTATAATAAAATCTTATTATGTTAATAAAATCATTTAGCTTATCCTGGAAATAAATGTGAATAAACAGGTTTAGGAAGAATTGGCTAGTATAAAAGAAACAAAAAATTCTTTTCGAATTATTGTTTTAGTTCAAGTAGCCTGTTAGGTGATTTAATTTTCCTCTGAACTGACTGGTCCTCTGAAAAAAGAGATTCCTCTCATAAAGAACTTAACCTGAGAAGCTCAAGCAGACAATCAATTGTTGGAAATTTGTTTGTCTAAAATACTTAAAATTAATATTTTTACAATATCTAGTCATTCAGAAATTATATGCAGGAAACCTTCGGGTACTTCTGTCACTAAGTCATGTTCCTTATTTTCAATCATTTATTTCTGTTAATACAGAGGAAAGATGATATAACTTAGGACAGGAGAACTCTTGCTTGAAAGCACAATTTGTAAACAGGTAAAAGGAAACTGCACCTCCAAGAGGATCTTATCAACTCCTTCCATCCCAATACCAATTCCCTGTGGCCTGGGGTACCCTTCAAGAACACTTAGCAGTTCTGTGGAGCACTCTGAAAACTACTGTCTTAAAAATAAAACATTTTAAGTTGACTTTTTTCACATAACTTATGAATTAAGTTTTGTTGCCAGGAGAAGTATCAATAAGCTCAGATATGCAAATAACACCACCCTTATGGCAGAAAGTGAAGAGGAACTAAAAAGCCTCTTGATGAAAGTGAAGTGGAGAGTGAAAAAGTTTGCTTAAAGCTCAACATTCAGAAAACTAAGATCATGGCATCTGGTCCCATCACTTCATGGGAAATAGATGGGGAATCAGTGGAAACAGTGTCAGACTTTATTTTTTTGGGCTCCAAAATCACTGCAGATAGTGACTGCAGCCATGAAATTAAGAGACACTTACTCCTTGGGAGGAAAGTTATGACCAACCTAGATAGCATATTCAAAAGCACAGACATTACTTTGTCAACAAAGGTCTGTCCAGTCAAGGTTATGGTTTTTCCAGTAGTCACGTATGGATGTGAGAGTTGGACTACAAAGAAAGCTGAGCACAGAAGAATTGATGCTTTTGAACTGTGGTGTTGGAGAAGACTCTTGAGAGTCCCTTGGACTGCAAGGAGATCCAACCAGTCCATTCTAAAGGAGATGAGCCCTGGGATTTCTTTGGAAGGAATGATGCTAAAGCTGAAACTCCAGTACTTTGGCCACCTCATGCGAAGAGTTGACTCATTGGAAAAGACTCTGATGCTGGGAGGGATTGGGGGCAGGAGGAGAAGGGGACGACAGAGGATGAGATGGCTGGATGGCATCACCGACTCGATGGACGTGAGTCTGAGTGAGCTCCGGGAGTTAGTGATGGACAGGGAGGCCTGGCGTGCTGCGATTCATGGGGTTGCAAAGAGTCAGACACGATTGAGCAACTGAACTGAACTGAACTAGGTGGTAAAAAGCTACAGTAAGAAAGTTGCTGATCTAATTCAGGGATTCTTAATTAAGGGCAGTACCATGCCAGGATAGTCTGCAAGTCCATTTTTATTTGCCACAGTGACCAGGGGAGCAATATGACTTATTAGGAAGGCAGGGGCCAGAGATGATAAACATGGTACAGTGTACAAAGTTTTATGCCTTTCCAAAAGTCAACAGAGCATCCATTGAGAAACACCGATCTAAATCAACTAAATTTAAAAATTAAGAATTTCCAACGAATTGGGAAATTTCCAATGAATATGTGACTCATGAATATACCTTCTAAAGGATATTTAAGGATATTTAAATAATAGTAATGGGAACTTGCGAGTCCAAAAGCCTTGCCTCCAGAGGAAATAACAAATCTGAGCATCACAAAATCACACTATCTAGAAAACAGACACATCCCTGTAAGTAGAGTTTAGCATGGTGCTGCTTTCTAGAAGTACTTCATGCCCAATCCATCTAACAAACAAAACCAACAAGACACACACACACAAATTCAACCAAAACACATAAACAATGAAGAGAGGAGGAATGGGTGTGCCAGAAACGGCAGAAGAAACTTAAAACACTTCTCCCCCAGGAAGAATATTATGTGAAGGCTAAATTTTACCACACAGATAAGTAAACACTGGAGGCTAGCCTAGGGATCATTACACTTCTATCACAAATTTCACACTCAATTCTAAACAACTGACTTTAAGTAAAGAGTAACTATGTCTTTGATTTCACAATAAGGACTAGATTTTTATACGTATAAATTTTGAATTTCAAGGGTAAATATATTTACTATATGCTATTCTAAATCTGATTATCTTATATAAATGAACATGAACATTAACCTTTAAAAAACAGACTAAATTTGAATACATAAAAAAACAGCATCACTTTGATTGAAAGTAGTAAAAAATGTTTTAACCCAAATGTCTCCTTACAAGAATTTATGAACTATGAAAAAATGTACTGAGGAACTGTTACATTGTTAGAAAAGCTACTCTACGCAACAGTTGCATATACACTGTCATACAGTAATATACACATAGCAGTTAATAATTTCTCAAACTAGAAAAGGTTTTGAAAAGATAAACAACTAAAATGCACATACACAACTTTTTACTATCATTGTTTTCTACACATTCGATTTCATGTAAGACAAAGAAAGGATATACTAAACTGGAAATTATAGATTATTATTTAATCAGAAAACTGTTTAATATGTCAATGAAAACATTTGAACATTTTCTGTTTATTTTTAAGAAACACAAGATCTGAAATGGGCATTTTTACTTCCAGAAATGGCAGAAGAGTTCATTTAGACCTATGATTCTTCCCAAGAACCAGAAGCACTGAAAAATATAAAGATTCATTTTTGAAGTTTCACAAAAAAATCAGAGAATGACAAAGTCGTGAAGACTTACTGGACCAAGAGAAAAGACAGAAATCGAGAAAACTTAGTCTTTGGGGTTTGCCCTGCAAGAATTACTGAAAAGACAGTTGAGACTGAGAAGTATTTTTGACAGCCTCAAGAGTCTAGGGAGGAATAAACAAAAGCAACCGGTTTTAGTTGTGACACTGAAAATTTCATTCTAGTAGTTAGGTGAACAAGAGATTGTTCTTGCCTTGCAAAGACTGCAGACTAATTTGCAGCCATTTCGGGGCTCAGAAAATTGGATTGAAGTAACCTAGATTGCTAATGCCCCTCAATTTCTGTCACAAGCAAACTATCAAAAACATACTACACAGAATATAGAATTTCAGATCTCAAATTATGTCTACAAATGATTTTCAAGTATAATCCAGTAAAAAATAAAATTACAACCAGAAAACGAAGAGGAAAACAGATGCAAGAAGCAACAAAAATCAAAGAGTAAAAGTAGAAATACACTCAAAGGAGCTCCAGATATTGGAATTAACAAACACAAACAGTATTTGTTCAAAAATCTACAAGTATTTGCTTATCACGTTTAAAAGTATTGAAAAACAAAGACAAAAGTAATAATTAAAAGCAGTAAGAAAAATATGACAATTTCTTCAAAGGTACAAGATAAAGATATTGACTAGAAGCAATGGAAACAGAGCTAATGGAATTAAATTTTCACTGTCCTCTAAGAAAATAACATCAAATTTAAATATCAACATCAAGAGAGTATACATCATTCAAAACTAAAAACACAACCTGATAACCAAAACCAAATATTTTAGGTTTAATAATTATTTCATCTATAAATTTCCACCAGTCTTGTCAGTCATATTATTTTGGATTTCAGAGACGGATTAAATAATAGTTTTTTCTTATATTCATCTGTATGAAAATCAGGAAAAATAGAATAATTTGGGGATTAAATCCCAAATTTAATCCAAGTTAAAATTCCAACATTTTTTTAACTGAAGTGACAAGTTGAATCAATCATAAAAATATAAATAATCAAAAAAGTTATGGAACCATAAGACAGGAAAAAGGCAGAAGCAATTATCTTGATTCCATCTCTAGCAATGTCTGTCTTATTCATTGGTACAAAATAAGTACTGTGGCTGGCACACAGTAAGGGATAATGTTAACTCAGCTAAATTGAATTCTTCTAGTCAGTAATTTCCTTAGTCTAAAATTTTTTCTTCCAAAGCTTGTATACTACTCATACTCTGTGGTAACAGTAGGAGAGAACAGCAATACCTATTCTGAACAATAGGTATTGAATAATAGGTATTCAATAAATGTTTGCCAAGTACACAAATCAGGTTTATTTCCTATATTTAAAAATCTCCATTTCTCTTAGTTTTTTCCCATATGGTCTATTACCTCAACTTTGATCCCCTTTGATCTGTTCCTAGTTTCTCCACATCTTAGACTAAGCACCCAACCCCAAGGGATCTAAATGTAATCTGCCTACAAATAAATGATTAATGTATGAGAAATTCTGGTATTTTTAACCTTCATGTAAATATAAATACTATAGAAAATTCCATAAATACTTCTATAAACAATATTGTCAGACAGTATAATTCATTTCCTAAGAATAAAATATATAATTAGAAACAGAAGTACTGAATTCTTTGCTTTATATTTTCCTTGAGGCTGATCAAGTAATGATGATCCAGTTCTAATTTAAATTAAACACTTAAATCTAGTGATTATATATTATGACAGTTCACATTCTCTCAGTATTTTGAGCTTTTCAGCTCATACTATTGGTATCCTTATCTCATGCTCTTGACATCAAGATACAAAATGATAAAAAAAAACTATAGCTGTGGAAACATAATGGCAGTGTTCTTTTACAACTCAGTTATAGGTATAATTCTTTTTTGTTCCTTAAGACCACCCAGCAGTGTGGCTAGTAAAAGTGACTAGCATTAAAATATACAAATACACTGTACAAAAATATGAACATTTTCATTTTCAAATAAAAATTCACAAAGGTTCTCAAGAAAATTGTTATCAAGCAAAATATACACTCTTTTCAACATTAAAGTTTAAAAGACTTATTTATAAATCACAAAAATGCTAAACTATAAAACAATTTTATAAACATACGATTTGCTTCATTCTAGAAAAAGTTTATTAAAACAGTAAAATTATACTATAAAGACACATGCACACTTGCATACAACATGTACTAGGGCAGTATTTCACAAAGTAGCAAGGAATAAGAATAATTCAGGGAGGGCAGAAGGCCTGGCAGAAAACTAACACTGACTCATATGGTGATAAATTGGTCTTCCTTACACTCGATCCTTGTTATATCAAAACAGTGTGATGCTAATATTTCTTTAGCACCTAATTCTAACTTCCTTTTTAACAGAGAGCAAATATCCAGGAAATGGGCTCATTATTGCCTCTTCACTCTACTGCATTTTTAACTTCTCTTCTTTTTCTAGAAGATATTATTATTTAATGTGACAGGGTATTATTTATGTTTTAAATAGTTATTTAAGTAACAAGGGATATAAGTTAAAGAAAAACATTAAGGAAATAAGAGTAGAGGTGATATAGTAAAGCAGAGACTAAATCTTTCACAATAACAAAATCCTCAAAATGTCACTGGGCACAGAATAAAGAACACGTTTCACAGGCTCCTCATATGTAGGTATGGACACGTGCCTACATCCTGTCAATTTCAGGTCTAAACAAATTTACCTATGGCAGTTTTCAGGAACCCTCCTTTAAAGACTGCTGGCATTGACCCTCTCAGCTCTCTTTATTCCTTTCTCCTTCTTGCTGGCTAGAATACAGATGATGGCTGAAACTAAAGAAGCCACCCTGGTTTGGAAGGTGAACTTGGCAATGGAGGTTATGCATGGAAGAGTAATGAAATAAAAGGAACCGGGATCCCTGAGTATTTTTTTGACAGAACTACAACACTAGCCCGTTTTCACCTACTTCCAGACTCAACTGATGGCTAAATAAGACACTTATGTATCATTTACATCACTGGTGTTTGGGGTCTCTACTACCAGCATCCAAATCTAACCCTATCTGCAAACTGTGGAATACAAAAAAATATATTGTCAGAGTGATTATGCAAATAAATAAAGTTGAAAAACAATAAACTAAGGCACTGAAGTGCACAGGGTAGATGACTGTCAGTACCTGGAATTAATCAAGTGATCCACTAGCTACTAGCAGTTTGAGTTGTACAAGAAATTTTGAATATATGGAACACAAACTTGAAATGTCACATACTTATTTCCACAGAAATTCTAATATATTCTATGTTCTTAAAGGTGGAACACATGTTACAAGGACTAGCATTCAGTTCATGTAGACTATCAGTTCAGTTCAGTCACTCAGTCACGTCTGACTCTTTGCGACCCCATGAATCGCAGCACGCCAGGCCTCCCTGTCCATCACCAACTCCCGGAGTTCACTCAGACTCAGGTCCATCAAGTCGGTGATGCCATCCAGCCATCTCATCCTCTGTCATCCCCTTCTCTTCCTGCCCCCAATCCCTCCCAGCATCAGAGTCTTTCCAATGAGTCAACTCTCTGCATGAAGTGGCCAAAGTTTTGGAGTTTCAGCTTCAGCATTAGTCCCTCCAATGAACACCCAGGAATGATGGACTGGTTGGATCTCCTTGCAGTCCAAGGGACTCTCAAGAGTCTTCTCCATCACCAGAGTTCAAAAGCATCAATTCTTCGGTGCTCAGCTTTCTTCACAGTCCAACTCTCACATCCATACATGACCACTGGAAAAAGCCTTGACTGCTGCTGCTAATTCACTTCAGTCGTGTCCAACTCTGTGTGACCCCATAAACAGCAGCCCACCAGGCTCCCCCGACCCTGGGATTCTCCAGGCAAGAACACTAGAGTGGGGTTGCCATTTCCTTCTCCAATGCATGAAAGTGAAAAGTGAAAGTGAAGTCGCCCAGTCATGTCCGACCCTCAGGGACCCCATGGACTGCAGCCTACCAGGCTCCTCCAACAGTGGGATTTTCCAGGCAGGAGTACTAGACAGACCTTTGTTGGCAAAGTAAAGTCTCTGCTTTTTAATATACGATCTAGGTTGGTCATAACTTTCCTGCCAGGAGTAAGTGTCTTTTAATTTCATGGCTGCAATCAACATCTGCAGTGATTCTGGAGCCCCCAAAAATAAAGTCTGACATCGTTCCCACTGTTTCCCCATCTATTTCCCATGAAGTGATGGGACCAGATGCCATGAGCTTCGTTTTCTGAATGTTGAGCTTTAAGCCAACTTTTTCACTCTCCTCTTTCACTTTCATCCAGAGGCTTTTTAGTTCCTCTTCACTTTCTGCCATAAGGGTGGTGTCATCTGCATATCTAAGGTTATTGATATTTCTCCCGGCAAACCTGATTCCAGCTTGTGCTTCCTCCAGCCTAGCATTTCTCATGATGTACTCTGCATGTAAGTTAAATAATTCCTATTTGGAACCAGTCTGTTGTTCCATGTCCAGTTCTAACTGTTGCTTCCTGACCTGCATATAGGTTTCTCAAGAGACAGATCAGGCGGTCTGGTATTCCCATCTCTTTCAGAATTTTCCACAGTTTCTTGTGATCCACACAGTCAAAGGCTTTGGCATAGTCAATAAAGCAGAAATAGATGTTTTCCTGGTACTCTCTTCCTTTTTTGATGATCCAGCAGATGTTGGCAATTTGATCTCTGGTTCCTCTGCCTTTTCTAAAACCAGCTTGAACATCTCGAGGTTCACGATTCACGTATTGCTGAAGCCTGGCTTGGAGAATTTTGAGCATTACTTTACTAGTGTGTGAAATAAGTGCAATTGTGCAGTAGTCTGAGCATTCTTTGGCATTGCCTTTTTTTGGGATTGGAATGAAAACAGACCTTTTCCAGTCCTGTGGCCACTGCTGAGTTTTCCAAATTTGCTGGCATATTGAGTGTAGCACTTTCACAGCGTCATCTTTCAGGATTTGAAATACCTCAACTGTAATTCCATCACCTCCACTAGCTTTGTTCATAGTGATGCTTTGTAAGGCCCACTTGACTTCACATTCCAGGATGTCTGGCTCTAGGTGAGTGATCATACCATCGTGATTATCTGGGTCATGAAGATCTTTTAGTACAGTTCTTCTGTGTATTCTTGCCACCTCTTCTTAATATCTTCTGCTTCCGTCAGGTCCCTACTATTTCTGTCCTTTATCGAGCCCATCTTCGCATGAAATGTTCCCTTGGTATCTCTAATATTCTTGAAGAGATCTCTAGTCTTTCCCATTCTGTTGTTTTCCTCTATTTCTTTACATTGATTGCTGAGGAAGGCTTTCTTATCTGTCCTTGCTATTCTTTGGAACTCTACATTCAGATGCTTATATCTTTCCTTCTCTCCTTTGCTTTTCGCTTCTCTTCTTTTCACAGCTATTTGTAAGGCCTCCTCAGACAACCATTTTGCTTTTTTACATTTCTTTTCCATGAGGATGGTCTTGATCCCTGTCTCCAGTACAATGTCACGAACCTCTGTCCATAGTTATCAGGCACTCTATCTATCAGATCTAGTCCCTTAAATCTATTTCTCACTTCCACTGTATAATTATATCCTTATTTGATTTAGGTCATACCTGAATGGTCTAGTGATTTTCCCAACTTTCTTCAATTTAAGTCTGAATTTGGCAATAAGGAGTTCATGATCTGAGCCACAGACAGCTCCTGGTCTTGTTTTTGCCTACTGTATAGAGCTTCTCCATCTTTGGCTGCAAAGAATATAACCAGTCTGATTTCGGTGTTGACCATCTGGTGATGTCCATGTGTAGAGTCATTTCTTGTGTTGTTGGAAGAGGGTGTTTGCTATGACCAGTGAGTTCTCTTGGCAAAACTCTGTTAGCCTTTGCCCTGCTTCATTTCGTATTCCAAGGCCAAATTTGCCTGTTACCCCAGGTGTTTCTTGACTTCCTACTTTTGCATTCCAGTCCCCTAAAATGAAAAGGACATTTTTTTGGGGGTCTTTTTTTTGGGACATTTTTTTAAAAGGTCTTGTAGGTCTTCATAGAACCTTTCAACTTCAGCTTCTTCAGCGTTACTGGTTGGGGCATAGGCTTGGATTACCGTGATAATGAATGGTTTGCCTTGGAAACGAAATGAACAGAGATCATTCTGTCGTTTTTGAGATTGCATCCAAGTACTGCATTTCGGACTTTTTTGTTGACCATGATGGCTACTGCATTTCTTCTAAGGGATTCCTGCCCACAGTAGTAGATATAATGGTCATCTGAGTTAAATTCGCCCATTCCAGTCCATTTTAGTTCGCGGATTCCTAGAATGTCGACGTTCACTCTTGCCATCTCCTGTTTCACCACTTCCAATTTGCCTTGATTCATGGACCTAACATTCTAGGTTCCTATGCAATATTGCTCTTTACAACATCAGACCTTGCTTCTATCACCAGTCCCATCCACAACTGGGTGGTGTTTTTGCTTTGGCTCCATCCCTTCATTATTTCTGGAGTTATTTCCCCACTAACCTCCAGTAGCATATTGGGCACCTACCGACCTGGGGAGTTCCTCTTTCAGTATCCTATCATTTTGCCTTTTCATACTGTTCATGGGGTTCTCAAGGCAAGAATACTGAAGTGGTTTGCCATTCCCTTCTCCAGTGGACCACATTCTGTCAGACCTCTCCACCATGACCCATCCGTCTCGGGTGGCCCCACATAGCATGGCTTAGTTTCACTGAGTAGACAAGTCTGTGGTCCGTGTGATCAGATTGGCTAGTTTTCTGTGATTATGGTTTCAATGTGTCTGCCCTCTGATGCCCTCTCACAACACCTACTGTCTTACTTGGGTTTCTCTTACGTTACCCGTGGGGTATCTCTTCACGGCTGCTCCAGCAAAGTGCAACTGTTGCTCCTTACTCAGTTAAATCTCTACTTTTTGTTATTCTTATTGTTTCATCATCTCCAATTCACAAAATTAAATGGCAATCTGAAAAATTATTCAGTAATGCATAAAAATGTTGATGAAAACAGTACTCTGCTATACAGATTAAGATAATTCATGTCTACACAGATTAAGATAATTAATGTCAATAGGGAATGATTCCATTGACAGTGGAACATGAATCCTGTTGAGATTAATCTGTAAGTGTGATAATTTCATATACAAAAATCATGAAACAGAAGGTACAATCATTTTTATAGATCATATTTAACTATCCACATGCCCCTAGAGCTCACTATATGATTAATACTAAGGTTTTAACTAATGATGATATAATGCTGCTGAGGCCTCAAGTCCCTTTCACACAACCAACTTAATTTCAAGTGAACTCCCCACCAGTCAAATCATTTCCAGGTAGAAACTGGCAAATTTTGTACAAAAAACTGATTAGAAAGGAAGATTAAAGACAAATCCACTTGTGTTATACTCCTCACCAGAGAAACAAGCACAATTTATTTGTTAGGAAGTTTATCAAGTAAGCAAAAACCTCTTGACAAATATTATGACTGAAGAAAAAAAAAGAAGAAACTATTGACAGAAATCTATGACAAAGGATATAGTGTCATACATTATCAATGACATATAATTTGGAAGAGAAACTACTATCCCTCATCATATCTGCAGATCTTAATGCTTGATAGGTGGACAAAACCATTGATGCACAAGGTTACTCTGCATACACAAAGAACTATATGAGAAAAAGACATGGTCAACAAATTTCAACTCTATTTAGCACTGAAAATCCAAGCTACAGGATGAGATTTATAGTTTATTTAATTTGACTAGTAAGCTGAAATCAGCTGTAATGCAACATTATCTTCAAGTACATCAATGAAGCTACCCATGAATTCAATCCCACAACCTGCTTTCTTTCATAGGGTCTTAAATTAAAAGAAACTAATAATATGTTTATTGATATTATTATCAAGGTAAACTTCATATAACAAAATTAACCATTTTAGGTATACAATTCAGTGATATTTAGAACATTCTGTGCACTATATTTAGAACACTGTGCACTATAATCTCTATCTACTTCCAAAATATTTTTATGATTCCATGTAAAAATTAAACAGTCACTTCCATTTCCCCTTTACTCCCACCCCCAACAACCACAAATGTACTTTTTGGCCCTACGGATCTGCAAATTCTGGACAATTCATATAAAATGAATTACACATCATGTGTGTACTTTTACACAGTATAATGTTTCTGAGATTCATTCATGCTGTAGTATGTTATCAGTACATTCCTTTTTACGGCCAAATAATACTTCAAACATGTTACTATTATATCATATTTTGTTTACCCACTCATCAGTTGATGAACATTTGTGCTATTTTCACTTTTTGGTTGTTGTAAATAGTGTTATTATGAACATTCATGAACAAATTGTTTGAATACTTGTTTTTAATCCTTATGGATACTACCTAGAAGTAGGATTGCTGGTTTTCAGGGTAACTCTATGGTCAACTTTCTCAGGAACTGTCGAACCTTTTCTATAGTGACTAAAATATATACTTCTCAATCTTAAATCGTTGCTGAAGCAAGTAGTGAAAAGAGTAAATCTGATTAATTGTGATCACTCGTCATATATCATGTCAGTGTTGTTTTAATAAAATGTCAATGAATGGAATACTTAGCTTCTCTATACTCTAATCTTGCTATCAAAAGGAAATATAATCTTAAAATGGTGAAAAACTATTTAAATTTCATGATACTAATATCTGCAAAAATCATTTCTACGGTTCTACATATTATTCAAGAATTATACACTGGGTGATGTATCTAATATTTTGAAATATCTAAGAATTACTTCATGACTGAAATACCATGATTTTTAATGTTAAGACTTCTTAAGAAGCCCTTATATTAAGTTCTGGGCTCTGAAAGATAGCTAAAGTAGTCCCAGGTCCGTAGTAACACAATATAAATCCTTTTCTAAGAAAATGCCTTAGTTCAGGCACTTAGGTTTTCAATAATGATGTCATAAGCAAAGATCACTTAAGAGACATTGAAACAAATCACCATGAATGCTAGACAGTATAAACAGTAATCAATTAATCATACATAAAATATAAACATGGAGAAAATATTTTTAAAAATAAAATGCGGAATTTGAAAATCAAGCTACAGGAAAAACATAATTTTTCTTGCTCAGTTCTGTCCAACTATTTGCAGTCCCATGGACTGCAGAACGCCAGGCTTTCCTGTCCTTTATTACCTCCCAGAACTTGCTCAAACTCATGTCTATTGACGGTGATGTGGTACAACCATCTCATCCTCTTTCATCTCCTTCTCTTCCCACCTTCAATCTTTCCCAGCATCAGGGTCCTTTTCAATGACTAGGCTCTTGGCATCAGGTGGCCAAAGTACTGAACTTCACCTTCAGGATTGGTCCTTCCAATGAATATTCAGAGTTGTTTTCCTTTAGGATTGACTGGTTGGATCGCCTTGCAGTCCTAGGGACTCTCAAGAGTCTTCTCCAACACCACAGTTCAAAATCATCAATTCTTAAGCCCTAATCTTTCTTTATGGTCCAACTCTCACATCCATATTTGTATACTGGAAAAACCATAGTTTAGACTGTACAGACCTTTGCTGGCAAAGTAATGTCTCTGCTTTTTAATGCTGTCTAGGTTGGACACAGCTTTTCTTCCAAGGAGCAAGCATCTTTTAATCTCATGGCTGCAGTCACCATCTGCAGTGATTTTGGAGCCCAAGAAAGTAAAGTCTCTCACTGTTTCCATTGTTTCCCCATCTACTGCCATGAAGTGATGGAACAAGATGCCATGATGTTAGCTTTGGAATGTTGAGTTTTAAGTCAGCTTTTTCACTCCCCTCTTTCACATCAATCAAGAGGCTCTTTAGTTCCTCCTCACTTTCTGCCATAAGGATGGTGTTATCTGTATATCACAGGTTATTGATATTTCTCCCAGCAATCTTGATTCCAATCACTGTTCATCCAACCTGGCATTTCTCATGATATAGTCTGCACATAAGTTAAATAAGCAGGGTGACAATATACAGGCTTGACATGCTCCCTTCCCGATTTGGAATCAGTTTGTTGTTCCATGTCCAGTTCAAACTGCTGCTTCTTGACCAGCATACAGATTTCTCTGGAGGCAGGTAAGGTGGTCTGGTATTCCCATCTCTTGAAGAATTTCCCACAGTTTGTTGTGATCCACAGTCAAAGGCTTTGGTGTAGTAAATAAAGCAGAAGTAGATGTTTTTCTGGAATGCCCTTGCTTTTTCTATGATCCAGGCAATTTGATCTCTGGTTCCTCTGCCTTTTCTAAATCCAGCTTGAACATCTGGTAGTTCACGGTTCATGGACTATTGAAGCCAGGCTTGGAGAATTTTGAGCATTACTTTGCTAGAGTGTGAGATGAGTGCAATCGTGCAGTAGTTTGAGTATTCTTTGGCATTGCCTTTCTTTGGGATTGGAATGAAAACTGACCTTATCCAGTCCTCTGGCCACTGTTGAGTTTTCCAAATTTGCTGACATATTGAGTGCAGCACTTTCACAGCATCATCTTTTAGGATTTGAAATAGCTCAACTGGAACTGCATCACCTCCACTAGCTTTGTTTGTAGCGATGCTTCCTAAGGCCCACTTGCCTTTGCATTCCAGGATGTCTGGCTCTAGGTGAGTGATCACACCATCATGGTTATCTGGGTCATGAAGATTATTTTTGTATAGTTCTTCTGTATATTCTTGCCACCCCTTCTTAATATCATCTGCTTCTGTTAGGTCCTTTATTGTGCTCATCTTTGCATGAAATGTTATCTTGGTATCTCTAGTTTTCTTGAAGAGATCTCTAGTTTTTCCCATTCTATTGTTTTCCTCTATTTCTTTTCATTGATCACTGGGAAGGCTTTCTTATCTCTCTTTGCTATTCTTTGGAACTCTGCATTCAAATGGGTGTATCTTTCCTTTTCTCCTTTGCCTTTCACTTCTTTTCTTTTCTCTGCTATTTATAAGGCCTCCTCAGACAACCAATTTGCCTTTTTGCATTTCTTCTTCTTGGGGATGGTTTTGATCACCACCTCCTGTACAATATTCGAACCTCTGTCCATAGTTCTTCAGGCACCGTATCTATTAGATCTAATCCCTCGAATCTATTTGTCACTTGCATTGTATAAGCTAAGGGATTTGATTTAGGTCATACCTGAATGGTCTAGTGGTTTGCCCTACTTTCTTCAATTAAAGTCTGAATTTGGCAATGAGAAGTTCATGCTCTGAGCCACAGTCAGCTCCCTGTCTTGTTTTTGCTGACTGTATCGAGTTTCTCCATCTTTGGCTGCAAAGAATATGATCAATCTGATTTTGGTATTGACCATCTGATGATGTCCATGTGTAGTCATCTCTTGTGTTGTTGGAAGAGGGTGTTTGCTATGACCAGTGCATTCTCTTGGCAAAACACTGTTAGCCTTTGCCCTGCTTCCTTTTGTACTCCAAGGTCAAATTTGCCTGTTATTCCAGGTATCTCTTGGCTTCCTGCGTTTGCATTCCAGTCCCCTATGATGAAAAGGACATCTTTTTTGGGTGTTAGTTCTAGAAGGTCTTCATAGAACGATTCAACTTCAGCTTCTTCAGCATTAGTGGTTGAGACACAGACTTGGATTACTGTGATACTGAATGGTTTGTCTTGAAAATGAACAGAGATCATTCTAACATTTTTTAGTTTGCACCCAAGTACTGCATTTCGGACTCTTTTATAACAGTACCTAATATATGCTTTATATATGTCACTGAAGACTTCAAAAATGGAATAAATAATATAGCAAGAGATTTGAAAAATCATGGCTTACATTTTTCAGAGCTGATCAAAGACTCAAATGGTATGAGAAAATACAAATCCAGCAGAATAAATAAGCACACCAAGTATGTGTTAATAAAACTCCACAAAGCCAAAGAAAAGAAGAAAAATCTTAAAAGCAGTCTAAGAAAACATGCAGATACCAACTAAGACAGACAACTAGACTGATGCTGATTCATCACCAATAACTTCAGGCAGAAGATACTAGAGTAATATAATCAAAGTTCTATCAGAAAAAAAACCTGTGACCAGAAATCGTATCCTTAGAAAAACTACCTTTCAAGAACATCGAAGAAAAAAAGAATTTTCAGACAAACAAAAACACTTTACCACCAAAATATATACACCAAAGGAAATGCTAAACAATGTACCTCAAGAAAAAGAGAAACAATACCAAAAGAAAGGTCTTACAGTGTCAAATAAATGGTGAACAAGTATTAGGTTGGTACAAGTTATTGTGGTTTCAGACAGTGAATTTTAAGTCATTATAACTAGGCTCAAATATATTTTCATAAATCAAATTAGGAACTATTGCATCAATATATTTTTGTCAACAAGAAAGAAGTTTGTTTATTCCTGTAGCACAAATATCCATGCTTCAGGATTCAACAAACTCTTGGAAAGCATTTTTTGCCTCCTGCTGTTTGTGGAAGCAATTTCCTGCAAGTTGTGGAGATACTTCAAGAAATGGTAGTTGGTTGGCAAGAGCTCTGGTGAATACGGCAGATGAGGCAAAACTTCGTTGCCCTATTCATTCAACTTTTGAAGTGTTGGTTGTGTGATGTGTGGTTGGGCGTTGTCGTGGAGAAAAATTGGGCCCTTTCAGTTGACCAATGCCAGCTGCGGTCACTGTATTTTTCACTGCATCTTATCTACCTGCTGAGCACACTTCTCAGATGTAATGATTTTGCTGGGATTCAGAAAGCTGTAGTGGATCAGACCGGCAGCAGACCACCCAAGTGACCATGACCATTTTTTGGTACAAGTTTGGCTTTGGGAAGTGCTCTGCAGCTTCTTTTCAGTCCAGCTATTTATTTAGCAGGTGATCGCTGGTTGTTGTAAAAAATACATTTGTCACTGGACGTCACAATCCAATCAAGAAACGGCTCATTGTTGCATAGATAAGAGAAGGTGACACTTCAAAAAGACAATTTTTTTTACTTTCAATCAGCTCGGGAGGCACCCACTTTCACCTTTCCAATTTGCTTCAAATGCCAAACGACCACAGAATGGTGGACACTGAGTTCTTCTTCAACTTCCTGTGGAGTTTTAAGAGGATCAGCTTGGATGATGGCTCTCAGTTGGCAGCTGTCAACTTCCTATGGCTGGCCACTGCACTCCTCATCTTCAAGGCTTTCATCTTCTTTGCAAAATTTCTTGAACCACCCCTGCACTGTACATTTATTCCTTAGTAGTTCTGGTCCAAATGCGTTGTTAGATACTGTGAGCTTTTACACTGCTTTATGACCCATTTTGAACTTGAATAAAAAAATTGCTCAAATTTGCTTTTTTGTCTAACATTGTTTCTATAGTCTAAAATAAATATAACATAAACAACAAGTAATAAGTCATTAGAAAAAATATAAAGCAATAAACGCACATTAAAATAATGTATAACATAACCAAATTTATTTAGGAATGTACTCCAATATCGAACAGGAAAATTCAACAATGCAAAACCACAATTACTTTTACACCAACCTAATAAATTGGTAAATCTATAAGTAGATATAAAAAAAGTCAAATGTTTAAATAAAAAATAATCAGGGACCCCTGGGTAATGGTTATACTTGATAATGATTCACTGATTGTACACGTAACTCTTTTTGAACTTTTCTGTTTGTAAGATGTTTATTGACAAATGTTTGTTCAAATAAATATTTCCCACAAAACAATAAAATTCATATAAAATAATGAAGAGAATGTCTTTAAAAAAATAGTTAAACGGTCCAAGAATAAAAGCATTAGGAGTCACAAAAAGGGAAAACATAATCAAAGATCTGGTTGAAAAATCAGAGTAAAAGTGTGCTAAGGTCACTGTTCAAAAGCAGATGAAGTTATAACTTGAAGACTTTGTTAATACACATGGCAACATTTCCAGAGAAGATTCTACAAATGAGAAGGAGAGTATACAGTTTCTAAGTCAGGTGTGTTTATAAATGGAATAAAACACAAATAAACCAAAACATACATCAAAGTACGTTTTTAAAGTCATATAGAACAATCAGGAAAAATAAACAATTTAAGATAATAAAAAGTCTAAAAATAATAGTAATCAAAAATAATAAAATGAGCATCCATTAATCCAACAGTTTATATCCAGATAATAAGATTGAATAAAGAAACAAAATAATATACATTTATAAGATTACTAATTCTTAATATAAACAAAGGTTCAAAGGTTATACCAGTTATATTCTAATGACATAAATTGGAAGCTGCTAGGAGTACGTCAAGGCTGTATATTGTCACCTTGCTTTTTTAACTTATATACAGAGTACATCATGAGAAACGCTGGGCTGGAAGAAGCACAAGCTGGAATCAAGATTGCAGGGAGAAATATCAATAACCTCAGATATGCAGATGACACCACCCTTATGGCAGAAAGTGAAGAGGAACTAAAAAGCCTCTGGATGAAAGTGAAAGAGGAGGGTGAAAAAGTTGGCTTAAAGCTCAACATTCAGAAAACGAAGATCATGGCATCTGGTCCCATCACTTCATGGGAAATAGATGGGGAAACAGTGGAAACAGTGTCAGACTTTATTTTTGGGGGCTCCAAAATCACTGCAGATGTTGATTGCAGGCATGAAATTGAAAGACGCTTACTCCTTGGAAGAAAAGTTAGGACCAACCTAGATAGCATATTCAAAAGCAGAGACATTACTTTGCCAACAAAGGTCCGTCTAAGTCAAGGCTATGGTTTTTCCAGTGGTCATGTGTGGATGTGAGAGTTGGACTGTGAAGAAGGCTAAGCGCCGAAGAATTGATGCTTTTGAACTGTGGTGTTGGAGAAGACTCTTGAGAGTCCCTTGGACTGCAAGGAGATCCAACCAGTCCATTCTGAAGGAGACCAGCCCTGGGATTTCTTTGGAAGGAATGCTAAAGCTGAAACTCCAGTACTCTGGCCACCTCATGTGAAGAGTTGACTCATTGGAAAAGACTCTGATGCTGGGAGGGATTGGGGGCAGGAGGAGAAGGGGACGACAGAGGATGAGATGGCTGGATGGCATCACCAACTTAATGGACGTGAGTTTGGGTGAACTCCGGGAGTTGGTGATGGACAGGGAGGCCTGGCATGCTGCGATTCATGGGGTTGCAAAGAGTCGGACACGACTGAGTGACTGAACTGAACTGAAGGGGCTTCCCTGGTGGTTCAGACAGTAAAGCGTCTGACTGCAATGCAGGAGACCCAGGTTCAATCCCTGGGTCAGGAAGATCCCCTGGAGAAAGAAATGGCAACCCACTCCAGTACTCTTGCCTGGAAAATTCCATGGACTCAGGAGCCTGGTAGGCTACAGTCCATGGGGTTGCAGAGAGTCAGATGCGACTGAGCAACTTCACTTTCACTTTGTCAACAGGAGACATTATAAGTTTAAAACAAACAATATTATTTGCTTTAAGGAGGGTCACTATTTAATGATAAAATACAGTACTAAACTGGTATGCACTAATAATCTCAAAATATTTAGAGCAAATTTTTGTTAGAATTTACAAAGAAATTTACAAATCCACCTCTATGGAGGGAGATTTTAAAATGTCTCTTTTACTTATGATAGTCCAGGCAGACAGAAAAAATGTAGAAGGGTAAAATGATTATCAAGCTTAATCTAACAGACATATTTAAATTAGAGAATATATATTCTTCTCAAGCACATAGGGATATTTATAAAAACTGACCACCACTAAATAAGTCTCAACAAATACCAAAAAGTAGAATCACAGAGACCACGTCCTTTTACAACATTGCAAATATGTGTAAGAACTTAACAACAAAAGATAAATAAGAATTACTGGCCCCGAAGAAGGGCTATAAACCAGAGGAACCAGCCTGAGATCCCATAACCTAACTGAAATACAATCTAAAACGCACCAAACTTCCAGCAGGCAAAGAAAAAAATAACCATGCACCACTACTCCCAGGGCAGGCAACTGAGGAGGATGATGTTCCATTTGGCTAACAGTCATATATTGTCAACTAATACTTTATAGATGAATAAACTGAAATTTAGGATAGTGAGTTTTAGAGCCAGGATTTGAACCCAGTTTGTCTATTTATTGAACCCATAAACTTATTTACTATTTTGAACTCTGTTGTTCAGTCACAAAGTCGTGTCTGACTCTGCAACCTCATGGACCATAGCACTCCAGGCTTCCTTGTCTTCCATTATCTCCGGGAGTTTGCTCAAGTTTATGTCCATTGAGTCAGTGATGCTATCTTACCATTTCATCCTCTGCCACCCTCTTCTCCTTTTCCCTTCAATGTTTCCCAGGATTTGAACTCTGTAGTAAGACTTTTTAAAATAAATGTTGAACCAGTGAATAACAGGTTACTGGCCTTGCTAAAATATCAGATCAGCAGAATTGAGAGCAAATGAACAGAACAGTTACATTTTTGATGTGTGTTCCTGTAACTTTGTTGTCCTTTGATAATACATAGTCCATTCTTATTTGAATTGCTTTAACATAGGTGACTACCATCTAGACTGTCATAAAAGATTACCCATAAGTTTACACTTATTTTCAACAAAAAGAAAGTTATGCAACAACCCAGATCATAATATGCTTTAAAAAATACTTTTTTCCTCCCAGAATTTCTTCTCTCCCTGCTAAAAAATTAAAAAATAAAAAAAGTTTACAGATGTTGGGAAGCCTTCAGTTTGGAGAACACAAAAGAAAAGAAATTTCCTTGCAATTTTTCACTATGTATTATAAACACCCAAATTCACAGGGAAGAAAAAAAAAACACAGAGAGAAGTTTCCAATAAGAAATACTAACGAAAGTTTCTTCTTCTACATGTCTTTTCTTCAAACTTTTTAGAATGGCACTAAAGTTACTTGAATGTTCCTGATAACATAGCAGACCTCTTTAAAAGAGAGGGTAAAAGAACTACAAAAAATTATGAACTCTCTTTGTCCAATTGTGTATTGTGATAGAAGGAAATTTCCGTAAGGAATCTATTTCTTTCCAGGTATTACTTCTAGGCATTATTTCCAGACATTAAGACATTCATCCGAGATTCTCTGTAGTCAGTGCTTGATCTTCGTAAGTGCTATTAATAATACCATTTTAGAGAGTAAATATGGGTTTCATACAATAAGTCAGAAATTATAAATCTATCTTTTAATTTTTTTTTGAGGTGGATGATTTTTAAAGTCATTATTGAATTTGTTACAACACTGCTTCCATTCCATGTCTTGGTCCCTTGGTCATGAGGCATGAAGGATCTCAGTTCCCTAACCAGGGACTGAACCCTCACCCCCTGCACCCTGCATAAGGTGAAGTCTCAGCCACTGGACTGCCAGGAAAGTTCCTCAAGAAACTCTTTGGGAAATTATTGTTAGTTTTCTGAGAAATATATAATGTCTTTAAGCTGATAAGAATTTTCTTCAAACGAAACCATGTCAATATACTGTTCACATTCCTATGCATTAATACTCAAGCGAGCAAATGTTAGCTTTTAAAAATCTTTAGTCTTTTTCCTTAAGCCAAATTTAACCTCGTAGGACTAATCATAAAGCCACTTTATTAACTCATATAACTGAACAAACTCAAACACTAAAATACAGTGTAAATGGACTTTCTTGATCCACTTTACATCTCTTAAGAAAAACACTTTACATGAAATGATTTATATGAGAAGGTTCTATATATTGTTCAGAATCCAAAGGATTATAATCCATTTTCTTGATCAAACTTTAGATCATTTCCTAATCAAACTCTAGCTCACTCCCCTGGCACATATTTATGAATATATATCTCACCACCATTTAACACCACACACAAAAATTAACTCCAAAATGGATTAAAGACTTGGATGTAAGGCCAGAAACAATAAAACTCGTAGAAGAAAACACAAGTAGTAGCCTGATACCAGTCTTGGCTATGAGTTTTTAAATTTGACACTAAAAACAAAGGCAACAAAAGGCAACAAGTAGGACTACATCAAACTAAAATGTTTCTAGCACAGCAAAGGAAACCATCAACAAAATGAAAATGTGATCTAGTAAATGGGAGAAAATATTTACATATCATATGTCTAGTATGAGGTTAATATTCAAAATATAGTACTTAAATAACTCAGCAAAAAGAAAGAAAATTGATTAAAAAATAGGCAGAGGATCTGAACAGATATTTTTCCAAAGACATACAAATGGCCAATTAAGTACATGAAAAAATGCTCACCACCACCAATCATTAGGGAAATGCAAACCAAAAGCACTATGAAACATCACTTCATATCTGTTAAAATGGTTAACATCAATAAAACAAGAAATATCAATTGCTGCTGCAGATGTGGGAATGCATACTGGTATGGCCACTATGGAAAGCAGTATGGAGGTTCCTCAAAATATTAAAAATATAACTACTATATAATTTAGCAATTATACTTCTACACATGTATTCAAAGAATTAAACAATGAATAAATAAAGATTTACCAATGAATAAATGAATAAAGATGTGGTCTATTAACTAATAGAATATTATTTAGCCATAAAAAGAATGAAATCTTGCCATGTGCAACCACATGGATTGACCTAGAGGGTGTCATGTTAAGTGAAATAAGTCAGAGAAAGACAAATACCATATAATTTCATTTACACGGGGAATCCAAAAACAAGAAAAAAAGCCACACCACACCAAGCTCATAGATACAGAGAACAAATCGATGGTTACCAGAGATGTGGGCACAGGATGGGCCAAATGGGTGAGGGAGTCAAAAGATATAAACTACCAGTAATGAAACAAATACTTCACAGAGGAGTAATACATGGCATGGTGTCTACAGTTAATATTGTACTGCATATTTGAAAGTTGAAAAGAGACTAGATCTTAAAAGTTCTCATCACACACACACACACAACTCTATGATTATGTATGGTAATAGACGTTAACTAGACTTACTGTGGTGACCATTCTGCAATATATTCAAATACCAAATCATATTGTACACCTGAATAATGTTGTATGATGGTTGTATTCCAAGTTTAAAAAGTAATCATTCACAATTATTTGGAGGGGTACTTTTCAAATACTACCCAGTAAGACACTGCTGAGAGAAAAAAGTCATAAATTTTCATTTATCTTATCTTCTGAAAGATTTCATAAGTTTCTCTATTAAAATGCAGACATATTGAGGACAAAAGAATATGCTAAAATATAATATAAAGATGGACTATAGAATCAAAAGTACATTTGAGTCCCAGCACTGCCATTTATTAAATATATGAACTTGAGGTATATGATTTATTTCATCCTCTTACTTTCCTAAATGTAAAACAGATACAACATGTACTAAACAGTATTGTATGTT
This sequence comes from Bos mutus, assembly GCF_027580195.1. Classification (NCBI taxonomy): domain Eukaryota; kingdom Metazoa; phylum Chordata; class Mammalia; order Artiodactyla; family Bovidae; genus Bos; species Bos mutus. The sequence goes on along the minus strand of NC_091621.1, from coordinate 38,012,941 downwards.
GTAACAGACATGGTGAACAGAACTAAGCATATTAAATGTTATGTATATATAACAAGTGGTAGGTGCTAATATTATGTTAACATTCTCAATGATACCAAATAATGTTACAGAAACAAAACTACATGCTCTCTCTAAAGTTTTAAAATTTAAATATTAAGTGGACACTATAAATGGTTGATCAGGTTAGAAAATCAAGCTATAGGAAAATAAATTTTAATAGGCAGGGTAGAAAAACAAGAATAGAAAACTTTGGAGTCAGTTAAGCTTTGCTGCCAATATCTGCTGGATCATAGCAAAAGCAAATATGTGCTTTATTGACTACACTAAAGCCTTGACTGTGTGGATCACAGCAAACTGTGGAAAATTCTTAAAGAAATGGGAATACCAGACCACCTAACCTGTCTCCTGAGAAACTTATATGCAGGTCAAGAACCAACAGTTAGAACCGAACATGGAACAACGGACTGATTCCAAATTGGAAAAGGAGTACAATGAGGCTGTATCTTGTTACCCTACTTATTTAATTTATATGCAGAGTACATCATGCAAAATGCCAGGCCAGATGAACCACAAGTTGGAATCAAGACTGCTGGGAGAATTACCAACAACCTCAGATTCATTTGATACCACCCTAATGACAGAAAGTGAAGAGGAACTAAAGAGCCATTTGATGAAGGTAAAAAGAGAGTGAAAACTGTGGCTTAAAATTCAACATTTAAAAAACTAAGATCATGGCATCCCATCCCATCACCTCTCGGCAAATAAATGGGGAAAAAAATGGACAGAGTGGCAGATTTTATTTTCTTTGGCTCCAAAATCCACTGAGGACAGTGACTGAAGCCATGACATTAAAAGATGCTTGCTCCTTGGAAGGGAAGCTATGACGTACCTAAACAGCATATTAAAAAGCAAACACATCACTTTGCCAACAAAGGTCCATATAGTCAAAGCTATAGTTTTTCCAGTAGTTATGTACAGATGTGAGAGTTGGATCATAAAGAAGGCTGAGCACAGAAGAACTGATACTTTCAAACTGTGGTACTGGAGAAGACTCTTTAGAGTTCCTTAAACAGCAAGGAGACCAAACTAGTCAATCCTAAAGGAAATCAAGCCTGAACATTCATTGGAAAGCCTGCTGCTGAAGCTCCAATACTTTGGCCACCTGATGAGGAGAGTCAACTCCCTGGAAAACACCCTGATGCTTGCAAAGATTGAGGGCAGATGAGAAGGGGAAGACAGAGGATGGCATCTGGCAAGACACTGGATAGCATCACAGACTCAATGGACATGAGTTTGAGCAAGCTCTGGGGAGATGGTGAAGGACAGGGAAGCCTGGTGTGCTATAAGTCATAGGATTACAAAGAGTTAGACACAAATTAGCAACTAAAACAACAAAATAAAGTAAATTACCAGGTGAGATCATTTTCCCTCCAGTAAGGGTTTCAAGGTAAAAATTCCTGTGCCTCTGACAAAGAAACTCAATCTAACTAAATCCTTTCACTTAATGTAACTAATACTTATGATGATGCCACCAGTTTCCAATTATGAAACACTATGAGATAGGTATTATTGAAACCATTTAAGGAGTTAGAAAAGTGAGAACTAAAGAAGTTAAATAATTTGCCCAAGGTCAAAATTAGTTAAGTGATAGAATCAGGGCTCAAACTTGTTTAACTTTAGAGCACTCTAGTGCTCTTATCTCTATAGTTTACTGCCTTCATCTCATCTTCCATCACCCCTGTTTTGACAGAAAGAATCAAGAAAACCATAGGCAGGCTTCTTAATAGCCTGAACAATTTATAGGACACTCTCTGGTTAGAACAAGATTTTCCTTTCTTAATGTCTATTACAAATTTCAGCTTTTCACTCATATATTAGGCAATTTATTATAATATAAATATCTAGGCTCCAAGTACTATTTTCATAAATAACTAGTTGTATGATATTAGGCAAGCCACAATCTTTTTAAACCAGTTTCCCCATCCAAAGAAGGGGTGAAATTACTGAAAATACAGGCTGTGGGCGGATTAAGTATCATTTGTGTATAAACTAACCCTCCAAAGAAAGTTAGGAATTTAAATAACTTTTCCTTCCTATGCAGTCTGCTTCCAAATGAATCAAGAATATTATAAACACAAACAAAATCATGAAACACAAATATATACAAAAACAATATAAATGGACTAAATGGATAACATTTCATTTTCTTACAAAATGGAAAATAAGGTTAATTTAATAACCTTATCAATTCAGTATGTAAACTCTTTCATCAATATAATTTCTAATTCTGCTGGCTTTCTTTCTATATCACATGACAAGCTATGTTCTTTATAAAATAACTAATGTAGCATATGCCAAACTGCTTTTATTCCAGAATTTCAATTTATAGCTAGTCACCCTCTAAAAGTTACTATTTTTAAAGCATCCTTTCTTCATCCTCAAATTTTTCCTTTAATAATCTACAACTTCTGTGTTAATACTTTTAATATGTTCCCTCCACTGGTCATTTAACAGTTGCTGAGGAAGCAGTGGGTTTCATCTTCTACTAAAGTAATGCTTCCAAAGCAGGTCTGCAAAATATTTGATCTTCAAGATCTTAATAAATACTCAACCAGAAAGGATTCATGGTCAGTTAACTTTGAGAAATAAGGGTTAAGCAATTTTCCTAGCTTAGACCACTTAATATGTTAATGTGCACAGTCAATCTCGAAGTAGCATACAACAAGCAGTTTTCTCAGACTCACAGATCCCCACTTCCCCACCTATTCACATCTTACAGGGCAGTTTGTGAAATGCTACCACGGGAACTGCAAGGCCTGAAGGATGTGAATCATTATTAAATCAGCAGAGATCATCTCCATTTTTAAAAGCTTAAACACCAGAATTATGGTGAAGCTCTTCAGACCAACCCAAGATATAAGCGCTTCTAAGAAAATTAGCTTATAACAGTTGAAGTGGAGGTACCTTATCTTGTTTGAAAACATCCATTAATCTTGTGATACTTGGTATTTAAAATCAAGGCTAGCAAATGATGACTGCTCATAATCTGAACTTTTTCCAAAATATAATGAACATTTAAAGCTTTCAATGTTCAGTTTTAATGAGCAAATTATTCCATCCTGATAACATTTGAGACTTGAGAGTTACCCTTAACTCGAAAAAATTTTTAATCCCAGAGAAAATTCAAGGTAAGGCAAACTTTCAGTTCAGTCGCTCAGTCGTGTCTGACTCTTTGCGACCCCATGAATCGCAGCATGCCAGGCCTCCCTGTCCATCACCAACTCCTGGAGTTCACTCAGACTCAAGTCCATCGATTCAGTGATGCCATCCATCCATAGTTAGGCAAACTTTAACCATATGAATTTTACTACTTAATGCTTATTTATTATGAAATCAAAGAAGTCTCAAATGAAACATTCACATCTATGAGTGGCATAATTTGTGATTTTTGCATGCAAACTCAAGCGTTCCAGAAAACGCCCTGCAGACATTTAGGGGCTGGACACTATTTACCCCTAAATTTTATGTCCCTTATTTCAGTGTTATGCCTAAAGCAGTACCTTTTCAATATATCTTCAGATAAGTAGGTACTTATATATGAGTGGTTTTCATCTATACTTGCAAGTACATGTGCTAAAACAGGTGTTTTTCCTATACACCAACAAATAAATCCTTCCACAGAAGTAGTACAAGTTACAATCAAGAACTCATTTTTCAGAAAGTTTTGCTATGCTGAAAATATACAGAAGGTTAACATGTAAAATATTGTAAATAAATTGGTGAATTAAAAATTAAGAATTAAATATGAAAATATGGTACAAAAGAGTAAAATTTTTTAATTCTATCAATCAAATTTTTGTTATCTTACACTGATATTCACCTTCTCAATAACTAGCACATTGCACCTAACTTGATAAGTGCATAATTAATTATACATAGTGTGTGTGTATTATACATAGTGTGTGTGTGTATTAAAGAGCAATACTGCAAAGGAACCTGGAATGTTAGGTCCATGAATCAAGGCAAATTGGAAGGGATGAACAGGAGATGGCAAGAATGAACATCGACATTCTAGGAATCAGTGAACTAAAATGGACTGGAATGGGTGAATTTAACTCAGATGACCATTATATCTACTACTGTGGGCAGGAATCCCTTAGAAGAAATGCAGTAGCCATCATGGTCAACAAAAAAGTCCGAAATGCAGTACTTGGATGCAATCTCAAAAACGACAGAATGATCTCTGTTCATTTCGTTTCCAAGGCAAACCATTCATTATCACGGTAAACCAGGCCTATGCCCCAACCACTAATGCTGAAGAAGCTGAAGTTGAATGGTTCTATGAAGACCTACAAGACCTTTTAAACTAACACCCAAAAAAGATGTCCTTTTCATTTTAGGGGACTAGAATGAAAAAGGAGGAAGTCAAGAAACACCTGGGGTAACAGGCAAATTTGGCCTTGGAATATGGAATGAAGCAGGGCAAAGGCTAACAGACTTTTGCGAAGAGAACTCACTGGTCATAGCAAACACCCTCTTCCAACAACACAAGAAATGACTCTACACATGGACATCACCAGATGGTCAACACCGAAATCAGACTGGTTATATTCTTTGCAGCCAAAGATGAAAAAGCTCTATACAGTCAGCAAAAATAAGACCAGGAACTGATTGTGGCTCAGATCATGAACTCCTTATTGCCAAATTCATACTTAAATTGAAGAAAGTTGGGAAAATCACTAGACCATTGAGGTATGACCTAAATCAAATCCCTTATGATTATATAGTGGAAGTAAGAAATATATTTAAGGGACTAGATATGATAGATGGAGTGCCTGATGAGCTATGGAATGAGGTTCATGATATTGTACAGGAGACAGGGATCAAGACCATCCCCATGGAAAAGAAATGCAAAAAAGCAAAATGGCTATCAGGGGAGGCCTTACAAATAGCTGTGAAAAGAAGAGAAGTGAAAAGCAAAGGAGAAAAGGAAAGATATAAGCATCTGAATACAGAGTTCCAAAGAACAGCAAGGACAGATAAGAAAGCCTTCCTCAGCGATCAATACAAAGAAATGGAGGAAAACAACAGAATGGGAAAGACTAGAGATCTCTTCAAGAAAATTAGAGATACAAGGGAACATTTCATGCAAAGATGGGCTCGATAAAGGACAGAAACGGTATGGACCTAACAGAAGCAGAAGATAGTAAGAGGCAGCAGGAATACACAGAAGAACTGTACAAAAAAGATCTTCAAGACCAAGATAATCACGATGGTATGATCAGTCACCTAGAGCCAGACATCCTGGAATCTGAAGTCAAGTGGGCCTTAGAAAGCATCACTATGAACAAAGCTAGTGGAGGTGATGGAATTCCAGTTGAGCTATTTCAAATCCTAAAAGATGATGCTGTAAAAGTGCTACACTCAATATGTCAGCAAATTTGGAAAACTCAGCAGTGGCCACAGGACTGGAAAAGGCCCGTTTTCATTCCAATCCCAAAGAAAGGCAATGCTAAAGAATGCTCAAACTACAGCACAATTGCACTCATCTCACATGCTAGTAAAGTAATGCTCAAAATTCTACAAGCCAGGCTTCAGCAATACGCGAACCATGAACTTCCAGATGTTCAAGCTGGTTTTAGAAAAGGCAGAGGAACCAGAGATCAAATTGCCAACATCTGCTGGATTATCAAAAAAGCAAGAGAGTTCCAGAAAAAACATCTATTTCTGCTTTATTGACTATGCCAAAGCCTTTGACTGTGTGGATCACAGTAAACTGCGGAAAATTCTGAAAGAGATGGGAATACCAGACCACCTGACCTGCCTCTTGAGAAACCTATATGCAGGTCAGGAAGCAACAGTTAGAACTGGACATGGAACAACAGACTGGTTCCAAATAGGAAAAGGAGTACGTCAAGGCTGTATATTGTCACCCTGCTTATTTCACTTATATGCAGAGTACATCATGAGAAACGCTGGGTTGGAAGAAGCACAAGCTGCAATAAAGATTGCCGGGACAAATATCAATAACCTCAGACACGCAGATGACACCACCCTTATGGCAGAAAGTGAAGAGGAACTAAAAAGCCTTTTGATGAAAGGGAAAGAACAGAGTGAAAAAGTTGGCTTAAAGCTCAACATTCAGAAAATGAAGGTCATGGCATCCGGTCCCATCACTTCATGGGAAATAGATGGGGAAACAGTGGAAACACTGTCAGACTTTTTTGGGGGGGGCTCCAAAATCACTGCAGATGGTGACTGCAGCCATGAAATTAAAAGACGCTTACTCCTTGGAAGGAAAGTTAGGACCAACCTAGATAGCATATTCAAAAGCAGAGACATTACTTTGCCAACAAAAATCCGTCTAGCAAAGCTATGGTTTTTCCAGTAGTCATGTATGGATGTGAGAGTTGGACTGTGAAGAAAGCTGAGCGCCAAAGAATTGATGCTTTTGAACTGTGGTGTTGGAGAAGACTCTTGAGAGTCCCTTGGACTGCAAGGAGATCCAACCAGTCCATCCTAAAGGAGTTCAGTCCTGGGTGTTCACTGGAAGGACTGATGCTGAAGCTGAAACTCCAATACTTTGGCCACCTCATGCGAAGAGTTGACTCATTGGAAAAGACTCTGATGCTGGGAGGGATTGGAGGCAGGAGGAGAAGGGGACGACAGAGGATGAGATGGCTGGATGACATCACCAACTCGATGGACATGAGTTTGAGTGAACCTCAGGTGTTGGTGATGGACAGGAAGGCCTGGCATGCTGCAATTCATGGGGTCGCAAAGAGTCGGACACGACGGAGCGACTGAACTGAACTGGAGTGAGTGAGTGTGTGTGTGTGTGTGTGTGTGTGTGTGTGTTTAGACACACACATAACTTCCCATTTCAAAAGTACAGCTTATAAAATACATAACCCAACCTATAATGGCATTATCTTGGCTGACTAAAGTCCTTTTTTATGTCTTTTTCGTTCATGTTTTGAAAGTGGGTGTTCATGGTTGATCATTTACAGTGATTTACTAACAAGTTCTGCATAGCAATAATCAACATTTCTCTATAGGAGTGGCTCTCCACTAGGGCCAATTTTACCCTCCTTTGGCCACCTGATGTGAAGAACTGACTCAATGAAAAAGACTCGATACTGGGGTAGTTTGAGGCCAAGAGGAAAAGGGAGTGAGGGAGGATAAGATGGTGAAGGACAGCAGAGACTGGTATGCAGCAGTTCATGGGATTACAAAGAGTCGGACATGACTTAGCGACTGAACAACAACAAAGGTTTAGCAATGCAGAGATATTTTTGGTTGTCACAACAGAGATGGGGTGCTACTGGCATCTAGAAGATCGAGACCAGGCATGCTGCTACACAACCTACAATGCACAAGATAGTCCCCAAAACAAAGAATTATCCGGCCCCAAATGTCAAGAATGCGAGTGCCAAGACTGAGAAATTCTGCTCTATATAGTAACATAGTGTGTCTGTTCTAAAGGAGCCATGTTCACACCATTATACAAAAAATACTCCAAATAAAAAGACCCATCCCCTTCTTATTCAAGGCTGCTATATTAAAGAGTATAGCCAAACTATGAACATTTATAGCAAAATATTTGAAATAACTTGACCAATTAAGGCACCTGTAAGTTAGGAATCTTCGAGTGAGAAAATATCTAAAGTTAGTCACCAATCCATATGTCTATACCTTGCTAGTCATTTTGTACAAAGTTTATTCTCCAGTAAAATTCTTCAGCAAGAATTCATGAGAACAACATTCTCTGAGGTTTTTCACACATCAATAAAGACTTTTCAGGACTTTCAAACTTGAAAGTCATTTTGCTAGATGTAAATCCACACACATTACCCCTTGGCTCACATTTTCTTTCCTTAAGTGTCTTAAATATGTTATTCCATTTCTTCTAGCATTGTTGTTTAAAAGTCTGATAAAAATCTTTTCTTTCCTTTAAAAATAATTTAGTCTTTGGGCCTGGCATTCAAAAGATTTTTTTTCTTAAAGCTCATTAATTTTACTATAATTTCTATCAGTTGTCATTGTTCTCTGTCAATATTTGTGGGTAATACTATACAATGTATCCCTTCACTAAGCAATTTCTTTTTTTTTTTTTTTTAATTTTAGGAACTTTTGTTGAATTACACTTTTCAGTATTTGTTCCATTTCCTTGCTTTGGTTTTTTTCTACCAGGACTTGCATTATTCATAACATTTATCTTTGTTTTCAGGCTCTGTTGCTTCCCCTTGAATCTTTCATTGCTTTCTCTCATCTCCTTTTTGATTAATTTTTTTCACCTATTCTGTTTACAGATTACCTGTAATATTTACTTACTCTTGAATTTCTTCCAGATCAAGGATCATTTCGAAATTTTCTACTTTTTCTTGAGTTCTATCGGCTAATTTGACCTTTTTCTAATTTCAGTTGTTTTTATTTCATATATTATAACACTTTTCAAATTTATTTATGCTCATTTTGAAACAGTAGATTATATTATTCATCTGTTTTAGGGACACGTCTTCCGTTCAGCTTCCATTCACTCTATTTTAGAAGTCATTTACTCCTTATTCTCTTTCCCCTTTATAATAACTTTGTTTGGATTTTTCTTCTATCATTTTCTATTACTAATTTCTAAATAAAATTCCTTTTCCTGAACTTTTAGAAGCTCAGCAGAACTTTTCTAATATCTTGAAGTTCATTTAGTTGTTTTTATATGGCCTTCAAAAAGCAATTTGTTTGCCGAGATCTCCTGACTGGGTCCTCCTCCTTCACTTTTATCTGAATCTTCCTCTTTCACCTCTATTCTGCTCCATCTGGACTTTATTCCAGTAATTTTCTCTCAGGGTGCATTTGTCCTGGAAGGGTGCATTTGTCCTGGAAGGGTGCTTTGGCTGCAGTTTCGAAAATTCATAACACCTAGATGATCCTACCTCATCAACTTTCCCAAGTATCATTTGCACCCAATCTGGTTTCACTTGCTTTTCTCTGTGTATTTAATGATCCACTGTATTTAAAAGTTCTTAGAGAGTACTTTGGTTTATAGATTACTTAAGGGTTTTTCTATTTTCTCGTCTGTCACGTGCTCCTCATAGATTGCTCAGATGTTATAGCTGGGACTTGTCCCCAGACTCTTGTATTTAGGGCTAATGGTAATATGTTACCTAGCTTTTTGTAGATGCCATTTATGTAAGTTTTGCTTTGCTCTCTCTGGCAGGCAGCTTCTAAGAGGCTCCCAATGATTCCTGACTCCTGATAGCTATGTCTCATATAATTCCCTCGAATGTGGAGTGAACCTACTGATTTGCTTCTGAGAGGATGACACCCTGAGATTAGGTTAGTTACATAAAGACTTTGGCTTCCATCTTTGCTCCTCCTTGTTCACATGGAAACCAGCTGTCCTACCGTAAGCTGTGCTATGAAGATGCAGGAACTGAGGGAGCCCTCTAGCCAACAAACAGACAGCAAGGAACTGAGGCCCTCAATTCAATGGTCTACGAACTGAATACTGTCATTCACCACTTAAGCGAGCTTAGATCTTCCTCCAGTCAAACCTTGAGTTGACTTAGCCCAGTTCAACATCTTAAGTGATGTCTTGATTGCAACACACTATGAAACTCTGAGCCAAAATACACAGCTAAATGGTGCTGAGATTCAGAACCCAGAGAAACTTCAGGTAATAAATATTTGTTGTTTTAAGTACTAGCTTTTGGAACAATTCATTATGCAGCCATGGATAACTAGTACATTCTCTTACAGCTCTGCGTTTATTGGGGTGAGGGATTTATAGGGATTCAAAGTTAGTTGCTCAGTCGTGTTTGACTCTATGAACCCATGAGCTGTAGCCCTAGAGGCTCCTCTGTCCATGGACCAGGCAAGAATACTAGAGTGGGTTGCCATTTCCTCCTCCAGGCAATCTTCCTGACCCATGGATCAAACCTATGTCTCCTGCACTGCAGGTTGATTCTTTACCACCTGAGCTACCATTTCATAAACAATTCTTAAAAGAAATATCAATTATAAATATTGCATTTCTCTCTAATTTTCCAGAATAATTTTATAACACTTTGCTATTAGCTAAGCAAATAAAACTAATATTTTCTATTAATATTTTTCAAAATGTACATCCCCTCTACTGTTTAGTTCTCAACAGAGCAATTCTTTCTTCCTTTCTCAGAAAAATTATTATTAAATCATTAATTCCAACATGCATTACTGCAAAAATCAGATACTTTACTTTCCAATAGCCTGAGTTTGCCAAGAAAAACAGATATTAATCACATCACTTTCAAATGAATAAAAATTCATTGAAAATAAAAAGCCTCAATACAAAGGTAGTCCTTCCTCAAAAGGCAAAAATCATTCTTTATCTAACCTACTTATAAGGCTATTTATTCACATGAAGATATTTATGCCAGCTTTTAAACTTTAGTTTGTGGTTACTCTATTTTACAGTATCATCTCCCCTTACCCCTAAGTTCCACTAGATAGTTCTTAGCTTGTTTCATGACTATATTCTAAATGCCCAGAAACTTATGTGACACACTGTAAGAGCTCAGTAAATATGTGTTGAATAAATAAATCTATAATAATCTGCCAAATGACCAGCCATGGTGTGGCAACAAAGCACTCATAAGTTCTTTACATGTACTATCTTTTATGATCCTTAAAAGAAACTCTTTTTAATCTTCATTTAATAAGATGTTTCCAAGGCCTAGAAACTAGATAATTCATCCAAGATAAACATAGTAAGATACTAAAAAGTCTAAGAGCAGTGCTTGTATGCTGCTATGTTAAAACTGATCTTCCTGAAACTTAAAATACCAAGCACTTTTTCCAAAGTAGAAAAGTTACCTCCTTGGTATATTTATTTTACCTTACTTTTACCTGCACTGTTTCAAGAATAATAATAATAAATGATTCTCCTGGACCCTTAGACCATTACAGTGACCAAATACTTCCAAAATTTCTATTGTTGGCAATTCTCTAGTAAATTATATTCTAATTTAAATTGATAAAGCCCAAATATGATTTTTTCTGAAGTCCAACTAATTTCAAACTGTAATGTAAAATAATAGTAATTTTAGTATTTAACAGCATTTTATAGAATAAAATGGAATTTTTCTTTAGAGAAACTGACAATAATTTTTAAATCCAATAATGATACCTAGTGCAGACAAGCATATTCCTTAATAGGGATCTTACATATGGCTGATGGAAATTAAATTAGATCCAGGTTTTGGATGGCAATTTGGCAATGCAGATTAAAAATCCTGAAAGCATTTATATTCTCTAACTTAGTAACTCTCCATCTAGGAATCTAGAAGTATAAGATACAGATAAAGATTTACAGATTTATGAGATAAAGATTTATAAAGAGTAAGTTTCACCATATAACATAGGAAAGAAAAATGGCAACTTAAATGTTTGACAATATAGAAAAATTAAGGTATGACAAACAAATAGGAAATTATTAAAATTATCTTAAAGATTAGTTACAGATATGAAAAAGTTCTTCCAATTATATTAGATTTAAAATATAATAAAGAACCATATAAGTGAAGGAATGAACTGAGTGAAAAATGCTCAGTCGTGTCCAACTCTTTGTGACCCCAGGGACTATATAGTCCATGAAATTCTCGGGTAGCCTTTCCCTCCTCTAGGGGATCTTCCCAATCCAGGGATCAAACTCAAGTCTCCCACATGGCAGGCAGGTTCTTTACCAGCTGAGCCACAGGGGAAGCCCAAGAAGACTAGAGTGGGTGGCCTATCTGATCTCCAGCAGATCTTCCTGACCCAGGAGTCGAACCAGAGTCTCCTGCATTGCAGGCAGATTCTTTACCAACTGAGCTATCAGGGAAGAAAGAAGCATATGAGGGCTCTCAATTTTAGAAATGTATCTTTTAAAAGACTGGGAGGATACATACCAACACATTAAAAGTGATTATTTCTGAATGGTACAATCATACGTGATTTATAATTTTTTCAAAATTTTTTTCAGAATTTTGTTTTCTATAATTAACAAATGCTAATTTCAGGATAAAAAAAGAGCTCATTATTTTCCAAAGTGTTGAATTTGGACAATTAAATTAAAAAGTTTTTGAGCTTTAATTTTGAAATGTACATTTTGTAAATGAACAGTCAGTTTCTAAAAATGTATTAAGTAGAAATCCTGAAAAGATTCATTTCCTGTTTCAGATAATATATATTATGCTGCACAGTAAACTACAATTACTATATAACACTTCAGAGCAAATACAAATTAATCCAGACCTTGTTGCGTTTTCTTTTTTAAAATCACTATTTCTCTCTGTGTGTGGTCTTTTTATTGCTACCTCTCTCTCTCCTTTTCCTCTCCTTCCTCCACATCTCTCTCTCTCTCTGCCTTCTCTATTTGCCTATATACTTACTAGTATAAGAAATAGTACTAACATACAACAAAGTTACAAATATTCTTTCTTAAACTGAATACAAATATTCATGGCCCTATCCAGAGTTATGGGGGTTTTACATGTTTCAAAGTTGGAAGTAAAACAAAAAAACAAATTCACAACATACAAGGTTACTCCAGTCTGCCATTTATAGCCTAAATCTTTAGGTATTCTCTGAAAAAACAGGCATTATCTGGAATTTTAATCATTCTTATTAGAAACATTACTAAATAATCTAGCTTATTAAAAATATCATTTGTTCAGTATATTATCTTTAGATGTAATAGTCCCTGGACCTAGGACTCTTAAGATATCACTAAGGAAGGCTAATGTATGAACTAACCAAAAGCCTAACATATAAATTAGCCCATCAATAAAAACAAATATAAGACATACACATACAGCACTTGTACTGAAAGGAAATTACAGATCAGACTCAACCTACAGCTTAGTAGCACAGCCTGCACATGAAAAAATATACTTACAAAGAGAAAAATTATGTCATTAGTTGGAATACCTCAATATTCATGCATTATTTACACAGAAAGAAGCAAAGCCCAAAGATTTGAAAGCTATAGGTAGCATAACTTTGCAAATTTAATGTTTTGCATCTCCTAATATTGTAAGTAACAGCTCATTTCAGTGGTAATTCAGTCATTATGTAAACTTAATTACAGCATTAATATTTATTAAACTACAATTAAAAAATAACCATCCTCAAATAAGCTATTTTAGGTACTCAATTCTGGAAATCTTTTTTCTCCCATTATTTGAAATAATGGCTCTACACTATATATATTTACTACACCATGACTTTTCAGAGTATTTCAGTTCAGTTCAGTGGCTCATTCATGTCTGATTCTTTGCAACCCCATGGACTGCAGCATCACCAACTCCTAGAGCCTACTCAAACTCATGTCCATAGAGTCGGTGAAGCCATCCAACCATCTCATCCTCTGTTGTCCCCTTCTCCTCCCACCTTTAATCTTTCCCAGCATCAGTGTCTTTTCAAATGAATCAGTTCTTCACATCAGGTGGCTAAAGTACTGGAGTTTCAGCTTCAGCATCAGTCCCTCCAATGAATATTCAGGACTGATCTCCTTTAGGATGGACTAGTTGGATCTGCTTGCTGTCCAAAAGGACTCTCGAGAGTCCTCTCCAACACCACAGTTCAAAAGTATCAATTCTTCTGTGCTCAACTTTCTTTACAGTCCAACTCTCACATCCATACATGACCAATGGAAAAATCATAGCTTTGACTAGACAGACCTTTGTTGGCAAAGTAACATCTCTGCTTTTGAATATGCTGTTGAGGTTGGCCATAACTTTTCTTCCAAGGAGCATCTTTTAAATTCATGGCTGAAGTCATCATATGCAGTGATTTTGGAACCTCCCAAAATAAAAGTCTGTCACTGTTTCCATTGTTTCCCCATCTATTTGCCATGAAGTGATGGGACCAGATGCCATGATCTTAGTTTTCTGAATGCTGAGCTTTAAGCCAACTTTTTCACTCTCCTCTTTCATTTTCATCAAGAGGCTCTTTAGTTTTTCTTCGCTTTCTGCCATAAGGGTGGTGTCATCTGTCAATATCTGAGGTTATTGATATTTCTCCTGGCAATCTTGATTCCAGCTTGTGCTTCATCCAGTCCAGCTTTTCTCATGAATAAAAATTAAATAAGCAGGGTGATAATATACAGCCTTGATGTACTCCTTTTCCTATTTGGAACCAGTCTGGTGTTCCATGTCCAGTTCTAACTGTTGCTTCTTGACCTGCATACAGATTTCTCAGGAGGCTTGTAAGGTAGTCTGGTATTCCCGTCTCTTGAAGAATTTTCCAGTTTGTTGTGATCCACACAGTCAAAGGCTTTGGTGTAGTAAATAAAGCAGAAGGATATGTTTTTCTGGAACTCTCTTGCTTTTTTGATGATCCAACAGATGCTGGCAATTTGATCTCTGGTTCCTCTGCCTTTTCTAAATCCAGCTTGAACATCTGAAAGTTCACGGTTCACAGACTGTTGAAGTCTCGCTTGGAGAATTTTGAGCATTACTTTGCTAGCGTGTAAGACGAGTGCAATTGTGCAGTAGTTTGAACATTCTTTCCCATTGCCTTTCTTTGGAATTGGAATGAAAACTGACCTTTTCCAGTCCTGTGGCCTCTGCTGAGTTTTCCAAATTTGTTGACATATTGAGTGCAGCACTTTCACAGCATCATCTTTTAGGATTTGAAATAGCTCAACTGGAATTTCCTCACCACCACTAGCCTTGTTTGCAGTGATGCTTCCTAAGGCCCACTTGACTTTGCATTCCAGGATGTCTGTTTCTAGGTGAGTGGTAATACCAAACATTTTTCCCTTTAAAGTTATTAGTTTCCAGCATACTCTGTTTTCAATATCTATCATCATCACCCTAATCTCCATTTGAAAAATTACAATGGGAGCACACGTGTATAAATATTCCTTGATTTCATTAATCAGATGTCTGTTTAACCCAGCAGCCCCCAAGTACCAAACAATTAAATTTCTACAATGTAGGAGTCTGAATTAAATTTCTAGAGGGCTTTATTTAAGGTGATTTATACAAATATCTATCCTGATGCCTTGAAAAAATAATTCTCAAATCTGCCTAAGAAGTCTTTAAGTACTTTATATGTGCTATCTGAATTCAGTCAATAATTTGGAGAGTTTATCTTCCAATAAATAATACAAGTTTAAAATGTGCAAAGAACAAAAAGAATACAAATGCACTGCATTAAAAGAAACTCAATCAGCGAGATACTTTGTTGACTGGTTCTGAAATTTTATCAAGCATCAGAGTCACCAGGAGGACTTGTTAAATGACTGACTGCTCAGCTCTAACTCCCTAGTTTCTGACTGATGGGTTCAGTCTGAAAATCTGCATTCTAACCAGATTCTAGATGATGTTGATGCTGCTGGTCTGGGGCCTCATTTAGAGAACCACTGCTTTAGAGTCTCATGAACTATACTGTCTGAAATAAAAATTTTAAGTTATATCAAGTAAATACTCTTGTCTAATAGTGTAATTAAAATTAATTGCTGAAAGTAAAATCTTTCAGATAAAGATGGTACCATTTGGATTATCACAATGACTACTACAAAAACAGAGATTAATAACATTCTTCAAAAGGTAAGCAGTTTATCTGCTAGAAATTACAGAGATAAACGTCAGCAATGAAGTACTGCAAAAAGATGAGAAAAATTTAGTTATAAATAAAACTTACAAAAATGAAAAGACTAGTTCCTTAATATAGCATATTTAAACTAAACTCTATTTACATCTGTCAATCATATGTAAGGCTGAATCTGGCTTCACCAAACCATGCAGCTCAGGTCACAGGGACTTAGTTAATATGATATAGTATCTATTTCCAGTCTTATATGTAGAGAGCTCCAAAAAGGCAGAGCTTTCTCTGCCTTGCTTCCATGAAACTACTGATGTTCAGACTATCAACTTATAAAAATAGGAATGAATAAATTTTCATAAGATAAAACTGTGACAGAGAAGGAACTGAAAACTTAAAATTCTTTTATGTCAATGATAAAACAGACATTTTGTAGACTGGGTCAGGCATACAGAGCAGTGACCCAAAATAGTTGTTCTAGGTTTTTCCTGACATGGCAGACACCTAAAGTTTTCAGGGCTAGACACACTGCCTGATACTTAAGTACTCAATAAATGATAGCTGCTACTATTACCATTTTGTATTAATATATGGTTTTGTGCCCTGGCATTAACAGCAATCTGAACAACCAGCTTCCTGTAACAGTTAACAAAGAGGCTTTGGAATTTGGAAGGAGAAGAGCTTAATCTGAGTTCCACTGGTATTATATATTGGGACACTAACGGGAAGTCATTTTTATATGGCAAATAGTAGAAAACAAGGATACCATAATTCATATATTCATATACACACAAAGATAAAAAAGACGGTAGCTGAACCACCAACATCAAAAATTTGTGAGATTGAAATGAGATATATCCAAATGATCTTTGACAAATATGCTATATTAAAGTAAATAAAAGTCCCTTGGAAAAACTGTTAAGCTAAAATGTAAAGAAGAAAATATAAATGAAAAATAGAAACTGTAAACAAAAAAAAATCAGTAAATTCCACCCTACTTTATACTCTAACTTTACTCAAAATGACCCAAGGAACATATAAGCATGCTTTATTCTATGATCATAACACTAAAATTATATCACTAAAAACTTGAAAATGGAGAATTCATTCATGCCTTCAGAATGACGACATTATCATATTAGAACCAACAAACGTAATTAGTATTTGGTATTCTCTCGTAAACTCAAAACCTTACCATTCTGAAATAAATCTGGATTTAATCATCAATAGGGTCTGCCTTCAAAGGCAGTCACTAGCAAAGCTACTCAGTCAATACAATATTCTTCATGAATCTGCAT
This sequence comes from Bos mutus, assembly GCF_027580195.1. NCBI lineage: Eukaryota > Metazoa > Chordata > Mammalia > Artiodactyla > Bovidae > Bos > Bos mutus. Next base: position 37,996,076 of record NC_091621.1, on the reverse strand, counting down.
AAACTAAAGTTTTGTAAAATAGATAAGAATAATGAATTCAGGAAGTCACTACCTGGAAAGTAGTTTCTACTCAAACCAAGAATCCTTTTGCTTTCATTAATTTTCTCTATTATTTACTTCATATATTTTCTGCTCTGTATTATTCACTTCTTCTGTTTGCTTTAGGATTAGTCTGCTCTTCTTTTCCAGTGTTATAAGGTAGAAGTTTTGTGTGTGTGTGTGTGTTTTAACGCTTTTTAAACCTACAAAATGTCTGGGCTTCCCTGGTGGCTCAGATAGTAAAGAATCCGCCAGCAATGCATGAGACCTGGGTTCGATCCCTGGGTTGGGAAGATCCCCTGGAGGAGGGCATGGCAACTCACTCCAGTATTCCTGCCTGGAAATCCCATGGACAGAGGAACCTGGAAGGCTACAGTCCATGGGGTTGCAAAGAGCAGGCATGACTGAGAGACTAAGCACACACACCATTATTTATTTCATGTAATTTCTGCTCTACATTATTCACTTCTTCTGGTTGCTTTAGGATTAGTTTGCTCCTCTTTTCCACTGTATTAAGGTGTAAGATTTAGGTTACTGACTTGAGTCTTAAATAACATTAATAGCTATAACTTTTCCTCTAAATACTACATTAGATACAGTCATGTTTTGGTATACTGTGTCATTTTTTTGCATCTCATAGTATTTCTTGAATTCACTTTGGATGTATTCTTTGACTCACTGGTTATTTAAGGGTTTGATGCTTAATTTCTACACATTTGTGAGTTTCCCAAGTGTCTCTGGGAAACAGTGACAGGTTTTACTTTCTTGGGCTCCAAAATCACTGCAGAGAGTGACTGCAGCCATGAAATTAAAAGACACTTGCTCCTTGGAAGGAAAGTTTGTCTTGGACAAACCTAGACAGAGTATTAAAAAGCAGAGACATCACTTTGCCAACGCACGTCCATATGGTCAAAGCTATGGTTTTTCTAGCAGTCATGTACAGTTGTGAGAGGTGGACCATAAAAAAGGCTAATCGCTGAAGAACTGATGCTTTTGAACTGTGGTGCTAGAGAAGACTCCTGAGAGCTCCTTGGACTGCAAGGAGATCAAATCAGTCAATCCTAAAGGAAATCAATCCTGAATATTCATTGGAAGGACTAATGCTGAAGCTTCAATACTTTGGCCACCTGATGCGAAGAGCCTACTAACTGAAAAAGATCTTGATGCTGGTAAAGATTGAGGGCAGGAGGAGAAGGGGGTGAGGGAGGATGAGATGATTGGAGGGTATCACTGACTCAATGGACTTGAGTTTGAGCAAGTTCCGGGGGGATGGTGAAGAACAGGGAAGCCTGGCCTGCTGCAGTCTATGTGGTCACAAAGAGTCAGACATGACTGAGTGAATGAACAGCAACAAGCTTCCTTAAGTTAATGGCAATGTCATTCTTTTGTGCTTTGAAACCATGCTGTTTCTATCTTTTAAAATATATTAAGATTTGTTCCACAGCCTAGCACACAGTATTCCCTGGAAAACGTTCCATGTGCATTTCAGCTACATATTCTGCTACTGTTGGGCAGCATGTCCTATAGATGTATGTTAGGTATATTTGGTGTTCAGTGCTGCTCAGGACTTCTGTTTCCTTGTTAATCTTCTGCCTAGCTGTTCTATCCAACTTCAAAAGTGGGTTATTGAAGTTTTCAAATACTGTTGTTCAACAATCTAGTACACCCTTCATTTCTGTCAGTTTTTGCCTTATGTATTAATATTTCAGTGCTTTGTTGTTAGAATCATATATGTATAAATGCCGTATCTTCCTACTGAATTATATAACAGGGTGAGTTTGAGCAAGTTCTGGGAGATGGTGAAGGACAGGGAAGCCTGGCATGCTGCAGTTCATGGAGTTGCAAAGAGTCGAACACAACTGAGTGACTGAACAGCAACCTGTTGAACTGATAATTTTATCAATATAAAATATGTCTCTTTATCTTCAGGAACGTTTTAAAAATCATTTATTAAAAGTCATATTTTGTTTTACATTAGTATTAGCCACCACAGCTTTCTTACGGTTTCTGTTTACATGATACATCCTCTGCCAACCTGATCTATTTGTATATTTGCATCTGGGTGTCTCCTACAGAGAGCATATCACTGGATGCTCTATGTATTTTTTTATCTAATCTGACAATCTCTAACTTTAGATTGGACTGTTTAACCTATTTACATTTAACATTAAATGTAATCATTAATATCATCAGCTATATTTATATCTGCCATTTTACTTTTTGTTTTCTGGGTCTCATGTCTTTTTATTCCTATGTTCTTCCTTTACTGCTTTCTTTTGCATTAAATGGAAATTTTCTAATGTTGCTTTTAAATTTCTTTAATGATTACCTATATTTATATATATATATCCCACTTCCCTCTCCTATATAGAGAAATATATATATATATTTCTTTATATAGAAAAGTTATTTCTTTCCTTCATGTTTGTTCTAGGGCTTCCCATACATACTGTAACAGATTCAGCTTCAGATTTATACTAACTTCAGTGAGATATAGAAATGTTAGAAATGTTATTCTTAAATAGCTCTATTCCCTTTTTCCCCTTTTGGTGCTATTATTGCTTATATGTATATACACACACACACACCACACACACACACATACACACACGATCTAATAAATGTTATACAATCAACAAAATGTTAATGCTTTATCTACAAATATTACAATTATTATAGAAACTGTTATTATTACTTTACATAAAGTATGACATTTAAAGAATCTGAGAGATGAAAGAAGAGCAAGTATATATTTGTAGCTTTTGTTATATTAACCTCATGTTTATCAATTTTGCCTTTCTTGATTTGTTTCTGCAGTTTGTGTTATAATCAGGTTATTTCTTTAGCTCAATACAGTTGTGTTTCCATAAACCTACTTTATGCTGTTATTGATATACAGAGTGAATTTCTGTTACAGGTCCAAAATACATTTTATGTACGTCTGTGTGTGTGTGTGTGCGTATACATATTATTTTATACAAATGTTTTTTAAATCAGTTCAGGAGAAAAATATGCAATTATAATGTCTTTTTATTATTTTATATATTATATATTAACATATCTATATAAGTTAATATATAACCTGTACTGGTGCTCTTGTGTGAGATCAAATTACTGTGTGAAGTCACTTGAATTTCAGCCTAAAGAACTTCTTATAAGGTGGGTTCCAGCAAGAAATTCAGTTTTATCTGAGAATATATTTATTTCATCTTAATTCCTGAAAGATAGCTTTCCCAGACACAGGATTCTTGGTTGGCAATTCTTTCCATCAAGTACTTTGAATATGTTATCTGACTGCATTTCTGCCTCTATATGATGAGAAGCTAATGGTTGATTTTATTGGGGTTCCCTTATAATAAGTTGTTTTTCTCTTGATGGTTTCAAGGTTTTCTCTTAGATTTTCAGCATTTTTACTATAATGTGTCTCTTTGGAAGAGGGCATGGCAACCCACTCCAGAATTCTTACCTGGAGAATCCCCATGGACAGAAGAGCCCAGTGGGCTGCAGTATATGGGGTTGCAAAGTGTCAACTCAGTCAACAAGACTAAGCGCAAAAGTTTATTCCTCTTGGAGTTTGTTGAGGTTCCAAAACACACAGATTTATATTTTTCAATAAATTTGGGAAGATTTCAACCATTGTTTCTTCAAATATTTTTTTCTGCCCCTTATCCCCTCCTTGGCTTCCCCAGTGGCTCAGATGGTAAAGTGTCTGCAAATGAAGTTCATTCCTTTGGGAAGAGATGCAGAGCTCTCAGTTTTATGGCCTGGTTCTCCCCCTAGGCAAACTCTCTGAGCCATGACTCTGAAGCTGGTGGTAGGGACAGTGGCACACTTTTGATTGACAACACAATGTTGGGACCTGAATACTTGGTGGAGCTGGGGGTCAGTAGCCTGAAGTCTTCTCAACATCCCAGTCCCAGTGTGCAACTGCTACCTTAAGAGCTAAAGCATGGAGACTGGGGTACCAGTATTCTCAGTGGCACAAGTAAAGCCTCCATGGCATGAGCAGTAACTGGACAGAAGTAAGCCCCTGCCTCTCAGCCCCACTGGCCCAAAACTCAGCCTCAGCAGCTAGGATCCATATAAGAAAAGCTGACATATTGCTTCTCTCAGATAGATACTATAGACTAGGAGGTGTGTTCTTGGCTGCACCAATCTGGAGTGGACTTTCCATATTACTAAGCTAGGAAAGGGGAAAAATGAAGTAAGTCTGATTCAAATACCAAACTTAGGTTGTTCTTACAATGTTTAAGCAGATTTTCTTTCTTTATTTTCTGTATGCCTATAGAACTATTCCAGAAACTTTAAATGACAGCTTTAAAAATAAATAAATAAATATACAAACGATTTTCACCATTCAGTGGGAAGTGGGTCCACAGAAAACTTCCTGCTGTCCTGCCAGAAATGGACTGTCCATACAAAACCTTTAACTCAAGTGTCTCTTAATAAATTCTTAATGTGTCGTCCTCATCATCCCCTCCCCCAACAAGACTCTTCTTGTTGACTATCATCAACAAAAAAAAGTAGTGTGCTTTTCCCTCTTAACCTCAACAAGAAAAACGGATGAATTATATTTCTAAGATATAACCCATATCACAGACCATCATTACCATCACACTCCCCAGAACTCAGTTAGTTGATGTTTCTTGATTTGCCATTCCTGACCAGTCATTAAACATTTCCTCATTTATTGGATTATAAAAAGCATGGAACAAAACTTGTTTCAAATGAACTGTATAAGAAACCATTTAAACAAAAACTGCAAGTTATATTCCCCTAAATAGTCCTCTTTGTAAATACATATTTTCACATAACTAATTTAACAAAAGAAAAAACTATCTGCCCTTACTGAAATCAGATTTAAAGGTGGCTTTAAGCTGCTGCTGCTGCTGCTAAGTCGCTTCAGTCATGTCCGACTCTGTGCGACCCCACAGACAGCAGCCCACCAGGCTCCACCATCCCTGGGATTCTCCAGGCAAGAACACTGGAGTGGATTGCCATTGCCTTCTCCAATGCATGAAAGTGAAAAGTGAAAATGAAGTCACTCAGTCGTGTCCGACCCTCAGCGACCCCATGGACTGCAGCCTTCCAGGCTCCTCTGTCCACGGGATTTTCCAGGCAAGAGTACTGGAGTGGGGTGAAATTTGGGCTTCCCAGGTGGCACTAGTGGTAAAGAATATGCCTGCCAGTGTAAAAGACTTAAGAGACAGGGGTTTGATCCCTGGGTCAGGAAGAACCCCTGAAGTAGGAAATGGCAACCCACTCTAGTATTCTTGCTTAGAAAATTCCATGGACTGAGGAGTTTGGCGGGTGACAGTTCATGGGGCTGCAAAGAGTCGGACATGACTGAGTAACTGAACACACATATTTCAATTTACTGAAGAGGAAGACCCTAAACATGTAAAAGCTGCATTCTGTATAATAAACTAGTTTTTATTTCTACTGGGAATTCCCATTTATCAAGATGACCTTGTAGCTGATTTACACTGTTGTATAGCGGAAACCAACACAACATTGTAAAGCAATGATCCTCCAATTAAAAATAAACTTGAAAAAAAAACTAAAAGCAGACACACACATAAACAACAACAAAAAAGAATACCTAACTGATCAATAAAAATATTTTCTGTAAGGCGAAAGAGGAAGCAAAATAACAAGCATGTTATTTTGATACTGAAGTGACATTTTAGTCATAGGTTAGAATATTAGCATTAGCTCAACTACAGGATTATCCATAAGACACTAAATACACCTAATGTTGAAATATGTGAGTAAGCAGCAGATAAATATACATAAAGGAATAAATACCACTTGTTTACACCATTTTTGGCAAATGAAATTATCTTTAAATGCAAGGTATAAGATTTCCTAGGGGGTAAAAAAAAACTAAATAGGTTAGAGTTAAGACGCGTAAAACTCTACTTACTGAAATCCACTAATTAATTTATAAATTATAAATCCCCAACATGAAAAGTGCAGATATAGAGATTAAAAGGGAAAACAGGGACTTCTACTTTTAGCTAAGATAGAATGCTGTGATCAGATTTTATGGGAATGTGGACCTATTATATAACAAAACACTGAGGAAAAGGAAATGGTAACAACATGAAAAAATACATAAGGCTTTTTTCTTAATATTTAAGTCTCCTTAAAAGATAACTATTTAAAAGTTAACTATCACACAGTGCTTAGTTTACAACATTTGTAGAAGTAAAATATAAGAAAGTAATAGCACAAAAATCAAGAAGGGAGAAATGGAAGTACATTACTACAAGGTAATTATAATATCATTAAATGGTAGACTATATTAAGTTAAATCAAGTACTAAAAAAAAACTTTTATCTAATACTAAAAAAAAAAAAAAAAAAATTATATCTAACACAAAGGAGATAAAAATGAACCATAAAAATGCTCCATCCAAAGGCAGAAAGAGAAAAAAGAACAATGAACAAATGAGACATGTGGAAACAAGATGATGGTGGATTTAAACCTAACCAGATCATTAGTCACATTAAATGTAAATGGTTTAAATACCTCAAATGAAAAGGTAGAGATTATCAGATTGAGGGTCACAGGGGAAGGACAACCCAATTATGTTGTGCCTACAAAAAATACACTTTAAATATAAGACACAAATAGGTTAAAAGCAAGAAAATGGAAAAAAATACATACTGTGTTGACAGCAGCACTAGAGTAGCTATATTAAGAGACTGAATAGATTCCAAATCAAATAATATTACCAAGGATATAGAGGTCATTTCTCAGTCCATTATACCAAGTGGACATAAAACCCTAAATGTTTATGTACAAAATTAAAAGAGCTTCAAAAATACATCAATCAAAAAAAAGTGATAAAATGCAAGGTTAAACAGATAAATTCAAAAATACACTCTTCACAATTATACTCACAGATTTCAGTACTCCTTCCTCAATCATAGAAGAGACAAAAAGTTGAACACATTAAACTTGAAAGTAAACAATACTAACAACATAGTTGACCTGACTGACATTTATAAAACACTTCAACCAACAGCAGAATAAATACTTTTTCATCAAGTACACACAGAGTATTTACTAAAACAGACCACATTCAATCAAAATAAATTTAAAGGAATTCAAAGCATAAATGTGTCTTCTCTGACCACAATGGAATGAAATTAGAAATCAGTAACAAAAAGATACCTGGAAAATTCCCAAGTATTCAGAACCTAAATTTCTATTAACCAACGGGTCAAAAAACAACTCAAAAGAAATATGAAAAAGTACATTAAGTGGAATGAAAATATAAATATAACATATCAAAATTTGTGGCACATCACTAAGGCATTACTTGGAAACAATATTTTTATCTATACAGGACACTATATGCAAAATTTATGAAAACATAAGACTGTACATTTAAAAGTATATCTAAAACTCTACATCATTCTAAAATGTATCTGTGTATCAAAACATCATCTGGTATACTTTAAATATATATACAATTTTACTTGTCAATTAATAATCTATTAATAAGCTTTTTTTAAAATCCTCAATTATAGAACACATAAAAGAAGACAAGAGAAAAATTTTAACTTTGGGTTAAGCAAAAAAACTCTTAGATGAAACAGGATAGGAAGCATGATACTTAAAAGGAAAAAAAATTTATAAATTCAAGTTAATGAAAATTAAAAGCTCATCCTCTTCTCAAAAAAATATAAAAGGACAAACCACAGACTGAAAGAAAATATTATTAAATCACATATATGACAGCATTCCAAATGTATAAAGAACTCTCAAAAATTAAATATAAGAAAAACAACTCAATAAAAAAATGCACAAGCAATATGAATGGATACCTCATCATAGGATACATGAATTGCACACTAAGTATTGGGTTCCCTGATACCTCAGTTGGTAAAGAATCCACCTACAATGTAGGAGACCCCAGTTCAATTCCTGAGTCAGGAAGATCCACTGGAGAAGGGATAGGCTACCCCCCACTCCAGTATTCTTGGGTTTCTCTTGTGGCTCAGCTGGTAAAGAATCCACCTGCAATGCAGGAGACCTGGGTTCAGTCCCTGGGTTGGGAATATCCATTTGAGAAGGGAAAGGTTACCCACTCTAGTATTCTGGCCTTGAGAATTCCAGGGACTGTAGAGTCCATGGGGTCGCAAAGAGTCGGACACGACTGAGCAACTTTCACTTTCACATGATAAGTAATTAAAACCACTGGCATTAGGAAAAAGTAATTTTTAACCACAGTTAAGATATTTCTACCCACTCTATTAGGAAAGCTGAAATTAAAGACTAACCATCAAGTGTTGGTGAAAATGGGAACCAACTAGAACTCTTATACAATGCTAATAATATTGTAAAATATTATGACAGTATAGGAAAACTTTGGGAGCTTCTTAAAACGTTAAACATACGCTTACCATATTACCTAGTCATTTCACTCCTACTACACATCTGAAGAATATGGATGGACTACTTACTACACATCTCAAGAACTATGGACAAAGGTTCATAACACTGTACAGGAGGTAGTGACCAATACCATCCCAAAGAAAAACAAATGCAAGAAGGCAAAATGGTTATCTCAGGAGGCTTTACAAATAGCTGAGAAAAAAAACAAAAGTGAAAGGCAAAGGACAAAGGAAAAAAGATATACCCAACTGAACACAGCATTCCAAAGAATAGTAAGGAGACATAAGAAAGACTTCTTAAATGAACAATGCAAAGAAAGAGAGGAAAATAATAGAATGGGAAAGGCCAGAGATCTCTTCAAGAAAATTAGAGATACTAAGGGAATATATCATGCAAAGATGGGCACAATAAAGGACAGAAAATGTAAGGACCTAACAAAAGCAGAAGAGAATAAGAAGATATGGCAAGAATATACAAAATTATACAAAAAAGATCTTAATGATCTGGATAACAACAATACTGTAGTCACTTACCTAAAGATAGACATCCTAAGTGTAAAGTCAAGTGGGCCTTGTGCTTCCTACCAACAAAGCTAGTGGAGGTGATAGAATTTCAGCTGAGCTACTTCAAATCCTAAAAGATGATGCTGTGAAAGTGCTGCACTCAACATGCCAGCAAATGTGAAAAACTCAGCAGTGGCCACAGGACTGGAAAAGGTCACTTTTCACTTCAATCCCAAAGAAGGGCAATGCCAAAGAATGCTCAAACTACCACACAACTGTACTCATTTCACATGCTAGCAAGATGATGCTCAAAATTCTTCAATCTAGGCTTCAACAACAGTATATGAACGGAGAAATTCCAGATGTACAAGCCAGATTTACAAAAGGCAGCAAAACCAGAGATCAAATTGCCAGCATCCACTGGATCATAGAAAAAGCAAGAGAATTCAAGAAAAACATTCACTTCTGCTTCATCAACTATGCTAAAGCCTTTGACTGTATGGTCACAACAAACTGTGGAAAATTCTTCAAGAGATGGGAATACCAGACCACCTGACTTGCCTCCCGAGAAATGTGTATGCAGGTCAAGAAGCAACAGTTAGAACTGGATATGGAACTACAGACTGGTTCTAAATTGGGAAAGGAGTACGTCAAGGCTGTATATTATCACCCTGCTTATTTAACGTATATGCAGAGTACATCATGCAAGATGCAGGGCTAGATGAAGCACAAGCTGGAATCAAGATTGCGGGAGAAATATTAATAATCTCATATATGCAGATGACACCACCCTTATGGCAGAAAGTGAAGAGGAACTAAAGAGCCTCATAATGAAGGTAAAAGAGGAGAGTGAAAAAGCTGGCTTAAAACTCAACATTCAAAAAACGAAGATCATGGCACCTGGTCCCATCACTTCATGGCAAATAGATGGGGAAACAATGGAAACAGGGACAGACTTTATTTTCTTGGGCTCCAAAATCATTGCTGATGGTGACTGCAACCATGAAATTAAAAGATGCTTGCTCCTTGGAAGAAAAGTTATGACACACCTAGACAGTATATTAAAAGCAGAGACATCATTTTGCTGACAAAGGCCCATGTAATCAAAACTATGGTTTTTCCAGTAGTCATGTATGGATGTGAGAGTTGGACCATAAAGAAGGCTGAGCACCCAAGACTGATGCTTTCAAACTGTGGTGCTGGAAAAGACTCTTGAGAGTTTCTTGGACTGCAAGGAGAATAAACTAGTCAATCCTAAAGGAAGTCAACCCAGAATATTGATTGGAAGGACTGATGCTGAAACTGAAGCTTCAATACTTTGGCCACCTGATAGGAAGAGCTGACTCATTGGAAAAGACCCATATGCTGAGAAAGACTGAGGGCATGAGAAGGGGATGACAGAGGATGAGATGATTGGATGGCATTACCAACTTAATGGACGTGAGTCTGACCAAACTCTGAGATAGTGAAGGACAGGGAAACCTGGCATGCTGCAGTCCATGGGTTTGTAAAGAGTCACACATGAATTAGCAACTGAACAACAACACAACACATCTTTCAGAATAACTAAAATGCAATATGTAACACTACCAAGTCCTAGCAAAAAGGAGGGACAACTGGAAGCCTCATACAGTCCTGAAGGGAATGCAAAAATGCTTCAATCATTCTGAAAAGATTTCACATTTTTAAAATTAAATACGTAGTTTCAGTATGACCCAGTAATTTTTCCCTTAATGACCCAGCAATTTTACTTCTTTGTATTTACCCAAATAAAGTAAAAATTTCTGTTGATAAAAAAACTTACATGAGAATGTTAATAGGAACTTTAATCACCAAAACTTGGAAACAACCTAAATCTCCTTTAATTAGGAAATGCCAAAGAATCTGCAGTATATCATACAACAGAATACTATTTAGCAATAAAAAGGAATGAATTATTGATACAAGCAATATATATATATAAACCTCATATGCATTGTGCTAAGTAAAAGAAGCCATTCTGAAAAGGCTACATACAGTATGAGTTCATCAATATGATATTACTAGAAAGGCAAAATTTAGGGCATAAAACATATTAGTGGTTGCCAGGGTCAGAAAATGAAATGCTGCATTATGGACAAAGCACAAAGCAATTTTGAGAGTGATGGAAATATTCTACATCTTCTTTTTTTAGTGTTACTTATACAACTGATTCCATTTATCAAAAGAGGCAGAGCTGTACACTAAAAAAGGTAAATTTTACTGTGTGGAAGCAGTGACAGATTTTATTTCTTGAGCTCCAAAAGTACTGTGGATGGTGACTGCAGCCATGAAATTAAAAGATGCCTGCTCCTTGGGAGGAAAGCTATGACAAACCTAGACAGCATATTAAAAAGCAGAGACATCACTTTGTCAGCAAAGGTTCATAGCATCAAAGCTATGGTTTTTCCAGAAGTCATGTAGGGATGTGAGAAACTGGTCCATAAAGAAGGCTGAGTACCATAAAGAAGGCTAAACGCCTTCAAACTGTGCTGTTGGAAAAGACTCTTGAAAGTCCCTTGGACTGTGAGGAGATCAAATAAGTCAATCCTAAAGGAAATCAACCCTGCATATTGACTGGAAGGACTGATGCTGAAGCTTCAATACTTTGGCCCCCTGATGCAAAGAGCTGACTCACTGAGAAAGACCCTAATGATGGGAAAGACTGAAGGCAAAAGGGGAAGAGGAGAGCAGAGAATGAGTTTGGTAGGTAGCATCACTGACTCAAAGGACATGAATTTTAGCAAACCTCAAGACATAGTGAAGGACAGGGGAACCTAGTGTGCTGCAGTCCACAGGGACTCAAAGAGTGGGACATGATTTAGTGACTGAGAAACAACAACAACAAAATTGTATTTAATTTTACAAAGTGGGAAAATGGTTTCACTGCTTAAATTAAATCAAGCATAAAAGCTCTAGGTACAGAAAAGCCAGCAATTTCCTCCTAATCTATGTCTTCTCTTCTTCACTGCACATTTCATACAATCATTGTTTTATAACCAGCAAGAATAGCCAGGAAGTATAAAAGCAGAAAATGAGGCTTTAATAGAGGTAAAGGCTAGATCTAAAGGTCCTAAATTTAATTTAAATAATTAGGTAAAATAGTCTTTTAGATGAAAAACTAGATAAGAAATAATGATCATTTAAACTGCTTTAGGGTACTTCCCTGGTGGCACAGCATGTAAGAATCTGACTAATGAAGGAGACACAGGTTCAATCCCTGGTCTAGGAAGATTCCACATGCTGTGGAACAAGTAAGCCCATGCACCCCAACCACTGAACCCTGTACACTCTAGAGGCCGTGCTCCACAAGAAGAGAAGCCACTGCAATGAGAAGCCCATGCACTGCAACTAGAGAGTAGCCCCTGCTCTCTGAAACTAGAGAAAGTCCATGTGCAGCAATAAAGCAATAAAAAAAATTTTTTAACTGCTTTAGGAAGCTGAAATGATATCGTTTATGTTATATTCTCACATCTAAGTTTAAAACACACAAGCACACAACAAACAGCTTTTAAGTGATCTTTTCCATTTGCAATGATCTATAAATATTATCTACATTACAGATTATAAATATTATCTATATTAAAAATAATCTATAAATATTAAACACTCCAACAACAAATGGTTCCGTATAGTCAAAACAAATATACCCCAAACTCAAAAATAAAGAAAACTCATAAACTATATAAAAGTGACAAACTCTCCATATCTCAGTTCTCTCAATTTTGTTGTTGTTGTTCAGTTGCTAAGTCATGTCTGACTCTTTGTGATCCCATGGACTAGCTAGCCAGGTTCCTCTGTCCATGGGATTTCCCAGGGAAGAACAGTGGAGTGGGTTGCCATTTCCTTCTCCAGGGGTTCTTCCTGACACAGGGATCAAACCTGCGTCTCCTGCATTGGCGGGCAGATTCTTTACTGCTGAGCCACGAGGGAAGCCCTCCTGCTGGTGCTGCTTACTCACTTCAGTAGTGTCTGATTCTTCGCCATCCCCTCTACTATAGCCTGCCAGGCTCCTCTGTCCATGGGATTCTCCAGGCAACAATACTGGAGTGGGTTGCCAATTTCTTCTCCAGGGGAGCTTCCCGACCTAGGGATCTAACCCACGTCTCTTACATCTCTTGCACTGGCTGGCAGGTTCTTTATCACTAGTGCAACCTGTTCTCTCAACAGCAATGTCTAAATTTCCTTCTGCAATAATTTCCCTCTTCTACAGCCAAAACATTCTATGACTTTAATGAAATTTTATTGTTGCTAAAATATCTCAGTATAATTTTTGTCCTCAAGAGTCAATAATTATCCACAATTCCTATAAACCTATTAAAACTTCTCATTGGAGAAATCATCCTGGTCTCTCATCAACATTATATATATATAACACTTAGTGCAGTACCCAGGAGACAGTAAGCACTCAATAGATCACAATACTTTACAAGTCAATTATATTCCTATCATAAAAGGTTTTCAAAATGAACTATAACCAGAACAGCACAATTTTCGGCATGAAGAAAGAGATATAAGTTGTTAAAAGATACATTTATCTCCATCTTATTTGTTCATAAAAATAATACTCCAAGATGTTCTGAGAACTTTAAAGAAACTCAATAATCACTGAGAGCCATTACTTGTAAAAGTAAGATATGGGTTTTGGTCCCTGAAAAGGTAAAACCCAGTACCATCTGCTGGCTGTTAGCTCCTTCTTATGAATACAGTGGAAGTGACAGTAAAATAATACAAACATTGATCAATCTCAATCTGGTTCAGTAATCCTTGAAGACACAGATAATGGTAGGGCATACTTAGGGAGTCACAGAGCATACGAAAACCAGCAACCACTGATTAGGAGAATAAATGGGGTTAGGAATTTTAGCTGTGTGCCCTTTTATTAAGCTGCATTTTCTGAGGTAGATTACTGCCCATGCTACCACTATTTTAGTGTAGGAAACCAGCAGAAACAACCAGACATCAGGACTAAAACAGAAGAGAGGAATGCACCCTACCATTGTAAGCAATGCATACAGAGGAGTGTCCCTTCTGAGAAACAGAAGCAACACATGGGTAAAGTGTCAAGAATGGATGAACTTGGTATATGTCCGTTTCTCATTCTCTGAATCAACTAACATCTGAGAAGTATAAAAGAGTAATACAAAGTGGAAACATAAAGAAACACTGAACCATCACTAATACAGGGAGTACAAATAAATACACCCAAATGCATGAGAAATAAAGGAGCAGAATCAATCCCAAAAACAATTAAAAAAAATTTTTAATTGTTTGGCTGTACCGTGTAGCATGCAGGATCTTAGTTCTCCAACCAAAGATAAAACCCACACCCCCTGCAGTGGAAGCACAGAGTCTTAACCACTGGACTGCCAGGGAGGTCTCCCCAAAACAATTTTGAACAATCATAATAAACAGACATGGGAAAAGATTAGAAGCATGAAGCAGGAATAATCAATTAAGAAGAAACTGGCTATAAAAATATAATAATTGAAATAAAGAATGTTCAAATGGTATGAGTAACAGAATGGACAGAAGTGAAAAACAATTGAGTAATCATTAAGGTTGAATCCAGGATATGTCCCAAAGAACATCGGAGAGCAATGAAATACTAAAAAATAAAAGCAAAATAGGGAAAGTATCAACAGTATACGTGTAAATATCTATCCAACAGAAATTCCATAAGCAAAGAAAAGGAAAAATGAAGGGGAAGAATTTAAAAAAAAAATACTGGCCAAGAATTTCACAAGATTCAGTATTTGATTTCAGATTGAAACAGCTGAGTCCTAAGAACATAAGAAAAAAGACTATACCTAAACATAAAAGAGTGAAATTGAAGCCTTTCAGAAAAAAACTACACAGAGACATTTGTTATCGTTGTTCAGTCGCTCAGTCGTATTCAACTCTTTGAGAGCCCATGTATTGCAGCATGCCAAGTTTCCCTGTCCTTCATTATCTCTGGGAACTTGCTCAAACGTATGTCTATTGAGTCGGTGATGTCATCCTACCATCTCATCCTCTGTTGTCCCCTTCTCCTCCTGCCTTCAATCTTCCCCAGCATCAGGGTGTTTCCATGAGTTAGCTCTTCGCCTCAGGTGGCCAAAGTATTGCAGCTTCAGCATCAGTCCTTCCAATGAAAATTCACTGTTGATTTCCTTTAGGATTGACTGGTTTGATTTCCTTGCAGTCCAGGGGATTCTCAAGAGTCTTCTCCAGCACCACAGTTTAAAGGCATCAATTCTTTGGCATTCACCCTTTTTTATTGTCCAGCTCTCATATCTGTATATGACTACTGGAAAAACTATAGCTTTGACTAGACAGACCTTTGTCGGTGAAGTGATGTCTTTGCTTTTTTAATACACTGTCTAGGTTTGTCACTGCTTTTCTTCCAAGGAGCAAGCATCTTTTAATTTCATGGCTGCAGTCACCATCCACAATGATTTTGGAGCCCAAGAAAATAAAGTCTGACACTGTTTCCACTGTTTCCCCATCTATTTGCCATGAAGTGATAGGACCAGACGCCATGATCTTCGCTTTCTGAATGTTGAGTTTTTAAGCCAGCTTTTTCACTCTCCTCTTTCACTTTCACCTTGAGTATCTTTAACTCCTCTTTACTTTTTGCCATTAGGCTGTTGTCATCTGCGTATCTGAGGTTACTGATATTTCTCCCTGCAATCTTAATTCCAGCTTGTGCTTCATCCAGCCCAGCATTTCATGTGACATACTCTGCATTTAAGTTAAATAAGCAGGGTGACAATATACAACCTTGACATACTCCTTTCCCATTTTGGAACCAGACCGTTGTTCCATGTCCAGCTCTAACTGTTGCTTCTTGACCTGACAAGAGGTTTAGCAGGAGGCAAGTAAGGTGGTCTGGTATTCCCATCTCTTGAAGAATTTTCCACAGTTTGTTGTGATCCACACAGGTGAAGGCTTCAGAGTAGTCAATGAAGCACAAGTAGATGTTTTTCTGGAACTCTCTCAGTTTTTCTATGATCCAACGCATGTTGGCAATTTGATCTCTGGTTCCTCTGCCTTTTCTAAATCCAGCTTATACATCTGGAAGTTCTCCATTTACATACTGTTGAAGCCTAGATTGAAGGATTTTGAGCATTATTTTGCTAGCGTGTGAAATGAGCGTAATTGTGCGGTAGTGAATATTCTTTGACATTGTCCTTCTTTGGGATTGGAATGAAAACTGACCTTTTCCAGTCCTGTGGCCACTGCTGAGTTTTCCAAATTTGCTGGCATATTGAGTACAGCACTTTAACAGCATCAACTTTTAGGATTTGAAATAGCTCAGCTGAAACTTCAACTCCACTGTCTTTGTTCATAGGACCACTTGACTTCACACTACAAGATCTTGGGTCTATGTGAATCACCATTGTGGTTATCCGGGTCATTAAGATATTTTTTGTACAGTTCTTTTGTACAGAGAGAGGGCTTCCCTGTGGTTCAGCTGGTAAAGAATCTGCCTGTAATGTGGGAGACCTGGGTTCGATCCCTGGATTAGGAAGTTCCCCTGGAGAAGGGAAAAGCTACCCACTCCAGTATTCTGGCCTGGAGAATTCCATGCAATGTATAGTCCATGGGGTCGCAGAGAGTCAGACATGACTGAGCAACTTTCACTTCACTTTGTATAGAGAGAAACAAAAACCTCTCAACAGAGTGGGCACAGAGGGCACAGACTTCAACATAACAAAGGCCATATTACATTAAGTCCACAGTTAAGACCATACTCAATATCGAAAAACTGAAAGCATTTCCTTTAAGATCAGGAACAAGACAAGGATGCCCACTCTCACCACTTTTATTCAACACAGTACTGGAAGTCCTAATCACATCAATCAGACAAGAAATAAAAGGAATCCAAATATAAAAGAAAGAAGTAAAACTGCCACTGTTAGGAGATGACATGATACTATACATAGAAAACCCTAAAGACACCACCAAAAAACTACTGGAACTCATCAATGAATTTGGTAAAGCTGAAGGATATAAAATTAATATGCAAAAAGCTGTTGTACTTCTATACACTAACAACAAAGTTATCAGAAAGAGAAATTAAGACAGCAATCCCATTCACAGTTGCATTAAAAAGAACCAAATATTTAGAAATTAATCTAACTTAGAAGGTAAAAGTCCTGTACTCTGAAAATCATGATACCAAAGAAAGAAATTAAAGACAACACAAACAGAAATATATAAAGAGTTCCTGGAGTGAAAGAATTAATATTGTTAAAATTATTACATATTACTCAAAGTAGTTACATATTACTCAAAGCAAACTACAGATTCAATTCAATCCCTACCAAAATATCTATGGCATATTTCATAGAACTAAAACAAATAATTCCCAAATTTGTATGGAAACACAAAGAATGAAAATAGCCACAATAATCTTGAGAAAGAACAAAGGTGGACTCTGATTTCAAACTACACTACAAAGTAATAGTTATCGAAACAGTATGGCACTGGCCCCAGCCCCTAAACAGACATATACAAATCAAGGAAACAGAACAGAAAGCCAGAAATGAACCCAATTAATCTACAACAAAGGGGACAAAATACGCAATGGAGAAAATATAGCCCTTTCAATAAAGGCTGTTTGGAAAACTGAATAGCTACATGAAAAGAAACAAACTAGACTACTCTCTCACATCATCCAAAAAAATAAATTCAAACAGTATTAAATTCTTACTTAAATTTAAGACTTGAAAGCAAAAAACTTGTAGACAAAACTTATAGGCAATACTCTTTTTGATACCGGTCTTACTAATATTCCATGCCCGTGGGGCAACCCAAGACGGGCAGGTCATGGTGGAGAGATCTGAAAAGAATGTGGTCCACTGGAGAAGGGAATGGCAAACCACTTCAGTATTCTTGCCTTGAGAACCCCATGAACAGTATGAAAAGGCAAAATGATAGGATACTGAAAGAGGAACTCCTCAGGTCAGTAGGTGCCCAATATGCTACTGGAGATCAGTGGAGAAATAACTCCAGAAAGAATGAAGGATGAGATGGCTGGATAGCATCACTGACTCGATGGACGTGAGTCTGAGTGAACTCCGGGAGTTGGTGATGGACAGGGAGGCCTGGCGAGCTGCGATTCATGGGGTCGCAAAGAGTCGGACACGACTGAGCAACTGAACTGAACTGAACTTAGTAATATTTTTTAGGATATGTCTCTTCAGGAAAGGGAACCAAGCAAAAATAAACAAATGGAACCACATCAAATTGAAAAACTAATGCATAGCAAAGGAAACTATCAACACAATGAAAAGGCTGCCTACTGAACGGAGAATATATCTGCCAACAATATACCTGATATGGGTTTAATACCGAACTATACAAGGAACTCATACAACTCAACATGAAAACAACAAAAAATGGGCATAGGATGTGAACAGACATTTTTCCGAAGAAAAAATACAAGTAGCCAAAGAGCACATGAAAAGATGCTCAACATCTCTAATCACTGGGAATATGCAAATCAAAGCCACAATGAGCTATCACCTCACACCTTTTAGAATGGCTACCATCAAAAAGAGAACAAATAAGAAGCACTGGGGAGAATGTGGCAAAAACTAAATAAACTTTGGCACACTGTTGGTAGAAATGAAATTTGGGGCAACCGTTAACAGAAAACTGTATGGTGATTCTTCAAAATAATAAAAAGAGAACTCCACATTACCCAGCAATTCTACTCCCAGGTTTTTACCCACAGAAAACAAAAGCATTGATTAGAAACAATACATGCACTGTTATGCTCATTGCAGCATTATTTACAATAACCAAGATAAGATACATCTAAGGTGCCTATCAACAGATGAACAGATAATGAACAGATAAAGATACACACACACACACACACACACACACACACACACACACACACACTGTAATATTACTCAGGCATAAAAAAGAATGAAATCTCACCATCTGCAAAACATGAATGGGCCTAGAGGGTACTATGCTAAGTGAAATAACTCAGACTAAGAAAGACAAACACTGTATGATTTCACTTATAAGTGGAATTGAAAAAACAAAATAAATGAACAAATATAACAAAACAGAGCAAGAGTTATAGATACAGAGAATGAAACAAGTGGCTGCCTGGTGGGACTGGGGTGGGGGAGTAAAGAAAAATGTGAGTAAGATTAAGAGGTACAAACTTCCAGTTGCAAAATATTAAAAGTAGTCTCCAGTATAAAAAGTACAGTGTGGGGAATATAGTCAATAACTAAGCAATATCTTTCCATGGTGACAAATTGTAATTAGATTTACGGTGGTAATCCTTTTGAAATGATAGAAGAAAATCACTATGCTGTATAATAGGACCTAATGTGCTGTAGGTCAATTATACTTCAAAAACAAACATACAAACAAACTCATAGAAAAAGAGATCAGATTTGCACTTACCAGATGCAGGGGATTGGGGGAGGGAGAACTGGATGGAAGTAATCAAAAGGTACTATAATTTCCAGATATACGATAAATAAGTTCTAGGGATGCAATGAACGACACGATAAATATAATTAACACTGCTATGTGTTACACACAAAAGTTGTCAACGGAGTAAATCTCAAGAGTTGTCATCATAAAAAAGAAAGCTTTTCTCCTATTATTTTAATTTTATATCTATATGAAATAATGTCCACTAAACTTAGAAGAGGACAACAGAGGATGAGATGACTGGATGGCATCACCAACTCAATGGACATGGGTTTGGGTAGACTCCAGCAGTTGGTGATGGACAGAGAGGTCTAGTGTGCTGCGGTTCATGGGGTCGCAAAGAGTCAGACACGACTGAGCGACTGAACTGAACTGAAACTTTAATAATTTTTCATGATACAAGTCAAATTATTATGCTGTACACCTTAAACTTACATTAAGTGCTATAAGTTAATTATATCTCAAAAAAATTGGAGACAAAGCTTCTGACAAGGAGGGCGAGAAGAGATCACACAGAAAAGAATAAGATCAACTAATCAAATGTTCTCAAAAGCAACACAAGAACAACAAAAGAAAAATGAAGGGGGTGGGAATGGGAACAATTAGAGACAAATATGAGTACTACATACTGTTAACAAGATGAGTGTGTATATATATGTGCAGGCTCAGTGTACATAAAGCAACAACTGAAAAAATCTGGTGCAGAAGCAACAGATCAACGATTCTAACTAGAGGTTCTTAATTCACACTTGAAAAATTATAAAGCAAAAAAATTATGAAAAAAAGGTCAAAGATTTGAAAAATGCTACCTTGAAAGATTGATGAGCTATTACATTACAACAAACATAAGATTATATTCTTTGTGAGCTTACACAGAACATTCATAAAAACTGATCATGTAATAGGCTACAAAGATACCTTGATAACCCCCAAATTAGCAAAATACAAGCTGTTCACAAAGCATAAGGATATAAATTAAAACCAAAATAAATAAAACAATCAAAAGAGAACTTTAAAAACCTTTTAACCAGAAAGTAATGTGTGAATTATTGAGGAAATTCTATAATAGTTAGAGGTGAATGACAAAGAAAAACATGTCAAGATATATGAAATCCAACTAAGACTTAAAAAGAGAAACTTAAAGATTTGAAAACATTTATCAGAAAGAAAGAATCATTAAAAACAAGCTCTAGGATACTCTGAAATGTCATATACATGAAAAGTACTTTTTAAACTATAAAACTTTCTAAATGTAGAGTATTAGTTTAAAATGCAGTTAAAATTGTCTTCTAAGTTGAAATGTCTTAGTTGGAATTCATTATCAAAATCACTACACTAAAAGGAACTATCATTAATGTTCATATGTTTACATACAAAATATTATGGGATCTATTAAATTAATATACATAGCTGAATATACACATTTTCCTTCATTTACAGTAAGATGCATGCACCAATTATCTTTATAATCTCAAACTGGTAATAATTTTAAAATAAAACCTAAAATAAGACCTAAAATCTTCTAGATCATAATGCAACTTAAGTGGACTACAACATTAAGTGATCATTTCTTTTCTTTTGTGGAAAATAGCTACAAAAAAAGGTATTTATTTTAATAAAGTACTACTTGATTTTACTCTGCATATTACATCTATTTTTGATAAACAGCCTGTAAATCAAGAATCTGCATATCAAATTATATTGTATTTCATTGTATTCCCATAAATACATACATATATTATTAGAACTGGTTAACAAATTCAATATACACTCAGACATCTTTGGAAACTAAATGCTTCACTTAATTCACTATAAGTTTCTAAACCCATAGGCTACATATGTATAGAAGATTAGAATACAATAGACCTAAGATTGAAGTTCTATCAAGCACAATCTGTTCTTTTAGCGGTAACTCAGAAGACACTTCAGCATCTGGGAAAGTATCTCAAAATAATGAATAACAGAGACTGTTAACCATCTGCACATACACTCACATATATCACGTATAATGTATATATATATACATATATAGTATGTGTGTTTACATGTGCATGTCTGTGTTCTTTTATCACAAGAGAATTTTCAGCAAAACATCTCCATGCAACATTTTAGGGAATGTATGAAAGTGTCCTTTATGGCTTGTTTTATGATGAATTTTATGAATGCTCAGTACATGTGCTCAGCTGCTTCAGTCGTGTCCAACTCTGCAACCCCACAGACTGTAGTCCACCAGGCCCCTCTGTCCATGGGATTTTTCCAGCAAAAATATTGGAGTGGGTTGTTATTTCCCCCTCGAGGGGATCTTCCCAACCCAGCGACTGAACCCTCATCTCCTGTGTCTCCTGCATTGCAGGTGGATTCTTTACCACTGAGCCAATGGGAAAGCACCCAAGTCTCCTTTGTATGAAAAAATTCCAGTCAATGGAAAAGGCAAGGGCCCTTAAGAGAGAAAGAGTTCCTTACCTCTTTTTATTCTGTGCTGTGGCAGGTGCTGGAGTAGCCATATACATATGGTACCATGAGATAGAAGTAGAGGGTATATAAGAGGCTGGAGGGCTTCCTTATAGCCATATTACCAGTCCTGGACTATTTATGTTTGGACAGTTACATGAAAAATAAACAAATATATGTCATGTATAAGTCACTATTATTTTAATGTTTATAACAGCAAAGAAATCAGTATTCTAATAGAGTTTGGGTCAATGTCATCTTGTGGCGTATTAGAAAGTCTAAGATGCTGGACTAAATTCTGATTTAGCAAAATGTCTTAAATGTCTGTTTCACATATTAAGCATTTTCTAATATATGTTCAATTATTTATCTTCTATATTTTTCTCAAGAAAGGACTATGTATTACATCAAAATACAATGTAAGCTTTCTACCAGAAAAACAAAACTTGTGCTGTATTGAAAGATCACTTTGTCAGTCAGGAAATACAGTTTTTCATAAGGAACTGACAAATGACAATTCAATATTGTGATCTTTGTATTTGTATATTCACTAAACGGACTATATTAGAAAAAATACTGGAGAGCAAATACATTTCTTGCTGCATGTCCTTACTAATGGTTAACTGAAGGAACCGCATGGCTATTCAAGTTCAAGAATATAAAATGATCCACAAATTAAAGATCTAATTAAAATGCTTTCTCAAATTGCATTCAGATGACAATAGTAGGAAGAAATTACAATGAAGTATTATAAGCCTAATCCTACCAACACTCCATACTAAATATTTGTTAATTCACCTATGAGGGTTCATAACCTTCCATTTTTAACTCTAAAAACTTGAACAAAGTTTCCAAATTCTATTTAAGTAAGAGCACTTTTTGCACAGCCCACCTAATTGACAACTTGAACATAATGACTTAAGGATCTCTGTGAAGAAAACCAGTCCTTATTATCTAATATGGGGCAAGAGTGGGAGAGAGGTTCAGGAGGGAGGTGATATGCATGTATTTACGACTGATTCATGCTGTTGTATGGCAGAACACAACATTGTAAGGCATTATCCTCCAATTAAAACTAAATTTAAAAATAAAGAAATTATATATATCAATTCAGTTCAGTCGCTCAGTTGTGTCCGACTCTTTGTGACCCCATGAATCGCAGCACACCAGGCCTCCCTGTCCATCACCAACTTCCCGGAGTTTACCCAAACTCATGTCCATCGAGTCAGTGATGCCATCCAGCCATCTCATCCTCTATCGTCTCCTTCTCCTCCTGTCCCCAATCCCTCCCAGCATCAGAGTCTTTTCCAATGAGTCAGCTCTTCGAATGAGGTGGCCAAAGTACTGGAGTTTCAGCTTCAGCATCAGTCCTTCCAATGAACACCCAGGACTGATCTCCTTTAGGATGGACTTGTTGGATCTCCTTGCAGTCTAAGGGACTCTCAAGAGTCTTCTCCAACACCACAGTTCAAAAGCATCAATTCTTTGGCACTCAGCTTTCTTCACAGTCCAACTCTCACATCCATACATGACTACTGGAAAAACCATAGCCTTGACTAGACAAATCTTTGTTGACAAAGTAATGTCTCTGCTTTTCAATATGCTATCTAGGTTGGTCATAACTTTCCTTCCAAGGAGTAAGCGTCTTTTAATTTCATGGCTGCAGTCACCATCTGCAGTGATTTTGGAGCCCCAAACAATAAAGTCTGATGCTGTTTCCACTGTTTCCCCATCTATTTCCCATGAAGTGATGGGACCATATATATACATATAAAAGTCAGGGTTTCCCCTGGTGGCTCAGTAGTAAAGAATCCACCTGCCAATGCAGGAGACACAGGTTTGATCCCTGGTCCAGGAAGATTCCACATGCTGCAGAGCAATTAAGTTCATGCACCACAACAATTGAGCCTGTGCTCTAGAGCCCAGGAGCTGCAACTAATAAGCCTGAGAACCTAGAGCCTGTGCTCCACAAGAAAAGCCACTGCAAAGAGAAGCCCATGCACTACACCTAGAGAGCAGCCCCACTCGCCACAATTAAAGTAGGCATGCAGCCATGAAGACCCAGGGCAGCCAAAAATAAAATAAGCAACATTTTTAAAAATGTAAGGTAAGATAAAACCTCAAAAAGCAAAAAAAAAGAAAACCAGTCCTTAGTCAATCATCCCAAATTGTACAATGAAATGAGACTAGATATTTCTTTAGAATTTTAAACTTTTTCCTTGTAATAAAGATGCAGAGAAAGGAATGGACTGAACTTTTCTCCTTATGTAGCTTGGAAGGCTAAGGCCTCACCGGTAGTCAACAAAGGGAATATTCCTGAATTTTCTCTGAACGTCATAGAGAGTGTTCCATATTTTGTCCGTGTTATAACCTCCTCTGCTCTTATAGGCCGGAGAAGGCAATGGCACCCCATTCCAATACTCTTGCCTGGCAAATCCCATGGACAGAGGAGCCTGGTAGGCTGCAGTGCATGAGGTCGCTAAGAGTCGGACACAACTGAGGGACTTCCCTTTCACTTTTCACTTTCATGCACTGGAGAAGGAAATGGCACCCCACTCCAGTGTTCTTCCCTGGAGAATCCCATGGACCGAGGAGCCTGGTAGGCTGCAGTCCATGGGGTCGCTAAGAGTTGGACACGACTGAGCGACTTCACTTTCACTTTTCACTTTCATGCATTGGAGAAGGAAATGGCAACCCACTCCAGTGTTCTTGCCTGGAGAATCCCAGGGACGGTGGAGTCTGGTGGGCTGCCGTCTATGGGGTCGCACAGAGTTGGACACGACTGAAGTGATTTAGCAGCAGGAGCAGCAGCAGCTCTTATAGGCAAAAGTAAACCCATGCCTTGGATGTTATAGGCAAGGAACTTTAGGAAAAATTAACATTATTCAAAACACTGGATTATTATCATTTAGGAGTACCAGTCCTCTCTTTGTAGTTAGAATGTTGCCCAGTTACATACTTCTTCACACACTAAGATGAGTTGGGATGTAGGTAATTTTTACTAGCCCTAAGCTTTGATTCCCCTGGCAAGGTCCTGCAGATTTGATACTGTCAGCCATCTCTTTACCGCCCAACCTATAAACCTCACAAAGGAGAGAGAAGTGTCCCCAGATCTTTCATCATGAAGGACCCAGAAGCTTCATAGCCACAGCTCTGGCTCCAGCCGGGCCCCTCACCCACCACAGGCCGGCTTGGCACCTCTGAGCCCTTCCATGCCCAGCTGCCTGCACCCACCCAGGCAGGGCCGGGTCCACTGTGCCAGCACTGAATCCTGATTATTTTAAGCTACATGGGGAAATGGTTTTCCTTGCCAATATTTGATTTAGGAGGAGGCATGTGACTGACTTTGGACCAAAGAGACACCTGGGAAAATCCACTGGGGGACTTCCAGGAAAAACTTTCCTGCTCTTGATACTCGAGGTTTCTCTTCGTCCTCTAGACATGCACTCTCTAATATGACAGCCACTAGGCACAGGTGGCTATTTTAAATTAAATTAATTAAAATTACGTGAAATTAAAAATTCAGTTCCTCAGTCAGACTAGTTACATATCAAGCGCTCTGTCCACCCGGGACTAGTGGCTGCCGTATGGGACAGTGCAGACACAGAGCATTTCCATCGTTGCAGAAAGTTCTATTGGATAATGCTGTGCCTGGATGTTTTCAGTTTGGATTTGATGCTGAAACAGTGGTAGCCATCTGCAAAACACTGAAAGGGGCTAGGGACTGCCAGTGAAAATGGAGATAATCTGAGGTTTTGAAAGGTTGGCTTCCCTGATAGCTCAGTTGGTAATGAATCCACCTCCAATACACAAGACCCCAGTGCAATTCCTGGGTCAGGAAGATCCGCTGGAGAAGGTATAGGCTACCCACTCCAGTATTCTTGGGTTTCTCTTGTGGCTCAGCTGGTAAAGAATCTGCCTGCAATGCGGGAGACCTGGGTTCGATCCCTAGCTTGGGAAGATCCCCTTGAGAAGGGAAAGGCTACGCACTCCAGTATTCTGGCCTGGAGAATTCCATGAACTGTACAGTCCATGGGGTTGCAAAGAGTCAGACACGACTGAGCGACTTTTCACTTCACTTCAAGCTTTGTGATCACTATTTAAAAATCATTCACAAGTAGGGAAAATATAGAAATGTTCAAACCAAATCAAATCAGTGTAGTGTCAAAATAAGATTTCAAGTAACATCAAAGCCCCAGATATTCCACTAGATCATTTTTCTTACTCCCAAATACCTTTTCCAAAAGAATCCACATGTACTAGTTACACAAATGCATGTCCAGGAATACCCAATATTAGAAAACAAATTCTAAAGAACTCTAAATGGATATGTACCTATCTTCAGTTCAGCCTGATTTCATCATGAGTATAGATAAACACTTATCCTGACTAGATCCTGTTTCACATGTTTTTGGGAAAACAGAAAGGAAAAAAGATTGCTAAGTTACTGGAGCAGAAGTGCTGAGATCCAGAGCTTGTTAAGAAAAAAAAAAAGTGGGACTTCCCTGGTGGTCCAGTGGTTAAGAATTTGTCTGCCAAGGCAGGCGACATGGGTTCAATCACTGGTTCAGGATTTTCCACATGCCACGGAGCAACTAAGCTTGTGCACCACAACTACTGAGCCTATGGGCTGGAACTACTAAAGCCCATGCCCTGGAGCTCCACAACAAGAGAAGCCACCAAAATCAGAAGCCCGACACCACAACGAGAGAGCAGCCCCTGCTTGCCGCAACTAGAGAAACCCTGCACACAGCAACAAAGACCCAGCACAGCCCAAAATAATAATCTTTTAAAGTTACCTTAGACATGAAATTGTAAAAAGTTCCTTTCAGCACAGAGCTAGAAGATAAACTGAACTAATAAAATATATAAAATCCAAAATTTTATATGACTGTAAACTAATGATGCTGGCTGTTGGCTGTTTAGTAACTAAGTTGGGTCCAACTCTTCGCAATCCCTGTTTTTTTGTTTGCTTATTTGATTCCACATATAACTGAGATCATATGGTATTTATCTTGTTCTGTTCTGACTTATTTCACTTGGCATAGTACCTACCTCAATGAGATAGACAAAAAGATTGGTGGTTGCTTGGAAGTGGAATTGGGGTGGGAATTGGGTGATGGGGGTCAAAAAGTACAAATTACCGGTTATAAAATGAGTAAGTCATTTTATAATGGTATGTACAGCATAATGACTATAGTTAATAATACTGTATTGCATATTTGAAAGAAGCTATCAGAATACATGGCGAAGGCACTGGCGACCCACTCCAGTACTCTTGCCTGGAAAATCCCATGGGCGGAGGAGCCTGATAGGCTGCAGTCCATGGGGTCACTAAGAGTCAGATACGACTGAGCAACTTCACTTTCACACACTGGAGAAGGAAATGGCCCACTCCATAGACTCCGTCTATGGGGTCGCACAGAGTCAGACACAACTGAAGCGACTTGGCAGCAGCAGCAGCAAAATACATCTTGAAAGTTCTAATCACAAGGGGAAAAAATCAATTATGTATGAGAGGGATAAATTAAGAGTTTGGGATTAAGAGATATACCCTCAGTTCAGTTCAGTCGCTCAGTCATGTCCGACTCTTTGAGACCCCATGAATCGCAGCACGCCAGGCCTCCCTGTCCATCACCAATTCCTGGAGTTCACTCAAACTCACATCCATTGAGTCAGTGATGCGATCCGGCCATCTCATCCTCTGCTGTCCCCTTCTCCTCCTGCCCCCAGTCCCTCCCAGCATCAGAGTCTTTTCCAATGAGTCAACTCTTCACATGAGGTGGCCAAACTACTGAAGTTTCAGCTTTAGCATCATTGCTTCCAAAGAACACCCAGGGCTGATCTCCTTTAGAATGGACTGGTTGGATATCCTACTATATACAAAATAAACAAACAACAATGACCTACTATATAGCATAGGGAACTATACTCAGTATCTTGTAATAACCTGTAATGGAAAAGAATCTGAAAAAGAATAGATATAACTAGTCACTGTGTTGTACATCTGAAATACAACATTTAAAATCAATTCTACTTCAATTAAAAAATAAAATTAAATTTAAAAAATCAACTATGTATGATGACCAAAGTTAACTGGACTTGTGATCATTTTGCAATGTATACAAATATTGAATCACTTACATCGTTACATAAAACTAATATATAGTTATGTCAATTTACTTCCATTTTAAAAGTGCAAAATACGGAAGTAGTACTTCAAATAATATTTTATCTGAATACACGATAAAAATAATATCCCATTTTCTCATCACTCAGGCAGGTGTGTCTGTCTTTCCTGCCACTACTTTCCCCTAATTCACATCTATACCAATATAAAACTAATTATCCCCAATCATCATTTTTAACAAGAATTTGTTCGTCTCCTAAAACAATAACAAAAAACAACAGAAATCTCACATCCTTGCTATACACAGAATAATAAAGGTCAAACACCTTGCCCTGATTTCAGGTATCCCACAATGTGGTACCAATCTTTGGTTGCCATCTTACCTTCCATCAATCACATGCACAAACCCTCGATGTAGCAAAGTTCATTTACAAAACCAAAACATACCACATACCTTCATTTCCCACCTTCCTCATACTATCAAGTCTTCCATCTTCCTCCTCCAACTAGTCTTTTGATGCAAAGCTCGAGGCCTCTTCTATACGCTTCTCTCTACCCTCAAACTAAACTGATTTCCTTCTTTTCTTACTTCAGTGACCCTTTTCAGCATTCATTCATCGATCCCATTAGCCACACAGTAAACTCCTATGCACTAAAGCACTGTATTATGATGATGGGGCTATAATGATACATAAAATGAAGTCCCTGCATCTTGGGCTAACAGTGCTATACAGACAGACTGAAAAAGTCATGACAGCAATGTTTATAAAAGAGATATAAATGGGGGGGGAAGTGGGACCCTAAAGAAGGATCACTTAAGCTGTTTGAAAAGTTAACGAAAGGTTTTTTAGAGGTGACAGTTATGTTAAAAGTTTTTAAAGACAGATAGGAGTATGTCAGGCACAGAAAAAAGGAAAGGAGTTCCAGGCAGAGAAAACAGCAAATACAAAGGCAGAAAAATGAGAAAAACTTATAGAAAACTCTAAACATAAAAAGTATGGCTGAAGCACAGAGTATACTAAGTCTACCAACACAAACTAACTGCTCATTCACCAAACCTCAAAACAAATGAAAAAAAGACACAATATCTCCTCAAAGAATGTGCAAGAATATGGCACCGAACTGATAAACACAGTTAATTCAAACAAAAGAAGCAGTACCCAGCACTTAACTTATAAAGCAGATACTGTGGTAGATACCCAAAATAGAGAAATAAAGAGCACACTCTTGCTCTAAAGGAGTTAACATTTTACTAGGAAAACACAAAGTCAGTTTACGGTAGATAGATTTTTAGGCTCAATCTTTATGACAAAGGACTAAGAGAAAACATGCTAAGATATGATATTAATGTGTGTTGTGCTTAGTCACTCAGTCATGTCCGACTCTTTGCGACCCCATGAACAGTAGCCCACCAGGTACCTCTGTCCATGGGGATTCTCCAGGCAAAAATACTGGAATGGGTTGCCATGCCCTCCTCCAGGGGATCTTCCCAACCCAGGGATCAAATCCAGGTCTCCCGCACTGCAGGTGGATTCTTTTTTTTTTTTTTAACTTTACAATATTGTATTGGTTTTGCCATATATCAACATGAATCCGCCACAGGTATACACGTGTCCCCATCTTGAACCCTCCTCCCTTCTCCCTCCCTGTACCATCCCTCTGGGTCGTCCCAGTGCACCAGCCCCAAGCATGTAGTATCATGCATCGAATCTGGACTGGCGACTCATTTCATATATGATATTATACATGTTTCAATGCCATTCTCCCAAATCATCCCACCCTCTCCCTCTCCCACAGAGTCCAAAAGACTGTTCTATACATCAGTGTCTCTTTTGCTGTCTCGTATACAGGGTTATTGTTACCATCTTTCTAAATTCCATATATATGCGTTAGTATACTGTATTGGTGTTTTGGATTCTTTACTGTGTGAGGCACCAGGGAAGCCCAAGAATACACTGGAGTAAGTAGCCTATTCCTTCTCTAGGGGAACGTCCTGACCCAGGAATCAAACCGAGTTCTTCTGCACTGCAGACAGATTCTTTACCAGCTGAGCTACCAGGAAGCCCATGAAAGTGAAAAGTTAGTCGCACAATCCTACCCGACTCTTTGTGATCCCGTGGACTGTAGCCCACCAGGATCCTCTGTCCATGGAATTCTCCAGGCAAGAATATTGGAGTGGGTTGCCTTTCCCTTCTCCAGATCTTTCTGACCCAGGGATCGAACCCAGGTCTCATGCATTGCAGGCAGATTCTTTATCATCTGAGCCATAAGCCTAGCTCAGATGATATTAATAGTGCTCATTATTTTCCCCTCCTATTTTCTAGATTGTGTACAATGAGCATGTGTTACTAAACTATGATAATTAAGAAAAATAAACTTGAAATCTGATAGGTTGTCTTAAGTATGTGAGTAGGTATCTGCTACTTAAAGCCTTAAAATTTTAGATTTGAAACTTTAGATACCCAAAATATTGCTACTTATCACCACCTCAAGAACTATGAAACTTGTTGGTACAAATCCTCATTTTTCACCAACTATTAGCCTTCTAACATGTCATCCGTTCCTATCATTTCATGGCAAATAGATGGGGAAACAATGAAAACAGTGACAGGCTTTATTTTCTTGGGCTCAAAAATCACTGCAGATGATGACTGCAGCCATGAATTTAAAAGACGCTTGCTCTTGGAAGAAAAGCTATGACAAACCTAGAAGGCATATTAAAAATCAGAGACGTTACTTTGCTGACAAAGGTCCGTATAGTCAAGGCTATGGTTTTTCCAGTAGTCATGATTAGATGTCAGAGTTGGACCATAAAGAAGGCTGAGTGTTGAAGAATTGATGTTTTTGAACTGTTGAAGAAGTGATGTTGGAGAGGACTCTTGAGAGTCCCTTGGACTGCAAGGAGATCAAATCAGTCAAACCTAAAGGAAATCAACCCTGAATATTGATTGGAAGGACTGATGCTAAAGCTGAAACTCTTAATTCTTTGGCCACCTGATGTGAACAGCAGACTCACTGGAAAAGACCCTGATGCTGGGAAAGATTGAAGGCAGGAGGAGAAGGGGATGATAAGAGGATGAGATGGT
Organism: Bos mutus; assembly: GCF_027580195.1. Classification (NCBI taxonomy): domain Eukaryota; kingdom Metazoa; phylum Chordata; class Mammalia; order Artiodactyla; family Bovidae; genus Bos; species Bos mutus. The sequence goes on along the minus strand of NC_091621.1, from coordinate 37,964,988 downwards.
TGAATGGCATCACTAACTCAATGGACGCAAGTTTGAGCAAGTTCCAGGAGATGGTGAAGGACAGGAAAGCCTAGCATGCTGCAGTCTACGGGGTCGCAAAGAATCAGACATGACCAAGCAACTGAACAACAACATCTCTCTGCGCTTCTGCCCTTGATGCCCACCCTTCATCCATATATAAAGAGCACCCAGAGAGATCCAGATAATAGCATTTTACTGCTCAAATACTCCAATGGTTTCAGTAAAAGGCAAAGACTTTACAAAGGCCCTACAAGATATGCCACCAGCTTTCTCTTCTTATCTCTATGATCTAATCATCTCTAACTCCTCTCCTCTTTACTAACTCTAGCCAGAATGACCTCCTTCCTATTTTTTGAACACACCAAGCATGCCCATTGCTGTTTTGACTTTTATCCCAGATAGCCACCTGGTTTGCTCCTTCATCTTCCTTGGGTCTTTATTCAAATGTCATCCTCTTAGACTTCCCAGTCCACTCTATCTAAACATGTAACACTCCCCATCCATAAACTACATCCTTCATCTGCCTTTTTTTTAATTGTACTTATTATTATCTAACATAGCTGCTTTTACTTACTATCTGTCTCCTTTAGCTCTAAAGGGGAAAGATTTTTCTGTTTTCATTATTGACATATGTCTAGTGCCTAGAATAGCGTCTGAGAGATGATAAATGATCAGTCATTATTCACTGAACCAGTAAAGGGCAATATTCTGTATTGGTTAAAAGTTTGATCTCTGGTGGCAAAAGACCTGATCAAACTCCAGCTCCACCACTTTGTAGTTGTGTGACCTTGCGCAAGTTACTTAACTCCTCTAAATCTTAGTTCCCTCATCTATAATGAGGTTGGTATCAATCTTATAAGAAGGTTTTGAGGATTACAATAATGCAGGTTGAACAAAATGCCTGGAAAAGAGTGAAATTCAATAAGTGTTAGCTATTATTATGAGGATAATGAACATGCCATGCCTGACCCCCAAAGTGCCTCCAACATTTCCAGTATCCTGTTCTTCAGAAATAGTAGTTATTTGCAAAATCCTTGGATCGTCACATGATAGTATGAATAGTATGAACAAAATCAGTAACACTCTGTTATCCACTCTTTCCTTACACAGGATTCTATTCTATTTTAGCTTATAAAATGAGATGGAGACACACTAGTGTCTATTTAATATAAAAAAAAATTTAAGTGCTACACAAAACTGCACAAAATGCCACATTAATCACAATGCTAATTTATATTCTACAACTAGAACTGACTCCTGGTGCTTTTTTCATAAAACCACACAAGAAAAGGTTATGCTTAAGGCAACATCAATGGCATACTAAACTACTACTTCCGTTCAGAATTTTTCAATTCATTCAGAATTCCCCAAATTCAATTTCCCATTTGCTAAGAGACCCACCATACCTACCTGAGTTCCTAAGAATCTCCCCAAGGCAGGGGATCTGATTCAGTCCCAACTATAATGTATCAATACTGAATTAGGAGCTTTAAGATTACTTTTAGCATTACTTTAAGATTACTTTTAGCAATGATAAAGGTTTTTCCCCTCATCTATAAGAATAGGAAAATGTCTATTTTGTAAAGTTGTAAAAATCCAGTGAGATGAATATTTGTAAAAATGAACTCTACTATAAACTGTACTATGGCACACATCTTATTGTAAAAAGATACATTAAAAGATTTTAAATAAAAAGCCACAATCCCACAACTACCCTAACCATTTTCATATTCCCTTCAGGAGCTTGTCTTCATACACTTTTTTACAAAGATGAAATCATGTGTACTTCAGAGAAAACAATACAGCACCCCTTTTAGAGCCAGATGGCCCAGGTTCAAATACTAGCTCCTAAAATTACTGTGTGACCTTGGACAAGATTCTTAAACTCGTTTGTCCTATTTTCTCTTCTATAACATCAGTATAATAGTAACAGTACCTATGTGATTGGGAAGTATGAAGAAGAAATGAATTATTGTAAATCACATAGTATAGTGCTGGGCAAAAGTCAAATTCAATAAACAGGTAAGAAAAAACAAAATCCTGCTTTTTAAAAACTTAAGATGATGTCATAAAACCAAAGTACATTATTATCTAAAGTACCACAGAAAGATTCTTCAAAAGGACCTCTAGGTCCTTTAGGACCTAAGGCCCTTTACCTTGACTAATTTTAAAATAAATCTCCCTATACATTCCTTTGTTTAGATATTTTACAATGTATAATAAAATTCATCTATTGCTTCATACTTCCAGTAGAGGTCTCCATCTAAAAAATAATGTATCCGACTGAAAACTTTAAATTCGTATTTCTGGTTATTAAAAAAAAAAAAAAGTGGCCAGCTTTACCAAATATGTTAATTTAAGTTTTTCCAAGAAAAACATTTAAAAGAGGGAACACTTAGAGAAAAAGTGACTTTCCCCAGTGACTGTTATTCTGTTGTGGGCTTTCCAGTAATACTCACCTCTCTTACAAACCTAATCCTCTGAACAGGAAAGAGAAAGAGATAAGACTGCAGGATACAAATGATAAATCACGTGCATATTTATCACCACCCCCAGCCAACAATTTAATACCTATGCCTCACAGGAGGTATAAGTCAGTAAAATCATCTTAAAGTAAAGGTCATGTTTTGTAGTAAAAAAGAAAGCTCAACAACCTTCTACATGTATTCCTTTTAAATCACAATAGAGTAGTAAAGGCAGCTCTGAATTGGCCTCTACATTCCCCCTCCCATCACTCAGTAATAGTGATGTAAAACCAGTCAATTATCTTCATGCAGGCCCACCAGGAAAAATATCCTTGTTTCTAGCCTACCAAAAAGCCTGGTGCTAGACCACCTTCTTAAAATCCCTTAATTCAAAATAGTAATGTTACGGACTTGATAGATTCAGTAGTCATAGCCAATGGTTGTTAAGTACATAGTTCTTACTCCTATTTTTAGGAATCTAAGTTTTTAGGCTCCCTCAAGCAAATCTGCATACAATATTTAATGTCTACCTCAACTTAGCTCCTTTAAGGTATAAAACTTAAATGTACAAGGTAAATATCTATAAATTTGATATGATCAAAAACTGACCAAGAAATTACCAACCAATTTGCTTGAAGCTAATAAATAGTTCTGTATACACATAGACTTATTTAAACTAACCCCCATAGTTTATAAACAGGGGGATAAAGGAGGATGCTCCAAGCAACACTCAGAACTAGCAGGACTTTAATATCCAAATCGTAGCTAATTCTGAGAAGCAAATATACAATGTAAAATATAACACATTTGATTTAGTGATAATGGATTAAGATTTCAGGTTGTAACTAAAGTGTGAATTTGCTTTTCATCTCCTCACAGTAGATAACCTATAAAGATAACTTTTAAATAAAGACAATTACTTATGTTGAGAATATAAAAATCAAACCACTATCAAATCATAGTTTATCCTAGTCTTAATAACATAAAAATCAACCAATGAATTAAAAATATAAATAAAATTACTGTCTTGTTTTTGTATAAAAAGTGATGCAATGGCCAGAAAATAAAATGGTGAAGAGTTTTTAACGGACAAATAGACAAAGGTAATGCAGATGACACCACTCTTATGGCAGAAAGTGAAGAGGAACTAAAAGCCTCTAGATAAAAGTGAAAGAGGAGAGTGAAAAAGTTGGCTTAAAGCTCAACATTCAGACAACGAAGATCATGGCATCTGGTCCCATCACTTCATGGCAAATAGATGGGGAAACAGTGTCAGACTTTATTTTTGGGGGCTCCAACATCACTGCAGATGGTGACTGCAGCCATGAAATTAAAAGACGCTTACTCCTTGGAAGGAAAGTTATGACCAACCTAGATAGCATATTCAAAAGCAGAGACATTACTTTGCCAACAAAGGTACGTCTAGTCAAGGCTATGGTTTTTCCAGTAGTCATGTATGGATGTGAGAGTTGGACTGTGAAGAAAGCTGAGCGCCTAAGAATTGATGCTTTTGAACGGTGGTGTTGGAGAAGATTCTTGAGAGTCCCTTGGACTGCAAGGAGATCCAACCAGTCCATCCTAAAGGAGATCAGTCCTGGGTGTTCATTGGAAGGACTGATGCTGAAGCTGAAACTCCAGTACCTTGGCCACCTCATGTGAAGAGTTGACTCACTGGAAAAGACTCTGATGCTGGGAAGGATTGAGGGCAGGAGGAAAAGGGGACGACAGAGGTTGAGATGGCTGGATGGCATCACCGACTCAATGGATGTGAGTTTGAGTGAACTCCGGGAGCTGGTGATGGACAGGGAGGCCTGGTGTGCTGCAATTCATGGGGTCGCAAAGATTCAGACACGACTGAGTGACTGAACTGAATTGAATTTTCCTCCAAAGTTATCATTTATTATTTTAGCCGATTTTTATTTGTTAAACTGTTAGAATGTGAGAAATATTCACATTCAAACATAAGCCACAAAATAAGGTTTAAAATTTTTAATAATCAGTACTAGTTCCTCTCAAACAGTTATTATATGTTATGACAGATTTAAAAAAATCACACACTAGTGGATAAACATATGAACTGCTACTGCTAAGTCACTTCAGTCATGTACAACTCTGTGCGACCCCATAGATGGCAGCCCACCAGGTTCCCCCGTCCCTGGGATTCTCCAGGCAAGAACACTGGAGTGGGTTGCCATTTCCTTCTCCAATGCATGAAAGTGAAAAGTGAAAGGGAAGTTTCTCAGTCGTGTCTGACCCTCAGCGATCCCATGGATCCCATGGACTACAGCCTTCCGGGCTCTTCCATCCATGGGATTTTCCAGGCAAGAGTACTGGAGTGGGGTGCCACTGCCTTCTCCAAACATATGAAGGAGATCACTAACTCTGACTTTCAAGTCTAACAGTATTGTTCATTCAATAAACAAGCATAGAAATACTATTAATATGTTAATATAACATATAGACTTAAGACTCCATCAAGGGGACTTTCCTGGTGGTCCAGTGGTGGGAGACCTCACATGCCTTGTGGCCAAAAGAAAGAAGACTGCATCAAGAACACACAGCAAGCAGTATCTTATTCAACAAGGAAATAATAGAAACATAAAACTAAGGTTAGTATCAACACAAGGAAAAGATGCTCTCATCTCCCCAACTATTTAAAGGTGGCCAATATAATTAGACAAAAGAAAATTATTAAATGTATAAAATTTAGAAAAAAAGTAAAACTATCCCTACTTGCAGATAACATATTAGTATGTCTAAAAACTTTATTAATCAATGCTAACTAATACAAATGGCAAAAAAATTGAGTAAGGCACCAGATTACAATAAAAAAATGCAATAACTTTCATATAAATAAACAGTAACTACTGAGAAGATGCAATGGAAAACTATACTTACAATAGCAAGAAAAATGATAATATACTCAAGAATAAATTTAAGAAATGTCAAAAACCTATAAAAGGATAACTATTTTATAAACTCCTGAATGACACAAGAGGACTCGAATAGAAGACTTCGGGTTTTCCTGGATAGGTAAATGCAATATCATCATTTCCATTCTCCTAAGGTAATTGTTTTTAATTTAATATGATCCCCAATTTTCAAAAAAAGCTTTTTTCTGAAACTAGGACAAATTAACACTAAAAGTGAAAGTGAAAGTCCCTCAGTCGTGTCTTGACTCTTTGCAACCCCGTGGACTATAGAGTCCATGGAATTCTCCAGGCCAGAATACTGGAGTGGGTAGCCTTTCCCTTTTCAAGGGGATCTTTCCAACCCAGGGATCGAACCCAGGTCTCTCGTATTGCAGATAGATTCTTTACCAGGTCTCTCGTATTGCAGATGGATTCTTTACCAGATCAGCCACAAGGGAAGCCCAAGAATACTGGAGTGGGTAGCCTATTCCTTCTCCAGCGGATCTTCCCAACCCAGGAATCCAACTGAGGTCTCCTGTATTGCAGGTGGGTTCTTTACCAACTGAGCTATCAGGGAAGTCAACACTAAAGTTCACATTAAAACAACAATCACCACAAAATTCCTATTTAAAAAAAAAAAGAACTATGAGATGAGAATGGCACTATCAAATATTAAAACATGCTATATAAAGTCACAATAATTACAATATAGTGAGATACCATTGCTTAAACCCCCCAGATCAGGAAAACTTCAAAAGCTTGACAAACATATGGCAAGGCTATGAGAAACAAGCATTCTCATATACTGCTGACGGGAATGCGAAATAGTTCTCTCCTACCTGAGAGAATCTGCTGGGAATTTGGCAGTACTTAATTCAATACATATGCATTTACTATTTGATTACGACATCAATCCCCCCTTTTGCAATTTACTCTGTAGATATGTGTCCAAACATTTGAAAATAGCTTTGTATAGGCTACTAGATTTGCAGATTATTCATATGGCATTATTTGCTATTGTAAAATACTGGGAACAACCTAAGTGTCATTATATAGGAGACTGGACATATAAAGTAAGATATATTCACACAGTGGAATACTATGCAGCTGTAAAAGGGGGGAATTTTATGAATTTACTAATAGTCAAGGTACACTAAATAAAAAAAAAAGCAAAATAAAAAGTAGTGTGCATTCTTCATTTTAAAATGGGGAACCAAAAATACATGAATGTACCTCCTTACTGTTATAAAACAAACAAAAAACAAAAACAAAAATCAGGAAGGATAACCAGAAAATGTCTGGTTGGTTACCAACAGAGCATGGGCAGGAATGGGGTAGAAGTGGGAGGGAAGTAAATAAGGTAAAGGGTAACCTCCAAGTGTTATCTTTGCTTCAGTTTTGATTTTGCAATCTTATCAAGGGTTTTACATATTCATAAATAAAATTAAAGGAACAAATAATGGGGAAAACAAAAAGCTGAATACAAAAGGAAAAAATATGAACTTTAATGTTCTAAGTGCAAACAATACCCAGAAAAAAAGAATCCAATCACTGTGAATTTTTTAACACAGTTATTAACTGATATAAGTCAGTCTGAATATAAAAAGAAATGCAAACAAATCTGCAACTCTACTTCACAAGTTTGTTGTTTGTAGTTGTATGGGTATAACGATTCTGAAACTATTCTCTTTGTGTTACAGAACTAACAAGACAAATACACTGGTGTTGGAAACTTGTGTTCTAAAGACAGTTGAAGGAAGATACATGGAGTGGAAGAAGGCAAGAGAAAACTTGTGCAGACTTAATTAGAGATACCAATATAGCCTTATGATTTGCACAATACGTATATTTACATTTAAAATAAGAAAACTTTCTAACTTTGTCCTCTGAAAGGGCCTAGAAGAAAAGATAACCCAATAACAATGAGCACACCTACCAGCCAGTTCTTGGATTCTATATACCATTCCACACCAAAAGGAACCAGGACTTCTAGAAGAAATAGCTGATGCCAGAGCAAGAAAAGCAAAACACATTTGACTCTAGAAGATCTTATTTCGTCAGAATGCAAGAAAGAGCTAAGAAATAACAATAACTTGTTAAAAAAATACAAAGGAGGCAGCCTGAATGGGCTCCTCTTGGCCAAACTACAGCAGTAAAATATAACAGACTTTAACCCACTGTATAATATAAATACTTAATAAACAATATTTTCCTTATGATAGCCAAATAATGTAGATGAAATGATAAAATTAGACAATAAATATCATATAGTCACCATAACTGATTCAGACAAGATTCATCAATGGATATTTGAACTACTGGGCAAAAGTGTGATGGTGAGCAAGGTATTTACAGTCTCAAAGTACATCTCCGAGGGTTACTGGCTGATTACAAAAGAGAAAATGGAAACTTTACAGTGGAGAAACCAGGAGGACACCACCTTAAACAAAGCTATTATTAGCAATAATAGGACAAAGTAACATCACATGCTTCCTGCCAAAAATGCTTAAGCTAAATCTAATCCTGAAAAAAACCTCAGAAAAATCCAAATTTTATAGTACAGTTGGCTTTTACTCTTCAAAAAACGGTAATATCACAGAAGACTGGAGAACTACAGATGTGACAACTAAATGTGATACAAGATTACAGTTTAGGGATGGGTTGGTATGACTGCTGTAAAAGACATCTTTGGGGCAACTGGTAAAATTTGAATAAGATTTGTATGTAATACAAATAATACGACTATACTCATGTTGCTTTCTGAAACTGATCATTACACTATTATTACAGTAATCAAATACAGAAAACTTAACATGAATATAGTCATATTATCTGTATCCCTGATGGCTCAAGGGGTAAAGTATCCGCCTGCAATGCAAGAGACACAGGTTGATGCCTGGGTCAAGAAGATCCCCAGGAGAAGGAAATGGCAACCCACTCCAGTATTCTTGCCTGGAGAATCCCACAGAAAGAGCAGCTGGCAGCCTACACAGTCCATAGGATCGCAAAGAGCTGGACACAACTGACTAAACACACAGGCGTGCATGCTATTATTATATAAGATAACGTTTTTGTTCTTAAGTAATATACACTTATATTTAGGAGGAAAGGGCAGTGTAACTGTAATGACAGCAAATGATTAAATGACAGTAACAAAAACAAGAATACACGTACATACATATACAACATCACATATAAAAAGGAAACTACAAAGCAAATATGGCAAAAAACAATTGGTCAATATAAATAAAGTGTAAAAAAATGTACATATAGATAGCAAAAAAATTTAACAATTTTGAAAAAAGAACACTTGGGGAAAAAAGAAAATGATAGGTTTATTATTTCTCTCTCAATCAGATTCTTATTACTATATTAATACACTGCAGTGTAGAGCTACCAGGAAAAACTACTCAAAAATTCAGAAGTTTGACTTTTTAATGGTGTAAACGAAAAAGATTATACCAATCTTTTTATATTTAATTATACTTAAACACTCTTGACCTATTACTTACGAGTACACTTGGAAGCACAGCTGCTAAGGTACTAAATATTGTTTATGAAATACTTAGTGGTCTGATCTGAGCTCAAGTACTTTGAAAATTCATTTGATCTATGAACCATTATGAAAAGTGTGATCAACTTGGGCATTATTACTAACACAGTTAAATTCAGCCCCATTTCTAAAGTACTACAGGTTAGGGACCAAACTGCAGCCTAGTTTTTGTCCCATTTTAACAGAATAATATTCCCACTGACCTCATATTAACATAAAATACTTATATTAACATTTTATTTAAAATAACCAATTGGCTAGGAGAGGGGCAAAAACAAATTTCATCTGAAAACACCTCACCATGAAAGATGTGTATAACTATATAGTCATCATTTCTGTGCAGAGCAACTGACCACTGAACACTGTAAGACTTTACCAAGTACAATAGTTAAGAACTCAGAAAGAAAGAACAGAATTAAAGATAACTTGCTACATATCACAATAAGGTATATATTCAAACAAAAGATTCTTACACAACTTTTTTCAAATCCTGCTTCATATAAAGCAACGTTTTGGTTTGGTCCCTTTATACGGTAATGAAAGTAATTTATTAAAAGAAACAAAAGGTAAACATTCCTTGGTCATGGAATATACTCGAAGATATTTAACAACTGTGGCTGATGTAGGGTTATGTCCAAGACAATGCTTTGTAAAATGTTAAAGCTAAGTCTATAGCCAGGGAAGGGAATGGAAACGTAAGGGGGAGAAAGTGCAGTTTGAAAATAGATAAAATAAACCTTACTGAGTGGCAGTTATGGCTGACGCTTAGAATTGAAAGCTGGATATAACCTACAGCCATTTTTTTTTTTAAATAGCCCATATGCTCCAGAAGAAAAGAGTTTGAGTGCTGTAAAGAAATTCTTTTCTAAGTGTTATTTTTTTATGAGATTAGATAACAGCAATTACTTCTGAAATTTGAAATGATAAAACTAAAATCTCACATATGAAAATGGTTTGAAAAATGAAGATTAAGTGCATGAAACAAAATAAGCTATTGCTAGTATTGTTAAAGGAATTTATACAATATAAGTTAACTCCCCTAAGCAGTATTGGTATAGACCAACAAAATCCTCACAAAGAGGAAAAAACATTCACTAAATTCAATAAAATAAATGGCATTCCATTTGGGGGAATATTACAAAAGTTCTACTTTTTTAAAACACTAGATATTAATAAAATTTTATTTTTAATTAATTGTTTTTAATCTAAATTACTATACAAATACATTTAGGATAAGTTCAAATTGGTAGTTCATTTACCCTTTTTTCCTCCCTCAACTGAAGCGGACCCCTGGGTTACCTTCTCTAGAGTCCAGAAACAAAACAGGGTGCATGCAGGCTCTGCTTGGAGATGACAGGTGCAGCCCGAGCAGATGCCCCAGACCAGGTGTCACCTACAGGTTTTGTTCTGGATGCAGCCCTGGCCAACACGTGGACGCCAAGTTAAACCAGTTATCTCAGCAACTAAATCGGTTTAATTACAATACTTAGATCAGCTGCTCTCAAACTTCAGCATGCTTAAGAATCACCTGGGGCATACTTTTAAAAAATACAAGGTTTTATTTAGATCATAATACTTAAAAACTCTGATCAATCTTAACACCACTAAAGCAGGACAACTAAACATTATATGCCACATAATGTGATGAAAGCACAGCACTACCTGTTAAAGAATGGAGAAAGAAACGACAACCCAGTCCAGTATTCTTGCCTGGAGAATTCCATGGACAGAGGAGCCTGGAGGGCTACAGTCTATGGGGTCCCAAGAGTCGGACACGACTGAGGGACTAAACACACACATACCTATTAAAGAATGCCTAAAATACTAAACTTGAATTTTTTCAACATTTAGATCTAATGTTAATAGTTTTTAGGAAATGGATTCAGGGGATAGAGGAACAGGTTAACTGACACTAGAAGGAAGCAGTCAACCAAATCCAGAACTTAGGGCATTCTAAAGAAAGTTCCCCTGGAGAAGGAAATGGCAATCCACTCTGGTATTCTTGCCTGGGAAATCCCATGGACAGAGGAGTCTGGTGGGCTACTTCCGTGGGGTTGCACAGAGTCGGACATGACTTAGGAATTAAACAACAACAACAACAAAGGACAAGTGACCCCATTATTTTAATAAACCAATGGCATGACAAGAAAAGGAAAAGGGAACCATCAAGAGACTAATGAGATAAAACAGCCAGAACAAGAGATTTAGCCCCGCCATCAAATGCTCTTGCAGGAAGATGGGGTAGACCTGCAAACACTGACTTAGACATTAATTGAAGTATGAATCTAGCATTTGGGGGCAATAATTTATAATGCAGCATCTACTCCTAGATATCACTAAGAGATTTCAGTTCCAGCAATAGATCTTTGCATTATACCTAGTCACAAGGAGCATATATAATCAATTAATTAACTTTGAATTCATAGCATGATGAATACTCAAAAAGTATCCAAGCACAAGTGGTATTTTTTAATGTCTGAAACCAAAAAAATATATGTTAAGACTCCATTTCAATACAAAGTTCTTCGAAAACATACTAGTAAAATTCACAAAATCTGAAAGTTACTGAGAGTGACAATTTGCTCTGAACCATCTGTTTATTTCAGGTCCCCCAAAAGTTTAATTTACTAAGAGAATCCATTAATAAACTTTATGATAGGCAATCAATATGAGCATCAGTCAACATATATACATTTTTGTGTACTTCTGACTAAAAAGAATCAACCTGCCTACTTACTGGGCTCTACTATGGATAACTGAACTAGGCATGTTATTTACATTTATTTTAAATTCTAAAGCCAATACTTTTGCTTTCCATAAAAATTACAATTACAATTTCAAACCATAAAATATTTGATGACAATCTTTAATTCTAACATCTCTATTTTTATCTCCAGGAAGTTTGGTCCTTAAACCAAAAGCTACTTCTAAACAGCTTTCCCTGAAATCAAAATTCATAATTATGACCTCTGTTTTTAAAATGGTAAAACTGAAGCATATACAGACATTAGCATGACTATTACATTTCAATAAAAATAATTACTATACCACAAAACACAATGATTCGGCTACCTTTCTCTCCTTGGCAATGAACACAAGATAATTTTAATGTCCCCTATTCGAACAACTGTTTAAGTGTTAACAATATAATTTTGCACAGCCATTGATAAACAACTTAATAGCTCCATAAAAATCATTTAAATCTGTATTTATATATGTCTATATAGATACACATAATTACCTCTCATTTCTCATTTTCCACACTTAAAATTTTTCTTCCTTAACTCTCATTTATTCTAGCTCAGGTTCCCAAACTGTGCTCCATAGAACTTAGCAGATGTTCCTCAAACATTCCCCTATGATGAGTGGTGATGTTTGGGAACCACCACTTACTACAGGTGGCAGGAGGGAGGTAACAGTGTTTCTCCAAATTGTCTTAAGATCCACAAGGCACAGTAACCAAATAAAGTTTACGAAGTCCCTCAGTAAGGTAACACAAGGTAGCATTGTTATAATGCTCATATTCATTTCACTTTTCAAGGACATTTCAGGGAAACAATTGTTTTATATAGCACAAATTAGGAATCTCCACTCTAACTAAATACCCAAGAGTGTGGTGAGGATGGTGGTGGCAGATCAAAGAAAGAGAGGGAGAACCCCCCACCACAACTCTATATGTCCCAATTCAAACAAACTTTATTTTTACTAGTAAACTTTAGTAGGGACTATACCACTCAAGAAAATACCCGATAAGCAGCCTCCCCACAAATAATAATAAAAACTCTAAATACTTTACCTAAAAACACATATTGAGTACTTAACTCACTGACCAATGCATTTAAATTCCAGTGAATTTAAATGTTTTTCCTTCCTTTTTGAACTTCCAATATAATTCCATTTCAGATTATAAAATATTCTCAGAAGTGATGTACTTCTCTATCACAGTTACAGTGGATTTCACACACATCCAAACTGAAAACACTGAATCTATAACAGAGATGAGGTAGGATTATAAAAAAGTGATTCTCTTTAGAAACAGACATTTTTACTTAACAGCTAAGGCAGAAAATTTAAATGCAAAACAACATATAAACATTTCTGGGAGTTACAGTTCTTAGTTTGCATCCTCAGTGAAACTATCCACCCTGGAAAGAGTTAGATTTATTTCTACTTGAGGGCAAATTTGAGTTGTTCAGAACATGGTTTCTAACACACAACACCAGCCTAGCTGAGGTCTGATAAGTCTTTCAACTTTTTCTACTTTCTACTTCTCCTTTCAACAAGTTTACACACCCTCTAAAATGTAACAGAATATCAGATGATACCAAAATCAGATTTGTTCAAAATGAAGGATACAGTTCATAAAATTAATTTTTAAATGCATATGTAAATAATTTTAGATACAGTTTTTCTTCCAGTCTCCATATTACTTTCATTCCTTACATGAGGAGAACAAATCACCATTTATCAATTCTATTGATACACAAACTCAATTTATTAATTACTTATTAAAATTTTGAAGCATTCTATCATTTAATATCAAGTGACTCATAAAAGGCTTTCTCTTAAAAAAAAAAAAGTGATCTACATGGTAGATACTAACTACTCAACACACAAGTGTATTTATTCTATTTACCTGATAAATGCAGACTTTCATTTCTATAACTTAAGGGAGGGCTTCATCCACCAAGGGGGAAAAAGAAGAATAAATTCACAGTAAAACTGAAAACTCTATAGTTAAGTTTCTGACTATTCCAAAGGAAGGTCCATGTAAAACAGTTGTAAGAAAACCAGCAATATACAGTTTTGTACAACAATTTTTTTTAAGTCCAAGATACTCTACCTCTTTTTCAAAAAGTCAAGTGTTATAATAGGAACATCAAGTTAACCTTGACTATCACCGTACTATTGGCGTAAGTAAGCTAAAACAAAATTGTTCAACTAAAATATCTGAAATATTTATCTAAGTCTTCACATCAAGGCTTTAAATTCTAAACAAAAAGACCTGTAAATTGTCCCCCAATATTAGCACCAAAACAGAACAAAAATATAAAATTAACTGAATAAATAAAGAACACATTGAGTATAAATACACTCAGGCATAAATTTAACCATAAGTAATTTCCAATTATATTTTAATTTCTTAAAATCATTTATGACTAGAGAAGGGAATTCATAAGTGACTGATTAAATATTACTCAACACATGTCAAGAATACAACTATTTTGCTGAAATAACAAATGCCTCTAAAGCCATTTAGACTTTTCTGTACTTTAACTTCTTCATCTATAATAAATGTAGGAAGTTATATCTTATCTTTTTAAACTTATAAAGACAGTCCAATAATAAATATCTGTGGAACATACTGAGATGTACATACCAAGAAAGGACCTAAGTGAAAACAAAATACATAGACACCATAGATGAGCAATAGCCAGACTTTTAAATGCCAATGTTAAAACATTCAATTGCATTTTTAATTTTAGACTGTGAGAAATTTTTGTGAACAATCTACAACTGAATAATGTCGGATACAATCAAGCTAACTTTAGACAGACAACTAAACTCAAGTCTCTATACTTACTGTCTATGCATCAAAATGAACACAAAAATTCTAGTGTGTATATATATATATATTTATACATATACACACACATATCTATGTGCACACACAGCAGCGCATTAGCTTGCTCTTCTTTATTTAAATGTAGTACCATGAAACTACATCATAAAACACCAGGCTAACAATTACCCATCTAATTAATAATGAAACTACAGAAGAATGTCAGCAAATATTAAACTTGCAGAGTAAATGAGAACACATGGAATGACAATCTTACAGAAGTCAAATGAAACAGCCATTCAAATTTTTTTTAAAAATTGGTCCACCTGTGATTTATAAAACACACTGCATTATCTACTCATCAGAAACCATGATATTCAATTCAATATATCAAAGAGGGAACTTAACAAAGTCACTTGATTACTGTTTCTTACTATGAAAAGGCACTCTTATGGTTAAGTAACTGAATTACTGTGAAAGCTTGGCATCCTGTCTGCCAGTTAAGATTTTTCAGAGGAAGGTGTAAAACCCAGCATAATACATGTCCTCTAACTGAGCAATATTACACCACTATGGAAAAAAATCTTCCAAGGTTGGTAGTACCCAGTTTGTGACCAGCATATTTCTTTTGTATTTCTTTACAAGCCATGAAAATCTTCACATGGTTTTATTTTCCAAAACAAATGCTTCAACTTTTTTCCTAGTAGCCTAGCTACAAACCCTACAAAAACAAACCTGGAGAGTGACATATGGAGGAAAAACAAGTTTAGCTAAGGACATAGTTCAAAAAGTAGCTTCTAATAAGAGCATAAAACTCAAACTGATCTGAGAATAGCATAAGGAGTTCCAAACAATCTGGAAACTATATAGTTAAAAATGGTACCTATAAGTATAATCAATGGATGATATGATCCAAAGATAGAAATCACAACTGGAAAAACAGTATTTATGTAACTTGTAATAAACTGGGAGTTCTTCAGAAAAACACACATCCCATGAAACATATATATCATACAGCACCTTCTGGATACTGAAATCAATAAATCATCCAATAAGTACTAGATATAACTTTAAAACATGTATTTTAAACGGTCTAAAACTCAAATGATTCAAACTTATTACCAGAAAATCAAGACATGTATTAACAGTACTCCTCAGTATTGTAACTGAAAAAATAAGTATCACCACGAATGAAAAATTCTCTACTTCTCACCACATTACAAAATCAACAGTTTTGGAGGTTAATTTAGTTTTACTTTGCTTTTCATTTCAATCTTTTATTTTAAAAAGCACTCTGACACATGCCATCACACACTCACAAGAGATAATTAATCATATTTAATATTTTCTAGACATCTGTGCAACTCAGTAACTACTCACAAAGTTATGTGAACTCTTCAGCTTCAAGCATGAAGTCAATCTAAGACAGCCAATAGAAAGCACACCTGTGCAATTACTGCATTTCCTATTCCAGAATGCTGAACATAACACAGTATATCTACATTTGGATACTGCATTTGGAGCAACGATAAATGCCAAACTCAAATTATACAGTAGCCACACTACCTAAAAAAGGCCATTTTATAACATCATTATTAAGAAACAAAAAATACGAAGAGCATTATTTTAGTGTTAAATAACAAACACCAACTAAAGAACCTCTGGATAACTAAATACGAAAAATAAATGATGACCTCATAATACATTACAATATGAAAGTATTCCTAGGAGAAAAACTCAGAAAAATAAATGCTGAATCACAAAATATATTATCTAAACTATAGCGCATGCCAACTAAATAAGAAATGTACTTTGTCAAATAGTCAAAAAAGGGGGAGAATGAAAGAAAATCCCAATTATAGTATTCCATTTTGTAGCATCCCTAATTTTCATAAATAGATAATAATCATTTTAAATGCTTTTCAGTCAAAAATTTCAGAAAACATAAGAATTTCTTTAAAAAAAAAAAAAAAACAATCCTGGACACTTAAGGCACCAACGTGCTATGCTATGCAGAAATATTCTACTGAAAAACTACTCAGTAACACGGGTCCACATAGAGGTTTCATTTTTTAACAAAATCTTCAAGTCAGAATTCAAAAAGGCAAAGGAGTTTCCAAAACAAAGAAAAAATTTCCCAAGGGATACAAAGTTTCATTAACTATCTTGACTCTTTACTCAGCATCACCTTTCGGGCCCTCTGTGGATATCAAGCAATCAATAACAATGTCACAAAAGAATGTTTATCAAGATGGGGGGTGGGGTGTCACCTGTAATGATTGTGTATGAAAAATGTAAACAATCCTAAAATAGGTGAGGAAAACTTTCTCCTTCTTAGAACCTCCCTTGTGGATATTTAATGTTTCTCAGACTGAAATTAGCAGAAGTTTAGAAACTGATGTGCAAGGTTTGTTCCTTGCTTGGGGCTTTTCTTTTTTCTTTTTGCTAAAACAAATCTCCCCATAAATCCCTTATTTCCCAACACTGTTGGAAGAGTCACTACTACTCACCGCAAGTAATACTGTTTTAAAGCAAAGGCAGCGTTAGAACAACTTCTGGGAAAGTTGAACTCTTCCACAATTTCTCCCCACTGATTCTTCTCAGAAACCTGTTAAAAACACAGCCACACTTGTCTGAAAGTGCACAATCCAAGAAAACTCTAACTTAACTCTGAAATAAATACCCATTCTACAGAGATCTGCAGATCCCTCAGGAATCGGTGGGTGATTCGGCTCGATCCGTAAGAGTAGCTAAGCAAGGGCTGCTTGAATCACTGTGTTTTCACCCGAGAGCCCTGTATTTAATAGCACTTGTTTTGTTTTGGGGGGCGGAAGAGGGGGTGTTGGTGGGTTTGTTTTGTTTTTGAAGCCCGGACAATAACCAATCGCAAGTCCCTCTGTCGCCCCCTTTTAAATCTCAACGCGGTCCGTTTACACTAAAAAAAAAAAAAAAAAAAAGTTCAAAAGGATCAATACTGTTCCGGACAGCGACGTCCGCAGGTTCGGGGGGGGCCGGGGCCGGGGCCGATTCCGATCCCTCTCCCAGATCTATCCATCTCCATAGGCCCTTCTTTGAGGCCTACAGCTTCTGCCTAGCCTTGAAGCCTAAGATGGCTATTTGGAGACAGGTCCTGGTTTCTTTTGTTAGCTGTATAAACCGAGGGCGACGGGGCCGAGGCTGTGCCCCCGGCTGCCGGGATCATTTCGCAGCCGATTATCGATGTTAAACCTGCCCGCGCTAATTTTGAGTTGCACGAAAACTGCTCTGAGAGTCTGTGTCTCTGTGTCTCCGCCTGTGCTAGAGCGGCAGCGGCGGCAGAGCTGACTCGCGAGCGAGCGGGCGGGCGGGCGCGGGGCGGGCGCGGGGCTCGGGCGGGCGCCCCGCACGCCCGCACTCCCCGCCGCGGCGCTCAGACCCCGCCGGGCCGGCCGGGCACCGGGCAGGGCGCGAGCCGGCGCCGGGCCGCCCGCCCGCCGAGCCCCGCGCCCGCCGCGCGCACGCGAGCCACCAGGCCAAAAACAGCCCCGCCGCCGTCCGCCTCCGTGCCACCGGCTGGGAGCGAAAAGAACGCCTCTGGCCCCCGCAGGCCACCCCCCCAGCCCCGAGCGCCCACTCCGGGGTCAAAGGAGACTTTTTGGAGGAGGCCAGCGAGAGGGAAATACAAATTAAAACTTCCACTCACCTTCGCGAATCCGCCTAAAGTAGTGACTCTGGTGTAGAGACCGTGAAGATCCAGCTCCTTCCCACCCACCGCAGGGATTTTTTTAAAAGGCGACCTGCGGGAGAGAGAAAGCCCCGCACTTGTCAGCCGGGACCCCGCGGCGGCCCGAGCGGGAGAGCCCCGTTCGCCCCGGCTCGCCCCGGCGCTGCCCCCCCGGTTCTGCTCTCACCCTCTGCTGTGGTGGAACTGCCGCAGCTCGTCCAGGAAAGCGAGTCCCTTTCTCCGCTCGTCCGGAGGCGCCTTCCCCGTCGAGTTTGCCATTATTTTTTCAAAGGAGGTTTAAAAAAAAACCCAGATCGGTGTTTTAAAAGCGCCCCCCGCTCCCAGCGCTTCCTACCAGAGCCCGGAGCCCATTCCTCGGCCGGCGGCGGCGGGGCTCAGTCATGGGCCGGCGGTGGCGGCGGCGGCGGCGGCGGCGGCGGCGCAGGGAGGGAGGGAGGGAGGGGGAGGAGGAGGAGGAGGAGGGGAAGGAGGGAGCAGGAGGCCAGGGGGAGAGGAGGGAAGGAGGGAGGGGAATTTCTAAAAAAGTTTAAAGAAATCGGAGCGAAACTAGAGGGGCAGGCGACTGCCGGATCCGCGCGAAGCCGCGGGGCGAGCGCGGCCCCCACCCCTTCCTTCCCTCCCTCCCGCGGCCCGGCTCTCGCCCGCCTCTCAGCGCCGCCGGCTCGGGAGGCTCGGCCCGGGGACGCGATTCAACATGGTGCTGCTGCCGGGGCGCGCGAGCGGGCGAGGGGAAAGGCGAGCCGACGGTGAGGGGCCGGGGTGGCCGGAGGCCCGGGAGTTTCGGCGGCCGCGGCGGCGGCGGCGGGGCTGGGGCAGGCGGGGCTGGGGGTGGGGAGGGGGAGGTCTGTGTGGTGGTTTGTGGAAAGCGGGGTGACAGCGTGTATTCCGGCCTCAGCTCCGCGGGGCCCTCGCACACATTCACGCGCGGCCTCGCGGCCGGGGCGTCCCCGGGCAGAAGGCACCGGCGGCAGCCGAGCCGCTGCGCGCCGCCCGCCCGCTCGCTTCCCTCCCCGCCAGCCTCCCTCTCTGCCGCCTCCAGCGTCGCCGCCACGGCCGGGCAGCCAGAGCCGCACAGCGACCCCCGAGGGCCGGCCGCGGCACTGCGCCTGACTCCACACCGCCCCGGCAGCTCCTCGCGGGGAACAATAGACTGGGCTCGCCGGGCTTAGGGTTCATCTGCAATGTGCCGCACATTTCACACGCACACAAAGCCGGCGGAAAGGGGGGAGGCGCGGGGAAACGGCCACTACCGGTTGTTCCAGGGTTAGGGGTGGAGGCGATGTTCGCGTCCCCGGCCCGGCAGTTGGCAGGGCCGCCTTGGAGTCCCCGCCCGCCCGACAGAACTGGTGTGGAGCTCGAGAGGGAAAGGAAGCCCAGAGGGGAAGCTCCTCACGCTAGTTTCATTCACTGATCGGAATAAAGTCAACCTGTCACCTTTTTTTTTTTTTTAGGTCTAAAAGAATCAGCTTTTCTGAGCTTTGTGGTGATAGTATTGGGGGGGCCTGGTTAGCACATTTTCCATGACTTACCCACAAACTAACTTTGGCAAACTGTAAATTAAATACAATGTGAACTGTCTGTCCTAGTTCTGTGGAAATGGAATCATGCTCTTAATTCATCTTGACTTTGGTTGGTTTCATTTCTCAAACTAGATTATTCTGTGCAGTTATGCAAACAGTAATTAAACTGATTGGGAAGCAATCTTTTGAACTTGGACGATAATAATTAACGTTTATATTTTTATATTAAGGTATGTTATAGTTTGCTTAAAACAAATATTGAATAAAATCTTATGTCTTTGCTTTTTCTCAAATGTCTTAAATGCGATCCCGGTTTAAAATATTTTTGAAGCTCAAAAAAAGAGGCTGTTCAAATCTCAACAAATACTACCATAAGTTTGTATCTACAAGGGGTGTTGGGGTCAGCCGTTTGCTGCAAATGTTAATTAAGCTTCAAGAATTTTGAAGCATATTATTATTCCCATTTCCGCGATGGCCACTACGGGCAAAGTCACCGACACCCAAGGTCACAGGCTAGTAAAGGGTTGGATGGATTATTTCAGGTGGTGATTCCAATGAGAACATTTATTTGGTAGTGAAAAGAATTATGTAATATAGTCCAGCCACGCTTCCGGTGCTCACTCTAGGAATCATTATTTCTCAAGTAAAGTTTGCCTCTTAAATGGGGCTGGAATAAGGCTATGGCTAGGAAGTTCCTGACACCCAAGGGCCAGTAAGTGTCTCGGAAGCCAGTGAGGGGCGGAGACGAGGCCGGGGGAGTGGAGAAGCGAAGCCCAGGCTGCAGGCGAGGGGGGGCGGGGCAGAAGGGAGACCAGGTCATCCGTCCCTTCCCCCACCAGTCCTCTTAGGGGTGGTGGAGATATGGGCCGCAGAGCTGCGAGTCCCGAGCTGTGCGGATTCCCTAAACGCCGCACTTGCGCACAGCCCCTTACGTAACTGTCAGCGCCGGGGATTCCCTAGAGGGGGTCATTCTATTCAACCATTACACACACCCGGGGCTCCTGCCGCCGCGCCGCCGCCTCACAAAATGGCGGCGCCCATAGAGGAGACAGCGGCCGCCTCCTCGGCCCCATTTTGTGGGAGGCGAGAGATCTGTCAACATGGAATACCTCCGCTAAGGATGCATAGGAGTTTGGAAATCCTGCTTAAGGGATGGAGCCGAGAGGATCTGCTTCGACGGAAAATGTCAGCGACTTCTAGTACCTCCACGCTTTTTCACTTTTTTCATTTTCTCTAAGGAAGCGCCCGAAGCTGCCGGGGGACTTGTAACTGAAGAGAGAAGGGAAAGCTGCAGCTGACTGCTCCGGGAACTTGCCGCGGCGTCTTTTGGCTTTGGCTGCTCTTCCCCGCTCCCAGGAGCTGACCGCGGTCTCGCGGAGGGTTGCCTGGGCCGTCCGGACGGCTCAGAAAGGACCGGGACCCGGCGACGCCAAGTGGCAGCGGTCTCCGCCGAGTCACTTCAACAGCGAGACTTTTCAGTAGTTTTTAAATGCCAGGGTCCACCGCCCAACCGGGATCCCTTGCCAGAGTCGTGAGCTTCGAGAGCCGCGGACGCTCCTGCTCCGTCAGTCGGCCGGGAGCCGGGTTGCCCGGAGTCGGCGGTCCTCGCGGATGCCGGCAGGCACGGCGCGCCGGGTGGTCGCCGTCGGGACCCGGGCCCTGGATGATGCTACTGGGGCAGGAGTGGGAACGAAGGCACGTACACTGAAAATTAAGTCGTCTGGACCTAGGGTTGTATGTTTTAACCGTGTTTTAGGTTAAACGTTAGAACGTTTTTTCTCGTATCCCACTGGAGTGGGCGAACCTGGCTGTCTTATTTCGAATTTCAAGGGCAGGATGGAGGGGTGACATTTTCTGGTTTTGTTTTTAACGGGGAGGTGGCCACTTCTAAGCCACTGACTGCTTGCTGTTTGTGTGTGTTTGTGTGTATACAATAGTGTGTTTTGCTTTGCAGTACAGATAGCAAAGGCTAAACACCTGGAGTGTGATCCTAACGTTTTAATGCCCTTTTTTTTTTAACATTTAAAATGTGATATGTAACGGGACAATCGATTCTGAGGAAAGAAAGGATTATTTTTCTGCCGAAGACGCTGTCATCCTCAAAATGGAGTCCTAAAGAATATCTGATGGATAAAATTTAAATTCATAGCACTTTAGATATGTTCTAGTCAAAGAAGACAAAAACATAAAACAAATTATTTGTCAGATTGTTAAACGGTTCTATTTCCCAAGACTAGAAAAATATAAGGCCAAAGTAAGCTATTAATGAGTATTTGCCTGTAAGAGGTATGTAAAATTTAAGGAAAGAGATTCATTTTATGAAACTGAGGAATGCATTACACCAATAGTATATACCTCAAATTTTTTTAATCCAGTTACAGCAGTCTTTTGTATTTGCATGACATTTTTTTGAGGTATTTTGTTTGTGTTGATTTTAACCCTCATCTTCCCTCTGTACTGCAGAACCGCATCTTTCTGCAGGCTGCGCCTCAATCACTAAGTTCCATGCCCCATCCCCTGCTTCACCCGCTCGCTGCTCCAGGCGCATGCATTACCGGGATACAGTTTCTGGTGCTGTCTTTTCCTACTGATGTTCTTTATATATATATATATATGTAATAAACTTGGTTACCACTGATCAGTTTGTATCTCTTAGCAAGAAAAGCCTATCCTTAGGACCCAAGTACCCAGAAAAAAAAATTTTAATGGGATTCCACTAATTGTAACTCCAGTGCATAGTATTACATTTCTCTGTACCATACTGCATTTCCTATAGTGGGCAGCACAGAGCAGGTGGATCCTGGAAAAGAAACTGCTAGAGAAGTGTGACAGTTTTACATAGATAGTCTCTAATTGGATAAGATATAAATAAAATATAGTTCATAGTTTCAAGAATTAATGGAAAATAGTCCTATAAACATTACTGATAATAGTGGAAATTGTCAAAACTCAGTTCATATAGTTTACTGATCTGATGAGATGTTGACAAAGCCCTTTTGGTGTGAAAAAATGCAAAGTTGTTCTTAATAGTAACTGCAGAGCCTGAACACCATTAGAGGTTTCTGTTATTTTATATGACTCTTTGATCCTTATCAGTTTTAGTATTATTTAATCAAGAAATCGTGATGTTTAAAATTCCCTCTTGTAAAAAACTATACCAAATTTCAAATCAAGCGTGTCAGGTGTGATTTCAACAGCTTAAATAACTGAGAAAGTGATATGTTGATTCATCAGAGAAATTGTGGATTTTAGGTTACTCCCAGGTTTAATTGGTTGAACAGGGCTATTGAACTTAAATTTATGTTTCATTAAAGATGATCTTGGAAAGGAACCTTTGGTAAGATGTGAGAATGCTTTCAGCACTTGCTGCTCTGCTTGTGTCTGCTGCTATACTTTTTTATGTGGACTAACATCTTATTTGAACATTTGATTACAATATCAAATCATAGATGTAGACTTTCCTTCAAGTGATTCTAAAGGAGTACTGGTAACTAAGCTTTTAAAAGGTGAGGTAATAGTTTATTATGCTGCAGATTAGGGTAATTGTAGATATTCTGAATCTGCTGTTGACAGATTACTAAATAATGTATCTGTGTAGGGTCTGGTTCTTTGGGGTATTTCATTGTTGCTTCTGTTCAGTATATATTAAAGGTTATGCTTTATACATAAATTCAGTGCAATTTGCTTAAAGAAAGTTATAATTTTCAACTAAAAAAGACTTCTTAGTAAGACAATAGCTAGAAGAACATTAAATGTTACCCAATTATAGTATTCTTTGGAGAGGCAATCCCAAATGTGCTTTTTGAGGAAGTTGGTCTCACTTGGTGTTTAGGTCAATTATCTAACCTTGAATTTTTAAAATTGTTATGGGTTTAAGGTCCTACATTTGTTGTGTTATTTATCTCATCTGTTTTGATCACTGAAAAAGAAAAGTAAGCCCCAAACTGCTTATTGTAGTATCATTACAGTTTATAGTAGTTTAGCACTTCACTAATAGTATTTAATAACTTCTGAAAACCAGGAGAGCATTAATACTAAACCAAAGAAATATTTGTTTATTTTTGTCAGTGCAGATTACTAAATCATTAGGTAAATATTTGTTGAATGCTTACCTTGGGCAAAAGGTGAGGGAAGAGAAATTAACTTGGCCCTCAAGGAAACCTCCAGTAGTAAGTTTTTCTTAACTGCGGCCTTTAAACAATGATGATGAAATATTCAGACCATAAGGTTCTTAATTTATAATACAAAAGCAGGATGTTTAATATTAAGTTCAAAATTCTGTTTAGTATAGAAATAGTTGAGTATAATTGCATACAAAGCAGCATTACATTAATGTTAGTATCAATGTTAGGATTAGTATTACTCAAAATTGTATTAAGTGTTTAAATCACATTCTTTGAAAATTCAGATCCACAAAAAATATTCCAATAGTTTAATTATGAGAAGGGCAAGAGAATTTTCACTGAATGTGAAAAATATATTACTGAGCAAACAAACAGGAATTGTTTTAATGAGTTTTGATTTTCTGTTTCAATTTTTTGGTACATTGACTCTTCTGACATTGAACTTTGCTATTAATTAAAAAAAATTAAACCCCAAAGACATTAACTTTGTATTTAATGCAAATTTAATTCAATTCTTGACTAGCTGTAAAGCTTAAGAAGTTGGCAGTCTTGTTGGCGAAACAATAACATAGGAATTAAGCCAAAATGCAAAACTATGTAATTAGTTTTCATTACAGTAGATACAGTTCTTTCCTTCATAACTATAGGAGTCAGAGTAGTATTAACTTAATAATTTAATTTATTTAGCTTTTGTTTTTCTCTGAAAACATACCACAAGCTATTCATGTATAGCATCAAAATTGAAAGCCACCAGGGTCAATGTAAATTGTTGAGGCATTTTGCTATACATTGAGGGAAATTCTAACTAATCAGTGGCAACAGTTTTTTTAAAGTGTCATGGTTCTTTGACATAATTTGTAGTAGGTAGGACTCAAAAGAATTCTCATTATCTTTGTGTGATAATGTACATGAGAAATACTTATAAACAGTTCTTCAGGGGTACAGAATAACTGACACTATTTTGCAGTTGACTGCAGTACTTCCAGATCTTTAAAACAAAGATGAAAATTTTAAGATTATTGGACTACATTTTTAAAATCAAATTTCCCTGTCATTAACAATACTAACAATGACAGCAATTAGTGATTACTGATAGCCTAAGTAAATAGGAAGTTAG
Organism: Bos mutus; assembly: GCF_027580195.1. Taxonomy (NCBI): domain Eukaryota; kingdom Metazoa; phylum Chordata; class Mammalia; order Artiodactyla; family Bovidae; genus Bos; species Bos mutus. Next base: position 37,939,989 of record NC_091621.1, on the reverse strand, counting down.
GTCCTGTTCTAATATCTGTTCCTGTTAACTGCATTTAAAGACAGATTTCCTCAGAATTAATCAGCAGTTAAATGATGGTCCTCCTGTTCTTCTGGAAACAGAAAAGAAGCTTCCCTCTTTAGGGTATGCAGGAATTTGCTCTCTTCCCACCAAACTAAATCCATCCTTCACACTGTCGTTTGCTTACCTCATTTATTTTTTCTGCTGCATGAAAAGTTGGGGATCACCAAAACTAGGAGTAGTAACATCAGCAGTACACTGCCCTGGGTGGGTTCTCACTCACAGCTTCTTACCCCGGGAGATACTCTCTTCTTACTCTGTTCTCAGTATCACTTTCTGAAGAGTCTTTTGAAATAGTAATATATTCACAGTTAAATAAGAAGAGCGCCCAGGGAGTCCGCCATCCTTGTGAAACAGATGTTTTTATTGCATTTTTCTAGGGAGAAGTTCTCAGCAGGCATGGGCATCTTAAAGGGCCCTGTCATATCCAAAAAAGTAAAGTTATATTACTAAAGACAAGTAGTAAGTTGAGAGAATCACCACAGCTGGGGCTGATTTTTATTTTGCAGTTGTTGGCCTCTAGAGAAAGACATTTTGAAATTTAAGGCATATCATTTTAGTTCTTGAGATTGTGAGGATTATAGCAAACAAGCCAAAATCTATTTCTGAAGAACTGCGATAGATTTTAAAGATCGTTTAAATGCTTTTAATCATTTTTCAATTTGTCCTTCATAGAAAATATATGGCTAAGGGATTAAATTAATTCAGAAGAGGTCTCTGCTGTAATTCTTCCACTTGCTAATTGAGAATACCTATAGATATATATGGATTTATTTCCACTGGAGCAGTGGTAGTAGTATGTACTCAGTGTGCAAGGGTGACATTGATCAGAATGTTTCCAGTGGTGTCTCCAGGTCACACTGCCATCTTCCTTTTCACCTTTGTCTTTACCTGCTCTGTTGCTCTTTGCTGCATTTTCTCCTAGAACTGTACCTAGGAGTTGGTCCAGACCTTGCTTTTATAGACATCTTTCACCAGCGTACTTTATCCCACAGCAGGTTCTTGTAGCTTGACTTTGGGCCTTGTGTATGATCATAGGAATTTAACGCTACCAACCTCAGACTGCAGTTGAACATACTCTTTTTTAAAAAGGCTAAATAAACTAGTCCTAAGTTATGCATACTCTGAATTGCTCAATGGATATTATAATATGTTAATTATTTCTTTGCCTTTTTTTTTTTTGGTATGTAGATCATTATATGCATACTTGTTCAAAATCTACAATTCATGCGTTGTCTTTGAGAGGAAGAAGGTTTGCACCCCACCCCATGTTTTACATATGTATATATGTTAAGACTGAGCCAAAGAGAAAGGGCATATTTGAAAGAATATGTGTGCATTACTTAGACTCCAATAATTAGGCTGATGTTACTTAGACTCCAATAATTAGGCTGATGTAGTTGATTTATGTCATACACTGAGCTCATTCTTCAAAGGTAAACAGTACAGTAAGGCTCCTAGCTCACAAATAAGTGCTTTTTCAACTAACATTCATTCTGTCGTGGTAATAAAATCCAAATTCCAGAATCATAGTTAGTTGCTAAGCAGATATGTATAAAACCGTAAATTTATCTGAATCATTTATTATTTAAAGAGTAGTGTATAAAAGTTTAAACAGAAGTCATTGATTAGTGAAAGTGACAAAAATGGAATTTTGGTAGAATGAGCTAATAAAAGGCCTTTCTTAGGGAATTATTGGGGAAAGTAAGCTCAAACACGAGGTCCTAGACTTTTTAGGCTCAGTCGTGTCTGACTCTTTACGACCCCATGAACTATACAGTCCATAGTCCATGGAATTCTCCCAGCCAGAATACTGGAATGGGTAGACTTTCCCTTCTCCAGGGGATCTTCCTGACCCAGGGCTTGAACCCAGGTCAGAATCCGCTTGCAATGTGGGAGACCTGGGTTAGATCCCTGGGTCAGGAAGATGCCCTGGAGAAAGGAAAGGCTACCCACTCCAGCGTTCTGGCTGGGAGAATTTCATGGACTGTATAGTTGGACACAACTGAACAACTTTCGCTTTTGGGCAGTATTTTATCTTAAATTAGGATCTGCAGGATCTCCCCTTATCACCTGGACTTTTTTGTCAGTGTGTGCTACTTATTTAGTATCCAGGTTAAGACCATTTGAAATGAGCCTTTTAAGTCTACAACTTATATAACATCTATAAATATTACTGCTACATAGAATAACATTTTTAGCCTCAGCACAATACCTTGTGCAATTTTATATCTACTAAATGCCCAATGAAAGGCTGTCAACCCACTGTATACTTAAAAAAGCACAACCTAAAAGTTGAAAGTTATGTTTTATTTGGTGGATTTGCTAAGGATTTAAACCAATGAGACAGCTTCTTGGATAGCTCTGAGGGACCATCTTAAAGAAGTAAGGGAGAAACCAGAGTATATTAGGCGTTTTTGTACCAGAAACCAGGTAGTCAGAACATTAAAAGATTACTGTTAAAGAAAAAGCAGACATCTCAAGCTAATGAATTTAGCACTTTTCTTTGTAGGGGAATATGCAAGTATCTGGGCTGTTGATATGCTCCCTAGGGTAGTATTTGTTTCTATACACTCCCCTTTGTGTATGTGTGTGTTAGGGGGTGGGGGGTGGTGGAGCTGCAGTGGCTAAAGGCTTGATGGTCACAGCATCCTTTGTTTACTGATAACATTTTTTATCCACACCTTATAGAGAGAACCTAGCTCTCAGTCTGGTGCAGCTTGGCAAATTCTGACATAGCTTAAATTGCCAGGAGCGTAGGGGCATCATTCCTTGCCAGTGAGAGTACACATCCTTTCTTTGCTGGCTAAGGTGAAATCTGAGCCAGGGGATTCTATATGACCTTAGTGCAATGGCCATCTCTCAGGAGCAGGGTTAGAGAATTGGCTTTATTACCTTACTTTCATAATTTTTTTATCTTTCTGAGACTGTGTATAACCTCACTTGGGGATAGTATTTCTCTAAACCACTGTACTTCACAGACATTGTGACTACTTTCCCCTGGGAAGTATTGGAAGCCTCAAAGTCAGGGCAAATGTGTATGACTGAGCATGAGTGAACTTGACAAATGAAATCAGTATCTTTGCAAGTTTTCGTACTCTTTTTCTTAAAGTCACATATTAAAGCTGGAGGTTTACCCAGAACCAGAGATCCAGATAGCATTTTTTATACAGCCTAGGATAAACTGCTCATTTCCCATCAATATAGTACAAAAACTAAGGGACATCAATTGCTAATTATAAGGCAAGTACCTGCATATTTTCTCACAAATTTTGTGATAAACTAGTGCTATACTCTGAACATTAAAGGAGGCTCTTTTTTTTTTTTTTAACCTCTAGCTGTCCAAACATGTTATTCAAGTAAAAGACACTGGTAAAGGAGTTTCTCCCTTTGTATTTTGTGGTAATTTAGGACAAACTCAGCATTTAAGGAATGTATTATTGTATTTTTTGAGTTTCCAAAGCCAAGAATATAAGAACAATACCTAGGTACAGGTCCATTACTTTTAGTAAAGTTAGTTTCACTCATTCTGGTAATAGATGCTCCTCAATGTATAATTGAGGCAATAATCTAACCAGAAAGTCCAGAAAGGGTAGTATAGCAAGTAGCAACCGCATAGTACTTGCTCAGGGTCATGCAGTTGTCATTCTGGTGGAGGTCCTTTGCCAGTCTTTGATGAAAGAGAAATTAGCAGTCCTTGTTTCTCTTATGTTGATAGATAGGTCTCAAGTAGAGATTTATTTTCCAAGAGGAAAAGTGATTAAGTAGGTACCCTACAGAAAGATTTTTCAGAATAGAAAATCTGCCTTAAACGTTTCATAGTCTTTGAACCTAGTTCAGAAGTGGCCAAGACCAAACCTCAAAGCATGAAGGCAAAAGTTAGGGTATACTAAAAGAGGACAAAGTATAATCTAGTTAAGAACCATCAAATGAAGTCAGAGGCAAGACCTTCCTATTGACAGGCAAGTTAAGTGCTATCTTGGAGCTTCTAGTTGTTTCCTGATGGATTCTCTTAGAATAGGTCTGGAAGAGTTTTGGGACATATCTGAAACATGAGGTTGAGTTTTCCTGATGAGAAGGCCAGGGTTAGAAGGTCCGCCAGCTGTCAGATGGACCCAGCACTGCCAGAAGCTATTTGTAAACTGCCTCCACTAGTCTGGTGATTCAAGTGGGAAGTATCCAAGGAACATTCTTCTGGAACATTGTGTCTACAAGAAACTAAAAATTAATCATAAATTATTTGATGGGTGAGGTCGTCATCTTCTGAAACATAAAGCATTGTTCCAAGACAGAATACTTTTGCACCTGACAAGTAGGAAGACTTGAAAAGGCCACCTTAAGTCAGGTTCAGGCTATGTGTTTCACCAATGAACCTTAGATGAGAATGTAGTGGGATGATTACCTGGAAATTTCATAGATTATGAATAATTTGTGAGTTAAATCCAGTGTGTTTGCTGAAAATTAGAAATTGAGGTGTGTGCTGGGCTGCTAGATGTTACACTGTCACTGCTGTTTCTAGATGGAGGGACAGAAAAGTCTTTGAGAAACCTGTAGGACCGTATAGATTCCACTTACAATCTATTTGAAAAAGTGTGTTCCCTGACTATCATCAAAATGCTATTAGGTTTTAATGTTAAAGACATCACCAACAATCATGTCAGCTCCTGCATATAAGTATGTTACTATCCTGCAAAGGTACACAAAATCATTTAAATATATTCTTAAGAACAACACATATATAATATTAACCTGAATATTTGCAGAGGGCGTCCAAGAGAGATGAGTTTGTTTTATTTATTCAATCAGTTGTTCATTCATTCACTCTATTTTTAAAGTTAGTTTGCTACCTGATCTTGAAAAAGGTAACATCCAAATGAGTTAGCAGAGAAAACAAGTTGGTTAAAAAAGATAAGCCCAAAGATGCCTTAAAATGAGAAATCGCCACAGCCTTACTTTCATGAGAATAACAACATTTTGTAATAGGTACAGCTGAAGAGACTAGAAAGACTGCTAGATATGTTAACGCCTCCACAAGTGAATAAACCTTTATTTGCAGTTGTCTACAAGAACTACCCAAAAACTTGAGCAGAATGAGGAAGTTATGGCTTTTAGGAGTGAAGGTACAATCTCAGGATAACACTTTCTGCCACTTAGGAAAAATATGGAGAAAGCAAAGTTTTTCTATCTGGTGTTAAAACAGACTGCATATCCAGAGACCAATCTATTATTTTTCTCTGAGCTACCAGTCCCCTCTTCAATATTATACATAGTGTTTTCTTTTAGTCATAGCACCTGTTACAAATTTAAACAGGATGAGATAGCAGAAACAATTCCTTTAAGAAATTGTGCATAATCAAAGGTGGGTATGTGTGTGTGAACATATTTGCAAGAAAAGGAATGTGCCAATGATTTTCTTTCTCAGCTTAAATAAATTTGCCAAGAAACTCAGAAATCAGAATACTATTTTAAATATTATTAACAGGGCCATTAATTCTTCAACAATCATCACAATTACAGATTTTAAAGTTATTTTCAAAGGATACTGAAATCCAGGTGTCTGGGGTTTGTTATTCAGTTGCCAAGTCGTATGTGACCCCATTGACTGTAACACACCAGCTTCCTCTGTCCTCCACTATCTCCCAAGTTTGCTCAAATTCATGTCCATGTTGCTATCTAACCGTCTCATCCTCTGCTTCACCCTTCTCTCACCTTCAATCTTTTTCAGCATCAGGGTCTTTTCCTTTGAGTTAGCTTTTCCCATCATGTGGCCAAAGTATTGGAACTTCAGCTTCAGCATCAGCCCTTCCAATGAATATTCAGGATTGATTTCCTCTAGGATTGACTGATTTGATCTTGCAGTCCAAGGGACTCTGAAGAGTCTTCTCCAACACCATAATTAGAAAGCATCATTTCTTCGGCACTGAGCCTTCTTGATGGTCCAATTCTCACATCCATCCGTGACTACTGGAAAAACCATAGCTTTGACCATACAGACCTTTGTCAGCAAAGTGATGTCTCTGCTTTTTAATACACTGTCTGTTTGTCATGGCTTTCCTTCCAAAGAGCAAATTCTTTTAATGTCATGGCTGCAGTCACTGTCCACAGTGATTTTGGAGCTCAAGAAAAAATCAGTCACTGCTTCCACTTTTTCCCCTTCTGTTAGCCATAAAGTAATGTGACCAGTAGCCATGATCTTAAGTTTTTTGAATGTTGAATTTCAAGCCAACTTTTTCTCTCTCTTCTCTCACCTCATCAAGAAAGTCTAGTTCTTCTTGACTTTCCGTCATTAGAGTGGTTTCATCTGCATATCTGAAGTTATTGATCGTTCTCCTGGCAATCTTAATTCCAGCCTGTGATTCGTCTAGCCCAACATTTTGCATCATGGGACTCTGCATATAAGTTAAATAAGCAGGATTACAATATACAGCCTTGTCTTACTCCTTTCCCAATTTTGAACCAGTCCATTGTTCCATGTAAGTTTCTAACTTACTTCTTGACCTGCGTACAGGTTTCTCAGGAGACAGGTAAGGTGGTCTGGTACTCCCATCTCTAAGAATTTTCCACTGTTTATTGTGATCCGCACAGTCAAAGTCTTTAGCATAGTCAACAAAACATGTTTTTCTGGAATTCCCTTGCTGTCTCCATGATCCACAGATGTTGTCCATTGTATCTCTGGTTCCTTTGCTTTTTCTAAACCCAGCTTATATATCTGGAAGTTCTTGGTTCATGTACTGCTGACGCCTCGCTTGAAGGATTTGAGCATAGCCTTGCTAATATGTGAAATGAGTGCTATTGTACAGTAGTTTGAACATTTCTTTGGGATTGGAATGAAGACTGACCTTTTCCAGTCCTGTGATACTGCTGAGTTTTCTAATTTTGCTGACATTGAGTACAGCACTTTAACAGCAACATCTTTTTAGGATTTAAAATAGCTCAGCTGAAATTCTATCACCTCCACTAGCTTTGTTCATATAATGCCTCCTAAGGCCCACATCACTTCACATTTAAGGATGTCTGGCTCTAGGTGAGTGACCATACCATCATGGTTATCCAGGTCATTAAGATATTTTGTGTATCATTTTTCTGTATATTCTTGCCACCTCTTAATCTCTTCTGCTTCTCTTAGATCCTTACCATTTCTGTCCTTTATTGTGCCCATTCTTGCATGAAGCATTCCCTTGATACCTCGTTTTCTTGAAAGATCTCTAGTCTTTCCCATTCTATTGTCTAATGGTGCTTTTTTTCAAAAAGTAGTATTTGCAAAGGTAGTTTTATAATATAGAATAGAATTCTACCTACTTTTCTGCAGCAATAAGGAACAGAATATATTTTCCCATTTTAATCTGGTTAAGATATCTTTTATTAAATCAGCAATTAGCAGTGTCTAAATACCAGAATTCCATTAGGTGGTAACATCCAGAGAGAAGATTGGGTACAAACTTAAAATCCAGAAGAGGGCAGAAAGATAATGTTAATAAATGGAATATGGAAAATGTAATGTCTTGCTTGTACATGTAATTAAGAATATAAGTCAAGTTTATTGCAGATTAAAATATGTTTGTTGAAGCAGTCTAAATAGTCACCTGGAGTAGATTTTGGTAAAATGATTATACATTTAAATCACTTGTTTTTTAAATTGTATGGATATTTTGTCTTTATTGACCTTAGTTTGTAGTTTCAGATAGTTTTCCCTGGCCTGGGAAAGCTTTTCTATTGTTTTTCTCCAACCTCTTAACCCCATCCTTCAAGTTATTTTTACAGTTCTTAAGAATCTGCAAACTTGCTCTTTCATATATTTTCTGAAAATGTGAAAAGTGTTAAAAGTTTATGTTTTCAGTGCCTTAGGAAATATATAGGAATACATTTTAAAAACTGTGTGCCCAAGTCAGCATTTTCTAAAGTGCCATGATCAGTTTATAGGTGTTAGGTGAAAAAGGATGCAGTTACCTAATTTTGTGAAATGCCAAGTTAAGTCAAACTTTTTTCTGTAAGACTTCATAGGGCCTTCAGCATCCTCCTGTTACCCTCTATGTACATTCTGTTTTCCAAATGTACCTGGCCTTCTGATAGGATGGTTGTTCCTTGGGAAACATGGGGAAATGCTGGTTTGCTGCTGCTGCTGCTAAGTTGCTTTAGTCGTGTCCGACTCTGTGCGACCCATGGACTGCAGCCTACCAGGCTTCTCCATCCATGGGATTCTCCAGGCAAGAACACTGGAGTGGGTTGCCATTTCCTATGTTGTTAAAAACTGAATACATATGTCTTAAACAAAAGTGCCCAGTCCTTCACTAGAATGTGCGCTCTTTCAGGGCAAGGACCCCTATTTAGTCATTGTAATCCAGTATTACATATAACAAATATAATGCTCAGTATATATTATTAATAAAGTAATATACATTTAATAACTTAAAATTTTGTTTTTGCAAGCCTAATTAAGCTTCTAATTTGCTAAAGTTATTTATCATAAAATAACTTGTATTTTGTTGTATGTTATTTTTTCTTCTCCATACTCAGAAGAATTGGAATATTTTTAAATGGTTTATTTTGCAGTTTTATATTTAGAATGGTGTCAGCTATTTTTTGTCTCCTTTGAAGAAGTATATACCTAACCACCTAATAAATCTGTTCACAAACCATAAGGCACTTCAAAACTTCTAGGTAGAGATATACGAGAACTCCCCAGTGCCTTCATTTTATTTTACCTTAACATTCCTCTGGGAATCTAAAACTTTTTTGTATCCTCCTTCTTCAGTCTTCACTCCTACCTCCCAAGAAGACAATTTGTCTATGTTCCCATTTTCTTTTGGAGTCCATATAGTTTTCCAGAATTCATGGAATCCCCTGAACCATTTACCACTGCCTCCTATTATAAATCTACTAGTCTTTTCCCGTAGATCGCCTGCTTCATCTGCCAGAGGTCCCTTGGAGTTCTTAAGGATTTCCTGGATGTACTAAAATGTATTGATTACACATATAGCAAAATGAAGGGACTTCATTACTGTACAAGTAGTAATAGATCTTCAGACCTCTGAAGGAAGGACATTTTGAAGGGTCTCAGTTACAAAGAATGATGCATATTTACAGGAATCTAGTGAACTTTGCCACCTTTCTTATTAGGAGAAAGAGAAACTTAGAAGTTCCTTGGAGATTTGGTGGGCTTTTAAGGTCCTCAAAGAGTTTTTTAGATTTCAGTTGGATGTATAATTGATATTAAAGACCATAGTCATAATCAGGAGCAAATAGGTAAAGAAAAGAAAATATGAACAAATTCTCTGAGTTTAAAAAAAAAAACAGGAAAGAATACTTAGTAAATCAGTTTTAAAATAGACACATGCAAAAAATACACATTTTCTTTATTTGATTATAACACGTTTTAGAGGATCCTTAAAAAATAGTGTGAAATTCACATTTTGACAGTTTAGGCATCTTTTTCTGAAATTTGTTAAGAATTTCCGGTGTTAGAGACTGATACAGAAAAGTATTCCTACTGAAAATTATAAGATTTTTTTTTTTTTGCCTTGAAATCCCTTTAAACTAGGAAGTATTCATAGAGCAGCATAAATGAATGTCTTGTCTTGTAAATAACAGGAGAGTTCTTTAACGTCCTTTAGAAGCAGGTATTGTGTTGCTGTTTTATCTCCATTCAAACTACCATTGGTAGAAGCCTATTATCCAGATAAGGAGATGTACTAAGACAGGAAGCTGTTTGAGTACAGGGCCCTTCTTAAAATTTTAATGAGTGATGGAAGCAAAGAGCAGACAAATAATTCTACTACAATATGATCAAGGAGTTTGATGGAGGTGTTGGCTGTACCTGGAGAAGTTTGGAAACTTTATGGAATAGAAATATCTTGAGTGTGTTTTAAAATAAGAATGTTCATAGTTGGTGATAGTGAAGGCTAAGGCATGCAAGCATGTGGCATGTTTTGGGGATGGTAACTAGCCCACCATGAATGAGCCCATTTTGCAAGGGTGAGGATGAAAAAGAAGGCCAGAAAGCTATATTGAAGCCAGTCTGGGAGAGGCATCTATGATGTTAAAGACTTTGGACTTTTTCCCTAAAAGCTGTTATTCTCAGCCATTTATGTTTCTTCTGTCACATAAGTGATAGATGCACATGCAAGGATATATACAAATCCCAGACTCTGGCTTTTTCTGCTTCATTTCCATCCCATTCAAGCTTATGAGAACACAAGAAAGGAAATTATTATAATTACAGACAGATACAGATTTGACTTTTTAAACATATATTTGACTTTTAAAATTATTACTGTGCACAATTGGTGAAAACAATTGTCTTGACATAGGTTGGGAACAGGAGGAATGTAGATACAGTACTATCACAACATAATAGGAAACTGGAGGTGAGGCTTCAGTAATAGGATGAGAAGAGAGAGGATGGGTTCAAGAAGTAGTGCAAAACTAAATTGTGAGGACTACACTAATTTCCATGACTGATGCACACTCTGTGGATCAATTCTAGTAATACTGCTTCCATACTCCCGTTGCACTTGGACACCTGCTCTCTGTCACTCACACGCATGTGTACACACACACACACACACACACACACACACCCTTATCTACTGTGCCACACTTGCCTCCACACTGCTATGATCAGTACTTCACCCCATTCTCCCTTAAAACAGTCCGCTTTCCTGTAGCTGTTTTAAATGGGGTCATGTCTCTTTGAAATGGCTGTTTAAAAACATACTTTTTTTTTTTTTTAATGAACAAGTATTCAACAAATACCCTGGCCCTCATATTCCTTATCCTTGATCAACTCACCTTCCTCTCCATCTCTGAATTTAAAAAATGAAGTGAGGATGAGTATTTGTTGCACACATCCTTGGAATACTTGGCTAAAACAAAAAGCACAATATTTTGACCACAATGTCTACTGAATCAAAATGAATACTTTAGAATGTCATGTACTTCATTTACATTCTCTTTTCCAAACACATTGATACTGATTTTTTTCTTTCTTATTCCGAAGCCCATTTTTTCATCTGGATTCTCCTAATATCCCCTTTATAGACTTATTGCAGCTCTCTGTTATCTTTCAAGAATGCAACACATGAAATTGCCTGTTGTATTCTTTGTGCAGATATACTGTGCTTTGGTACAAGAATAGAATAAAGCTTTCTAGTTTTTTATTCTGAATGCTAAACAATTCACCTGGTATTTAGATTTTCATATCACATTGATCTAGTGGTTTCAAGCAACAATTTATAATAGTTCACAGTTCATCATGAAATACAGAGCCCAGAGATCAGCTAATCTTTAATCCTACCTGCACATTTTATACCAGTACTCTTGCCTGGAAAATCCCATGGACGGAGGAGCCTGGTAGGCTGCAGTCCACGGGGTCGCTAAGAGTCAGACACAACTAAGCGACTTCACTTTCACTTTTCACGTTCATGCATTGGAGAAGGAAATAGCAATGCACTCCAGTGTTCTTGCCTGGAGAATCCCAAGGATGGCGGAGCCTGGTGGACTGCCATCTATGGAGTCACACAGAGTTGGACACGACTGAAGCGACTTAGCAGCAGCAGCAGCAGCACATTTTATAAATGTAAAAACAGATCAAAAGCAGTTAAATATTTTTCCTGATATCACAATAAGTGAGACTTGGAAAGTCTTTTGATTCTATGCTACTGTCTTATGTTATCTTTTCCTCATTAATTTTGAATTGCACAATATGGATGTATTCCTCTTTTAAAGAGTTAAAACATCATAGTTTAAAGCCCTCTCTGCCCTTGGAATCACAGCCTACCCCTGTCAGTAACCACTGTTGTCACTTTGATATATTAATGTATGTTCTATTAGCACTATTCTCTGCATTGTTTTTGTAACCTGTACACACACACACTCATCCGCATGTGTTACATAAATGGTATGTTTCTTTAGTCACTAGTGAATGTTTCAGTGTATCCAGTCTTTGTGTTAGCATAGTTAGACTACCTTTCACAAATGCGTACCTCACACTGTGCACAAAGAAGCAAGTCACTAACCTGTCTTCTCCGATAGCTTCATTGGGATCCCTGTCCATTTATCCATCTAATGAAGATTAACTGTCCATTACCTACTGCCATCAAGAAGTTTACATTACACTTATGAAAGTAAAAATGTACAAAGATAACTGATATCAAATACCAAGTGCAGTTGATGATGCATAAGGTGTCATTCTGTTTTCTGTCTCACTATCTGGAAGGCCTGAATAGCATAGGAAAATAATTTGAAATGCATTACAGAAGCTCTTTGATGTCATTTGTTAAATTCAGTGTTTGTTTAGCTTAAAAATATTTTGACAAGACTCTATTTCAATTGACCATAACTGAAGTATTAAAGCATTATAACTGAGATCCCAGTCATTTATGAATTTATGTAAGCTTAAGGCTTACCTTGAAGTTAAAATGTCAGTCTCAACAGCTATTTTCTTAAAATGAACTTCAAAGCCAGGTAAAATGTAGGTATTGCAGAAACTAACTGCAACTGACCATCACCAACAATTTAAAAATAAATGAAAGCATGTATTTGTTGGAGAGTTCGGTCAAACACATGCAGTGGTGAGAAGTATTAAACGCTTTTGGACATTTATTGATTTACTACCTCTAACTACTATGTCCTGATTTAGTCGCGGTGTCTCAGTATCTGAGCAGAGGAAATCCTGGATCATGTGACTTCTTCTAAAATAGAATCTAGATCCAACCATGTACACAAAATGCCTATCAAGCCAGGCATGTCCGTGTGAGAGATTTCATTCAGTCATTCACAGATGATTGAATCAGCTCTATAAAGTAAAAATTTTACTTGAGAGTAATATTCCTTGAGACCCAGAACTATAAAATAATTATTTTTCCAGCATGGTCATTTATTACAGTTTTAAAAAATGTTATAAAAGATTTTGCTCCTTGAACAAGTGAACAAATTTATATTTCTTTCAGTATGATCAAACCCTAGAGCTTAAGTGCTTGGCTTCCCTGGTGGCTCAGAAGGTAAAGCGTCTGCCTGCAATGCAGGAGACCCAGGTTCGATCCCAGGGTCGGGAAGATCCCCTGGAGAAGGCAGTGGCAATCCACTCCAGCACCCTTGCCTGGAAAATCCCATGGACGGAGGAGCCTGATAGGCTACAGTCCATGGGATTGCAAAGAGTCAGACACGACTGACAGACTTCACTTTCATAATAATTCTAGCAATGAAAAGTGAAAGTGTTAGTCGCTCAAGCATGTCCAACTCTTTGCGACCCCATGGACTGTAGCCTGCCAGGCTCTTCTATCCATGGGATTCTCCAGCCAAGAATACTGTAGTGGGTAATCATTCCCTTCTCCAGGGGATCTTCCCAACCCAGGAATAGAACCCAGCTCTCCTGCATCGCAGGATAACACAGAGCTGGAAAACTGTCTGAGCCACTAATGTTTAAACAAACAAGAATAGTCGAAAACTAAAATAGGAGTACCAGATCCCACTAGCTATGGCACTACTTTACTTTGAAATACTGAGTGAACACTTTGATACTTCTAACCTCATTTCTCTTTTAGAAAAGGAAAAGATCTTTTACTGAATATGATTGTTAGTTTAAAACTTCAGGAGCAGGACTTCCCCAGAAGCCCAATGTTTAAGACTCTGCTTCTACTTAAGGGGACAGGAGTTAATCCTGGTCCAGGGAGTAAGATCCCTGGTGATATCTGAAATTGCCCCTCCCCCCAGCTCCTGTGTACAGAGGATAGGGAGAGGTCAAAGAAAGAGGCAGCCCACTCCAGAATGGTTTAATAAGCAAGAGAACTTACTCATAAGGCTTGTCTTGGGCAGCCACAGGACAAGCAGATCTCTGCACCTGCCCACCAGTATCTTAAAAGTTTATATAGAGGCCTTAGCTGGGTTCAGTCACGTACTCAGTCCTGATAGTCCCATCATCACATTAGTGTCTCATGGTTGGATCCTTGGGGCAGTTTCTGGGAAGGGGAAGGCAAGGAGAATGTACTTTCCAAGGATGAGGAGGAAGTGAGGAGCCGCCAGTTGCCTGGGTCCAGTTCATGGGCCGATCTGTGGTCATGTCTTCTTGATGACCTTCTCCAGCTATGATATTTAGATTGATTGCTTGAGAACATTAGGTATAATAAGGTACTGTGTAAGTTTGAAGTGATAACTGCTAAAAATATAACTTGGAGATTTTTTAGGTGGCAAAATATACATAATGTGGTCATAAAGGACATTCAACCTAATAGGACTTTAAAAAACATATTCTTTTCCTACAAGTGATAAGCCTTTATTTCAAAACTGTACTTTTAAAAGCAAATATTGGTCTTTCTAGTTCTTTGAGAGGAATAAAAACACCGGTGTTTGTGTTTGATTCTCCAGTATTGACTCCACAACGGCAGACAGATCATCTCTAGAGCCTTTGTGTTCCTGTGTTAGAAAGCAAAGAACACAGTTCAAAAAACAGTGTGAATCTTGAGGTCTTATACTTGAAGAAGAAAATAAACATTGGTAACCCAATTTGAATGTAAACTGTGTAAACTTCAGGTATAATCCTTTTCTTCATATTTTGCTGTTTTATTACTTAATCCTGACTGTAATTGTAAAATTACTTATAAGTGGTGTTTACATTATTATATATGTTAGGGAAAGTTTTATGAAAGGAAAAGAACATATGGATGTTTTAAACCAGGAGATGGAGACTGCTTGGTAAACATGGGAAGAGATTATTTTGGTTTATTAAAGGAAAGGAGAAACAACACTAATGAAGAAGAGCTTGCAAGAGACTTGAGAGAGCTAAAGGTAGAAAAGAACATTAGAAGAGTGATAAAATTGACACGGGCTTCTTAGAACATAGATTTGTTGAGCATTTTTAAAAAGAATAAATGACTAATTTTATATCTGAGGAAATTTTAGTCAATAGCTTCTTATTTGTGCAGAGGAGAGGAAAGCCATGAGGAAGTGGTAGCAGCTGGTAACAACTCACATGGGGAATTTAGATAATAGTTCGTTGAGAAAGGAACTGATCTTTAAAGTGTTAAGGAATTACTGTCAAGAATTGCCCCCAGGCAATTTGAGTAGTGCTTATGATCCAGGCCAACACTTAAAGATACAAGCACTTAACCTTATTTGAACACTATCTAAAAGATATTATCATTTGTCTCCCACACTTACTCTTCATTATTATGTAAACTCCATGAGGTTAAGAATTTGTCTTACAGCTGCATTTTCAGTGCCCAGAATAGTGTTTAATAAATGAATTCTTGGACTTCCCCGGTGGCTCAGTATTAAAGAATCCACCTGCCAATGCCGGAGACCTGAGTTCCACCCCTGGGTCTGGAAGATTCCCCTGGAGAAGGAAATGGCCATTCCCTCCAGGATTCTTGCTTGGGAAATCCCATGGACAAAAGAGTCTGGTGGGCTTCAGTCCACGGGGTCGCAAAGAGTTGAACATGACTTAGTGATTGAACAAAACGAATTCTAGATATAAACATCAGAGTCCTAAAATACAGCCTCTCGATTTGATATTTAGGACTAATAAATGAAAATCAAATCATATTAAACTTAGCAGGGACCTCAGAGGTCATGCAGTCCACGGTTTCTTTGCTATCCATAGATGGATCTTTGAGGAAGATTTTTGACTACTGTGAGTCTTACCCCAATGTTGGAAAAGACTGTTGTGATTTAGTACTTCTCCTCTCTTCCCTTCTCCATTTCTCTCATGTTTGGGGGCCAAAGAATATAACTTCACTAGTTTTTCAGTGCAACAACACTGATATGGTCCAACCGCCCTCCTAGAAGTTCCTTAAATGGCATATTGTTCCATTGGACCCTTCTAAGAAGGAGCACACTGTTAGTGTGTGCGTCAGTCTGTGTGTCTGTGTGTCTGTCTGTCTCTGTGTCTGTGTTTCATCCAACAAATAAACAGTCATGTGCTAGACTACAGATACAATGTGATAAAACATATGTTCCCTACCCTCACAGGGCCTCCAGTCTGGTAGAATTTTACCAACAAGTGACATATCTAAACTCTTTCCTTGTTCTCTGTATTCTCAAAGCTCTTTGGAAAGAAGCAGAATAATCGGAAAATTAAAAAAAAAAAAAAAACAATGGGGTCTAACTTCCAAAGAATGGTGTTAAGACAAATATCCACTTTTTAGTTCACAAAGCCTTTCAATTCAATTTATTGAACAAACACCTAAGGAGTATCGCAAGAGTCGGACAGGACTCAGCGACTAAACCACCACCAAGGAGTATCTCTAGCCCTTGGCTGGAGTCTGAAGAATGAAAGCAAAGTAAGACATAACCCCCTGTTCACATGGGAAAAAAATGCAAATATATAAATATTCTTCAGTGTGATAAGTGCCACGGGTTAACTGTTTTATGAGTGATGAATTCCATTGGAGAATCCTATCTAAGATAAAGTAATTTTTAGACTAAATTAAAATCTGCCTCTTTTAATATCTATTAGTTGATCCCAGTTTTGTCCTCTGAGCTCTTCATGTATTTATTTGACTCATAAACATTTCTTGGGGAACTTGGCAGTGTTCCATAATGTGCCAAGTTCTCTTCATAGGCAAATAGGATATGATTCTTGCCCTCAAGGTTAGGACATAATTCTGCAACATTGAGGAAGTTGCTTAACCTTTCTAAGTTCAGTTTCCTCCTCTGGGAATTGAGGGTAGTGTTAGAACCTATTTCTTAGGATCATTGAGAGGATTGAATGAATAATGCATGTAATGCACTTAATACAGGGACTGGTACTTAGCTTTCAACAAATGTGAGCTATTATTTTTCCTATGTCTAAGGGGGGATCCCAGTAAGCAAATTAGCAGTTTCAGGGTTGATGTGAATGCCTTAATAGACATAGGGTGCTATGGGAATACCCCAGAAGAACACCTCACATTAGCTAAAGAGGCTAGGGAAACATCCTGCAGGAGGGGACATCTGAACTCCAAGTTGCAGAACTGAATAGTGGGAATGGGAGGGACACAGGCAAAGAGGTGAGGGAAAGCGGTGAGAGAACATGGTGTATTTGGGTTACTTCAGTTGTTTGGACGGGCTAGAAGACTAATTCAAGAGAGAATTAGGATGTAATCCAATTAGATGTGGCTGTAGGAGAAGAGGTACAGGAGGTGTCAAAGATTAAATGACTGTCTTGAGTAACTGAGCAGAAAGTGATGACCTTGGATTATAGGCAGAATGGATGAGGGCAGGTAAGTACAACTGTAAACATGTTGAGTTTCAGGAAGGCTGGGCACTTGATTCTTCAGATCAAGGGTCTAGAACTGCTCTAGTGCTGCAGATTTGGAATTTGATGACAGGTGTTTGTTGAAGCCACCGTATACATATATTGTATAGAGAATGGCCAACACTAAGGCGTGATCAAACAGCTCCTAATGTTGATTGAGAATGAATTTCCGGGCATGTTAGGGGAAAACTGAGAAACAGCATTATCCCAGAAACTAAGAGAGGAGAGAATTTTTTTAAAAAGTCAACAGTCACAAACGCTGAAAGGATAAGAGAAAATTGTTCTTTGGATTAAGCAACTAAGAAATCACTGGTCAAAGGCTTTCCTGGTGGTCCAGTAGTTAAGAATCTACCTACCAATGCAGGGAACACAGGTTCAATCCCTGCTCTGGGAAGATTCCACATACCAAGAGACAACGAAGTGCATGTGCCACAACTGCTGAAGCCTGCACACCCTTGAGCCCATTCTCCACAAGAGAACCCACCACAACAAAAAGCCTGCACACAGCTACTACAGAGTAGCCCTCCACTCGCCACAGCTAGAGAAAGCCCGAGCTCAGCAGCAAAGACCCGGGGCAGCCAGTCAATCAATAAAAATCTGAAGGAAAAAAGAAGTCACTGGGCAAGGCCAGAATCTAGAATGCCAGAGACTGTGGAGTGGATAGGAAAAAGGCAAGGAAGACGACGTCTGGAGGCTCCCTTTCCAGAAGCTGTAACAGTGGAAGAGAGATAATGTAAAAGATAGAGGATGAAAGGCAGGATCTGGTTTATTTAAAGATCACAAATACTCGACCTCCTTTTTATGTCCATGGGAAAGAACCTGGAGAAAAGGAGAGCTGAAGATACAGAATACAGCATAAATAATAGTAAAAGGGTTTTCTGAGACGGCAGAAGAGGTCACATGCTGTGGAGGAAAGTGTCTTAAACAAGGGAAAAAATACCTCTTCCACTCCAAGATGTACTTGTGGAAAGAGAAAGTGGACTTGAGTTGTCTGAGGAGATCTCTGAGGCCGTGTCATCTTTTGAGAGTTGATAAGGGGAGTGGGGACAAGACTGAGGTGCAGAGCTCAAAAAGTTAAAAACAGGAGAAACCTAGAAAGTGTGCAAATGGCAACATTGCCATTTGGGCCCCTGTGCTTTTTCTGTCTCCCTTTAGTGGTGGAGGCACCCACAACGCGCTGCACTGACAGTGCAGTGTAAGGTGAGACGACTGTTTGCCTTCAACTGTCCAGTTTCTTTGTTTGGAATCTTAGATTTTTACTAATGTAGCCCATGATTGGATGAGCTATTTTTAACAGCTATTTCCTACTGAAAAACCAAGAAAAAGCATTTCACCCGAAGCCAGAGTCAGTAATGATTACTGTTCAAAAGAATAAACTACTTATAAAAATCAAGAATTAATTCAGAAATTGTTCAAGTTTAAAGGAAAACCCTTCTAAATATTGATGTTTTCAGCATAGTGACAGACACGAGGAAGAATTAGTTGCAAAAGTAGTTGGTTTGGTGAATGCTTAAAAATATCTATGTAATGTTGAATGCAGATGTCATAGACATCAAATAAGCATACTATACAGATACACCATTATTCCCAACTGTCAGTCACTTAGTGTGAAACTACAGTAGATTAAACCATAGATAGGTTTTGTTTTCCAAAATATTTTAAAGTGCTTTATTCTCTAACCATTCCCTATTATCCTGCACCTGGCCACTTGACACTCTTATATTAACTCCTTCACTTCTGAACCCATTTGAGTTTGTTGCTCCAGCTCTACCATGCTCTACAATTTATGAGTTATTAATAACTAGATCAGCTGAAAGTTATTTTAAAAAAATTGGGGTGGGGGCCGTATGCTTGGCGTATAGGGTCTTAGTGGATTGAACCCACAACCCCTGCATTAGAAGTGCAGAGTCTTAACCAGTAGATGACTAGGGAAGTCCAAGATCAGCTGAAAGTTATAGCCATCGTATTACGTTAACCTTAATAGAGCGGCTTTTACTGAATTGCTATCTTGTGTACAATCACCGGCTTGTATTGAGGGATACAATAATAAAATATGTTCATAAAACACGTAGTTGTGGTCACTCTAAGTGGGATGAGTGTACACTTTTGTTTTGAGGGGACAGTTTCAGTTTACACCTGTTGTCCTGCTATGTTGTCTGTTAGTTCCCCTTTCACACTCAAAAAATGCCACAGTAATATGGTCTCAATGTTCTTTTCATTATACAGTGCTCTTTTTATGAGGTTTTGTGAGAGACTTTTGATCCTGTTCATGGTGATCAGTCATATCAGTGCTTCTTCTGAGCAGCTGGGTTGTTTTTATTATTTACACATGGTGACTCATAACTACTCAAATAGCCCTTTTAAGGTTGACCTTAGGAAGTTTGGGGTCAGATTTGCCACCTGCCGCATCACAAACTCAATGGTGTGCATTTTTATTTTAATCTCATTCTTTTGTTTTTCCTTTCTGTTTTTGTCCTGTTCCTTTTTTTCCTCACCTATTTCTAACTTATATCTTGAATTTTATGCATCCTTGGCAGCTATCTTGAACTATTTTTGAGACGTGGCTGTGAATAAAGAAGCACAAAACAAACAGATTGCTTCTAGAACTTATCTGATATGCTTCAATGACTGAAAACAGCTCTTTTTTTTACCATGAATGTTAAATGTTTTCCATTTTTTATCTATTTCTTTGATCCAGGATGTTTTGAATAGATGGGCAGATTCTGTTGTAGTTTGATACACTGTTAAGAGATGAAGCTACTATACTTCCAAGTTGATCTCTGATCAGTCTGCCACTTAAAAAATATATAACTTATAACATTTTTCAAATGGGTCCACTGCAAAGCTTGAATAGGGAGGCAATCCAGCTTAATGAGAAAAAAACACCCCAAAATTTATCATCAGACAAGTCCTATTATTCTCCTTGTCTAAATCCTAGGTGTTTCACCTGTGGCTTAGAGATACTATAACCCAATTCCTAGAGTAACTGAGGCAACATATTCACAGCGCCTCTGCCAATAATTAAATGCATAGTGAATTTTACCTACTATTGTTATTATCTTTATGATTTACAAATCACTAATGGTTTTGCACTTAGTAAGAATGCTGGATGTTTTTCTTTTTTAGCAAAAAGAGAAAGAAAAAAAAGTGTTTGAAGGACTTCCCTGGTAATAAAGTGGTTAAGGCTCCTTGCTCCCAATGCAGAGGGCAGAAGGCTGATCCCTAGTCAGAGAACTAAGATCCCATATGTCACACAGTGGGGCAAAAAAAAAAGAGAGGGGGAGTTGAAAGTTAAACTATGACTTATCTGCTGACACTGTAGCACGCTAGATATTTTTGAAAAGACTCCCATAGCTGAATACCTAGACACTGGATAAAGTACAATACACAAATATACTTTCAAATGCATGGTGGAGGACATCCCTGATGGTCCAGTGGTTAAGATGTGCCTGCCAGTGCAGGGGACATGGATTTGATCCCTGATCCAGGAAGATTCCATATCACAGGGCAACTGAACCCTCGAGCTGCAACTACTGAAGCCCGCACACCCAAGAGCCTGTGGTCTGCAACAAGAGAAGCCCCTGCAAAGAGAAGCCCTGCACACCACAAGTGGAGAGGAGCCCCCACTTGCTGCAACGAGAGAAAAAACCCTCGTGCAGCACTCAAGACCCAGTGCAGTCGAGAGGGAAAAAAAGCATTGTGGAGCTTTCAAGAAAGTAAGGAAAACCCTCGAGATTTCTACCTATCCCCAACAAAAATAAAGCAGCAACCTGAAAACAAGAAGTATTGAAATGAGAAATTGTGGCTACTTTAGGGGCATATGCCAAGATAGGAACCTAGAGTCTTGGATATTTAGCATTAGTGAAAAGTGAAAGTGAAAGTTGCTCAGTTGTGTCCAACTCTTTGTGACCCCACAGACTTACACAGTCCATGGAATTCTCCAGGCCAGAATACTGGAGTGGGTAGCCATTCCCCTCTCCAGGGGATCATCCCAACACAGGACTCAAACCAGGGTCTCCTGGATTGCAGGCAGATTCTTAACCAACTGAGCTATCAGGGAAGAAAGAAGCATATGAAGGCTCTCAATTTCAAAAATGTATCTTTTAAAAGACTGGGAAGCTCCCAACACATTAAAAGTGAGATGAGCTACCAGGGTCTTCCCAACCCAGGGGTTGAACCTGTGTCTCCTGCGGTTCCTCTGTTGCAGGCAGATTCTTTACCACTGAGCCACTGGGGAAGCCCTTAAAAAGCAATAAGAAGGTTAAATAGTGGATTAGGCACAGTAGAAGAGAGAATTAATGAATTTTAAGATGAACCAAAGATATTACCCTGAATGAATCATAATTTTAAGCAGATGAAAAACATGAAAGAAAAGTAAAGGGACATGAAGGATGGAATGAGAAAGAGAATAGAGAAAACGGGGAAATGAAATACATTAAGTTTTCCAGAAATGAGGAAAACATCTTTTCTCAGGTTCAGGGGGAGCCCAGTGACTTCCAAAGGGGATAAATATAATTAGAAATTCAGAGACTTCTCTGGTGGCCCAGTGATTAAGACTCCACACTTCCATTTCAGGGGTCATGGGTTTGACCCCTAGCTGGGAAACATATCCTGCATGCCACTTTGGCATGGCCCTCCAAAAAGAAGAAATCCACACTTAAATACATTGTAATGAAATTGAGAATCCCTTAGACTGCAAGGAGATCAAACTAGTCAATCCTAAAGGAAATCAGTCATGAATATTCATTGGAAGGACTGACGTTGAAGCTGAAACTTCAATACTTTGGCCACCTGATGTGAAGAACTGACTCACTGGAAAAAACTCAGATGCTGGGAAAGATTGAAGGCAGGAGGAGAAGGGGACAACAGAGGATGAGATGGTTGGATAGCATCACCAACTCAATGGACATGAGTTTGAGCAAGCTCTGGGAGTTGGTAATGGACAGGGAAGCCTGGCTGCTTCCAGTCCATGGGGTCTCAGAGTCAGACCCCACTGAGCGACTGAACCCACTGACTGACCCGCTCCAACAAATAGATACATTGGTAGCAAGCCAGAGAAAGGAAGATCACCTTCAAAAGGGCAACAAATAGATTAACAGCAGGCTTATTGACAGCAACTATAGAAATCAGAGGACAGTGAAATAATATCTTAAAAGTACTAATAGAAGATAACTTTCAACTTAGAACTGTGTAGCTGGCAAAATTCTCAAAAATGAAAGTTGGTATACATGTGCAATTATTTAAGCACTGATTGTGAAAGTAGCCAAATAAGCCAATCAAACCCAGGGGACACAAATTATTTTGCTGTTTCTTCCTATAGGTTTTGTAAGTTTGACACTATAATTTAAAAGCCCTAAACATGAAATATATAAAAATCAGAGGACAGTAAAACAATATCTTCAAAGTACTAATAGAAGATAACTTTCAACTTAGAACTGTGTACCTGGCATGCCCAAAAATTTACATACTGAATCCTTGACACTACAATTGAAATATTCTAAGCATAGAATATACGAAAAATACAAGCACATATATCTCTATCTATGTCCATTTTTATATGGCCAAGAAAAGAAAATATTAAAAATTAAGCTGTTTTTTTAAATAACTGAGAGTCCTTGTTTGGAGGAAGTAATACTGAGGTTGTAACAATACGAGGTAGAAGTTAGGAACTAATTTTAGCTTCTAAAAACCATGGTGAAATGGAAAAGAAAAGAAAACTTTTCTGTGCAGGATAAATATTCCTAGTAATAATTTTTCTATCGCACGTCTCTTTTTGGAACCTATGATGCTCTCTTTTTAAATATTTCTGCTTATATATTAGATCAATAAAAACATACAACATTAATTTTGTAGAACACTATGTAAAATTTATAGGCCAGGTCTATAAGCAATCAGGAGTAATACACACCACAGTAACTCAGGAAAATTGTGTCAGTTTTGTCCTAGTAGATTTACAGGATAGTTAGATGCAAGATTTCGTCTGAAAAACATGATAGACACTTCATTTGAGATAAGCTATGGTTTTGGTATTAGCAAGGCTTTTAGTGGTTTATTCATCTATGAATCAGTTCAGTTCAGTTGCTCAGTCATGTCTGACACTTTGCGACCCCAAGGACTGCAGCATGCCAGGCTCCCTGTCCATCACCAATTCTTGGAGTTTACTCAAACTCATGTCGATCAGGCTGATGATGCCATCCGACCATCTCATCCTCTGTCGTCCCCTTCTCCCGCCTTCAATCTTTCCCAGCATCAGAATCTTTTCCAATGAGTCAGTTCTTCGCATCAGGTGTCCAAAGTATTGGAGTTTCAGCTCCAGCATCAGCCATTCCAATGATTACTCAGGACTGATTTCCTTCAGGATGGACTGGTTGGATCGCCTTGCAGTCCAAGGGACTCTCAAGAGTCTTCTCCAACACCACAGTTCAAAAGCATCAATTCTTCAGTGCTCAGCTTTCTTTATAGGTCAACTCTCACATCCATACATGACTACTGGAAAAACCATAGCTTTGACTAGACAGACCTTTGTTGGCAATGTACTGTCTCTGCTTTTTAATATGCTGCCTAGGTTGACCATAGCTTTTCTTCCAAGGAGCAGGCGTCTTTTAATTTCATGGTTGCAGTCACCATCTGCAGTGATTTTGGAGCCCCAAAAAATAAAGTCTGCCACTGTTTCCCCATCTATTTCCCATGACCTGATGGGATCAGATGCCATGATCTTCGTTTTCTGAATGTTGAGCTGTAAGCCAAGTTTTTCACTCTCCTCTTTCACTTTCATCATGAGGCTCTAGTTTTTCTTTGCTTTCTGCCATAAGGGTGGTGTCATCTGCATATCTGAGGTTATTGATATTTCTCCCAGCAATCTTGATTCCAGCTTGTGCTTCCTCCAGCCCAGTGTTTCTCATGATGTACTCTGCATATAAGTTAAATAAGCGGGATGACAGTATACAGCCCACCAGGCTCCTCCGTCCATGGGATTCTCCAGGCAAGAATACTGGAGTGGGTTGCCATTTCCTTCTCCAGGGGATCTTCCCGACCCAGGGATCAAACCCAGGTCTCCTGCATTGCAGGCAGCAGCTTTAACCTCTGAGCCACCAGGGAAACCCATACAGCCTTTACGTACTCCTTTTCCTATTTGGAACCCGTGTGTTGTTCCATGTCCAGTTCTAACCATTGCTTCCTGACCTGTATACAGATTTCTCAAGAGGCAGGTCAGATGGTCTGGTATTCCCATCTCTTTCAGAATTTTCCACAGTTTATTGTGATCCCCATAGTCAAAGGTTTTGCAATAGTCAATAAAGCAGAAATAGTTGTTTTTCTGGAACTCTCTTGCTTTTTCAATGATCCAGTGGATGTTGACAATTGATCTCTGGTTCCTCTGCCTTTTCTAAAACCAGCTTGAACATCTGGAAGTTCACGGTTGATATGTTGTTGAAGCCTGGCTTGGAGAATTTTGAGCATTACTTTACTAGCGTAAATCTTTAATCCAGTTTTCTGTTTTTGAGCTTGTGTTCCCTCCCTATTGTTTGACCTGAGGCCAAATTATGGTGGAGGTAATGAAGATAATGGCGACCTCCTTCAAAAGGTCACATGCATGCATTGCTGCAGTCAGTGCCCCTGACCCTGCAGCAAGCCACCATCAACCCATGCCTCTGCTGGAGACTTCTGGAAACTCACAGGCAAGTCTGGGGCAGTCTCTTGTCACTGCTCCTTTCTGCTGGGTCCTGGTACACAGAAGGTTCTGTGTGCCCTCCAAGAGTCTGTTTCCCCAGTCCTGTGTAAGTTTTGGCAGCTCTATGGTGGGATTAATGGTGACTTCCTCCAAGAGGGCTTATGCCATACCCAGGTCTGCTGCACCCAGAGCCCCTGCCCGTGCAGCAGGCCACTGCTAACCTGTACCTTCGCAGGAGACACTGAAACACAGCTCTGGCTCAGTCTCTGTGGGGTATCTGGGTCCTGGTGCGCACAAGGTTTGTTTGAGCCACCTGAGCATCTCTGGTGGGTAAGGGGTTTAATTCTAAACGCGATTTCGCCCCTCCTACTATCTTGCTGGGGCTTCTCCTTTGCCCGTGGATGTGGGATATCTTTTTTGTTGGGATCCAACATTCTCCAGTTGACTGTTGTTCAGCAGCGAGTTGTAGTTTTGGAATTCTTGCAGAATTTGAGCGCACGTCTCTCTATTCTACTGTCTTATACCACAAATCTTAAAGAGATGGGAATACCAGACCATCTGATCTGTCTCTTGAGAAACCTATATGCAGGTCAGGAAGCAACAGTTAGAACTGGACATGGAACAACAGACTGGTTCCAAATAGGAAAAGGAGTACGTCAAAGCTGTATATCAGATTCCTTCACTTGGGCTGCTATCCCATCCCTGGAGCTTGAACAGGCTTGGGTCCCACTGCTGGACTGGAGTGTGGTCAAGACAGCATGGCACGGTGCCCTTCACTGAACACTTTTTAAACGTCTACTGTCTGCTGTGTTCTGGCTGGGACCATAGTCCCGAGACATCTATGAATATGGTTAGATAATTCTTTGTAGTAGTAGAAACTATCTTGCTTACTCAGCTGGAACTTAAAGTAGACACTTTCTAGAGTTTTCTTCTGGATACCTTTTTTCAAGGGATTGTAAAATGTGAGGAAGAATCAAAAAAATGTGCTTCTGGTCTTTACTATTAATGTTATGTGCACATCTTAGTGGCTGGGAGGAAATACACAAAGAGAACTTTATATCTCTTAGGTAACATTACTCTTTAATTTGGATGTGATGCTTGGAGATATTTTAATGGTGACAGGGTGCCTGCACAGGGTCCAATATATCATTGGACCGAGGTTTTTCCTAACGTTATCAATGAAGATTCTAGGTTAAACTTTTAATTCTCTAGTAGCAACAGTAAGAGGCCCAGGAATTTAACAAGCAGAACATTGCAAAACAGGAAACAAAAACAAAACATAGGTGTAGAGCAGCAATGTTCAAGAAATGAAGTGGATACTCTTTCAAATTCCAGAGCCTGGCCCCTTTGTGGCTATTATTTGGGATCCTTGGCAAGATGCTCGCAAAAGTCAACTCCTTTGAGCCCTCTGAATTCAGGATCTGTGGTATCAAATATTATGTTCACACTGAACAGTATTGAGGGAGGTGGGGCATGGGGAATTGGATGAAGGTGGTCAAAAGGTACAAACTTCCCGTTATAAAAAGTACTGAGTAGTGCATAATATGATAACTGTACTTAACTGATGTGTGGTATGTTATGTTATGTATGAGGTATGGTATATTTGAAAGTTGCTAAGAGAGTAAATCCTGAAAGTTCTCATCACAAGGGAAAAAAACCACTTTTTTGTTGTGGGGGGGAACTATATGAGGTGATGGATGTTGACTAAACTCTTGTGTCAGTCATTTCACACTAATATATGTCAAGTCATTGTACTCTGTATCTTAAAGTCACACAGTGCTGTATGTCAATTATATTTCAATAAAACTGGAGGGAAAGAGAAGATGTGACATATACGTGTGTATACACACACACACACACACATACCACACAATGGAATATTATTCAGCTTTAAAAAATAAAAGGGAAATCCTGCCATTTGCTATAACATGGATCAATCTAGAGGACCTTATGCTAACTGAAGTAAGCCAGACGCAAAGATACAAATACTGCATGACCTGCCATAGGTGTGAAATCTAAAATAGTCAAACTCATAGAAGCAGAGAGTAGAAGGGTAATTACCTGGGACCATAAACTGGGAGGGGAAAATAGGGAAATGTTAGTCAAGGGTTTTAAAATGTTAGTTATACAAGATGAACAAATTTTGGAGATATAATGAAGAGCAATGTGACTATATACTGTATACTTGAAATTTGCTAAATAGGTAGATCTTAAGTGTTCTTGCTACAAAATTAAAAAAAGAAATAACAATGTGAAATGATGTTACTGTCTTTGATTAATAAGTTTGATTGTGATGATTACTGCACAATGTTTATGTCAAGTTACACATCTAAATATATAGTGTTAGTTGTTCAATCAAGTCTGACTCTTTGTACCCCCACGGACCATAGCCTGCTAGGCTCTACTGTCTGTTGGATTTCCCAGGCAAGAATACTAGAGTGGGTACTATCTCCTTCTCCAGGGGATCTTCCTGATCCAGGGATCGAACCTGGTCTCCTGCATTGCAGGCAGATTCTTTATCCTCTGAGACACCAAGGAAGTCCCATTTGTCAATTATATCTCAATGTAGTTGGAACATTTTTAAAAAAACATTTTGACAGTAAATAGAAACTAATATGGGCTTCCCTGGTAGCTCAGTGGTAATGAATCTGCCTGCCAATGCAGGAGACATATGTTTAATCTCGGGGTCGGGAAGATGCCCTGGAGAAGGAAATGGCAACCCACTCCGATATTCTTGCTTGGGAAATCCGATAGACAGAGGAGCCTGGTGGGCCACAGTCCATGGGGTCACAAAAGAGTGAGACATATCTTGGCGACTAAACAGCTCAGCAACAACATCCCATCTCATTTCATAAAAGATATTCTTAATTTGAAAAATAGACAGGCTAGTCTCTAAATTAAGGCCTGGCTAAGAAGGCAGAAAACACTATAACATCAAACACATTATTAAGGACAGAGGTGCTTGAGGTATATTTGTCATTAACCATTGCTTTGGACAATTCATCATTACTTTTATGACTCTGCTTTCCTCTCAAACCAAAATGACGATGTCCACAATTTCCTAATTAGCTAAGCATCAAAATTTAACATGTTAGTGTTTGAAAGTGCTCTTATTAAGCCCACACAAAACAGAACAAAGTGAAGAATTCTGCCTGTTTTTTAAAGAGAGAAACTAAAGCGAGTGGGGAAAGACTTGTACTCTATCAAATTTGGATTCTATCCTGAACAAAAGAGACTTTCCCCGAGGGATCAAGAGAATTTGAAACAAAAGAAGCCACACAATTGCAGAAAATTTGAAGTCATATGCCCTGGAAATGGGAAAGTTAGTTTGTGATTTGAGGCTGAGGGAGAAAATCAAAGTAAAATCTCTGTCAAATGATGTCATCCATTCTGAAATAGATGGCATTTTTTCCTGCTATTTTGAAGCAAGTCATGGAGGAATTTTCAACTACTGCAGTTTCCTTTAGTATGCCACTGAACGAAACGAGTACTGACAGGTCCGAGGGCAGCGACTTCTGGTTTCCATCTATTATGTGCATACCATGTCATTCAAAAAACAAAAACACATCTATTTTAAGAACCTCTTTTGGACACTTTAAAAGCAATCAATATCTTTGAAATGGCAAAAACCTTTTTGTCAAGCAAAACTTTAACGGTACTTCTCAACCTTTTCCCATTATGTCGTTGGCACACACAGAAAATAGAATCTTTGTATGGTGAAATGGAACAGATGGCAGCTCAGAGGAGCCTGCCCCCATCCCGTTGTTCCATGGATGGAAGGGAAATGTGCCGGGACACCAGTAACCCATTCAGGTACGAAGGCTAGAATGCTTCACTCTAGAATATCCGTGAAATTTGGTGAAGAAAGAAGCTCCATGTATCAACAAGTCTCACTCATGGTACTTGTCATCAAAACCTGCTCTAAGTTCTGCCTATAGCTAGGAAAGCCAGTGAGCCCCTTAAAAGAACTTTGTCGAGAAGTGTGAGTATTTGACACTCTTCTCAACTACACAGAAAATTGGTATACTTTCCCTAAGAACAGACTTGAAGAGCTTCATTGCATTTCAAACAAACATTTTACTTTTGCTACTATTCAGGTGTGGGGATAGGGGGACAAAGCCCATTCACGTATTCTTTAGTAAATTACTGAAGTCAGACACGATTGAGCGACTGAACTGAACTGAACTGATGTGAACATTTTGGTGCATACTTCGTGTGCACTTTCCTGGAGAGAACATCTATGATGGGTTTTTAAAAATGATTTTACTTATTTATGTATTTATTTTTGGCTGTGCTGGGTCTTCATTGCTGTGCTGGCTTTTCTCTAGTTGCACTGAGCAGGAGCTAGTCTCTAGTTGCAGTGTGTGGGCTTCTCGTTGCTGTGGCTCCTCTTGTTGTGGAGTATATGGGTTCTAGGGTATGAGGGCTCAGTAGTTGCGGCTCCCGGGCTCTATCGCACACGTTCAATAGTTGTGGCACACAGGCTTATTTGCTGCTCGGCATATGGGATCTTCTAGATCAGGGATCCTGCATTGGCAGGTGGCTTTACCATTGACCCACCAGGGAAGCCTCTGGATCCTTTTATTTTTTTTAATTAATTAATTTATTTATTTATTTTACTTTACAATATTGTATTGGTTTTGCCATACATCAACATGCATCCGCCACGGGTGTACATGTGTTCCCCATCCTGTACCCCCCTCCCACGTCCCTCCCCGTACCATCCCTCTGGGTCATCCCTGTGCACCAGCCCCAAGCTTCCTGTATCCTGCATCGAACCTGGACTGGCTTTGATTTGATTCACATTAGAGTCTACCTCTACATACTCCACCTCAAAGTTTATGGATTACTAAGAGTAAGTAGTAGTAGTAGTGTTAGTCACTCAGCTGTCTGACTCTTTAAAACTCCATGGACTGTAGCCTCCCAGGGTCCTCTGTCCATGGAATTCTCCAGGCAAGAATACTGGAGGGAGTTGCCATTTCCTACTCCAGGGATCTTCCCTATCAAGGTATTGCAGACAAGATTCTTTACCATCTGAGCCCCCAGGGAAGCTGTATCAGAATACAATTGATGAGAGAGGAATTGCCTAAAAACTGTACGAAGTTCTTTGCCTTTCCCTACACAGTGTAGTTGTAAGGAGAAGATGAAGTGTGCACAGTACTGGTTTTACTACTGACTTTGCTTTGCCTTACTTTTCTCTTCCTC
Source organism: Bos mutus (assembly GCF_027580195.1). NCBI lineage: Eukaryota > Metazoa > Chordata > Mammalia > Artiodactyla > Bovidae > Bos > Bos mutus. The sequence goes on along the minus strand of NC_091621.1, from coordinate 37,909,825 downwards.
TTCAAGTTTTGGTTGAAGGGCTTAGCAAGACATAAAATAATAAAGTTGAAAACTGTGACTGAAAGCTCTGTCACCACTGACTCTGTTTAGGACATGGGTATTTCTCTAACAAACTCTTTTTCTACATCAAAGTGATGTATTTATTGCTCCATCAAATCTGCCTTTCTGTAAAACAAACATTGTAACTAAAGCTCATATTTATTGCACACTTACTATGTGCTGGGCACTGTATTGAGGACTTTAGAGTAATCTCATTTAACCATCACAACAGTCCTATGAAGGAGGTACGGAAATTATCCCTGCTATACAGATGAGAAAGTCGGACTAAGAGATGGTTAAGTATTTTATTCCCATCATGTGAAACTAGATGTCCATCCTGGCAGCCTGGACTCAAACCCAACACTGTTGATCAATTCAGGTTCTTTTATTTAAGGACGTGATAGTGGCAAGGAGCTATCTTCTTCCTCTTCTATGTTAACAAAGGCAGTGTCATATTTTTTCAGTTGGCTAGTAAGAACTTTGGGAAACAAACATCTTACTTTCCTAAAGCCTTTGTGTGTGTGTGTGTGTGTGTGCTTAACATGTAAGATTAATTCCTAGTTTGTGTAGCTGTTAATAAAATGTGAGTCAGAATTTAAGGCTGGTATGTCCTACAATACCATTTTAATCCATGTTTTTTTCATCTTAATAGGATGCATTTCAGGTATATTTTGGGTTTTATCATAAATATCCTTCTTGACTTTAAAAGGTCAATGCCAAGTAGAGGTTTTCCAAAATTAGGATTTTTTTTAGATTTGGCATAATATCAGTAGGATTATTTCTTATTATTCCTCTGAGAATAATTGAAAAGATCACAATAGTATAGTTTCCATTTTTCCCTTCCAGGCCTTTATATAATTATTGAATATGTTTTCTTATATGCATATTAAATTTATACATATATTATTTAGGTCTACTTACAGTATAAATCCACAGTAGTGTCAAATTTTAGTTTAAACAGAATTTTAATGCATAGAGCTTTACATACAAACAAATATTAACTTTTGGAGTTTATATTATGTGCCTTATAACATTATTTATACATTATATATAACATTATTATAACAGAGGATGAGATGGTTGGATGGCATCACCGACTGGATGGACACGAGTTTGAGCAAGCTCCAGAGTTGGTGATGGACAGGGAAGCCTGGCGTGCTGCAATCCATGGGGTCGCAAAGAGTCGGACACAACTGAGCAACTGAACTGAGCTGAATTATATGCCTTGCCTCATTGAATAGTTTAAAAGTAGCATTTTGTACAAAACTAGCATTTTTTATAAAACACACCAGAATAAAGCCACCCCAAGACACTCAAAAAGAGCTGATACACACTATTTTAATAAAAATTAACTTAAAGTGCAATAAAGATGAACATAGAAGTATGAAGTTAACACATGTACACACACACAAACTTAGAATGTATTATAAGACACTCTATATCTTCATCTTCATTATGATCTTTTAATTACATTTCTGGCTCTTTTCTTACCATTGGCTTGGCAATTGATGGATTCCGTCATGACTATTCTGTCATAGCTATGACTTGCTGTCTTGCCAGAGCACGTACACTACTTCAGTTCAGTTCAGTTCAGTTCAGTCACTCAGTCGTGTCTGACTCTTTACGACCCCATGAATCGCAGCATGCCAGGCCTCCCTGTCCATCACCAACTCCTGGAGTCCACCCAAACCCATGTTCATTGAGTTGGTGATGCCATCCAACCATATCATCCTCTGTCATCCCCTTCTCCTCCTGCCCTCAATCTTTCCCAACATCGGGGTCTTTGCCAATGAGTCAGCTCTTCACAACAGGTGGCCAAAGTATTGGAGTTTCAGCCTCAGCATCAGTCCTTCCAATGAACACCCAGGACTGATCTCCTTTAGGATGGACTGGTTGGATCTCCTTGCAGTCCAAGGGACTCTCAAGAGTCTTCTCCAACACCACAGTTCAAAAGCATCAATTCTTCGGCGCTCAGCTTTCTTCACCATCCAACTCTCACATCCATACATGACTACTGGAAAAACCATAGCCTTGACTAGACGGACCTTTGTTGGCAAAGTAATGTCTCTGCTTTTGAATATGCTATCTAGGTTGGTCCTAACTTTTCTTCCAAGGAGTAAGCGTCTTTTAATTTCATGGCTGCAATTACCATCTGCATACACTACTACACAGCCCCAAAATCTGCTGCCATGTAGCATGTTGTCTCCTTTTTCACAGACTCAGGAGAAGTGGAGGGAAGTCACTGAAAATGGCCATTTAATAGCCCAATATCACAAACTAATAACATGAACTTGACTTCGACTTTCATCCTCATCACTGACGATGTAAGTATGAAGTAAGTCATCACATTAGATCTATGGGTTAAAAAGGGGAGATGCACACCAATATACATAATGTATCCAATGAAATGTAATTCCTTTTTTTTTTAAGCTATGGAGATCTAAAAATACACATAAATACAATATTTTATTTGATTTGCACATTAAATTTTCTAGGCACATGAGGAGTATCTGTTAGCAACTGATTTCTCTTAAAAGTAAGAATTTGGCATGCTGATCTGGCTTGCATAATTTCTAAGAAAGAGGCTCTATGATGGTATTATTCCTAAGAAAAATAGCATGAATTCTGAGTTATTTTTAAGATAGGGAACATATGGTATTGTGTTTTATATTCTCCACATATTGTGAGGCACGCCTCCCAATACTGCATGTGGAGTAGGTACTCACTTATTTGTTAAATACCTAAATCAGCAGGCCTCTGATAGAGGCCTTTTCCTTTTTACTTGCTTTACACGTCTCCAATATGCTTCTTTTAAACTTAATTATTGATTGACTTTATTTACTATATTTGGAGCAATTCTTTCAAAAAATTAAAACATCAGAGTCCTTACTATGACATCTGAGTCTCAGAGATTTCCGTATTTTTGTGGTGACATATATAGGGCAGGCCACTGTGATGCTCCATCACTCACCTTTCCCTCTGATGAACAAAATGGTTTTGGCAAAGTTAAGACTCACACAGGATTTAACTGTTTAAGTGCTTTTTGTTTGTTTCTTTCTGTCCTCATTCCATAGATGAACTCAAGAATTTGGGCAAGTTAAATACCCACATTATAGTGCCAGGTGCATAGATATAAATAGGTGCTCAATAAATACTGCATTTGATATAAAATGTTAAAATGGGTGGGGCAAGATTTACTCTATTAAATGTGACCTATCATATTGTGTTCCTCCTGAGGTTCTAGTGGATCCTTTCTCCTTATTTATTATAATTCCTTATTCTTTTAAAACTTTCAGTTCAAAACAGTGACTTGCATTTATGAAGTGAAAGTCATTCAGGTATGTCTGACTTTGGTGACCCCAAGGACTATACAGTCCATGGAATTTTCCAGGCCAGGATACTGGAGTGGGTAGCCATTCCGTTCATCCAGGGGATCTTCCCAACCCAGGAATCGAACTCAGGCCTTCCATATTACAGGCGGATTCTTTACCAGCTGAGCCACTAAGGAAGCCCTCAGAACTAAAGCATGGCATCTTTTCATCTTCTTTCTTGTTCCCGTTGCTGTGGAAATGAAGATGTTAATATATTTACAGAGCTGCCTTGGATGGTTTCACAGGTTGAGCCATGGACATTTCCAGGGGCTGCTATTCATAGAGACAGCAATACTGAATGAAGCCTCCTATCATAATTTGGGTTCTCCTGAAAGTAGACCCTCAGGCAAGGATTTCAGAGTGAGAATTTATTTGGAAAGTGGAGAAAACAATACAGCAGGAAGGTGGGGAAGTGACACCAGGAAAAAGGAAGATAGCTAATAAAGGGTACATTATGTAGCCAGTTACTCCAGTGGGTGGCTGAAGCTTGATTCCATGGAAGAACTCTGGGAAAGAGTTCAAAACATTCCTCAGAATTGCCCCAACTGCAGGGGGAGGAAGCTGTAGTATTTATACACCAACTGCTAAGATGAGTTATTGGATGAGGACTGTTAGGATGGGTGTGGGAGTGTTGATCCCTTGGCACCTTGGCCTGCTGGAAGCAATGGCTGGTGCTTTCTGTGGTTCTGGGGTGAGGTGGGGAGTGGAGGAATGGAGTCCCCAAAGGCAGTTTCAGACACTGAGAGTAAAAGTTGGCTAGAACACAACAAAAGGCCGGAGCACTACAGAGTCTGCTCCAATTCCCTACAGTTGGGTAGAAACAGTTCTTACAACAGTGTATGGTACCATGGTGCATTGTGCATATATTTATTTAATCTGATATTTTAATTCCATATCATTAATCTAATTTTTCCTTTTTATTCTTTTGTGTCTTCTAGGCAAGTTATTAAATATTGTTTGTTTATTTGTTTTTATAGTGGCTGGCTGTGTTTAGTGTCCAAGTATTATTTAACAGATGTTGCATCACACAATACTATCTGCTTGACTAAATGTACTAAGAGATATCATCCTGACTTTTGACATATAATACACTATAAAAGTTTCTATTTATTACTTCTTTTTTTCTCTGTTGATATCCTAAATGTTTTCTGAATTCAGCTCTATTTAACTCTCTGGGGGATAACCATGGTTTTATTACCTTATATTTCTTTAGCGTTTTTCTTCCCATCACCAACTATTTATTAAAAACGTAATATACAGTCATAATAAAAAGTCAAACTGAATAGAAGAGTATAATCATTACCTTCACTACAGTTCCCCATTACCATCAACCTTCAGAAGAGGCAGACATGCTTAATAATCTGGCTCTGACATTTACTATTTGTGTGACCTTGGACAAGGAATGTTGCCTTTCTGTGCCTCAATTTCCTCAGTTGCAAAACAGGAAAAATAAAGTTCTACACCTCACAGGCATGTTTAGACAATGTATAGATATAATCTAAGCAAAGGTTTTAGGATGAAAGCTAGCATGTAGTGTGTGTGTTTACATATTAGCTATTATTCTGTCTCTTTCCTACATATGTAAGCACACAGGTCAGTTTTTTCCTACACAAATGGAAAGCAATGTAACTTTTTGATTCTAACTTTGGCTTCTACATATACGTGCTTTGTTCTTTTTAACAATTGCATAACATTGGCAGAAAAATTGTTTTAGTTATCCATTATGAACCATTTCATAGTTTGACAATGTTTGTTACTACAAGGTGATTTCCTAAATAAATTGAAAAATGGGATTTTTGCACTATTATATATATTGCCTTTTTATCCTGCCAGATGGTCTGATGTTCAGAATTAGACACACATTTGGAATTTGTTCACTTTATTGTAACAGTCCATATTCCACTGAATTCTGAAGGTTATTGCCTATGAATACTGGTGTCATAAGATATATAGACATATAATCTATTGTATTAATTAGGATTAGGTTTGTTTACAAGTGATAGTAATCAAATAAGTTAAATAAGAATATTTCTCTCTTATGTAAAAGTATATAAATACTATGTAAATAGTACTGTGGTGCATGTGTGGGTGCTAAGTCGCTTCAGTCATATTGGACTCTTTGCAGCCCTATGGACTATAGCCCGCCAGGCTCCTCTGTCCATGGGATTCTCCAGGCAAGAATACTGGAGTGGGATGCCATGCCCTCCTCCAGGGGATTTTTCCCATCCAGGTATCAAACCCACATTTCCTGTGACTCCTGCAGTGCAGGTGGATTCATTACCTGCTAAACCACTGGGGAAGCCCAAATGGTACTTTTGCTGCTGCTGCTGCTAAGTCGTTTCAGTCATGTCCGACTCTGTGCGACCCCATAGACGGCAGCCCACCAGGCTCCCCTGTCCCTGGGATTCTCCAGGCAAGAACACTGGAGTGGGTTGCCATTTCCTTCTCCAATGCATGAAAGTGAAAAGTGAAAGTGAAGTCACTCAGTCGTGTCTGACTTTCAGCGACCCCATGGACTGCAGCCCACCAGGCTCTTCCGTCCATGGGACTCTCCAGGCAAGAGTACTGGAGTGGGGTGCCATTGCCTTCTCTGAATGGTACCTTTAGAGTGGTGCAAAACACAACATGTGAAGTCCAAGAAGACTGCTCCAGTTCCAGGCATCACATCTGCATTCCAGCAGCAGGAAAGAGACAGGAATAAAGAAAGAGGGCGAAGGAGACATCAACTACATTTATTAAGGTGTGTATTAAAATACACATAAGATAAAATTTGCCATCTTAACCTTTTTAAGTGTATGGTTAGTTTAGTAGTGGCATTAAGTACATTCACATTGTTGTGGATGCATCATTACAATCTATATCCAGATTGGAACAAGGTTATGCTCAAAATCCTTAGAGCTAGGCTTTATCTATATCTATATCCAGATAACTTTTCCATCTTCCCAAACAGAAACTTGCTATTGGGCTGCCGTCTATGGGGTCACACAGAGTTGGACACGACTGAAGTGACTTAGTGGCAGCAGCAGCAATCTCTAAGTCATGTCCAACTCTTAGTGACCCCATGGATCATAGCAAGCCAGGCTCCTCTCTCCTTCACTATCTCCCTGAGTTTGCTCAAATTCATGTCCTTTGAGTAGGTGATGCTGTCTAACAGTCTCATCCTCTGCCACCCCCTTCTCCTTTTGCCTTCAATCTTTCCCAGCATCAGGGTCTTTTCCATTGAGTTAGCTCTTTTCATCAGGTGGCCAAAACATTGGAGCTTCAGCTTCATCAGTCCTTCCAAAAAATATTCAGGGTTGATTTCCTTTGGGATTGACTAGTTTGATCACCTTGCAGTCCAAGGAACTCTCAAGAGTCTTTTCCAGAACCACAGTTTGAAAGCATCAATTTTGTGGTACTCAGCCTTCTTGGACCATAGTCCAACTCTCACATCCGTACATGACTACTGGAAAAACCATAGCTTTGATTATATGGACCTTTATGCAAAGTGATGTCTCTGCTTTTTAATATGCTGTATAGGTTTGTCATAGCTCCCTGGTGGCTCAGATGGTAAAGAATTTGCCAACAATGCAGAAGGTACAAGTTTGATCCCTGGGTCAGGAGGATCTGCTGCAGAAGGGAAGGGCTACTCATTCCGGTATTCTTGCCTGGAGAATTCCATGGACAGAGGAGCCTGGCAAGCTACAGTCCATGGGGTCACAAAGAGTTGGACACCACTGAAAGACTGACACACACAACACTTCCTAAAAGTGTCTTTTAATTTCACGGCTGCAGTCACCATCCATAGTGATTTTGGAGCCCAAGAAAAGAAAATCTGTCACTGCTTCCACTATCCCCCCTTCTATTAGCCATGAAGTGATGAGACTGGATGCCATGATCTTCGTTTTTTGAATGTTGAGTTTCAAGTCAGCTTTTTTACTCCCCTCTTTTACCCTCATCAAGAGAGTCTTTAGCTCTTTTTCACATTGCCATTTGGGTGGTATCATCTGCTATTTGAGATTGTTGAGATTTCTTCTGACAATCTTGATTCCAGCTTGGGATTCATCCAGCCCAGCATATCACTTGATGTACTCTGCATATAAATTAAATAAGCAAGGTGACAATATACAGCCTAGACTACTCCTCTCCCAATTTTGAACCAGTCAGCTGTTCTATATCTGGCTCTAACTGTTGCATCTTGATCTGTGTACAGGTTTCTCAGCAGGCAGGTAAGGTGGTCTGGTATTCCCATCTCTTCAAAAATTTTCCACAGTTTGTTGTGATCTACACAGTCAAAGGCTTTTGCATAGTCAATGATAAAGAAGTAGATGATTTTCTGGAATTCCTTTGCTCTCTCCATGATCTAACAAATGTTGGCAATTTGATCTCTGGTTCCTCTGCCTTTTCTAAACCCAGTTTCTACACCTGGAAGTTCTTGGCTCACATACTGCTATAGCCTAGCTCTAAGGATTTTGAGCATAACCTTGTTCCAAGGAGGGGCAGTGGTAAAGAACTCACCTGCCAATGCAGGAGATGCAGGAGACACGGGTTCAATCCCTGGGTCAGGAAGATCCCCTGGAGATGAAAATGGCAACCCACTCCAATATTCTTGCCTGGAAAATTCCACAAAGAGAGGAGCCTGGTGGGCTATAGTCCATAGGGTCGAAAAGAGTCAGATATGATGGAGCACTCTGCTACTACTTGCTCGCGTGTGAAATGAGCACAGTTGTGCAGCAATTTGTACATTCTTTAGCATTGCCCTTCTGTGGGACTGGAATGAAAGCTGACCTTTTTCAGTCCTGTGGCCACTGCTGAATTTTCCAAATTCGCTGACATATTGAGTATAGCACTTTAACAGCATCATCTTTTAGGATTTGAAATAGCACCACTGGAATTCCATCACCTCCACTAGCTTTGTTTGTAGTTGTGCTTCCTAAGGCCCAGTTGACTTCACACTCCAGCATGTCTGGCTCTAGGTAAGTGACCACACCACCATGGGTATCCAGGTCATTAAGACCTTTCTTGTACGATTCTGTGTATTCTTGCCACCTCTCCTGCTGATCTCTTCTGCTTCTCTTAGGTCCTTACTGTTTTTGTCCTTTATCATGCCCATGCCTGCATGAAATGTTCACTTGATATCTCCAATTTTATTCAGCAGATCTCTAGTCTTTCTCTTTCTATTGTTTTCCTCTATTTCTTTGCATTGTTCATTTTAAAAGTCCTTCTTATCTCTCCTTGCTATTCTCTGGAACTCTGCATTCGTTGGGTATATTTTTCCCTTTTTCCCTTGCCTTTTGCTTCTCTTCTTTCCTCAGCTATTTGTAAAGCCTCCTCAGACAATTGCTTTGCCTTCTTGCATTTCTTTTTCTTTGAGATGGTTTTTCTCACTGCCTCTTGTACATCATTGTGAAGTATCATTCATAGTTCTTCAGAAACTCTGTGTACCAGATCTATTTCCTTAAATCTATCCATCACCTCCATTCTATACTCGTTATAAGGGATTTGATTTAACTCATACCAGAACTGCCTAGTGGTTTCGCCTACTTTCTTATCCCCTATTGAATTTTTCAATAAAGCTCATGATCTGAGCCACACACAGCTCCAGGTCTTGTTTTCACTGAGTATATATAGAAGTTCTCCATCTCAGCTGCAAAGAAGATAATCAGTCTGATTTTGATATTAACCATCTGGTGATGTACATGTGTAGAGTCGTCTCTTCTGTTGTTGGAAAAGGGTGTTTGCTATTAACAGCATGTTCCCTTGGCTCTGTACCCATTGAAGAATAACTCCTCAGTCTCTCCTCTCCCCAGTGCCTGGAAACCACCATTCTATTTTCTGGCTCTATGAATTTGACTATGCTGTGTACCGTGTATGAGTGGAATCACACTGTAGTTGTCTTTTTGTGATTGGAATTTTTCATTTAACATAATGTGTTCTAGGTTCATCCGTGTTGTAGCATGTGTGCAAATTTCCTTCCTTGTTAAGGCTGAATAAAGTACTACATTTTGTATATCCATTTATCCAACTTGTGTTGCTTCCACTTTTTGGCTATTGTCAAGAACGCTGCTAAGAAACATAGATGTCCAAATATCTCTTGGAGTCCTTTCTTTTAATTCTTTTAAGTATGTATCCATACGTGGAATTGGTATATCATGTGGTAACTCTATTTGTAACTTTTTGAGAAATTGTCATCCTGCTTTCTATAGCATCCTGCTTTCATTTTGCATTCCTACCAGTAGTGCACAAAGGTTCTAATTTCTCTGCATCCTCACCAACATTTGTTATTTTCAGGCGTTCTGATAATATCCACTGTAATGCACATGAAGTGATATCTCATGTGGTTTTTCTCTATCATCTCTCTAAAGATTCCTGATGTTGAGTATCTTTTCACGTACTTATTGGCCATTTGTATATCTTCTTTGGAGAGATGTCTACTTAACTCCTTTGTCCATTTTTCAATTGGATTGTTTTCTTCTTGCTGTTTGCCAGTTGTAAGAGTTCTTGATATATTTGGGGCATGAACCCCTTATCAGATACATAATTTGCAAATATTTTTTCCCACTCCACAGGCTGCTGTTTCACTCTGTTGATAGTATCATTTGATGCATAAAAGTATTACATTTTGATATAAACTAATTTATTTGTTTCTTATTTTGTTGCTTGTGCTTTTATGTGGGGAATCATTACCAAATCCAATGTCATGAAGCTTTCCTTCTGTGTTTTCTTTGAAGAGTTTTATAATTTTGCTGTTATATTTAGGTCTTTGATCCATATTAGATTAGCTTTTGTAAATGTGTTAGGTAGGGTCCAGTTTCATTCTTTTGCATATAGATATCTAGTTTCCCCAACACCATTTGCTTAAAAGACTCCAGCTACCCTCTGCAGAAGGTAAACCTCAGTGGCTCAGAGGTTAAAGCGTCTGCCCGCAATGCGGGAGACCTGGATTCCACCTCTGGGTCGGGAAGATCCCCTGGAGGAGGAAATGGCAACCCACTCCAGTATTCTTGCCTGGAGAATCCCATGGATGGAGAAGCCTGGTGGGCTACAGTCCACGGGGTTGCAAAAAGTCAGACACGACTGAGCAACATCATTTTCACTTTCACTTTCACCCTCTGCATAAAGTCTTGTAAACTGCCAGGTAGCACTTTCATGTACATCCCTCTGGCCAAAACTTAGCCAGAGCGTTATATTTAGCTTCAAGGACTGGCAAATGTAGTTGGTAAAAGCTATTTTGAAAAACAAAATTAAAAAACAGTCTTAAATCTTTTCCTTTTCATCTTCTATCTTGAAAGAAAGAAAGAAAGTGAAATCGCTCACTCGTGTCCGACTGTTTGCGACCCCATGGGCTGTAGCCTACCAGGCTCCTCTGTCCATGGGATTTTCCAGGCATTTGTGACCCCATGAACTGTAGCCTACCAGGCTCCTCTGTCTGTGGGATTTTCCAGGCAAGAGTACTGGAGTGGATTGCCATTTCCTTCTCTAGGGGATCTTCCCAAACCAGGGATTGAACCCAGGTCTCCTGCATTGTAGACAGACGCTTTACCATCTGAGCCACCAGGGAAGATCTGTAAAAATAGTGTTGTCTAGTGTACATCCAGGTATCTACATTAATTTTGATAGAACAGTTGCATTTTATGCAAGTATTATATTCTTGAAGGTCTGGTATAATATCCCAATAGGAATAAATATAAAATGAATGGTGGTGGTGGAGGTACTGTGGGCTAGAATACTATTTCAGAGCCTATAAATCTATTACAGTGATATTGATCTTGCAGCTGAGTCACCAGCATTTTTTCTCCATTATCCTTGCCCAGATACTAGACGGTTTTAAAGGTTAAAAATGTGTTGCTGCATTGAAGTGCCGCTGCATGTAAGTGTCTCAGCATCACTTCTGATATTTTGCAGTGAGCCCTATTCCAAACAAACAATACTGCCTGTTGTGGAACTTGACTTCTTCAGAGCAATTTATCACATTTAACTTCTTCCAAAGCTATTAATATGGGAGAGAGTTTTCAAGCACCATTGTGGGCACATGTTTTCAGGCTATTAAAAACAATTTTACATTAGAATAATGGCAAGTGTTAATCTGAAAAATAATCACCAATGATTCCATTCCAAACTATACAAACGGGATGTTCATAAAGGATAGATAGGCATTTCTGTTTGAGCTGCTGTGGTGACAAGAACATGAAAAATATTTACTTGCTTACCAATTCTGAAATTACGTGATTTTTAATAATTGCACAATTCTTGGTATTTTAAAAACAATTCTCAAATTAACATCTAAAATGAGACTTTGTTAATACTTTTATTTTGCTACTAAATCTTTGTATAAAGTGGTTCCCTACTGTATCTAGTGTCTTGGTGAGGTGATGAAAGAAAAACAGATATGTAAAGTGTGTAATCACTAAGTTTAAACGTTTTATTTTATTTTTTTGTAACATAGCAATTTTATTTTTTAAATTTATTTACTTTAATTGGAGGCTAATTACTTTATAATATTGTAGTGGTTTTATTTTTTAAGGAAGACTATTTGCTCTAAAATACTGGGAGTGGAGGTGTGATGAGAAGGGGTTACAGATGAAACAAAACTGGCTATAGGTTGTAATTATTGAAATGATGGGTATCGGGAGTTTATTTTATTATTTTCTTTAGTGTACATTTGAAAATTTCTGTGATGGAAAGTTAAAAGTAAATAAAGAAGGCTTGTTTTGTTAACATGAACTTATACCTAATTGGATTGATTTTCTCTGCCTTTATTTTTTAATCAGAAAAATAGAAAAATGTGGGGAGAGGCAGTGTAACATACATACCTTGGTCAGACGCATCTTTTGAAAGGGACAGGTATTGTTTATAAAATTAGCAACCCTGAAAAAAAATGAGATTTTCATTGGCTAATTCTAAACTTGAAGACTCAATAGAAACTTCCTGAGAAGGAGGTAACCCTCACTGATATTGAATGCTGAATAAGAATGCTGGCGTCATAGCCTCAGGTGGAGGGTTGTGAATAATTCTTACTGATAGACAGCAACAAGGAAAAGAACTGTATTTAATTCCTGGGATTCACCCTCCTAGCTTTCCCTTTAGACTCAGAGAATTAATTGTTTCTTCTGTTCAAAGTGAACTCCTATATCTGAACTGTTGATCACATCTATTACACCTCCTCTGGGATTTTATTACATCAACTATTCCTGTATTCCTGTTCTCATATACTCAGCCTTTCTATCTACATTTGCTTCCCCATAGCATGACATTGTATTCAGATTTCCTGTAACTTCCCACCTGCCTCTAGCTAAGGCTTCTCTTGCCCACTTTCTCTTTCTATTCCTAAACAACTTTTCAAAAACATTGTATTTACTTGAGTTCTCCAATTTCTTACCTTTGTTCATTGTTCAGTCACAGAATGAGAGATATTGAAATTTTTTGTTGTTGTTTGGTTGCTAAGTAGTGTCTAACTCTTTTCGACCCCAAGGACTATAGCATGCCAGGCTCCTCTGCCCTCCAATATCTTCCAGAATTTGCTCCAATTGATGTCCATTGCATTGGTGATGCTATCTAACCATCTCATCCTCTCCCACCCCATTCTCCTTTCACCTTCAATCTTTGCCAGCATCTGGGTCTTTTCCAGTGAGTCACCTTTATCTTTTATCTTACCTTTAATTTACCATAATTAGACTACAACCATCATATCCCTGCACTGTAATGATGAAGACCACTAACTGCCTAATTAACAAATCCAAAAGCCAGTTTTAAGTCCTTGACTTATTTAATATCTCTAATTTCTTTTTTAAAAAATTTTAAGCAGGCACAGTTTTATGTACTTTATAAATACTAACCCATTTAAGCCCATATCCATCCTATGATATAGGTTTGTTATCTCCATTTTGTAGATAGACACAGGGAGGAAAAAAGATCGACTAATTTGTCCAGGGTCACCACTACTCCTATATTCCTTTAATGGTTTTGTTTGGTTGACTTGTTCCTGAAATGACCAGCTGGGATAGTCAGGAATGAACCTCCTCTGTGCACCCCTCCTCTACCTCCAATGTACTAATCCCTGGAAACTGTGACTATGTTAGGTTACATGGCCAAGGGGAATTGAGGTTGCAGATACAATTAAGATAACTAATCAGCTGATAGGGAGAATAGCATGGATTATCCAGGTAAACCCACTATAATCACAAGGGTCCTTAAAAAATGAAAGAGTTGGGAATTCCTTGGCAGTCCAGTGGTTAGGGCTCTGTTCTTCCATTTCAGGGAGCATGGGATCAGTCCCTGGTTGGGGAACTATGATTCTATAAGCTGCATGGTGTGTCCAAAAAAAGAACAACAAAAACAAACGTGGAAGGAGGCAGAATAAGAGAGTCAAAAGAAAGTGGTGTGACAACAGAAGCAAGAGCAGAGTGATATGATCTGAGGCTTACTGGACCCACTGTTGGTGGCTTTGAAGACAAGAAAAATGCCCAGGAATCCAGGTGGCCTCCAGAAGATGGAAAGGGCAAGGAAGTTAATTCTACCCTAGAGTCTTCAAATAGGAAAGCTACTCTGTACACACCTTGACTTTAGACCAGTGAGGTGTGTCTTGGACTTCTAAACCTATAGAACTGTAAGGTGATAAATTTGCATTGCTTTAAGCTACTAAAGTTGTAATTATTTGTTACAGCAGCAGTAGGAAACTCATACAATAGCTTATTTGGTTTGTCCTCCTATTTCTTCAACCATTTCTTCCCGGGATCCTTTCCTGGCTCCCTGTACTCTGGTCCCTTGATGGTTTGTTTTTCTGGAGCTCTGTCTTTAGCACCTCTTGTCATCACATGCATTTCTCTGGATAATATTACCCATTGTCATGATTATGGAGGGCTTCCCAGGTAGCTCACTGGTGAGAATCTGCTTGATAATCTAGGAGATACAGAAGATGAAGGTTTGATATCTGGGTCAGTAAGATCCCCTGAAGGAAGAAATGGCAACCCACTCCAGTATTCTTGCCTGGAAAATTCTGTGGACAGGGAAGCCCCAGTCCTTGGGGCCACAAAGAGTCAGACACAGCTGAGCGACTGAGCATGTACACACGTGTGCATCATTATGACCACTATTGATACTCTCACTTCTAAATCTGTACTTCTGACCCAAACAAAATCTTGCATTTAAGACATATATCCAACAGCTCCCAAGACCTTCTACCTCAAGGCCTACCAAGCTACTCATACATACCCTCCTTCTATAAAGCATCAATTCCTACCATATTTTCTGCCTGAGATCTATATAACTTAAATGAGAAACTCAGAAGTCATTGTTTAATCTTCTCTCTTATTTATTCTTTAAAAACCAAAAGTTGGTAAGTCCCGTTGATGTCACCTCTTTGATATTTCTCCAAACCATTTCCTTTTCACCATCTTCATCCCCACTCTTCTACTCCATTTCTTGCTTGGTTTTCATTAATTTCCTGGACTATAACAACCTCCTGCGACTTTTTGTTTAGCCTGTCACTCACCCCTCCTCAGCTATTTTCCATATAGCCACGAGAGGTACTTTTCAAAACACGAACCTAATCATGTTACTTCGTTGCTTAAAATTATTTACTGTTTACTCACTCTCTCAAATGCAAAACAAGTCAAAATAAGATCTGGCCCCAACCCAACTCCCTAGTCTCATGTGCTCCAGTCATACGGAAATGCTTATGGTTTCCTGACAAGCTGTGCTATTTAATACTTTGTGTTAAATACTTCGCAATACTATTCTTAATGTTTGGAATACTCTCCTTTTCTATCTGCTATCAGTTCAAGTATTATTTCATATGAGAAGCTTTCCTTGCTCCTCCCAGGTAGAATTAAACACTCTCTTTTGTTCTTCTGTACATTTCTGTTAGAGTACCTTTTACTCATTGCTATATTCACTTTCCTGTCCACCTTCCCCATTAAACTGAAGCTCTTGGTAAGTACAAAACAGGTCTTATTCACCTTTATATTCCTAGAATATAGCATAAAGCCTAGAATATATGAGGTATGTATTAATTGTTGAGTGCAATAAAGATATCTTGAGATTTGAGTCAGAGGGAAGCAGTGGTGTAGGGCACCTGGAGAACTCTGTTGCTATTGGAGAATATGGTAAAATATTGAAGCACAAAATGTTATGAACTTGAGATTCATAACCTTTGAGGTCTAGTCACTAATGTAGAAAACTAGTCAGCACTCCCTGTCTAGTTCAATGTCTGGTATATAGTGCATGCTTAAGAAATGTGTACAATGAAGGATTGGAAATATACAGGGATGAGGAGGGAGCAGAGACCATGATGGGGGTGGGATTAATTAGGAAGAAGGCATGAAACTTAGGCACTATTTATTGCAAGGAGAAATGTCAAGAGCATAGACATGGAAGGAGGAATGTGGGAGGTAGGAAGGTTAGGGAAACAAGGACTAGAGTACTTGGATACTGTAAAGGGTGCACATAGCAATGAATGACATGAGGGCAAGACAGGGAGACGTGAACATAGAGGGACAATACTGGCAGGCAAGGAGACCCCATGAGATGTCTCAGTGGTCCAGATGTGAGGTAAGTAAGCCCTAGACCAGTAGAGGGTATGGGATCAGAATGGAAAAGAGATGTGTGAAATGAAGGAAGGATTATTGAGAGAATTTCATGAAAAACTCCAGATGGAAAAGAGGGAAAGGAATAAAGATTGATTCCAAGGTTTTGAACCCCAGAGAAAAGACCAAATCACACAAGCATAGAAAAAAGAGCTGTCCCTGCAATAAAATGGAAGCATTTAGCCTTCCCAATTGTTTTATAAGATTGTGATAGAGTTAGGAGGCATCATGACCCTTCTAGAAACCAGATTATGATAAACAGATTCCCCTATGAACTCTGCAATAGTTTAGTGTGATCTACAAAGTAAACATTGCCATAGTTTTCTTTAGTCTTTTCCTTAGTTGCAAAATGAACACGTGATTAATAGAACTTGGAAAACGTGACCAAAGAACAAAGGGAAAAATTATTCATAAAACAATAACAATGAAAATCAAAATTTAGGGGTATATCATTTAGATTACTTTTTGATGTATTAATATGTCTTATACCCTTATGGCAGAAAGTGAAGAGGAACTAAAAAGCTTCTCGATGAAAGTGGAAGAGGAGAGTGAAAAAGTTGGCTTATAGCTCAACATTCAGAAAACTAAGATCATGGCATCTGGTCCCATCACTTCATGGGAAATAGATGGGGAAACAGTGGAAACAGTGTCAGACTTTATTTTTTGGGCTCCAAAATCACTGCAGATGGTGATTGCAGCCATGAAATTAAAAGATGCTTACTCCTTGGAAGGAAAATTATGACCAACCTAGATAGCATATTGAAAAGCAGAGACATTACTCTGCCAACAAAGATCAGTCTAGTCAAGGCTATGGTTTTTCCAGTAGTCATGTATGGATGTGAGAGTTGGACTGTGAAGAAAGCTGAGCGCCGAAGAATTGATGCTTTTGAACTGTGGTGTTGGAGAAGACTCTTGAAAGTCCCTTGGACTGCAAAGAGATCCAACCAGTCCATTCCAAAGATCAGTCCTGGGTATTCTTTGGAAGGAATGATGCTAAAGCTGAAACTCCAATACTTTGGCCACCTCATGTAGAGTTGACTCATTGGAAAAGACCCTGATGCTGGGAGGGATTGGGAGCAGGAAGAGAAGGGGGCGACAGAGGATGAGATGGCTGGATGGCATCACTGACTCAATGGACATAAGTTTGAGTGAACTCTGGGAGTTGGTGATGGACAGGGAGGCCTGGTGTGCTGCAATTCATGGGGTCGCAAAGGGTCGGACATGACTGACTGACTGAACTGAACTGAACTGATACCTACTTTTGTTTATAAATGCAAATTTCATAATGTACAGAATTGCTCTTTAAACAGGACTCTCTTTACGTAGGATCTTTCCATTCTAATTCTTCAATTCTACCAATTCCACTCTTCTAAAAGAATCACTGTTAACAGTTTGTGTGAATTTAATTGTGTAGCAAAAGCATTATATAAATAAATATATTTTGTATTTACAAACATACAGTTCCTACATATGTATAGATTTATGCATGTAGTTGACCCTTGAACAACACAGAGGTGAACTGTGTGGGTCCACTTACATGTGGGTTTTTTGCGTTAAATACCACAGTACTGTGTGATCTGCAGTTGGTTGAATCTGCAGATGTGGAACCTTGGATAGGAAGGCTGATGGTAAAGTTATATGCAGATTTTCAACTCTGTAAGGTTAGACCCCTAGTCCTCTTATTGTTCAAGGGTCAACTGTATTATGTGCCTATGAATCTCATGCATACATGTACACATAATGTACAGCATGACTATACCACCTGCATGATTCTATATTATATGCATATCAGAAATTATTTTTTACACAGTTGCTGAACATTTAGATTTTCATTTTTGCACTTTAAAAAGTAATGAAGAGCATCTTTGCCTTAACTCTGACTTTGGGAATTCTCTTAGTGTTTCATTGTTAAACGTGATACCAGTTTAGATAAAATTCTTTGTCATGGTAAAATAAGCTTCCTCTACCTAAGTTTAATGAGATAGTTTTTCTTTAATTATGAATAGCTGTCACATTCTAGCAAATACCTTTTTGGCTTTATTGAGATTGTATTTCTCCCTTGATTTATAAAAGTGATGAATCATTAACATATTAATAATTCTTCTTATGTTATTGAATTAACCCTTCTCAGTAAATGTTACTTTTTCAATAAGAAACATTAATTAATGTTAAGAAACATTAGTTAAATTTTGTTTGCTCACATGTAGGATTTGGAAATCAATCCTGAATATTCTTTGGAAGGACTGATGCTGAAGCTGAAGCTCCAATACTGTGGTGACCTGATGGGAAGAGTCTACTCACTGGAAAAGACCCTGATGCTGGGAAAGATTGAAGGCAAAGGAGAAGGGCACAGCAGAGGATGAGATGGTTGGATGGCATCACCAACTCAATGGACATGGGTTTGAGGAAACTCCAGGAGACAGTGAAGGACAGGGAAGCCTGGCGTGCTGCAGTACATGGGGTCGCCAAGAGTCAGACATGACTCAACTGCTGAACAACAACCACCCCAGTTTAATGAGATATTTTTTCTTTAGTTATGAATAGCTGTCACGTTTTAGCCAAAAGATCCTTTTGGCTTTTATTGAGATTTATTACTTCTTTGACTTATGAATGTTGTGAATCGTTAGCATATTAATAATCCTTCCTATATTACTGAACTAACACTCCTTGGTAAATGTTTTTCTTTTAATAAGACACAAATTTCATTTGCTCACATTTAGGATTTGGAACGGAGAAGGCAATGGCACCCCACTCCAGCACTCTTGCCTGGAAAATCCCATGGATGGAGGAGCCTGGTAGGCTGCAGTCCATGGGGTCGCTAAGAGTCAGACACGACTGAGTGACTTCACTTTCACTTTTCACTTTCATGCATTGGAGAAGGAAATGGCAACCCACTCCAGTGTTCTTGCCTGGAGAATCCCAGGGATGGGGGAGCCTGGTGGGCTGCCATCTATGGGGTCGCACAGAGTCGGACATGACTGAAGCGACTTGCAGCAGCAGCAGCAGCAGCAGGATTTGGAATCTATATTCACTTGCCGATATTTTTAACTTGACCAGAAACTGGCTTCTAGATGTTTAAAGGATGTGTCATTGCAAATATCAGAGACTTGAAAATAGACATACACCCAGTGGCCTAAGAATCTGGGATGCCTTCCACTCAGCTCTCATAATAAGCAACTGCTATAGTCCTTTTAAAATAGGAGAGAGGACTGCCAGCACCTCCTGTCCTGTGACCTGCCTCTTCCGCAGGACTCTGATTTTGAGGGCAAGGTTACAGAGAAAGAGGCTTCCTGGGTGGCTCAGATGGTAAAGAATCTGCAATGCAGGAGACCTGAGTTCAAATCCCTGGGTTAGGAAGATTCCCTGGAGAGGGGAATGAAGATTTCCTGGAGAAGGGAGTGGCGACCCACTCCAGTATTCTTGCCTGCAGAATCCCATGGACAGAGAAGCCTGACAGGTATTGTCCATGGGGTCGCAAAGAGTTGGACATGACTGAGCGACCAACACTTGCAGAGGGAGAGGCTGAGTGCTTCGGGGCTCCCTCCACACTATTCCACATTGCCTGGACTCTTTCAGAGGAAATACTTGTTCTGTCTTATCTTTCTTTAAGGTTGGCCAGCTGGGAGCCAGCCACCTCAACTTTTTGAAGAGAAACAGGATCTGGAAAAATTTAGAACTAAAACTGTAATTTATTTTGCTGTCTTAAGTCCTTGGTGGATTTTCAAATAGAAGACTTATGATGATTATTAGTTCACTTTTGAAAACTGAACATGTATAATATCATATAAGAAATGAATCGCCAGTCCAGGTTCGATGCACGATACAGGAAGCTTGGGGCTGGTGCACTGGGATGACCCAGAGGGATGGTATGGGGAGGGAGGTGGGAGGGGGGTTCAGGATGGGGAACATGTGTACACCCGTGGCGGATTCATGTTGATGTATGGCAAAACCAATACAAGATTTTAAAGTAAAAAAAAAAAAAAAAAAAAAA
This sequence comes from Bos mutus, assembly GCF_027580195.1. NCBI lineage: Eukaryota > Metazoa > Chordata > Mammalia > Artiodactyla > Bovidae > Bos > Bos mutus. The sequence continues at coordinate 37,889,861 of NC_091621.1, read as the reverse complement.
ACACCAGTGTGACTGAGAAATAGTAGTTTTTATTTATTTTTTAAGGATAACCTTCTTCCCCACCCCCAGGGCTAGTAGAGCTAGAGAAGTGCTTTGAGAAAGTACTGGTTGCCGTTAGCTATAGATGGCCCATTATGTGGTTGTGGTAAAGTCAACTTGTCATTATAGTTTTGAAGCATTCTAAATTGTTTTCTTTTGGAATACAAGAAAGCAGTATTCTTCATTTTTTTCTTCACTGTTTTCCCCTCTTAAGTGTGATCATGACACTCCCTGTTACTAACCCATCTGTTGAATGCTTTGAGGATTAATGAATTAATATATGTAAAATCTCTGGATTATTACCTGGCCAATACTCAGCCTTCAGTAAACTTTAGCTACTATGAATTATTATGGGGGTAGGCAGCTTCTGACATGACTTCCATTTATCCTCACGTCCTGGTTTTCATGCTCTATGTAACCCTCTCCACTTGACTATGAGTGGACTTAGTGACTTGCTTCTTTTTCTTTGTTTATTTTTAGCTTTTTATTTTGCACTGGACTATGGGGTCCAGTGGTCATGTATGGATATGAGAGTTGGACTATAAAGAAAGCTGAGCACCAAAGAATTGATGCTTTTGAACTGTGGTGTTGGAGAAGACTCTTGAGAGTCCCTTGGACTGCAAGGAGATCCAACCAGTTCATCCTAAAGGAAATCAGTCCTAAAAATTCATTGGAAGGACTGATGTTGAAGCTGAAACTCCAACACTTTGGCCACTTTGACAACAGAGGATTAGATGGTTGGATGACATCACCAACTTGATGGACGTGAGTTTGAGCAAGCTCTGGGAGTTGGTGACGGACAGGGAAGCCTGGCATGCTGCAGTACATGGGGTCACAAAAAGCTGGACACAACCGAGCAACTGAACTGAACTGAACTGATGGGGTCCACAAAGGGTCAGATACAACTGAGTGATTAACACACACACTCAGGGCCAATTAACAATGTTGAGATAGTTTCAGGTGAACAGTGAACGGACTCAGCCAAACACATACATGAATCCATTCTCCTCCCGTAGAATCTGGCAAAAGTGATAGGATGTCACTTCTGTGATGACATTCTGCTATATGGTGACTTCCTCTTTGCTGGATCACTGTTGCCTTCCAAGCTTGTATACTTTGCAAACTGCCATGTTGACATAGAATTAGGATAACTTCCATCCAACACCTTGCAAGAATCTGAATCCTGTCAATAACACTATGTGAGTGAGCTTGGAAGTGGGTCCTTCCCTGCTTGAGCCTTGAAATGACTACAGCCCCAGATGACACTTTGACTTCAACTTGGAAAAGATACCGAAACAAGAGCTAGTGAAATTGTACCCAGATTCCTAATACACATACACTGTGATGTTTTAAGCCCATAAATTCTGGGGTAATTTGTTATATGCATGCATGCTCAGTTGCTCAGTATTCTTGTGTAAAGAATCCCATGGACAGAGGAGCCTGGCAGGCTACAGTCCACAGGGTCACAAACTCACATGTGGAAATGTGGTCAAGAAGAGTTTGTTTTGCTTATCTTACATGAACCCAAATGTCAAAGCAATGAAGATAATCAAGCTGGTGCAAATGATTTTCAATGCTTGATTTGGATATTTTGAGTATGTCAGCCATTTCCCTGGGTATAGCATTAATTGTTCTCAATTAATGTCTTGATTTGATCAATATCAACTTCAACTGGTCTACCCAACCCGGGAGCGATTGGTTAATTAGATTTGTCATCCAGCGATAAATCTCCAGCATGAAACTTTGCAAACCAGTTTTGATTTTTCAGTCATAGAACCTTCTCCATACACTGAACACAGCATTTTTTTTTTTTTTTGCATTTCAGTGACATTTTTACCTTTTTTGAAATAATAAAGCACAATATGTCAAAAATGTTGTCTTTTCTTTCCATCTATTAAAATGCTTACACTAAATAGACATTTCTCCAAAGAAGACATACAGATGGCTAACAAACACATGAAAAGATGCTCAACATCACTCATTATCAGAGAAACGCAAATCAAAACCACTATGAGGTACCATTTCATGCCAATCAGAATGGCTGCTATCCAAAAGTCTACAAGCAATAAATGCTGGAGAGGGTGTGGAGAAAAGGGAACCCTCTTACACTGTTGGTGGGAATGCAAACTAGTACAGCCACTATGGAGAACAGTGTGGAGATTTCTTAAAAAACTGGAAATAGAACTGCCTTATGACCCAGCAATCCCACTGCTGGGCATACACACTGAGGAAACCAGAAGTGAAAGAGACACGTGTACCCCAATGTTCATTGCAGCACTGTTTATAATAGCCAGGACATGGAAGCAACCTAGATGTCCATCAGCAGATGAATGGGTAAGAAAGCTGTGGTACATATACACAATAGAGTATTACTCAGCCATTAAAAAGAATACATTCGAATCAGTTCTAATGAGGTGGACGAAACTGGAGCCTATTATACAGAGTGAAGTAAGCCAGAAAGAAAAACACCAATACAGTATACTAACGCATATACATGGAATTTAGAAAGATGGTAACGATGACCCTGTATGCGAGACAGCAATAGAGACACAGATGTATAGAACAGTCTTTTGGACTCTGTGGGAGAGGGAGAGGGAGAGGGTGGGATGATTTGGGAGAATGGCACTGAAACATGTATAATATCATATATGAAACGAGTCGCCAGTCCAGGTTCAATGCACGATACTGGATGCTTGGGGCTGGTTCACTGGGATGACCCAGAGAGATGGTACAGGGAGGGAGGAGGGTTCAGGATGGGGAACACATGTATACCTGTGGCAGATTCATGTTGATATATGGTAAAACCATTACAATATTGTAAAGTTAAGAAAAAATGCTTACACAAGAATTCACCACTTTTGATAAGTTTTGTTTTCAGTGCATGCTGATATGACAGCTGTCACAATACAACCTAACAACTTGTTTCGAATGAAATTAAAGACAACTAAGTGCTACCAGGGGGCTTCCCAGGTGGCACTAGTGGTAAAGAATTGGACTGCCAATGCAAGAGATGAGTGTTTGATCCCTGGGTTGGGTAGATGCCCCGTAGAAGGGCACGGCAACCCACTCCAGTATTCTAGCCTGGAGAATCCCATGGACAGAGGGGCCTGGTGGGCTACAGTCCATAGGGTCGCAAAAAGTCGGACACGATTGAAGTGATTTAGCAGGCGAGCAAGTGCTACTAGAGCCAGCTTATGGAGAAAACTAACTTTTTGGCCAACCCAATACATGTAAAGACCCTGGCACGCAGTAAGTGCTATATCTGTTGGGTATTATTATTTTTATGAAGAAGAAATGAGGACATAGACTTTCACTGTTAGCATTAGCCGTCAATTCTGGTTTCCTATTAAAGTCTTTTGCAGACTGTAATGCCTCCTGGTTTTAGTTTATAAGTACATTCAGCTCAATACTGCAGGGAGAGACAAACAGAAGGAATAATGGTTTCTACATTATTTCGTGAGGAGGAATTGGAAGTCTTTTCAAATGAGTCTCCTTAAGGGTAAGGAGTTGGTTTAAGTCTCTGAAAGAGAAGTGAAATTCCTTGCTACCTTGTCTCTATCCTCAGATACTACAGATTACTTAGTAGGATTACAGTAGACAGGAGAGTGTATCCGTAGTTTACACACAGTTCTTTTTATGGCAGGTTCAGCATAGGCCTAAAATTAAATGCTGAGTCAAAAGGAAGCCTGAAAAGTCATTAAGTCCTAGTAGTCCAGGAAAGAACTGGGCAGAGGCAAAGTCTAAAGAAATAACTTCAATGTGTAAGAAATTAAATCTTGGGGTAATATAAGATAAAAAAGAATGAACTCGAGAACAAAGAGGTCATTTATTGAAACAAGGATTGAGTGCCAAAGACCTGTAACATTCACAAGTGTTACATTTGCACAGCAATTCAGAGTTTACCAAATGTTTTTGCACACATGCCTTCATTAGATCCTCAAGCAACAAGGGAAGTCAGCACTAATGTGTTATCGCTTTGAGATGAGGCCATAAAAGCCCAGAGAGGTTAAGTTTCTTAGTTGAGGTCACACAGCCACTAAGTGGGATGAGATTCAGAACTTTCTGATCTTTGTGATAGGACATTTGGTCTGCCATAGCTGTTAGGTTATTTGATCAGTTTCCATGTCATTCTGGATAGACTTATTTAGGACTTGACGTTCCTGGCTAGGAATGTATCCTACATGAACAGGGAATGGCAAATACCATGCAAGTGAGCTGGGATTTTGAGCTCCAAATTCCAAGTCAGTTTATTTTAATTTAGTTAAGAAACCCTGATTTTTATTCCATACTATTCCTGCTCAGCAACTATTTTGTGACACTTTCCTAAATTCCCTGAAATCTTTTGATTATAATTATTAAGAAAATGTTAAGTTACATGCACATTTAAAATGATTCCCTATTTAAAAATGACCCTGCACTACCCACATGTGATGTTTTCACAATATTTTACAGTATGATCATGGAGGTAATTTCAGTACAGAAACACTATATGGTATAATGAAAACAATGGCCCTGGATTATGCTTTTAAAAAACTGTGCCCATCATAGTGTTGTAATACAAAGATCTTACTTTAACCTTAAATTTGTTTTGAAACCATTTGTAGAAATGTCAGCTTTATCTGCCTTTGCCAAATGTGAATCAGTAATCTTCATAAATGATTCATTTGAATCAAATATAAACAATGTGCTTGGGACCCAGAGCCTTCCCTAGTAACCACTGTTGAGAAGAAGATATAAAGTTGTTGTGTCCACATTGAGAAATTTTCCTTTCCCCTTAACCTTCAGTGCCTTCATGATGCAATTGACTGTTTCTCACTGGGACCTTCCGTTCAGATGTGCCATCCTCAGGAATGGCCTCAGAATTCTAGATCTTTCCATTACTCACCTGATGCCCTGAGTGCCTGTTGCTATTAGGTCCTCTGTGGATATGGTGAAACCAGATACAAACTCTTTTTTTTTTTTTTTTCCATTTACTGAACAGCTGTTTACTGTCCTCTTGGAACTTATATTCTAATGAGAGAGACAGTCAACAAAAAAGATAGCAAGATAATGAGGTACAATGTATATAGTGGGAAGTGCTAAAGATTTTTAAAAATCAGGAAAAGGATTTTTAAAGGGAGGTATTTTACCTGTGGGTCAAGGAAAGACCATGCCCTCTCAAGGTCGAGGAAGAGGCAAAGGCCATGGAGGAAGGGGAAGGGGTTCCCTAAGTCACATGGTACTGGACCACTGCCCCACTCAGTCGATGGCTTCATTGAGGAGGAGAAAGTTGACTTACTTCAGCATTTTCCACCTGCCAGCCAAGGGTCAAAGTTCAAAGATCTTTGGCTAGAAGTATCATGGCACAAAGCCAAGGTGCCTTCTGTATCTACTGAGTCTGGGGAAGAAGTCAAGGAGGAGGAAAGAGAAATCTCAATTTGTTTTTACATGGTGATGAAGATGAAGATGAAGATGAGTCCTGTTCATGGAGAAGATGAAATCTGATATGATCTGTATAGTTTTCAGGAATATTGTTTATTTATTTATTTTTTTTAATTTTATTTTATTTTTAAACTTTACATAATTGTATTAGTTTTGCCAAATACCAAAATGAATCCGCCACAGGTATACATGTATTCCCCATCCTGAACCCTCCTCCCTCCTCCCTCCCCATACCATCCCTCTGGGTCGTCCCAGTGCACTAGCCCCAAGCATCCAGTATCGTGCATCGAACCTGGACTGGCAACTTGTTTCATACATGATATTTTACATGTTTCAATGCCATTCTCCCAAATCTTCCGACCCTCTCCCTCTCCCACAGAGTCCATAAGACTGTTCTATTTAGAAGAGCAACTTATAAAAATTATTTAAAGAAGTCCATGAGCCAAAATTTAAAAAATATTTTTTTCTTTTCAACACAGTAGGTTTAAGGACAGCAAGTTTACTATTTAAATACATCTCATAACTGTTCATGATATTAAAGCACAAAGGCCTAGAGACTTTTACACAGTTGTGAAGATCCACAGGAATGACATGGATAATCTCTAGAGCCTTATTTTCCACACCACCTATTTTTGTTGCTATTTGTGTTGGATTATGATGTAAATGACAGGGTGTTCAGAAATTTTATTTTGGATTGTAAAATTTCATTAAATGTGAAAACTGACTGGAATCTCTTAACTCACAGCTAATATGGATGGGTCATCAGACAGTTGCTGCTGCTGCTAAGTCGCTTCAGTCGTGTCCGACTCTGTGAGACCCCATAGACGGCAGCCCATCAGGCTCCCCCGTCCCTGGGATTCTCCAGGCAAGAACACTGGAGTGGGTTGCCATTTCCTTCTCCAACACATGAAAGTGAAAAGTGAAAGTGAAGTCGCTCAGTCGTGTCCAACTCTTAGCGACCCCACGGACTGTAGCCTACCAGGCTCCTGAGTCCATGGGATTTTCCAGGCAAGAGTACTGGAGTGGGTCGCCAGCGCCTTCTCTGGCAATAAGTACTATTTTAGTGTAAATCATAACTGTTCTACAATGCTATAAGTTAGGCTCTGTGATATTTCAATTCTGTCATCATATTAATTCTCCTGGATTTCTGCTACTGGGTTTTAGTTTGCTTTGAAATTATTGAGCTTTGGTTCAGTCGGTTCTTTTTTCTTTTTTTTTTTAACTTCCTCAGGCTGTAAAAGGCTTTCACCTGTTGCCCCTTTTCATCCGCATTTTCTTTCTCCTGCCTTTTTTATTAATAGCCTGACTTAGCCATTACTGAGTTAAGTGATTCTTTGGGGCCACCTAAAGTCAGTCCCCAATAAAATGTTTAAAGCAGCACCTTGATAAATAAGTGATATTTTAATGAAAATGATGCAAAGATTAGTGGGGAGAGAGAGTCACCAGCTTTTTTTTTTTTTTTAAGTTTCACTTCAATTAATAGTTATGCAGAAATGTTTAAAAGTGTCTGAAATTCTTTTCCTAAATTTGAACCATGATGGTGAGGTGACAGGGTTAGGTTGGGGGTGGGATAGGGCAATAATGGCTTGACTTTGATCAGATGACCTTACATTTCATCATTTTGTAGCTTGTTGTTATTCATGAACATATGCATCCTTCAATAGACAGTTTCCTTCACTGTGTGCATTTTTACTGCACACTGTATAGAGTATATCTTTACACTATGTATTTTATCTGTTAGGTAAAATATATCTGTAAATTTATGTCCTTGTGTTCTGAATATTAGATGGAAAAGCAGAAGAGCAGTACTACACTGCATTGATATCTGGGGAAGTAAAATGATTAATGTACATAGGATGTCACTTTTTCAAGGATACAATCATTTATGTTTTTATAAATACATGTGGTGTGAAAATTTGAAACCTCCTGTTCACTTCAGAAGTTTCTTGGTGATCACCATGTCAAGGATTTTGTTTTCCGAGGTAAAGACTGTTTCTCACTATATTAACTATTCACTTAAAACTTAAAACTATTAAGTTTTAAGAAACTTAAAACCATCAAGACTCTAGATTTACTTGGCAGCAAGAAGTTCAGTTCAGTTCAGTTCAGTCACTCAGTTGTGTCCGACTCTTGGCGACTCCATGGACTGCAGTCCGCCAGGCTTCCCTGTCCATCACCAAGTCCCGGAGCTTACTCAAACTTACGTTCACTGAGTTGGTGATGCCGTCCAACCATCTCATCCTCTGTTGTCCCCTTCTCCTCCCACCTCAATCTTTCCCAGCATCAGGGTCTTTTCCAATGAGTCAGTTCTTCACATCAGGTAAGCAGCCGGAATCTTCAGGGAGTGACTTGAGGTACCCAAGCCTGGTGATGCGTACAGGGAAAGAGCAGTTTCCTCTTTGAATCACTGCACCCCACCAGGGCAGGACAAGCAGCCCAGTGATCATCAACTGTCCTGAAACATCTTGGCACTATTTGCTTTCTTTAGTGTTGATGGTCCAGTTAGCTTTCGTTGCTATTTTTTTTTTTTAATTTTTTGGTAGTGGGGTTGCAAGTGCTGGTTTGCTTCTCCTTTGAAAAGGACCTGGCAATATTTATAATTCAGTTCAGTTGCTCAGTCGTGTCTGACTTTTTGTGACTCCATGTACTGCAGCATGCCAGGCCTCCCTGTCCATCACCAACTTCTGGAGTTGACTCAAACTCATGTCCACTGAGTCAGTGATGTCGTCCAACCATCTCATCCTCTGTTGTCCCCTTCTCCTCCTGCCTTCAGTCTTTCCCAGTATCAGGGTCTTTTTCAATGAGTCAAGTCTTTGCATCAGGTGCCCAAAGTATTGGAGTTTTAGCTTCAACATCAGTCCTTCCAATGAACATTCAGGACTGATCTCCTTTAGGATGGACTGGTTATTGGATCTCCTTACTGTCAAAGGGACTCTCAAGAGTCTTCTCCAACACCACAGTTCAAAAGCATCAATTCTTCTTTGGCGCTCAGCTTTCTTTAGAGTCCAACTCTTGTATCCATACATGACTACCAGAAAAACCATAGATTTGACCAGACTGACCTTTGTTGGCAAAGCAATGTCTCTGCTTTTTAATATGCTGTCTAGGTTGATCATAGTTTTTCTTCCAGGAAATAAGGGTCTTTTAATTTCATGGCTGCAGTCACCATCTGCAGTGATTTTGGAGCCCCCCAAAATAAAGTCTGACACTGTTTCCACTGTCTCCCCATCTATTTCCCATGAAGTGATGGGAACAGATGCCATGATCTTAGTTTTCTGAATGTTGAGTTTTAAGCCAACTTTTTCACTCTCCTCTTTCACTTTCATCAAGAGGCTTTTTAGTTCCTCTTCACTTTCTGCAATAAGGGTGGTGTCATCTGCATATCTGAGGTTATCAATATTTCTCCCAGCAATCTTGATTCCAGCTTGTGCTTCTTCCAGCCCAGCATTTCTCATGATGTACTCTGCATAGAAGTTAAATAAGCAGGGTGACAATATACAGCCTTGACGTATTCCTTTTCCTATTTAAAACTAGTCTGTTGTCCCATGTTCAGTTCTAACTGTTGCTTCCTGACCTGCACACAGGTTTCTCAGGAGGCAGGTCAGGTGGTCTGGTATTCCCATCTCTTTAAAAAGTTAAATCCCACATTGTGAATACCTTTCCTCTTCTGCATATTTTCCTGGAATGATCTGTCAAACCAGGATCATTTTTAAGTTTTCATGTAATTTTTCCTTCATAATAATAAGAACTTCCTCTTTCTAGGTTATTACTATATTTCTTATAACACAAAGCTTATAAGGGAAGGAAAGCATCACAGTGGGATACTTAGAATAAGCAATCTTGCTCCGTCTTCCTCCATCACCTTTAATGAAATTTTCTTGGTGTCTGTGGCTCAGTCAGTATATATTTTAAAAGATTCTTTATGATGACTATTTTGAGCCCTGACAGTTTAAACATGATAGAGGGAATAAGGGATTTACATATTTTTGTACAAATTTGTTTTCTTAAAGTGTGTAATTTTGTAAACAGTTTGTTTTTTTTATATACTAAAATTACTGAATGGGTTTCAATAAGAATTATTGTATTTTTGTATAGATTTAAATAAGAATTCTTATATTTTTGTATTTGGAAACTGAAAATTACAGTAAATTATTGGAGCTGTAAGAAAATTTTCAGGAGACTCACAGTTCAGCAGAATGAGATTCCTTTTCATATGATTTTTAAAATTGACATCTTATTACACTCTCATTACAGAGCAAGTCAAGAATATGTTTGACTTTTTAGTTCTTAGGGGAGTGGGGGTAAAAGAGAAGGATGTTAAAGTGAAGAATAAATAGACACTTTTTCCAGGAACTTTTTAGGCCCTTTAATACTTAGTTTTTGCTACTTCTTAAATGACTAAAATACTTTTAAAATATCCTTTCTAAGAATTCTAAACCATGTTTGACTGTCAAAAATGAATTCAAAGTATGTGTTAAATATTTGAAAATTCAAGTTAAGGTTAGCATCAACTAATTGAATATACTTTTTTTTTTCCTTTAGGACTGAGATCCCCAAACATTAGAATTTCTCTTAAACGCAAGTAAATATGGCTTGTTTTCTTGGCATCTTCACTTACAGCAATAACAAATACTATCTGAGGCAAATTCTGTTCTTTTTAACATGTATGACATCTGTCTAAGTGCCTGTCAAGCAATAACAGCCATCAACCTGGCTCGGTCAGCTTGGTTTGCTAGTGGATTGCTGCTGCTGCTGCTGCTAAGTCACTTCAGTCGTGTCTGACTCTGTGCGACCCCGTAGATGGCAGCCCACCAGGCTCCCCCGTCCCTGGGATTCTCCAGGCAAGAACACTGGAGTAGGTTGCCATTTCCTTCTCCAATACATGAAAGTGAAAAGTGAAAGTGAAGTCACTCAGTCGTGTCCGACTCTTAGCAACCCCATGGACTGCAGCCTACCAGGCTCCTCCGTCCATGGGATTTTCCAGGCAAGAGTACTGGAGTGGGGTGCCATCGCCTTCTCCAAGTGGATTGCTGCCTAGGCTTAAAAAGATAACCCCAGGGAATGCAGAATTTCCCTCAATTTCTTCATGTTGTAACATTGAGAAAACATTGTCACTAGCTAAGGTGATAAATTGGGAAATGTCTGGTTACAGTGAAAAGAAAAGGTCCATGGTATGGATCATTATTTTTAAAAATAGAGAGAGAAAAAAATCATGTGAAAAGGAATAGTGGTTCCTCTTGATGAATAGTATGCCTACAGTTTTTACAAAATTGTGAACTTGTATAATAGGGTATATTGTTGAATTTCTAGCTGTTTATACATTTGAATTTATATATGTAATGTTTGCTTTATCAATTACAATCTGAATTTCTAAGAAGCATGTTGACTTTTGCAATAAAGATGCAACATGGAATGGTTCACAACTGGAAAAGATAAAAGGTACAAATTTAAAAGTATTTGGAAAATTTATGAATCATTCCAAAAATTATAACAATCACACACAAAAAAAACAGGGAGTTGGTTTCAAAATTTTCGATTGGTAGGCTGAGAGAACATCACCCAAAAGGCGATTCTTGAGTAAGAAGTAAGGAGAAAGTTGAAGCCATAGGACAAAAGTCATGTTATAGTGGAGGTCTGTAGAAGGTACTTCAGAAACACACTGATGATGCTGGAGATGCAACCAATACCCACTGAATACACACTATATCCCAGGCAGTATTCCAAGCACTTCATTAATAGATTAATTCATTTAATAGTAACAATAATCCCATTTTAGTAAAGCAATCACCTCCGAGAAAGCAATTGACCTGAGGCGGGTTGGCAAAGGAAAGCAGAGAGGGCTGCACAGAGGTGACAACGTTGAAGTTGTCCCTAAGTGATGGGGATGAGTGTAGGGAACAGGGAGTTACTGAATGCTGGAAGGTGGTAACAGAGAGACACATAGGGGAACACATGCAAAGTGTAGAAACTGAAATATACTTGGGATATTTGGGAAATATGTCTGGGAGTCAAAGCCATTTTTAAAAATGATTATACCTTGATATTTTTCTAAGGGGAAAAATCCTGTTTTACTAAAAATTATAGCATAAAAGAACAGAGGAGCAAGAGTTTATGAAGGCACAAAGGATCTCTTTAGGGTTTCAGCTTAATCAGAGTGGGGGAGAGGAAAAAGACTTCCACCCACCCTTGGTGACTTATCTCAGGGTAATCCAGGACTCAAGAAAGGAAACAGGAGAAAAAGCGCTGTCTCATTCTCATCAGCCCTTTTCCCTATCGGGTAGATATAATTATGACTCTCAAATCTTTAAGTGGCTACCTCTTTGCCTAAATTTTGGGCAACTGAAGGTGCGACATGTTATATACAAAATATCCATGCCGTTTGATTTTTGTGTACATCATACTGGTTTTTAGTGTCCAAGAGAATTTTTAAATGCTTCATGAATTTTCTCACAATTTTTCTCCAAACTAACATCGAGGTACTTTGTGTTTCTTGATGAAAATCCTGCTAAAGAAATTCTTGCTGTCCCTATGCTTCTTTGAAAAATCTCAGTATAAAAAACAATGATAATTTGAAAATAAAAAGTTAAAAAAATAAACAGTTGGAAAAAAGACTGATAATTTAAATATTTTAACGTTATGTCACATTTTTTGTTACCTTTATATATAAGTGAATGGAAGGAAGTGTTCATCATGAGATTATGAGGCTCTTAAAAGACAACAGACTGTTCTAAAATCTACAGAGCTGCCTAAATCATTGCAGTATTTTAACGAGTACCTTTAACTACTAAAAAAACCACTTTCTTCTGTATGTTCATATTTTAAAAACATAAATGCCTCTGGGAATTTACTCAAGTTGCATAAGCATTAATCCACTGACTGTAGAACAAAAAGCATCATCAATGACATAAGTAGGTGTCTTTGGAAAGAAAATACTGAGTTTGACCTTATATCTCATTTTATGAATGCACTAGTAACTATTCCCTTGCTCTGTTTTGTGGATTTTTGTTTCAGCAACTCTTTATCCCTCTCCCTCCTCATCAACTCTTTAAGAACCTTGAAATGGCAATTTGCCAGGTAACTTTCTCCCTCTCAAAAGCAGGGCACAGTTGTGATAATATTTGAATAATACAAATAACAATAGACAAGCAGAGGAAAGAAGAGGCAAGGAAGAGGCCGTTTCAAAGTTCATCTGTATCTGCATGTTTATTTTATAGTTAAACCAAAGACATAAAAGACCATGATTTGTGCAGTAAAAGCTTTAGTTATAAAACAAATAATTAAAACATTTTAAAAACAGATTAAAATATTAGCCTTGAGTTGTCAGCAGCAACAGTGGTAACACTACATATGTATTAATAAGATTAAGTTGTGGGAATCTCTAACTGGAGTGAATAAGTTATTAAAACTTTGGGAAGAAAATTATACCAAATAAACCATAAGCTGATATCAAATGAATTGCACGTATTTCACAGGATTCCACATGCAGTTCCCTTCTCCCTTCGTTGTTCCCCTGGGCAATTCTCCACCTATTTCTGTAACTCTCATCCAGGAACTGCTCTCTGCCAAATCTCATCCTCACCTCTGACTGCTGTCATGTGTTACAAACTTAACTTTTCAATTACTATCTCATTCTAGACTGTGCTCTGTCTTGTCCACCTCTTTGCAACCCTGTGGACTGTAGCCCACCAGGCTCCTCCATCCATTTAATTTTCCAGGCAAGAATACTGGAGTGGATTGCCCTTTCCTCCTCCAGGAGATCTTTCTGACCCAGGGATTGGACCCACGTCTCATATCTCCTGCAGCTGGGTTCTTTACCTCTAGAGCCATCTGGGAAGCCCCTGTTTTAGATAGGGGACCCTCAAAAGCAATGTATTTGCAAATGTTCTGTTTTTCTTTCCCTTCCCAACTTTTGGCTAATGGCACCACAGTTCATCCTGGAGCTCGAGCTAGAAACCTAGCTGCTGCTGCTGCTAAGTCGCTTCAGTCATGTCCGACTCTGTGCGACCCCATAGATGGCAGCCCACCAGGCTCCCCCATCCCTGGGATTCTCCAGGCAAGAACACTGGAGTGGGTTGCCATTTCCTTCTCCAATGCATGAAAGTGAAAAGTGAAAGTGAAGTCGCTCAGTCGTGTCCGATCTTTAGCATGGACTGCAGCCTACCAGGCTCCTCCATCCATGGGATTTTCCAGGCAAGAGTACTGGAGAGAAACCTAGCAACCATCTAAAAGATCCCCTTCTCTATCAGTATATTCCTCTGCTAACTATCTCATTCTGCCTCTTCTACCTTTTAAATATCCCCTGAATTTATCTCTTCTCTCTTTTCAGTGTCACTGCCACATTCAAGCCTGCATCATTTCTTATATGAATTCTCACTTGTGCCCACATCTCCCTGCCCTTCTAATATGTTAGCTACACTGTGGCCTGGCCAGAGTGACCATTCTTAGATGCAAGTGTGATCATGTCATTCTCACACTTGTCATCCCGCGTCTTGTCATCATTTACAAGACAGAGATGAAACTTTTCAGCACCATCTGGCCTTTGTCCTTGTTTCAGGCTCATCTGTAGAGACTCTGTTGCCCCTTTTGTGCTGCAGCCATGTTGAATTCCTCCGATGATCCTCTCTATCTTTACATTCCATCTTCTGCAGTGCTTTTCTTCTGTTCTTTATTCAGCACATTTCTTGGCATACTTTAAAGCTAGCTCAAGTGCAGCCTCCCTCAGGAGGTTTCTTTGAACTCTGCAGGCAGTTAAGTACATTCCTCTTTGTGCTGCCACTCTGCCCTGTTTGTATTTCCAACCTACCATATATCTCACATTGCTGCAATTATTCATTTATATGTTTTGCTCTCTAAAATTTGACTCCTGAAAGGCAGGAACACTGTTCTACTGATTTTTTCACCCCCAGTGACTAGGGCGTGTAGCTACCTATAGGTTTTGTGAACATCCATCATCTCATATAGATACAACTAAAGAAATAGGAAAAAAAAAAATCTGTTCTCCTTGTGATAAGAACTCTCAGGATTTACTCTCTTAACACCATTCATATATAACACAGAGTAGTATGTTATCATATTATTTAATTTTATTATGTTAATTATATTTATAATGCTGTACATTACATTCCTAGTACTTGTTTATATTATAACTGGAAAGTTGTATCTTTTGACTACCTTCATCCAATTCACCAACTCATAATCACCTGCCTCTGGTAACTACAAGTCAAATCACTTTTTCTATGAGTTTGCTTGTTGCATTTGAAATATAATTGACCTACACCACTATGCTAATTCCTTCCACACAACATAGTGAGTCCATATTTCAATATGTTTCAAACTGATCACCATGATAAGTCTAGTTGTCACCTGTAGTTATATGCATATACTATACACCAAGCAATATTGGAGATATAGGGCTACAAAGATAATGTAAATAGCATAGTTCAGTTCAGTTCAGTCACTCAGTCATGTCTGAATCTTGGTCATCCCATGGACTGCAACACGCCAGACCTCCCTGTCCATCACCAGCTCCTGGAGTCTACCAAAACCCATGTCCATTGAGTCGGTGATGCCATCCAACCATCTCATCCTCTGCCGTCCCCTTCTCCTCCTGCCCTCAATCTTTCCCAGCATCAGGGTCTTTTCTAATGCGTCAGCTCTTCGAATCAGGTGGCCAAAGTATTGGAGTTTCAGCTTCAACATCAGTCTTTCCAATGAACACTCAAGACTGATCTTCTTTAGAATGGACTGGTTGGATCTCCTTGCAGTCCCAGGGACTCTCAGGAGTCTTCTTCAACACCACAGTTCAAAAGCATCAAAAGCACTCAGCTTTCTTTATAGTCCAACTCTCACATCCATACATGACTACTGGAAAAACCATAGCCTTGACTAGACAGACCTTTGTTGGCAAAATAATGTCTCTGTTTTTGAATATGTTTTTGAATATAACTTCCCTTCCAAGGAGTAAGCGTCTTTTAATTTCATGGCTGCAGTCACCATCTGCAGTGATTTTGGAGTCCTGAAAAATAAACTCAGCCACTGTTTCCCCATCTATTTCCCATGAAGTGATGGGACCAGATGCCATGATCTTAGTTTTCTGAATGTTGATCTTTCAGCCAACTTTTCACTCTCTTCTTTCATTTTCATCAAGAGGGGCTTTGGTTCTTCTTCACTTTCTGCCATAAGCGTGGTGTCATCTGCATATCTGAGGTTATTGATATATCTCCCAGCAACCTTGATTCCAGCTTACGCTTCCTCCAGACCAGCGTTTCTCATGATGTACTCTGCATATAAATTAAATAAGCAGGGTGACAATATACAGCCTTGACATACTCCTTTTCCTATTTGGAACCAGTCTGTTGTTTCATGTCTAGTTCTAACTGTTGCTTCCTGACCTGAATATAGGTTTCTCAAGAGGCAGTTGAGATGGCCTGGTATGCCCATCTCTTTCAGAATTTTCCAGTTTCTTGTGATCCACACAGTCAAAGGCTTTGGCATAGTCAATAAAGCAGAAATAGTTGTTTTCCTGGAACTCTCTTGCTTTTTCGATGATCCAGCAGATGTTGGCAATTTGATCCTGGTTCCTCTGCCTTTTCTAAATCCAGCTTGAACATCTGGAAGTTCATGGTTCACATATTGCTGAAGCCTGGCTTGGAGAATTTTGAGCATTACTTTACTAGCATGTGAGATGAGTGCAATTGTGCGGTAGATTGAGCATTCTTTGGCATTGCCTTTCTTTGGGATTGGAATGAAAACTGACCTTTTCCAGTCCTGTGGCCACTGCTGAGTTTCCAAATTTGCTGGCATATTGAGTGTAGCACTTCCACAGCATCATCTTTCAGGATTTGGAATAGCTCAACTGGAATTCCATCACCTCTACTAGCTTTGTTCGTAGTGATGCTTCCTAAGGCCCACTTGACTTTACGTTCCAGGATGTCTGGCTGTAGGTGATTGTGAGTGATCATACCATCATGATTTATCTTGGTTGTGAAGATCTTCTTTGTACAGTTCTTCTGTGTAGTCTTGCCACCTCTTCTTAATATCTTCTGCTTCTGTTAGGTCCATACCATTGCTGTCCTTTATTGAGCCCATCTTTGCATGAAATATTCCCTTGGTATTTCTAATTTCCTGAAGAGATCTCTAGTCTTTCCTATTCTATTATTTTCCTCTATTTCTTTGCACTGATTACTGAGGAAGGCTTTCTTATCTCTCTTTGCTATTCTTTGGAACTCTGCATTCAAATGGGTATATCTTTCCTTTTCTCCTTTGCTTTTGGCTTCTCTTTTTTTCACAGCTATTTGTAAGGCCTCCTCAGATAGCCATTTTTCTTTTCTGCATTTCTTTTTCTCCTCATTTAGATAAGTCCTACTTTATTGTGGTTTTGTTTTTTGTTTTTTTGTTTTTTGGCTGTGAGGCTTTCAGGCTGAACCTGAATGACCGCAGGGAAAGTCCAGAATTCTAACCAGACTGCAAGGGAACTGATACCTCTTTCTCTTTTTCTAGGTTTCTGCTTGACTATAATTTCTTTCATAAAGTAGTGCAGCTCTTTATTTCCATTCATCCATCCACCCATCGAGCCAGCCAGCCACTCATTGACCCAATTCTGTTTTAAAACTAATACATACATATGGTTCAGTTCAGTCTCTCAGTCGTGTCCGACTCTTTGCAACCCCGTGAACCATGGCACGCCAGGCCTCCCTGTCCATCACCAACTGCTGGAGTCTACCCAAACCCATGTCCATTGAGTCGGTGATGTCATCCAACCATTTCATCCTCTGTCATCCCCTTCTCCTCCTGCCCTTAATCTTTCCCAGCATCAGGGTCTTTTCCAATGAGTCAGCTCTTTGCATCAGATGTCCAAAGTACTGGACTTTCAGCTTCAACATCAGTCTTTCCAATGAACACCCAGGACTGATCTCTTTTAGACTGGATCATATGGTAAAAACAAACAAAAAATAGTAACAAAACAAACTCTTCAGATGTCTCTCCTTTAAGCTATTTTTTATTTTATTCCAGTACATGCATTCTAATTATGCTTGTTTCTTGCTTTGAAAATGTGAGTGGAACCTATTGGCTTTATGCTATGAAAGGTGAAGACTCTAGTGTACTTTTTTTTGGCTGTGCCCTGTAGCTTGTAGGGATCTTAGTTTCCCTGACCAAGGTAGGTCTCCAACCGGAAATTGAACTGGGGCCCTGGTAGTGAAAGCATGGAATCCTATCCACTGGACCACCAGGGAATTCTTTGAATTTCGTTCACTAATATTCATCTCTGCTCCGCTTTCCCACTCTACTTCTAAGTTTTGGCTAGGTATATTTTTACCTATTTTAGTATTTACCTTTATAGGTTTGTAATGGTTTATATTTGTACTTAACTCTTTACTCTATAAAGTGAGGTAATAAAGACAGCTGTACTTACCTGGCATACATTCTCCTTTGCCTCTTCTTTTTATCTTAACTAATCTGTCACTTGTATATTAATAAAGCTTTTATTATTTACTTTCTATTTTATATAAAATACATTTTCCATTATTTTCCTATAATTACTTCTAAAGTGGAAAACCAATAAGATATATTTACAATACTATGTTAATATACTTTGGAAAAGCAAGTAGAGTGATTGAGTTCATGTTTGCAGAAGTATTTGTGTGATTAAATATGTCTTAGAATGAGAACATTCTAAGCATTCTCTTTTATTTCACTCAAAAAATATGGTCCCAAATTGAATTTCCAATTGCCTTTCTTTCTTTTTTTTTTCTTAAAAGGAAATTTTACACCATCATTTCACAGTTAAGAATTTATAGGTTTTAATCCTCCAATTTGTACAATGGAATCTTCTTTCTGATTTTCTATTTTGATTTAAAATTTTTCCCAGTACCATTTTCTTTTATTGATATAATTTCTTCTTCCTTGTTTTATTTCTGCTTTCTTCTTTAGTAATATCTACCATTTCTGCAACTTTATTTTCAAAATCAATTTTTAATTTATGAGCTCTTCTGTTCCCTGCATCATCTCTCCTTATTCTTGATCAGTTGTTTGTTGCTTGTTGATCTTTTTCTTCTGTGCATCAAGTTTTCCTCAAATGTTTGGCTGTCTGTTTAAAGATAAAAGACTGTTGGTTAATGTAGGTAGACAGCCTGGGATTTTATGGGTCTGATTACAGTTGTATAGGTCTGATTATCAAAAACCCTCTCTTCTGACAGGAAGGGCTGATTTGGGGTAGTTGGCAAGTTGGTACTTGCCAGCCTCCAGAGCTGTGATCAGAACTCCTCATTTAAAGATACTTATCAATCATTCAGAAATCCTCTTTGGGTATTTTTATTTAACAATTATACTATCTAGATTATAATACCTGCAGCTATGAAGTTAAAAGACACAGCATATTAAAAGCAAGACATCCCTTTGCAGACAAATGTCCATATAGGCCAAGCTATGATTTATCCAGGAGTCATATATGGATGTGACAGTTGGTCCATAAGGAAGACTGAGCACTGAATAATTGATGATTTTGAATGGTGGTGCTGGAGAAGACTCTTGAGGATCCCTTGGACTTCAGGAAGATCAAATCAGTCACTGGAAGGACTAATGCTGAAACTGAAGCTTCCACACTTTGACCATCTGATGTGAAGAGCCGCCTCATTGGAAAAGACCCCAATCTGGGAAAGACTGAAGGCAAATGCTGTGAAAGTGCTGCACTCAATATGCCAGCAAATTTGGAAAACTCAGCAGTGGCCACAGGACTGGAAAAGGCCCGTTTTCATTCCAATCCCAAAGAAAGGCAATGCCAAAGAATGCTCAATCTACCACACAATTGCACTCATCTCACACACTTGTAAAGTAATGCTCAAAATTCTCCAAGCCAGGCTTCAGCAATACGTGAACCGTGAACTTCCAGATGTTCAAGCTGGTTTTAGAAAAGGCAGAGGAACCAGAGATCAAATTGCCAACATCTGCTGGATCATGGAAAAAGCAAGAGAGTTCCAGAAAAACATCTATTTCTGCTTTATTGACTATGCCAAAGCCTTTGACTGTGTAGATCACAAAAAACTGTGGAAAATTCTGAAAGAGATGGGAATACCAGACCACCTGACCTGCCTCTTGAGAAACCTATATGCAGGTCAGGAAGAAACAGTTTAGAACTGGACATGGAACAACAGACTGGTTCCAAATAGGAAAAGGAGTATGTCAAGGCTGTATATTGTCACCCTGCTTATTTAACTTCTATGCAGAGTACATCATGAGAATCGCTGGGCTAGAAGAAGCACAAGCTGGAATCAAGATTGCTGGGAGAAATATCAATAACCTCAGATATGCAGATGACACCACTCTTATGGAAGAAAGTGAAGAAGAACTAAAGAGCCTCTTGAGGAAAGTGAAAGAGGAGAATAAAAAGTTGGCTGAAAGCTCAACATTCAGAAAACTAAGATCATGGTATCTGGTCCCATCACTTCATGGGAAATAGACGGGGAAAAGTGGAAACAGTGGCTGAGTTTATTTTTCAGGACTCCAAAATCACTGCAGATGGTGACTGCAGCCATGAAATTAAAAGACGCTTACTCCTTGGAAGGAAAGTTATGACCAACCTGGATAGCATATTCAAAAGCAGAGACATTACTTTGTCAACAAAGGTCCATCTAGTCAAGGCTATGGTTTTTCCTGTGGTCATGTATGGATGTGAGAGTTGGACTGTGAAGAAAGCTGAGTGCTGAAGAATTGATGCTTTTGAACTGTGGTGTTGGAGAAGACTCTTGAGAGTCCCTGGGACTGCAAGGAGATCCAACCAGTCCATTCTAAAGGAGATCAGTCCTGGGTGTTCTTTGGAAGGAATGATGCTAAAGCTGAAACTCCAGTATTTTGGCCACCTCATGCGAAGAGTTGACTCATTGGAAAAGACTCTGATGCTGGGAGGGATTGGGGGCAGGAGGAGAAGGGGACGACAGAGGATGAGATGACTAGATGGCATCACCGACTCCATGCACATGACTTTGGGTGAACTCTGGGAGTTGGTGATGGACAGGGAGGCCTGACGTGCTGTGGTTCATGGGGTTGCAAAGATTCGGACACGACTGAGCGACAGCACTGAACTGAAGGCAAAAGGCGAAGGGAGTGGCAGAAGATGAGACGATTAGGTAGCATCAGTGAATTTGAGCAAACTCTGAGAGATAGTAGAGGATGGGGAAACCTGGCATGCTGCGTCCATGTGGTTGCAAACAGTCAGACATTACTTAGTGACTGAAAAACAACAACAACTGGGCCTCTCAATAAAAGTTCTGCTTACAGTACAGCTTGTCTTTAAATTTGGCTACCTCACTACAAATCCTTTAACATTTTGTAAGATGAAAATTTTAGGATGATGTGTGGTTATTTATAATTTATTTATCTTTTATTTATGTCCTATTCCATTGCTGTGAATAAGCTATGTCCTAAGGTGCATTTATTAAACAGAGAGCTTAATAAGTATGTTTATGTTTATGTTTATGTTTATGTACAACATGCAAGTTGATAGGAAATTGCCAAACTCTCTTTAAGGGAAAATTTATAGACAACCTCTCAAAGCTTATATAATGTAGTGGCATACATTTTTGTCCTATTTTCATTGAGGATTTTGTCTTGTTTTCTTCCACTGATTTTTTTCCTTCCACTGATTTTTTACTTAATTATATTTCCGTTTTATTTGAGGATTGTTTTCAGTAAGTTTTCAAGGAGATGATGTATAAATATGTTTTAGTATTCTTTTATTCTAAAATAGTTTAATTTTTGTTTGGGAGTGGTTTTAAGAGGGTTAACTTTAATATTAATATATATATCTATAATTTATTCTATAATACTAAACACCCTTTTCCAACAACACAAGAGAAGACTCTACACATGGACATCACCAGATGGTCAACACCAAAATCAGATTGATTATATTCTTTGCAGCCAAAGAAGGAGAAGCTCTGTACAGTCAGCAAAAAAAAAAAACAAAAAAAAACCTGGGAGCTGATTGTGGCTTAGATCATGAACTCCTTATTGCCAAATTCAGACTTAAATTGAAGAAAGTAGGGAAAACCACTAGACCATTGAGGTATGACCTAAATCAAATCCCTTATGATTATACAGTGGAAGTGGGAAATAGATTTAAGGGACTAGATCTAATAGACAGAATGCCTACTGAACTATGGACAAAGGTTCAACGACATTGTACAGGAGACAGGGATCAAGACCATCCCCAAGAAAGAGAAATTCAAAAAAGCAAAATGGCTGTCTGGGGAGGCCTTACAGATAGCTGTGAAAAAAAGAGAAGTGAAAAACAAAGGAGAAAAGGAAAGATATAAGCATCTGAATGCAGAGTTCCAAAGAACGGCAAGGAGAGATGAGAAAGCCTTCCTCAGCCATCAATGCAAAGATAGAGAGGAAACAATAGAATGGGAAAGACTACAGATCTCTTCAAGAAAATTAAAGATACCAAGGCAACATTTCATGCAAAGATGGGCTCAAAAAGGACAGAAATGGTATGGACAAAAGCAGAAGATATTAAGAAGACGTGGCAAGAAAACACAGAACTGCACAAAAAAGATCTTCATGACTCAGATGATCACGATGGTGTGATCACTCATCTAGAGCCAGACATCCTGGAATGTGAAGTCAAGTGGGCCTTAGGAAGCATCACTACGAACAAAGCTAGTGGAGGTGATGGAATTCCAGTTGAGCTATTCCAAATCCTGAAAGATGATGCTATGAAAGTGCTGCACTCAATATGCCAGCAAATTTGGAAAACTCAGCAGTGGCCACAGGACTGGAAAAGGCCCGTTTTCATTCCAATCCCAAAGAAAGGCAATGCCAAAGAATGCTCAATCTACCGCACAATTGCACTCATCTCACATGCTAGTAAAGTAATGCTCAAAATTCTCCAAGCCAGGCTTTAGCAATACATGAACTGTGAACTTCCAGATGTTCAAGCTGGTTTTAGAAAAAGCAAAGGAACCAGAGATCAAATTGCCAACATCCGCAGGATCATGGAAAAAGCAAGAAAGTTCCAGGAAAACAACTATTCCTGCTTTATTGACTATGCAAAAGCCTTTGACTGTGTGGATCACAAGAAACTGGAAAACTCTGAAAGAGATGGGAATGCCAGACCACCTGACCTGCCTCTTGAGAAATTTGTATGCAGGTCAGGAAGGAACAATTAGAACTAGACATGGAACAACAGACTGGTTCCAAATAGGAAAAGGAGTATGTCAAGGCTGTATATTGTCACCCTGATTATTTAACTTCTATGCAGAGTACATCATGAGAAACGCTGGGCTGGAAGAAGCACAAGCTGGAATCAAGATTGTGGGAAGAAATATCAATAACCTCAGATATGCAGATGACACCACTCTTATGGCAGAAAGTGAAGAAGAACTAAAGAGCCTCTTGATGAAAGTGAAAGAGGAGAATAAAAAGTTGGCTTAAAGCTCAACATTCAGAAAACTAAGTTCATGGCATCTGGTCCCACTCAGATCAGATCAGATCAGATCAGTCGCTCAGTCATGTCCAATTCTTTGCGACCCCACGAATAGCAGAACGCCAGGCCTCCCTGTCCATCACCAACTCCCGGAGTTCACTCAGACTCACGTCCATCCAGTCAGTGATGCCATCCAGCCATCTTATCCTCTGTCATCCCCTTCTCCTCTTGCCCCCAATCCCTCCCAGCATCAGAATCTTCTCCAATGAGTCAACTCTTCGCATGAGGTGGCCAAAGTACTGGAGTTTCAGCTTTAGCATCATTCCTTCCAAAGAAATCCCAGGGCTGATCTCCTTCAGAATGGACTGGTTGGATCTCCTTGCAGTCCAAGGGACTCTCAAGAGTCTTCTCCAACACCACAGTTCAAAAGCATCAATTCTTCGGCACTCAGCTTTCTTCACAGTCCAACTCTCACATCCATACATGACCACAAGAAAAATCATAGCCTTGACTAGACGAACCTTTGTTGGCAAAGTAATGTCTCTGCTTTTGAATGTGCTATCTAGGTTGGTTATAACTTTCCTTCCAAGGAGTAAGCATCTTTAATTTCATGGCTGCAGTCACCATCTGCAGTGATTTTGGAGTCCTGAAAAATAAAGTCTGACACGGTTTCCACTGCTTCCCCATCTATTTCCCATGAAGTGGTGGGACCGGATGCCATGATCTTCATTTTCTGAATGTTGAGCTTTAAGCCAACTTTTTCACTCTCCACTTTCACTTTCATCAAGAGGCTTTTTAGTTCCTCTTCACTTTCTGCCATAAGGTGGTGTCATCTGCATATCTGAGATTATTGGTCTTTCTCCCAGCAATATTGATTCCAGCTTGTGTTTCTTCCAGCCCAGCGTTTCTCATGATGTACTCTGCATATAAGTGAAATAAGCAGGGTGACAATATACAGCCTTGACGTACTCCTTTTCCTATTTGGATCCAGTCTGTTCTTCCACGTCTAGTTCTAACTGTTGCTTCCTGACCTGCATACAGGTTTCTCAAGAGGCAGGTCAGGTGATCTGGTATTCCCATCTCTTTCAGAATTTTCCACAGTTTCTTGTGATCCACACAGTCAAAGGCTTTTGCATAGTCAATAAAGCAGAAATAGAGTTTTTCTGGAACTCTTTTGCTTTTTCCATGATCCTGCGAATGTTGGCAATTTGATCTCTGGTTCTTCTGCCTTTTCTAAAACCAGCTTGAACATCTGGAAGTTCACAGTTCACATATTGCTGAAGCCTGGCTTGGAGAATTTTAAGCATTACTATACTAGCGTGTGAGATGAGTGCAATTGTGCGGTAGATTGAGCATTCTTTGGCATTGCCTTTCTTTGGGATTGGAATGAAAACGGACATTTTCCAGTCCTGTGGCCACTGCTGAGTTTTCCAAATTTGCTGGCATATTGAGTGCAGCACTTTCATAGCATCATCTTTCAGGATTTGGAATAGCTCAACTGGAATTCCATCACCTCCACTAGCTTTGTTTGTAGTGATGCTTTCTAAGGCTCACTTGACTTCACATTCCAGGATGTCTGGCTCTAGATGAGTGATCACACCATCGTGATTATCTGGTCCCACTAGTTCATGGCAAATAGATGGGAAAACAGTGGAAACAGTGACAGACTTTTTGCGTTGAGGTGGAGCTCCAAAACCACTGCAGATGGTGATTGCAGCCATGAAATTAGAAGACGCTTACTCCTTGGAAGGAAAGTTATAACCAACCTAGACAGCATATTAAAAAGCAGAGACATTACTTTGCCAACAAAGGTCCGTCTAGTCAAGGCTATGGTTTTTCCAGTAGTCATGTATGCATATGAGATTTGGACTATAAAGAAAGCTGAGCGCTGAAGAATTGATGCTTTTGAACTGTGGTGTTGGAGAAGCCTCCTGAGAGTCCCTTGGACTGCAAGGAGATCCAACCAGTCCATCCTAAAGGAGATCAGTTCTGGGTGTTCATTGGAAAAAGTGATGTTGAAGCTGAAACTCCAATACTTTGGCCACTTGATGCGAAGAACTGATTCATTGGAACAGACCCTGATTTTGGGTAAGATTGAAGGCGGGAGGAGAAGGGGACGACAGAGGATTATATGGTTGGATGGCGTGACCAACTCAGTGGACATGAGTTTGGGTGGACTCTAGGAGTCGGTAATGGACAGGGAGGCCTGGCATGCTGCAGTCCATGGGGTCACAAAGAGTCAGACATGACTGAGCAACTGGACTTAAATGAACTGATGGAATTACAGTGGTGCTATGCTTTGTCCGAAACACAATTCTTTGTGACTAAATCTCATAAAATGGTGTGATCAGCATTTTTGTAGCCCATAAGCTTCAAGTAAAGCAAGCTTAAAAATCAATTGTGCACAATTTTCTGTAAGACTGATTTTATCTAGAAAAATTGCATTCTTTTTTTTTAACATATTTGATATATAATTTTTTACTTGGAGGAGTTTATAGAATAGGGATTATAAATAGAGCTGATTTTATTTTTGGACTGGTATCCTGTTAAAACACATTTAAGGACTAATAATTCTCCTTTAACTAAAGTTGGCATACAGTAAAAAAGGAGTGTGGCACATCTTAACCCTGATTTAGTATTCATGTAATTATACTGCCATCATGTTTTTTAATTCAAAATTTTGGGTGTGAGGGTACATGCTAAGCTCATTTATTTAATTGTTTACTGAATAATTAATTACGGATGGGTACAATGTCACTCAGTGCTAGCTTCTAGGAATTCAAGGATGAATTTAGATACATTTCCTGGATTGCAGGAACAAACTACAGTCAAAAATGCAAACAACTAATTACAATGTAATATGGTAATTTCAGCATGGATACAAAGATAATCTTTAGTAGGAACGAAATAAGAGCTCTCCAGCACATCTGGGTGTATCATTTTAGCTTAAGTATGAGAAGAGTTTTCCAAATGCAAAAGCAGCAGAGAAAATAACATTGTAAAGAAAGGAAGTAGGAGAGTTCGATGTATTCTGGGAAAAAAAAGAAAGCAACTTTATTACAGATAAAAACTGGATTGGATGATATAGCTTAGAGATACAGTCATACAGGCTTCTTAGTACTTCTTCCTGAACTACTTTTACCCCTTAAATTGAAGCACCCCTTTCTCAAAGGGACAGAGCCTGCCATTAAAAAATGACCCTACAGATGAACAGCAGGTGGGATTTATCTATGGACTGGCTGACTCTGAAAAGCTAAGCAGTATATTCTCTGAAATTCACAAAGAAAATCACTAATGCTTCCATAAGAAGGTATGATTTGAGTGTGATAGGCAATTTAAAATAGAACATATGCATCACTGTTGCAGAAGTGTCTTAAACATGAGACCAAGAAAAAAGATGTAGATGATGTGCACTCAAAATTTTGAGTTGGGATATAGTTTCTCTTTTCATCATAATGAGATGTCCAATGTGAAGTATAAAGAAGGGGTTAAAGGAGACAAGACTGGAGGCAGAGATTTCTTAGGTGTCTGTGGTAGGACTCAGAGAGATGATCTGGAATGGATCAGGGGTTGTAGAGATGCTTAACGGGCAAAATTGGTAAGAACTGTAATTTAATTGTACAAGAAAGCAAAAAAGAAGAAAAGTCTAGAATGACTCAGATTTATGTCTTTGGAAATTGATTGTCATTAATTAATCTAGGTAATATACAACAAAAGCCAAAGGATAGATTGAGTTTGGGACATAGTGAGTTGCATATTCTTGGAGGAAATCCCAGTTATGGATATTGGAGGTTGGATAAATGGATCTGGAGGTAAGGAAAGGGATTTGAATTAGCAATAGAGATTTGGTATGATTAGCGACTTAATCATAGTTAAGGCTAAAGGCATGATTAAGTAAACTGGGGAGAATTTGTGGAATAGAGGAAGAAAGTGGTTATATACTTCTGCCCTCAGGGTCCAGAATGAGTTGGGTATGGAGTGTATCCTTTTCAGTCTATAAAGCTATTATGTTCTCTCTGTTAGAACATAGGTAATTTAAATTTCAACTCCATCTGAGGTTAACAAAGAAACTCCTGTTGTTTCAAACAAATCAGTATATTATCAGAGTATAAATTATAGGCAAAGTTTGAACAGTAGATATCAAGCCATGATCCTGACAACATTTTCAGATGTAATAAACTCAGCTGGCTGAGGCCCCAAATAAATATTTATTCAGGCATTGAATAGGAAGTACAGATACCACTTACCATGTAATTGTTCCTTGCTTAGTTTATTGTTCAGGATCATAATTCTAAAGTATGTATTCTCAAGGGAGTCGAAAATTGGTTTCTGTGGGCAGAAAAACCTTGGCTGTAACCGTGGGGGGCCTCCATCAGTTCAGTTCAGTTCAGTCACTCAGTCGTGTCCGACTCTTTGTGACCCCATGAATTGCAGCACGCCAGGCCTCCCTGTCCATCACCAACTCGAGGAGTTCACTCAGACTCACGTCCATCCAGTCAGTGATGCCATCCAGCCATCTCATCCTCTGTCGTCCCCTTCTCCTCCTGACCCCAGTCCCTCCCAGCATCAAGAGTCTTTTCCAATGAGTCAACTCTTCACATGAGGTGGCCAAAGTACTGGAGTTTCAGCTTCAGCATCACTCCTTCCAAAGAAATCCCAGGGCTGATCTCCTTCAGAATGGATTGGTTGGATCTCCTTGCAGTCCAAGGGACTCTCAAGATTCTTCTCCAACACCACAGTTCAAAAGCATCAATTCTTTGGTGCTCAGCCTTCTTCACAGTCCAACTCTCACATCCATACATGACTACTGGAAAATGGCTCAACCCTATTTGGCAAAATCTTATTCCTTAATATTTAATTTTTCTTGTTAAATAAAAATTCTCCCTCCTTAGATATTAGTAAGGAGGGAGGAAAAAAAAAAACCGAGAAACAGTATTCTTAAGATATTAAGGAAATTTGTAGAAGACATTAATTTCAGGTATCTTTCCTTTGGTATCTAAGGACTGACTTATTTTTGTTTTTCCTTTTTGCTAAAATCCATTTGATGAAGAGTATGGAACAAAATCACTTGTCCTAATTATAAAGATTTTACTGCATTTGATGTAGAATTTACAGAAAATCTGGATTTCTAACTATATAAGCTTTCAACTGAAGATTTAGTTTAGGCATTGGTTAATTTTTTTTCTCATCTGATACCTGATCTGCCTCTCGAGAAATTTGTATGCAGGTCAGGAAGCAACAGTTAGAACTGGACATGGAAAAACAGACTGGTTCCAAATAGGAAAAGGAGTTCGTCAAGGCTGTATATTTAACTTATGTGCAGAGTACATCATGAGAAATGCTGGACTGGAAGAAACACAAGCTGGAATCAAGACTGACAGGAGAAATATCAATAACCTCAGATATGCAGATGACACCACCCTATGGCAGAAAGTGAAGAGGAACTCAAAAGCCTCTCGATGAAAGTGAAAGTGGAGAGTGAAAAAGTTGGCTTAAAGCTCAACATTCAGAAAATGAAGATCATGGCATCCGGTCCCATCATTTATGGGAAATAGATGGGGAAGCAGTGGAAACAGTGTCAGACTTTATTTTTCTGGGTTCCAAAATCATTGCAGATGGTGAATGCAGCCATGAAATTAAAAGACGCTTACTCCTTGGAAGGAAAGTTATGACCAACCTAGATAGCATATTCAAAAGCAGAGACATTACTTTGCCAACAAAGGTTCGTCTAGTCAAGGCTATGGTTTTTCCTGTGGTCTTGTATGGATGTGAGAGTTGGACTGTGAAGAAGGCTGAGTGCCGAAGAATTGATGCTTTTGAACTGTGGTGTTGGAGAAGACTCTTGAGAGTCCCTTGGACTGCAAGGAGATCCAACCAGTCCATTCTGAAGGAGATCAGCCCTGGGATTTCTTTGGAAGGAGTGATGCTGAAGCTGAAACTCCAGTACTTTGGCCACCTCATGTGAAGAGTTGACTCATTGGAAAAGACTCTGATACTGGGAGGGATTGGGGGCAGGAGGAGAAGGGGACGACAGAGGATGAGATGTCTGGATGGCATCACTGACTGGATGGACGTGAGTCTGAGTGAACTCCGGGAGTTGGTGATGGACAGGGAGGCCTGGCATGCTGTGATTCATGGGGTCGCAAAGAGTTGGACACGACTGAGTGACTGATCTGATCTGATATTAAAAAGAAAAAATCTGATTATTTTGAATTTTAGCCAATATATTAAATAACCAAATGGGCATAAATCATTCTATCATCAGCATTTTGATTAAGTCCAGACCCCATACCAACTCCTTGGGCTTGGTGACGGTATGTATACTAATCAGGATTTTTTAATTATGAAAAGAGAAATGGCCTCTGCATATCTCATGTGCAAAAAGAATCCAGGGGAAGGTTGAAAAGCCAGACGCAGGCAGGCTCCAAGCGTGATGAGACACAGCCAAGATTCTGCTCTAGGCTCCCTCTGTTGAGGATATTGCCCCTGGCACAGTTACCACTGGACACTGCTGCTGCTGGCAGCGCCACTCTGCGTGCATGCCATGTAGAGACTGTACTCCAAGGCACCGCAGCTGTTGCACTGAATCTCTGACCTGTGCGTTTGATGGCTCCATTAAGTTTCAATGTCCAGGCAGGAGCCATTGCTTGCATCTGCTTTACCTGTCAGGAGTCAGGAATATTTATCCTTCTTTGGCTTCCATCATGAAGCCCCCCACCTGCTCTGCTTCCCACCTACCTTAGGATTTCCCCCAAATAGAATGTGGATTTATACACTGAAAAACCCCACATGCCAAATGTCCCTTACAACATCGATTACTAAGAGTCAAATAATGCTTTGCAGTTAACAGAGTCCCTTGGAATATTTTTCATTTGATTTTTTTTAGCAACTTGAAGTATTTCTGTATTTCTGTCTTTTTAAATTGAAATATAGTTCATTTACAATGTTGTGCCAATCTCTGCTGTACAGCAGAGTGACCCTGTTTTACATACATATTCACTCTTTTTTTTAGATTCTTTTCCTATTTCAGTTTTTGAGGTGGGGAAACTAAAACTTGAAGAGGTTAATTAACTAAAAGTTGCAACACTAGGGAAGAAATGAAAAATTTTGAGTGGCTGTCATGTGCTAAACCTAGTCCCAGATGCTTTTACACACAGTATTTTTTTTAATGTATATGCTAAATATTTTATTTAATCATATAGACACAAATATTAGCATTTGAGCATGTGATCAATATTAAAAATTATCAATGAGATAGTTTATACTCCTTTCCTTATACTAAGCTTTCAAAATCCAGTGTATATTTTCTGTTTACAACACTTCTCAATTGATACAATCAATTTTCAATGGGTATCCAGTCCAGTTCAGTCGCTCAGTCGTGTCCGACTCTTTGCAACCCCATGAATCGCAGCACGCCAGGCCTCCCTGTCATGGTAGACCCATATTTATAGTTTATAAAATGTACAGTTAAAAAAGATTTATACATCTAAGCTGTTCAAAACTAACTTTAATTTTTTGCAGTGTTCCTACCATATTTGTTTATTTATTAAAAATTTTTGCATACAAAAAGCTATGTAACTAATATGTACAAATCTGAGTTTGAAAGTAAATATACATATGTTAAAAAAAATACAACAGTCTATGCCATAAACCTGTCACCTCCACAGGTTTCCTCCTTCCCTCTTATTTTTTATTATTGTTGCTATTATTATTATTTTCTGATAAGATTACAATACAAAATCTACCTTCTTAGAAAAATTTTAAGTATATAATACAGTATTGTTAACTGTATGCTTTATGCTGTATAGATCTCTAGGACTTATTCATCTTGCATAACTGAAACTTTATACCCTTTTACTCCTACCTCCCTGTTTTCCTGTCTTCCCAGGCCTTGGCAATCACATTTTTCTCTGCTTCTATGAG
Source organism: Bos mutus (assembly GCF_027580195.1). NCBI lineage: Eukaryota > Metazoa > Chordata > Mammalia > Artiodactyla > Bovidae > Bos > Bos mutus. The sequence continues at coordinate 37,859,056 of NC_091621.1, read as the reverse complement.
TTTGGTTATTTTAGATTCATCATATAAGTGGCATAATGTAGAATTTACTCTTCTGTTTCTGGCTTATTTCACTCACCATGCAGGAATTGGACCATAAAGAAAGCTGAATGCTGAAGAATTGATGCTTTTTAACTGTGGTGTTGGAGAAGACTCTTGAGAGTCCCTTGGACTTCAAGGGGATCAAACCAGCCAATCCTAAAAGGGAAGTCCTAAAGGAAATCAGTCCTGAATATTCATTGGAAGGACTGATGCTGAAGCTAAGATCCAATATTTTGGCCACCTAATGTGAAGAACTAACTCATTAAAAATGACCCTGATGCTGGGGAAGATTGAAGTCAGGAGAAGGGGATGACAGAGGATGAGATAGTTGGATGTTGTCATTGACTCTATGGACATGAGCTTGAGCAAGCTCCAGGAGTTGGTAAAGGACAGGGAAGGCTGGCGTGCTGTAGTCCCTGGGGTTGCAAAGAGTCAGACACAACTGAGCGACTGACCTGACCTGAACTGAATAATGTCCTCTAGTCTCATTCGTGTCACAGATGGCAAGATTTTCTTCTTTTTAAAGGCTGAATAAAATTCCACTGTATTTATATATAACATTTTCTTTGAACATTCATTCATCAGTGGACACTGAGGTTGTTTCCGTATCTTGGCTGTCGTGAATAATGCTGCAATGAACATGCAGACATCCCTTCAAGATCCTGATTTCAGCTCTTTGGATATTAACCCAGAATGGATTTTCTGGATGAGATGGTGGTTCTATTTTTAGTTTTTATGAGGAACTTCTTTTCTATAGCAGCTTCACCAATATACGCACCCACCAACAGTGCACAAGGGTTCCTTTTCTCCACATCCTCACCAACATTTATTTTTCTAATATATAAAAGCCATTGTAACAGGTGTGAGGTGGTATCTCCTTGTGGTTCTGATTTGCATTTCCCTGGTAGTGAGTGATATTGAGCATCTTTTTATGTACCCATTGATCATTTATATGCCTCCTTTAGAGAAATGTCTACTCAGTTCCTTTGCTCATTTTAAAATTGGGTTATTTGGTTTATTTTGTTATTGAGTTGTAAGAATTCCTTATGCGTTTTAGATATTAACCCTTTATCAGGCAAATGACTGGCAAACATTCATTTCATTCTGTAGGTTGCATTTTCATTTCGTTAATTATTTCTTTTGCCATAGAGAGGATTTTATTTTTATATAATGTGACTTTTTTTTTCTTTTGTTGTCTGTGCTGTTGATGCTATATTAAGAAGTCATTGCTAATGCTAGTGTCAATATGCTTTTTCCCTTTGTTTTCATCTAGGGATTTAATGTTCTTATGTTTAAATGTTTAAACTATTTTGAGTTCATCTTTGTGTATGGTGTGAGATAAGGGTCCAATTCAATTATTTTATATGAATATATCCAGTTTTCTCAACACTATTAATTGAAGATTACACTTTCCCATTGTGTATTCTTGGCATTCTTGTCAAAATCAGTTGATACGTATGTGTGAGTTTGTGTCTCTACTCTCTATTCTGTTGGTTTATGTATGTGTTTATGTGTTGGTTCTAGTACCTTACTGTTTTAATTATAGTAGCTTGCAATATACATTGAAATTGGGAAGTGTGATACCTCTATTTTTGTTATTTTTCAAGATTGCTCTGATTATTTGAATTCTTTTATGGTTTCATAAAAATTTTAGGATTTTTTTGGTTCTATTTCTGTGAAAAATGACATTGGGATTTTGATAGGAATTGCATTGAATCTGTAGACCCTTCAGGCAGTACAGACATTTTAAAAACATTCTTCCCATCTAAGAACTCACAGTATCTCCACTTTTTTTGTGTCTTCTTCAGTTTCTTACACTGTGACTTGTAGTTTGCTGTGTGCAGATTTTTAACCTCATTGGTTAAGTTTATTGCTAAGTATTTTATTTTATTTTTGATGCTTTTCTAAATGAGATTATTGATTTCCTTTTTGGATAATTTGCTGTTAGTGTGTAGAAGTGCAACTTATTTATATTGACTTTTGTATCCTGCAATTGTGCTGAATTAGTTAGAATGATTTTTTTTTGCAGTCTTTAGGGTATTTTTTAAATGTCATCTGCAAGTAGGAATAATTTTACTTCTGTTTTGATTTGGATACTTATTTCTGTTTCTTGCCAATATTTTGTTGAGGATTTTTTCATCCTTGTTCATCAGGGATACTGGCCTATAGTTTTATTTTCTTATAGCGTATTTGTCTGGCTTTACTTTAAGGGTAATGCTGGATCAGTAAAAAGAGTTTGGAAATATTCCCTCTTATTTTTTGTAAAAGGTTGAGAAGGATTGGTATTAATTCTTCTTTAAATGTTTGGTAGAATTTGCCTGTCTTGGGCTTTTCTTTGTTGGGAAATTATTTTTATAACTGATTCAATCTGTTTATGTGGTATTGGTCTGTTCAGTCTTTTTCTTTCTCCTTGATTCAGTCTTGGTTGGATGTATGTTTGTAAAAATGTATCCATTCTTCTAGAATGTTCAATTTGTCAGCATATTAGCATAATAGCCTCTTATGATGTTTTAAAAAATCTCCAAAGCATTGATTGTCTCCTTTCCTATTTCTTATTATACTTATTTAATTTTTCTTTTCTTTTCTTTTTAGTTTAGCTAAGGATTTATTGATTTTGTCTACTTTTTTCAAGGAACCAGGTCTTAGTTTCATCAACTTACTTTATTGTTTTTTCAAAAGTCTATTTCATTTATTTCTGCTCTAATCTTATTTCCTTCTGCTAACTTTGGACTCAGTGTGCTCTTTTTCTAGTTCTCTGAGGTATAACGCTACGTTGTTAATAAGAGATCTTTCTTCTTTTCTAATGTAGGCATGTATCACTATAAATTTACTTCTGGTGTGTTGTGTTTTTGTTTTCACTTGTCTCATAATATTTTCTAACTTCCTTTTTTAAAAATACTTATTTATTTGGCTGCATTGGGTCTTAGTTGTGGTCTTTGTTGCATTATGTGGAATCTTTCAGTGCAGTGCATGTACTCTTTATTTGTGGTCCATGGGCTCTAGGGCATGCACACTTCAGTAACTGTGGTCATGGGCTTAGTTACTCCGCAGCATGTGGCAACTTAGTTCCTTGACCAGGGATCGAAGCCACATCCCCTGCATTGCAAGGTAGATTCTTATTCATTGGACCATCAGTGAGATCCCTAACTTCCTTTCCTGATTTCTTCTTTGGCCCAATGTTTCAAGAGTGTGTTGTTTAATTTTCATGGATTTGTGACTTTTTTTTCCATTTTCTTTTGTTTTTGAGCTCTTGTTTTGTTCCATTGTAGTTAGAAAAGATTCTTGGAATGATTTCAGTCTTCTTACATGGATTAAGACTTGTTTTGTGACCTAGCATGTGATCTGTCATGGAGAATGTTGTGTGCACTTGAGAAGAATGTGTGTTCTGCTTCTCTTGGGAAGAATAGTTTGCGTGTCTCTTAGTTTGGTCTGTATCATAGTTTAAATCTGCTGTTTCCTTATTGATTTTCTGTTTGGATAATTTGGCCATTATTATGGGCGGATTATTGAACTTTCCTATTATTGTAATGTCTATTTGCTCCTTCAGATCTGTAAATGATTGCTTTATAAATTTTGATAGTCTGATATTAGATACATATAACAACAGTTTTGGTATAATCATAGGCAATCCTGCTTTCATTTGGTTATTTTTTTTAAAGATTTTTTTGATGTGGGCCATTTTTAATGTTTTTATTGAACTTGTTACAATATTGCTTCTGTTTTATGTTTTTTGGTTCTGAGGCATGTGGAATCTTAGCTCCCTGACCAGGCACTGAACTGCACTCCTGGCATTAGAGGATGAAGTGTTAACCACTGGACTACCAAGGAAGTCCTTCATTTGATTATCATTTGCTTGGAATATCATTTTCCATTCCTTCATTTTGGCCTATATATGTCCTTAAATCTAAAATGGATCTTCCATTAACAGTAGGTAGTAGGATCTTATCTTTTTTAATCTATTTCACCACTCTGTCTTTTAATTGGTGAGTTTAATCCATTTTTAAAAATAATTTTGTGTATTCATTTTGACTGTGCTAGATCTTCATTGCTGTGTGGGCTTATTCTAGTTGTATTAAGAGTGGGAGCTATTCTCCAGTTGTGATGCTTAGGCTTCTCATTATGGTGTCTTTTCTTGAAATGGAGCATGGGCTCTAGGACACACAGGCTTCAGTAGTTGTGGCACGTGGACTCAGTAATTGTGGCTCCCAGGCTGTAAAGCACAAGCTCAACAGTTGCAGCTCATGGACTAGTTGCTCTGCAGCATGTGGGATCTTGTGGGATCTTCTGGGATCAGGGGTCAAATCCATGTCTCCTGTATTGGCAGCAGATTCTTTACCACTGAACGACCAGGGCAGCCCTCCATTTATTTCATTCAATCACTAAGTTGTGTCCAACTCTTTGTGACCCCATGGACTGCCGCATGCCAGGCTTCCCAGTCCTTCACTATTTCCTGGAATTTACTCAAACTCATGTCCTGCCATCCAACCATATCATCCTCTGTTGCCTCCTTCTCCTCATGCCCTTAATTTTTCCCAGCCTCGGGGTCTTTTCCATTGAGTTGGTTCTTCACATTTGGTTGCCAAAATATTGGAGCTTCAGCTTCAGCATCAGTTCTTCCAATGAATATTCAGGGTTGATTTCCTTTAGAATTGACTGATTTGATCACCTTGCTGCCCAAGTGACTCTCAAGAGTCTTCTCGAACACTACAGTTTGAAAGCATCAATTCTTGGCTGGTAGTGATCTTTTTTTCTTTTAGCACTTTGAATATATAATTTAACTCTTTTCTAGCCTGCAAGATTTCTACTGAGAAATCTGCTTCTAGTGTTATGGGGATTCCCTTGTATGTGACAAGGTCCCTTTTTGTTCTATTTATTTCAGAATTTTTGTTGACTTTTGACTGTTTAGCTATATTAAGTCAGTGTAAGTCCCTTTAAGTTAAATCTATTTGGGGTCTTTCAGGCTTCACAAATTTAGATGACCATTTTTGTTCTCAATTTTGAGTTGGTTTTTGCCATTATTTCTTTAAATAAGCTTTCTGCTCCTTTCTTGTTCTCTTCTTCTTTTGGGACTCCCATATGCATATATTGGTTCAGTTGATAATGTCTTATAAGACATGATTCCATTGAGCCTGGACTGGTGACTCATTTCATATATGATATTATACGTAAAGACCCAGAGGGATGGTATGGGGAGGGAGGAGGGAGAAGTTCAGGATGGGGAACACATGTATACCTGTGGTGGATTCATTTCGATATTTGACAAAACCAATACAATATTGTAAAGTTTAAAATAAAATAAAATTTAAAAAAAGAAAAAAAAAAAAGACATGATTCCAAAGTCCCATAGGCTTTCTTTACTCCTTTTCTTTTTTTCCCCTCTGATTGGGTAATTCCGAATGATTTGTTCTCAAGTTCATTGATTTTTTATTCTGTTATTGAAGCTCTCCCTTGAATTTTTAGATCAATTATTGGTTTTTCACTTCCAGAATTTATGCTTGCTTCTTTTATGATTTCTATCTCTTTGTTAAACTTCTTATTTTTTGTGTGTATTGTTTTCCTGATTTCAATTACTTGTCTATCTGTATTCCCTTGTAGATCGTGGAGCTTCTTTAAGATGAATATCCTGAATTACTTAACAGGTCATTCATAGATCTCCATTTCTTTAGGGCCAGTTACTGGTGCTTTATTTTGTGCCTTTGGTCGTGTCGGGTTTCCATGATTCTTCACCATCCTTATCCCCTTTTGTTGATTGTGTAGGTTCATTTGAAGAAGTTGCTGGTAAAGTGAAACTGTCCTTCCTAAGCTCTTCAGTGCATCTCTTTTTTCATTTCTGTACACATGGTGCTATAATCTCTCATCTGGATTCTGGAGCTCTTGGCAGGTACTCTTATCTCTTGATGGTTTTCAAACTGGTGTTTCTGTGAGAGAATGAGGTCTGGAACCTCCTATTCTGCCATCTTGCTGACATTGCTCCTACACACAGAGTATCTTATTTAATTCTCATAAAACTTTGTGATGTAGTATAATTATTTTTCTCAGATGGGTAAGTAAATGTAGTAGTGGCAGAAATAGCATTTGTTCCTGAGTCTTTAGACTCCAAATTCTTTTCTCATTTGATGGCACAGTTAAACTTACTGAATTCTTTTACTTTTCTGGCACTTTCTACATTTTTTTTTGTATCAGGAACTTTTGTATCTAAGGAATATGTTTCTTCAATAAATTAATTTGTAAAACTTTCCACAAGGTATTGGCTTGAAAAAATATTTTATAAAGTTATTTTCTGACAGTTTTCCTCTAGAACATCAGTCAATATAAAAATATAAATGGAAACAGATTTGTTTCAAGAGCCTATATCTTTGCTCTGGAGATATTTCCATATCAAATATGTCACAAAAACATAAACATTAACAAATACCAAAAATGATAAAAATGAAGTGTATTTATATGGTGTAGATTATATTAATCTTTTATTCACTGTAATGGCTTAAACTATCCATTCTCTACCCATGACCCTCCAGAGGTCCTGATGTCTCACATAAATTGCTTATGTTTTGGGGACAACATTTGGTGATACCAGCACTGAAATAGGATAATGGTTCATCTTCAGTAACCTCTTATTCTCCTTTTACTATGATACACTAAAGATGTCAAATCGCAGTTGAATGAAGCTCATGCCTTAGGCATAGAATTTAGCTTTATTCTCTGTTGTTCTTGCTGACTCTCTGCATTTCCAGACTTCAGTGCAGAGGTATGAGGACTTTACTTACCTGTCCTTTCATGCCTTAGTTTAGTTTTCTGGATTCAATTCTTATCCATCTGTCTTTATTTATTTTTTTTAACAGTAAGTGAAGTGAAACTCGGATTCTTCAGGCCAAAATACTGGAGTAGGTAGCCGTTCCCTTCTCCAGGGGATCTTCCCAGCTCAGGAATCAAACCAGGGTCTCCTACATTGCATGTGGATTCTTTACCAGCCGAGCTATCATGGAATCCCTCTATATGTTTAGGATTGCTCAGACTCTTGGGGCACTTGGGGCAATATTTCTTCACCTACATTGTCTTTTCAACTCTCTGTAAAAATACTCTGTTTCTAAGATTTTAAGTTTCATGGTTGTGGAAAAAATTTGCTTTACACAAAACCTGGACACATGTATTTGGTCTCTTTTCCTTCTATATCTCCAGTACTTAGGTCTTTATTTGGTATACTTAACTCCATTGTTCCTTCTTCAAGCAATTCATAAAAAACAGTGAAAGATTTTTAAGAAAGTTGTTAGTTTCCAGATTATAAAAAGGTGACTTAAAACAAAACCATTAGGCTTGACCGAGGCAAAGGAGTATAAGGTTGGCTTAATAAGTAAGAGTAGAACTGTTGTAAAAGCACTTGATGCAATTATTCTGTACGAGTTTCTATTTTATTTTGCTTTTCTTATTATCACAAATACACTAACTGACTTTCAGGTCTGTGGTTTGGCTGGTTTCCTGAGAACAGAGTCTGGAATGTAGAGAGGCTTTTTTCCACTGCTAGCCTTTCCACTGCTTAGTCCAGTGGATTCTATGCCTTCAGGATAAAGAAACAGCTCACCGATGAAGTAAGTAAGATGAACTAAGCTCTATATGATTGAGTTTGATTGTAAAGTCAAATTTTAGGAGTACAAAAAATGAAGACTATCTAAATGCTGGTTGTTAAATTATAGCTTAAAAGAAGATGGGAAATGCACGTCTAGTCATTCATTTATTTCTTAAGCATTTATTGATTTATTGATGTGTCACACTTGAGATCAAAAACTTCTTTTTGCAGTCTAGTTGAGATAGACTTGTAAATTGATAAGTCATAATGCAATGTGGCAAGGAGTATAATAGGATATGGTAACTAATAGATGATATTTGAACAAGATCTTGGAAATATCAGACGTCACTTAGGTCTCTGTGATCACATTTCCCTTTTAGAGTGGTTTGGGCAATTATGCTGTGGCAACGCAACAAAGCTTCAACCACTGTTGGCACAATCAAAATCTAGGGTGTGAATGTGGATGAAGCTTGGAGAAGATTCCAGGAAGAAGTTTGGATTAAAGTAATATCTTTACTGGAAAAATATGTATTTTTATATACAAGAAAATCTTATAAATAATTTTCTTTTGTAAATATCAACACATATCAAGATTCAGAATTTGCAAATATAGGACAATCATACACACATACACATGCGTTCACACCCCAAATATAAAAATATATATACTTAACAGTTTTTCACAGAATGATTATTTGAACCCCAGAACTTCCTTTTCACAGTATTATTAAATTTGCAAATACGAATTGGCTTAAATTATTAAAAGAAAGTGTTAATTAAATAATACCCTATGTTTGAATCTTGATTTGTGCATGTTAGGTTATAATTTAAAAGATTGTGAAGCGTTGTCCCAAAATAAAGTATGACTAATATGGAAGTCTCCTAAAAATAATTTTCATATATTCCAAAAATGTTTTCTAGAACCCCAAAGACTGTATTCTACCATATACTCATAACGTTAAACTTGTAGTTTTTAATTAGTAGGAAAATTAAATACTCTTGATATATAAGTACTGAAACTAGAATTGAGCATCAGAAATACTTGGGCATTTAAAAAATACATTTTCCTGGATCCTTCCCAGACCCATTGGACTAGACTGCCAGGTGCAGGTTTGGGTATGTAGATTTTCAGATATATATCCCTGGGTAAAGCACCACTGCTGATAGATGTTAGACATTATTGACTTTAAGCTCCATGAGGTCAAAAGCTCTGTCTTATTTATTGTGTCCCTAGCACTTGGCACATAATAAGTACTCAGTCTGCAGAGTGGATGAATGGATGGGTGAATGGATTGACTCTGTCTGCTTCTGATTTATTTAATATTTTTTCATGTGTGAAATCCAGACCCAGTAGCAATAATAAATACTTACACGGGCACTGGGAAAAGTAAGACTGGTCTTAGTCCTTTGAGCCTGGCTGCTGCTGCAGCTGCTGCTAAGTCACTTCAGTAGTGTCCGACTCTGTACAACTCCAGAGATGGCAGCCCACCAGGCTCCCCTGTCCCTGGGATTCTGCAGGCAAGAACACTGGAGTGGGTTGCCATTTTCTTCTTCAATGCATGAAAGTGAAAAGTGAAAGTGAAGTCGCTCAATCATGTCAGACTCTTAGCGATCCCATGGACTGCAGCCTACCAGGCTCCTCCATCCATGGGATTTTCCAGGCAAGAGTACTGGAGTAGGGTGCCATTGCCTTCTCCGGCTAGTCTCTTCTAAAGCGTCTCATTCTGTGAGGGCTTTGAACATTGGCCTTTGTGCCTGTAAGGCTCTTGGAATGTACTAGTGAGCTGGACTGGATCCTGCCTTCCCTCCGCTACTGGAATTCTCCTTTGAGCTATCTGTTCTTTTCTATCTGCAGTGCCCTGTGGGAGGTTTTCTGATAAGGGCTGCAGAAACTAATGTTTCAACTCTGTCTCCTCAAACTCCTCCTCATAGCTGCAGAGAGTACTTTTTTTCCTCTTCCTGTGTGGCAGGAAGCCGCCCTTTTGTCATATCCTGCATCTTGATACTCTGTGTCTTATGAGAAAACCTCTACACAAGCTCTCCAGGCTTGGTCCACAGAGAGCTAAAAGATCAGCTTTGGGAGATTTTTCTAAAACAAACAAACCCTCAGTTCTCTTTTAAGAGTCTGGCTCTTAAAACTGAAAGCCAGAATTTTCATGATTTTGCCTCTACTTTGAATTATTTTAAAGTTTATTTTGAAAAGCAAAGTAGAAAATGCTATCTTTGCTTCAGATCATCACTACTCAAAGTGTGGTCCACTTTGGGCAGCAGCAGCCCAGCCTATCCTGGGTGTGCTTGTTAAAAACACAGAACATCAGCTCCCAGCTCATACCTGCTGAATCATAATCTGTACTTAAATAGGCTCTCCTGGTGATTTGCATATATGTTAACATTTGAAAAACAACTCTTGGTGATTTCTGTAATACTGAAGCATCATTTAGCTACAATAAGTAGAGTGATAGGTTTATTAGGAGCTAAAAGTGCATCAGAAAAATATTTGTATCTCATCCCCAAAGCCAGCATCTTACTTAATAAGGAAACAAACATCTGCCAGGAATAAGACAAGGATGACCAATATCATTTGTTGTTGTTTTCAGTTGCTCAGTCGTGTCTGACTCTTTGCGACCCCATGGACTCTAGCACGCCAGACTTTCCTGTCCTTCATCATCTCCCCGAGTTTGCTCAAACTCATGTCCTTTGAGTCGGTGATGCCATCCAACCATCTCATCCTCTGATGTTCCCTTCTCCTGCCCTCAATCTTTTCTGACATCAAGGCCTTTTCCAATGAGTTGGCTCTTTGCATCAGGTGGCCAAAGTATTAGAGCTTCAACTTCAGCATCAGTCTTTCCGGTGAATATTCAGGGTTGATTTCCTTTAGCATTGACAGGTTTGATGCCCTTGCTGTCCCAGGGACTCTCAGGAGTCTTCTCTAGCACCACAATTTGAAAGCATCAATTCTTTGGCTCTCAGCCTTCATTATGGTCCAACTCTCACATCCATTACATGACTACTGGAAAAACCATAGCTTTGAGTATATGGACAATATCATTATTACTATCCAAAATCATTTTCAAATTGTCATCCAGTGCCACTAGAGAGAGATACATGAATTAGAAAGGAAAGAATAAAATAATGTTTATTTATAGATTATATATCTGCAAAGCTAACAAAATTGAAAAAGCTACGAATGCACTTAAGAGAAACTTAGTAAAACAATTTGTAGACAACAATAGCCTTCATATATAAAAATAATAACTGATTAAAGCCCCCTTTAATAATTGCAACAATTTTTACAAAGTACTTAGCATAAATTTAACAGGAAAATACCAAGACATACATGAAAGAAACTATAAAATATACCTGAATGACACAAAGGAAACGTGAACAGATAGGAAGCCAGCCATACCATCAATTTGAATAGGAAGGCTCAATATTGTGAAGTATCTTTTCTGATAATACACAGATTATCAGGATTTCTTCTTGAAGCTAAACAGATTATATATTTCATTTGGAAAAGCAATTAAACAAAAATAGCCTGGAAAACCTTAAAAAAGAAAACAATGGGAGAGGGTGAAATCTTAAACCAGATGTTAAAATGTATCACGAAATCTCTATAATTAGAAGGATATTATATTGGCAAGTGAATAAACAGACAAATTAATAAAACCAAATAGAAAACCCAGAAATAAACCTAATTTCACATGGAATTTTAGGTTATGATAAAGGCCACATCTGAAATCAGTGGAGAAATATAGACTTCTAAAAAAGTGATGCTGAGATAAATGGACAGGCATGTGAAAAAGGTAAAAATCTGCATTCTGTATACCAGTGTAAATTCTAAATAGGTACAAGATCCGAATGTAAAAAATAAAACTACACAAATACTAGAAAAAATCATGGTGAATTCTTTACAACATGTGATTAAGTGAAAATTTCTCAAGTTAAGTGAAAATTTTAATAACTCTGGTTATATTTAAAAATTCTGGGTGGCAAAAAGCCACTAAAAGCAAAGTGAAAATACAAGTGACATCTGGGGAAATATTTACAACTTCTCTTGCAGAAAAAGGCTTCATATCTCTAATATCTAAAGAACTCTACAAAGTGAGAAGAAAGCAAATCACATTATAAAACTGGACAAGAACTATACACACACAGTTCAAAGGAAAAGAAATATAAACAGCACTTTACAGACACAAAGAAGATGCTCAAACTTGGTCCTAATGAGAGAGATGAAAATTAAAACTATATTAAAACACCATCACTCATCTACCAAACTGGCAAAAATCCAGGAGTGTAACAATTGCATTCTGTTGGCAAGGTTATGGGAAAACAGGGCTTCCCATATGTTGCTGATGGGAATACAGCCCTGGTGAAAGAAACTTTTCCATATCTAGCAATAAATACTACGGTATTTATGCTTTGATCCAGCAACCTTATTTCATGGAGTCTTTCCTTAAGATTCACCAGGAAGTGTGGAATGACATATATAGAAGGCAATTGACAGTAGCACAAATTTATAATAGCAAAATAGGAAACAACTCAAATATTCAACAAGAAGCAACCAGTTGAAATAAGCCATGAAACATCCTCACAATGGAGGACCATGAAGTAGTTACAAAGAATGAAGATGATCTTTATTTCTCTCTGTGAATAATAAGTAGGCGAAAAAACAATGAAGGGCCAAACAATCTATAATAGGCTACCTTTTATCTTTAGAAGGGAGAAGGGATTTAAATATATGTTTGTTTTTGGATGTATTAATGAAACAAAGGAAAGATAAAGAACTACTGTAAATGGTTATCGGTGAGGATCTGGGTGGTGTGAAAAATCTGGGTACTAGAGTTCTTGAAACACAGTTTGATAATTTGACGTTCAGTTCAGTTCAGTCGCTCAGTTGTGTCCGACTCTTTGCACCCACGAATCACAGCACGCCAGGCCTCCCTGTCTATCACCAACTCCCGGAGTTCACTCAGATTCGTGTCCATCAAGTCGGTGATGCCATCCACCCATCTCATCCTCTGTTGTCCCCTTCTCCTCCTGCCCCCAAATCCCTCCCAGCATCAGGGTCTTTTCCAATGAATCAACTCTTCACATGAGGTGGCCAAAGTACTGTAGTTTCAGCTTCAACATCAGTCCTTCCAATGAACATCAAGGACTGATTTCCTTTAGGATGGACTGGTTGGATCTCCTTGCAGTCCAAGGGACTCTCAAGAGTCTTCTCCAACACCACAGTTCAAAAGCATCAATTCTTCGGTGCTCAGCTTTCTTCACAGTCCAACTCTCACATTCATACATACCACTGGAAAAACCATAGCCTTGACTAGATGAACCTTTGTTGGCAAAGTAATGTCTCTGCTTTTTAATATGCTATCTAGGTTGGTCATAACTTTCCTTCCAAGGAGTAAGCATCTTTTAATTTCATGGCTGCAATCACCATCTGCAGTGATTTTGGAGCCCATAAAAACAAAGTCTGACACTGTTTCCACTGTTTTCCCATCTATTTGCCATGTAGTGATGGGACCAGATGCCATGATCTTTGTTGTCTGAATGTTGAGCTTTAAGCCAACTTTTTCACTCTCCTCTTTCACTTTCAACAAAAGGCTTTTTAGTTCCTCTTTGCTTTCTGCTATAAGGGTGGTGTCATCTGCATATCTGAGGTTATTGATATTTCTCCCAGCAATCTTGATTCCAGCTTGTGCTTCTTCCAGCCCAGCGTTTCTCATGATGTACTCTGCATATAAGTTAAATAAGCAGGGTGACAATATACAGCCTTGACGGACTCCTTTTCCTATTTGGAACCAGTCTGTTGTCCCATGTTCAGTTCTAACTGTTGCTTCCTGACCTGCATATAGGTTTCTCAAGAGGCAGGTCAGGTGATCTGGGATTCCCATCTCTTTCAGAATTTTCCACAGTTTATTGTGATCCACATAGCCAAAAAGGCAAAATTTGATGTTGGAGTCATGTAAATGTTTTTGTGTGCTAATTTCTCAGTCATGTCCGATTCTTTGTGACTCCGTGGACTGTAGCCTGCCAGGCTCCTCTGTCCATGAAATTTTACAGTCTTGAAACAAAACTAGATAAAAAAGGAAAAAATAAATAAGGTAATCCATAAAAACTGGAAACAAAATGAAGTAAAATAAATGTTTCAAATGAGTGGATCTGTGTCTTAATGACACAGAGGATTATTTCATGTGACTTTAAAATAGGGGTAGGTGAAATGGAATTGTAATCAGTTAACAGAAACTTAGGAGATCAGTTAGTCAAATGTAATGCATAGACTTTGGAATCCTATTCAAACAGACCAAAAAAAAAAAAAAATCTGTAAAGAGAAATTTATGAAACAATTGTAAATTTTAAAAATTCATGATAACACACATATGAAATTGACCATCTTAACAGAAACAATCTAAATGTCTATTAATGAATGAATGGAATAAGAAAATGCGGTACATATATGTAATGGAATATTATTCAGCTATAAAAATGAATGAAATCCTGCCATTTTTGACCCCATGGATGGACCTCAAGGGCATTATACTAAGTAAAATGAGTCAGATGGAGAAAAGCAATATTACATGACCTCATTTTATGTGAAATCTAAAAAACAGAAAAAAAATAACCAAAATAACAAAAACCAAGTTCAGAGATACAGAGAACTGATTGGTGGCTGCTAGAAGCAAGGCAGGGAGTTGGGAGGATGAAGAGGGTGGAAAAAATGGGTGAAGAGATTCAAAAGGTATGAACTCAGTTATAAAATAAATAAGTCGTTGGGAGGTAAAATGTACAGCATGGTGACTATAGCTAATAATACTATATTGCATATTTGAAAGTTGCTAAAAGAGTAGATTTTAAACATTCCAACCATAAGAAAAAAACTTTTGGAACTGTGTAAAGTGACAGATGTTAGCTATTATTATGATGATAATTTTGCAATTTATACAAATACCAAATCATGAATTATATACCTATTTATACCTCAGCTTTTAAAAAAATCACCATTTAAACCATTTTTAAGTGCACAGTTCAGTGGCATTAAGTACATTCACATTGTTGTGCAACCATCACCACTATCCCCAGAATTATTTTTTTGATCTTCTCAAACTGAAACTTTATACTTGTTAAAAAATGACTCTCAATTTCTGCCTTCCTGACAACTACTATTCCACTTTCTGTCTCTAAGAATTTGACTACTCAGTGGCACTAGTGGTAAAGAACCCGAGGGCTCAATTCCTAGGTTGGCAAGATACCCTGGAGTAGGAAATGGCACCCCACTCCAGTATTCTTGTCTGGAAAATTCCATGGGCAGAGGAGCCTGACGGGATACAGCCCATGGGGCCACAAAGAGTCAGACATTATTGAGTGACTGAACCCAATACAATACAATCGGTGGAATCATACAATATTTGTTTTTTGGGGACAGGTTATTTTACTTAGCATATCTTCAAAGTTTATGTGTTTTGTGTGTGCGTGAATGCACAGTCATGTCCAACTCTATGGACTGTAGCTTGCCAGGTTCCTCTGTCTATGGAATTTTCCAGGCAAGAATACTGGAGCCAGGTGCTGTTTCCTCCTCCAGGGGATCTTCCCTACCCAGGGATCAAATCCGTGTCTCTTGGCAGGCAGATTCTTTACCAGTGAACCACCTGGGAAACCCTTATCTGTATTGTTCAATTCAGTTCAGTAACTCAGTCATGTCCGACTCTTTGCGACCCCATGAACCACAGAATGCCAGGCCTCCCAAAGTCTACTTACTCATGTCCATTGAGTTGGTGATGCCATCCAACCATTTCATCCTCTGTCATCCCCTTCTGCTCCTGCCTTCAAACTTTGCCGGAATCAGGGTCTTTTCAAATGAGTCAGCTCTTCGCATCAGGTGGCCAAAATGTTCAGCTTCAACATCAGTCCTTCCAATGAACACCCAGGACCGATTTCTCTAAGGATGGAGGGTTGGATCTCCTTGCAGTCCAGGGGACTCTCAAGAGTCTTCTCCAATACCACAGTTCAAAAGCATCAATTCTTCAGTGCTCAGCTTTCTTTATAGTCCAACTCTCACATCCATACATGACTACTGGAAAAACCATAGCCCTGACTAGATGGACCTTTGTTGACAAAGTAATGTCTCTGCTTTTTAATATGCTGTCTAGGTTGGTTATAACTTTCCTTCCAAGGAGTAAGCGTCTTTTAATTTCATGGCTGCAATCACCATCTGCAGTGATTTTGGAGCCCCAAAAAATAAAGTCAGCCACTGTTTCCCCATCTATTTGCCATGATAGGACCAGATATCATGTGTCAAAACTTACTTCCTCTTGGAGGCTAATTAAACTACATTTATTTATCCATTTATCTATCATTAACATTTAAGTTTCTTCCACCACTTGGTCATTGTAAATAATGCTGCTGTGAACATAGGTGTACAACTATCTGAACTCTTTAACATTCAGAGATTATTTGCCATGAAGTAATGGGACCAGATGCCATGATCTTAGTTTTCTGAATGTTGAGCTTTAAGCCAACTTTTTCATTTTCCTCTTTCACTTTCATCAAGAGGCTCTTTAGTTCTTCTTCACTTTTTGCCATAAGGGTGGTGTCATCTGCATATCTGAGGTTATTGATATTTCTCCCGGCAATCTTGATTCCAGTGTGTGCTTCTTCCAGCCCAGTGTTTCTCATGATGTATTCTGCATATAAGTTAAATAAGCAGGGTGACAATATACAACCTTGATGTACTCCTTTTCCTATTTGGAACCAGTCTGTTGTTTCATGTCCAGTTCTAACTGTTGCTTCCTGACCTGCGTATAGGTTTCTCAAGAAGCAGATCAGGTGGTCTGGTATTCCCATCTCGTTCAGAATTTTCCACAGTTTCTTGTGATCCACACAGTCAAAAGCTTTGGCATAGTCAATAAAGCAGAAATAGATGTTTTTCTGGAACTCTCTTGCTTTTTCGATGATCCAGCGGATGTTGGCAATTTGATCTCTGGCTCCTCTGCCTTTTCTAAAACCAGCTTGAACATCTGGAAGTTCCTGGAACAGGTATTGCTGAAGCCTGGCTTGGAGAATTTTGAGCATTACTTTACTAGCATGTGAGATGTGTGCAATTGTGCGGTAGTTTGAGCATTCTTTGGCATTGCCTTTCTTTGGGATTGGAATGAAAACTGACCTTTTCCAGTCCTGTGGCCGCTGCTGAGTTTTCCAGATTTGCTGGCATATTGAGTGCAGCACTTTCACGGCATCATCTTTCAGGATTTGGAATAGCTCAACTGGAATTCTATCACCTTCACTAGCTTTGTTTGTAGTGATGCTTTCTAAGGCCCACTTGACTTCACATTCCAGGATGTCTGGCTCTAGGTCAGTGATCACACCATTGTGATTATCTGGGTCGTGAAGATATTTTTTGTACAGTTCTTCTGTGTATTCTTGCCACCTCTTCTTAATATCTTCTGCTTCTGTTAGGTCCATACCATTTCTGTCCTTTATCGAGCCCTTCTTCGCATGAAATGTTCCTTTGGTATCTCTGATTTTCTTGAAGAGATCTCTAGTCTTTCCCATTCTGTTGTTTTCCTCTATTTCTTTGCATTGATTGCTGAAGAAGGCTTTCTTATCTCTCCTTGCTATTCTTTGGAACTCTGCATTCACATGTTTATATCTTTCCTTTTCTCCTTTGCTTTTGGCTTCTCTTCTTTTCACAGCTATTTGTAAGGCCTCCCCAGACAGCCATTTTCCTTTTATGCATTTCTTTTCCATGGGGATGGTCTTGATCCCTGTCTCGTGTACAATGTCATGAACCTCATTCCATAGTTCATCAGGCACTCTATCTATCAGATCTAGGCCCTTAAATCTATTTCTCACTTCCACTGTATAATCATAAGGGATTTGATTTAGGTCGTACCTGAATGGTCTAGTGGTTTTCCCTACTTTCTTCAATTTCAGTCTGAATTTGGCAATAAGGAGTTCATGATCTGAGCCACAGTCAGCTCCTGGTCTTGTTTTTGCTGACTTTGTATAGAGCTTCTCCATCTTTGGCTGCAAAGAATATAATCAATCTGATTTCGGTGTAGACCATCTGGTGATGTCCATGTATAGAGTCTTCTCTTGTGTTGTTGGAAGAGGGTGTTTGTTATGACCAGTGCATTTTGGCAAAACTCTATTAGTCTGCCCTGCTTCATTCCATATTCCAAGGCCAAATTTGCCTGTTACTCCAGGTGTTTCTTGACTTCCTACTTTTGCATTCCAGTCCCCTATAATGAAAAGAACATCTTTTTTGGGTGTTAGTTCTAAAAAGTCTTGTAGGTCTTCATAGAACCATTCAACTTCAGCTTCTTCAGTATTACTGGTTGGGGCATAGACTTGGATTACTGTGATACTGAATGGTTTGCCTTGGAAACAAACAGAGATCATTCTGTCATTTTTGAGATTGCATCCAAGTACTGCATTTCGGACTCTTTTGTTGACCATGATGGCTACTCCATTTCTTCTGAGGGATTCCTGCCCACAGTAGTAGATATAATGGTCATCTGAGTTAAATTCACCCATTTCAGTCCATTTCAGTTTGCTGATTCCTAGAATGTCGACATTCACTCTTGCCATCTCTTGTTTGACCACTTCCAATTTGCCTTGATTCATGGACCTGACATTCCAGGTTCCTATGACATTCCAGGTTCCTATTCCAAGTCCCATCACTTCATTGCAAATCGATAGGGAAACTGTGGAAACAGTGCCTGACTTCATTTTCTGGGGCTCCAAAATCACTGCAGATGGTGATTGCTATGAAATTAAGAGACACTTACTCCTTGGAAGGAAAGTTATGACCAACCTAGACAGCATATTAAAAAGCAGAGACATTACTTTGTCAACAAAGGTCTGTCTAGTCAAGCCTATGGTTTTTCCAGTAGTCATGTATGGATGTGAGAGTTGGACTATAAAGAAAGTTGAGCACTGAAGAAGAATTGATGCTTTTGAACTGTGGTGTTGGAGAAGACTCTTGAGAGTCCCTTGGACTGCAAGGAGATCCAACCTGTCCGTTCTAAAGGAGATCAGTCCTGAATATTCATTGGAAGGACAGATGCTGAAGCTGAAACTCCAATACTTTGGTCACCTGATGCAAAGAGCTGACTCATTTGAAAAGACCCTGATGCTGGGAAAGATTGAAGGTAGGAGGAGAAGGGGATGACAGAGGATGAAATGGTTGGATGGCATCACTGACTCAATGGACATAAATTTGAGTAAACTCCGGGAGTTGGTAATGGACAGGGAGACCTAGTGTACTGCAGTCCATGTGGTCGCAAAGAATGGGACACGACTGAGTGACTGAATTGAACTGATCCATGGATTCCTTCATATTCAAGAATAAAATCCAGCACCTTCCCTGGTGGTTCAGTGATAAAGAATTCACATGCCAGTGAAGACACCTGGGTTTGATTCCTGGTTCAGAAAGATCCCACATGCTGCAGGACAACTAACCCTGTGAGCCACATCTATTGAGCCTGTGCTCTAGAGCCCAGGAATTGCATTGACAGAGTGCTGGAGCTGCAACTACAGAGCCCATGCTCAGCAACAAGAACAGGCACCGCAGTGAGAAGCCTGTGCATTGCAACTGGGTAGTAACCCCCCTCACCATAGCTAGACAAAAGCCTGTACAGCAATGAAGACTCAGCACACCCAAAAAACAAATAAATAAAGTTATAATAAAAAAAGTAAAATTCAGATTCTCAAAAGGCCATTGGCTACCCCTCTCCCACTTTCTAGCTCTTCTTACTGAAATATTTTGCTCTGAGAGACAAATCTCAGCTTGGTTAGGTCTTAGCTTCTTCAGAGGAGTTCGTCTTGACCACTCTACATGGAATTGTCGATTCCAGCCACAATGCAAAAATATACAAGTCTATTCTTTCATAGCACTTGTTTTCTGAAGTGTTATTTGCTTATTCGGTCACTCGTTCATTACCTGTTGCCTCCCACAAGAATGAAAAATCTAGAAGAGTAGAAACACTGTATTAATTACTTCTGATTCACCTTGGCGTAGATTACTGCCTGGTTCTTGGCAAGGGCTTGATGAATTTGTGTTGAATAAATTCATTTCCTTCCAGAAGATTTCTGGCATTGTGAGAAATGAATTCTGTCTGTTCCTAGAGAGGGAACCAAAGCGAAGTTAGAAAGAAAGAAAGAAAGTGAAGTCGCTCAGTCGTGTCCGACTCTTTGCAACCCCAGTCTGGTAGACTACCAGACTCCTCTGTCCATGGGGTTTTCCAGGCAAAAGTACTGGAATGGGTTGCCATTTCCTTCTCCAGAGAATCTTCCCAACCCAGGGATTGAAACCTGGGTCTCCTGCATTGTAGGCAGAGGCTTTACCATCTGAGCCACTTGAGAAGTTAGAAGACTACTACTATTGTAATAGTCTAGGTGACAGGTTATAGGGACCATTTTAGGCCCAACTCAAATGGAGAGGAGGAGAGAGATGTGCAAATGAGAATCAATAGATCTGAGCAACTGATTGGATGAGAGGGAAAGAAATGAAGAGGAGAAAAGAGATTTTGATCCAAAATGATGTGGACCAGGGTGCAGGGAAGGGAGATGGAGCGGATAGTAGTATCATTGAAAGTGTTAGTTGCTCAGTTGTGTCGGACTCTTTTGTGATTCCATGGACTGTAGTCTGCCAGGTACTTCTGTCCATGGGATTTCCCAGGCAAGAATACTGGAGTGGGTTGCCATTCCTTCTCCAGGGAATCTTCCTGACCCAGGATTCGAACCCAGTCTGCATTGGAGTGGACTCTTTACTATCTGGGCAACCAGGGAGGCTCTAGTAATATCGTTAAAAAGGTGAAAACTAGGGGAATGAAGTGGATTCTATATACTGTTACTATTATATTTACTAGGATGGGATGCTAGCAGGGAATAAGATATGAAAAATGTTACCAGGAGAGAGGACACCCCTGGAGATACTGCTCAGGGAACTGTCTGCACGAAAGTGCTAATTAAACTCCTGGGACTAATTGGAAGCTGCCACAGGAGAAAGCTCAGAGGGAAAAAAGTTGAGATGGACCCCAAGAATCCAGGAGGGATGCAGGTCTGGAAGACAGATGCTGCCACAAGGCTGTTGAGGATGAAGCTGAAAAAGGGCCATTGAATATTGTTTTTGAGTCATATTAGTTCCTGCTTTTTAAACCTGATTGTTTTCTCTACTATGAATGTTATTTGTTTTCTTTCTAGTCTATTAGCTTATAGAAACTTCTCCTAAAACACAACAAAAAAATTCAGCTTTTCTCTACCTTTAGAGTCCATGTCACATTCTAACCTTTGCTCTTCTGAGTTTTCCTGTTTTCTCAAATTGAGTCTTCTGCATATAATATCATTTTCTTTTTATCTTTTACAGGTCAGTCCATTAGCAGCAAAATGGTAATAAAATAAGTATATGCCATTCTTACTTGCAGGAAAATCTTTTTCTTTTGCTAACTTTCAATTTATACAGGAAGCAAGTAAGTTCTTATTAAAATGTTGAGCAATTCAGAACGATAAAGAGCAAAGAGTTATATTGTCCTCAAAATGAACCAACACCTCTCTTTCCAGAGTTTATTATTAAACAATTATTGAATTAAGCAATTAAACAATACCGCTTGGTGTATGTGTGTGTGTTTAGAGAAATAAGAAGATTATAAATTTCAGCACACAGGCTCAGATGTGTAGGAAATACGATTTTATTTCTCTATAATTGAATTTAATTTATATTTTAAGTCACTTTGGGACTTCCCTGGTGGCTCAGATGGTGAAAGCATCTGCCTACCATGTGGGAGACTTGGGTTCAATCCCTGGGTTGGGAAGATCCCCTGGAGAAGGAAATGGCAACCCACTCTAGTACTCTTGCCTGGAAAATCCCAGATGGAGGAGCCTAGTAGTCCATGGGGTCTCAAAGACTCAGACACGACTGAGCAACTTCACTTCACTGAGTCACTTTATGACAGATGATGGGAAAAGAAATCTCAGTTAGTTGAGCCACACGGACCTCTACTTCCCTGACTTCATTTAGGATTGCATCTAAATTCCATGGATTTGGGGGATGTCAAGGTTTCTGGAGGTTGGGAAAAGGGGTTGAGGGGTCCTGGGGCATCCATCATCTACCCAGCTGGTCCTTAATTCAGGTTGTTAAGATCCTTGCCCATCTGTCCATGCAGGGCATTGTGCTCTTATGCCCAGTTTCAAGGCTTATTGGATCTCATTCTTCTAGCTCCTCTTGGGCACGCAGAGCATATAAGATATTTCTCCTGCGTCATGCAGGACATAGGAAACTCTTTCAGGTGATCTCAGGTTTTCTTAGCCTGGACTTACCACAAGCCCATTTCTGTTACTGCTCTGTACCACGTTGCTTTGCATTACCCAGGCACCTTGTCACTTCCTTAGACTGTACCTTGGAGTGGGGGCAGAAGTTCCTCACTCTACCTTGGAGAGAGGGCTCTTGGGTTTTCCAAATCTATTTTAGGTTTCCGTTATTCTTCTTCTACAGTGACTAGCTATTCCAGATCTATATCAATATAATATTTTTCTGCTTCCCTTCTGATGTTCCTCCTTTTCCAACTCTGTGAACCATTTATGTCATCTGGGAGTAGGGTGACCAACAGTCATGCTTTTCCTGAGATTGAGGAGGTTCCTGGAATGTGGGACTTCATAGCTAAAACTGGGCAAGTGTAGGGCAAACAAGGGTGCCTTGGTTACCTTATCTGGAAGTGAGATGAGTGGTGAAGGGGAAAACTGACTCTGATTGACTAAGAAGTTGTGTTTCTGGCATGACCTTTACACTCTAAATATTTCAAGGATTAGATATTTTTTGAAATACACAATGAAGAATTGACTCCTACTTTCACAGTTTCTGGCTTCCCTGGCAGCTTTGCTGTTAAAGAACCCTCCTGCAATGCAGGAGACCCCGGTTCATTTCCTGGGTAGGGAAGATCTGCTGGAGAAGGGCTAGGCTACTCACTACAGTATTCTTGGGCTTCCCTAGTGGTTCAGCTGGTAAAGAATCCGCCTGCAATGCGGGAGACCTGGGCTCGATCCCTGAGTTGGGAAAATCCCCTGGAAAAGGGAACAGCTACCCACTCCAGTATTCTGTCCCAGAGAATTCCATGGACTATACTGGGTCGTGAAGAGTAGGACATGATGAACGACTTTCACTTTTTTTCAGTTTTTGTTTCACTCCCTCTTTCTGAATTTTTCCATGTTCGTCCTGCTCCTTTGCACTCACTATTTCTTTGGAGTACATTGCTCCATTTCGTGTTTTAATTTCTTTTTTGGATTTATGTCACTTTTCTGGCCCCCATCCTCTGCAATTCATAGGCCAGTCCTTCCTTCAATGGAGCCCAGAAGAGATTTCCCAGAACTCATACCCCAGGCTGCCTGGGGACCATCAGCCCCTGCTTCTCTAGGTCAGATGTAAATCGCTAGGGCAGCTTTCTCAATGGTGCATAAGATTTGGGTGAATAGCAGATACGGGCACGCTGAAAGAATATATGTGAACTTGCATTAATATTCATATTTTATTCCAATTAAAAATAAGTAATTAAATGTTATTAATATCAACTTATGAATTGACCCTAACACCCACACTCAATGTGATGTCAGATGGTCATGGAACATATATAATATATGACGTATCTGAAAGAAGAGTGATGGTTCCACACATGGAAGGGGGTGACAGTAACATCCTCATTCTTTGTTTATTTTCAGTTTATTGCAAAAGGATTGCAATTGATAACGCCTGGGATAGTCATATGTAGGTTATATTATCTATATTCAGTCAAAGCAAATTTGGTAAAATATTCAAATGACTTAAAATACTGAAGATTATACCAATTGTATAAGGACAAAAGTAGTAGGACTTACCCTTCTACACATTCAAGACTACACTGGTCTCCTTGCCTCTTGTTTTTTAAGATTTTTTTTGATGTGGACTATTTTCTAGTTTTTATTACATTTGTTACAATATTGCTTCTGTTTTGTGTTTTGTTTTGTTTTGGCTGCAAGGCATGTAGGATTTTATCTCCCTGACCAGGGATCAAACCGGCACCCGCTGCCTTGGAAGGTGAAGTCTTAACCACTTGACCAACAGGGAAGTCCATCCTTGCTTTTCTTCAAACACACCGGCCACAGTCGATCTCAGGACCTTTGTCCCAGCTGATTCCTCTGCCTGATATGCTCTTCCCTCAGTTATTGGCAGGACTCCCTTACCTCCTACAAGACTTAGCTCACATGCTACCTGACTATCATTCAAAATTGCAATACCCACCTCTGCATTTCTTATTCTCTCCACTCTGCTTTATTATTGTAATTAATTTTTATTTTATTATTATTGTTTTTACACTAGCAGTTATCCTTGTCTATATCTTATAATTTAGTTATTTATCATATCTTTTATCTGCTCTGGTGAAAAGATTAAAGAGGATAGATTATTTTCTTCGATGTGACTGGTTAGAATGGTGCCTAGCACATGGCTGACCCTTCAGATATGTTGCACAAACCTAAGAAAATTGCAGAACCAACAGTCTTTCCACTCTTAGTATGAGCTCTTTGCCAGTCATGACATCTGAAAACGTGCCAAAGCGCATCCCTGTTTGTTTCTAGGCGTTTCCAGTGCAATGACTCACAAGTGCTCACCCTACACAGGCCAGTTTGCCAGCTGTGGCCATTGCTCTGCATCTGGCCTGCTTTTCTCCCTGTCCCGGCTCAGGAGAAACCACCCGGAGAAGCCCCACTGCTAACGTGGCCCTTGGGAAAGAGCAGTGTTTTGCCTGTGCTCAGTGCTTCCCAGGTGGTTTTCTTCCCCAGACTTTTCTTTGCAGCAGGGGCTTCATGGTGGCAATCTGAGGTGGAAGAGGGCTGGGAGACAGTCTTGAGCAAAATCTGAATGGCAAGCATCTCTCTTTTTACTGAGATGTACTGTTCATTTGGAGTGGCTGGAAGGCTTTCCACCCTGGGCACCAGCTGGTACTCAGGTGGCGAAGAAGAAGTGGCCGTACTCCTCTGCCATACTGTGTTGCCTGAGTCTAGGGAACATCTTTGTCTCCAGAATCGCACAGGTCACTCTTGAATAAATGCATCAGATTATTGTCTTTACTCCCCTGTCTATGGAAGGCACAAAACCAGTTTTAAAAGAATTAGATCATGTTTTAAAGAATTTTTTTGATTTATAACATTGTGTTGATCTCTGCTGTCCAGCAAATTGACTCAGTTATACACATATCTATTATTTTTCATATTCTTCTCCATTATGTTATCATAGTTCCTTGTGCTGTACAGTAAGACTTTGTTGTTTATTCATTTATATATATATAATAGTTTGCATCTGCTAAAAAGGATTAGATTCTTTTACATGTTTTTTTTCCCCCCATTTCCTGCCCCTTCCTCATTAACCATTGCCTTTTTCTTTCAAATGTAAAGCATATCTCCCATGTTTATGAATATATGTGGATGTCCATTTGTACATGTCTGCATTGGGGTGGGGGCAAATGGTGTCAAGAGAGAAGAACAGTTATTGACGTTACAACAGCCAGCAAAAAATGACCCCTGATATTAATATTGTTCACTTCTAAGTGAAATATGGTCCTAAACCTTATAAATGTTAACACCCCAAACTTATCACCACTTCCTGAACTTGAATACTTTGTCCTTCTCCACAAGATTTACTCCTATAGCCTATCTCTCTCAGGTTTGAACTCAAATATCATCTCCTCTGTGAAGCCTTTCCAACTCTCCCAGGAAGAGAAAAAACTAAATAATCATTGACGTGAAGGAGTAAAGTTGACTAAGTGAAAGCTTAATGGAACAATTGCCGTATTATGCTGGGTTCTCAACATATGTATGAATAATGTACAGAAATAGAGTGCTGTAAGACGATCAAGTAGCTTAGAAACCACTAGAGAAACAATTGCTAATTGCAGAGTGCTGGTTTAAATCCATTTCAAAAGCTACAGCATGAATGAAGGAAGGAAAGTTTGCTTTGCTAAATATCATGAAGATGAATGATTTTGCTCATTGGCCCAGAGAAGTGGCATGTTATAGCTGTGGAAAGAACTCCCAAAGTCCAAGTCAACTCGCCTTTAAATCTCTAGTAGGGAGACAAGATGTGCCTTTCCTACATCTGGCATGATTTTTTTCCCCCTTTTTTTCTTTATTTTTATTTTTTAACGTTATGGCCATTCATAGTATATAGATACATATTATGACTCGAGAGAAAGTCTTCCACAACGTAATTTTTCATGACTTCTTTTTTTGAGACCTGAACTTATTTCAAACCCTGGCCTGCTTAACTCAGTTTTGTTAATGTTTTGATAACAATGGCAGGTGGGGTTTACTGAGTGCTTATTATGCCCATTGACTCAGCTGTAGAGAATCTATCTGCAATGCAGGAGCTGCAGAAGATGCCAGTTCCATTCCTGGGTCAGAAAGATCCCCTGCAGGAGGGCATGACAACCCACTTCAGTATTCTTGCCTGAAGAATCCCATGGACAGAGGAGCCTGGCAGGCTACAGTCCATATAGTCGCAAAGAGTCAGATATGACTGAAGTTACTTAGCACGCATACACACACGTTATGTGCTTAGTACTATTCTAAGTTATTGACATGTATTAACTCATTTAATACTAGAGCAACTCCATGGTGTGGGTACTATTATTATTATTTTACAGAGGAGGATCTGAGATGTAGAGAGGCTAATTAACTTGCCCAGGGCCACTCAGCCAGAAGATATGAGCCCAGGTGGTTTGCTTCTCTAGAAGTTTTGCTTTTCACCACATGTCAGTTTATTGCCGGTCTTTAAGAAAACCATTAATATTTCTACTCAAGTTTTACATGATAAATACAGAAAAATGTATTTACTATGAAAACTATAGAAAGTATAAATCTATCATTCACACAATATTTTTAAAGTTTATAATGATTATGCTGGTTTTAGAGGGCAAGCTAGCAGCAGGAAATACGAACATATCCACTTCTTACTGTAATTAATACTGTAATACCTCTTAAGCATTACATTATTGAGTTTATATTACACGTATTCTTTGCTCTCATCCCCCTGTAATGCCTTATGAGGGCAGGTATCTCATCGGCCTCGTTTACTCTGTCTCCCTGATGACTAGGATATAGACTTCTAGTCTTGTAGGTGCCAAATAAGACCCAGCTTTTGGTTCTTTTGTATTACTTGTTACATGTTTATTATGTTGCTATATACATTATATATTTATCTTTATGGTATATTATAAATACATAGTTATATAGTAAATATTCATTATCTACATGTTTATACGGGGCTTCCCTGATGGCTCAATGGGTAAAGAATCCACCTGCAATGCAGGAGATACAGGAGATGTGGGTTTGATCCATTGGTTGGGAAGATCCCCCAAAAGAGGAAATGGCAACCCACTCTAGTATTCTTGCCTGAAAAATCCCATGGAAAGGGGAGTATGACGGGCTACAGTCCAAAGGGTCACAAAGAGTTGAACATGACTGAGCAAGCAAAGCAAGCAAACATGTTTATATATTTAAATATTGTTGCTGTTGTTCATTTGCTCAGTTGTGTACAATTTTTTGTGACCCCATGGACTACATCACACCAGTCTTCCTTGTCCTTCACTATCTCCCTGAGTTTGCTCAAAGAGTCCGTTGAGTCGGTGATGCCATCCAACCATCTCATCCTCTGTCATCCCCTTCTTCTGCCCTCAATCTTTCCCAGAATGAGGGTCTTTCCCAATAATTCAGCCCTTCCCATCAGGAGCTTCAGTATCAGTCCTTCCAATGAATATTCAGGGTTGATTTCCTTTAGATTGACTGATTTGATCTCTTTATTGTCCAAGGGACTCTCAAGAGTCTTCTCCAACACCATAGTTCAAAAGCATCAATTCTTCAGTGCTCAGCCTTCTTTATGGCCCAACTCTCACATCCATACATGACTACTGGAAAAATGATAGTTTTGACTAGATGGATCTTTGTTGGCAGAAATGATGTCTCTGCTTTTTAATATGCTGTCTAGGTTTGTCATAACTTTTCTTCCAAGGAGCAAGCATCTTTTAATTTCATGGCTGCAGTCACTGTCCATAGTGATTTTGGAGCCCAAGAATATAAAATCTGTCACTGTTCCCGTCCTTCCTCCATCTGTTTGCCATGAAGTGATGGGATTGGATGCCATGATCTTTGTTTTTTGAATGTTGAGTTTTAAGCCAGCTTTTTCACTCTCCTATTTCACCTTCATCAAGAAGCTCTTTAATTCCTCTTCACTTTCTTCCATTAGGGTGGCGTCATCTGCATACCTGAGGCTATTGATATTTCTCCCAGCAATCTTTATTCCAGGTTGAGCTTCTTTCAGCCTGCCATTTCACATGATATCTCTGCTTATAAGTTAAATAGCAGGGTGACAATATACAGTCTTGACGTACTTCTTTCCTAATTTGGAACCAGTCCGTTGTTCCATGTTCGGTTCTAACTGTTGCTTCTTGACCTACATACAGGTTTCTCAGGAAGCAGGTAAGGTAGTCTGGTATTCTCATCTCTTTATAAATACATATAAAATTATTTATATAAACAATCAAAACAATTGAAATACTAACAGCCTACAAATATTTGTTGAACATTTACCTTTTTATATTATTCTTTACTGCCTTTTTAAAATCAATTTTTATTGGATTATAGTTGCTTTACAATGTTGTGTTATTCTTTATTGCCTTTCATCTGTTAATAATGTTACAGTCTTTTTGTGTGCTGCTGCTGCTGCTGCTGCTAAGTCGCTTCAGTCATGTCCGACTCTGTGTGACCCCATAGACGGCAGCCCACTAGGCTCCTCTGTCCCTGGGATTCTCTAGGCAAGAACACTGGAGTGGGTTGCCATTTCCTCCTCCAATGCATGAAAGTGAAAAGTGAAAGTGAAGTCGCTCAGTCATATCTGACTCTTAGTGACCCCATGGACTGCAGCCTACCAGGCTCCTCTGTCCACGGGATTTTCCAGGCAAGAGTACTGGAGTAGGGTGCCATTGCCTTCTCCAGTCTTTTTGTGTAGTGTTACTTTATTGGAGTCTCTTTGGAAATTGAAGGCATAGTCAACAGCCTGTCACCTAGACTAGTACAGTTGTGTCTTAATAAATATAGCCCACATCGCACTAATAAATATTAATCTTCACCTTGTGTTTCAACCTCAGCAAAGACAGCGATCCCAGCACATGTCCGACCACACCTCTCTTTCCATCTCTTACTTGTTGAATGTTTGCTTCATCTTCAGGACTTTGCTTGAATGTTGGTCCCCATGAAGGCTTCCCAAACACATATCTCTAGAAGAATACTTTACTTTTCCCTCTGGGATCGTGGAGCACTCTGTAACTACTTGTTTACATCTTTGTCTCCCTGATTAGAATTTGCTCTCAAGGGGGAACCATTATGCCTTAAACATTATTGTGTCCCTGGTACCTGGCACGTAGTAGCTACTCAGTAAATGCCGTAGCACTGTGAGGAGAGGTCAGACTAGCTACACAGTGGGTAGAAAGGATGAAGGTAACATTTTGATTATGAAATCCTGTATTTGAAATTCTGTACGGAGCATGGCATTGAAAGTGGTGGGGTGTTGGATTCAGAACATCCTTAAAATATTTTTGAGAGTTTACAGTCAGATGAATTAGCCATTATTTCCAAAGGATTACACAGTTAAGTCTGTTGGTTGAAGCAAAAAATGGAAATGCTGTGTATGCTGGGTTGACAGAAGGCCTTTTCAATATTGATAGTATGCAAATGCATTTATTCTATCTGATTAGTAGGATACATCAGCAATGAATTATAGATTTTCCCTTGCAAAGGCAGCTGTTTCTCGCTAATTTATATATAGGCAAAGCCACATCCAGTGTAGAAAACAAGATAAAAATAACTGCATGTATTTATAAGCAACTACAGTTACAAATCAGTACATTCCTTTTTTGAGAAAATAGTGTAAAATTCAAGTGTGGGTGGTAGTTTCATTATGGAGATCTGTCATCTGCTTTCAGATACATTTCCCAAAAAAGCACTGGCTAATTAAATTTATTATTCATCTTCTTCTATTGAAGGGAAGCCTATGCAAGTTATCCAAGGCACATCATATTTGTTAAAAAAAGCACCACACTCAGTTGCCCCAACTCATGGTTCTTTCTAGTTATAGGAGGTACAATGGATTAGGGAGGAAAATGCTTTGATTCCATCCAAGCATGCAAGGTCGCTATAGTCATGTTTGACTCTTTGTGACCCTATGGACTGTAGCCCACCAGGCTCCTCTACCTGTGGGATTCTCCAGGCAAGAATACTGGAGTGGGTTGCCATGCCCTCCTCCAGGGGATCTTCCCAACCCAGGGGTTGAACTTGTGTCTCTTCTGTCTCCTGCATTGGCAGGTGGGTTCTTTACCACTAGCACCACCTGGGAAGCCCTTTGGTTCCATAGGAGGACATATTCTTCCATCTTCTTTCCCTTAGACCAGTTAGGAATCTTCATTGCCTTTCAATGGAATAAAGGCACATCATTTAGCTACAAAAAGAAATCCCAGTCTTCATATCTAGAACATTGCCTACTAATGAGAAACTCACCAGCTATTTCTCTGTGTCTCTTCCTGGAGTTAAACAGTCATGCACATCTGGTTTGGAAATTGAGAATTGTCCCTCTTTTAGGCTAACTGCAAGAGGGAAATAAGAAAGGTAAATCAGCCATCTGCTGAAGAGCTCACTAACCAGGCCACAGGGGGTGCACAGCTTTTTACCTCTCAAGGAATCTAGATTTCAAACTTTTCACAGTAACCTGTTTGTCTTCCTGATGCCACCTCGTTCTCTAGAGCCTAGCTAATGATCTGTTGAACATATGGCTGGGTCTGCTTTCATTTTCCATTTTCATTATAATTTAAACTTCTGGAGGGCAGAACTATGCACCTCTATTTTTTGTCTGTTTGTTATGGGTTTTATTTTTTTGTGCCTGCATAACACCTGGGACACTTTTATGCTCAATCTTGGGCAATATTTCAGATAACAACTCTGGATTGGTCTTCATTGATCAGTGTTAATTCTCTCCTATTCCAAAATTATTTTGTTTGATCAGATCTTTTGGGGAGGTGGTGGGGGGGGAGGCTACTGACACTATAAACAATAGCTCCTTAAGGCTTACCAATACAAGAAATTTAGTATTATAAGTCTCATAGGTGGTCCACTAAGTTTTACACATCAGAAAAAATCAAGCATATCATTGGTTACTAGGGGAAGAGAGTGTTAGTCACTCAGTCATGTCCAGCTCTTTGCAACCCCCTGGACTGTAGCCTGTCAGGCTCTTCTGTCCATGGGATTTTCCAGACAAGAATACTGGAGTGGGTAGCCATTCCCTTCTCCAGAGGATCTTCCTGACATAGGGATCAAACCTCTGGTCTCTTGCATTGCATGTGGATTCTTTACCATCTGAGCCAGCAGGGAAACTTAGTTACTAGGGAAGGTACATGTGTTTTTATAATAAAATATTTTACCATTTGTTTGTATTCTGGGTACATGTAATTAAAATCCGGTTACCTTGAATACCTTCAAGTTCAATTATAAGTGTGTGGACTAAACCCACACATACTCAGCCACTTAAAATGACTGGGTAAAAGATGATATATATATATGTGTGTGTGTATATATATATATATATATATATATATATATATATTTTGCCTTGTATTTACTAGTTACAATCAAGATTTGAATTTTGCTTAATTTCTATGAATAAATACACATTTCTATAAAAAAGAACAGTGGTTTATAAGAACTGTGGTCAAAGATGTTGCTACTAAGAACTTTAATTTTTGCATTTGCTGTTTAGAAGAAGTTTACTGAGGAATTGTTGTTGTTTAGTCTTTAAGTCATGTCCAATTCTTTTGTGATCCTGTGGACTGTAGCCTGCCAGGTTCCTCTGTCCATGGGACTTCCAGGCAAGAATACTGGAGCGGGTTGCCATTTCCCTCTCCAGGGGATCTTCCCAACCCAGGGATTAAACCTTTGTCTCCTGCATTGACAGACAAGTTCTTTACCTCTGAGCCACAAGGGAAGCCCCTTATTGAGGAGTCTGTCTCCTAAAAAGGGACCTAATCCAGCAGAAAGTCATTGAATCATGATAATATTCCTTTCTAATCCCAGCTTTATGACTTTCTTCTGTGTGAGATGAGACATACTTAATCCTTCAAAATGCAGCACATCTTTATCTACGAAATGCAGTTATTAATTCCCACTTACAGGGTAAATGTGAGGATTGAAATAAGTAATATATGCAGAGGGCCTGGCACTGAGTAAACACACCAAATCAGTTCAGTTCAGTTCAGTTCAGTCGCTCAGTCGTGTCTGACGCTTTGCGACCCCATGAATTGCAGCACGCCAGGCCTCCCTGTTCATCACCAACTCCCGGAGTCTACCCAAACTCATGTCCATCGAGTCAGTGATGCCATCCAGCCATCTCATCCTCTGTTGTCCCCTTCTCCTCCTGCTCCCAATCCCTCCCAGCATTAGGGTCTTTTCCAATGAGTTATCTCTTCGCATGAGGTGGCCAAAATATTGGAGTTTCAGCTGTAGCATCATTCCTTCCAATCAACACCCAGGACTGATCTCCTTTAGGAAGGACTTGTTGGATCTCCTTGCAGTGCAAGGGACTCTCAAGAGTCTTCTCTAAAACCACAGTTCAAAAGCATCAATTCTTCGGTGCTCAGCTTTCTTCACAGTCCAACTCTCACATCCATACATGACTACTGGAAAAACCATAGCCTTGACTAGACAGACCTTTGTTGGCAAAGTAATATCTCTGCTTTTCAATATGCTATCTAGGTTGGTCATAACTTTCCTTCCAAGGAGTAAGCATCTTTTAATTTCATGGCTGCAATCACCATCTGCAGTGATTTTGGAGCCCCAAAAAACAAAGTCTGACACTGTTTCCACTGTTTCCCCATCTATTTCCCATGAAGTGATGGGACTGGATGCCATGATCTTCGTTTTCTGAATGTTGAGCTTTAAGCCAACTTTTTCACTCTCCTCTTTCACTTTCATCAAGAGGCTTTTTAGTTCCTCTTCACTTTCTGCCATAAGGGTGGTGTCATCTGCATGTCTGAGGTTATTGATATTTCTCCCTGCAATCTTGATTCCAGCTTGTGCTTCTTCCAGCCCAGCGTTTCTCATGATGTACTCTGCATATAAGTGAAATAAGCAGGGTGACAATATACAGCCTTGACGGACTCCTTTTCCTATTTGGAACCAGTCTGTTGTTCCATGTCCAGTTCTAACTGTTGCTTCCTGACCTGCATACAGATTTCTCAAGAGGCAGGTCAGGTGGTCTGGGATTCCCATCTCTTTCAGAATTTTCCACAGCTGATTGTGATCCACACAGTCAAAGGCTTTGGCATAGTCAATAAACCAGAAATAGATATTTTTCTGGAACTCTCTTGCTTTTTCGATGATCCAGCAGATGTTGGCAACAAATGATCACTATTATTAAAAAATAATAGGGACATTAAAGATTTTTGTAGATGACAGCAACAATCAAGATTTACAGTGTAAAATTTGAAACAGATAAATTTTAAATTAGTGAACAAACTTCCTCAACTTTGCCTTCATTCAATTTTCCATATATCGACTTGGGCAAAAGATTCATCTGGTTTTTCCCATAAGATGTCTTTAGTAGTGTTTAGTTGTCTTTAACTTTGAAAAAATTTGGTTGTTTTTATTTTATTTATTTATTTATTTATTTATTTTATTTTATTGTAATGGTTTGTCATATCAGTTTGCATTTAAAAAGACTTATCAGGAGGAGGAGCTAAGATGGCGGAGGAGTAGGATGGGGAGAACATTTTCTCCCCTACAAATTCATCAAAAGAACATTTAAAAGCCGAGTAAATTCCACAAAACAACTTCTGAATGCTGGCAGAGGACATCAGGCACCCAGAAAAGCAACCCAAGTCTTTGAAAGGAGGTAGGAAAAAATATAAAAGACAAAAAAAAGAGACAAAAGAGGGAGGGACAGAGTTCCATCCCGGGAAGGGAGTCTTAAAAAGAGAGAAGTTTCCAAACACCAGGAAACCTTCTCACTGCCGAATCTGTGCTGAGCCTTGGAAGCACAGAGGGCAACATGACAGGGAGGAAAAACAAACAAACAATTAAAACCCGCAGATTGCGAGTCCTACGGTAACTCCCCCAGTGGAGAAGCACTGCAGATGCCTGCACGCGCCACTAGCAAGTGGGGGCTGGGCAGGGAGGCGCGGCACAGGCTGCATCACTTAGAGTAAGGATCTGGCCTGAATACCCTGAGCGCTATCTGAGTGAAATAATTTGGGCTAGCAAACCAACTGTGGGATATCTACCACGCGAAAAGCCAGGCCTAACCTAAGACACCAGCAGGCCCACGCACGAAACAAAGGACTGAACAGAGATAGCCGGCTGCAGACCATCCCCCTCCGGTGACAGGCAGCCAGACCCGGAAGGGGGCAAACGCAGCCCCAGAGAGACATTATCTATAAAACTGTAAGCAGGCTTCTTTGCTAACTAAAACTTCTTGGGGGTCTGGACGGTCAACATCTGCCTGAGAAGGTGTGCCGGTTGTACACCTAGGTAACCGAGCGGCAGGGAGGCGATAAGTTGCAGCAATGGCGCTTGCCAAACACCCCATCAGCTGAGCTGCTCGGACCTGGGAAGAGCACAAAACGCAGGCCCAACCGAGTCTGGGCCTCTGAGCAGCTTGGACCTGGGAGGTGCAGGCAGCCCAGGGCCGGCCACGGATGGTTCCTGGCGGAGCAACCTACAGCCTGAGCAGTGTGGGCAGGGAGGCTACACGTGCCATGAGCGGGGGCAGACCCAGTGTGGCTGAGGCCCTGCGAGCACACGCCAGTGTTATTTGTTTGCAGCATCCCTCCGTCCCTCCCCACAGCGCGACTGAACAAGTGAGCCTAAAAAAAAAAAAAAAAAAAAGTGTCCTCCACCGTCCCCTTTGTGTCAGGGCGGAAACCAGACACTGAAGAGACCAACAAACAGAAGAAGCTATAACAGAGGGAACCGCCTTGGAAGCTACAGGCAATAGATTAAAACCCTGTGGTTAGTACCGACTACATAGGAAGGGGCCTATAGATCTTGAGAAATATAAGTTGGACCAAGGAACTAGCCAAAAATGAACTGAACCCGCAATACTCACAACAAAACCAGAGAAAGTCCTAGATATATTTTTACTATTTTTACAATCATTCTTTCTTTCTTTTTTTATTTTAATTTTAAAAAAAAATTTTAAGTCCTCTATTATTCCTTTAATTTTCACTTTTATAACCTATTACTTTGCAAAAAAAAAGACCCTATTTTTTTAAAGCAAACTTCATATATATATTTTTTATAATTTTTTGACCTTGTTTTTGTTTTTTTCCTTCTTTTTCTTCAACACTGTATTTTTGAAATTCCAAACTCTACTCTAGATTTTTAATTTTAGCTTTTTGGTATTTGTTATCAATTTGTACCTATAGTTTTTCTTAAAATTTCTGTGACTTTTTTTTTTCTCTGTTTCTTTCTCTTCTTCTTTTATATAACATTGTATATCTGAAATTCCAAACTCTACTCTAGATTTTTAATTTATGCTTTTTGGTATTTGTTATCAATTTTGTACCTGTATTTTCTTTATAATTTTTGTGACTTTGTTTGTTTTTTCTCTCTTTTTCTGCTTCTTTTTTTAACATTGTATTTTTGAAATTCCAAACTCTACTCTAGATTTTTAACTTTTGCTTTTTGATATTAGTTATCAATTTTGTACCTATATTTTCTTTATAATTTTCATGACCTTGTTTGTTTTTGTTTGTTCATTTTTTCTCTCTTTCTTTTCCTTCTTCTTTTCTTTAACATCGTATTCTTGAAATTCCAAACTCTACTCTAGATTTTTAATTTTTGCTTTTATGTATTTGTTACCAATTTTGTACCTTTAAGAACCCAATCTTCAGTACCCATTTTTCACTAGGGAGCGAGATTACTGGCTTGACTGCTCTCTCTCCCTTTGGACTCTACTTTTTCTCCGCCAGGTCGCCTGTGTCTCCTCCCTAACCCCTCTCTACTCTACCCAACTCTGTGAATTTCTGTATGTTCCAGACGGTGGAGAACACTTAGGGAACTGATTACTGGCTGTATCTGTCTCCCTCCTTTTCATTCCCCCCTTTTATCCTCCTGGCCACCTCTGTCTCCTTCCTCCTTCTTCTCTTCTCTGTATAACTCCATGAACATCTCTGAGAGGTCCAGTTGTGGAGTGCACATAAGGAAGTGATTACTAGCTAGCCCACTCTCTCCTCTATTGATTCCACCTCATCTCATTTGGGTCACCTCTAACTCCCTCCTCCCTCTTCTCTTCTCCATGTAACCCTGTGAACCTCTCTGGGTGACCCTCACGGTAGAGAAACTTTTCATCTTTAACGTAGATGTTTTATCAATGGTGCTGTATAGAAGGAGAAGTTTTGAAACTACTGTAAAAATAAGACCGATAACTGGAAGCAGGAGGCTTAAGTCCAAACCCTGACTCCAGGGAACTCCTGACTCCAAGGAACATTCATTGACAGGAGCTCATCAAACGCCTCTATACGGACACTGAAACCAAGCACCACACAAGGGCCAACAAGTTCCAGGGCAAGACATACCAAGCAAATTCTCCAGCAACAAAGGAACACAGCCCTGAGCTTCAAAATACAGGCTGCCCAAAGTCACCCCAAAACTATAGACATCTCATAACTCATTACTGGACACTTCATTGCACTCCAGAGAGAAGAAATACAGCTCCACCCACCAGAACACCGACACAAGCTTCCCTAACCAGGAAACCTTGACAAGCCACCTGTACAAACCCACACACAGCGAGGAAATGC
This sequence comes from Bos mutus, assembly GCF_027580195.1. Lineage (NCBI taxonomy): Eukaryota > Metazoa > Chordata > Mammalia > Artiodactyla > Bovidae > Bos > Bos mutus. The sequence goes on along the minus strand of NC_091621.1, from coordinate 37,822,597 downwards.
CACAATAAAGAGAACTCCACAAACTGCCAGAACACAGAAAGGACACCCCAAACTCAGAAATTTAAACAAGATGAAGAGACAGAGGAATACTCAGCAGATAAAGGAACAGGATAAATGCCCACCAAACCAAACAAAAGAGGAAGAGATACGGAATCTACTTGATAAAGAATTCTGAATAATGATAGTGAAATTGATCCAAAATCTTGAAATCAAAATGGAATCACAGATAAATAGCCTGGAGACAAGGATTGAGAAGATGCAAGAAAGGTTTAACAAGGACCTAGAAGAAATAAAAAAGAGTCAATATATAATGAATAATGCAATAAATGAAATTAAAAACACTCTGGAGCAACAAATAGTAGAATAACAGAGGCAGAAGATAGGATTAGTGAATTAGAAGATAGAATGGTAGAAATAAATGAATCAGAGAGAATAAAAGAAAAACGAATTAAAAGAAATGAGGACAATGTCAGAGACCTCCAGGACAATATTAAACGCTACAACATTCGAATCATAGGGGTCCCAGAAGAAGAAGACAAAAAGAAAGACCGTGAGAAAATACTTGAGGAGATAATAGTTGAAAACTTCCCTAAAATGGGGAAGGAAATAATCACCCAAGAAACCCAGAGAGTCCCAAACAGGATAAACCCAAGGCAAAACACCCCAAGACACATATTAATCAAATTAACAAAGATCAAACACAAAGAACAAATATTAAAAGTAGCAAGGAAAAAACAACAAATAACACATAAGGGAATTCCCATAAGGATAACAGCTGATCTTTCAATAAAAACTCTTCAAGCCAGGAGGGAATGGCAAGACATACTTAAAATGATGAAAGAAAATAACCTACAGCCCAGATTATTGTACCCAGCAAGGATCTCATTCAAATATGAAGGAGAAATCAAAAGCTTTTCAGACAAGCAAAAGCTGAGAGAATTCTGCACCACCAAACCAGCTCTCCAACAAATACTAAAGGATATTCTCTAGACAGAAAACACAAAAACGGTGTATAAATTTGAACCCAAAACAATAAAGTAAATGGCAACGGGATCATACTTATCAATAATTACCTTAAATGTAAATGGGTTGAATGCCCCAACCAAAAGACAAAGACTGGCTGAATGGATACAAAAACAAGACCCCTACATATGTTGTCTACGAGACACCCACCTCAAAACAGGGGACACATACAGACTGAAAGTAAAGGGCTGGAAAAAGATTTTCCATGTAAATAGGGATCAAAAGAAAGCAGGAGTAGCAATACTCATATCAGATAAAATAGACTTTAAAACAAAGGCTGTGAAAAGAGACAAAGATGGTCACTACATAATGATCAAAGGATCAATCCAAGAAGAAGATATAACACTTATAAATATATATGCACCCAACACGGGAGCACCACAGTACGTAAGACAAATGCTAACAAGTATGAAAGGAGAAATTAACAATAACACAATAATAGTGGGAGACTTTAATACCCCACTCACACCTATGGATAGATCAACTAAACAGAAAATTAACAAGGAAACACGAACTTTAAATGATACAATAGACCAGTTAGACCTAATTGATATCTACAGGACATTTCATCCCAAAACAATGAATTTCACCTTTTTCTCAAGCACACATGGAACCTTCTCCAGGATAGATCACATCCTGGGCCATAAATCTAGCCTTGGTAAATTCAAAAAAATAGAAATCATTCCAAGCATCTTTTCTGACCACAATGTAGTAAGATTAGATCTCAATTACAGGAGAAAAACTATTAAAAATTCCAACATATGGAGGCTGAACAACACGCTGCTGAATAACCAACAAATCACAGAAGAAATTAAAAAAGAAATCAAAATTTGCATAGAAACGAATGAAAATGAAAACACAACAACCCAAAACCTGTGGGACACTGTAAAAGCAGTCCTAAGGGGAAAGTTCATAGCAATACAGGCATACCTCAAGAAACAAGAAAAAAGTCAAATAAATAACCTAACTCTACACCTAAAGCAACTAGAAAAGGAAGAAATGAAGAACCCCAGGGTTAGTAGAAGGAAAGAAATCTTAAAAATTAGGGCAGAAATAAATGCAAAAGAAACAAAAGAGACCATAGCAAAAATCAACAAAGCCAAAAGCTGGTTCTTTGAAAGGATAAATAAAATTGACAAGCCATTAGCCAGACTCATCAAGAAACAAAGGGAGAAAAATCAAATCAATAAAATTAGAAATGAAAATGGAGAGATCACAACAGACAACACAGAAATACAAAGGATCATAAGAGACTACTATCAACAATTATATGCCAATAAAATGGACAACGTGGAAGAAATGGACAAATTCTTAGAGAAGTACAACTTTCCAAAACTGGACCAGGAAGAAGTAGAAAATCTTAACAGACCCATCACAAGCATGGAAATTGAAACTATAATCAAAAATCTTCCAGCAAACAAAAGCCCAGGTCCAGACGGCTTCACAGCTGAATTCTATCAAAAATTTAGAGAAAGAGCTAACACCTATCCTGCTCAAACTCTTCCAGAAAATTGCAGAGGAAGGTAAACTTCCAAACTCATTCTATGAGGCCACCATCACCCTAATACCAAAACCTGACAAAGATGCCACAAAAATAGAAAACTACAGGCCAATATCACTGATGAACATAGATGCAAAAATCCTTAACAAAATTCTAGCAATCAGAATCCAACAACACATTAAAAAGATCATACACCATGACCAAGTGGGCTTTATCCCAGGGATGCAAGGATTCTTCAGTATCCGCAAATCAATCAATGTAATACAGCACATTAACAAATTGAAAAATAAAAACCATATGATTATCTCAATATATGCAGAGAAAGCCTTTGACAAAATTCAACATCCATTTATGATAAAAACTCTCCAGAAAGCAGGAATAGAAGGAACATACCTCAACATAATAAAAGCTATATATGACAAACCCACAGCAAACATTATCCTCAATGTTGAAAAATTGAAAGCATTTCCTCTAAAGTCAGGAACAAGACAAGGGTGCCCACTTTCACCATTACTATTCAACATAGTTTTGGAAGTTTTGGCCACAGCAATCCGAGCAGAAAAAGAAATAAAAGGAATCCAAATTGGAAAAGAAGAAGTAAAACTCTCACTATTTGCAGATGACATGATCCTCTACATAGAAAACCCTAAAGACTCCACCAGAAAATTACTAGAACTAATCAATGATTATAGTAAAGTTGCAGGATATAAAATCAACACACAGAAATCCCTTGCATTCCTATACACTAATAATGAGAAAACAGAAAGAGAAATTAAGGAAACAATTCCATTCACCATTGCAACGGAAATAAAATACTTAGGAATATATCTACCTAAAGAAACTAAAGACCTATATATAGAAAACTATAAAACACTGGTGAAAGAAATCAAAGAGGACACTAATAGATGGAGAAATATACCATGTTCATGGATTGGAAGAATCAATATAGTGAAACTGAGTATACTACCCAAAGCAATTTATAGATTCAATGCAATCCCTATCAAGCTACCAACGGTATTCTTCACAGAGCTAGAACAAATAATTTCACAATTTGTATGGAAATACAAAAAACCTTGAATAGCCAAAGCTATCTTGAGAAAGAAGAATGGAACTGGAGGAATCAACCTACCTGATTTCAGGCTCTACTACAAAGCCACAGTTATCAAGACAGTGTGGTACTGGCACAAAGACAGAAATATAGATCAATGGAACAAAATAGAAAGCCCAGAGATAAATCCATGCACATATGGACACCTTATCTTTGACAAAGGAGGCAAGAATATACAATGGATTAAAGACAATCTCTTTAACAAGTGGTGCTGGGAAATCTGGTCAACCACTTGTAAAAGAATGAAACTAGAACACTTTCTAACACCATACACAAAAATAAACTCAAAATGGATTAAAGATCTCAACGTAAGACCAGAAACTATAAAACTCCTAGAGGAGAACATAGGCAAAACACTCTCTGACATACATCACAGCAGGATCCTCTATGACCCACCTCCCAGAATATTGGAAATAAAAGCAAAAATAAACAAATGGGACCTAATTAAACTTAAAAGCTTCTGCACATCAAAGGAAACTATTAGCAAGGTGAAAAGGCAGCCTTCAGAATGGGAGAAAATAATAGCAAATGAAGCAACCGACAAACAACTAATCTCAAAAATATACAAGCAACTCCTACAGCTCAACTCTAGAAAAATAAATGACCCAATCAAAAAATGGGCCAAAGATCTAAATAGACATTTCTCCAAAGAAGACATACAGATGGCTAACAAACACATGAGAAGATGCTCAACATCACTCATTATCAGAGAAATGCAAATCAAAACCACTATGAGGTACCATTTCACGCCAGTCAGAATGGCTGCGATCCAAAAGTCTACAAGCAATAAACGCTGGAGAGGGTGTGGAGAAAAGGGAACCCTCTTACACTGTTGATGGGAATGCAAACTAGTACAGCCACTATGGAGAACAGTGTGGAGATTCCTTAAAAAACTGGAAATAGAACTGCCTTATGATCCAGCAATCCCACTGCTGGGCATACACTGAGGAAACCAGAAGGGAAAGAGACACGTGTACCCCAATGTTCATCGCAGCACTGTTTATAATAGCCAGGACATGGAAGCAACCTAGATGTCCATCAGCAGATGAATGGATAAGAAAGCTGTAGTACATATACACAATGGAGTATTACTCAGCCACTAAAAAGAACACATTTGAATCAGTTCTAATGAGGTGGACGAAACTGGAGCCTATTATACAGAGTGAAGTAAGCCAGAAAGAAAAACACCAATACAGTATACTAATGCATATATATGGAATTTAGAAAGATGGTAACAATAACCCTGTGTACGAGACAGCAAAAGAGACACTGATGTATAGACCAGTCTTATGGACTCTGTGGCAGAGGGAGAGGGTGGGAAGATTTGGGAGAATGGCATTGAAACATGTATAATATCATGTATGAAACGAGTCGCCAGTCCAGGTTCAATGCACGATACTGGATGCTTGGGGCTGGTGCACTAGGACGACCCAGAGGGATGGTATGGGGAGGGAGGAGGGTGGAAGGTTCAGGATGGGGAACACATGTATACCTGTGGTGGATTCATTTCGATATTTGGCAAAACTAATACAATATTGTAAAGTTTAAAAATAAAATAAAATTTAAAGAAAAAAAAGACCTCAAAATTAGTGAATTTTTGTGTAGCCTTTTTAATATTGAATATGGAAGAAAAAAGTAACATTTTTAGCATATCATACTTTATTATTTCAAGAAAGGTCAAAACGCAGCTGAAATGCAAAAAAAAAGATTTATGCAGTGTATGGAGAAGGTGCTATGACTGATCAAACATGTCGAAAGTAGTTTTCGAAGTTTTGTGCTGGAGGTTTCTTGCTGGATGATGTTCCATGGTGGGGTAGACCAGTTGAAGTTGAGAGAGATCAAATTGAGATATTAACTGAGAACAATCAATGTTGAAAATAATTTGCACCAGCTTGGTTATGTTAATTGCATTGATGTTTGGGTTCCACATAAGAGAAAAAAATCTTGGGAGAATGGTATTGAAACATGTATAATATCATATATGAAACAAGTCACCAGTCCAGGTTTGATGCATGATACTGGATGCTTGGGGCTGGTGCACAGGGACGACCCAGAGGGATGGTACGGGGAGGGAGGATGGAGGAGGGTTCAGGATGGGGAACACGTGTATACCTGTGGCAGAGTCATGATGATATATGGCAAAACCAATACAATATTGTAAAGTTAAAAAATAAAATAAAATAATAAAAAAATAAAAAAAAACTTCTTGGTCATTATTTCCTCATGCAATTCTCTACTTAAACATAATGAAAACATTTCATTTTTAAAACAAATTGTACAACAGTGTGGGATGGATGAGATCATGGGGCACACTAAATAACCTCCACCAACCACACCAAAGACTGGTCTTCACCCAAAGAATATGATGTGCATGTGGTGGCATTGGAAGAAGAACTCTATTATGAGCGTCTTCCGGAAAACCGAACAATTCCAGGGAGTACTGCTTCCAGTTAAACCAACTGAAAGCAGCACTGGATGAAGAGCGTCCAGATTTAGTCAACAGAAAACACATAATCTTCCATCAGGATAATGCAAAACTGCATGTTTGTTTAATGACCAGGCAAAACTGTTACAACTTGGCTGGGAAGTTCTGATTCATCCAATGTATTCACTACATTGCACCTTCAGATGTCCATTTATTTCAGTTTTTACAAACTTCTCTTATTGGAAAAAATATCAATTCCTTGGAAGACATAATATCAATTGGTAATATCAATTACCTTTCAGGTAAAAGTCACCTGAAACAGTTTTTTGTTCACAAAGGTAAGTTTGGGGAAGATGGAATTATGTATGAGGTTGCCTGAAAAATGACAGAAGGTAGTGGAACAAAGTCATGAATATGTTGTTCAATAAAGTTCTTGATGAAAATGCAAAATGTGTCTTTTATTTTACTTAAAAAACAGAAGGAACTCTTTGGCCAATGCAATACTTGAAGACGGTTTACATTAATTAACTCTCCTTCTTCCTTAAAAGTTTCTAAATTGTAATTCTGGTTTCACTGTAACTTGTCCAGATCATGTATTTGTTTCTTTCTTCCATTCATTCTTCTAGTCTAGCCATTTGACAATCAATTTTGACCTTATTCTTTGTACTGGGCACATTGAAATATAAATGCAGGAGAATGGAAGTCAAAACTAAGTGCAGCTCTGGGACAATCCAACTGGGAGTGGGGGTCAACTCCTTTACTCTCTTTAGTGCCCATCAGTTCAGTTCAGTTCAGTCGCTCAGTTGTGTCTGACTCTTTGTGACCCCATGAATCACAGCACGCCAGGCTTCCCTGTCCATCACCAACTCCCAGAGTTCACTCAGACTCACGTCCATCGAGTCAGTGATGCCATCCAGCCATCTCATCCTCTGTCATCCCCTTCTCCTCCTGCCCCCAAACCCTCCTAGCATCAGAGTCTTTTCCAATGAGTTAACTCTTTGCATCAGGTGGCCAAAGTACTGGAGTTTCAGCTTTAGCATCTTTCCTTCCAAAGAAATCCCAGGGTTGATCTCCTTCAGAATGGACTGGTTGGATCTCCTTGCAGTCCAAGGGACTCTCAAAAGTCTTCTCCAACACCACAGTTCAAAAGCATCAATTTTTGGCGCTCAGCCTTCTTCACAGTCCAACTCTCACATCCATATATGACCACAGGAAAAACCATAGCCTTGACTAGACGAACCTTTGTTGGCAAACTAATGTCTCTGCTTTTGAATATGCTATCTAGGTTGGTCATAACTTTCCTTCCAAGGAGTAAGCATCTTTTAATTTCATGGCTGCAGTCACCATCTGCAGTGATTTTGGAGCCCAAAAAAATAAAGTCTAACACTGTTTCCACTGTTTTCCCATCTATTTCCCATGAAGTGATGGGACTGGATGCCATGATCTTCGTTTTCTAAATGTTGAGCTTTAAGCCAACTTTTTCACTCTCCACCTTCACTTTCATCAAGAGGCTTTTTAGTTCCTCTTCACTTTCTGCCATAAGGGTGGTGTCATCTGCATATCTGAGGTTATCAATATTTCTCTCGGCAATCTTGATTCCAGCTTGTATTTCTTCTAGCCCAGCGTTTCTCATGATGTACTCTGCATATAAGTTAAATAAGCAGGGTGACAATATACAGCCTTGACATACTCCTTTTCCCATTTGGAACCAGTCTGTTGTTCCATGTCCAGTTCTAACTGTTGCTTCCTGGCCTTCATACAGATTTCTCAAGAGGCAGGTCAGGTGGTCTGGTATTCCCATCTCTTTCAGAATTTTCCAGTTTATTGTGATCCACACAGTCAAAGGCTTTAAGTAATCTTAAATTTTGCCTTATCAATTTCCTCATTGAGAAAATGAAAATGACTCCTCTCCTTTTAATAGGAATATAATGATGTCCAAACGGATAAGGCAATGGCACCCCACTCTCGTACTCTTGCCTGGAGAATCCCAGGGACAGGGGAGCCTGGTGGGCTGCCATCTATGGGGTCGCACAGAGTTAGACATGACTGAAGCAACTTAGCAGCAGCAGCAGCAGCAGCAGCAATGATGTCCAAATGAGATAATGCCTGTAAAAGAATCTTATAAATAATGAAACATGATAGAATAATTAGTATTGTTAATCATAATATCAGTTGCATTTAAGTCTCAGTATTATTTTGAAAACTTCTTTCCTAAGAGACCAGTGTTGCTTATAAACTTAATTGGTTAATTATGGTTCTTTTCCAATCAGTTGCCTTCCTCCTTCCTGCTACATTGGCAAGTCTCTTTGCTTTGCATTTACAAGATTGCAAGAGAAGACTGTGATTCTGATTAAGCATGCAAGGAGTTTAGAATTAATATTCATATTCATTCTTCATGCCACTTGAAATCACATTTTTGGTAGGTGGGGAAATCATAGCATGTATGTGCATGACACTGGATTAGCTCTAAAAAGACCCTCTGGAAATACTTCTTTGTGTAGGAATTAAGAAACATTAAAGTATCAATTGGTTTGTGACTTGCCTAAAGTATTTTTTAAAAATGTCTAGTGACATATGAGTAATCTGCAATAAGGTTTCTAAAATATTTCTGAGGGGTATCTGAAAAAATCCAAAGAATTTTCTATACATAGATGATAATTCAACCTATCCTTCATTCAGCTTTTTGGGAATGAAATCTAGAACTTCCTAGCAGTATATTTGGCATTTTTTTATAGCACATTGCATGGGTAGGGACAGAAGGGCAAGAACTTTCCTTCATATGGCACAGATGCCCATGAGGAGTTCTTGAGATTGTGTGCAGGGTTGGCTGTAAGTGTGGCAGAATGATGGGCTCCTTATAGAATGCGATATTGGGAGTGTCAGGTACTTGCTCTCAAATATCACATCATCCAGGTGAAATAATTCTTAAGCCATCACTTAGACAGGTAACATATGGTTCCCTGGAGGAGATTTAGAGGCAGCTTTAGGACTTCCCTGGTGGCTCAGAGGTTAAAGTGTCTGCCTGGAATGCGGGAGACCCAGGTTCCCTGGGTTGGGAAGATCCCCTGGAGAAGGAAATGGCAACCCACTCCAGTACTCTTGCCTGGAGAATCCCATGGACAGAGGAGAGTTATAGTCCATAGGGTCGCAAAGAGTCAGATACGACTGAGTGACTTCACTTTAGCTATAAAAATAGTCTCTTATCAAAAAGTATACTATACCTACCCCTAGCACACAGAGCGGAGAAGGCAATGGCAACCCACTCCAGTACTCTTGCCTGGAAAATCCCATGGATGGAGGAGACTGGTAGGCTGCACTCCATGGGGTCTCGAAGAGTCCGACAGGACTGAGCGACTTCACTTTCACTTTTCACTTTCATGCACTGGAGAAGGAAATGTCAACCCACTCCAGTGTTCTTGCCTGGAGAATCCCTGGGACGGTGGAGCCTGGTGGGCTGCCATCTATGGGGTCACACAGAGTCGGACACAACTGAAGCGACTTAGCAGTAGCAGCACACAGAGAAGCACTCAGTACCTGTTTTGAACTTAAGGAACATATGGCTACACAGTTTGTGCATGCATGCATGCTGATTCACGTCCAACTCTTTGAGACCCATGGACTATAGCTTTCCAGGCTGCCCTGTTCATGGGATTATCCAGGAAAGAATACTGGAGTGGATTGCCATTTCCTACTCCAGGGGGTCTTCCCTACCCAGGGATTGAATCTGTGTTTACTGCATCTCCTGCATTGGCAGAAAGATTCTTTAGGGAAGCCCCTATCACAGTAAATCAGACTGAATCCCTTCCTCCTGCCTATGTAGCTCACAGATTCAAGGGATGAGGACCCCTCCTCCAGTTCTAAGGTCCAGACCATAATCCATCATGGGAATGCCAGTCTCCATGGTAGTAACTGGTCTAGGAGCTCAGCAGAAGCCAATCATCAGACATTTCACTGCCAGCTTGACCTAAGGGCACTTGATTTAAGTTGGCTCTGATAGACTCATATCTACGGATATCAGGTGGATTTTTATTCTGGGTTGGAAGATAGTTTTCCCTCTCTCTCTTTCTTGCTAGGTGTAACCAAGAAAGAATATATCCCCATTGTAGCTAGTTGCCCTAGCAGCTGCCCAAGGATAGTGACAACACATGATGAAAGCAGAGCCAAAGGACCCCAAAGAGACAGAGCCAGAGCCCTGAGCCTGAAGTTCGGACATCCTATCACAGGAGGTAATAATTTTCCTCATTTTTTTAAGAAGTTTTGAGTCAGTTTTATGTATCATTTAGCCCAAAGCATTCTAACTAATCTAGCCTTGGTAAAAATTTGTTCAATGATTTGTTAAATGAATGCTGCTGCTGCTGCTGCTAAGTCGCTTCAGTCATGTCCAACTCTGTGCGACCCCATAGACGGCAGCCCACCAGGCTCCCCTGTCCCTGGGATTCTCCAGGCAAGAACACTGGAGTGGGTTGCCATTTCCTTCTCCAATGCATGAAAGTGAAAAGTGAAAGTGAAGTTGCTCAGTCATGTGTGACTCTTATCGACCCCATGGGCTGCAGCCTACCAGGCTCCTCCGTCCGTGGGATTTTCCAGGCAAGAATACTGGAGTGGGGTGCCATTTTTTGAATAAGGGTAAAAGTGAATTGGAAGAAAGCCAGGGAGTCTGGGAGGAGAGAGGAGGGGTGGTCAGTGAAGAACTCCAATGCCTTGAGCCAAGAGTGAGTTCCTGAGAAGGAGGTCCTGAGCCAGTGCTGTGCAGACCCCTTTGAGCACCCAGGAGCCATGTTGGGGTGTAGGGTGGGGGGATGTGATCGGTGGGGATGGGGGTCAGCTTGCCAGGGGTCCACAGAAGTGGAAATTGAACACCGCCTGTGCCCTGAGCTCGCTCAAGGGTTCAGTCTACAAATGTGTGAATTTAATTTTCATTTATTTATTTATTTACGAGAATTCAAATTCTGTGAAATCAAGTGCTTTGTCTACTTTGTTCACTGCAGAATCCCCTCAATGCTTAGAAGGGTGTCTGTTACATGGTAGGAATTCGTGTGTGCTTAGCTGCTCAGTTGTGTCTGACTCTCTGCAATCCCATGGACTGTAGCCTACCAGGTTCCTCTGTCCATGGGATTTCCCAGGCAAGAATATTGGAGTGGATTGCCATTTCCTTTTCCAGGGGATCCTCCATGCAACTACTGTTGCTGCTGCTGCTGCTAAGTCACTTTAGTCGTGTTTGACTCTGTGCGACCCCATAGACAGTAGCCCACGAGGCTCCCCTGTCCCTGGGATTCTCCAGGCAAGAACACTGGAGTGGGTTGCCATTGACTTCTCTGATGCAACTGCTACCACCATCTAATTCCAGAAGAGTTTCATTATACCAAAAGGAAACCCATTAGCAGTTATTTCCCTTTTCTCCCTGACCATCAGCCTCTAGAAATTAAGGAGGAAGGAACATCCTTATCTCTGAAGATAATAGATGCTAAAAAGAACCTTAACAAACAGGACTTGTTCCCCCAGTTTACTATACTTAACCTCACACTCTGTAACCTATCATACTCTTCCAAGACTGTCCAGTCTTCATCAAACTCAGCATAAAGGAGTAGAATTCTAACTCTTTGGGTCCTCATTTCCTTTATGAAAGCTTTCCTATCACATAAAACTTATATTAAATCTATTTTTATGTTTTTGTTCTGTTAATGTGTCTTTGTCAGTTCAGTTTTCAGACTCAGCTAGAGACCCTAAGAAGGTGAGGAAAACTTTTTCCTCCACTACAGTATCAAGATTGAATTTAATTCACATCCCATGAAATTCACACTTGCAGTGGTTTTAGTATATTCACAAAGTTGTGCGACCATCACAACTGTCTAATTCCAGAATATTTTTCATCACCCCAAAATGAAATACCAGACACCTTATGGTCACTCCTCTTCCCCTATCCCCCAGCAACCATACATGTACTTCCTGTTTCTGTGGACTTGCCTATTCCTGACATACTATATAAATGGAATCATATGATAGCTAGCCTATTGTGACTGGCTTCTTCTACTTAGCATGATGTTTTCATTGTTCATGTGTGTGGTAGCATTAACAGTACTTCATTTTTTTCTGTGGCTGAATAATATTTCATTGTGCATATAGATACCACAATTTTTTATTCATTCATCAGTTGATGGGCATAGGTTATTTCCAGTTTGAGGATATTACAAATAATGCTGCTATGAACATTTATCTACAGGTTATTATGGTAACATGCTTTTAATTCTCTTGGGTATATATCTAGGAGTAGAACTGCTAGATTACATGGTATGTCTACATTTAACTTTTTGAAAAATTGCCAAACTGTTCTCCAAAGCTATATCATTTTACATTTCCATCAGCAGTATATGAGGGTTCTAATTTCTCTACATCCTTGTAGAAACATTATCTGTCTTTAAAACTTTAGCTATCTTAGTGAATGTGAAGTTATATTTCATTATGGCTTTTTGACACATATTTTTAAAAGAGCCGGTAAATCTGGATCAAGAACCTCATTAGACATGTGGCATGAGGTTTTTCTCTGCTACCTTCTGGTTACCTACTGAGGATGTCTTCTGGAGCAGTCCCAGAACAACTGGAAGATCAAAGATAATTCCTGGCAATCTGGTGGGCAGGAATTCTGTCAATGTGTGTAGTAATTCATTTTATGTTAATCAGAAACTCTCATTGATCTTTCAGTATATCTTTGATTAATAAAATGAAAATGAATGAAATATTACTTAGTAACTACACTTTATTTCGTAGAAAACACCTTTGGTAACATGGACTTTGAAGAGTAGCTGGGGATAGCATCAGTGATAAAAATGGTCTTCATCAAGGCAATATTGCATGATTTTAAGAGCATAGCATCTGGATACCACCTAAGTTTGAACCCCAGTTCTACAACTGCCTAACTGTCTTACTTACTCTCTGTTACTCATCTGTATCCATTCAGTTCAGTTCAGTTCAGTTGCTCAGTCGTGTCTGACTCTTTGCGACCCCATGGACTGCAGGACACCAAGCTTCTCTGTCCATCACCAACTTCCGGAGCTTGTTCAAAGTCCTGTCCAGTCGGTTGGTGATGCCGTCCAACCATCTCATCCTCTGTTGTCCCCTTCTCCTCCCACCTTCAATCTTTCCCAGCATCAGGGTCTTTTCCAATGAGTTAGTTCTTTGCATCAGGTGGCCAAAGTATTGGAGTTTCAGTTTCAGCATCAGTCCTTCCAGTGAATATTCAGGGCTGATCTTCAAAATGGACTGGTCAGATCTTCTTGCAGTCCAAGGGACTCTTATGAGTCTTCTCCAACACCACAGTTCAAAAGCATCAATTCTTTGGTGCTCAGCTTTCTTTATCATCCAACTCTCAAATCCATATATGACTCCTGGAAAAACCATAGCTTTGACTAGATGGACCTTTGTAAAGTAATGTCTCTGCTTTTTAATATGCTGTCTAGGTTGGTCATAGCTCATATCCATATCTATCTGCAAAACAAGAAAAAATTTTCTGGCTATTAATGGTGTTGTAAGGATTAAATCAGTCAATTATATAAAATGTTTGAACCAGAGACGGTGACTTAGTAAGTGCCATGTGAAGTATTATTCAGCCTCTAAGTCGTGCCTGGCTCTTTGTGACCCCAGGAACTGCAGCATGCCAGGCTTCTCATCCCTCACTATCTCCCAGACTTTGCTCAAACTCATGTTTTTGAGCCAGTGATGCCATCCAACCATCTCATCCTTTGTCACCCCCTTCTCCTCCTGCCCTCAATCTTTCCTAGCATCAGGGTCTTTTCCAATAAGTCAGATCTTTGCATGAGGTGGCCAAAGTACCGGAGCTTCAGCTTCAGCGTTAGTCCTTCCAATGAGTATTCAGAGTTGATTTCCTTTAGGATTGACTGGTTTGATCTCCTTGCTGTTCAAGTGACTCTCAAGAGTCTTCTCTAGCACCACAATCCAAAAGCATCATTTCTTGGGCACTCTATGATTAGTATTCTGGCTAAACTGCTATGGCACCATCCCTCATTTTAGAAAAGATATGAAGGCCCCAAGCAATTCAAAAACTGGTTCAGATTGCAACCAAAGTCAGTTAACCCAGAACATGCATTTCCTGACCCTCACCTCCACTCCATTGCCTCCTTATTTGAATAAGAAGCTAGTAAAAACATAAGTTTCTGGACATATATTCTTTTTCCCCATTTCTATTTCTGCACTGTATCAGAAAGAAGAATGACTGTGGCAAAGAAAGATGTATTCTTCATTAAGACTGGAAGTGCAACCATACTATTTCACTGGCTTAACCAAATCGAGACTGTCAGGGCTTTGGACATATCTCAGGGTTTGTGGCTGGGTCAGCAGCCTCTGCCTTATTGATTCTGAGCAAGAAAGGCGCTTGGTCAAAAAATGTGAGTCTTTTCCAGAGGTAGCTAAAGTTTTCCTGTTATTGCTGTGCTCCTGTTAATTGAAGTACATATGATGACTAATGGTTAAGATGGATTTATATGGGGTCTTAAAAAATTACTTGAGTAGGCCAACTTTTGTTGTAAAGAGAGTAAGTTTGGAATTAAGCCTTTCCTGTGGTAATCTTGACAAAAAGAGAACTTGAGATTGCACTTCAAATAATGAGCCAAAGTGAAGACCGTTCTCGGGAGAGGCTTGTTTTAAGATAGTAAGAAACGCACTGATGCCAGTTTTCGAGAACATTTAGAGTTACACCTCACTAGGAGCCAGAGGCTAGATCAGATTGGGGGCTTTCAACCTTTTGTGCCCGTGATCCACAGCAAGAAATCACAACTCAGTTCACACACACACACAGTGAATTTTTATAAAATAAATTTTACTCCCAGCATATTAAAAAGCAGAGACATCACTTTGCCAACAAAGGTCCATCTAGTCAAGGTTATGGTTTTTCCAGTAGTCATGTATGGATTTGAGAGTTGGACTATAAAGAAAGCTGAGCGTCGAAGAATTGATGGTTTTGAATTGTGGTGTTGGAGAAGACTCTTGAGAGTCCTTTGGACTGCAAGGAGATCCAACCAGCCCATCCTAAAGGAGATCAGTCCTGAGTGTTCATTGGAAGGACTGATGTTGAAGTTGAAACTCCAATACTTTGGCCACCTGATGCAAAGAACTGACTCATTGGAAAAGACCCTGATGTTGGGAAAGATTGAAGGTGGGAGGAGAAGGAGACGACAGAGGATGAGATGGTTGGATGGCATCATTGACTCAATGGTCATGAGTTTGGGTAAACTCTGGGAGTTGGTGATGGACAGGGAGGCCTGGTGTGCTGCAGTCCATGGGGTTGCATAGAGTCGGACACGACTGAGCGACTGAACTGAACTGAACTGAACTGAAATGGAGTATATTCTGATATTTTCTCTTTATTTCATAAAAAAAAAAAATACTGGTTGTAATCCACTAAATGATTTATCCACTTACCAGTTGTGACCTGCCATTTGCAAATACCGTGTTAAATGGATCTTGGGTTATTTTCCTTAGGTCTGACACTATAATAATCTTTAATAACCATAATATTAAGAATATAACTTTGATGATCTTTGCTCCCCTAACCTTCATCTTAAAGTGTTGAAGGACGATGAGTTTAGGGATACAGTATTTCTATAACAAAGGGCTTCCCCAGTGGCTCAGTGGTAAAGAAACTTCAGTGCAGGGACACAAAAGATGTGGGTTCAGTCCCTGGGTAAGAAAGATTCCCTAGAGAAGGAAGTGGCAACCCACTCCAGCATTCTTGCCTGGGAAATCCCACTGACAAAGGAGCCTGGCAGGCAACAGCCCATGGAGTCATAAAAGAATCGACCAGCAACATTCCTACAGAGAAAACGTTAGCTTTTACATAGTCTTCCCTTTTTTCTGCAGATTATTCCATCCCTCAAACTGAAAGAAAGCACTTGTATAGCCTGAAGTGACTCTTTAGGTATATGTTGTGTTTACTAATGACTTATTTAGTAGTAATAATAAACTTTAGGTAATACTGCTAAGTCACTTCAGTCGTGTCTGACTCTGTACAACCCCATAGACGGCAGCCCACCAGCATCCCCCGTCCCTGGGATTCTCCAGGCAAGAACACTGGAGTGTGTTGCCATTTCCTTCTCAATTCATGAAAGTGAAAAGTTAAAATGAAGTCACTTGGTCATGTCCAACTCTTAGCGACCCCATGGACTGCAGCCTTCCAGGCTCCTCCGTCCATGGGATTTTCCAGGCAAGAGTACTGGAGTGGGGTGCCATTTCCTTCTCCGAAGGTAATACTATAAAAGCTTAATTCTAATGTCTACTATATATTATAGTTATTACTGCATGTAGATTCATTATTTTAAGAATATAAAAAGTATTTCAAGTGAAAAAAAAGGAAGTTGCAAAGTGGTCTTTATCTTATGCTCTCATTTGTATTTTGTAAAACTGTAATATATACTTATATTTACAGTGTTTTTACAAAAGAAACTGGTGACAGTAGCTGTTTTAGGAGGCAAATTGGAGCACTGATGATTCTGTTTGGGAAGGAGACATCCTTTGCTGCATACATTTTTGTAGAACTTTGAAGGAAAGTGGCAAATTAACTTTAAGAAAATATTAGTGTGTATAGTTAGTATTTCTGTAAAAAAAAAAAAAGTATTGGAAGAATGCTCTCCAGGG
The DNA here is from genome assembly GCF_027580195.1 of Bos mutus. Taxonomy (NCBI): domain Eukaryota; kingdom Metazoa; phylum Chordata; class Mammalia; order Artiodactyla; family Bovidae; genus Bos; species Bos mutus. The sequence continues at coordinate 37,805,896 of NC_091621.1, read as the reverse complement.
TTCCTTTCATTCTAAAAGTCTGGGATTCTAAACTCTTGTGTGCATTCTATATTCAAAGTTGAACCAAACCAGTCCCTGCTATTGAAGGATTTATATTCTTAAAAGTTGGGCATCGGTTTGTATATGCCAAGGAGGACATGAGAATTATATTGCCATTTATAGAAAATCTTGGCTTTCTTTGCAGTTCAGTTAGTTCTAGACAGTCTTTTAAAGATAACTTAGCAAATAGCTAGCTAGCAGGTAGCTGCTTTATAGCACAGGGAGCTTAACTGGGTGCTCTGTGACAATCTAGAGGGGTGGGAGGAAGGCTCTGTATGTGTGTTTGTACTAAGTCGCTTCAGTGGTGTCCGACTCTTTGCAACTCTATGGACTGTGGCCCACAAGGCTCCTCTGTCCGTGGGATTCTCCAGGCAAGAGTACTGTAGTGGGTTGACATGCCCTTCTTCAGGGGATCTTTCCAACCCAGGGATCGAACCCGCATCTCTCACATCTCCTGCACTGGCAAACAGGGTTTACTATAAGCACCACCTGGGAATCCCAGGCATACATATGCTGCTGTACTTTGCTCAGTCACTACATCGTGTCTGACTCTTTGAGACCCAATGGACTGTAGCCCATGAATCTGCTCTCTGTATGGGTTTCTCTAGGCAAGATTACTGGAGTGGATTGCTGTGCATTCCTTGAGGGGATCTTCCCAACCCAGGGATTGAACCCACGTCTCCTGCATTGCAGGTGGATTCTTTGCCACTGGGGAAGCCATTCACTACATTGTATGGCAGAAACTAACACAACATTGTAAAGCAAATATCCTCCAATAAAATAAAATGATTCTAAAAATAACTTAGCTATGTTAATCAACAAACACTAAAGAATTATTTTAGGTGGGCGCTCATCTAAAATGTATTGCATTCTTCTCTACTGTATCAGGAAACAATATGACTACAATATCATCAGTATGAACTGCACTTACTCACTAGATAGTGGCATGTCACAGTGGTATCATCAGAGTCATTTGAGGCACTGTTGGTCCTCAAATTTAGTGACTTCACTCCTAAATTTAGTGATTTGGACTTTAATAGTTTTGTTTTTCTGGATTCCTCTGTAGATTTCATTGTGAGTACCTCTCAGAATGCTGACCTGGGCAAAGAAAATCTTTGCTCCATTTTAGATTCACTAGCCCGATATAGGAGAAGGAAATGGCAACTCACTCCAGTGTTCTGGCCTGGAGAATCCTGGGGACGGGGGAGCCTGGTGGGCTGCCGTCTATGGGGTCGCACAGAGTCGGACACGACTGAAGCGACTTAGCAGCAGCAGCAGCAGCAGTAGCAACCCGATCTAATACACTCAGAAAACAGCTAGTAACGTTTTTTTAGAACAGTATGCAAAGTGTAAACGGGCCCTGAGTTTAGGCTTCATCTTTGAATGGCATACATGCATCTTAATGGATGGACTTGTAATATTCACTTCAGTTGCTTAGAGCTCTTATTTTTATTAGTCCTTGATTCTTATCTGTGTTTCTGGAAGGTGTGGTTGTCTATAGCTTGGAACACGGCATAGAAATATCTAAAAGGATATACAAGAAAGGCAAGAAATGAAGGGAAGAATTCCATGGCAAATATTAAACGTTTGAAAAGGTCAAATACAAAGAAGTGTAAATAAATAGTCACAGTATATTTAATATTGGGGATTTTGTCAAGAAATTTCCAAATCAATCATTAGAATATATATTGAAGAATAATTATAATTTCTTTCTTCTTGTTCAAGGAAAGATTAAAGAGTAGTAAAAGCTGGAAAAAACTCAGTTTTTCTTGTCCACATAAATTGCTAAAAAAACAAAGAAACTTGAGACACATAGCTATATGTTTTCTTTTTACTTAATAATTATAAAATGATACAATTGTATCCTTATCTTATGTGTTCCTAATAATCTGATCTGGGCTATAAACTTCACATCTAAAAGACTCAGAGTATTTTCCACTCTGACAATATTCCATTATTGTCTAACCCCAGGGGCACCAGTCACAGAAGATACAATGTGAATAATGTCCCCTAGTGGTGGAGCATGAGTTTGTTGACAGTCCACCCCAAAAGTTTCTTTCTTCATGAAGTTGGCCAGTTTTGTGAGAGCGTGGGGATAAAATCAGAGAGTTTGAAGTCTTGAAGCAAACCAGGGGAGCAGAGTTGATAGGAGAGAAGCGTTAAGAACAGCCACGGAGGACTTCCCTAGAGGTCCAATGGTTAAGACTCTGTGCTTCCACTGCAGAGGATGTGGGTTTGATCCTTAGTCAGAGACCTAAAATCCTGCATGCCAGGTAGGTTTGGCCAAAAAAAAAAAAAAACCCAAAACAAAACAAAAAACAGCCTCGGGGCTAAACCTCACCCAGCAGCAGCTATGCAGGGGGCTTTTCAATCTGTCAACTGGAGGACAGGCTGGACACCTGGTGTCTAGACCATGGACACCACCAGAGCATCCAGAATATGCATCTGCTGCTACAAGTTTTAGAGCTATTTCTGGTACCGTAGCAAGGCCCCCAGGTTGTGCATTTGGCACACTGAAAATGCGTCACATCAAGCAGTAACATCCGCGGAGGAGGGATGCTCAAAAACCTGACACAAACTCCAAACTACACGAAACTATAAAATAAAACCAACCTTCATGCCCCAAACCCCCATGAAGCAAGATCAGAATTTACAGATATTTATCTATGGAGGAGAAAATGATGATGCACTCCTATATTCTTGCCTGGAAAATTCTACGGATCTGGCGGGCTACAGTCCGTGGGCTGGCAGGCTGCAGTCCGTTGGGTCGCAAAGAGTCAGACAGAACTGAGCACAGGCACATCGATGGAGGAGAGATGGACCAGCGATGGGAACATGATAGGATGTGCGAATCATATTCAGACTTGAGCAGAGCCTTAACTCAGCTTGCTGCACAGTTTTCCTTCATGTGTTAGTTCCATGTAGCCTTGATAATACCCCAGTTGCATAGTCTGAAGGGGGCTGCAAGGCCACCTGTGAAAGGTAACAACAGTGGCATTGTGTGAATTCCAGGGCTTATCTCTTCCAGGGTCACCAGAGTTTTATGTATTTGTTAATAATCCAAGGAGGGAATGAACAGAATGCTAATGACAGTTGCTGAGAAGACTACATTAGAAGGTGTTATAAGCTTTGATAAATGGCCAAGATATGCTGAAGTCGCTCAGTCGTGTCTGACTCTTGGCGACCCCGTGGACTGTAGCCTACCAGGCTTCTCTGTCTATGGGATTTTCCAGGCAAGAATACTGGAGTGGGGTGCCATTTCTTTCTCCAGGGGATCTTCCCAACCCAGGGATCAAATCCAGGTCTCCCACAATGCAAGCAGACGCTTTACCCTCTGAGCCACCAGGGAAGCCCCCATATGAGCAGCAGTATGATTCAAAAAGACCAAAACAAGTCAGAAATATGGGATGAAAAAAAACTGGAATTGCTCTCAGAAAGAGGCAAACACATATCTGGCACAAGTCACATCAGAAACAATCACTAGAGAAGAGAGGAGATTCTCTAGAAGAGGGTTCACTAGTAACAGCCTTGGGAAGAGGAAGGGCTGGGAGAAACGTAGTCATGTAGTCTGCAGTGACTATGAAAATAGAGAGAGCACGACTGTTTGAGGTGGTGTTGTGGCACCAGGGGAAGGAAGACTATGGGCCCCCATACAAGTTTGGCTGAAAGCACTCTGAGACAACCGTATTCAGTTTTAAGCACCTAAATAGACAAATGATGTTGACAGTCTTGGAGGGAACCCAAAGATGAATAACAAACATGATTAATGGAAAGGAGGAGTTGATTTATGAAGAAAGATTTACGGGATACATTGTGCGGTTTAAGCAGTGGCCAAAAAGACAACATGTTAGAGTCTGGAAATGGTGACAATACTTCTCTTCATATTTCAGTGCTGAAATGTAAAGGAAAACAAATACTGGGATAAAATATGGAAAATTCATTAACAAGAGGGGAAATATAAGATTGAATTTTAAACACTGATGATTGAACTAATGTGAAAACCATTATCTATTTTGATAGAGAACTGCTCAATTATGAACCATCTTTTTAAGATGAATGCTGAATCCATTATCAGTTTTGACATTTATAACCAGAAAGGCCATTGAAAGGAATATTACCATCTTGGCAGTAATACGGATAGAACAAATGGGCTTCTTTCCTGTCTAATTTCACTGTTTCTCTTCTTTGACCTATAAGCAAACAAGCTTGCTTTTAACAGAATTCTAAAAAAGATGCTTTTGTCAGTTTAATAAGGGAAATGATAAGAAAAAAAACCCTTTATTCCTACTTAAGCAAAACTGTAGTATCATTTTCTATATTTACATTTTTCTGAAGGACCTACCCCCAATCCCAGAATTATGCATAAGAAAAAAAGAACTGAAAGGCTTTATGCAGTTTTAAAAGACACCTACCTTCATTTTAGTGGACAGAATTCTTTAAAAACACTTATTGGGATTTTCTCTGGTACTGATTGAAAACAGAAATGTTTTTATAAACTCTGTGAGTGGTCATTTTAACACGATTTTTAAGACTGAGAATGCAAGATAACCCAATTTTGTTCCCACTTTCTCTTTACCACATTTGACGTAGGTATTGCTTGTTGGGGCTTCCCTGGTGGCTCAGTCAGTAAAGAATCCACCTGTAATGCGGGAGACTTGGGTTCGATCCCTGGGTTGGGAAGATGCCCTGGAGGAGGGTATGGCAACCCACTCCAGTATTTTTGCCTAGAGAATCCTCATAGACAGAGGAGCCTGGTGGGCTACAGTCCATGGAGTTGCAAAGAGTCGGACATGACTGAGTGACTTGTTGATGGAAAATAAGACATTCAGTAAAGAATTAAGTACAAAAATAAATAAGTACCCTGCCAAAAGCTCTCCAGTCTGATATGAAATGCTAAAAGAAATGAGGCCCACCTTGGAATAATAATGTGGCACTTGGCAAATGACTGCAAAGTTGGAGAATTAAGCCAGGATCTTAAAATCTAGTTATGTTGTCAAAAGTATACTAGAATAAACCCTTGAGTCTTAAGGAGAATGACTTGGTTATAATGGCAAGATATATTTAAATGGTAAAACAGAAATATCCCATGGCTTAGCTTGAGCTTAAACTTAAAATCCAGTTCTGACTTGCTGTTGGCATATCAGTCATGAAAGCTCATGACAAAGGACAGTGATCCTGTGTTTCATGATATCAGGCCACTGCAGTAGTCTGATTGCCTAGCACATAGCTGGCACTCAGTAGAGATTTGTCAAATGAATGAATGAATGAGTGGGGGAAATGACTGGCCCAAGTGAGAGATGGAGCTGGTTCAGTAGTTGACCCTAAAAAGCTCCATAGGGTCAAATCTATTGGATTGGCCAGAAAGCTCTTTTGAGTCTTTCTGTGACATCTTACAGAGAAACCCAAACGAACTTTTTGACCAACCCAATACATATAACCAGCTTTTATTTCCACAATATCAATCAAATGTGACTCTATTGTCCCCTCCCCCTTCTGTGATCCTTTTTTCACTCTTTCATGTTATTTTTTCCAATACTATCAATTTCATCAGGCATTTTCAGAGCACCTACTCAGTGCTAAGTAAGTACTGGACTATATGCTGGGAACACAGGGTAGATAAGACAATTTCTCTTCTCAGGAAGTTTATAGTCTGGTTGGGAAGACAACACATAAACAAATTAAATGTATTTTATATTAATACTAATTGTGTATATTTACATACATAAAATCTATAATAAATTACTATCATTTATCAAAATAAGTGTCACTGTAGTTGTGTCAGGAGCCAGGGAAGCATGGAGAAGAATGTTCTGGGTGTAACAGAAATGTGATCAAAGTGCTGAGATTTCTTGTCCTTTCCAGGGATTCTCTTGACCTTCATGTTAACCGGAGTCTGTGTAGGTATACACGTTTAGAAGACAAGATCATTTCCTCCAGACCTCATATTTTCCTGCCCTCTACATCCTACAACACAGAGGGATGTCCCTTTTTATAGGAAAGTTTGGCCTTTAATGTTCTTACCACTGGTTGCCTATAAAGACAAAAAAGGCTTGCTTACAATTCATTTGTGATTTCTCTATGCAACGTTAACTTTGTGTTGGTCTATTTCTGTTGATTCTTCAAGAAATTATTTAAAATGAAATCAATTTGCAGGAATGCTCGATTTCATGTGTCAAATATAAGGACCTACTAAAAATTGTTTATTCTCAGCAGGTTTGTAGCATGTGAAATTGCTCGTTTGCAAACTTCATTCTAGTCTATTATTTTTATAAGCATATTTTCTTCTTGGTAATAAAAGGTACACTGGATAAAAGTACAGGCTGTGTACAATACAGGCTGTGATCTGTATTATCCAAAAACAGTCTCCTTAATAGCATATTAGGTGTGCTTTATTCAGTCCACATAACACTAAAGTTTTTAATTTAATTTATGTTTCTGTTGACTGAGTGTAAATAAATAAAAAGTCGGAAGTTCTTTGCATACCCCTCTCTCAGGGGAAGGCACTATAGAGATAACCTGCACTTTGATCACTTTATTTTACAGTGATGATCTTAGATGGCAGATTTAGGACAGGTTCTGTAGATTGCTGTTCGGCTTTTATTACGAAGGTCTGATTTGAACAGGATATACACCATAATATAATATTACTATCCATCTTGTACTTCAACCGCATCTCAGTACACAGCAGTAAATCACCTAGAGCTAGATACTAGATAATGTGTTGTGTAAATCCCCCTTCCTTGGTCTACGTGTGAGTTTAAATATAAAGGTATTACCTTGTTGAAGTACAATTAGACTATCATAAGCCCCATTATCCACTTCAGTTTTCAAAATGGGACTAGTAATATAGGAAATGAAAGTATGTATTCTTCCTTTGAAATCTGTCAATCACATTACACTACGGCAGATAGATTTGAAGCCTACTGCCTGCCAAACTGCCCCAACATAGAAAGAGATCAGTAAAAGGACACTTGATTCAGTGTCTATTCAAAGAAAAACCCCACTATGACTGGTGGAGAGGAAAGAGTGCTGGATTTTAATGCAGGTGTGATGACCTGCCTGGAGATTTGGAACTGCTTGACTAAAGAAGTCTCATCTGGGATCCATCTCCCCCATTCCCCCTCTCCCCTTCCCACCATCCCTGTGAGCTGGGGGCATTTTAGTTTTGGTTCTCAAAACATTTTACTTGTTAGGCACAACTGCTGGCAATTCACTTAAAATTCAAGCTGTTATTTGTAGTCACATATCTTTAGATAGGTTAATTTATGTAAAGTTCAGAAAACAGTGCTTGGCATTTAGGAATTAGCAATTGTTGATGGTGGTGATGAGGCTGTCAGAGGAACAGAGGCATCTTTATCAACTAGGGGGAGGCAAGAAGTTCTACAGAACCTGACCGTGAGGACCCTCAGATTTTTGCACCCTAAGCACCTCATTTGCTTCACCCTCCTCCTAACCTTGTTTTTTAAATCACACACTACTAATTCTATATCAAAAAAATCTCATAACTGGATAATTATAAATTATGCAATGGCAACCCACTCCAGTTCTTCAGGCACTCTATCAGATCTAATCCCTTGAATCTATTTGTCACTTCCACTGTATAATTTTAAGGGATTTGATTTAGGTCATACCTCAATGGTCCAGTGGTTTTCCCTACTTTCTTCAATATAAGTCTGAATTTGGCAATGAGGAGTTCATGATCTGAGCCACAGTCAGCTCCTAGTCTTGTTTTTGCTGACTGTATAGAGCTTCCGCAACTTTGGCTGCAAAGAATATAATCAAAGCTATGGTTTTTCCAGTAGTCATGTATGGATGTGAGAGTTGGACTATAAAGAAAGCTGAGCACTGAAGAATTGATGCTTTTGAACTGCGGTTTTGGAGAAGACTCTTGAGAGTCCCTTGGACTGCAAGGAGATCGAACTAGTCCATCCTAAAGGAAATCAGTCCTGGATATTCATTGGAAGGACTGATATTGAAGCTGAAACGCCAATACTTTGGCCACCTGATGCGAAGAGCTGACTAATTGGAAAAGACCCTGATGCTGGGAAAGATTGAAGGCAGGAGGAGAAGGGGACAACAGAGGATGAGATGGTTGGATGCCATCACCAACTCAATGGACATGAGTTTGAGTAAGCTCTGGGAGTTGGTGATGGACAGGGAAGCCTGGTGTACTGCAGTCTATGGGGTTGCAAACAGTTGGACACGACTGAGCGACTGAAGTGAACTGAACTGAACCCACTCCAGTATTCTTGCTTGGAAAATCCCAGGGACAGAGGAGCCTGATGAGCTACAGTCCCTGGGGTTGCAAAGAGTCTGACACAACTGAGCGACTGAGCACACATCATGCAGTGCTCTGCATGCCTATAGGTTATAGGCTCTATATACCTATAGGCTTATAGGTATAGGCTCTTATACCTATAAGCTCTACTGATAGCCATTATGTATTAATTATGGACCCTCTGTGCTGTGCTTAGTGTGGAACCTCAGTAATGTTCAAATTTATATTTGGAACATTAACAAGAGAGAAAATTTTGTGACTATATTAGTATATGCATTTAATAGACACTTAAAAGGTGCACATTGCATAAAACAACATTCATTTACTCAAAATTATGCATAAAATGAAACATATATAATATATACACATATTATTTATGCTCTCTGACATGTAATATAGGATATGCAATTTATATAAATGTAATCACTTGTTACCAAACTACGTATCTCTTGTGTATGTATAAAAATTCACAAAGGTACATGTTCTGTACCCACATGTTTCCTTCTGTTTCCTAAGGACTCAGCAAATCCCAAGGTTCCAACTGAAAGTGATTGACAGTATTTTGCATCATCCCCCACTCTCCACCGGCCCGACACCAATACCTCGAAGTTAATCTGATTTGCCAGGACCACAAAGCAAGCCCAGGGAAGGTTGGAAGTTAGATCTTCAGTACCCTACTTATTTCGCCCCCTGGGCGAAACCTGTCGCCCAGGACGTCTTTTTAGTGCTTTCTGCTGACTGGTATTGTTGAGACACAAGCTGATGAAAGAATGGAAAGTGCTGTCGCGGGGCGGGGCTGGGCAGGGCAGCGGGAGGAAGGCAGCGCCCCTGCGCGCGCCCCACCGCAGCGCCGGCTCCAGACGGCGGTTCTGGGGGAAATCTGTGTGTGCGATTTTATAAGTAAGTAAATTTAGAACTACACGTAGATGTGTTCATAAAAATATGCCTTTGCCTTATTTTTCAAGCCATTGAAAGACAGTGACACGACTGGGATCCTGGGGTCTTCAGTGTAGTTAGATTTATATTTTCTTTTGTTTTACACTGATAACTCAATCCCTTTTTGAGGTCAGAAATCCCAGGGGTTCAGGGCAACAGGACAGACAGGAATCCTGGCGGGAGCCATAGAATCCTCTACTTGTTTTAGTTTTAATTTTTAAAAATATTCTAGATATTACATGAATTCTTTCTCCATGTAACAATTTGAATGTAACAAATAAGGCTAGTATTTCCTCAAACCACTCCCCACTTTCCCATCCTAGTTCTCTTCCCAGTTTTGTGTCTACCAGTCTAGAACTTCCTCACACATTTACATTATATATAGTGTATGTAATATAAGTGAATACTATATATGTATAGATACAGATCCATACAAAATATGCAGTTTTGTGTGTGTGTGTGGGGGGGTATTTGTGCAATTTTATAGGAATAGTGTCACTGTATGAACTGTTCATCAATTTCTCTTTCCCTCTGAATTACACAGCTTTAGTGATCTTTCCACAATAATACACCTGCTGCTGCTGCTAAGTCACTTCAATCATGTCCGACTCTATGTGACCCCATAGACGGCAGCCCAGACGGCAGCCCGCCAGGCTCCCCCATCCCTGGGATTCTCCAGGCAAGAACACTGGAGTGCGTTGCCATTTCCTCCTTCAATGCATGAAAGTGAAAAGTGAAAGGGAAGTCGCTCAGTCCTGTCCGACTCTTCACAACCCCATGGACTGCAGCCCACCAGGCTCCTCCGTACATGGGATTTGCCAGGCAAGAGTGTTGGAGTGGGGTGCCATCAACTTCTCTGGATAATACACCTAGATGTATCTAATTCTCTTTAGCTGCAGCATCCTATTCTCCAGGTACAGGAGTTTATTTAACCTACTGAGCACAAGGAATGAAACTTAGCATATGCTTAATAGATATTTGCTAGCTACCTGAATAAATAAATTTTCTTAGCTGGGCAACAGAGGGGGAAAATCTCTTTAGAAACAGATACATGCATATGCTGTGTGTAATCAAGAGATGACCAATATCCTGTAGTTAGTCATAGAATAATTTCCTCATATGATATTAGTAACAACAAACGTGTTAGTCACTTACTGTGTGCCAGATACTGTAAGCACTTCACATGCATTTTGCATCCACGATGTAGATATTCTTATATCTTCATTTTACTAATGGGGAAGTTAAAGCTTGAAGAGGTTCTATAACTTGCCCACGGTTCTCTGCTAGCAAGGGGCGGAACCCGTTTTTAAACCCAGAAACCAAGTCCTGAGTGGTGACCCACTGTGGTTTTACCCCACTTTTACAACTTGGGAAATAGAAAGAGGAAAGAGAGAAAGAGAGAGTACAATTTGCATTCTCTACCTCTGATTTTCTCTCTTAGCCCCTTCATTTCTATGTTTTAAAAAATAGCTTGAAGAGGAAGAGTAGGGTTCTAGGATGGGACAAGAAGCAGTAGAGACAGAAAGAACAAGAAATGAAGGTTAAGTGTGAGTGAGGGGAAGTAGTAAATGTAGTGGGTAGAGAAAAGGAAGTAGAAAGTCCTCAAATTTCAGACTGGAGAACCCAAATAATATAAAATAAGTCTGTTAATTTTTTTAAACAAATGTGACCTGTAATATTTCAAGACAAATTAGTGGGGGAAGATGGTAACTTTCAGGGAGAATGAAGTTTCAGAGAGATGTTTCAGAAGGTCACATGGGCTGGGACAGAAAGGAACCGTAAAACACAACGTTTAGGATCCAATAGTCCAGAGAGAGGTTTCCAAAAAGGTAAGTGAAGTTTCCTTTCTAAGAAAGTGCCCTGAATGACTAGTTGATAAGCATCCTCGCTTTGGGGTAGTGAGGTGCAGTTAAAAGAATGCGCCAGTGAAAAGTCAGAAAGAGAAATTCAGAAAGCAATCTCATTTACCATCACATCAAAAACTATAAAACATCTAGGAGCAAACCTAGTTTTTCATGTAAAACTTTTTAGGTAAAAGACCTGTACTCTGAAAACTACAAGACACTGATGAAAGAACTTGAATACAATATAAACAGGTAGAAAGATATACCATGTTCTTGGATTGGAAGAATTAATATTGTTAAAATGAGCATATTACCCACGGCAATCTACAGATTCAGTGTAATCCCTATTGAAATACCAATGGCATTTTTCATAGAAAAACTAGAACAAATCATTCTAAGATTTGTATGGAAATATAAAGACCTCAAATAGCAAAAACAATCTTGAGAAAGAAGAACAGAGTTAGTTGGAGGATTTAGGTTCCCTGACTTCAGACTATACTATGAAGCTACTGTCATCAAAATAGTATGGTACTGGCACAAAAGCAGACACATGGATCAATGGAACGGGATAGAAAGCCAGAAATAAACCCATGCACTTATGGACAATCTATGACAAAGGAGGCAAGAATATACAGGAGAAAAGGTAGTCTCTTTGATAAATTGTGCTGGGAAAAGTGGACAGCTACATGTAAAAGAATGAAATTAGGACATTTGCTAACACTGTATACAAAAATAAGCTCAAAATGAATTAAAGACATAACTATTAAGACTGAATACTGTAAAACTCCTAGAGAAAATCATAGAGCACTCTGATAGAAATTGCAGCAGTATTTTTTTGGATACATCTCTTAAAGGAAATAAAAGTAAAAATAAACAAATTAAAAGTTTTTGTATTGCAATGGAAATTATCAACAAAATTAAACAACAATCTAATGAATGGGAGAACATATTTATAAATGATATGACCCTTAAGGGATTAATATTTAACATATATAAATATCTCATACAACTTAACATCAAAAACCAAACAAGCCAACTTAAATATGGGCTGAAGAAGCGAATAGATGTTTTCCCAAAGAGGAATGCAGATGGCCAACAAGTGCATGAAAATATGGTCAACGTTGCTAATCATCAGGGAAATGCAAATCAAAATTACAAGGAGATATAATTTCATATCTGTCAGAAAGGCTATCATCAAAAAGAACACAAATAACAAATGTGGAGAAAAAATGTTGGTGGGAGTGTAAACTGGTGCAGCCACTGTGGAAAACAGTATGGAAGTTTCCTAAAAACTAAAAATGGAACTACCATATGACCCAGCAGTTCCATTCCTGGCTATATATCTGAAAAAACAAAAATACTAATTCAAAAAACTACATGAACCCCAAAGTTCAGTTCAGTTCACTTGTTCGGTCATGTCCAACTCTTTGCAACCCCAAGGACTGCAGCACACTAGGTTTCCCTGTTCATCACCAACTCCCAGAGCTTACTCAAACTCATGTTCATTGTGTCAGTGATGCCATGAAACCATCTCATCCTCTGTCATCCCCTTTTCCTCCTGCCTTCAATCTTTCCTAGCTTCAGGGTCTTTTCCAATGAGTCAGTTCTTCACAGCAGGTGGCCAAAATATTGAAGTTTCAACTTCAGCATCAGTCCTTCCAGTGAATGTTCAGGACTTATTTCCTTTAGGATGGATTGGTTGGATCTCCATGCAGTCCAAGGGACTCTCAAGAGTCTTCTCCAACACCACAGTTCAAAAGCATCAATTCTTTGGCACTCAGCTTTCTTTATTGTCCAACTCTCACATCCATACATGACTACTGGAAAAATGATAGCTTTGACTAGACGGACATTTTTTGGTAAAGCAACGTCTGCTTCTTGCTTGGAAAATCCCATGGATGGAGGAGCCTGGTAGGCTGTAGTCCATGGGGTCGCTAAGAGTCGGACACGACTGAGCGACTTCCCTTTCACTTTTCACTTTCATGCATTGGAGAAGGAAATGGCAACCCACTCCAGTGTTCTTGCCTGGAGAATCCCAGGGATGGGGGACCCTGGTGGGCTTCTGTCTATGGGGTCGTACAGAGTTGGACACGACTGAAATGACCTAGCAGCAGCAGCAGCAATGTCTGCTTTTTAATATGCTCTCTAGGTTGGTCATAGCTCTTCTTCCAAGGAGCAAGCATCTTTTAATTTTATGGCTGTGGTCACCATCTGCAGTGATTTTGGAGCCCGAAAATATAAAGTCTCTCACTGTTTCCACTGTTTCCCCATCTATTTGCCATGAAGTGATGTAACCAGGTGAAGTGAGTTGGTGATGGATATGGAGGCCTGGCATGTGGCAATCCACGGGGTTGCAAATAGTCAGACACAACTGAGCAACTGAACTGAACTGATGGGACCAGATGCCATGACCTTAGTTTTCTGAATGTTGAGTTTCAAGCCAACTTTTTCACTCTCTCTTTCACTTGTATCAATAGGCTCTTTAGTTCTTCACTTTCTGCCATAAGGGTGGTGTCATCAGCAAATCTAAGATTATTGATATTTCTCCCGGCAATCTTGATTCCAGCTTGTGCATCATCCAGTCCAGCATTTTGCATGATGTACTCTGCATATAAGTTAAATAAGCAGAGTGACAATATAGAGCCTTAACATACTCCTTTCCCAATTTGGAACCAGTCTGTCGTTCCATGTCCAGTTCTGACTGTAGCTTCCTGACCTGCAATAAAATTTCTCAGGAGGCAGGTCAGGTGGTCTGGTATTCCCATCTCTTTCAGAATTTTCCACAGTTTGTTGTGATCCACACAGTCAAAGGCTTTGGTGTAATGAATAAAGCAAAAGTAGATGTTTTTCTGGAACTTTCTTGCTTTTTTGATTATCCAGCAGATGTTGGCAATTTGAGCTCTGGTTCCTCTGTCTTTTCTAAATCCAGCTTGAACATCTAGAAGTTCATGTTTCATGTATTATTGCAGCCTGGCTTGGAGAATTTTGAGCATTACTTTGGTAGTGTGTGAGATGAGTGCAATTGTGTGGTAGTTTGAAGATTCTTTGGGATTGCCTTTCTTTGGGATTGGAATGAAAACTGACCTTTTCCAATCCTGTGGCCACTGCTGAGTTTTCCACATGTGCTGGCATATTCACTTGAGTGAATATGAAGAGTTCAGCACTTTCACAGCATCATCTTTTAGGATTTGAAATAGCTCAACTGGAGTTCCATCACCTCCACTAGTGTTCTCCTTGATGCTTCCTAAGGCCCACTTGCCTTCGCATTCCAGGATGTCTGGCTCTAGGTGAGTGATCACACTATCGTGGTTATCTGGGTCATGAAGATCTTTTTTGTATATGCTTCTGTGTATTCTTGCCACCTCTTCTTAATATCTTCTGCTTCTGTTAGGTCTGTACCATTTCTGTCCTTGGTTGTGCCCATCTTTGCATGAAATGTTGCCTTGGTATCTCTAATTTTCTTGAGAAGATCTCTAGTCTTTCCCATTCTGTTGTTTTCCTCTATTTCTTTGCCTTGATCACTGAGGAAGGCTTTCTTATCTCTCCTTGCTTTTCTTTGGAACTCTGCATGCAAATGGGTATATCTTTTCTTTTCTCCCTTGCCTTTCATAGCTATTTGTAAGGCCTCCTCAGACAACCATTTTACCTTTCTATATTTCTTTTTCTTGGGGATGGTCTTGATCCCTGTCTCCTGTACAATGTCGTGCACCTCCATCCATAATTCTTCAGGCACTGTATCAGATCTAATCCCTTGAGTCTATTTGTCACTTCCACTGTATAATCATAAGGGATTTGATTTAGGTCCTACCTCAATTGTCTAGTGGTTTCCCCTACTCTCTTCAATTTAAGTCCGAATTTGGCAATAAGGAGTTCATGATCTGAGCCACATTTAGCTCCCAGTCTTGTTTTTGCTGACTGTATAGAGCATCTCCATCTTTGGCCGCAAAGAATATAACCAATCTGATTTCAGTATTGACTGTCTGGTGATGTCCATGTGTAGAGTCTCTTCTCTTGTGTTGTTGGAAGAGGGTGTTTGTTATGACCAGTGCATTCTCTTGGCAAAACTCTGTTAGCCTTTGAACTGCTTCGTTTTGTACTCCAAGGCCAAATTTGCCTGTTACTCCAGGTGTTTCTTGACTTCCTACTTTTGCATTCCAGTCCCCTATAATGAAGAGGATGTCTTTTGGGGGTGTTAGTTCTAGAAGGTCCTGTAGGTCTTCATAGAACCATTCAACTTCACAGAGGAATAGGACAGGGAGAGCACTTTCTTCACCACAAATTCATCAAAAGATCATTTGAATGCTGAGCAACTTTGACAAAACAACTTCTAAACACTGGCGGAGGACACCAGGCTCCCAGAAAGCCAGCCCATTCTCTTCGAAAAGAGGTAGGACAAAATACAAAAGAAAAAAAGAGAGACAAAAGAGTTAGGGATGGAGACCTGTCCTGGGCAGGGAGTCATGGAGTAGGAGGTTTCTGCACAGCAGGAAACCCTCTCAGAGATGGGTTGGTGGGAAGTTTTGGAATCTCAGAAGGCAACATAACCGGGAGGAAAAAAAACAAAAGCCCACAAAATACACCCCTAACCACAACTAGGGAAAAGAGAACTTTCCTGTGAAAGGCTCTAAGCTAACAACCTAAGGCAGGGCCTGGCCCACTCACAGAACAAAGGATTGCGTGAATACCAGAGGAGAGCTAGCCCGCTGCGTCCTGGCCCCTCCCTGCCCAGAGGCAGAGAAGCAGGCTTGCCAGAGCCAGAAGGCAAGGGGCTGCTGCAATCTCAGCCCCAGAAAAAGCATCTTTCACCAAACTGTGAGCAGGCTACCAGCTGCTAACCACGTCTTCCTGAGATCCTGGATGGTTGACATCCGCCAGGAGGGTCGCAGGCCATCAGCTCTCCAGAGGAGACATACGGCACACCTGAGATGGTGCTCTCATGGCGCATCTGGGAAACCAAGTGGCTGGGACCTGGGAAGTGATTAAGATGCACGGCCCACCTGGGACAGTGCACTCTCCAAGCACCTGGTCACCTGAGCTGCTCAGCCCTGGGAAGGACACAAAATGCATGCCCAACCCACAGAGACTGAGCCAGAACTGATTCTCAGTGTCTCCTTTGGAGGTACGGGTAAGAAGTAGCCTGCCACAGGGACTCTGGGTGCAGCAGACCTGGGTATGGCATAAGCCCTCTTGGAGGAGGTCGCCATTAACCCCACCATAGAACCATCAGAACTTAAACAGGACTGGGGACACAGACTCTTGGAGGGCACAAACAAAACCTTGTGTACACCAGGACCCAGGAGAAAGGGTCCCCACAGTGACCCCACAAGAAACTGACCCAGACAGGCCCACGAGTGTCCAGGAGTCTCTGGTGGAGGTGTGGGTTGGTGGTGGCCTGTCTCAGGGTCAGAGGCACTGAGTGCAGCAATGCATGCATGGGACCTATTGAAGGAGGTTGCCATTATCTTCATTACCTCCACCATAGTTTGGCTTCAGGACAAGCAGGAAATTGGATTAAAGATTTACTGAACATGGCCAGTGGACTGCAATGAGATCCATCCTTGGATCCAACCAATCCATCCTAAAGGGGATCAGTTCTGAGTATGCATTGGAAGGACTGATGCTGAATCTGAAACTCCAATACTTTGGCCACCTCATGCGAAGAACTGACTCATTTGAAAAGACCCTGATGCTGGGAAAGATTGAAAGTGGGAGGAGAAGTGGATGACAGAGGATGAGATGGTTGGATGGCATCACCGACTCAATGGACATGAGTTTGAGTCAACTCCGGGAGTTGGTGATGGACAGGGAGGCCTGGCATGCTGCATTCCATGGGGTCACAAAGAGTTGGACACACTGAGTGACTGAACTGAACTAAACTGACCATGGCCCCGCCCATCAGAACAAGACCCAGTTTCCCCTCAGTCAGTCTCTCTCATCAGGAAGCTTCCATAAGCCTCTTAACCTTATCCATGAGAGGGCAGACAGAATGAAAACCACAGTCATAGAAAACTAACCAAACTGACCACATGGACCACAGCCTTGTCTAACTCAATGAAACTATGAGCCATGGCGTGTGGGGCCACCCAAGATGGATGGGTAATGGAGGAGAGTTCTGACAAAACGTGATCCACTGGAGAAGGGAATGACAAACCACTTCAGTACTGCCTTGAGAACCCCATGAACAGCATGAAAAGGCAAAAAGGTATGACCCTGAAAGATGAACTCCCAAGGCTTGTAGGCGCCCAATATACTACTGGAGAAGAGTGGAGAAATAACTCCAGAAAGAATGAAGAGATGGAGCCGAAGCAAAAACAACACCCAGTTGTGGGTGTGACTGGCAGTGGAAGTAAATTCTGATGCTGTAAAGAGCAATACTGCATAGGAACCTGGAATATTAGGTCCATGAATCAAGGCAAACTGGAAGTGGTCAAACAGGAGATGGCAAGAGTGAACATCGACATTTCAGGAATCAGTGAACTAAAATGGACTGGAATGGGTGAATTTAACTCAGATGACCATTCTATCTACTACTGTGGGCAAGAATCCCTTAGAGGAAATGGAGTAGCCATCATAGTCAACAAAAGAGTCCAAAATGCAGGACTTGGATGCAATCTCAAAAACGACAGAATGATCTCTGTTCATTTCCAAGACAAACCAAGGGAAAGGGCAGGAAGAATTGAGAAAGTAGCACTGAAGCACTGAAACATATACATTAGCACATGTATAATAGACAGCTAGTGGGAAATTGCTGTATAACACAGGACATTCAACCCTGTGCTCTGTGACAACCTAGAGGGGTGGGATGGAGGGGGTGGGAGGGAGGTTCAAGAGGAAGGAAATATATGTATACTTCTGGCTGATTCATGTTGTTGCATGGCAGAAACACAATATTGTAAAGCAATGATCCTCCAATTAAAAATGAATTTAAAAAATAAAAACATTGAAAATCTGAAAAATAGATATATGCACTCCAATGTTCATAGCTGCCTTATTTATAATAGCTAAGATACGGGAACAACCTTGATGTCCATTAATAGATGAATGGATAAAGAAGAAGTGGTACATGTATATACAATGGAATATTACTTAGCCATATAAAGGAATGAAATTTTGCCCTTTGCGGGAACATGAATGGACTTGGAGGGCATTATGGTAAGTGAACTAAGTCAGACAAAGAAAGACAATGCTGTATGATATCACTTACATGTGGACTCTAAAAAATATAAGAAACTAATGAATATAACAAAAAACAAATAAACTCACAGATACAGAGACACAAACGAGTGGTTACCAATGGGGAGAGGGAAGAGGGAAGGGGCAACATAGGGGTAGGAGACTAAGAGGTACAAACTGTTATGTATAAAATAAGCTGCAAGAATATATTGTACAATACAGAGACCATAGCCAATATGTTTTAATAACTATAAATGGAGTATACTATTTAAAAATTATGAATATCTTGTACACATGTAATGTACATAATATTGTACATAAATTATACTTCATTAAAAAAAGGGAAAGTTGCCAACTAGTTATGGCAGATCATTATGAAGCAGATTTGAGAGAGAGCTGGATGAAGAAACTAAGGCTGGAGAAACTAAAGTTCAGGGATCAGGCCCAATTTTAGCTCAAATATGGCTAGTTCATTTTGCAGCACTCCTGCTGGTCACTCAGCCTCTGAATGAATTCCACTGGAGACAGAAAACTTATTCTTTCAGAGCTGTTGATAGCAGCCTAGGTATTTTTAGGAAGCTCTTCATTTTACTTAGCTAGGATCAACTTTCCCACTTAAATCAACCTTGGCTCATTTTCTTCCCTCTAGAGCAAATGTGGAACAGCTCTGGAAGATCTAATGCACTTGCTCTACCTCCCAGCCACCTCTACCATCCTCATTTCTGGATTAAATATATCTTCAGTTATTCATCACCTTTTCTCACCATCCTGAATTACATTCTCTGGTTATACTCTGATTTGTCATCCCCCTTAAAATAGAACTCCTAGAAGTGATTGTAATAGACCAGACACTGTGGATGCACAGATGGGACAGTGGAACTTTTACTGCCCTTGTTTGGACTGTCTTATTAATGTGACTTGGAATTGCTTGCTCTTGTAGCTCCAGAAATTAGCTGCAGCTCCAGCCAGGGGTTTTCCAGCTGTTGCAGTCCCCTGTGCCAACAATATCTCTTCACAAGATCTCCCTGAGTGCCTTCTTCCAAGATTGATGGACCAGTGTTTTGAGTGGTGGATTTGGGGTGCTTTTGTCACAGTATTAAAATTAACTAATTCACTAAATACATTAATGAATTAAATCAGGGTATGCATGCATTGTGAACATGAATTGTATTCAATCCCACTCTATACACCTGAGAGAAAAAATAAAATTTAAAGAAGATCTGTTGAATGGGGAAAAATGGGGTCAATTATAAACTAGCATTCCCTCCACCTTCCAGAATTCTGTTCTTCTCCTCAAATAGTGCTGGACTGGAAATAAACCTGAAAATTTCCTCATATCTAGCCAGTGACCAGGTCATCTCTTGAATGTTTATTATATTTATAGAGTGCTTGCTCAGAGGCTTCTTTTCATTATTCTATCTCTGTTTGCTCTTTAGGAAGATCTCTCTAAAAGTAAAAGTTTGGGATTTTCTTGAATATCCCAAGTGACATTCTTTTCTCAAGCTCACTTCTGTCTATGCAGTCAAGGTCAACAAGACTTTTATGACATCATAAAAGTCATACATTTTATTATGTATGTACATTTCATCATGGCCTCCTTTGGCTTCTGGGTTACTGACCTCTCCTGGTTTTCCTCTTTTCTAACTGCATCCCCTTTTTGGTCTCCTTCACATCTCTCCCCACTTGCAGTGTGCTCTCCCTAGGTTATCACTTCCATTCCCATGCTGATGACTTCCACGTGTGTATCTACCATTTGCATCTCTTCTGTGAGGTCTAGCCTTAAATATCAACAACCTACTTGACATCACAATTTAAGTAGTATTAAGTGTTGCAAACTGGACTTATTCACAACAAAGCTCTTGCTTTTCCAGTATCCTTCAAACTGCACATCTTGTAGGTTTTATCATATCAATAAATGGTATTATCATCTAACCTGTTTCTCAGTCCTGAAACCTGGAAGTATATAATGAGACAGTAATGGAATCCTGATCAAGGGCTAGAAAGCCTGATTCAGGTATGAGCTCTATTGCTTACTAGTTGTTGAGTATATTTCTTGTCTCACTGAGCCTCAGTTTGTCATCTATGAAAATGGGGAAAATGAAAACACCTCATAAGATTATTGTGAGAATTAAGGAATGGAGGTTGGTTACATTGTACAGGAGGCAGTGATCAAAACCATCCCCAAGAAAAAGAAATGCAGAAAGGCAAAATAGTTGTCTGAGAAAAGAAGAGAAGTGAAAGGCAAAGGAGAAAAGGAAAGATATACCCATCTGAATGCAGAGTTCCAAGGAATAGCAAGGTGAGAAAAGAAAGCTTTCTTAAACGAACAATCCAAAGAAATAGAGGAAAGAAATTGAATGGGAAAGACTAGAGATCCCTTCAGAAAAATTAAAGATACCAAGAGAACATTTCATGCAAAGATGGGCACAATAAAGGACAGAAATGGTATGGACCTAACAGAAGCAGAAGTTATTGAAATGGCAAGAATACACAGAAGAACTATACAAAAAGATCTTCATGACCTAGATAATCACGATACTGTGATTACTCACCTAGAGCCAGACATCCTGGAGGGTGAAGTCAAGTGGCCCTTGGAAAGCATCACTACGAACAAAGCTAGTGGAGGTGATACAATTCCAACTGACCTATTTTAAGTCCTAAAAGGTGATGCTGTGAAAGTGCCACTCTCAATATGCCAGCAAATCTGGAAAACTCAGCAGTGGCCACAGGACTGGAAAAGTTGTTTTCATTCCAATCCCGAAGAAAGTAAATCCCAAAGAATATTCAAACTGCCACACAATTGCATTCATTTCACATGTTAGCAAAGTAATGTTCAAAATCCTTCAAGTTAGGCTTCAGCAGTACATGAACAGAGAACTTCCAGATGTACAAGCTGGATATAGAAAAGGCAGAGGAACCAGAGATCAAATTGCCAACATCCGTTGGATCACCAAAAAAGCAAGAGAATTCCAGAAAAACATCTACTTCTGCTTCAAGATTACACTAAAGCCTTTGATTGTGTGGATCACAATAAACTGTGGAAAATTCTGAAAGAGACGGGAATATCAGACCACCTTATCTGCCTGCTGAGAAACCTGTATGCAGGACAAGAAGCAGCAGTTAGAACTGGACACAGAACAACAGATTGGCTCAAAATTGGGATTGGAGTATGTCAAGGCTGTATATTGTTACCTTGCTTATTTAACTTATATGCAGAGTACAACATGCAAAATGCTGGGCTGGATGAATCATAAGCTGGAATCAAGATTGCCAGGAGAAATATCAATAACCTCAGACAGGCAGATGACAGCATCCTCATGGCAGAAAGTGAAGAGGAACTAAAGAGCCTTCTAATGAAGGTGAAAGAGGAGAGTAAGAAAGCTGGCCTAAAACTCAACATTCAAAAAACTAAGATCATGGCATCCAGTCCCATCACTTCATGGCAAATGGATGGAGAAACAATGAAAACAGTGAAAGACTATTTTCTTGGGTTCCAAAATCACTGCAGATGGTGGCTGCAGCCCTGAAATTAAAAGACACTCCTTGGAAGAAAACTTATGACTAACTTAGCGTATTAAAAAGCAGAGACATCACTTTGCCAACAAAGGTCCATATAGTCAAAGCCAAGATTTTTCCAGTAGTCACGTATGGATGTGAGAGTTAGACCATAAAGAAGGCTTTCATTGAAGAATTGATGCTTTTGAACTGTGGTACTGGAGAAGACTTTTGAGAATCCCTTGAACTGCAAGGAGATCAAATCAATCTATCCTAAAGGAAATCAGTCCTGAATATTCATTGGAAGGAGTGATGCTCCAATACTTTGGCCACCTGACGCGAAGAACTGGGAAAGGCAAGAAGAGAAGGGGACAGCAGAGGATGAGATGGTTGGATGGCATCATTGACTCAGTGTACATGAGTTTGAGCAGGCTCCAGGAGCTAGTGAAGGATAGGGAAACCTGGCATGCTGCAGTTCATTGGGTTGCAAAGAGTCGGACACGACTGAGCAACTGAACAACAACAAAAAGTAAACAAACCAGTATCTGACAATAGTAAATAATCCACAAATGTCAGCTTTTGGTGGGATTTCTAGCCCTCTTCCTATAGCCAGAGGCAGATTTACTGTGACACAAGTGAAATTCAAGCTTGTCCAGGACCCATTCAAGATTCTGTCCCTTTTAATTGTATTTTTGGTATTTGTGATTTTATAATTTTTTAAAACTGTTTTCACAATTGTATAAATTTCAGGGCTACAGAATTTGGATGAGCTCTTGCCTACAACTCTACATAAATATATCCCAAATACCATAGAAAATATATCCCCATATTCTTCATTTCAACTAACATAAACCTATCTAAATATTGTCAGCCCTTGCCCCGACCATTATAATAACTTCCTAACTCATCTCTTTACCTCTGATCTTTTTCTAATTTATTCTTGAGCCAGAGAAATCTCTCCAAAAAGCAAATCCTTCTTAAAACCTTTCAGTGGAATACTATACAAATATCTGAAAAAAAAATACACCCCAGTAGACTTAACTCTATGTATGTTAAACTTCAGTAAAATTTTTTCTTTAAAGACACACTTCATTAATTTCTGTTGTCCTTGGATATGAAATTCATACCCCTTGATATGGGTACTTTTAGTTGCCCAACATAATCTCTCCTTGTACCCTACTCAAGCCTTTGATCTTTCTGGAAGATTCCAGGTGGACCCTATTGACAGGCTAGTATAACTTTTAGGACCCCTTTTCAGAATAATCTTTTTTAATATATAAAATATGTCAGGTTATAAAGAAAATAAATTATTTTGAAATATAGTTATCAAAAACAAATTTGTAGAATAGTAATATGTGTATCCCTTTACTAGTGCATCAAACAAAAGGATAAAACATAGGCATTAAAATTAAGTTGACATTTTTAACACATCTATCAGTGTGAAAGCATTTGCTGTTTAGCGTACATAGTAACATTAAATTTTAGCATCATCTTTGGCTCACCTCCTTCCATGTATTGATCCCAAAACAGGTGAAATAGGGAATGCAGGAAAGTGATGTAACCATAACTGTATTGTGATATGAAAATATCTGTGCCTTCCTACTGTGATAAAGTCACAGACACTGCCATTATTACTGTGCTTTTGTTTTTGTTTTTTTGCTTACCTTCATGATTAAAAGAAGATTTCAGCTAGAGATTATTAAAAAAATAAAGAAGTAATGTTTCCCAATCCCAGTTTACACATCTCTTGAGTGCTATCTTACCCAAGGATTTCATGAGCTTCTGGTTAAGAAACTTTCATTTAGGTATCAGTGTTCCTGAAGCATGAGGTCAAGCCCCAGTAGGTGAGTTATGGTAGAACAGTCATGGTAATTCTACTCCTTTAACCAGTTAGTTTATGGCATTTGCACAACACAAATTTGACTAAGGAGACATAGTTACAAACCTTCTGGGGGAGGAAGGGGTGGGAAGGGATAAGATGCTTCTGGGAAGAGTTAGTTTGCTCTTAAAAATGAACTTCAGCAGCCATCTAAGCGTCATAAGAGGATCCAGCCCTAAAATGTAGGAGTCAACATGGAAAGAATCTTCATCCTTGGTGCTATGGTAGAGCAGCTGACATATCCAGGCCTGTAACCATGTGCCTTTGCTCCTCTGTTGGGTTGGATAATAAACTTCCTCGTATTTGAAGTTTTTGAAATTAATCTTTCTATTACTAACAGCAGACAGCGTCCAAACCTCTACAAACTGAACCTTGACTGTCTTTCTCACTTCGTCTCCTGCCATTCTTCTCCTAGCTCCCTGGTCTTTGGTTTCCAGCTTTTTGCAATTTGCTGTTCATACCTCTTTGTCTGAGCTTGAATATTATTTCTTTAGACAGACTTGCCTGACCCTCTTTCTAAATTTTATACTGTCTCCTACTTCCTCACCTCCCGCCACTTTGTCTGTTATTCCTCTATAAACCTTGCACTGAAAACATGCTTTCTTGAGTTTATTTAATTTTTCTTTTTGTCATGAGACTGAAAACTTCACGAGAGCAAGAGCCATATCACTGCCATTCCCGGCACCAGCACAATGTCTGGCATAGATACTCAGGAAGTATTTGTTGAATTAACGAGAGCCTCACTTCCTCCTGGTTCTCTTCTGGTTAGACATTGTCTAGCATTGTAATCTGCAATGTGATAAATGTATTCACTCTTCCAATTGTTATATCTCATTTCTGTTTCTATCTTATTATGTTGTCCAGAACTTTCAGAGCAATTTTAAATAATGATAATGTTATTAGGTGCATTTGATTTTTGCCTGTTTTAATAGGAATGTCTCTATTGTTGATGTGGCTCTGTGTATGATATTTAAAAAAAATCATATTAAGAAAGCATTTTTCTCTTCCTGAGAGATGCTTAAATATGAAGCAATTTGGAAACATGAGGAGGCATAATTTTTTTTTATATTCTATAAGACTGTGGTCTATTTTCATATAGAAAATTACACTGATAGAATTTAACTTATTTCTTCGATCTGATCTCATTTTTCTATGTAAGTCAATTTGCGAAACAACTGAGTGATAAATCGTAGGTTGCAGAAATAATATGATGGATTTATTAAGTGACCTACACAAATATTCTTATGGCTGAAAAATATTGACTATGTATCTATTATCTACCTTTACTTTCATTGCTCCTTCCTAACATAAGCTATGTATTAAATACGTATTTTAGTATATACTCCTTATAGCTACTACTTAAAGAGTGCTTACTATTTGCCAGTCCAATGCAAAACACTTGATATGGCTGATCTCATTTAATCCTCACAAAATGCTGAGGTGGGTACCATCACTCTTATTCCTATTTTACAGATGACAAAATTGAGTCTTAAGTTCAGTTTATTTCCCTTAACACAGCTGATAAGTAGTAGGGCAGGGATCTGAACCTTGGCAGCCAGCTCCTTGTCCTGCGTTGTTTCTACCTCCAGTGGTACCAATTGTTGTGGTTGTTCATTCATTAAGCCATGTCTGACTCTTTGCAACCCCAGGGACTGCAGCATGTCAGGCTTCCCTCTCCACTATCTCCCACAGTTTGTTCAAGTTTATGTCCATTGAGTCAGTGATGCTATCTAAGTATCTCATTCTCTGCTGCCCTTTTCTCCAATTGCCTTCAATCTTTTCCAGCCTCAGAGTCTCACCAGGTATCATAAAACCATTGTTAATTTTGAAATCTATTGGAAATTAGTTACCATAATTTCAAGAATACACAGCGCAAAATCAGTACATTGGAGCCAATTTTGAAATGCTGCTGCTGCTGCTGCTGCTAAGTCGCTTCAGTCGTGTCCGACTCTGTGCAACCCCATAGACAGCAGCCCACCGGACTCCCGGTCCCTGGGACTCTCCAGGCAAGAACACTGGAGTGGGTTGCCATTTCCTTCTCCAATGCATGAAAGGAAAAGTGAAAGTGAAGTTGCTCAGTCATGTTTGACTCTTAGTGACCCCATGGACTGCAGCCTACCAGGCTCCTCCATCCATGGGATTTTCCAGGCGAGAGTACTGGCGTGGGTTGCCATTGCCTTCTCCAATTTTGAAATGAAATGACAGTAAATATGCAAAACTGTGTATCATAGAATATTGGTCTTTTAAGGTATTTTATAAAGTGAATCACACATTCAAATGGAAGGCTTTCATGAAAATTTCTACTTTGTTTTAACATTTTTAACAGATACTTGACCTGAAAAATCCTGTGTTGCTAAGAATCTAATTATTACCAATATTTTCTTAGTAATGAGTTTGAATACTGTTTCAAGCCTACATTCACCCCCAAAAAGATTATTTGAAATTTCTAATGTAATGTTATTTCCTGAATTATGGTATTGAATCCACATTTGTTTATTATCATTTATATTCACTGCTAGCACATTATCAAAATGAAGTGAGGGTGTTTATATTTCCATTAAAATGCTAAGGTGTTTTGTTTTTTAAAAAAAATTTAAGAAAATGACAACCTACAGACAACTGCAAACTAAAAGCAGGATAGCCATTACCCGGATTTAGATTCTAAAGGAACAAAATGATCTCATGAAGAGTGCAACTTAAAACAATGATGAAGTTTCAATCAACATAGTAAATGATGAAATCTTCTGAAATGCAATAATGTCATAAAACATTTCACCCTTCAGAACCACAGAATCATGTCTGAATGAATATCTGGGATTGGGGCTTTAGGAAATTGATTGTAAGGTGTTTTTTCCAGGTGCTTACTAAACCTCATGGCCTCATAGGATATTTTATGGTGTATACTCTACATTCAGGTCAACACTTCACTCTTGTAGACACACAGAACCACAGCACTGCTTATGGTCCCAGCAAGGGATGCCATCAATGCTGTGAGGCTTCCAGACCGTCCAAAGAGAGGAAGTGCTTGTGTCTTTACTGCAGGTTAAACATACTCTAATACACTGATTTTATGAAAATCAGTATGATTACAAGGGATTAAATGAAGTGGATTTAATACTCTGCAGTATCAGAGTATAGGAGTCTTCCCACATCTTCAATAAATTTCCTTTTATGACTTAGTTTCCTTAGTGCGTTGAAAGCATAATTTACAAATTTTTCAAAAACAAAATTGTTATATATAAAATACCATGTCAAAAATGAAAAATATTCAATAAATATTAAATGCCTCCTAGTTATGAATTCAATGCTTATAACTTGTTTCCTTAGTTAATCCTCACAACAACCACGTGAAAGGTATTATTCCTAATATAAATAAACATGTGAAAGTGTATAGAAACTGAGTAGAAGCCAAAGACTGACTTTGATTCATCTTTTTAGTCTGCTTATTCATAGAGGGTTTAAATTTTTTGTTTGGTAAATTTTATTTATTTATTCATTTGGCTGTGCTGAGTCTTTGTCACTGCGCCAACTTCCCTAGCAGGCAAGCAAGCAGAGGCTACTCTCTAGTTGCGGTGTACAGGCTTCTCATTGTGATGGCTTCTTTTGTTGCAGAGCTTCCCAGGTGGCTCAGATGGTAAAGAAACTGCCTGCAATGCAGAAGACCTGGATTCAGTCCCTGGGTCAGGAAGATCCCCTGGAGAAGGAAATGGCAACCCACTCCAGTATCATTGCCTGGAGAATCCCATGGACAGAGAAGCCTGGTGAGCTACAGTCCATGGTGTCACAAAGACGGACATGACTGAGCAGCTAACACTTTCTCTTGTTGCAGAGCACTGGGCTCTGGGGAGTGTGGGCTTCGTAGTTGGGGTCCGTGGACTCTGGAGCACAGGCTCAGTAGTTCTGGTGCATGAGCCCAGCTGCTCTGAGGCATATGGGATTATTCCAGACTGGGGATCGAAGCTGAGTCTCCTGCACTGGCAGGCGGGGTTCTTTACCACTGAGTCATCAGGGAAGCTCCATAGAGAGTTCAGTGTGAGTGAGACTGTGGAACAAAGGCAGTATACTCATGGTAGAAACAGATTCAAATCCAGGTTTTCTAACTGCAATTTCAGTGTTCTTTCCACTGCACCATCCTGACTAATAACATTTTCTGTAGCAGTAACAACTGGGAAGGTGTTACCAAGTAAAGCCAACTGAAATGAAACTTAGAGACTCTTATCTAAAGTAAGGTGGGCTGAATATAGGCATACAGCAACAATGTTGAAATTAGTACACTTTTGTAATACTGTTGACTCATTATAGTTGTGCTGGTAAGGGAAAGGTCCTTGATTCAAAGATGAGCCTAAAAAAAAAAAAAAGATGAGCCTGACTGCTGACATTTGGCTATAGAAATCACTAGCATGAACCGTGTATAAATAAAAGTTCTGGAGACTTCTGTTTCTAGTAATGGCAGACTGGATAATTTCAATGAACCTTCTGTAAAGGACATAAAGTTCTGGATAAACACATTTTAAAACTCTGTTTGAAAACATCAGACAACTAACAAGATAATAAAGAATTATTGTCTAGGATATGAAGAAAACAGATACACAGCAAGCTGAGCCTAGCACCTAGGGACACTTTTCCTTTGGGGCATTTTCCAAATTTGGAAGAAATATTGAGGACCTAAGAAGAGGGTTTTTTTTATGCTTATTTATTTTTCCAGTCTTATTGTGATATAATTGACTTATAACACTATGCAAGCTTACGTTGTACAGTATAATGATTTGACTTACATATATTGTGAAGTGATTACCACAGTAAGTTCAGGTTAATATCTGTCATCTCATGTAGATCGAAAGAAATTTTTTTTTTCTATGTGATGACAGTTTGAGCAGAGAACTTGGGATAGCTCCATGGGGTTATGGTAGGGATTAGAGTCCAGGACAGGCCAACTTATTGGGAATCCTAGTGAAGTTGCATCAGTTAGATTGTACCTGGAAAGTTCATACTCAAAATATAAGAGTAAACCCAAAGTAAATGGGAATTCTTAGAGTTCAACTTAGTTTTAAATCATCTCAATCCCTGAAATTGGATTGAAGTTATTTCAAACTGTTCATACCTTTAGCTACTTGACAGAAACACACATAAAACCTCTTTGGAGAAAGAAAGCATCTTTGGATGGTAATTAGTTCTATAAACAGTTCTGTAAAAACATTATGCAGCATCAAAATAAAAAAATGCCAGACATAAAATGTGCTGAAGATCAGTGGAGAAATAACTCCAGAAAGAATGAAGAGATGGAGCCAAAGCAAAAACAACACCCAATTGTGGATATGACTGGTGATGGAAGTAAAGTCTGATGCTGTAAAGAACAATATTTCATAGGAACCTAGAATGTTAGGTCCATGAATCAAGGCAAACTGGAAGTGGTCAAACAGGAGATGGCAAGAGTGAACATTGACATTTTAGGAATCATTGAACTAAAATGGACTGGAATGGGTGAATTTAACTCAGATGACCATTCAATCTACTACTGTGGGCAAGAATCCCTTAGAAGAAATGGAGTAGCCATCATAATCAATGGAAAAGTCCAAAATGAGATTGGATGCAATCTCAAAAATGACAGAATGAGGTCCCATTTCCAAGGCAAATAATTCAATATCACAGTAATCCAAGTCTATGCTCTGACCAGCAATGCTGAAGAAGCTGAAGTTGAACAGTTCTATGAAGACCTAAAAAACCTTTTAGAACTAACACCCAAAAAAGATGTCCTTTTCAATATAGGGGACTGAAATGCAAAAGTAGGAAGTCAAGAAATACTTGAAGTAACAGGCAAATTTGGCCTTGGAGTATAGAATGAAGCAGGGCAAAGGCTAATAGAGTTTTGCCAAGAGAACACACAGGTCATAGCAAACGCCTTCTTCCAACAACACAAGAGAAGACTCTACACATGGACATCACCAGATGGTGAATACCAAAATCAGATTGATTATATTCTTTGCAGCTGAAGATGGAGAAGCTCTATACAGTCAGCAAAAACAAGACTGGGAGCTGACTGTGGCTCAGATCATGAATTCCTTATTTCCAAATTTGGACTTAAATTGAGGAGAGTCAGAAAAACCTCTAGACCATGGAGTTATGACCTAAAGCAAATCCCTTACAATTATACAGTAGAAGTGACAAATAGATTCAAAGGATTATATCTTATAGACAGAGTGCCTGAAGAACTATGGATGGAGGTTTGTGACATTGTACAGGAGGTGGTGATCAAGATCATCCCCAAGAAAAAGAAATGCAAAGAGGCAAAATCATTGTCTGAGGAGGGCTTACAAATAGCTGTGAAAAGAGAAGTGAAAGGCAAGGGAGAAAAGAAAGATATACTCATTTGAATGGAGAGTTCCAAAGAATATCAAGGAGCAATAAGAAAGCCTTCCTCAGTGATCAGTGCAAAGAAATAGAGGAAAACAATAGAATGGGAAAGTCTAGATATCTCTTCAAGAAAATTAGAGATGCCAGGGGAACATTTCATGCAAAGATGGGCTCAGTAATGGACAGAACTGGTGTGGTCTTAACAGAATCAGAAGATATTAAGAAGAAGTGGCAAGAATACACAGAAGAACTATACAAAAAGATCTTCATGACCCAGATAATCACGATGGTGTGATCACTCACCTAGAGCCAGACATCCTGGAGTGTGAAGTCAAGTGGGCCTTAGGAAGCATCACAACGAACAAAGCTAGTGGAGGTAATGCAATTCCAGTTGATCTATTTCAAATCCTAAAAGATGATTTTGTGAAAGTGCTGCACTCATTTATGCCAGAAAATCTGGTAAACTCAGCAGTGGCCACAGGACTGGAAAAGGTCCATTTTCATTCCAATCCCAAAGAAAGGCAATGCCAAAGAATGGTCAAACTACCACACAATTGCACTCATCTCACACGCTAGTAAAGTAATGCTCAAAATTCTCCAAGCCAGGCTTCAACAGTATGTGAACTGTGAGTTTCCAGATGTTCAAGCTGGATTTAGAAAAGGCAGAGGAACCAGGGGTCAAATTGCCAACATCCGTTGGATAATGGAAAAAGCAAGAGAGTTCCAGAAAACATTGATTTCTGCTTTATTGACTATGCCAAAGTCTTTGACTGTGCAGATCAGAACAAACTTGGAAAGTTCTCCAAGATATGGGAATACCAGACCACCTTGCCTGCTTCTTGGGATATCTGTATGCAGGTCAGGAAGCAACAGTTAGAACTGGACACAGGACAGCAAACTGGTTCCAAATAGGAAAAGGAGTATGTTAAGCCTGTATATTGTCACCCTGCTTATTTCACTTGTATGCAGAGTACGTCATGAGAAACGCTGGACTGGATGAAGCACAAGCTGGAATCAAGATTTCCAGGAGAAATATCAATAAACTTGGATATGCAGATGACACCATCCTAATGGCAGAAAGTGAGGAAGAACTAAAGAGCCTCTTGATGAAAGTAAAAGAGGAGAGTGAAAAAGTTGGCTTAAAGCTCAACATTCAGAAAACAAAAATCATGGCATCTGGTCCCATCACTTCATGGGAAATAGATGGAGAAACAGTGGAAACAGTGAGAAACTATTTTTGGGGCTCCCAAATCACTGCAGATGGTGACTGCAGCCATGAAATTAAAAGATGCTTACTGCTTGGAAGGAAAGTTATGACCAACCTAGATAGCATATTAAAAAGCAGAGACATTACTTTGCTAACAAAGGTCCTTCTAGTCAAAGCTATGATTTTTCCAGTAGTCATCTATGGATGTGTGAGTTGGACTATAAAGAAAGCTGAGTGCGGAAGAATTGATCCTTTCAAACTGTGGTGTTGGAGAAGACTCTTGAGGATCCCTTGGACTGCAAGGAGATCCAACCACTCCATCCTAAAGGAGATCAGTCCTGAATGTTCATTGGAAGGACTGATGTTGAAGCTGAAACCCCAATACTTTGGCCACCTGATATAAAGAACTGACTTATTTGAAAAGACGCTGTTGCTGGGAAAGATTGAAGGCGGGAGAAGAAGGAGACGACAGAGGATGTGATGGTTGGATGGCATCACCAACTCAATGGACATGAGTTTGAGTGAACTCCAGATGTTAGTGATGGACAGGAAGGCCTGGTGTTTGCAGTCCATGGAGTCGCAAAGAGTTGGACATGACTTAGCCACTGAACTGAACTGAACTGAACTGAACAAATTGATAAAACTTTATGAACAAAATACAGCAGAAACAACAGACAATAGGAAAAGGTCTACAGGTGTTTTAGATTTTGTAGTTATTAGATATAGTCTTTAAATAAATATGCATACTATGTTCAAGAAAATACAGTCAAAAAGAGAATTAAGAATACAATTGGAAGCTCTATGACACAATAGAAGAATAACAGAACTAAAATTTAAGACTTCAATAAATGTATTTGTATGTTAGACACAGAGAATTAGAAAACTAGAAGAAAGGTCAGAAGAAAATATAGAGAATGAACATGGAGAAAAATTGTTGTTTTTCAGTTACTAAGTCGTGTCCAACTCTGCGACCTCAAGGACTGCAGCATGGCAGGCTCCCTTGTCCTTCACTATCTCCCAGCGTTTGCTCAAACTCATGTCCATTGAGTCAATAATGCCATCCAACCATCTTAGCCTCTTGCCCCCTTCTCCTCATGCTCTCAGTCTTTCCCAGCATCAGGGACTTTTAACCATCTTAGCCTCTGTTGCCCCCTTCTCCTCATGCCCTCAATCTTTCCCAGCATCAGGGACTTTTTCAGTGAATTGGCTTTTCCTATCAGGTGGCCAACGTATTGGAGCTTCAGCTCCAGCATCAGTGTTCCAATGAATATTCAGGATTAATTTCCTTTAGAATTGATTGGTTTGATCTCCTGTTGTCCAAGGGACTCTCAAGAGTCTTCTATGACTATAAGGTTCAGAGGGTAAAGGGAGAAGAGGTAATATATGTATTACAGGGAACTCTAAAGGAATGAGGAGAAGAAAGAGATAATGGGACAGAAATGATGTATGGCAAAACCAATACAATATTGTAAAGTAATTAACCTCTAATTAAAATAAATATATTTATATTAAAACAAACAAACAAACAAGCAAAAGAAATAGCATTTGAAAAGATAATGGCTGAGAACTCTGAAAAACTAATGAAAGAAATCAAGAAACAGATTTGTGTAGCTGTCACTTGGTGGGTGACTTTATTTTTATTTTATTTTATTTAAATAAATAAATAAAACAAAAAAAAAAAAAAAAAAAAAGATTTAGGAGGTCCAGGAAACACAAGCAGTATAAATACAAAGGAATTCTAATCTACATACAACAAAGACCAATGAAAACCAAAGATTATGTATTATTAAAGGCATAAATCCTTTACATGCATTTACACACATGCAAATATTTGTTAGATTTTTAGCCATTGTCACTATTTATAAAGCTTGTGTTCTTTTGTGGTTTTATGTTGATCTATTTTTTCATTGTCCTTTATTTTTGGCAGGTAAATTTCTTTCCTTTTATTAAGGCATGATAGCGTTTTTTAATTCTGACAGGAATGTTAGAACTGATTCCTGGGGTAACCAAAGCAGCTGCTTGAGGATTAAGAGAGCAGTAACGGCAACCGACTCCAGTATTCTTGCCTGGAGAATCCCAGGGACAGAGGAGCCTGGCGGGCAACAGTCTATGGGGTTGCAAAGAGTTGGACATGACTCAGCGACTAACACTTTCACTTTTTCACTTTTAAATATGTACTAAACCTCAGGCGAAGAGTTGACTCATTGGAAAAGACTCTGATGCTGGGAGGGATTGGGGGCAGGAGGAGAAGGGGACTATAGAGGATGAGATGGCTGGATGGCATCACTGACTCGATGGACATGAGTCTGAGTGAACTCCGGGAGTTGGTGATGGACAGGGAGGCCTGGCGTGCTGCGATTCATGGGGTCGCAAAGAGTCGGACACGACTGAGCAACTGAACTGAACTGACTGAGACTATGAATAAAATTTCTCTCTGGGAGCATAGAAATGAAGGAACTGATAATGGAGATGCTATTTTAGTAGGTGTAATGAGGTTTTCTGAGAAAAAAGCCAATCTAAAGGAATTATTTAATTTGTTTAGAGACTATTTTTTTTTTTTTTTTAAGATTTAAACACATGTTAAGTAAGACATTTAAAAGTAAAACAGAAAAGAAACAAATAAGTGATAATTTTCTGGGTCACACCTTAGGGACCAGACATTAAATTTGGATCCAAATATTCTAGCTTAAAAACTAAGAGTTAAACTTCAGGTTACATAGCTTTGATTTTTAATTTTTCCTGAAACACAAAACATACAGATTCACTTACAAAGGCAACATTTTGCTTGGAAGTTAAGAAAAGGAGAAAACAAATATAAGTTTAAAAGCCCTGGACTTGGAGACGAGTACTATTGGGTTCATTCCTAACTTTGCTCCTCAGTAACTGCTCAATCTCTTTGAGTCTCAGTGACTTCTAAAGCAGGAAGATAAAAATAATCAACTCACCTACCTCTTGCATTGTTGTGAAAGTACTCACACTCAAATAAGAAATAATAGATAAAATAATACCAAAAAAGTTTCGAGTTCCTTGAGAGTATGAAAGAAGTAACTGGCTGCTTTAAATGAATTTAGGGAAACAGATAATGCTGGATTCCATACCCGTGGACAGATAAGAATCCAACTCCAACATCAGTAATCTTAGGGTGAAAGAGAGGTATTAAGAATGAAGATGAGCAAATATTGTCCCAGTATTTACAAAGCATGTATGGATAAGAGTGGGGAAGAATATGAATTCCAGGAACAGAATCCTAAATTAAAAAGATATTTGGCAAAATTCTGTGGTGAATTTTGAAATAGATTATTTGTTAGATCAGGAAAGAAAATTGTAATCAGTATGGATTCACTAAGAACAACTTAAAATAGCTATTCTTTTTGTTTGTATGTTACCAAACTGCCAGCAGGCTACAGTCCATGGGGTCACCAAGAGTTGTTCATGACTGAATGACTGAGTGCCGCACAGCACAGACATATTGAAGGAATGCATCATAATTCTAGCAAAGTGACACTGGGTATCACTGAGGACAAGATGAAGAAAAGGATTCAGAAGATAAATAAAATAGGTAGATTAATGATTGGTTAATCTAGGATGTCCCACTAACAGACTGATTATCAACCAGGTGGAAGAATTTTAGCTGGCATGCCGCTTGGGGCCATTCAACATGTGCAATTATCAGCTTAGATGAAGACATAGAAGACATGCTTACTTCATTTTCAGATGCTATAAAAGAAGTTAATGTCTTGAGTAGTAAACTAGGGTTTTAAGAGATCATGATAGCCTGGAAAGAACAGTGAATTGAAGAGAATCAATTTAATAAGGATAAATGCAGACAGAATAAACATTTCCCTTACATTAAAAATCAACTGCACAGGGTGGTAGAGACTGGACTTATATGCAGTTACTACAAAGATTTCAGGGTTTTAGCTAACAACAAGGTCAACATGAGCAAGTCATGTGATTTGCCATAAAACACCCCCCAAAACAAATAAATTAAAACCCCTTTTCTTCTTAGGCCAGACTAAGAGAAATAGCCTTTCCAGACCACGGAAGTGAGAGTCCTCTGTATTTGGAACTGGTTAACTCACATCTGCAAGATTGTGACTAGATAGGGTGCCACAGTTTAAGAGGGACATTGACAAAAGGAGAGCTGACCAGAGGAAGGTAATCAAAATGTTAGAAGGTCTGGAAACAATCATATGAAAAACAGCTGTAAGATCTTGGTTTATTTTGTGTGGAAAAGGGGATGGTGGGGGTCTGTGTTTACACAGGGAGATAACATAATGTCTATAAAGAATTTAGCACAAGGCACTATACATAGTAAACACCCAATAAATGCCAACTGTAATTGTGATTCCCGTAGAAGACGACTGTTCTATGTAGTCTCAAATAGCAACCCTAGGAACAATGCAATAACAATTAAGGGAAAAGCGAGTTACTTTGATATAGTGAAGGAAGAACTTTTTCTCAGAACTATACAAAGATTTAACCCATTGTTTCATGAAATAGCATAGAAATTTCTATTTTTATAATAGCTATAATAAGCTAAAGAGGCAAAACTAGTTGATATTATAAATCACCTCGTGGCTTCAAATCTAGACCATATTCTATCAATTGGCCGTTTCTGAATGACAAGCTTGTATACTAATAAGACCCTTCACTAGTAAGGAATATGTTTGTTGGCTGAGTGGGAGACATTTTTGCAGAAGGCATGACATTCTTTTCTATTTTTTTGGTCTCACCACATGGCTGGCATGATCTTAGTTCCCTGACCTGGGATTGAATGTGGGCCCACAGCAGTGAAAGTGCTGACCACAAGGGAACTGGACCATAAGCGAACTCCCATGACATTCTTTCCTTTCCTTTTTTTTTTTTAAGGAGGAAAATATTTCACAGGAGAATGTTAGGATCATTAACACCTGCATGTGTGTGTTCAGTCACTTAAGTTTTGTCTGACTGCAACCCTATGGATTGTAGCCGACCAGGCTTCTCTGTCCATGGGATTCTTCAGGCAAGAATACTGGAGTGGGAAGCCATTCTCTTCTCCAGGGGGTCTTCCCTACCCAGAGATCAAACCTGGGTCTCCTGCATTGCAGGCAGATTGTTTACTGATCAAACCAGTCAATCCTAAAGGAAATCAATCCTGAATATTCATTGGAAGGACTAAAGCTGAAGCTGAAGCTCCAATACCTTGGCCACCTGATATGAAAAGCCAATTTATTGAAAAAGCCACTGATGCTGGGAAAGATTGAGGGCATGAGGAGAAGGGGGTGGCAGAAGATGAGATGGTTAGATCACATCACGGACTTAATGGATGTGAATTTTAGCAAACTCGGGGAAATAGTGAAGGACAGGGAAACCTGGCGTGTTGCAGTCCATGGGGTCTCAAAGATTCTGACACGACATAGTGACTGAACAACAACAGCAACAAAGCCCATAAGGACCTAGACAACAGAGTGAGTGAAGTTGCTCAGTCGTGTCCAACTCTTTGCAACCCCATGGACTGAAGCCTAACCAGGTTCCTCCGTCCATGGGATTTTCTAGGCAAGAACACTGGAGTGGGTTGCCATTTCCTTCTCCAGGTGATCTTCCCGACCCAGGGATTGAACCCAGGTCTCCTGCATTGTAGGCAGATACTTTACCCTCTAAGCCACCAGGGAAGATCCAAGACAACAGAAGAGAAGAAGAGATAAGAGATTCAGTAAAAGCCTAGAAGATAAAAATTAAGTGGAAAAATTTTAATTAATTTAACAGAAGAGAGACAACTGAAAATGAAACTTTTATGGAGGGAGATAACCAAAAGGAACCATGGAACCAGAGCAGGGCTTAGACTGAGAGGCACCCTGGTACCAATAGAGTAGTGGTGACAGGCAGAGCTGACAAGGAAGATTAGTGAACATTTATATGAGAAGTATTTAGACCCGGGTTCCCTTCCACCTGGTATAGCTGGCTGGCTACCTCTTCCACACTCTGACAGATGACTGAAGGTTTATTCTCTCAAGAAATTGACCTAGCACAAATAGTAGGGAGATGCTAGAAGGAATATAGAGAGATGAAGTCATAGTAGAAAGGCAGCAGGCAGGAGAAAGCTGTCTGGATCTGTTGAAATGTTTACCAGATAAAGACAACTGAACTAACATGAGGAAGCACCTTTCAGAAACCCCAGAGCATCTCAGAAGCATTAAAGAAGCCTGTTCCTAGAAAAACCAGCAGCAATGGTCCTTGGAGAATCTGATAAGGGTTAAGAACCTTCAAGCTGAGTAGAAATGGAGAAAAAAAAAATGTAAGTTGCTGTTTAAATAAATGAGTATTATTGCTTTTAACCTCTACAAGCATAACTAGGTTTGGAATGAATGTCCTTCATCTACAGATAGTTCACAAAAGTGGAAATGTGAGTGCTAGGTAAATATAAGAAAAAATTTTCAGACCCACACATAGGCAAAGGAGATGCACATATAAACAAAGAGATGTCAGTTTGAACTGAAAATTAGCAAAAGAATAAGAAGAATGAGACTATCCAGCGCTGGCTAGAGCATGTTGAAATAGGCTCTGACATACTCCTGGAGGGAGTATAATAAGACTTTTATTTGAAGATGACAGTATGAATCAACATATTCGTATTGAATATGTTTTGAATATATTCATTCCCTTGGTCCATAAATTCTGGGAATCATCTAAGGAAGTAATTACAAATGCAAATAAACATGAATGATAGAAGATGTTTAATATCCATTAATTTTAACAATTAGAAATTTTAAATAAATGAAATGGTCAACAATAATATTCAAATAAATTGTGTTACCTTGCTGCAATGAAATCCAATGCAACCATTAAAGTTTATGTTTACAGACTTTGTAAATTTGAAATATTGATGGAATCATTTTAAACAGCATAAGCATTGTATATATTGTATGTTCTCATCTATGTGAAAAAACATTTGAAGGAAACATTCCAAAATGTAACAATTTACATGAGCATTTGGATAATAGATTTTGTTTTTGTTTTTTGAAAAATTGTTAGTTGAATTTTTAGATATTCTAAGTAAATTGGACTGCAAGGAGATCCAACCAGTCCATTCTGAAGGAGATCAGCCCTGGGATTTCTTTGGAAGGAATGATGCTAAAGCTGAAACTCCAGTACTTTGGCCACCTCATGCGAAGAGTTGACTCATTGGAAAAGACTCTGATGTTGGGAGGGGTTGAGGGAAGGAGGAGAAGGGGAAGACAGAGGATGAGATGGCTGGATGGCATCACCGATTCGATGGACGTGAGTCTGAGTGAACTCCAGGAGTTGGTGATGGACAGAGAGGCCTGGCATGCTGCAATTCATGGGGTCGCAAAGAGTCGGACACGACTGAGCGACTGAACTGAACTGAACTGAACTGAAATTTTTTAAAGGAAGATCTTTTGGAGGCTGCGCGGGCAGCTGCGACTGGCGCCTTCAGCGCGGGCGGCTGTGGCGGCTACCCCACGTCCGAGGTCAGGGGCAGCCGCCGAAAGTGTCAGGCTGTGACAGCGCAGAAACAGCCTAGAGGAGCTACCCCAGGCCCGAGGCCAGGGGCCGCGGCAGGGAGGAACGACCCCACCTCCAAGGAGCGGTGGCTGCGCGAGCGCAGGAGGGCCTAGAGGAGCTATTCCACGTTCAAGGTCAGAAGGGGTAGCGGTGAGGAGATACCCCTCGTCCAAGGTAAGGAGCAGCGGCTGCACTTTGCTGGGGCAGCCGTGAAGAGATACCCCACGTCCAGGGTAAGAGAAACCCAAGTAAGATGGTAGGTGTTGCAAGAAGGCATCAGAGGGCAGACACACTGAAACCATAATCACAGAAAACTAGTCAATCTAATCACACTAGGACCACAGCCTTGTCTAACTCAATGAAACTAAGCCATGCCCATGGGGCAACCCAAGACGGATGGGTCATGGTGGAGAGGTCTGACAGAATGTGGTCCACTGGAGAAGGGAATGGCAAACCACATCAGTATTCTTGCCTTGAGAACCCCATGAACAGTATGAAAAGGCAAAATGATAGGATACTGAAAGAGGAACTCCCCAGGTCAGTAGATGCCCAATATGCTACTGGAGATCAGTGGAGAAATAACTCCAGAAAGAATGAAGGGATGGAACCAAAGCTAAAACAATAACCAGTTGTGGATGTGACTAGTGATAGCAGCAAGGTCCGATGCTGTAAAGAGCAATATTGCATAGGAACCTGGAATTTCAGGTCCATGAATCAAGGCAAATTGGAAGTGGTCAAACAAGAGATGGCAAGAGTGAACGTCGACATTCTAGGAATCAGCGAACTAAGATGGACTGGAATGGGTGAATTTAACTCAGATGACCCTTATATCTACTAATGCAGGCAGAAATCCCTCAGAAGAAATGCAGTAGCCATCATGGTCAACAAAAGAGTTCAAAATGCAGTACTTGGATGCAATCTCAAAAATGACAGAATGATCTCTGTTTGTTTCCAAGGCAAACCATTCAATATCACAGTAATCCAAGTCTATGCCCCAACCAGTAATGCTGAAGAAGCTGAAGTTGAACAGTTCTATGAAGACCTACAAGACCTTTTAGAACTAACACCCCCAAAAGATGTCCTTTTCATTATAGGGGACTGGAATGCAAAAGTGGGAAGTCAAGAAACACCTGGAGTAACAGGCAAATTTGGCCTTGGAATACGGAATGAAGCAGGGCAAAGACTAATAGAGTTTTGCCAAGAAAATGCACTGGTCATAGCAAACACCATCTTCCAACAACACAAGAGAAGACTCTACACATGGACATCACCAGATAGTCAACACCAAAATCAGGTTGATTATATTCTTTGCAGCCAAAGATGGAGAAGCTCTATACAGTCAGCAAAAACAAGACCGGGAGCTGACTGTGGCTCAGACCATGAACTCCTTATTGCCAAATTCAGACTGAAATTGAAGAAAGTAGGGAAAACCACTAGACCATTCAGGTATGACCTAAATCAAATCCCTTATGATTATACAGTGGAAGTGGGAAATAGATTTAAGGGACTAGATCTGATAGATGGAGTGCCTGATGAACTATGGAAGGAGGTTCATGACATTGTACAGGAGACAGGGATCAAGACCATCCCCATGGAAAAGAAATGCAAAAAAGCAAAATGGCTGTCTGAGGAGGCCTTACAAATAGCTATGAAAATAAGAGAAGTGAAAAGCAAAGGAGAAAAGGAAAGATATAAGCATCTGAATGCAGAGTTCCAAAGAATAGCAAGAAGAGATAAGAAAGCCTTCCTCAGCAACCAATGCAAAGAAATAGAGGGAAACAACAGAATGGGAAAGAGTAGAGATCTCTTCAAAGAAAACTAGAGATACCAAGGGAACATTTCATGCAAAGATGGGCTCGATAAAGGACAGAAATGGTATGGACCTAACAGAAGCAGAAGATATTAAGAAGAGGTGGCAAGAATACACAGAAGAACTGTACAAAAAAGATCTCAAGACACAAATAATCACGATGGTGTGATCACTCACCTAGAGCCAGACATCCTGGAATGTGAAGTCAAGTGGGCCTTAGCAAGCATTACTATAAACAAAGCTAGTGGAGGTGATGGAATTCTAGTTGAACTATTTCAAATCCTGAAAGATGATGCCGTGAAAGTGCTGCACTGAATATTGCTAGCAAATCTGGAAAACTCAGCAGTGGCCACAGGACTGGAAAATGTCCGTTTTCATTCCAATCCCAAAGAAAGGCAATGCCAAAGAGTGCTCAAACTACCACACAATTGCACTCATCTCACATGCTAGTAAAGAAATGCTCAAAATTCTCCAAGCCAGGCTTCAGCAATATGTGAACCGTGAACTTCCTGATGTTCAAGCTGGTTTTAGAAAAGGCAGAGGAACCAGAGATCAAATTGCCAACATCCGCTGGATCATCGAAAAAGCAAGAGAGTTCCAGAAAAACATCTATTTCTGCTTTATTGACTATGCCAAAGCCTTTGACTGTGTGGATCACAATAAACTGTGGAAAATTCTGAAAGAGATGGGAATACCAGACCACCCGACCTGCCTTTTGAGAAATTTGTATGCAGGTCAGGAAGCAACAGTTAGAACTGGACATGGAACAACAGACTGGTTCCAAATAGGAAAAGGAGTATGTCAAGGCTGTATATTGTCACCCTGCTTATTTAACTTATATGCAGAGTACATCATGAGAAATGCTGGGCTGGAAGAAGCATAAGCTGGAATCAAGATTTCTGGGAGAAATATCAATAACCTCAGATATGCAGATT
The DNA here is from genome assembly GCF_027580195.1 of Bos mutus. Taxonomy (NCBI): domain Eukaryota; kingdom Metazoa; phylum Chordata; class Mammalia; order Artiodactyla; family Bovidae; genus Bos; species Bos mutus. The sequence continues at coordinate 37,764,443 of NC_091621.1, read as the reverse complement.
GATACCACCCTTATGGCAGAAAGTGAAGAGGAACTAAAAAGCCTCTTGATGAAGGTGAAAGAAGAGAGTGAAAAAGTTGGCTTAAAACTCAACATTCAGAAAACTAAGATCATGGCATCTGGTCCTATCACTTCATGGGAAATAGATGGGGAAACAGTGGAAACAGTGTCAGACTTTATTTTTTGGGGCTCCAAAATCACTGCAGATGGTGATTGCAGCCATGAAATTAAAAGCCACTTACTCTTTGGAAGAAAATTATTACCAACCTAGATAGCATATTCAAAAGCAGAGACATTACTTTGCCAACAAAGGTTCATCTAGTCAAGGCTATGGTTTTTCCTGTGGTCATGTATGGATGTGAGAGTTGGACTGTGAAGAAGGCTGAGCGCCGAAGAATTGATGCTTTGAACTGTGGTGTTGGAGAAGACTCTTGAGAGTCCCTTGGACAGCAAGGAGATCCAACCAGTCCATTCTAAAGGAGATCAGCCCTGGGATTTCTTTGGAAGGAATGATGCTGAAGCTGAAACTCCAGTACTTTGGCCACCTCATGCGAAGAGTTGACTCATTGGAAAAGACTCTAATGCTGGGAGGGATTGGGGGCAGGAGGAGAAGGGGACAACAGAGGATGAGATGGCTGGATGGCATCACTGACTCGATGGACATGAGCCTGAGTGAACTCTTGGAGTTGGTGATGGACAGGGAGGTCTGGCGTGCTGCGATTCAGGGGGTTGCAAAGAGTCGGACACGACTGAGTGACTGAACTGAACTTTGGAGAAGATCTGAAAAATGACTATTTTAAAAAATTAATCAATGTAAAATTCATCAGGGAAAGCAGATGTAATGAATTTGTAGAGGTATGATATTTTAAAATCTGGATTTTTTGGGGGGGGAATTAGTATACAAATTGTAGTAAGCAGAATGATGGCCCACTCCTCCCCACCCAACCCCCCCACCACCACCAAAAAAAAATGTGTTCACCTGCTAATCCCCAGATCCTGTGAATGTTGGTTACATGGCAAAGGAGAATTCAAGTTGCAGATGGAATCAAAGTTCCTAATCAGGGACTTTCAGATGGGAAGATTATCCTGGATTTTCCTGGTGGCTCCAATATAATCACAAAGTTTCTCTTAAGTGGTAGAGGGAGGCAGAATGCAGAGAATGAGAGGAACGGCACCATGAGAAGGATTTGGCAAGACCATGCTGGTTTAAAGATGCAGAAATGGGATCATGAGCCAAAGAATGCAGGCGACCTATAGAAGCTAAAACAGGCAAGCAAACAGCTTCTCCCCTAGAGCCTTCAGAAGGAACTATCATATCGCCAACTTGATTTAGCCCCGTGAGAACCATTTTGGATTTTTGACCTCCAGAATTGTAAGACTACATTTGTGTTATTTTAAACCACTAAGTTTGTAGTAATTTGTTACAATAGCAATAAGAAACTCATACGCCAAGCATTACACCATCACTATGACAGAAGCCAAAAACACTACTAAAATAATAAGTTTGTAGGCAATATTTATATAATGACTTAAAGTATACAAAATGCTTTCAACATGCGTTAGTTCATGTGCTGCTCAAAGTAATGTCACAAAGGAAGAAATGCATCCCCCTCCTGATTTTACAAATGAGAAAACCAAGAGTTGAAATGGCAAAACAATTTGTTAGAGGTTGTATGGAGCCGGAGTTGGGATCCCAAGCCTGGTCTCTGACCCCAAATCCCGTGCTGTGGTCTATTTCTCACTATGATCCCCAAATGAGGTTAAACAAAAAGCAGCAGAATGTTTTGTAAAATGTGGGTCTCTACTTCAGCCTCAAGTATAGAAGAGAAAAAGAATCCTGTGAATAGCTGGTGGATTAAATTTATGGGATTTATTGTCTACAAAATTTTTGAACAGGAAAAATATAACCAAACCCTAAAGTAAAAGATAAAATTCAATCATTTCAAGCCTGTGATCCAAGTATTTTTTTCTTATCTAAATGGATAAATGGGGGAAATTCTTGGCGTCTAGGTGGAGGATGTCCATCTGTAGCTTGGTTCACCTGTCTGCTCACTGACATCACTTTGCCCCTTTCCTCTTCATGAGTTCCCCATCTTCTGCCATCAGATGATGGCAGAAGAAATAAAAGAAGATGAAATTCCAAAGCCAGACACATAGATCAATGAAATAGGATAGACAGCCCAGAAATAAACCCATGCACTCATGGTCAATTACTCTATGACAAAGGAAGCAAAATAAGGTGAAATTTAAGCCCTTTGTGGTGGTTAATTTCATGTATCAACTTGACTGGGTCATGGGTACCCAGACACTTGGATGTGTCTGTTGGGCTGTTTCTGGAGGTAATTAGCATTTGATTTGGCAGAATCAGTAAAGCAGATTATTCCTCCCAATGTGGAGTGTTCTCATGCAGTCAACTGAATAGAAAATAAGGCTGAGTAAGAGAGGACTTAACCTGCCTGATGCTTGAGCTGGGACATCAGTCTTCTGTCCTTGAACTAGAACTTATGACTCCTGATTCTCAGGTCTCTGGACTTGGGAACACCACCACCAGCTCTTTGGGATCGCCAACTAAGCACTGGATCTTGGGGCTTAGTCTCCATAAGTGAGCCAATTCCTTATCATAAATCTCTCTCTCTATTTTTCTCTCTATTTCTCTGATGATCCCTGACTAGCACATCTGGGAGTAACTGAACATTTTTAAGAAGTCTAAGTGAGGAAAACCAGAGAAGGCAATGGGACCCCACTCCAGTACTCTTGCCTAGAAAATTCCATGGATGGAGGAGCCTGGTAGGCTGCAGTCCATGGGGTGGCTAGAGTTGGACACGACTGAGCGACTTCAGTTTCATTTTCACTTTCATGCATTGGAGAAGGCAATGGCACCCGACTCCAGTACTTTTGCCTAGAAAATCCCAGGGACGGGGAAGCCTGGTGGGCTGCCGTCTGTGGGGTCGCACAGAGTCGAACACGACTGAAGCGACTTAGTAGTAGTAGTAGTAAGTGAGGAAAACAGGTTCAAGTCCCAAGTAAGCTAATTTGATCTTCCTGGTTCCCTCTCGACTATTCCAGAGGGGCTGTGCTCCTGACATTGAATAAATCAAGGATATGCACCAAAAATGGAACAGCTGATGCTTTTTGGAAAGCAAGAACAGACTGCCAGTACTGAGTTTACTCTACGAGGGCTTAGCCAAAACCTCCACTGCAGTTGTAGCCAGATCCCAAGGGCAGGAGTCTGGACCTGAGGCAAGGGCAGGAAAGAGTGTCTGGGGCAGGGTACCCCTCCACTGGGTAGTGGGGAACTGAGCCCAGAGTGTCTGTTGACTGATGTGTTATTGCATGTTTCTCACTCTTTCTTCTAATATTTTCTAATTATAGTCTCAACAACCATCATGGCCACATATTACCTTTTAATAAAAGGTTGCAGATTCACGTGAAGAAAATGGGTCTGAAAGGCTGCTCCCTCTACTGTTTCCCTGCCTCCCTGCTGCCAGTCCCCTTGCCCTCAGTCTCCAGCTGTATCTCTGCCCTCCTGACTCTGCAGGCTTAGATGGTATAAAACTTGCCCTTCTTTCCCTCTCACATCTGGTGTGTGTGTGTGTGTGTGTGTGGTGGGTAGAGTAGGAGCCTCCTTCCCTGTTGTGTGGAATCCAGATGTGACTTTCCACTGATGATCACTGGGTTCAGCCATCTTGCTCTGCAGGGTTCTGAGGAGCACACTGCCTCACTGAGTTTCACTCCATAAACCCTGAAATGCTTCTGACCCATTCTGTAGGCCTCTGACCTGCTTTCTCCATCCTGCCCCATATTTGGAGGACCAGGTTTCTATGTAATGTCTAGTGTTCCAGTGCCCAGAGAGGACCAAAGCCATCCATCCCTGCAGTTCTCCTTGAACCACCAACCTAGGGCAGGACTTCCGGTGCCTTTGCCTAGACATCAGAGATATAGGGTACTTGCTGATCTGGCCTGATGTATTCCCAGTCTCTGCATATTTCTGCAATTGTAGAGACTGCCCAGGATGGCTACCATGGCAACCATTTGCCTGCACTGAAGCTTTCAGACCTTAAGCTTTTCCAGCTGATCAAACCTCTTGCATAAACCTGGCTTGTTCCCGGTACCATCCTGCCTTCTGGTGTGGTGTACTGGCGGTACCTTTTCCTTCTCCTGTCTGTTTTGCATCAAGCGTGGAGGTGAGTTAGAAATAATTGCTGAAAGTTTCCAGGAACATCATACAGGTCTAGAAAAAACTATCTCAGGGGAGAATTGGGCCACAGTCTGTCTCTTCCTGGAACACTTCTGGAGAACTAAGAATGTGTCGTTCCTGGAAACAGGATTTCAAAGGCTGCTATGAGGAGTGAGGTGGCTGTGAGGGTGGAGAAGGACCAACAAGTACTGATCAGCTACACTTGCTAGGAGCTTTATATGTTTTGATTTGAACATTTTTCAGGGTACCCAAACGAAGCAATGGATATCATTTTATTTTACAGATGATGAACGTGAAACTCAGAAAGAGTGAGTAAACCAGCATGCTATGGTGTCAGGATTCAGAACTGCGTATTCTCTCTCCTGCACTTGTCCTTCAATTGTGTATTACTTGAAATGCAGGCTCTTACTTTTCTGGCTATAGGAGATGATGTATTGAATATCTTTCTCTGGAAATGGTAGAAAAGTGTTTTTCCTGATGTTTTGAGTTGGGGAAAAAAGAAAAAAGCTCCGACCACACTCTGGGAAGGTACCTTTTTAGATACACCAGGAGATTTTAGTAGTACAAAGAGCTAGCATTTGAGTTTGACACAAAGGAGAGGAGAGGGGAAGGCATTTTGTCTCAGAATCATTATGAAGTACAAGAAAACAATTGTACCATCTCAACTTTCCTACCTGGGAGGAGGGAGTGCCTAGTGTAAACTTTCTATGGGCCTGTCTTGCGAAACAACTCAGCACGTGATCTTAAATCACAAAGGCAGCTTTGTTGCTTTCTCGTGTGCCCTGCCGCCCCCTGTCGGGCCTGCCAAGCCGTGTGGAGCATGTTCTCGTCGTGCCTGTGCAGGGGCTTGCTGCCAGCACCAGCAGGTGGAACCCACTCCGAGGCCTCCCGGGGCTGGCCGTATGTCATCGCAGGTTGTCTGCTCTGAATTGATGAACCTTCAGTGAAGGCAGATGTGTGGCTTTTTCCAGGCCTTTCCAGAAGATAGAAAAAACAAAGCCTTCTATTGATTACGGTTAAGTCAAAATGTGTTTCACCTGGAGACAGTGGTTTGTCCTGAGCTTGTAATGAACATGATCTTCTAATCCAGTGTTTTTTTAAACCTTTCTCAGATTCCATATATTTTTGAAAAGCTGATAAAAGTGATTGAGCTTTTACTCTAGGAAAAAAATAAACATGTGTCCCTCCAAACAAAATTTTATGTTCTTTCAAAGCATATATGAAGTCCCAGGGGTATCCGAATTACCCCCTCCCTCTAGTATATATCTATTCTAGTTTTCTTCATTTGTGAGAACATGATGCCTTCCTGAGTTTGTGGTTATATAAAACTCTATATTTATTTTGGCATTCATAAAGATGAAGCCTATCTGGGATACCTCTTATCAGTTTAGGACTCTACTGCATAAAATTCACTAATTAGGTTGAACAACTGATCATCTGTTTCAACAATTGAGGCTTAGTTATTTAGGTTCCTCCCAGATGCATTTTGCTGTTGTCACCACCGACTCTTGATCTAGTGGTTTGGGCATGGTAGGAGAGGGAGAGAGGAGTCTATATCCGAATCAGTTGAGAGAGGGGTCTGTATCCGAATCAGTTGGAGAGATTTTCAAACGATGACCTTGTTCATCCTTCCAACACAGGACTCAGAGTTGCAGGCCAACCAGCCATCTTTGTCATGCCTAGTGGAAAGAGGAAGATTTTCTAGCAGGAGGTACAAGCTCTATTATAATTTGTGTTCCTTACTACAATTTTGTGCCCTAAGAGAGGGCAAGTGGTTCAGAAGAATCACAAAATCAGAGAACATTACACTTGGGGAGAACAAGATAAAAGTTATGATTGGGACTGGTAGCAAAAGACACATTGTCCATCTTTTTTTTTTTTAAAGGGTGATGTTTTTATTCAACAAAAGCGTTTTTATTCACTACAAAATGACCAGGATACATTGGCAGCAGAATCTGGAAAAACCTCCACCTAGCTTCTGTGTGAGCCAGCAGTCCCTCCCACACAGCCCTTGTGACTTAAGGTAAGGTAGCAGGCACAGCTCTGCATAAGATGTCTGACCTGAGGGTGGGAGTGTGGACTTGGCTAGTCCTGACCACACTGAACCTCCCCTCCTCCCTTTAAACAGCATGCTCAGGTCAGGTTTTCCAACATCCAGCATCTCCACCCCTGCCCCACCATTGAGGTCCTCAGCAGGACCAAATGTTCTGGCAACTTCTAGGAGAAAGTTGGCCTGGAAGCAGTGAAAATACATACACACACTATGTAAATATGAGTTGTGCAAAATAATGCAATGGATTGCATTCTATTTTTTCTATTCTCTTTTCCTGTATTCTAGTACCATTAAGTTAATGAGTTATGACCATAATTCAAAAAACAATTATGCAGGCTAAAGGTTTTCAGAATAAATTCTTGCAGTTCCTTGATGAAATGTCTCAGGGCTGCCTGTGGTGGGGGTGAGGGTGAGGGTGAGGAGGTGAAGGAAAATGATAGGAGATGATAGTGCATTTAACTCCCAGTACCTCATCCACTCCCAATCAGAGGAACTCCATTAAGCTTTTAAAAAGTTGTACTGGGATTCTGTATAATATTTTATTCTAAAAACACTGAAAATCACTGACTTAGCCCATTTTACAAATGAGAAATTTAAATCCAAGATGAGGTCACGTGTTCAAGTCATGACAGTACATAGTGACAGAGTCATACTGTGATTATTTTTCAATTTTTTGATCCATAATTCTTTTAATATGTGTATGTATTTGGTAAGATATCAGATGGTTTGGCAGAACTTATGAAGAAAATTAAGAATCTCCCACCCCTCTGTCTGCTTCCATTTTTAGACTTTCCTCATTATTTCTGTAACTCACATATCATGTTTGTCTGTCTCCTCCTTTCTTTATCACTTTCTGATGACCCTATTGACTCCCCACTATGAAAGGATGCTGGTTTAAGCTCCATTTTCCTATCACCCATCTCCTCTTTTCTTCTCCCTTCACTTGCATTTTCTAGTTACAGTATTATTTTTAGTTCTATAGTTGATTACCTCTGTTGTTTTAAGTAAAAACCATAACCCTCAATTTCTTTTTTAAAAATTTATTTTAATTGGAGGATAATTACTTTACAGTATTGTAAAGTAGTGTATATGTGGTTTTTGCCATACATCACCATGAATCGGCCATAGGCATACATGTGTCCCCTCCCTCCTGAACTCCCCAACCCTCTATTTCTTATCATACCCTGATCTTCTCGCCCCTGTTCTATTGCTTTTTCTAATGCACCACTTGCAGTACCACTAAAAACAATACCAATACTGAGACATTTTCGTTGACAGTAAGACGAATTAAAGTGTGATGTGCCTTCTTCCAGAAGCTAGAGAAAATTTACACTGTACTATTAGAGATAAAAAGTCAATGAGCATAAAGTTTGAAATAGGTGAATCCACAGGAGAATTTCTATAACTCTCTCACACAATTAGTATCTGGTCCCTAGGAATGAAGAACAGAATATCTGCCTCTTTCTACCCTCTGTCACATCTGGCTTTGTGCCTTCTGTTCAGCCACAAGGGTAAAACTCAAACTAGTGAATGAAAATTTGGACATGCCAGGTCTAGGTTCAAAATAAGTAAAAGCTTTCTAATAAACAGCCCTTCAAATATGGTTGGCGCTGCCATGTAAGCCAGTGAGCCCCCTGTCACTGTAAGAGTTGAAGCACGAGAGAGAGGATCGCTTGTCAACGCTTTTTCAGAAAGGGAAATGACCTTTAGGTTATTTTCATCCCTGAGATTTTGTGATTCTGTGAAATTAATGATACATCTCACAAGGTGAGTGAAGTTACCCTGGATCATACCTTCTCAGGCGGCAATATTGTCACCAATAGGACAAAACTTGGTTTGGGGGATGTGTGAAAATAGCTTCAATATTACAGGGATTTGTGGCCACATAAACAGGTATACACTGTATCTGTGGTATTCAAAGTTTATGAAAGGTAGGAATCAGCAATGAGAAGTCTACAAAATCTTGTGGACAGGGACAGATAGTGGCGGAGCTGAAAATACTGAAAAATAGGTTAAGGAGCACTGCTAGGCTCCACATTCCATTGGTAAGACAGTGTTGGTTGTGTCCCCTCCCTTGGGATGTCTTCTCTGAACCTCATGCCCTTTTGTCACCGTGTATAACAAGTAGCCCTCCTGGTCCCATAGCCTGTCCTGCAAGTTGTCTTAAGAGAGGCAATTTAGGGAGGATTGGTTAAGAAACCAGGCATTGCCTAGTTTGTATGACCACTGATGAATTTATGTAATCTCACCAAGTCTGAGTTTCCTTCTCTTTAATGAACGTAATGATAGTTCTTTGCATATGGGGTTGCTGGAATGTTTAAATTCTTAAAACTCAGAAGTGCGGTTCTAGAACCATTGGTTTAGCATCACCTGGAAGCTTGTTTGAAATGCACACTCTCAGGCTCCACCCCAGGTTTACTGAATCAGGATCTGTATTTTAACAAAATTCCCAGATGATGGCAGGTACATTAACATTTGAGAAGGAATTCGTTTAAATAAAGTAATGCTTGTAGAAGAGTTTATCCAAATACCTGGTGTTGAATGTTATTACCACAAATCTCTCCCTCCTGCACTACACTATCAGCTCCATGTCAGGACTTTGTCCTATTCATCTTTATGTCCCTAGCACCCAAAGCAATGCGTGGCAAGTTAATACATTGATTGAAAGTCTGTTAGATGAATAGATGAATGAGAAGCATTGTGGGAGAAAAGACAATGCTTTCTTCCTGAATATGGCTGGAGATGGTTTTCCTGCTCGTGTGTCCTGTTATCTGACTGACAGCTACTTCCCCCTTCCGTCTGTAAAGAAAGACTTTCTCCACTGGAGACTTTCTTCTTTTTGGTTTCCAGGGCATGCACATTTAATTAAGAAACTTTTACTGAGTGCCTTCTTTGTGTAAGTCTTGTGCTATGTTGAAGAAAACAAAGATGAGTAAGACACATCCCCGCCCTCTGCCACTGTGTGTATATTTGTGTATTCTATCACAAATCTCTTGCAATATACTCATTTCAACCTTATCTTGGCTTGAAAGATAAGGAGAGAACCGAAACATATGGGGTTTGTTGGCACACTGGGGCTGAATTATGAATACTGTCACAGACACAGGAACCAAAAGATTCAGACAAGAAAAACAGGCTTTAATAAAAGGTTCTGGAATTGAGACACCTTTTTCTGCACTGCCCCCCGACCCCCCGACCCTTGATGAACCCCTCTGCCTCCAAAATAAGCTTTCCTGCTGCAAATAGCCTTCAAGTTGTGGGAAACATCCTCCAAGTCACGTTTCTTTTTTTGTCCGTTTGGATGATTCAACACATTTGCTTCTTTTGTATTTGCTGTTTGCAGATAATTCTTTCTTAGAATAGGTAAGCCATCTGTTAAGGAGCTATCCTTAGCCCTCTGTGCAAACCACACACCTCCTTCGTAACAGTATCCACTGCAATGGGAGAAAACAGGCTTTCCTGCTCTCCTTTTCACTCCCTGTTGGAAGGTTTGCATCACTGGAAACCATCCAAGTTTTGTTTTTTTTTCTGTATAAAAGAACTTTCTGTATTGACTAATTTATTTGAAGTGATGTTTTCTCCTCGGGTACAGAATTGTATCAAAAGTTTACTGCTAATTATGCATGATTGATTCCCTTTCTGAGGGCATTTTAGATCTCACTTTAGGGAGGAGCTGGGTCAACTCATGAAGAGGAACACGGAAACAGATACCCAGATGCCCTGGTGAGAGCCGCAGTAGTTCAGGGCACAGGTGATTCGGGGTGCCAGCCTTCCCTCTGAGTCAGCAAGATTCACTCTGTGGTTCTGTACCACCTTTCATCTAGGAAGTTGAAGGCTTGCCACATATGAGATCAACTGCTAAGACATTAGTATTATGAGTGTGCACTCATAATAGTGTACACTATTCTTTGCACTTAGAGACAGGTTAGAGGAGACAGGTTAGAGGATCGGGTTACTGCCCAGGTGTGCACAGTGGCTTAGAGCTCCCAGGAAGCCCTGCAGCTTTGCCTCTGAGTGTGGCTCCTGCATGGTGGAGAGACGTGGATTTTGGAATCACTTCCAGCTTACGATTTGGATCTACGTCTGTATGTCCCATTAGCCCCTAGTTCGACAAGTGTCATGAGTACTCCTGTTCCTTCTCCAGATTTCCTGTCTCAGTTGCTAGCATCACTGTACACCCAGTTGCTAAAGTCACCTGGATTTTTAACTCCTAATACAGTACCTGGCATGTTGTTGTTTAGTAACTAAGTCGTATCCAACTATTTGCGACCACCAGGCTCCTCTGTCCATGGAATTTCTCAGGCGAGAATATTGGAGTGAGTTGCCATTTCCTTTTCCAGGAGATATTTTTGACCCAGGGATCAAACCTGTGTCTGCATTGGCAGGAGGATTCTTTACCATTGAGCCACCAGGGAAGCCCCACAGTACCTGTCATATTTGGGGCCTACTCACCATATCTTGGGGCTCCCCGGTAGCTCAGACAGTAAAGAGTCTTCCTGCAGTGCGGGAGACCTGAGTTCGATCCCTGGGTGGGGAGTATCCCCTGGAGAAGGAAATGGCAACCCACTCCAATATTCTTGCCTGGAAAATCCCATGGACGGAGGAGCCTGGCAGGTTACAGTCTATGGGGTCCCAAAGAGTCGGACACGACTGAGCGACTTCACTTTCACTTTTTTCACAATATCTTTCCTCTTCTCCCATTTATACCTAACTACAAAAATTTCTTGATCCTCATGTTTAACAAGATTCTATAAATACAATACCTTAGATAACCAACTTCATTGATAAATGCACAATTATGCCTTATCAACATAATGATAAGTGCCATAAATGAGCAACATAATTTTGAAATCTATACAAATATGGACATAATATGGAATATTAAATATTTATTGTATAAAGTAAAACAAACTTCCAAATGAAATAGTAAAATGCTACCCTAAGACAGATATTATAATTTTTGTGAGCTTTCTATACTGTTGCTCAAATCTGAAGAGTTTATGAGATCAAGTCAGCATTCAAGACTGGCATTGCCCAATAGTTCTATTGCCCAAAAGAGCTTTCTGCAATTAAGAAGATGTCCTACAAATCCATGTGGTCTAAGTCATTTGTGACTATTGAGTACCTGAGCCTGGGCTAGCACCACTAAGGAACTGAGTTTTATTTTAATCAATTTAAATTTAAATGACTACATGTGACTGGTGGCTACGGTAATTGGCAGTACAGCTCTAGAAAGTCATGTAACTCTAGATAACCAAGGTGAATTCTGAGGACGAACTTTGAGAAAGTAATGGAAAATTTCCCCCCTCACTTTGCCTATAAGAATCCCCAGAATATGCCCCCAAACTCTCACATTTTGTAGATTGTAATGCACCATTAATTCCAAAATGCATTATTATTTTACATACTATTAAGAAGAACTTATATGCAGAGTACATCATGAGAAACGCTGGACTGGAAGAAACACAAGCTGGAATCAAGATTGCCGGGAGAAATATCAATAACCTCAGATATGCAGATGACACCACCCTTATGGCAGAAAGTGAAGAGGAACTAAAAAGCCTCTTGATGAAAGTGAAAGAGGAGAGTGGAAAAAGTTGGCTTAAAGCTCAACATTCAGAAAACGAAGATCATGGCATCTGGTCCCACCACTTCATGGGAAATAGATGGGGAAACAGTGGAAACAGTGTCAGACTTTATTTTTTTGGGCTCCAAAATCACTGCAGATGGTGATTTCAGCCATGAAATTAAAAGACACTTACTCCTTGGAAGGAAAGTTATGACCAACCTAGATAGCATATTGAAAAGCAGTGACATTACTTTGCCAACAAAGGTCCGTCTAGTCAAGGCTATGGTTTTTCCTGTGGTCTTGTATGGATGTGAGAGTTGGACTGTGAAGAAAGCTGAGCACTGAAGAATTGATGCTTTTGAACTGTGGTGTTGGAGAAGACTCTTGAGAGTCCCTTGGACTGCAAGGAGATCCAACCAGTCCATTCTGAAGGAGATCAGCCCTGGGATTTCTTTGGAGGGAATGATGCTAAAGCTGAAACTCCAGTACTTTGGCCACCTCATGCGAAGAGTTGACTCATTGGAAAAGACTCTGATGCTGGGAGGGATTGGGGGCAGGAGGAGAAGGGGACGACAGAGGATGAGATGGCTGGATGGCATCACTGACTCGATGGACGTGAGTCTGAGTGAACTCTGGGAGTTGGTGATTGACAGGGAGGCCTGGTGTGCTGCGATTCATGGGGTTGCAAAGAGTTGGACACGACTGAGCGACTGAACTGAACTGAAGAAAAAAATGCTGTCAGTTATCATTGTAAAATACCATTGACTGTCAGATATATCCTAATCAGAGAGTTTAAAGTCTTGGGAAAACTTACTCTTAGAATCAAGGAAAAATGGTACCTTAGTTATTTTGATGATTTCTGGGAAATTTCTTGGATGATTTTCAAATGTCAAAAATTTTTCCTATTAACTTTGAGTGTAATTTTGATCAATATTATAGAGAGATAAGATTGGGCAGTATTATTTCTATCTCAGTTTAATTTTTAAGGTCAAAATATCTGATAGTAGGAGTTGAAATAATAACCCCAAACATTAACAAATTGTTCCTAAAATGTTCATTCATTTCAAGAAATGATATATGTATGTTAATATTATGGGAGGATTTGATATGTTGGCACTTATTATTTTTTCACTTATTTCTCCCTAACATTTTTTTACTTACTTTTACTGTTTCCTTTATTGAATATATTATACACCTTGCTAAGTGCTAGAGTGTGTGGTATGGTTAATACAGAATTCAACTGGCCTCAGATCTAAGTTATTATACATTATTTTACTTGTGACATTGTGGTATCATTTTTAAAGAATCCTAAGTCTTTATCTTTTAGCTCAAGGTGGTTTGAGGGGAATTTTTATATTCATCTCACCTTTTTCTCTAACCTTTGTTGAGATTCTCTGTAGTTCCCCCTTCCATTTTGGTGGTGGTGGTTGTTCAGTCACGCAGTTGAGTTCAACTCTTTGTGACCCCGTGGACTTCAGCATGCCAGGCTTCCCTGTCCTTCATTATCTCCTAGAGTTTGCTCAAACTCATGTCCATTGAGTCGGTGATGCCATCCAACCATTTTGTCCTCTGTCACCCCCTTCTCCTCCTGCCCTCAATCTTTCCCAACATCAGGGTCTTTTCCAATGAGTTGGCTCTGTGCATCAGATGGCCAGGGTATTGGAGCTTCAGCTTCAGCATCAGTCCTTCCAGTGAATATTCAGGGTTAATTTCCTTTAGGATTCACCTTCCATTTTAAAGACATCTTGAAAACCAAGGCAAAAATCTGGCTTCCATCATTAGAACCATCTTTGACTTTGAAGTGATTTAAACCCAAATGGCACGTCTTTTAATATTTAGAGCATTAAGCCCTAATCCATTCTGTTTAATGCTTTCACTGTATTTCTTAAGATGCAAAGAAAATGCCCTATCCTTCACCCAGCTGCAACAAATTAATATGTAATTTCAACCAAATAAAATCATTTTCTCCTGAAACTCACTCCAAATTCTCCAGTGCCTTGGATTTTTAAAAAAATTGTTAAAATGTGTGTGAGGTTTAACTAATATCTAAGGTTTTGCATTCAAGATGACCCATGACATCTCTTGGTGGCATTCTAAAACTTCTGCTCAACAAAAGTATTCTTTCATCCAAGAGAAAATTAAACTTTAGAACAAACAGCACAATGTTTGGGAATGATTACTTAAATCCCAGAATAAGGTGCAAGTGATAGAAAGAGGCCGCCGATGCGGCAAAACTGGAAACGTTTTGAAAATGAGTCATAGCGCTTTTGAAAACATAATTTGAAGAAGGGAAACAAGACAAAACAAAACAACACAGAGAGCCTGGAATGCTTTATTATAAAGGCAGAGAGCCAGTTCTTCACCCACTCTGACAGGACTCATGACAGTGAAAACAATACCTCCATACAGACACACACACGCCGCACAAGTTAAGTGTTGCTAATAGCATCAGTTGTCTTCATTACCGCACACCTGACGAGGCATCTTGAAACCCTCAGTGGTGCTGGCCCCTGTAAACGACCCCAGCAGTCCATAGGCAGCCTATTTTACTCCCTCAGAGAGAGTGGATGCCTGGCATATGCTAAGTAACCCTGTTTCATCCTATAATTAACAGAACCACAGTAAGTATCACTTCCAAGTACCTCAGGAAGAAAGACCATTTTGCAACAATTTCTCTCCCCTTACCATTTTCTTTTAGGAAAGCACTACTGTGTTATATCTTGCCTTTTCTTTCTAATGTAGCAAGTGCTAATTACACCCCTTGGGTACACCTTGGCTGCTGTGTTAAACACATCTAGAGTTGTTTTCTTATTACCATGAAAAATACATTTGACTTGAAAGACAACCTGGGAAGGCTCTGAGGGCCATTGGGATAAACCTCCATAATTTACAGGCTGAGAAATTCAAGGAGGTTGAAAGATGGGATTGTGCTCAGAAAGAGCACAGAGTAAAGTCCCTATTGTGTGAATTTGTTTAAATGAGGAGATGAAATCAATATGATGTAAAGAAAAATGCCTCTGAAAGTAAGAGCGTGTGAGTGTGTGTGTGTGTGTAGGGGAGGTGGAGACCAGGGCCTTCCCAATCCACACTTCTCCAGCTCCTTTGACAATTAACCCACATTCCTCTCTGTTACTACTTAAGTGGGCTAGATTTTCAGTCCACTCACTCAGGTGTACAGAAATAACCTCTCATCATTTTTCTATAACCCAGTCACTGAAGTTTAATCTTAACGACTCAGCCCCTTTCCCTGGGCAAACTTTGGGGTGTGTTGTATTGGCAGCTAAGGGCCATTTGGCCTTTGTCAGCTGTCGCCCCAGGCATTCAGGCTGGTGTTCTTGTTCCTTTCGAGCTGAGCTCGTATGGGTCCATTTGGGTCACTGCTGCCGCTCCACCAGCCATGAATGCGCTGCTCTTGGGCACCTGAGAGACATTCTCAGCCTGTCCTGGGTGCTCCCGCTTAGCTGCTCCTGCAGGCCTTTCCTCTGCCCCCATCAGGCTGGCTTACAACAATTCTGGGGTCTACATTGGAAAGAAGGGCATGGGGTCTCAGAACCTGTCTGGAGCTGGTAGCATTGCCATGTGCCTCAACTCTACCCCAGCATCCTGATATCTGGGTTCAGGAAAGTGGCAGAAGATGGACTATGCATGGGCCCAGGGTTCAAGGCCTCTTTCTTAGGAACAGAATTATTTTAACTTCCCTACAGCCCCCATCTCCATTGCTCCTCCAAACCCCCACCCACCTCAGCTTTACTTGGAGATCATTATATATTTTTCTGATCTTTTGCCTTGTGCCCTGAGTTTACTCGGGGCTTAGGTTTATAAATTTAAAAAACAAATCATCTAAAATGCAAACGCTTTGGCTTTTGGCTGAATCTTCTTGTCCCTCAGGGAATAATGCTGCTCACCCAATGGGTGAAAAAAAGTTAGGGGTACTAGGAAATGATGGAGAAGGAAATGGCAACCCACTCCAGTATTCTTGCCTGGGAGAGCCCATGGACAGAGGAGCCCAGAGGGCTACATTCCTTGGGGTCGCAAAAGAGTTGGACATGACTTAGCAACTAAACAACACTAATTGAAAGACTTGTGCGCGCGCATGTGCTCAGTCATGTCTGATTCTTTGTGGCCCCATGGACTATAGCCTATTCCCTTTTTCAGGGAATCTTCCTGACCCAGGGATGGAACCTATATCTCCAGCACTGGCAGGCAGATTCTTTACCACTACCACCACCTGGGAGTCTGCGCTTGAGGAACTTGTTTCAGGGATATGTTTCAAAGCCTAATTTCTCTTGTGTGATCTTGGGCCATTTGATATATAATTTTCTGGGAATTATGGCAGTTGAGAACTTTTACTGGTAAAAGAGGAAATTGGGTGCTAAGCTTAGTGTGAGGATATTTCGGTACATAAGGGAAAAAATGGTCTTCCCTGGTGGCTCAGTGGTAAAGAACTTGCCTGCCGATGCAGGAGATGCAGGAGACGCAAGTTTGATCCCTGGGTTGGGAAGATCTCCTGGAGTAGGAAATGGCAACCCACTCCAGTATTCTTGCCTGGGAAATCCCATGGACAGAGAGCCTGGTGAGCTACAGTCCAAGGGGTCACGAGAGTCGGATATGACTGAGTGACTAAACCAGCACCACTAGGAAATGAAGCGGATCGGTAACAGGAAGAATCAGAAAAATCTCCAAACATCATCCCATTATATTTTTCTTCTAAAACCATATCCTTTCCTCTCTACACAGAGTTAAATTCACGGAAGGCATAACGCAGCACATGCGGTTGGGACATATGTTCACTTGTGGAGAGGAAATATTTTGACTCTGTAGTTCTGGGCAGGCTCAACCGCTTGCCTCACCGCTCACAGACAGCAACTTCCCCTTTCTAAGAACATAATTACCAAGCCCTCTTTGTTCAAATCTCTGCTTGTATTTTATACTTCATGGAGTCTTTCTGGACTGAAGTCACCCGGTTTCACCCCAGGAAACTCAGTACTCCCGCTCCTGCTCGCCTTCCCTTCCTGGGGACAAGTTTAGTGCTGTGTCTGTGTCCCTTTGTTCTCTTCTGAGCACCAGTTTCTCTTTGGAGAACTGGCTACTAACAAGGACATGTGCATCACACTTTACAGTTCATAAGCCTCTTGTGCCTGGATAACGATCTCACAGGACAACGGCCCTGTGAAGCAAGGATAATTATTTTAAATGTGATTCATTGGAGGCTTTGGGGGTTATTAACGGGGTCTTTGTACTCAAGGAGGCAGGGGCTGGGTCCAGGCCTTAGCACTCAGGCCTCCTGACATGGGGTCCTCCTGTTTTCACTTGTATCAACCAAGGCGGATGTGAACTTAAGTGAGATCATTCATTCATCCAACAAACATCCACTGAGTGTGTCAGACCTGTGTGAAGCATGGGGTTATAAATGGTGATCAAAATAATTTCAGACTTTGCCCAGCTTATAATTAGAAAGAGACATGAAAAATAACCACACATATGTGTGTGCATGCTAAGTCACTTCAGTCGTCTCCAACTCTTTGCAACCATGGGAACTGCAGCCTGCCAGGCTCCTCTGTCCATGAGGTTCTCCAGGTAAGAATACTGGAGTGGGTAGCCATTCCCTTCTCCAGGGGATCTTACTGACTCAGAGATGTAACCTGCATCTCCTACATCTCCTGCACTGACAGGCGGGTTCTTTACCACTAGCACTACCTGGGAAACCCAATCACATATACATATTGTTTTAAAATGTATAAGGGCCTGGAAGGAAAATCATAGAGTGATTTTCACAAAGAGTTGCACATGACTGAGCAACTGAGCACATAGCAAGTGGGCCTGATCTAGTTAGGGATGAGAACTAGATCCCTACACGGAGGAAGATGGGAGATGTTGAGAAGGGTGAGAAGAATTTTCTGAGGAAGGGATATTTAAGATGAGGTCAGTAGGCACTAGCTAGGCAAAAAGAGTTTGCAGCTAGGATTCCAGCATTTGGAAAAAGATCCTGAGGCGGGAGGGAACCTGTTCCTTGAAGGATGTGGTCAGGCTGGCAAAGAAGGGTCAGTCTCTGAGACTTTGAAGAATATCTGGATTTTATTCTGAGTGCTATGGGAAGCCAAAGATGGGTTTTTAAACAGAAGGGAGTGTCTTGTGGGTGGAGAATGGGTTGAGAGGGAGCACCGGTGGGTGTGAGCCATCACTTAGGAGGTCACTGCAGGAGTCCAGGCGAGCTTGGATTCAAAAGGTTAAAAAAAGATTTGGAAGCTACAAAGAGCTGCTGCTTTCATTATGAATGTATTTATCTGTCAGGGTCTTGGGCAGGAAAGAGACTGCACAATCAAGTGGGCTAATGTGTTGGTAAAGGGACTAGTTCTGAAGCTGCGGTTGGAGCTGGGAAATGCATTGGGACTCAGTGCCCGGGCCTCTGGTTGCACCGCTAGGACTGCAGGGGCTGGTGAGGGGATGGTTCCAGAAGGTCAGAGGCACTGCAGGACACAAGCTGTGGCCTTCAGCAGAGGGATGCAGCCAAGCCACGGCACCCTGCAGATATAAACATCTTCCTGTGTACCCGTCCTCCAGCACCTGTCAGTGTTCTTCACCAGCTTTTCCCAACTAGGGAGGAGGCTGTTGATGCAGCCCATGAGGGCAGGCTCCAGGGGGCATAGGGTGAGGGGCAGGAGGGTAGAGAGTAGGAGCTAGGGGCAAATAAGTCTCGCAACCACCATGCAGATCATGCATTTTTTCCTCTCCTCTCACACTTCCTCCCTTGCCAACACCAACAAAACGATAGATTCTTTGTAGGTGGAGATTGTTTTCTCTTTCTTTCTTAATGCATGACTGTGTCTAGTGATAGTACTCACCTTTGAAACAATAGGAAATTTTTCTTTTGATTTTTTTCTTCTTTTCAAGTATAATCATATTTAGTTTAATAGAATCCTGTGAAAACTTATTTTTTCACAAAGCCACAAGCCCCTGGCAAGGGTTTAAAGAAAGTTCTTACAAGGTGGGAGTTGGGTTCCTCTACCATTCAGATTTCCACTGGAGGCCAGTCCACTGGAGCAGCCCTCTGTGCCCCCTTGCTCACCTCTCCTTGTGTAGAATGGGCGCCTAGCCTGATACTGGACCGCAGCCTCAGATCCATGACTAATTTATTAAAAGGCTGAGAGCGTGAGAGGTTTGATTTCTTCCTCCTCTTTGCCCTGGACCAGCCCAAGGCTGCCACCCCCAGTAAGTACATCTGCCCGGTAGTCCCAAGCCTCCCTTTGGCCTTGGGTCCTGACATCTGGGGCTGGGAAGGGGACACTGGGTGCAGAGAGCTTGAGTGAGCCTGTCCGATTACATTCCTTAGTTCTGTCCTCTCATGCAGTCCTTGGTAGTAGAGCTGACTTTCCTATCTTCACCAATTCCTGAGTCGGTCTTCTTAATTAGTTCTAAATCTGAGTGGGGAAGGCAGGTATTTTTAATTGGACCCTCTAAAACCTCAGTGCTGGGCCCTGTCAGCCAGGAAGAAGAAGGAGCACTGTGGCAGGTCCAGATCTTTTGTAGGTAGCATAGAGAGAGCTCACAGGCTGGCTGAGACCTCAGGCTCTTGGAGACTGCAGGCATCACTTGGAGATAAGTAGTATCTGGGTTGTAAAACATCAGTCCCTATGGCTTGGAGAAGTGTTGGGAGTTTGGGCTTTTTGTTGTTGTTGTTGTTGCTTATTTTTTTTAATTAATTTTATTTTATTTTTAAACTTTACATAATTGTATTACTTTTGCCAAATATCAAAATGAATCCACCACAGGTATACATGTGTTCCTCATCCTGAACCCTCCTCCCTCCTCCCTCCCCATACCATCCCTCTGGGTCGTCCCAGTGCACCAGCCCCAAGCATCCAGTATCGTGCATCGAACCTGGACTGGCATCTCATTTCATACATGATATTTTACATGTTTCAGACAGACCAGTGCTTGAGTTTTGGCTCTAACATGCTGTGGCTGTGGGTCTTTGGCAAATTCCTTAAGCTTTTTGGACCTTAATTATCTCAACTGTAAAATTGGAATAATTACTAATATCTCTGTGGGAGAGCTGTTGT
Source organism: Bos mutus (assembly GCF_027580195.1). Classification (NCBI taxonomy): domain Eukaryota; kingdom Metazoa; phylum Chordata; class Mammalia; order Artiodactyla; family Bovidae; genus Bos; species Bos mutus. The sequence goes on along the minus strand of NC_091621.1, from coordinate 37,744,564 downwards.
TAGGATTAACAATAACAATGTCTATGAAGTTCCTGGAACATAATAATAGCTCAATAAATTTATGGTCTTTACTTTTTATTATTGTCACAATTTAAGTAGTTTTCCTAAAACAAGCATAAGGTCCCCCTCAAAAAGGCTAAAAGGGCCCAGTATTCTTTTTCATGTTGCTAAAAGTTCAGGGTAGGAAGTTCTCTGACACAAGGAAAGAATATTCTGGAATACATACCTAAGATTTCTAGAACTTTTACCTCTGGTAATGAGATCTCGGACCACAAGATCAAATAATTGAAATACATCTCCTTTGTTATTAGGGGAGTTACTGGAATCTATATACTCTCTATTGTGCTGCACAACTTTTGATATATGTTATGCAAATAATAGCTTCTATGATTTCCACATGTATGTGTCTCAAATGGGACTTTGAACAAATCTTTTACGCATTGCCTAATTTAGCTGCTCTCTCAATTATGTGTCTTGTTATGCCTAGATGCGGAGAAGGCAATGGCACCCCACTCCAGTACTCTTGCCTGGAAAATCCCAGGGACGGAGGCGCCTGGTAGGCTGCAGTTCATGGGGTCGCTAAGAGTCGGACATGACTGAGCGACTTCACTTTCACTTTCCACTTTCATGCATTGGAGAAGGAAATGGGAACCCACTCCAGTGTTTTTGCCTGGAGAATCCCAGGGACGGCGGAGCCCGGTGGGCTGCCGTCTATGGAGTCATACAGAGTTGGACACGACTGAAGTGACTTAGCAGCAGCATCGGCAGCATGCCTAGATGTGCACCCAGGTATAAATAAATGAGTTGACTCTACTGCAGGGTTTGATCTATTTATTTGGAAACTTAGCCTTTTGTAACTTTTTACTTTTACAACAGTTACTTTTCCTACATTTGGTAAAAGTTACTAAACTGTGAAATAATTAGAAAGCAGTTGTCTAGAACTAAGAGAATAAAAAGGAAGCACAAAATCATTTATTCAGTTGTTTAATCAGTTCTAAGCAAGATTTTATTCTATTCAGCAATTGATTGCAATTTATGATTTATATGCTGATGAAGGAAAAGTTAATGGAGATTTTAATGAAAACAAATTGGTAAATAACAGAATGGGGTGTCTAAGGAGTTAATGCTCCTCGTATTGTACTTACTGAGTTTCTGGGATTTCCAAACCAGAGGATAGTTAGAAAAAAATCTGTAAAATAAAAAAAGGCTCATAGAACATAAAATCAGAAATAAGACATATAAGAGAAATAAATGAATGAGTTGTGTTGGGGGGGAAACATAATTGGCAACTGAACCATCCCTTTTATTGGCCCTATAAAGGCCATGTGGAAGGCCTGTCCTTACCCCCTAGAATATGGATACTTCTGTCATTTGAAAAATTTCTTTTATCAAGCTCACAGAGCCTAGATAATTTACACAGGCTAGCCATCAAGTAAATACTTGTTAATTTGGTAGATCCAAGTATGTTCTTGGGGAGGCTGATCTTTTGCTACTAGAGAAATAAGAATGGTGTTTGAAGGTAGGTCAGACCTGACCTGCTCATATTCTCTTAGCTATGGTTTCACTTTTTATATATTTAGTCAGTTAACACAGTGATTCAGTATATGTATTTGGATGTCTTGCTTGGTCCCAATTCTTTTGGAACCACACAAAATTCCAGAGAAACTTCGTAGTGGAACTGGAGAATTTGCTTCTCTGGCTACCTGTAGGGTCAATCAGTACCTAAAGAGGACGATTACTAAGTCATTAAAAGTGCTCCTGAAATTACGCTTGGTGAAATCTTACCAGTTGTCTGTGGAAGGGTTTGCTTTTGGTGGGCTGACTGCTAGTTAGTCTCCAAGATTCAGTAGAAATATCTCCTTTCTGAAGGTCTACCAAACTCTCCCTGAGGTTTTTGTTTGTTTCTTTTGTTTTTAATATTGTGCCGTTATTATCTGCTTAGACATTGTCATATTCTTTTGAACTTATTTGTCATCTGACTCAAGCTCCTTGACATTAGCCATCACTGGTCCTCAGCTTCATGCCTGGTAACCAATCAGGAATCCATCAGTCCTGGCAGGTGCTCTGTAGGGACTAGGCAAATAAGTGAATAACAAGAGACACAAATTCAATTCTTAAAGATTCACTGTAGTTATACAATACTCCACTGTGTGCATCTGAGAAACACTTCACTGGAATGAATGCCTACCTCCTGAGTTCTGTTTGGAAAACCATATCCAAGTGACTATTCTGGTTTTACAGGCTCAGGTATGTTAATAAGCGCTAATTTCCTTAAACTGTGGGTGGACCTGAGCTGTAAGGAGGTGTGGAGTCTAGTAAACCCCTCCCTGCCCTCAGATTGGGCATTTGAATTTTGGAAGTGAAAAATGGAACCATACCGTTGATGCACCTCTCAGTCAGTCCTGGAACTCCATCCACCTTTTTTGGGGTAGTTTAAGATTTTAATTAGAAAATATATTTGCTCCCTTCTTGCTCTCTATACACATCTCTGTTTAAAGCAATCACCCTGCATACAGTTAATTATTTGCCTCTGTGTCTTTAGGCCAGATGAGACTGTGAAATACTTGAGTGTGAGGCCTCTGTCTCATTTATTTTGATTTTTCTATAGTCGATGCAAGGCTTGATATATAGTATATAACCAAGAAACAGTTTTTGGTGGAAATGAATAAGGGCAAAGAGATTGAGAATAACTCTCTTTCTTTGTCACTGATCTCAAGTGTGTTTTCTATATTCACCTAGAATTTGAAGTTCTGGATCTCAGTCTTTCATCCAGAGTCAGGCTTTTACAGACAAACATTTAAAATCCCACAAAAAAACTATTAAGCCTTTTGATAAATATTTATTGAGTGCTTGGTACATGCCAGGTGGTTTGAATACAAATATGGATGAGGCATGGCCCTGACCTTGATGAGTTCACCATATCATTAAAGAGCATATAATAGCAGTTATTAGTTAATGGTCATCCAGGCTAATGGCTTACTCAGAATTCAGCTATCACTAAGCTCTTGGGCACTCTGAGAAATTACTGGGATGGAGCATATACTTGTGTAAATCATGGCTTAAGGGGAATAAAGTGCCATAACCTTTTTCCATAATGGAATCGTTTTCCAGAAAAGTATCAAGTCTCAGAGTTATGAATATTGGAAGTTTTACCAATACAAACACTTTGGGAAACAAAAAGAAAAAGGAAAGGTATAGTTCTTAGTGTTACTCGGGCTTAAACAGAGTTTTTTTGTGTGTAACAAATGTCAGGTTGGCAGATCAATGGCAACAAATAAGAGCTTTTCAAGTTATGTTTTAAAAAGCACAACACATATGGAAAAAAGTTTATATTTAAAAATAACTTTTCAAACACTGAGGCTCTCTGGGAAGAATGATGATAACGTCATATTGTAGATTCAATTGTATTCTCAGGAGGGAGACCATAATTGCCTTAATGAAAGAAGAGAGGGGAAGCATGTCCCAGCCATAATGTTGTAGCTGAAGTGCACAGCAGATTTCCCACTGATAACGTTAGTGCACGTCACTCTGATTAGTGGAGTTACATCTTAACGAGGGGTATGTCTAAAGACGGCAGGCAAGGTAAGCATTTCATCAGCGTCATCCTTGGAAATTCCTTAGAAGCTTAGTGTTGGAGACGATAGCGGCTTCCCAGTGCATCAGTTCTGCTAAATGGAAACTGCTTTTCCTGGAATTCCCATCCACGTCTGCTTCTGGATTAGGGTTGGCCATTGTGATTGCCTTGCATGTGATTTGAAAGGCAGATGAGAGATGGCAGCCATGATGCTTGTGAGGGTGAGTTGAGGCCCTGGTTGCCATAGCAGATTATGCTTGCTGTTGCTGTCTACATCTAATCTTGTTGGCAGTGGGGCTGCAGCTGGGCCTGTGGCCCCTTCAACTTCACCCAGATCTCCATTAGCTTCCCTCAGTCCTGGACCAAATGATCCACAGTGAAAGGCACCACCTGCTTCTACGGATCCCCAGCCTCAAGTCTAGAGATGGTAAGAGATAGATAACAGGTTCCATCTTGTTCTTTGGGTTCCTGTTTACCCTTGTAGGTTCCAGATTATCCTTGCCCTCCCTCACTTCACATCCAGTTTTCCTTCTCACTGCCAGTCTTCCTGACCTACAGCAACTTCAGACCCGTTTCCCGATGCCTGGACAACAGCTTTCCATAAACCTTTTACCAGCTTCCATAATTGTATAAGGTCTAATGCTTATGTTCCTTATTCTGTCTCACAGATGGTGGTTCTGCTCATATGCCTGCATCCTATCCAATACAGAGACTAACATACATCTTTTATTTAATCCACTAATAGGATTTCCCTTTTTCCTCCACGTCCTTGACCTCCATCGCATTGGGCATCTGGTGAAGTAGTTGGCTTAAATATAAGAACTATGTTGTTTTAAAAAATACATATCTTTAAAGCCTAGATTCATATTCTGTGCAGTCAGATGCACACTGAGTTCATTTCATTTCTTCATTTCGAATCTGCCTGCAATGAAGGAGACCCGGGTTTGATACCTGGGTTGGGAAGATCCCCTGGAGAAAGGAATGGAAACCCATTCCAGTATTCTTGCTTGAAGAATTCCATGGACAGAGGAGTCTAGCAGGCTACGGTCCATGGGATCGCAAAAGAGTTGGACATGACTGAACGACTGACACAGATGCACCCACAGTGAGAGACACGTACAAGCCCAGGAAAAACCAGACTCCTGTTGCCCTTCTTGGTCTCACTGCAGAGAATGGTTCATTGAGCTGGAAGAGTGTGCAAAATCAGCTGTACCTACGTAAGTTGTTTCTCCCTCTTTCCCTTTATCTATGTGGTTTCCTTTATTGCATGTGGTTGAACTTCAATCAGTTAAACACGGATATAAGGCAATTCCACTGTAAGCATACTGGCTTCTGCATCAGATGTTTTCTTCATTTCATTTCTAGTTTTAGTATGGATGACTTGTTTTTTTGCCCTCAGTTATTTCACCCTTGGGCACACTTGCTCCACAGAAAACTGCATTCCACTCTTTTCTTCAGTCTCCTCAGTCCCCCTTTCATCTTTTTTTGCTCAACATCTACAATTTGAGATTTGTGTGATTGCTGTTTCAAAGTTGAAAACTGAGCAAATTATAGCTGTGGATTTTGTTCCTGAAGTGACATGAGCATGTCCAGGCCATTTGCAGACTTCATGGGAAAGACTGGCAATCCTAAAAGTATTATAGAAGGATCATGATTTATCCTATTGTTTAGTAAGAAGAGCAGAGTTTCTTGGGAAGAGGATGTATTTCCATATTGTCACTTAAGAATTGTGTAAATCTTATAATGGGCTGTGAGTTTTAATTAACAAACTGCTTCCATTCAGGTTGGAATTCCTGATTTATTGAGGTTCTGTTTCACCTGCATTCCACTTAACTAAACCCATAAGCTTCAAGCTTGATTTACTGTCTCGTTTCCACTGAAAACACACTTCTCTTACAATATTTATAACTTTCTTAATAGGATAGTTATTGAAAAACAAGCCTTTGTTCACTCTGATGATACTCAAAAATTATAAAAATTCAAAATCTTTTTTTCATCTCCTCATTTCTCTGCATGAAAGCCCACAGAGGTTCCCCATTGCCTAGAAGAGAACGTCTCAAATGTTTTTCACCTGATACATGTGCCAGCAATTTCCACTTGGCAGACAAACTCCCACAGAGCCTCTGGTCCCGAGGAGGTATACTCTCTGGATTATGTTTGTAACCCATATCCCTCTGGCCTCACCAGTGTAAATGGGGTCATGGTTTAACCTAGTGCCTCCTGATTGATAGTCTCCACCTGTGTGAGGGCAGGTTGCCCTTCTCAGGTTCCTTCTAATTTCTTCCAGGGGGTCTTCAGGAGTGCTTTACATGGGCTCCCAGCCCTCTGCTTGTCCTCTGCTGTCCTTCAGTTGCAACCCGTTTATCCCTGTCCTGGACACGGATTGATGCCACCCCTGCCATGCTGACTTCAAGGTGAGTTACTCCTTTATTACCAGATGAAGCACCGACACAGACCTTTTACTTAATTCCTCCCAGTTACACTGAAACCAGATTTCTGCTTGTTTTTTTTTTTTTTTTTTAATTGGAGGATAATTGTTTCACAATGTTGTGTTGGTTCCCACTGTATGGCAATGTGGATCAGCCATAAGTGGACATACACCCTTCTCTCTTGAATGTCCCTCCCACCCCACCCAACCTACCCCTCTAGGTTGTCACAGAGCACCGGGTTGAGCTCCTTGTGTTATCAACTCCCCACTAGCTATCCACTTGACATATGGTTAATGTAAATGTTTCAATGCTCTTCTCTCAGTTCGTCCCACTGTCGCCTTCCCTGTTGTGTCGACAAGTCTGTTCTCCATGTCTGTGCCTCCATTCCTTCCCTGAAAGTAGGTTCACCAATACCATTTTCCTAGATTCCATAGATGATATTGTTAATAGATGATATTGTTTTCTCTTCCTCACTTGCTTCACTCTGTATAACAGGCTCTAGTTTCATCTACCTTGGTTCAACTGACTCAAATTTGTTCCTTTTTAAGGTTGAGTAATATTCTATTGTGTATATGTACCACAACTTCTTTATTCATTCACCTATACATGGATATTTAGGTTGCTTCCATGTCCTGGCTATTTTAAGTAGGACTGCAATGAACACTGGGGTACATGTGTCTTTTGAATTATGGTTTTCTCAGGGTATATGCCCAGTAGTGGGATTTCTGGGAAACCAGGTTTTGATGTTAACCACAACTTTTACTAGAAGCCCAGGAAATAGGAAATGAAAGCAAAGAAATTTTATTAAATATAGAGGCTCTTGGAGCCATCTATTGCAGCCCACCATCATTTGGGGATGTCTTACTTAATGATTCCTTGGCTGTAGGGTTTCTTTTCCAACCAGCTGCCGGCCAGCTACCCTGCCAAGGATGCCAGCTGCCTTCACTCCCATGCAGTCTGGATATTCGGGTCTCCACGCCTGAGAGTAAAGCCCTAAGAAGGAGTTTCCCCCTCATCCCCAACTTAAGGTCTGCCTTCCCTGTTATCACTCTCAGTCCCTGGATCTCCTTTTTCCCGGGGCGACTGAGTGGGAACGTCCTCTGCTAACAGGAGAGACCTCAGTGCCTACCACAGCTGGAGCTCTGCCTTCAAGGAAACCATAGCAGAACCCAACTGTCCCGCTTTGAGCAACACACACAAAGAGTTTATGTTTCCTTATGTTTTCCTTATGTTTCTATCTTCTGAATCATAGAGAAAAGAACAGTTTCCTCTTTTCTAATTTCTCAAAGTTTGTGTTGAGTAGTTTTAAACATGAGGTAAGTTGAATTGCACCAAACCTCATCAAGCTTCTCTTCATGCTTTTCCCATTATGAAGGAAAAATCGGGCCGACGTGTTTTTCCCATGGTCTCAGCTTCTAATGTTCTACTAGCAACTCCTCAGTCACAAGCCTACATGTCACTGTAAGACAAATAGCTTCTTGATTTTATTTGAAAACTTTTTTTTTTTTTTTTACTGAAATATAGTCTATTTACAACGCTGCATTAGTTTCAGGTCTATAGCAAAGCGATTCAGCCATATAGATATATGTATACCTACTATAAATATATTATTTTCAAGACTCTTTTCCATTATTGGTTCTTATAAGATATTGAATATAGTTCCTTGTGCTATATAAGAAATCCTTGTTTATCCACTGTATATATAGTAATGTGTATATATTCTTGTTGTTTATCCATTGCATATATAGTAATGTGTATATATTAATCCCAAACTCCTAATTTATCCCTCCTCCACTTCCCCTTTGGTAACCATAAGTTTGTTTTCTAAATCTGTGAGTCTATTTCTGTTTTGTAAATAAGTTCATTTATAACATTTTTTAAGATTTCACATATAAGTGATATCATATATTTGTCTGTCTGACTTCACTTAGTGTAATAATCTCTGTCCATTTATTTTGCTGCAAATGGCATTATTACATTCCTTTTTATGGCTGAATAATATTCTATTGTATATATATCACATCTTTACTCATTCATTTGTCAATGGACACTTATTTTGCTTCCACATCTTGGCTATTTTAAACAGTGCAAGCAGCTTTTTCTTTAGATTGCAAAGTACAGTCTAGACCCATACTTAGAAGGAAACCCATCTCCAGAGGAAGTAATGTGCAGAATATAAATTTACTTTAAACATATAAAATCTTTTACTTAGACCCACAGCTTCTCAATGTTTGCATGTCATTTTCATAATAAAATAGCTCATTGATGTGTCAGTCAGTACAGACTAGGTTATGCTGTAATAACAGACAGTCCTGAAATACTGACTTAAAGATTTATTTCTCACTGATGCTACATATCTGCCTGAGGTTGGCATGGAAGCTTTTTTGTTGTGATTATTCAGGGATCTTGGAGGGAGTCATTTTCTTCTCAAACATTACCAGTCCCTCAATGCCCCAGGGCAAGAGGTTCTTGCACTGCCTATTTATTAATAAGTACTCCAACTTAGTTACACGTCCCCCACTCAAACACAAGGAAGCTCCATCCTACAATGACCCTATTCTTTTCCTGACATTTGAAGCAATACACTCAGCTGTTTTAACATCTCAAAGTCACATAATAGTTCCAAATAAAGCCCAGATGTTGTACTAAAACAGAGCTCTACATGTGCAACTAATTTTAATCTTAATAATAATTGTATGAAGGAGGTACTATCATTAGCACCATTTTATAGATGAAGAAACTGAGATCCAGAGAGGATGAATAACTTATTGTGGTCATACAGCTGTAATGGTAGTGCTGGGATAGATAGTTTGCTTCATGGGCCATACTCTTAACTACTACACATCCAATTCAACTTTCCTCAACTGAGCTTATCATCTGCCTACCACGTTCCCATAATCCTGCATTTATTCTTTTTGAATTTTCCTAATTTAGGTAAACGGCACACTACCAGCGGTCTTGTTGTAAATGTCACCAATCTGGGACTTGTCCTTGGTTCCTTTCTTTCTGTCAAGTTCCATGTCTAGTTCAAACTAGCTCTCAAGGAAGGCTGATCTTTGCCACCCTCTTCTCTCTTCCTAGTACTGCAGTCCTTCTCTCAGTGATCTCTGGCATGCTGCCCCTATGGTCTATTCTCCACCAAGCGATCAGAATGAATTTTTAAGAATCTATATCTGAAGAACTTGATGTGTTATTCCTTTGCTAAAAATGCTACAACAATTTCCCAAGACATAAGGTATGATGTTTTATTATTGTTCCTTCTGCTGCTGAAACAGCGCCTTCCCCAACACACACACAGTCACACACACACACTTAGCTAATTACTGCAAATTTCAGCTTAACTGTAACTTCTTTACAAAGGCCTCCTTTTTAAATTGAAGTATAATTAGTATAATGTTGTATTAGTTTCTGGTGTACAGCAAAGTGATTCAGTCATATATGTGTGCGTGCGTGCTTAGTTGCTTAGTTGTGTCCAACTCTTTGTGACCCCATGGAGGACTGTAGCCTGCCAGGTTCCTCTGTCTGTGGGATTCTCCAGGCAAGAATACTGGGGTGGGCCATGCCCTTCTCTAGGTGATCTTCCCAACCCAGCGACAGAACCTCGGTATCCCACATTGTAGGCAGATTCTTTACTGTCTTAACCACCAGGGAAACTCAAAAATACTGGAGTGGGTAGCCTATCCATTCTCCAGGGGATCTTCCCAACCCAGGAATCAAAGCAGGGTCTCCTGCACTGCAGGCAGATTCTTTACCAGCTGAGCTACCATATATACATATGTATATATACTCTTTCTCCAATTCTTTTCCATTACAGTTTATTAAAGGATATTGAATATAGCTCCCTGTGCTACACAGTAGGTCCTTTTTAAAATCTATTTTATATACAATAGTGCATATAGGTTAATCCCAAACTCCTAATTTATCCCCACCTTGCCCCTTTGGTAATCATAAGTTTGTTTTCTATGTCTGTGAGTCTATTTCCGTTTTATAGATAAGGTCATTTGTATCATTTTTTTTTTTTTTTTTTTTTTTTATTAATTTAGGTGAAGAAAAGGGATCTGATTGGTATGACTTTTACAGAACCCCTACTGTGAATTTTTGCTTTCTGAGCCTCCCAAGCTGCCACTTAAAGAACAGGATGCCCAGTCTGGGGTAGGAAGCAATGTAACCTCATTAGGTTGTCTCATCCAGACTTTTAATTTTTCTGCATTTTCAAAAATTATATGAGGATTTAGTCATTTCTAGTTTTCTCACGCTCCTCCCATCCTCCAGAATGCCTTGTAGATAACTGAGGCATGTTCTAGTTTTATAACTGCAAGTGGTACCCTGGACAAAATCTTTATAAGCTTTAGGACAACCGACTCTGGATTCATTTTGATATTTTGCAAAACTAATACAATTATGTAAAGTTTCAAAATAAAATAAAATTAAAAAAAAAAGAATCCCATATAGCTGTTTACTACTCTTCTGGGCCTCCTGTTTCTTCCTTCCACATCAGTTTGCAAATTATTTCCAGTGAAGGAGGTAGAAGGAGAGCCAGCATCCAGCTGGCTTTCTCACAGTCGTCAGTTATCAATATACCATCAGCTCCATCTCTTCCCAATGCCTCCAAAAAACCCACAAAAAAAACTTCTTTTTAAAAATTATTTTTAGAGCATTTCAAAAGCTGCAGATCATTTTAGACATTGGCCTGTTATATACTGCTTTTCTGATTCATGTCATCATTTGTTCAAATTCTTTATTTTTCCCATTACCAGCTCATTGCAGGTCTTTTTGTGTGTTTGTTTGTTTATAGATACATAATTAGGTCTCTTGCAAGAATTTAATTTATAAGAGCCATTTATAAGACTCCATTCTTGAGTCACCTTTTTCCTACAGTCCCTGGCCACGGAATTTTATGCATCATTTCCAGCAAACTTAAACCTTACTGTGGTCTAGGTCTATGGTTTTTACAATGCCCCTTAGAATTCATGAAGAAAACAGTCAGCTGATACAGAGTAGGAAACAGGAAGATGTCTAGCAAAAGTACCTTGTTCCCTTAATTTGGTATCTGTGTTTAAGTAAAATATACACACAGTTTTAATACCTATATTGTGTGATTTCATTTTATGAGAACTTGAAAAACCTAAATTGAAGTTGCACAACAAAAAAGGTTGAATAAACTCTCACTTTATGCAAAAAACTGAAATAAAAGAAATTCTCCCAAATTTTAAAATTTCATTAGGGACTGCCATTTTTAAAATGTCTATCAATAGATGGACGCTAATGAAGATGCAGTACATAAATACAATGGAGTATTACTCAGCCATAAAAAGAATGAAACAGAAGGGAACAGCTACCCACTCCAGTACTCTGGCCTGGAGAATTCCAAGGACTGTAGAGTCCATGGGGTCACAGAGAGTGGGACACGACTGAACAACTTCCAGTACTTTGGCCACCTCATGCAAAGAGTTGACTCATTGGAAAAGACTCTGATGCTGGGAGGGATTGGGGGCAGGAGGAAAAGGGGACGACAGAGGATGAGATGACTGGATGGCATCACTAACTCGATGGACATGAGTTTGAGCGAGCTCCAGGAGTTGGTAATGGACGAGGAGGCCCGGCGTCCTGCAGTCCGTGGGGTCACAAACAATCGGACACGACTGAGTGACTGAACTGAACTGAACTGAAAGGCCTTGCAGAACAGGAAGTGTGGGATGTTCCCACACATTACTATCAGTCTAGGATAGACCAATTATTTTAAAATAAGCAAGCATTAAAGGACATAAATAGCATATAATGTTGAGTTAAAAACTATATACATTCACAGGCTATCTAAAACCATCCTTTTTAAGCATGAACTCTATTCAAAAGAATAACAATTTGAGAAATATTGAATACACCCTGTACACAATAAATGATACAGAATATAGTCTCTGAGGATGATAAACAAAGTAAGATTAATATTAAAAAATTATCAACATTGTAAAAACTAGACATTAAAGAGCAATCTCCTTTCTCATTTCCCCAAACCAGTAGTATAAAACAAAACCAAATAAATAATTATAAACTTTTCTGGAGATAATAAAATTGAGACTTACCTCATTTTGTGATATTCCACCAGATGTAAGTTGAGGAACAAATTCAAAACATAACATTTCACATTTAAAATGTAAAAACACATAATAGACCTGATTTAACTGCTACCCATAATTTGCCTACCTCTGTTCTAAGAGGGTGTTGAGGCATATGAAAATTTTAATAGGTGATAACGTCCAATGAGCAAAACTTAAAAACATGCAGGAGATGAGACAGCTGAACTCTTCTGTCAACATTACCTTTTACATCACCTTTGTCTTTCAATCTTGAACACATATAAAGATAATGTATTACCCCCTTGCCAGACAAACCCAGCACAATTTCCCATCGGGCCTGTATAAGTCCTCAGATCCTCCTCAACCCACTTCTCAATGCAGCCAGAAGCAACTCGAATCGATAGAAGACATAAAACCTATTTGCCATCTCTGATCTTCTATACGCTAAGAGTACATTACCCAGAGTTTGATCCAGCGCTTTGGAGTCACAGAGTAGAGAGGAGCCAACCTTCCTTAACCCTAACTGTCGCAGCCTCCTCATCATGCACATGCATTCAGCTAACAAGCAGCTAAAACCTTGAAGCTGAATACCTCTGCATACCTGAATACCTCAACCTCTGCATACCAGTTGCTGTTAAGCCATACCTTATGGCATGGTTTAATGTTAAGCCTTATCTGTTAGATTGTAGTGTATATCTATACTTCTCTGTTAGATTGTAGTGTATATCTCCCAACTTCAACTCATTTAATAATGAATTAGCATGCCTTTGGATCTTTATGCTAATTCAGCAGGACTGAAGTAATGGTCTCAAATGGCATTGTTTAGAATACAATTTAAAGGTACCTTCTTGATAACCACAGCAACCATGTTTTAAACTCTTCTCTGCATCAAGAATTGAAAAATTTGAGCTAAGATTTATATTCACACTGTACACACTATCTACACAAAAATACATTTTTTGAGGGTGGAGTTTTTCCAAAACCGTATCATCGTTTTACTAAATTAAGAAAATAAAGATAACTTTAAGATTGTTCTAGTACCTTAGAGCCTTAAGGACTGACTCCAACAAGAAACTTTAGGCAAGTAGTGTAGTCCAGGAATTTCTCATTTTCCAAGTAAATCTCTCAGTCAAGAATTAGAGTACACTGCTGATCGCTGCCCTGATTTTCTGAGTTCTTCAGCATCCCATATGGTTCTGAGATGGGTTCCTCACCCAAACATTCACTGGCTCCAGGGTCTTCTTCAAAATGCCTGAAATCTCTCTTCCTCCTTTCTTTATGAAAATATTTTAGAGAATCACTCTTTGAACTGTTTTCTTCGCACTTTGTATACACAGATACACTTTTGATGTGTTAACTAGAAAATCTGACTCTATATCACTGAACAGTTGCATGACCATAGGCAGGTTATTTAACTTCACTGAGTTCAGCTTCTTCCCACCCATTTGAAGCTGTGCTCTCAGAGGAGATACAGAGATCCCACCTAGAGAAATGAAGATGAGCTGGAGGGAATTCTGGGAAGGGCTGACCTCCAGGACTTTCACAGCTGCTGCCACTGAATCCATACTCAAAGAACTGTATCATTTTTTTAGATTCCACATAAAAGTGATATTATATGATATTTGTGTTTATCTGACTTACTTCTTATAAGGAAAGAGCAAATTAGCCAAGATGGTGTTGTCAACCTCTCTCGCCCCATGCTCTCTTGCTCTATGTTTTGTTTAGTTCAGTTCAGTTGCTCAGTCGTGTCCGACTCTTTGCCACCCCATAGAATGCAGTATGCCAGGCTTCCCTGTTCATCAACAACACCCAGAATTACTCAAACTCATGTCCATTGAGTGGGTGATGCCATCCAATCATCTCATCCTCTGTTGTCCCCTTCTCCTCTAGCCTTCAATCTTTCCCAGCATCAGGGTCTTTTCAAATGAGTCAGTTCTTCGCATCAGGTGGCCAAAGTATTGGAGTTTCAGCTTTAGCATCATTCCTTCCAATGAATATTCACGACCAATTTCCTTTAGGATGAACTAATTGGATTTTCTTGCAGTCCAAGGGACTCTCAAGCGTCTTCTCCAACACCACAGTTCAAAAGCATCAATTCTTCAGTGCTCAGCCTTCTTCACAGTCCAACTCTCACATCCATACATGACCACAGGAAAAACCATAGCCTTGACTAGACAGACCTTTGTTGGCAAAGTAATGTCTCTGCTTTTGAATATGCTATCTAGGTTGGTCATAACTTTCCTTCCAAGGAGTAAGCGTCTTTTGATTTCATGGCTGAAGTCACAATCTGCAGTGATTTTGGAGCCCAAAAAATAAAGTCTGACACTGTTTCCACTGTTTCCCTATCTATTTCCCATGAAGTGATGGGACCACATGCCATGATCTTAGTTTTCTGAATGCTGAGCTTTAAGCCAACTTTTTCACTCTCCACTTTCACTTTCATCAAGAGGCTTTTTAGTTCCTCTTCACTTTCTGCCATAAGGGTGGTGTCATCTGCATATCTGAGGTGATTGATATTTCTCCCGGCAATCTTAATTCCAGCTTGTGCTTCTTCGAGCCCAGCGTTTCTCATGATGTACTCTGCATAGAAGTTAAATAAGCAGGGTGACAATATACAGCCTTGATGTACTCCTTTTCCTATTTGGAACCAGTTTGTTGTTCCATGTCCAGTTCTAACTGTTACTTTCTGACCTGCATACAGATTTCTCAAAAGGCAGGTCAGGTGGTCTGGTATTCCCATCTCTTTCAGAATTTTCCACAGTTTATTGTGATCCACACAGTCAAAGGCTTTGGCATAGTTGATAAAGCAAAAGTAGATGTTTTTCTGGAACTCTCTTGCTTTTTCGATGATCCAGCAGATGTTGGTAATTTGATCTCTGGTTCCTCTGCCTTTTCTAAAACCAGCTTGAACACCTGGAACTTCACAGTTGACATACTGTTGAAGCCTGGCTTGGAGAATTTTGAGCATCACTTTGCTAGTGTGTGAGATAAGTGCAATTGTATGGTAGTTTGAGTATTCTTGGGCATTGTCTTTCGGTGGGATTGGAATGAAAACTAATCTTTTTCAGTCCTGTGGCCACTGCTGAGTTTTCCAATTTTGCTGGCATATTGAGTGCAGCACTTTCATAGCATCATCTTTCAGGATTTGAAATAACTCAACTGGAATTCCATCACCTCCACTAGCTTTGTTCGCAGTGATGCTTCTTAATGCCCATTTAACTTCACATTCCAGGATGTCTGGCTCTAGGTGAGTGGTCACACCATTGTGATTATCTTGGTCATGAAGATCTTTTTTTTTTGTATAGTGCTTCTGTGTATTCTTGCCACCTTTTCTTAATATCTTCTGCTTCTGTTAGGCCCATACCATTTCTGGCCTTTATCGAGCCCATCTTTGTATGAAATGTTCCCCTGGCATCTCTAATTTTCTTGAAAAGACCTATAGCCTTTCCCTTTCTATTGTTTTCCTCTATTTCTTTGCACTGATCATCGAGAAAGGCTTTCTCATCTCTCCTTGCTATTCTTTGGAACACTGCATTCAAATGGGTATATCTTTCCTTTTCTTCTTTGCCTTAGTTTTCTTTTCTCAGCTATTTGTAAGGCCTCCTCAGACAACCATTTTGCCTTTTTGCATTTCTTTTTCTTGGGGATGGTCTTGATCACTGCCTCCTGTACAATGTCACAAACCTCTGTCCATAGTTCTTCAGGCACTCTATCAGATGTAATCCCTTGAATCTATTTGTCACTTCCACTGTATAATTGTAAGGAATTTGATTTAGGTCATACCTCAATGGTCTAGCAGTTTTCCCTACTTTCTTCAATTTAAGTCCAAATTTGGCAATAAGGAGTTCATGATCTGAGCCACAGTCAGCTCCCTGTCTTGTTTTTGCTGACTGTATAGAGCTTCTCCATCATGGCTGCAAAGAATATAATCAATCTGATTTCGGTGTTGACCATCTGGTGATGTCCGTGTGTAGGGTCTTCTCTTGTGTTGTTGAAGAGGGTGTTTGCTATGACCAGTGCATTCTCTTAGCAAAACTCTATTAGCCTCTGCCCTGCTTCATTCTGTATTCCAAGGCTAAATTTGCCTGTTACTCCAGGTATTTCTTGACTTCCTACTTTTGTATTTCAGTCCCCTATAATGAAAAGGACATTTTTTTTTGGGGGGGGGTATTAGTTCTAGAAAGTCTTGTAGGTTCAACTTCAACTTCTTCAGCATTACTGGTCAGGGCATAGACTTGGATTACTGTGATGATGAATGGTTTGCCTTGGAAACAAACACAGATCATTCTGTCGTTTTTGAGATTGCATCCAAGTACTTCACGTCAGACTCTCTTGTTGACTATGATGGCTACTCCATTCCTTCTAAGGGATTCTCACAGTAGTAGATAGAATGGTCATCTGAGTTAAATTCATCCATTCCAATCCATTTTAGTTCCCCGATTCCTAAAATGTTAATGTTCACTCTTGCCATCTCCTGTTGACCACTTCCAATTTGCCTTGATCCATGGACCTAACATTCCAGGTTCCTATGCAATGTTGCTCTTTACAGCATTGAACTTTAGTCCATCACCAGTCACATCCACAACTGGGTGTTGTTTTTGCTTTGGCTCCATCTCTTCATTCTTTCTGGAGTTATTTCTCCACTCTTCTCCAGTAGCATATTGGGCACCGACCAACCTGGTGAGTTCATCTTTCAGTGTCCTATCTTTTGTGTTTTGTAAATAATGACTATGTAACTGCTGAAATCTCTTATAGTACTGTGCATGCATGTCACAAGGTACTTGCCTGATTACAGTCTACTTTTATTCTGTAAGCACATATAAGCTCCATCTGAAAAAGCCTTTGGGGCTCTGTTATGGCTGCATTATTGTTGAATTTTGGTGGTAAGGTGGTATGGGTGTGCTACGGCTGTGTCTGCTGGGTCAACAACAAGAGGAGAGAATGCATCGTGTCTGCTGTTATGGCTGTCATGCCAATCAGGAGAGAATAGATGTGTTTGCAGTTCCTAGGACTCCTTGAGTTTTCCTCCAGGTTCCCTTCTTATGCCTTGCCTACCCTGGGTTCAGTGAACAGTGAGAAACAGCAAGACTATTGGCATCAATTCAGTTCAGTTCAGTCGCTCAGTTGTGTCTGACTCTTTGCGACCCCATGAATCACAGCATGTCAGGCCTCCCTGTCCATCACCATCTCCTGGAGTTCACTCAGACTCACATCCATTGAGTCAGTGATGCCATCCAGCCATCTCATCCTCTGTCGTCCCCTTCTCCTCCTGCCCCTGATCCCTCCCAGCATCAGGGTCTTTTCCAGTGAGTCAATTCTTCGCATGAGGTGGCCAAAGTACTGGAGTTTCAGCTTTAGCATCATTCCTTCCAGAGAAATCCCAGGGCTGCTCTCCTTCAGAATGGACTGGTTGGATCTCCTAGGCATAGTTGGCAGAATTAGCACTTCTCTTAGTATGATAATCTCTAGGTCCATTCATGTCGATGCAAATGACATTCTGTCTTTCTTTTTTTATGGCTGGGTAATATTTCATTGCATATATATATACCACATTTTTTTCCATTTATCTACTGATGGACATTTAGGTTGCTTCAGTGTCTTGGCTATTGTGTATACTGCTGCTATGAACATGGGTGCATGTATCTGTTTGAACTCGAGTTTTGCCTGGTTGTATGCCCAGGAATGGGATTGCTGGATCATATGGCATCTCTATTTTTAGTTTTTTAAGGAATCTCTATACTGTTTTCCACAGTGACTGTGCCAATTTATATTCCCACCAACACTGTAGGATTCTCTTTTCTCTACACTGTCTCCAACATTTGTTATTTATAGACTTTTTAATGATGGCCATCCTGACTGGTGTGAGGTGATAACCTCATTGTAAACTTGATTTGCATTTCTTTAACAATTAGAGATGTTGAGCATCTTTTCATGTGCCTGTCATTATCTTTTTTGTCTTCTTTGGAGAAATGTCTTTTGAGGTCTTCTGCCCTTTTATTGATTGGATTAATTTGGTTTTATGTTATTGAATTGTATGAACTGTTTGTATATTTTGAAAAGTAATCTCTTGTTGGTTGTATCAATTGTAAATATTTTCCCCAGTTCATAGGTTGTGCTTTCTTTTTGTTTATGGTTTTCTTTGCTATGCAAAAGCTTTTTAGTTTGATTGGGTCCCACTTGTTTATTTTTGCTTTTATTTCTATTGCCTTGAGAGACTGATCTAGGTAAGCATTGCTACAATTTATGTCAGAGAATTGTTTTGCCTAGGTTCTCTTCTAGGAGTTTTATGGTATCATGTCTTATATGTAAGTCTTTAAGCCATTTTGAGTTTATTTTTGTGCATGATGTAAGGGAGTATTCTAACTTTATTGATTTACATACGGATGTCCAGCTTTCCTAACACCACTTGCTGAAGAGACTTTCTTTTCTGCATTGTATATTCTTGTCAGATACCTACCCTTTTTAATGCTTCTGCACCGTGATGTTCTTCTTTCTAAACAGGTCTCAAGCATACATATATTGACTTATTCAGTGCTTATTTTCATCACTAGAAAATAAACTTCATGATGGTAGGGTGAATGTTTGTTTGCTGTATCTGTGGCAACTTAACACAGTGCTGGCAAACAGCAAAGAATTCAATGTGTATTTATTGAATGAGTGGATGAATGCATATTACTAGCAACAAATTGCTTGCAATTCACTTCAGAGTAGATGCTAACACTGCAGTGGAGAACCTCTGGCTGGGCATTGCTGAACTTCTTTTGCTTGCAAAATATATAATGCAGTGGGAGAAGTCTGGTTCTGATCTTAGATCTGAGTTCAGACAGCAAGTTACCATTGACATGGGTGACTGCAGGAAAGTTGTTTAAATGCTGTGTTAATACTTTCATCAGGAAACTGAGAAGAATGACCTCAAAGAATTGGCCTGGAAATTTAGCCATGTAATGTTGGTTCTCTTCCTTAGACTATTGGCCTAGAATCTCTCTGCAGCAATTCACTCCTTGCACTTTTCTAACGTCATCTTTTGCTGAAGACCTGAAAATGATAGTTCAATCTGTGTCCCTCTGCCTACCAGAAACATCATCCCTGTTATTTCTTGCCAATATTTGTCCATTCTTTGAAAATCCAGTTCAGAACTCACCTTTTAAAATAAAATTTCTAATATGCTTCTTTCTTCTTCTTCAGCATTTCAAGAGAAATTTGTGCTTGATCATACCTAGTGTTATGAATATTTCCAGTTGATTACCTGGATAGATTGCAACTCCCTGGTGGTGGCTTCTTTGCTTTGTATGCTACGAAGTGCTTTGTATGAAGCAGACAAGCAAAATGTTGATCCATTATTGTTTAATTAATTCATCTAGGAAGTAGGAGTTGTTCTAATCATATTTGTTTCAGGCCAAGTAAGTTGTAAGTTTCAGCCAGAACCATCTTAAACAGAAGAGAAGGGGCTTGTGTTGACAGGTTATGATGCAGTGACTTTTAGTCTTTATCTTCTTTGACATACATACTAACCCTGGGGTGTTTTTTTTTAAAAAGCTCAGATTTCTCAAAGAAGTTTTTCCAGTGAGACAGAATAATCAATCTTCTTTAGTCCATGTGTTAAAGCTGAACATACTTTAAAAAAAAAAAAAAAACTTTGAAAAATACAAACTAATAGCAGGAAAAAAAGAAAAAAAACTCAACAAAAAAATAAATGAATGGGAATAATCCTGTATCTGTAAAATAAATTGACTCTGCAGTTAACCCTCCCCCCGGCCCCCCAAAAAATCCTCCAAGTCAGATTACTGTACTGGTGAATACTACTTAACATATTCTGCTCAAAAGTCTTCTGGAAAGTTGGAGAGGAGCTAATACTTCTCAACACATTTGTGAAACCAGCATTATCTTGATAGTGCTCCAATATTCCTCACAAACACACACATCTGAAAGACCTTAACAAAGTAGTCACAAGTTGAGTCCAGCAATATAGAAAAAGACTAATAAAACCTAATCAACTGAGGTTTATCCCACAAAGGTAAGGCTGGTCCAACATTTGAAAAATCAATGTAATTCGTTACATGGACAGTCTAAAAGAGAAAAATCTTATTATCATTTCAATAGATGTAAATAAGATTGATAAAATTCAAGATCTATTCATCAAATAAATAAATAAATAAACTCTTAGCAATCTGGGAATAGAAGGGAATGCCCCAGCCTGATAGAATACATCTACCAAAGAAATCTACAAAAAAAAAAAAAAAAAAAAAACACTTAATGGTGATTAACTTTTAGATCTTCCCACTAAGATCAGAAACAAGAAAGAATTTCCATTGCACTGGAGTTCTAAAAAAGTATAATAAGGCAAGAAAAGTAAATAAAAGATGTGTGTTTTGGAAAGGAAAAATTAACACTGTTTATACTCTCAGATGACATGATTGTATACATAAAAGATCCCAAAGAATCTAATTAAAAGCTATTAGATCTTATAAGCAAATTTAGTGAATTCTCAGGATACAAGAGCAATACATTTAAAAACCCAGCTGTATTTCTATACACTAGGAAGGAACAATTGGAAACAGAAGTTTTTTGAAAGTACATTCAATTTACATGTGAAATAAGTACATTTAAAATAACATCCAGTACAGAGAATACTTAAACCTAACAGCAGACATAGAGAATAGACTTGTGAATACAGTGGGGGAAGGAGAAAGTGGGATGGACTGAGAGAGAAGCGTTGGCATGTATACACTACCATGTGTGAAATAGATGGCTAGTGGGAAGCTGCCGTGTAGCACAGGGAGTTCAGCTCAGTGCTCTGTGATGACCTAGAAGGGTGGGAGGCAGGCTCAAGAAGGAGGGGATATATGTATACATATAGCTGATTCTCATTGTTATACGGCAGAAACTAACACAACATTGTAGAGAAATTATACTCCAATCAAAAATAAATTTAAAAAGACAAACCTAACAAAATACATGCAAAATTTGTATGCTAAAGCCTAAAAATCATTGATGACAAAAACAATAAAAATCTAAATAAAGTGCTGTCCTATGGATCAGAAAACTCAGTTTTGTCAAAATGTCAATTTCTCCCAAATTGTTACATAAGCTAAGTATGCTGCTACTGCTAAGTCGCTTCAGTCGCGTCCAACTCGGTGCGGCCCCATAGACGGCAGCCCACCAGGCTCCCCATCCCTGGGATTCTCCAGGCAAGAACACTGGAGTGGGTTGCCATTTCCTTCTCCAATGCATGAAAGTGAAAGTGAAGTCGCTCAGTTGTGGTCGACTCTTAGTGACCCCATGGACTGCAGCCTACCAGGCGCCTCCATCCATGGGATTTTCCAGGCAAGAGTACTGGAGTGGGTTGCCATTGCCTTCTCCAAGCTAAGTATAATTCCAATCAAAATCCCAGGAGACTTTTTGTGGAAAGTAATCAACTGATCCTAAAAATTATATGGAAGGGCAAAGGATCTACAATAGCCAAAACAATTTTGAAAAAGAAAAAAAGTTGAGGGACTAACTGTACCTGATTTTAAGACTTACTATAAAGCTACAGTCGGAGAAGGCAAGTCTGGGGTCACACAGAGTCGGACACGACTGAAGCGACTTAGCAGCAGCAGAAGCAGCATAAAGCTACAGTAACCAGGACAGCATGGTATTGGCAAAAGGATAGGCATGTAAAGCCTATAGAGAGTAGAGTAGACAGCACAGAAACAGACATAAATATTAACTGATTTTCAGCAAATATGCCAAGGCAATACAATAGAAAGGATGGCATTTTCAGTGAATGGTGCTGGGATATTTGAACATCCATTTGTAAAATATGTCATCCATATTGATAGTGCCTCATATTTTATTCAAATGTTACCTAGAAATGGATCAAAAACCTAAATTTAAGCTTAAAACTATAAAATCTCTAGAATAAAACACAGGGGAAAATTCTTCATGACACTCACTTAGGCAAAGATTTCTTAGAAAGGGACACCAAAAAATCCATTTAAAAAGTTGATAAACTAGATTTTATCAAAATTTAAAACTTCTGTTCTTAAAATGACATCACGAGGAGAGAAAAAGGACAAACCGCGGGACAGGTAGAGGACTGGTAACCAGAATACACAGGGCTCTCAAAACTCAAGGAAACCAACAAACCATTACTGTGGGCAAAAGGTTTGAGGAGATACATCATCAAAGAAGAGGTACACACAGCAAATAAGCGCATGAAAAGATGTCAGTGTCATTAGGTGGCAGTATCATTAGTGGGTGGAGAAATGTAGTTTAGAAGCACAGTGTGATACCACTGCACATCTGTTATAATGGCTCCAATAACGGCAAACTGAAAACGCAAAATGCTGGTGAAGGTACTGAGTAACTGGAACTCTCGTGCATACGCTGGTGGAAACGCAAAATGTACAGCCTCTTAGGGGAAGAGTTTGACAGTTTCATATAGATCCACAGAGAAACCTTTTCTCTTTTTAAAACAGTTTTATTCATAATAACCCAAGCTAAAAACAACCAAACAGCCAACTACTGTACGGGTAAATGAATTTTGGTACAGTCTTATAATTATAATGGAATATTATTCAGTAATAATGAGGAAGGAACTGATAATACACACAACATTACTGAACTATGTATTTTTTATTATTTTTGACTGTGCTGGGTCTCCATTGCTGCACACGTTTTCTCTAGTTGCAGGGTGCAGGCTTCTCGGTGTGGTGGCTTCTCTTGTCGTGGAGCACAGACCCTAAGGGCACATGGGCTCCAGTAGTTGTGGCTGGTGGGCCCTGTAGTGGCTGTTCCCAGGCTCCAAGATGAGGGCTCAATAGTTGTGACACACGGGCTTAGTTGCTCCCATGGCATGTAGGATCTTCCCCAACCAGGAATGTGATCAGTGTCCCTTGCATTGCAAGGCAGATTCTTAACTACTGGACCACCAGGAAAGCCCAACATTATTGAATTTAAAAGCAATTTGATAAGTAAAAGAAGTCAGACTCAAAAGGTTTCAAATTGAATGATTCCATTTATCAATATGTGACATTCTGGAAAAGGCAGAAATACAAATTAGATCTTTGGTTCCCAGGGGCTAGGGTAGGACTAGGGATTGATTGCA
Source organism: Bos mutus (assembly GCF_027580195.1). NCBI lineage: Eukaryota > Metazoa > Chordata > Mammalia > Artiodactyla > Bovidae > Bos > Bos mutus. The sequence goes on along the minus strand of NC_091621.1, from coordinate 37,721,398 downwards.
AAGGAGCATGAAGGATCTTTTTAAGATGATGAAAGTATTCTCTACCTTGATTGCAGGATTGGTTACATGATTGTATAAACTCTCAAAATACAGAGTACCTTCTGAAAGATGAATAGTATTGTCTGTTAATTAGACACCAATTAAAAAAAAAAAACATTTTACAGGCTTCGTAAAGAAAGCCAATGTGAACGAAATGATTAGAGAATCAAAACCAGCTCAGTGTGACCATTCCAATGTCTCTTCTGCTCCAGTTGCTGCTCTAAACACCTTCCTGCCTGGAGCTGGGCTTATGGTCACGAGCAGGTGGATTCAGGAGGGAAGGAGGAAACTCTGCTTTCTGAGCATTAGCTCAACACTGTTTGGCTGGGAATGCCTTGCTTCATCCAGGGAAGACAGCACCAAAATTTTAAAAAGTCCCAAATAAACAAAAAGCCAACCCCAAACCCGGCCAAACACAAAACAACTACTCTGCTTAAAAATAGTAATTAAAAAGAGAAATTTTCATCACATTTAGAGGGATCTGTCTGACTTTAATAGTTTTTAATTAACCCAGTTTGCTAATGAGTTAAAGCCATCTTCAGAAGGGATGTTTCTCTTTTTCAATTTTCACATTTCATTAAACCCATAAATTCTGCATCTTGGATGTTTTCTTCCCCACCTCTCAATGTGTGCATTTCAAAAGAAATAGTCTCATCCTTGAGGTACGAGGAAAACTTCCAGCATGTCTTGCCAAAAAACCCATTTGTTGGGGTAGAGAGCAATTGCACAACAATGAAAAATTGTGAGGTAGTACTCAAGAGATTTTTGCAGCTCGCCAAACTAGTGCAACAGCTGCAAAGGCATTCTAAGTAAAAGAGTGCACGTCAAATAGTATCCTGAATTTTACATTTTGGAAGACTTAGTCTTTTTCCCCTCTAACAGTCTCAGTACAAGATCTCATCAAGCATACTGCATATACATATTGCCAAACACATCTGAAAATTCAAAGAACAGCACCAAGGTGTTTTATTTCAGATGTTGGGCCCCACCATTTCCCATAACAGTTGATTATTTTCCCTTCTGTGCTTGAGGAACTGAGTGGAAATTTGGGTGATTCCCATGCCTTAGGATCTGGCATAAAAATATATGACAGCCATATTTCTGAGAAGTTTTTTTTTTTATTATTTTCACAATTAGTAACTTTTTTTTCCCTGTTGTCAAGTCTTGTTTCCCATACTTTGACAGAGAAATACAATTGTTCTATTTAGAAGGGTACAGAAAATTGGTATAATCAGATCTCCCCAAAAGTCCTTGCTGGTTTCCAACAAATCACACCTTACCTGTACCAGATCCATTATTTTCTTATTTTTGTGAGATTAGTATGATAGTATTTAATTGCATGAAAGTTCTGGGAGATATGTGATTGTATGAAAAATAAGTCTTGAAAATAGCTACTGGACAGAATTACTGCCAGACACCCCACAGAGACTGAGCTAGAACTGTGTTGGAGTGTCTCCTGTGGAGGTAAGGGTCAGCAGTGGGCTGCCACAGGTGCAGGGGCTCTTGGTACAGCAGACCTGGGTATGACATAAGCCCTCTTGGAGGAGGTCGCCATTAACCCCACCACAGAACTGACAGAACTTATATTGGACTGGGGAAACAGACTCTTGGAGGACACAAACAAAACCTTGTGTGCACCAGGACCCAGGAGAAAGGAGCAGTGACCCCAAATGTGACTGACCCAGACTTGCCTGTGAGTGTTCAGGAGTGTTCAGCAGAGGCATGGGTCGGCAGTGGCCTGCTACAGGGTTGGGGGCACTCAGAGTAGCAGTGCATGCATGGGACCTTTGGAAGGAGGTCACCCTTATCTTCGTTACCTCCACCATAGTTTGGCCTCAGGTCAAAAAACAGGGAGGGAACACAGCACCAACCATCAACAGATAACTGGATTAAAGATTTACTGAGCATGACCCATCAACATCAGTTTCTTGCCTCAACTGCCAGGCACAGGAGAAGCTGTGCCACATCAGGAAATCTTGAAGGAAAGTTCCTCCAGCTTCCCCAGTGCCTGGCAGTTGAGGCAAGAAGCTGACATTGATGGGACTGAATTTTGTAGGACCTTCCCTTGGGAAGACCTTCCTAGGGCCGAGAGGAGCTACTCCACGTTCAGCGTCAGGAGGGGTGGTTGTGAGGTAAGGCGCAGCGGCTGCATTTTGTTGGAGCAGCCGTGAAGAGATACCCCACGTCCAAGGTAAGAGAAACCCGAGTAAGACAGTAGGTGTTGCGAGAGGCATCAGAGGGCAGACACACAAACCATTATCACAGAAAACTAGTCAATCTAATCACACGGACCACAGCATTGTCTAACTCAATGAAACTAAGCCATGCCCGTGGGGCCACCCAAGATGGGCGGGTCATGGTGAAGAGGCCTGACAGAATGTGGTCCACTGGAGAAGGGAATGGCAAACCACTTCAGTATTCTTGCCTTGAGAATCCCATCAGTATGAAAAGGCAAAATTATAGGATACTGAAAGAGGAACTCCCCAGGTTGGTAGGTGCCCAATATGCTACTGGAGAAATAACTCCAGAAAGAATGAAGGAATGGAGCCAAAGCAAAAACAATACCCAGTTGTGGATGGGACTGGTAATAGAAGCAAGGTCCGATGTTGTAAAGAACAATGTTGCATAGGAACCTGGAATGTTAGGTCCATGAATCAAGGCAAATTGGAAGTGGTCAAACAGGAGATAGCAAGAGTGAACGTCGACATTCTAGGAATCAGCGAACTAAAATGGACTGGAATGGGCGAATTTAACTCAGATGACCATTATATCTACTACTGTGGGCAGGAATCCCTTAAAAGAAATGGAGTAGCCATCATGGTCAACAAAAGAGTCTGAAATGCAGTACTTGGATGCAATCTCAAAAACGACAGAATGATCTCTGTTCATTTCCAAGGCAAACCATTCAATATCACAGTAATTCAAGTCTATGCCCCAACAAGTAATGCTGAAGACGCTGAAGTTGAACGGTTCTATGAAGACCTACAAGACCTTTTAGAACTAACACCCAAAAAAGATGTCCTTTTCATTATAGGGGACTGGAATGCAAAAGTAGGAAGTCAGGAAACACCTGGGGTAACAGGCAAATTTGGCCTTGGAATACGGAATGAAGCAGGACAAAGGCTAATAGAGTTTTGCCAAGAGAATGCACTGGTCATAGCAAACACCCTCTTCCAACAACACAAGAGAAGACTCTACACATGGACATTACCAGATAGTCAACACCGAAATCAGATTGATTATATTCTTTGCAGCCAAAGATGGAGAAGCTCTATACAGTCAGCAAAAACAAGACCAGGAGCTGACTGTGGCTCAGATCATGAACTCCTTATTGCCAAATTTGGACTTACATTGAGGAAAGTAGGGAAAACCACTAGACCATTGAGGTATGATCTAAATCAAATCCCTTATGATTATACAGTGGAAGTGACAAATAGATTCAGGAGATTACATCTGATAGACAGAGTGCCTGAAGAACTATGGATGGAGGTTCATGACATTGTACAGGAGGCAGTGATCAAGACCATCCCCAAGAAAAAGAAATGCAAAAAGGCAAAATGGTTGTCTGAGGAGGTCTTACAAATAACAAAGAAAAAAAGAGAAGTGAGTCAAAGGAGAACAGGAAAGATATACCCATTTGAATATAGAGTTCCAAAGAATAGCAAGGTGAGATAAGAAAGCCTTCCTCAATGATCAGTGCAAAGAAATAGAGGAAAACAATAGAATGGGAAAGCCTAGAGATCTCTTCAAGAAAATTAGAGATGCCAAGGGAATATTTCATGCAAGGATGGGCACAGTATAGGACAGAAATGGTATGGACCTAACAGAAGCTATTAAGAAGAGGTGGCAAGAATACACAGAAGAACTATACATAAAAGATTTTCATGACCCAGATAACCATGATGGTGTGATCACTCACCTAGAGCCGGACATACTACAGTGTGAAGTTAGGTGGCCCTTAGAAAGCATCATTACTAACAAAGCTTAGTGAAGGTAATGGAATTCCAGCTAAGTTATTTAAAATCCTAAAAGATGATGCTGTGAAAGTGCTGCATTCAATATGCCAGCAAATTTGGAAAACTCAGCAGTGGCCACAGGACTGGAAAAGGTTAGTTTTCATTCCAATCCCAAAGAAAGGCAGTGCCAAAGAATGCTCAAACTACCATACAATTGTACTCATCTCACACGCTAGCAAAGTAATGCTCAAAATTCTCCAAGCCAGGCTTCAACAGTACGTCAACCATGAACTTCCAGATGTTCAAGCTCGATTTAGCAAAGGCAGAGGAACCAGAGATCAAATTGCCAACATCTGCTGGATCATCAAAAAAGCAAGAAAGTTCCAGAAAAACATCTACTTCTGATTTACTGACTATGTCAAAGCCTTTGTGTGGATCACAACAAACTGTGGAAAATTCTTAATTTTTATAGATAGGAATACCAGAGCACCAGACCTGCCTCTTGAGAAACCTATATGCAGGTCAGGAAGAAACAGTTAGAACTGGACATGGAAAAACAGACTGGTTCCAAATAGGAAAAGGAGTACATCAAGGCTGTATATTGTCACCCTGCTTATTTAACTTCTATGCAAAGTACATCGTGAGAAACGCTGGGCTGGCAAAAGCACAAGCTGGAATCAAGATCACCAGGAGAAATATCAATAACCTCAGATATGCAGATGACACCACCTTTATGGCAGAAAGTGAAGAGGAACTAAAAAGCCTCTTGATGAAAGTGAAACCTAATTGATATCTATAGGACATTTCATCCCAAAACAATGAATTTCACCTTTTTCTCAAGCGCACATGGAACCTTCTCCAGGATAGATCACATCCTGGGCCATAAAGCTAGCCTTGGTAAATTCAAAAAAATAGAAATCATTCCAAGCATCTTTTCTGACCACAATGCAGTAAGATTAGATCTCAATTACAGGAGAAAAACTATTAAAAATTCCAACATATGGAGGCTGAACAACACGCTGCTGAATAACCAACAAATCACAGAAGAAATAAAAAAAGAAATCAAAATTTGCATAGAAACGAATGAAAATGAAAACACAACAACCCAAAACCTGTGGGACACAGTAAAAGCAGTCCTAAGGGGAAAGTTCATAGCAATACAGGCACACCTCAAGAAACAAGAAAAAGTCAAATAAATAACCTAAATCTACACCTAAAGCAACTAGAAAAGGAAGAAATGAAGAACCCCAGGGTTAGTAGAAGGAAAGAAATCTTAAAAATTAGAGCAGAAATAAATGCAAAAGAAACAAAAGAGACCATAGCAAAAATCAACAAAGCCAAAAGCTGGTTCTTTGAAAGGATAAATAAAATTGACAAACCATTAGCCAGACTCATCAAGAAACAAAGGAGAAAAATCAAATCAATAAAATTAGAAATGACAGTGGAGAGATCACAACAGACAACATAGAAATACAAAGGATCATAAGAGACTATTATCAACAATTATATGCCAATAAATGGACAACGAGGAAGAAATGGACAAATTCTTAGAAAAGTACAATTTTCCAAAACTCGACCAGGAAGAAATAGAAAACCTTAACAGACCCATCACAAGCACGGAAATTGAAACTGTAATCAAAAATCTTCCAGCAAACAAAAGCCCAGGTCCAGACGGCTTCACAGCTGAATTCTACCAAAAATTTAGAGAAGAGCTCACACCTATCCTGCTCAAACTCTTCCAGAAAATTGCAGAGGAAGGTAAACTTCCAAACTCATTCTATGAGGCCACCATCACCCTAATACCAAAACCTGACAAAGATGCCACAAAAAAAGAAAACTATAGGCCAATATCACTGATGAACATAGATGCAAAAATCTAAACAAAATTCTAGCAATCAGAATCCAACAACACATTAAAAAGATCATACACCATGACCAAGTGGGCTTTATCCCAGGGATGCAAGGATTCTTCAATATCCGCAAATCAATCAATGTAATACACCACATCAACAAATTGAAAACAAAAACCATATGATTATCTCAATAGATGCAGAGAAAGCTTTGACAAAATTCAACACCCATTTATGATAAAAACTCTCCAGAAAGCAGGAATAGAAGGAACATACCTCAACATAATAAAAGCTATATATGACAAACCCACAGCAAACATTATCCTCAATGGTGAAAATTGAAAGCATTTCCTCTAAAGTCAGGAACAAGACAAGGGTGCCCACTTTCACCATTACTATTCAACATAGTTTTGGAAGTTTTGGCCACAGCAATCAGAGCAGAAAAAGAAATAAAAGGAATCAAATTGGAAAAGAAGAAGTAAAACTCTCACTATTTGCAGATGACATGATCCTCTACATAGAAAACCCTAAAGACTCCACCAGAAAATTACTAGAACTAATCAATGATTATAGTAAAGTTGCAGGATATAAAATCAACACACAGAAATCCCTTGCATTCCTATACACTAATAATGAGAAAACAGAAAGAGAAATTAAGGAAACAATTCCATTCACCATTGCAACGAAAAAGAATAAAATATTTAGGAATATATCTACCTAAAGAAACTAAAGACCTATATATAGAAAACTATATAAAACACTGGTGAAAGAAATCAAAGAGGACACTAATAGATGGAGAAATATACCATGTTCATGGATTGGAAGAATCAATATAGTGAAAATGAGTATACTACCCAAAGCAATTTATACATTCAATGCAATCCCTATCAAGCTACCAACAGTATTCTTCACAGGGCTAGAACAAATAATTTCACAATTTGTATGGAAATACAAAAAAACCTCGAATAATAAAGCGATCTTGAGAAAGAAAAATGGAACTGGAGGAATCAACCTACCTGACTTCAGGCTCTACTACAAAGCCACAGTTATCAAGACAGTATGGTACTGGCACAAAGACAGAAATATAGATCAATGGAACAAAATAGAAAGCCCAGAGATAAATCCACGCACATATGGACACCTTATCTTTGACAAAGGAGGCAAGAATATACAGTGGATTAAAGACAATCTCTTTAACAAGTGGTGCTGGGAAATCTGGTCAACCACTTGTAAAAAAGAATGAAACTAGAACACTTTCTAACACCATATACAAAAATAAACTCAAAATGGATTAAAGATCTCAACATAAGACCAGAAACTATAAAACTCCTAGAGGAGAACATAGGCAAAACACTCTCTGACATACATCACAGCAGGATCCTCTATGACCCACCTCCCAGAATATTGGAAATAAAAGCAAAAATAAACAAATGGGACCTAATTAAACTTAAAAGCTTCTGCACATCAAAGGAAACTATTAGCAAGGTGAAAAGACAGCCTTCAGAATGGGAGAAAATAACAGCAAATGAAGCAACCGACAAACAACTAATCTCAAAAATATACAAGCAACTCCTACAGCTCAACTCCAGAAAAATAGATGACCCAATCAAAAAATGGGCCAAAGATCTAAATAGACATTTCTCCAAAGAAGACATACAGATGGCTAACAAACACTTGAAAAGATGCTCAACATCACTCTTTATCAGAGAAATGCAAATCAAAACCACTATGAGGTACCATTTCACACCAGTCAGAATGGCTGCGATCCAAAAGTCTACAAATAATAAATGCTGGAGAGGGTGTGGAGAAAAGGGAACCCTCTTACACTGTTGGTGGGAATGCAAACTAGTACAGCTACTATGGAGAACAGTGTGGAGATTCCTTAAAAAACTGGAAATAGAACTGCCTTATGATCCAGCAATCCCACTGCTGGGCATACACACTGAGGAAACCAGAAGGGAAAGAGACACATGTACCCCAATGTTCATCGGCACTGTTTATAATAGCCAGGACATGGAAGCAACCTAGATGTCCATCAGCAGATGAATGGATAAGAAAGCTGTGGTACATATACACAATGGAGTATTACTCAGCCATTAAAAAGAATACATTTGAATCAGTTCTAATGAGGTGGATGAAATTGGAGCCTATTATACAGAGTGAAGTAAGCCAGAAGGAAAAACATAAATACAGTATACTAACGCATATATATGGAATTTAGAAAGATGGTAACGATAACCCTGTATACGAGACAGCAAAAGAGACACTGATGTATAGAACAGTCTTATGGACTCTGTGGGAGAGGGTGGGAAGATTTGGAAGAATGGCATTGAAACATATGAAATGTCATGTATGAAACGAGACGCCAGTCCAGGTTCAGTGCACGATGCTGGATGCTTGGGGCTGGTGCGCTGGGAAGGCCCAGGGGGATGGTATGGGGAGGGGGGAGGGAGGAGGGTTCAGGATGGGGAGCATGTGTGTATCTGAAATTAAAAAATTTAAAAAAAAAAAGAAAAAAAAAAAAAAAAGAAAGTGAAAGAGGAGAGTGAAGAAGTTGGCTTAAACTCAGCATTCAGAAAACAAAGATCATGGCATGTGGTCCCATCACTTTATGGAAAATAGATGGGGAAATAATGGAAACGGTGACACACTTTATTTTTTGGGGCTCCAAAATCACTGCAGATGGTGACTGTGCAGCCATGAAATTAAAAGATGCTTGTTCCTTGGAAGAAAAGCTATCATCAACCTTTGCCAACAAAGGTCCATCTAGTCAAAACTATGGTTTTTCCAGTAGTCATGTATGGATGTGAGAGTTGGACTGTAAAGAAAGCTGAATGCCGAACGATTGATTCTTTTGAACTGTTGTTTGGAGAAGAGTCTTGAGAGTCTCTCCAAAGGAAATCAGTCCTGAATATTCATTGGAAGTACTGATGCTGAAGCTGAAGCTCCAAAGCTTTGGCCACCTGATATGAAGAACTGACTTGTTGGAAAAGACTTTGATGCTTGGAAATATTGAAGACGGGAGGAAAAGGACAACAGAGGAAGAAATGGCTGGATGGCATCACCGACTCAATGGACATGAGTTTGAATAAACTCTAGGAGTTGGTGATGGACAGGAAAGCCTGGTGTGCTGCAGTCCACGGGGTCTCAGAGTTGGACATGACTGAGAAACTGAACTGAACTGAACTGATTACTGGACACGAGTTTGAGTAAATTCCAGGAGTTGGTGATGGACAGGGTGGCCTGGCGTGCTGCGGTTCATGGGGTCGCAAAGAGTCAGACACAATTGAGCGACTGAACTGAACTGAAGGAGCAAATATCTTTTCTCAAAATATCAGAACAACTTTTATTATAATCTATTTGTCTCAATTTCTTTTAACTTTTGCTTGATTTTTTAAATGTAAATTAACTGATCTGAATTATATTTGGGAAGACTTTCTATATGAAACAATCAAGAGTATGATTCTTACCAAGAAAATCTGATTACAACATAGAACACAAGGAAAGCTTTGATAACATAGGATTTACATATTCTAATAAGAGAGGGACCATGGCAATAATATCTCCCTTTCTTAGATATTTAAACTCAAGATTTCCAAGACAGAACACTTGGATTTAACCCTCCTGAACTTCTTTCTCTGTTATTATGTGCTTATGTTTAAAGTCATTTTCCCCTCTTTATTTCCTTCAGCTTCCAAATTTTACCCATCAACATATCTCAAATATAGCTCAGATCTGTCCAGTTTCCTACATCCCTGAAAAACTAGTCTAAGCCACTATCTTCTCTTTTCCAAAGAAGGGGTTGATATATTTGTTTTGAAAAGGGACAGATAGTTAATATTTTTGCCTATATTGACCATACATTGTCCATGGCAACTGCTCAACTCTGCCATTGTAGCACAAAGCAGCCATAGGCTACACATAAATGTAGCTGAGTTCCATTAAAATTTTATTTATAAAAGAAGACCATTGTAAGCAGTTTGCAGACAACTGATCTGGACAACATCAATAAGCTTTTCACTCTCCACATGCACTCTAGCTCCCCTCCTATTCCTTCATACTGCAGCCAGGCTGATCCCTTCACAACTCAGATCTGATCACTTCACATCTACCAATGACTTTCCATTGCCCTAAAGGTCTAAAATTCTTATCATGGCCAAAGACCCTGTACTTTCTTGTCTGACTACTCCAGCCTCATGTCTTTTTCACTTTCCATATTTCATTCATGAGGACCATTCTCCTCCTTGAAAATCTCTTTTCAACTGTTTCCACTCAGTTAACTCCTATTTACCCAAGTCTCAGTTTATATATCATTTCCTTATTAATAAAAAGATATTTGGCCACCATCTTTACTTGGGCTAATATAGCTAACTCAGCACTTACTTCATAGCAGATGCCATTAAATCATTTTGTTATTATTTACTTAATGTTTGTCTCATTAAATAATGTTATCTGAGTCTAAGGACCACATCTTGCTTACTGCTGTATTTCCTGAGTCCAATACAGTGCTAGATACATAGTACATATATCCTAGTAATACACCTGACTGCAAATAACTGAACCTGATTGCAATACCCAAATGAAATAGAGGTTTATCTTTGTCATACAGGATAAAGGCTGAAGATAGGCAGTCCTGGGCTTGTATGGTATCTCCATAATATATTCACATCTCAGTGTTACATGTCTTTTTCTTTATCGCTGTATCCTCTTGGTTGCAAAATGGCTGCCATTGTTTCAGGAATTGCATCTTCATTCCATACAGAGAAGTCAAAGATACTGCCAAATGACTCACTTCTTTTTTCTAATAGAGTGACTGTGTTATTGTGTTGCTTTAGTTGCTAAGTCATGCCTCACTCTTTTGCAACCCCATGGACTGTAGCCCCACCAGGCTCCTCTGTCCATGGGATTTCCCTGGCAAGAATACTGAAGTGGGTTGTCATTTTCTTCACCAGGAGATTCTCTCCTCTTTTTAAAAAACAAATTCTTCCCTTTTCCTTCTTAATGTCTAGACCTGATCACATGGTAACACCTAGTTGCAATTGAGTCTGGCAGATTACTATTTTAGCAGAACACATTGATATCTTGAAAAAGATGGGATTGTATTAGGAAGGATCAAAAGGAGAATGACTATCAAATAAACAAGTAGTGTCTGCCCTACTAAGCCTTCCCTGATGGCTCAGCAGATAAAGACTCTGCCTACAATATAGGAGACACAGGAGACTCAGGTTCAATCCCTGGGTCAGGAAGATCCCATGGAGAAGGAAATGGCTACTCACTCCAGTATTCTTGCCTGGAAAATTCCATGGACATAGGAGCCCTACTAGGCAAGTTCAATAAATATTTTTGAGTCACCTAATGATCACTATGAACAAAGCTAGTGGAGGTGATGGAATTCCAGTTGAGCTATTTCAAATCCTGGAAGATGGTACTGTGAAAGTGCTGCACTCAATATGCCAGAAAATTTGGAAAACTCAGCAGTGGCCACAGAACTGGAAAAGGTCCGTTTTCGCTCCAATCCCAAAGAAAGGCAATGCCAAAGAATGCTCAAACTACTGCACAATTGCACTCATCTCACATGCTAGTAAGGTAATGATCAAAATTCTCCAAACCAGGCTTCAGCAATATGTGAACCGTGAACTTCCAGATGTTCAAGCTGGATTTAGAAAAGGCAGAGGAACCAGAGATCAAATTGCCAACATCTGCTGGATCATGGAAAAAGCAAGAGAGTTCCAGAAAAACATCTATTTCTGCTTTATTGACTATGCCAAAGCCTTTGACTGTGTGGATCACAATAAACTGTGGAAAACTCTGAAAGAGATGGGCGTACCAGACCACCCGACCTGCCTCTTGAGAAACCTATATGCAGGTCAGGAAGCAACAGTTAGAACTGGACATGGAACAACAGACTGGTTCCAAATAGGAAAAGGAGTACATCAAGGCTGTATATTGTCACCCTGCTTATTTAACCCTTATGCAGAGTACATCATGAGAAACGCTGGGCTGGAAGAAGCACAAGCTAGAATTAAGATTGCCAGGAGAAATATCAATAACCTCAGATATGCCGATGACACCACCCTTATGGCAGAAAGTGAAGAGGAACTAAAAAGCCTCTTGATGAAAGTGAAAAAGAGAGCGAAAAAGTTGGCTTAAAACTCAACATTCAGAAAACGAAGATCATGGCATCTGGCCCCATCACTTCATGGGAAATAGATGGGGAAACAGTGGAAACAGTGTCAGACTTTATTTTTTGGGCTCCAAAATCACTGCAGATGGTGATTGCAGCCATGAAATTAAAAGACGTTTACTCCTTGGAAGGAAAGTTATAACCAACCTAGAGAGCATATTCAAAAGCAGAGACATTACTTTGCCAACAAAGGTTCGTCTAGTCAAGGCTATGGTTTTTCCAGTGGTCATGTATGGATGTGAGAGTTGGACCGTGAAGAAAGCTGAGCACCGAAGAATTGATGCTTTTGAACTGTGGTGTTGGAGAAGACTCTTCAGAGTCCCTTGGACTGCAAGGAGATCCAACCAGTTCATCCTAAAGGAGATCAGTCCTGGGATTTCTTTGGAAGGAATGATGCTAAAGCTGAAACTCCAATACTTTGGCCACCTCATGCAAAGAGCTGACTCATTGGAAAAGACTCTGATGCTGGGAGGGATTGGGGGCAGGAGGAGAAGGGGACGACAGAGGATGAGATGGCTGGATGGCATTACCGACTTGAATGATGTGAGTTTGAGTGAACTCCGGGAGTTGGTGATGGACAGGGAGGCCTGGCGTGCTGTGATAAATGGGGTTGCAAAGAGTCGGACACGACTGAGCGACTGAACTGAACTGAAGGAAGACTTCAAAACTGATTCAAAGTTGAAATAATTTTACCATAGAAAAAGAATGTGAATAACAGTGGCACTTTGATCTATATAAATTTTCTTATTTTTAACAAATTTCACACTTGTGCTTTATTTTCTAGGTCTTCATTTGCTGTAACAGTTTTCAAAGTTCAGGAAAAAGGCATTTAGAGGGGCAAAATCCAAACTTCTAACAATTGTTTGATGTTTTTGGCTTTTGCTTCTGCAGAGATTTTCAAACAACACTATGCTGGAATGGCTCTACTAATAGATGCACTCTAAGCCAACATTATTTTCTTTGGAAATACCTTATTACAAAATTATAATATATAAATATTTTAGCAGTAATAACATGGGTAATAGTCCTTAATGGCCTGATCTGCCTATGAGCTTCTAGTTTAAGGTATGGTGTTATTTTCAGGCAACACTATAAAATTCTGATTTTATGTTGTCTTGCTGTGAACATCTTCAAGTCAAATAGCAGTAGTGATGCTCTTCCCTTATTTAATTTTTTAATAGCTCCCTAACCTACATTCAGGAGAATCTTTCTATAAAATGTTACCAAAAGATAGCAAATCTTCTGCTGTCTGTTTTCCTTTTACTGCAAGCTTTTTTTTTTTTTTTTTTTGCAGTTCTGATTCAGTTTAGAAAAGTGAAAATTAGATTTTCCTGAGGTATTAAAGAATAGGAGCAAATGTGGTTTTAAGATCAAGGTACAGTATTAAGAATTTTACAGTGCTTAATAGCACTTGAGAATTTGTTATCTGGAAAACTGAAATCCTTTGAACTGTCTCTTGGTTAATATCAGTCTCTTGGTCAATATCCTGGAGCCATTGACCTGCTCAGCTCCCTGACCCCTTTTCCTGGTAAGTGCTCCCTGATTCTCTTTTGGGGAACCACCTCTCCCATTGTGTGCAGATGTGGCAGGGTTGCTAGGACTCAAGCCAGCACTTGGAGTCCTCTTGTAAGATTTTGCATCACATCTTTTGCGGTTGGGGTTCGTTTATCAAACCCCTGTCACCAAACAAGACCACTCAGAGGGTGTCCTGCTTCCTGTCTTTCTATGACATGACTCTCCAATGTCCCTTCGATTCTGTGAGCTGGTCCACATCCTTCGAACAAATTCCTCTTCGGTTGACTCCAGTGGTTACAACTGCAAAACCCTAGTGATACAATCCACTAAACTGGAATATAAGCTCCATGACGCAGGGGCTGTGGTGGACACTGCGAGAGAATGACCCAGTGCCCTTTCTCCTTTACCAGCAGATTTCCAGTTTTATTTGGTGTGGAAATATGTCCAGCAAAAATGTTCACCCTGACATTGGTTTACAGCTAGCAGTGACGCTGTTACAGCCAGCTATAGCTCTGGTCAATGACATGAGCAGAAGTCTGTTTGAGATTTCTGGGAAGCCTTCACTTTTCTAACACAGGCATTGCCACATCCTTCTCCGTTCCTCCTGCTTGACTGGAATGTAGATACAATTCCTGACAGCGTGATCATGATCATGAAACAGCAAGCAGGCATACTAAACCAGCCTGATGAGGAGCTGACCAGAAAGGTGGAAGGAAACTGGGTCCCTGATGGCTTCACAGCACATCCTACAGTTCTGGCTGTCTCACTTGTGATTTCTTAAGTGAAAATCATGGAACACTCTTTGGTAGTCACTGGAGTGGACTTTCCATTCCTTAGAGATATTCCGGTTCCTAACTGTTAGGGGTGCTTTGTCTACTTCATTCAGTGTTTTAACCTCTGGCCCTGAAACAATATCTGGCATAGGGTAGTTGTTAAAATACATTTGTTGGATGAATGAATGATAATCACTAATGAGAACCCTCATTTCTGTGGATTAATCATCCCAATTTCACAAATGGGGAAAATGGTACATACATTTAATAGACTTGCAGTTAGTGGCTGTATCACTAATTTGTCCATCCTTACGCATGTAAATTGCAGAAAATAAAGCTGTCTGAAGAGAAAGAATATATGTAAAGAAGAGAATAAATCACTACTTATTACTAACTTCTGAGCCAGGAAATATGGAAAAGTGAGATATTTCAGAATTTGAGGCTCTATGTTGGTCCTTCATCCCATTGCCCTAGTATGTTTCTGTCAATAATTGTGCCTACTAACTTAAGCTTCGTGCTCGGTTGAATGTACAATACCTTGTTCTTCAGAGATAAGATAGAACACCTGGTCTGCAATCTGTGGGACATAAACTCTGAATTATTTCTCCAACAGCCATAAAACTTCAGGGCAGATCCACCTTTGTTACCTTGTCCAATCCTTCTTGTCATCATATTTGTTATGAATCTGTTTCTCAGCTCTACCCTTTGACTCTTGGCTCTATGAAGCTGGGGCTGGGACTCTGCACACCACTTTTTTTCTCCACCAGCTGGCTCCTGTTGAGTCCCACCAACAGGAGACACTAGAGGAGACTGGAAGGCAGGAGCAGGAAAGGGGGACTTGGTCCTTCTGTCTTTTTTTTTTGTTGGTACCACCAGTATCACCCCAGCAATCGCCCTTCATCCTCTCAATGGAAGTTTGTTCCAGTCCCCAACTTTGTCATTGGCTCCCCCGGAACTTGCCTCATCATCCCACATCAGAGGTACTAGGATCGTCAGAGCAGAGTCCCCTCCCCTGAGGTCTGAGTACCAGCTCGGTGGGGTGCTTCTTCCAACAGCAGAGGCTTTAAACACTCCCACCTTCTCCCTTTGTTTCCTGAGCCCTAAGGGAGAGAAGTTACCCTCTTTTGTGTTACCTTGGATTCCCTTTTGCCTTTCAGTACTCCAACACCATCAAACCAGGTCCTTATATCTTATTTTCTCAGCTAAATTAATGAGGTAGTTTCTCTTTACATAGCTTGACATAAACTGATATGTGTATCTTGTCTAACATAGCAGAATGGTGGCTGGTAGGCCTTGCCTTGTGTGAACAACCTCCTTTACATTGGTCTTTAATCACCTATATCCAAACTTCTTCTACCAAAATAGCTCCTCTTTATATAGTATTTGGCTTCCATGTAAGATTCTTGGGCCACAGGCTCAAAAAGGTTGGAAATCATGAAACTGAGCTAATTGATCCCTTGATAACTGAAAAGTGATTTAAGTAAAGAACTTAAGATATGTGTAGTTCATAAAAACTTTAAGTGGAAGTCGCTCAGTTGTGTCTGACTCTTTGCGACCCCATGGACTGTAGTCTGCCAGGCTCCTCTGTCCATGGAATTCTTTAGGCTAGAGTAATAGAGTGGATAGTTGTTCCCTTCTCCAGGGGATCCTTCCAACCCAGGGATCTTCCCAACCCAGGTCTCCCACATTGCAGGTGGATTCTTAACCATCTGAGCCACCAGGGAAGCCCAAGATTACTGGAGTGGGTAGTCTATCCCTTTTCTGGGGGAACTTGCCAACCCAGGAATTGAAGTGGGGTCTTCTGCCTGGCAGGTGGATTCTTTACCAGCTGAGCTACCCACTGTAGTAAATAAAACTGAAAGCACATTAAAGAATATTAAATAGTTAATAAAAAACCAATACCTGTTAGGCTTTTGAAATCCAAAGCTGTTATCTCCTCAACGTCCTCCTAACTGGTTGTAATGATTTTGCCCCATGAAAATCCTCAACATCCTTCAAGACGCAGCTTCACTCCTATTCCTGTCTAGAGAGCCTCCCCTAACCTCCCCTAATAAGCTGGCATTCATTGCTCTCTCTGTAAACTTTGTGACAGAGAGTCTATTGACTCCATTATGTATGGCACTTGTTTTTGCTCCACAATGAGAGTATGAGTCTTTAAGGCAGAGAACAAGGACTTTTCAGTGGCATTTCCTGTTAGAGGCGGTACTTGGTTCTGTCTAACTAGATAGCAGGAAGTAGGGGAAAGAGCAGAGAATTGAGAATTAGAATATTTGATCTGATGTCAGGTATGTCGTTCATTCATCAATGTGCATGGAGCACCTTCCTAATGTTAAATACTTTTTGGGGTCTCAGTTGCATCATCTGTGAAGTAGAGAGAATAATGCCCATCCTATAGGTTATGTTTGGAGAAGGAAATGGCAACCCACTCCAGTACTCTTGCCTGGAAAATCCCATAGATGGAGGAGCCTGGTAGGCTGCAGTCTATGGGGTCGCTAAGAGTCGGACATGACTGAGCGACTTCACTTTCACTTTTCACTTTCATGCATTGGAGCAGAAAATGGCAACCCACTCCAGTGTTCTTGCCTGGAGAATCCCAGGGATGGGGGAGCCTGGTGGGCTGCCATCTATGGGGTCGCACAGAGTCGGACACGACTGGAGCAACTTAGCAGCAGCAGCAGCAGCAGCATAGGTTATGTTGGGATGTTTATAAAATAATTCATGTAAAACTGCTCTGTAGCTGTTAACTGTTATATCATAGTAAATGTTCTAAATGTACCTGTTGGATAAAATGTTATACGGTCAATGCTTTCAAGGCAATTACTCGAACAGATCTGAGTATTTTTTCTTGGTCAGTTGATCTCTTTAGGGCTTTATGATACTCTAATTTTGTTGTGTCACTCACAATTGTTAAGGGACTTAAATGTTCTCAGGAATGCTGGCTATTACCACCACATCATTGGACATGCAGTCAAATACCTGTGATATGGCCAGTACAAATTGTCCATCAGCTTTTGGAACTTTGCCAGGACCCCATTCAGCCAAAAAGCTCAGGCTTGAATTGATCAGACATCCAAGAAGTTACATAGAAAATTCCCTTAAAGGCCTGCAACAGAAAGAATTGAACAGGGATCAGTGATGACCTGACTCATCAATGCTGAATATGGGAATAATGATCCAGGTTGCTGAAAGCCTTGGCTTCTCTCTGTTTTGTCTCTTCTCTCCTAATTTTAAGCATAATTATTTCCTAACATCTTTTTTAGGGGTTCCCAGAATATAATGAACATTCTTTTATAAAATGTCCTATCTGAAAATGTTCTCTCCTTCCATTTAAAATATCTTTTAATGTAAAATAAGGATAATCTGATTTTGCTTTGCATCAGGGACCACCCATCTGAAGTGGTTCCAGTTTATATTTCTGGAAATTACCTAGAGCTAGAGAGTGGAATGCCTTAATGTGGGTTGCCTTGAAAGCTGAGCCTGAGATAAGGAATTGGATGCAGGTGGTTTGTTTAGGGGGTGATCCTAGGAAGCAGGAGTGAGGGAGTTGGGCATGAGTCAGGAGAGGAGGAGTAGTTTGCTGGGAGCATTGTGAGGAGGACAGTTCTACTGAGATTACCTAAACAGATAACAGAATGCCACCCAGAATTGTCCTCCTGAAAGACAGTGGTTCTTGCTCCCTATCAGTTGAGGGTTTCCTCATAAGCTCTACCTGCCCTGCATGTTCAGGCTGTATTCCTCATGCCCAGACAAATAAGCTTCAAAGTATAGTGCAGAATGTTGAATGCAGAGTCCCATTTGAGATGGAATACTTATAGCATGAGGTGGGAGAGCAGGCATGTAACCCTCCATAGCTGATGTCAGAGGTGGACGGAGAACATGTGGCAAGGACACAGAAGGACCCAGAAGTTACTTTTATGGGTACAGATTATCCTGACTATGAAATATCTACATGTAATTGGTAGTTGTTACTTTCAAAAACAACAATAATAATATCATCTAAAATGTATTGAGTATTCTGAATGCTAGGCTCTGCAACAAACATTTAAAAGTATTTCCTCCAGGTAAATATCATTTTTTATGGTTATTATTAAAATAACTCAGTGATATGAAATTAAATGTAACTATAATAATTTTGGCTAATTTTGTCATTATTTCTAGTAACAAAATATGTACATGTCCAATGTAGTCAAAGCCTGACTACTGAGTCAGGTTTTACTTTTAAATATCTAGATATTATGGGAAATCCCATGGATGGAGGAGCCTGGTAGGATGCAGTCCATGGGGTTGCTAAGAGTCGGACACAACTGAGCAACTTCACTTTGACTTTCACTTTCATGCACTGGAGAAGGAAATGGCAACCCACTCCAGTGTTCTTGCCTGGAGAATCCCAGGGATGGGGGAGCCTGGTGGGCTGCCGTCTATGCAGTCACACAGAGTCGGACATGACTGATGCGACTTAGCAGCAGCAGCAGCAGCAGAAGAAAAGAAAGGGTGGAGTTATATCCAGAAACCACATTCTGTGCAGAAACTTGTAACCCACTGTGACTAAATGTTACACATGGGACATGTGTTGGAAAAAAAATCAGGAATTTTTACTTTAGCCTACACCTGCTTTTCTTCTTCCTAATTTTTTTAAACCTTATACTTAAAAAAAAACCTCAATAAATGTTCTTTTTAATATCATGTATTTTTAATTTGCTGGTAGGAAGCATACTATTTCTGGTCATTTTGAATATTTTCACTTAACTCTTAACTATGGACTAAACCTGTGGACTAAGCCTACGGACTGGCAGTCTACACAACTGAAGGGCAAATGGCGTGTGCAAAGATGTTCTGCCTTTCTAATTATTTGGCAAATGTTTCCTCCACCTTCAAAGCTGGTAGCATAACATCTTCAACTCTCTCTCTGACTCTGATTCTCTTGTCTTCATCTTTCAGTTTTAAAGACTTGTGATTACGTTGGATCCACCTATATATAATCCAGGTTAATCCCCTGTCCCAAGATTCTTAGTTCTATCACATTTGCAAATTCCTTTCTGCCATGTAGGAAAGTGTATTTACATGATCTGGTGATTAGGATGTTGACATCTTGTGGGGTGGAGGTGTTGTTCATTCACACCATGTAACCTATAGGACACAGAGAGTCCTTATACAGTATACAGGTGGCAGCCCAATTGCTAAAAATTTCCCTGTTGGCCACCTGGTGAATGGGAACACCCTTGACGTGTCAGATGTTTAAAATGCAAATAAGGGCATTGGCTATGGTTGATGTTTAGAGGTTGTATTAATGCTCTGCAGAGATATGAGAGGCTGAGGGTTGTTAAAACTCTAAAGGCTAAATGCGAGAGCTTGAGGGCCTCTCCGTAGAAGCTTTTTGCGGGTTTGGAGAGGCCAGTGGAAGTGGAGATGAGAAGCAAGTGCAGAACTTGCTAGTTAAAATCAAGGAGCTTGGTAAACCTTTGGACACTCAACAAGCCAGGTCTATAGCACTAAGGGCAGAGTTGGGAAAGTTTAGGACTCTGATATGAGTGACAAGGACATCTAGGTGGAGGCTCACAAGGATTCTTGCCCTGTAGACTCCTTTGAACCCACAAAAGTTTCGGCCTACCTGTCTCTACGAAGGGAGCAAGCCCTTCCCTGTGTGGGAAGACACTGCAGAGACTCGCCTCAACAAGGCAGCACGTGCCTCTCTAAGGAGTAGCCCCTGCTGCTCTCCTGAATGCCAGTGTGATAATGAGATGAATTCCCAGCAGAAACTCCCTGGGGTTGTGCTAGGCCTGATAAGGAAGGAAAGATTACACCTCCAAGGAACTGCAGAGGCTGACTAGCACATGCTGGCAGGGGCCAGGGCAGTCTGCTGGGAATAGAGGGATTGGAGGCAGGAGGAGAAGGGGACTACAGAGGATGAGATGGCTGGATGGCATCACCGACTCGATGGACGTGAGTCTGAGTGAACTCCGGGAGTTGGTGATGGACAGGGAGGCCTGGCATGTTGCAATTCATGGGGTTGCAAAGAATTGGACACGACCGAGCAACTGAACTGAACTGAATCAAAGAGGCAGACGTAAAACTGAATAAATAAGAATTCACTGGCCTTAGGAAACTTGCTCAGTACATGGGGTTTAACCCTGGTAAGGATCTCAGGGGATGGCACAAATTTTCTGCTTAGAGTGGTTGTTAGAAATCTGGGCTGTGGCCAGTGGCCGCCTGGAAAGAAAAGAATGAACACAGTTCCTCAAGCAGACTACCAGCGTCCTGGTGGCAATTCAACTACACTGGGTTCCTTTCCTCCTGGAAAAGCCAGTGATTAGTCCTCACAGATACAGATGCCATGTTCTCAGTATGGGTTTGCCTTTCCTATCTGCGAAGCTGCAGCCAAAACTTATCTGGGAACTTACAAAATGCCTGATCTGCAGGCATTAAACCCAGGACAGTGTAACATCTGACCACAGGACCCACTTCAGAGCAGGTAGGTCAAAACCAGTAGACTTGGACATAAAAGGCAACGGATTCATTTTGATATTTGGCAAAACTAATACAATTATGTAAAGTTTAAAAATAAAATAAAATTAGAAAAAAAAAAGATCTAGAGAAGTATATATGTATATGTATATACATACATATGTATGTATATATATAGTATGATCCCATGTGTTTTTGAAAAACAGATGACAACTTGATGTCATATATGTATTTATGTTTGTTCATGTTTCTAGCAGCATGTAAGTGTCATGAAATGATACAAAGCAGTTCATTAACACTGGTTTCATGGGAGTTGAGATGAAGCAGATCAGATCAGTCGCTCAGTCGTGTCCGACTTTTTGCAACCCCATGAATCACAGCACACCAGGCCTCCCTGTCCATCACCAACTCCCGGAGTTCACTCAGACTCACATCCATCGAGTCAGTGATGCCATCCAGCCATCTCATCCTCTGTCATCCCCTTCTCCTCTTGCCCCCAATCCCTCCCAGCATCCGAGTCTTTCCCAATGAGTCAACTCTTCGCATGAAGTGGCCAAAGTACTGGAGTTTCAGCTGTAGCATCATTCCTTCCAAAGAAATCCCAGGGCTGATCTCCTTCAGAATGGACTGGTTGGATCTCCTTGCAGTCCAAGGGACTCTCAAGAGTCTTCTCCAACACCACAGTTCAAAAGCATCAATTCTTCGGCGCTCAGCCTTCTTCACAGTCTAACTCTCACATCCATACATGACCACAGGAAAAACCATAGCCTTGACTAGATGAACCTTTGTTGGCAAAGTAATGTCTCTGCTTTTGAATATGAGGGATGTCTAATAGAGGGGGAAGGACTGAGGGAGGGGGAAGTTTAAAAAAAAAGGTGTTTGTTGTTCAGTTGCTCAGTCGTGTCCAACTGTTTACAACCACATGGACTGCAGCAAGCCAGGTTTCCCTGTCCTTCACCATCTCCTGGAGTTTCCTCCAACTCATCACCATTGAGTTGGTGATGCCATCCAACCATCTCATTCTCTATCATCCCCTTCTCCTCCTGCCTTCAATATTTCCCAGCATCAGGTTCTTTTCTGATGGGTTGGCCCTTCACATCAGGTGGCCAAAGTATTGGAGCTTCAGCTTCAGCATCAGTCCTTCCAATCAATATTCTGGGTTGATTTTCTTTAGGTTTGACTGGTTTGATATTTTTGCAGTCTAAGGGACTCTCAGGAGTCTTCTCCAATACCATAGTTCAAAAGCATCAGTTCTTCAACGCTCACCTTTCTTTATGGTCCAACTCATATCTGTATATGACTAGTTTATGAAAAGACTACACTTTTATAAATATTATATATTATCCTATTTGTGCAAATTGCATGAAAGATGGCCACTTATGAACAGTGGTTATCTTAAAGTGAAGGAATTCCAACATGTACCAGCTTCTGCTGTCATCTGTTGCTTTTTGTTGATCACCCAGTCCTACATGGAAACTTCTGTCCCTTAGGCCACACTGGTTTTCATTTTTTCATCTGTGAAATAAAAGAACTGAACCAAACCTTTTGTGATATGCCAAGGCAGTAATAGGGTTCCTATCTATGTATCTATCACAGTTTAATTCAGCAAAAAAGTATCGAATGTATACTCTATGCCAGTTAAGTTGCAGAGTCCTGGGGTATGGAGATGAGTAAGACACAGTTTGATAGTACAGAGGGTGTCTTGGTCCAATTCAGGCTGTTCTAGCAAAAAAAAATCATAAACTGGGTCACTTATAGACAATATACATTTATTTGTCACAATTACTGTTGTTCAGTCACCCAGTCGGGTCCGA
This sequence comes from Bos mutus, assembly GCF_027580195.1. Classification (NCBI taxonomy): domain Eukaryota; kingdom Metazoa; phylum Chordata; class Mammalia; order Artiodactyla; family Bovidae; genus Bos; species Bos mutus. The sequence goes on along the minus strand of NC_091621.1, from coordinate 37,698,805 downwards.
CTCTTTACGACCCCATGGACTGCAGCACACCAGGCCTCTCTGTCCCTCACAATCTCCCAAAGTTTGATCAAGTTCATGTTCATTGCATTGGTGATGCCATACTGCCATCTCATCCTCTGATGCCCTTTTCTCCTTCTGCTCTCATGCTTTCCCAGCATCAGGGACTTTTCCAGTGAGTCAGCTGTTCACATCAGATGACCAAAATACTGGAATTTCAGCTTCACCATTAGTCATTCTAATGAGTTTTCAGGGTTGATTTCTCTTAAGATTGACTGGCTTGATCTTGTTGTCCAAGGGACTCTCAGGAGTCTTCTCCAGCACCACAGTTATAAAGTCTGGTAGATCCAAGATAGAGGTGCTGGCAGATTCCATATCTGGTGAGGGCCCACTTCTTGATTCAGAGATGCTACCTTTTTGCTGTCACCTTACTTGATGAAGGGGCAAAGGATTTTTCTGAGGTTTCTCTTATGAGAAGAGCTCTAATCTCATTTGTGAGGACCCCACTGTCATGATCTGTTCACCTCCCAAAGAGTCCATCTCCAAATTCCATCACTTTGGGGATTAGGTTTCAACATATGAATATTGGGTAGACACATTCAGACCATAGCAGAGGGAGAATTACATCTAGTAATAGATTAACTTAGTACATTGTTAGAAGTGCTATGATAAGGGTATTGCAGGGTGGTACAGAATCTCAGGGTGTGGTGAGGGGACAGTTTGGGAAGGGCAAATGGTACCCAATTGCTCTTCAGCTGTACATAGAGAAATGTCCATTTTATTTGCCTTAGGAATATACAATATGATCTCAACTACTTTAGGAAAAACAATGCCTAAAATAAAGATTGAAACGAAATGTGTCAAGAATGTGATAGATTTATGTGATAAATGTGATAGAATTATGGGTGGCATTCCCATTCCTTTATTCTTTTCTCTATTTTCCTATTTTTCTCCAATAAGTGTGTTATGGTAAATTTTGATTTTATTTTGTTGGATTATACAGCTCAGGATGGTAACACTTGCATCTTACATTCATGAAATGCTCTCCAATGAGTCACAATAGAGAATTTATTTTTACTTAATATATTCAACATGATAACTTTAAAAACATGGAGTTCTTGATGGATAAGTAGGAAAAGGTGTTCTTAGTAGTGAGAGCTTTGGAAGCCACCAGACAAGAACCCCGTTTCCTGGCTCTGGGACACTATGCAAACACTCCTGGTGCTGCTCTGTGTGTTCTGCTTTGACATAATCTCTTCTTAGAAAAGGTGTTTGGTGATCTGACAGTTATCCACTGATCTCACTGCCAGGTTTCACAAAAAAATTCTTCACAAAAAATGGAATCTCGCATAGTAATTTTAATTCTTTCCAGAGCAACCTTAAAGAGAGTGGCGTTTTTTGTATCAAGAAATGGAATCCCAAAAGTCAATTGACTTGGCCAGAGAATTTCAGAGTTAGCATTAGCTATTGCTATTCTTAGAGTCATCTCCATCCATAAACCTTGAAAATACCTGCAGAGCTATTGACAAGAATCCCTTTCTGGAGATGCTGATGTTTGCTGATGTCCAGTCTGGGCTCTGGCATTACCCATCACTTACCTGGTACTAACCTCTCTCCTCTGTGATCTGCATGGCATCCACTTCCTCCACCATTAAACTCATCACATCTTACAAGGATTACATAATGTCTTTCCTAACAAAATATAAGATCTTTGACATAGCTTTCCCCCAGTGCCTAAGACTGTGCTGACACAGGTGGTAATTAAGTAACTGATATGTGTGCGTGTGTGCGTGCAGGCTCAGTCACTTCAGTCATGTCCAACTCTTTGCGACCCTATGGACTGTACCTTGCCAGACTTCTCTGTCCATGGGATTCTCTAGGCAAGAATACTGGAGTGGGTAGCTATGCCCCACTCCAGGGGGTCTTCCTGATCCAGAGGTGGAACCCACATCTCTTTAGTTCAGTTCAGTTGCTCAGCCATGTCCGACTCTTTGTGACCCCATGGACTGCAGCACACCAGGCTTCCCTGTCCATCACCAACTCCCAGAGCTTGCTCAAACTCAAGTCCATCGAGTTGGTGATGCCATCCAACCATCTCATCCTCTGTCGTCCCCTTCTCCTCCTGCCTTCAATCTTTCCCAGCATCAGGGTCTTTTCCAATGAGTCAGTTCTTCGCATCAAGTGGCCAAAGTATTGGAGCTTCAGCTTCAGCATCAGTCCTACCAGTGTATATTCAGGACTGATTTCCTTTATGATTGACTGGTTTGATCTCCTTGCAGTTCAAGGGACTCTCAAGAGTCTTCTCCAACACCACAGTTCAAAAGCATCAGTTCTTCAGCATTCAGCTTTCTTATGGTCCAACTCTCACATCCATACATGACTACAGGAAAAATCATACCTTTGACTAGACGGACCTCTGTTGGCAAAGTAATGTCTCGGCTTTTTAATATGCTGTCTAGGTTGGTCACAGCTTTTCTTCCAAGGAGTAAGCATCTTTTAACTTCATGTTTGCAGTCACCATCTGCAGTGATTTTGGAGCCCAAGAAAATAGAGCCTGTTACTGTTTCCATTGTTTCATTTACCATGAACTGATGGGACCAGATGCCATGATTTTAATTTTTTGAATGTTGAGTTTTAAGCCAGCTTTTTCACTCTCCTCTTTCACTGTCATCAAGAGGCTCTTTAGTTCCTCTTCACTTTCTGTCATAAGGGGGGTGTCATCTGTATATCTGAGGTTATTGATATTCCTCCTGGCAATCTTGATTCCAGCTTGTGCTTCATCCAGCCTGGCATTTCACATGATGCATATAAGTACTCTGCATATAAGTTAAATTAGCAGGGTGACAATATATAGCCTTGACAAACTCCTTTCCCAATTTGGAACCAGTCTGTTGTTTCATGTCCAGTTCTTACTGTTGCTTCTTGATGTGCACACAGATTTCTCAGGAGGCAGGTCAGGTAGTATGGTATTCCCATCTCTTGAAGAATTTTCCATAGTTTGTTGTGATCCACACAGTCAAAGGCTTTGACATAGTCAGTAAATCAGAAGTAGATGTTTTTCTGGAACTCTCTTGCTTTTTCAATGATCCAGTGGATGTTGGCAATTTGATCTCTAGTTCCTCTGCCTTTTCTAAAACCAGCGTGGGGACTTCCTTGGTGGTCCAGTGGCTAAGACTCCATACTTCCAATGCAGGGGGCTCAGGTTCAATCCCTGGTCAGGGAACTAGATCCCACATGCCACAACAAAGACCCATAGCAGGCAAATAAATAAATAAATAAATATATATATATAAAATAAATAAATTAAAAAAAATTAAACCAGCTTGATATCTGGAAGTTCACAGTTCCCGTACTATTGAAGTCTAGCTTGGAGAATTTTGAGCAGTACTTTGCTAGCGTGTGAGATGAGTGCAATTGTGCAGTAGTTTGAGCATTCTTTGGCATTGTCTTTCTTTGGGATTGGAATGAAAACTGACCTTTTCCAGTCATGTGGCCACTGCTGAGTTTTCCAAATGTGCTGGCATACTGAGTGCAGCACTTTAGCAGCAGCATCTTTTAGGATTTGAAATAGCTCAACTGGAATTTCATCACGTCCACTAGCTTTGTTCGTAGTGATGCTTCCTAAGGACCACTTGACTTCACACTCCAGGATGTCTGGCTCTAGGTGAGTGATCACACCATTGTGGTTATCTGGGTCATGAAGATCTTTTTCGTATGGTTCTTCCGTGTATTCTTGCCATCTCTTCTTAATATCTTCTGCTTCTGCTAGGTCCATACCATTTCTGTCCTTTATTGTGCCCATCTTTGCATGAAATGTTCCCTTGGTATCTCTAATTTTCTTGAAGAGATCTCTAGTGTTTCCCTTTCTATTGTTTCCCTCTATTTCTTTGCATTGATCACTGAGGAAGGCCTTCTTATCTCTCCTTGCTGTTCTTTGGAACTCTGCATTCAAATGGATATATCTTTCCTTTTCTATTTTGCCTTTCTCTTCTCTTCTTTTCTCAGCTATTTGTAAGGCCTCCTCAGACAGCCATTTTGCCTTTTTGCATTTCTTTTTCTTGGGGATGGTCTTGATCATTGCCTCCTGTACAGTGTCACAAACGTCCATCCATAGCTCTTCAGGCACTCTGTCTATCAGATGTAATCCCTTGAATCTATTTGTATTATATTGTACTGTACTGGCTATATTGACAGGCAGGTCCTTTCCTACTAGCACCACCTGAGAAGCCAACTGAGGTATAAATTAATAAAAATAAGCATGTGATGTTGGGTCATGTAGTGGCTAACACATATAGTGTTAAACACATATTAAGTGCTTACAGTGTGCCAAGCACTGATTTTAAGTGTTTTGCATTCTTCCAACAAGCCAAGGAGGTAGGTATTATTATTAATCTTAGTTTACACATGAGGAAAATAAAGAACAGAGGGTTGCTTTCCAGATCACACAACCAGTGAGTGGTAGAATTGAGACTTGAACCTAGTTAGATTCTGCAATCTGTGCTCTTAACCACTATTCTGGACTGCTTTTAAAGTCATTTAACCTCTCTAGATTTTACTTTTTAACAGAGAAATTGATTAAATATTAACATACCAACCAATGAATGGTTGGAAGAATTAACAAACAAACAGAAGTGTGCATAAAGTTTGTATACATTAGGTATTATTACTTTCATTGTTATCATTAATATCACTGATACTGTCAACCATTAAATATCACTTGTATACCAAAAAAAATAAAATATTTTAGTTACAAAAACACATTGCTGAGTAATTGATAATGTTAGTTAGCTGTGGCTTTTACATTATTACTTTTTTAGACTTTATGAATGACTTTGGGAAAATAATTACTTGTCACGTTTTTGAACCTCTTTCTCTCATCCTACAAGTGGCGTTTGTTGCCTGTCCGACTCTGTTCATCAATTATAGAACTTGATATTATTCAGAAGATGTTCGGAGGGCTCTGGGGTGGTGATGGTGCAAGCAGATTTACAAGCCTTTTTCAGCTGAGGAGGGAGAGAGTCTCCCCCTAGTGTTGGTCTTTGTGCAAAAGTATCCAAACCCCACTTCAGATTCTTCGTGTTCAGTTGTGTCCGACTCTTTGTGAACCCATGGACTGCAGCCCACCAGGCTCCTCCATCCATGTAATTTTCCAGGCAAGAATACTGGAGTGGGTTGCTATTTCCTACTCCATCAGACTTTTCACCAGGGCTTTTCATTTTCATCTGATTCTCACGACTGAAGTGTGACTTTTGGGGGTAAGAGTTCAGAGTCCCAATTCTATAGCAGCATAGGAAGGGATTTATCTAGCATATTAAGTGTTTTATATGAGCTATGGATGAATGTGGCCACACATTGTCAAATAGCTATATATTCACATACATGTTCTGCCCAATTTTCTTTGAACCATTTCATTTTAAGATGTTTGCTTTTTTACCAGTTCAAGATTAATAGTAATTACTCTACACTCCAGGAAAGGATTGACTTGAACAACACTGGATAAGAAAGGAAATTAGTTTTCAGTGGGTACCTACTAAGTGACAAGCTCCTTAGCAATCATCATCTTTGCAGTCCACATAATGAGTTTTAGGGCATGTACATGTAGATATGAGGACTAAGGTTCAGAGAGCTTTAGGGCTTACCTAAAGTTATGACACAGCAAATACATGATAGCCGTAGCCTTCAAGCTCCACTTCAGGGCTGTGTCCTGTCCTTTACATCTGCTGCCCTTTAATGCTCAGGAGGCCCAATGTGGCATCTCAGCTGTTGAAGCCTCCACCAAGTAGAGGCTGATGCCTTATGTTTCTCCAGATTCTTTTTTCCTTTGGTTAACTTACCAGTTTTCTAGCTTTGGGGGCTCTGTTCTTTAATATTTAACTGATAAATTGCCAGCGTTACTATTTATAGATAGTATTTCGGTTTATGAATAATATACTTTTTTGATTCACATGTATTTTAAAGACATAATTATTATTGTGCTGAATGATGATTGGTCATATATGGTAAACAGTTGACATACATGACTAATAAATATGAATTTCCAGAGCCTAATAAGGTTTCTGATTTTGCTTTCTAGATATTTGGCCACTTATAAAAACATCTATAGAATTTCCTGATACCAGGTTCCAATTCATATCATTTTTTCAATTTACATTTTTATTTTTTGGACAATCTCTGCTATACAGTCATGTGTACTATATAAAGTGTACACTATAAAGTGGCTCAGCTATACACATGTAACAGTCTTTTTTTATATTCTTTTCCATTATGGTTTATCATAAGATATTGAATACAGTTCCCTGTGCTATACAGGACCTTGGTGTTTATCCATCCTATATATAATAGTTTACATCTGCTAACCCCACACTCCCACTCCTCCCCTCCCCCAACACCCTCCCACTTGGCAATTACAAGTCTGTTATCTGTGTCTGTTTCATAGATATGTTCCTTTGTGCCATATTTAAGATTCCACATATAAGTGATATCATATGGTATTTGTCTTTCTTCACTTAATATGATAATTGCTAGTTGCATACATGTTGCTGCAAATGGTATTATTTCATCATGTTTTATGGCTGAGTAGTATTCTATTGTATATATGTATGGTGTGTAAATAATATTCTTAGGATCTTCATCTAAAAGGGTGGTGCCATGGATAGAACTGTAGGAAATTAGAGCTGGATGGGGCATTATTTAAAACATTCTTGTTTTAAATAACCTTAGTATGTGGAGATCAAATCTTTTGAAACCTGGGTTTGTGATAGCAAGATAATGAAAGCAATGCTTACTGGTGAAAAAGAAGGAGTCTTGCTATGTCATAAATCACAGCTTTTCCATTGTATACGTAGAGCCTGCTCAGCCAAGATTTATGATGTGCCTATGTATTTTCTTGTATTTTCCTATAATTTCGTATTTAACTGGCAGTAGGGAAGTGAGGGGAAGGGGAAGAGGGGAGATATTTGGCAATTGGCCAATTCTGTGAGCAGGTTTTGTTTTTTGTGGTTCTGTATTTCAGTGAATAAAGTATCCCATTCATGTAGCCTGGACTGTTATAAGCTGGCATTGAGTGATGGCCAATTACAAGTTATTCACATTTGGATCGATATCCCAGACATGAGCTCATTAACCCCCAATCCCATTATCTCACACATGTGGAGCAGATTGTTTTTAATGTGATGACATTTTCACTGTCTACAAACCTGACTTCTGATGTAGTAAAAAGCCCCAGCAGATAGGAGCAGAAATAAGCAGCTGTGTTGATATCTACACAATGAGTGAAATAACATGTACAAATTAATAGATGCCTGCTTATACCACTTAGGGGTTCAACTTGAAAGTCAGTGACCTTGGACTCATCTTTTTCCCCAGCACCTTAAGATTCCAGCTCATCCTGGCATCTAGAAACCTCTCTTCTTTTAATATCTGTAGATTATGAGTCCCTGTCTTCGGGAAGTTTCTTTATTTTCCAAGACATTGGTTTTAGGCCCACTGATACTGTGGCTTTAAGCTATTTTAATCTTCTTTGTACATCTCCATAACAATTTTAATTAATGGGCAGATTTTCTTTAGAGATAGAATGCTCCTACCTCCTAAAGATAAATCATCCCAGCTATTAGAATCATTTATTCACATGCTATCCCATTTTCCATCTCTGCAGGAACAGGCAAATTTTTCTTCAAACCATTATCTTTACAGCTAATGAATTGAATCCAAAATTAACTCTGAATTACGTGGCTGCATCTCATACTTGTCCTTTGTTTAGGGGGTCCTCTTTAAGGTTGGCTGCCTGATCATCCCTTTTGTAATTCTCAAGAAAGGGGGGAAGCTTAGTATTTTTACTAAAAATACTTAATTAAAATAATCAGACTGTTGTCTTCCAGTCTCTCCCATGATACCATCTCCAGTGGTTTAAAATTTAAATTTAAATGTCACAACATTTAGTATTACAGAATTGTGTTTCCCCTGTCTATAAAATGGAGGAGAATATATACCCAGCCTACTCACATAACTATTGTGAATATTAAATGCATTTGCAAAGTGTAAAATGCTAAACAAAACATATATGCATTTATCAGTGGTTCTCACCTTAGGGTGCTTTGCCCCCAGTAGAACCTTTAGCAATGTCTGGAGACATTTTAGGATGTCAGAACTTGGTAGAGGGGGATGCTGCTGGCATCTAGTGGGTAGAGGACAGGGATGCTGCTAAACATCCTATAATACACAGAACAGCTCCCACAGCAAAGAATTACTTGACCCCAAATGGCAATAGTACCAAGGTTGAAAAACCCTGAATTAAAAGACTCTGATATAAAAAGCACAAACTGAAGCTTGCTCAGTAGTCATCCTCTCTCTTCTCCTCTCCCACGTGCAGTGGTGCTTATCAATACTTTCCTAAATAGTTTTCTCTTTTGTGGGCAAGCTGAATGAGGGAACAAAATGCTAATTGAAAGTGCGACTGCTTCACAAGGTTAGTAGGCAGAGGGAGCAAATTTGATAAACATACTTTGAATATTATTAATTAACAAATATCAGGTAGATGAATTTTGGTTGCTGGAAGGGCCAGGATGAGCAGTTATTCTATGTTTTGATTTCCATGTTCTGGTTTATCTTTGGTAGAATACCTAGTCCTTAAAGAAAACATCCTCAAACCCAGGGTGGTGGTCAGAGGAATCTGTTTCACCTTCTATAGGTCAGTGACTAAGTCATCAAGACAAAGTGTCTAATCTCTTTCCCTGTTAGTTGCTATTTTAATAGCAATGATAGCATCTATTGAGCAATTATAGGGTTCAGGGACTTTGTATACATTATTTTGTCTTCACAATAACCTGAAAAAGAGTTATATCATATTAGTCAAAGTTTTAGATAAAATTTAGAAATAAAACTTTCTGCAGTTGAAGCTCGCTTCTGCTGCTTGTTTAGTTCTCCTGAAATGGTCAATCACTCAATCAATATTTGCTCAGAAGTTTCTATCTGCAGAGCATTTTGAAAATTAAGAGAGACTTCTTTCAAGAAACATGAGCTTTGGCTTGAACACTATAGCCCAGATCTTTAAACTGGATAGTGAGACCTCCCTGGTGGTCCAGGGGCTAAGATTCTGTGCTCCCAATGCAGGGGACTTGTGTTCGATCCCTGGTCAGGGAACATGATCCCACATGCCACAACATGCTTCAGTTAAAGATCCTGTATTATGCAATTAAGATCAAAGATCCTGCATGCTGCAACCAAGATACAGCCCAGCCAAATAAATACATAAATATTAAAAAAAAACTGTATAGCTAATACATTCTCTCTCTGCATATTTTATAATGATCGTGTAACATTCCAAAGAGCAATAAAATTATTTCTATTTAAAATACACAATAGAAATTAATAATAGCTCAAGAAAGCCATGTAAAATATAACTTATTACAAAGTGGCAATAATAAACCAAGTAATAGCTCATATTAATTGAATGTGTCTTGTGTATCTGGTATGGTTCTAAGCCTTTTACTAAAATGAACTTATCTAATGATCACAACAGTTCTATGAGATTAATCCAATCCTTAGTCCTGTTTTGCAAATGAGGAAACTGAGGCACAGAAAAACCAAGTAATCTAATGTCACAGAGCTCGTATTTGGTTTAGTCAGGACTTGACTTTCAAATATTCTAAAATCAATAATTTTTCTGGGTATGATTAGAATCCATTTCCATTGCATTTTGTAGACAAACTCTTCATGTGGAAAAAAGGTTTTTCTCTTTTGTGTATGAACAGAGGAGAGAGGGCGTAAGAGGTTAGAATAGATGTGCATTTTATTGGTCATTCAATGTGCATTCTCAAACACCTGCCACATTCAGGCAGTGTTCTGGAGACACAAGACACACAATGTCTTGGCTTCCATAGAGTTTACATCTCAATGGTGAAAGTCATCAGAAGCAAATAAAGTGGGAAAATGTGGGGAACACAGCATTTGACCCTTAGGGATATAACAAACCAGGGGTTTAGAGAGCTGTATGAAATGTATATTTTGTAATCAAGTAAAGTGTTACTTTGATAAACAGGAAGAAAAGTGTTCTAATGTCAGACCCATCCCTGATGCTGTATTATTAAAAGAAGGAAATTAAACTCAATGGCACCAAAGGGAAAATGGTAAAAACGATTTTCTGGTCACGTGTTATTAGCCATAATAAAATAGATAGAGGGATGGTAAGTGGGGGAAAGGACTGGGTTATTCATATCCTCAAGGCATAGCACAGTTTGCAGGAGATGAAAGCTGCTTCTTCTCTCCAGCTTAACTCTTTCCTGGGCTTTACATAACACCCAAAAATGTATTTGTGGGTTTGGTATTCCTGGGGGCATAAAGTCCACCTTAAATGATTCTCATACAAGCCTCAGAGTTATTTTCTGTTGTCCTTGGAGACAGAAAATAAGCTTTTACCTCTCTTCTGGATTCATTTTCAAAAATGATTCTTGGAAATGAGTTTTCCTTAGACACATTTATATATAATGACAGGCTAATATCTTATACACCATTACTGTATGTAATAACAGTGTGACAAAACCGACAAGAACTAGACTCTAGATGTAAGGCACTTAGCTGTGGAGGGAGTTATCCAGCAGAAAGGATGAGCATCATCATACTGTGTGGTGTCTTAATGGTTACTGAGTGATGAATGTGGACATCTCCTGAGGCAAAACTTCAAATAATTGAAATTTGTCCTTATGGCCCTACTTTTCTTCTCTGACACACGCTTTCTCACTGCCATGCCCACCCTGCCATGGAGAAAAGTCCTAGTCCAGAGACCTGACACTTGGTAGATGATCGATAGCTATTACAGAATGGACAGATGGACTCGTTCACTGTAGGGGATAAGGAGATTTCTTATCACCTGTTTAAGTTTGGGACAGTGCTTATGGCAGGAGTGAAGTGTTAATGATGGGATTTTAGGGATTAGGAAGTGGATGATTTCAAATGGAAAGGACTTCTTTCCAGTACCCTTCAGCTCCTTGTGCAGCATAGCTCTGGGGAGGAGAGGTCGAGTGAGCAGACTGAAGCTGGGCTGTCTTGGATTGCATCCCAGGCTCACTTTCTAGCTATGTTGTCTGGTGCATTTTCCTCGGTTGTGATATGGGCTCGTCAACCTATCTACCTCATAGGGTTGTTTTGCAGATCAAATGAGTTAATTCCCATAGAGCCTGCCATATAGTTAGAGCTTGGCTCACGTTACCTCCTCAGCTGCATTGTATGTCAAGAGGATTCATGGATGATGAAGGTTCCAAAGAGAGTGAGCAGTGAGGAGGGAGCTCTTCCTACCTACAACCAGCACAGGACTTGTGTGGCACCCTCTCTCCTTCCCCTTCTTGTAAGAGCCCAATTACACGGCAAGTCATTTTCTCCCCACTGGATAGATAGGGACCATCTCCTCTTGTTCCTTGCTCATGCTACTCCACTTGCACTGCTTCCTTCTTTTCCTTAAACACACTGTACATGAGCCCCAGCTCCGCTACACCCCAAAGCCGGGCCTCATACTAGCTATTTCCTCTGCCCAGAATGCACTTCCTGAGACATCCCCGGGGCTGATTCCTTCACCCCTTCAGGTTTGTGCTCCAACATCACCTTCTGCTTGAGTCTCACTCTGACCCCCCTATAACAGTTGCACCCCCCTCTTACCCTCACTGTTCCTAATACCATTTACCCTGCTTTTTAAATAATTTTATTTTTTATAGTTGATTTACAATGTTGTGTTGTGTTAATTTCTGCTGTACATCAAAGTGATTCAGTTATACATATATATATACACACACATTCTTTTTCATATTCATTTCCATTATAGTTTATTACAGGATATTGAATATAGTTCCTTGTGCTATACAATAGGACCTATATTATTTATTATGCATATTGCTTATGCATTAGAAAGTAGGAAGTAAGCTCCTACAGGGCAGGGATTTTTGCATTTTGGGTTCATGATGTATCCCAGGTGCTGTGACAACAGTCAGCCATCTAATAGGCACTGGACAAATGTTTGGTGAATAAATGAATGAATGAATTACAAAACAGTTGCAAGTCAATAAAAATATAAAGTAAAAGGAGAGCCCTTGCAGTCGCCTAAACTAGAAAATCTGGGGTTCATCTTTGAATCCTTCCCTTTCTTTCCATATCCAGCTAATCATGAAGGCCTGAGATGTCTGCCTCTGAAACATCCTTCAATTCACATGCTTTTCTCCATTTCTAAACCTGCTGCTTCATTCATTCTTACCAGCTTTTCTAATCCGAATATTCTGTCTTCTCTTTCAGTTCCTTGCTACATTCTGACTCAAGAATTGTTTATGTAAAATGCAGATTTGTTTATGTCACTGCAGTGCTTAAAAACTTTCAATGCCTCCCTACCAACGCAGGATAAAACCCAAATGGACTCTAACCTAACAACTCTGCCACTAACAAGCCATGTGAGGAAGGCAGAATAATCACCCTCCATGTACCACACACAGAAAGATGTCCATGCTGTAATCCCTAGAACCTGAAAATATGTTAGGCTGCATGGCAAAGGGGAATTAAGATTATAGATAGAATTAATTTTGCTAATTAATTGACATTAAAATAAGGAGATTATCCTTATCTGGGTGGGCCTAATATAATCACAAGAGTCTTTAAAAAGTGGAAAGCATGAGAGGGAAATATGACTACAGATAAAGGTTAAGAGTGATGTAATAGGGAGTTTACTGGCAGTCTAGTGGTTAGGAGTCTGCCTGCCAATGCAGGAGACACAGGTGCAATCCCTGGTCTGCAAGGATCCCAGATGCAGCAGAGCAACTAAGCCCATGCACAGGTACTGAGCCCAGGTGCTGCAACCACTGAAGTCAGCTCGCCTAAAGCCTGAGCTCCAAAAACCAATGAGAAGCCAGCACACCACAATGAAGACTCATCCCGGCTCACCACAACTAGAGAAAAACCCACACACAGCAATAAAGACCCAGCACATCCAAAATAGAGAGTGATGCAATATGAGAAGTTGACCATCTGGGTTTGATGATGGAGGCCACCACCCAGAAGCTGAAAGGCAAGGAAATAGATTCACCCATGGAGCCTCCAGGAAGGTATGCTGCCCTACTGACACCTTGATTCTAATGGAGTGAGATCTGTATCAGAATTCTGACCTCTAGAACTGTAAGATAGTAAGTTGTATTGATTTAAGCAACCAAATTTTGGGCAATTTGTTATAGCATGAATGGAACATACTGTAACTTTTTTTTTCTTGCCTCTTTGAGGCTATACTGTAAAATGGAAAACATGATACCAACCTTTTAAGGCTATTGTGAGCATTAAATATGATGCCGTTGACCTCAGAACAGTGTGGGAGTTGAGGCAACAATCCTCTATGAAATTTAAAATCTATATGTAATTTTATAGTCAGCCCTCTGTATCTGAGTTTCCACACCCATGGATTCAACCAACCATGGATCATGTAGTGCTAGAGTACATATCATTGGAAAAAATTCTGTATAAGTGGATCCTCACCGTTCAAACACACGTTATTCAAGGGTCAACTGTATTTGCAAAATGCCTAACCATGCCCTACACATAGCAAGTGCTGAGTAAATGATAGCTTTTAACTCTCATCATCATTTCCTTCCAAGCCACATTGTCATTTTCCAACCCATCATTCACTCCTTGATATACCTACAGGAAATGCTTTCCTAGTGAACTTCTCGTCCTTTAGGACTCAGCTTAATAATTCCCTCATTGGACAAGTCTGTTCATCCCACTTCCATACCAGGCAAATATCATCTGCTCTCTGCTTCCTCAACTCCGTGATGGTACACTAACCACGTGCGGTATGTTTTACTATTCCTAGATGCTTGGGTGAAGGTGAGGCAAGGAAAGTGCCTAGGGTACAAAATTTAAGGAGACACTCATTCTCCAGTTTGTGCCAGCGTCTTGTGTACCTCACCCTAGTCTTCCTGGTTAGTCTCATTTTATTGAGGATGAGACCCAGGTGCAGGAGATGAAGTGTCTTGCTGTCAGGTCGTAAAGGAGACAAGGTCTGTGTTCTGTCCTTACTACCCACAAGCCCTTAGAATAGATTCTGGCACACAGATGATGCTCAAGAATGAATAAGATGGGTGGCAAGTTGACCTGATATTTGATGTTGTAAAAATGATGATGATGATGATGATTTTAGTAAATATCCAACCTCTACCGCATGTACTCTAAGTGCCCTGCATACAACTCTCCTTACAGCAACTGAATGAGTTAGGCACTATTGAATACTTGTCTCACTCAGAATAAGAAAAGGCTAGTCATCCACCTAACACAGCTCTAAAGTTTCAAGGATCTAAGTGTGTTTCAAAAACCTCTCTAAGGAGGATAGGGCTGTCTGATGTCAGCAGGGCTGAAGCAGGAATGAAATATTTGAGGAGGCATTGAAGCTGAAGCATAGCAGACATGTCAGCTGTGTTCTTGTGAAGTGTGTTTACTCATCTGTTAGGAGTTGACTCTAATGCAACTTTACTTTTGGTGTAATAAACTGTATTAACTTTATGCTTGAGTGAGTTATCTCTCAAAATAGAAAAATGTGTATTTCCAGGAGTCTTCTTTCATTTACACATGGAAGTCTATGTGAGTTTAAAAAATGGATTTTAGGAGCCTCAGTGATGGCTAAGAAATTGCTATTTCAGTCTTGAAAATTGCCTTTTCTACCAGAAACACCAAGCAAGAAATCATACCATCTGATTTTTCTGGGTTGGAAAAACTTACTCAGACACCAAGATAGCCTCTGAAGTTTGATCCCCTTTCCTCTTGATAGTATGATAAAAATTAAATCTCAAGTTTCATCATCAGAATACCTAATACAGAGGAGAACCTTAGAACCCAAATTGTATCATTACTTTTCAAGAAAGAAGGCACCCAAGGTTCTTATTTCCTTTATTGTGGTGAGATTCAGATAATTCTATTGAAGAGTGTGGTGGAAACTAGGCCTAAATAAGCTTGTGATTTTAATATTAGCTTCCTGTATGCAAAGAGGTTAATCTCCTATCTTTAGACCACAGATATGTTACTTAAAACAGCTACAATGATTTGTCTATATCCCTTAATTTGATTAGCCCAAGTTCTCCAACAATGCCCATTTATTCTTCCTCTTAAACAGTACAACTGTGGAAAGTCATCAAATTCTCTCCAGTTTGGGAAGAAGTATATTTTTCCAATGATTGTCTTTTGCCCGTGATTGCATATACTTGCTGTCAACATAATTTTTGATCACCTTGTGGTCATCTGCCACCTACTGGCCCTGCCTCTACTGCTTCATCCAAAGCATGTTTTTTTTTTCCTTCTTTTTAAAAGCCCCTCTGACAATGCTATAGGATGTAATGGACTTTTACTGAAAGGCAGGGACTCAGTGAGAAATTAAAGCATGGAACAGGATGCAATCCAAAAATGAATATTAGAATTTATGGTTTCCAAATAGGATGTAGAAAGCTGGAAAGAATGTTGCTCCCATTCTACCAACAAGAAAAGCTTTAATAATTGACAAAACCATAAATTTTCTTGAATCTGTCAGAAAAATTGAGTTCACAGAGAAACTAGCCATCCTGAAGTCAAAGGAAGGCCAGGGTTCCCCAAGGAGAGGCAGGGTGCAGTCCTGGCACAGATCAGGAGCCACCGTGCCAGCAGGTAAGAAGAATTAAGTTAAATGTTGTAATGAACTGCTAGCAGCTAAGGATGGGTTAGTGTGACAATACAGAACACCCAGACACCACATGAGCAAGGAAAATCTACATCTACTCATAAGCCCTTCTTTACCAATGCTCACAAGAAAGATTAAGTGTAGGTGGAAACCTGGAGAAAGGCAACATCTGTGATGCAGGATTAGAGGAGGAAAACAGTTCCTTCTATGGAAAAGCCATGAAGCTCTGCCTGGATCCTTTTTTATTTAGAAGGATGAAGTCATTAAGGCCCTGGAGGGAGAGCCTGAAACCCCTTAAGACACTGAACACCTCTGTGGTTGAAGGGTTAGTAGGAGGGGAAAAAGCCCTCCATTTCAAGGGAAGGGACAAGAAACCAACTGACCTAGGCCTTTAGAGGTCTCTTATGCCTCATACCTGGGTGAGAGGTAGGATTATTAAAAAAGTCTTACCTCTGAGATGCGGGGACACAGAGTTTGCTTAAGAGTGAGGCTGGATGCGGAGAAGGCAATGGCACCCTACTCCAGTACTCTTGCCTGGAAAATCCCATGGATGGAGGAGCCTGGTAGGCTGCAGTCCATGGGGTCACTAATAGTCGGACATGACTGAGCGACTTCACTTTCACTTTTCACTTTCATGCATTGGAGAAGGAAATGGCAACCTACTCCAGTGTTCTTGCCTGGAGAATCCCAGGGACGGGGGAGCCTGGTGGGCTTCTGTCTATGGGGTCGCACAGAGTCGGATACGACTGAAGTGACTTAGCAGCAGCAGCAGCAGCAGAAGCAACTTAGCAGCAGCAATAGCAGAGCCTGGATGAAGACAACAATCTCCTTCCTCTTTCCCCCATCCCCCACTCCCAACAAGGTGAAAAGCACCAAGAAATAAGCAACAGCAGTCTTCTTGGGGAGGGGCAGGCCTTTTCTAAGGTACAGCTCCAGAGGTAAGATGTAAAGCTGAATAGGAAGTTTTAGGAATGTTGAGAAAACCCCTCTGCCAAGCCAGTCTCCACATAAGTACAGGTGAAGCTAGAGGAGTTTGAAAAGAGTGGCACATTGAAGATAATCAGAACAGAGATAAAACCTAAACCCGGCTCAACCCCTGACTAGACCCACTATCTCCCTCTTAGCACCACGTCCACCTCCCCTACCACGCACGTGCGCGCACACACACACACACACACACACACACACAGCCGGAAGGCTGAGAAGGAGTAAAACTGTACTCATTTTCAAATTCCAGGCACAAATACTATTTACCTCAGTCTCTACTTTGTTATATATGATGTCCAGCATTCAGTGAAAAATTACAAACACGCAAGAAAGAGAACTCACTGTTAAGAGACAAAATTATCAACACAGTCAGATTCATAAATGACTCAGATGTTGGAACTATTGAACAGAGAATTTAAAGCAATTATGATTCATGTGGTAAAGGTTCTTTTGGAAATAATGCACAATATACACAGTCAGGGAGATTGGCAAACACATGGAAACTATAAGAAATAGCCAAATGGAAAAAGAACCTGAAGGTAGATCTATAGAATTTACCTAAACTGAATATAAAGAAAGAGAAGTGGGAAAAAAAGAAAACTATAACTTGGTATCTAAGATCTCTGGAATGATATTAAACAATCTAAGATATGTGGGGTTTTTGGAGTCCAAGGAGAAGAGAGTGAAGATGAGATAGAAGAAACCTTTGAAGAGATAATGGCTGAGAATTTCCAAAAACAGTGAAACAATTAAACAAAGAAACCCAGAGAATGACCAAAGGGATAAATTCATATCTAGACCATCATATTCAAGCAACTAAAAATCAAAGATGAGAAGAAATCTCAAAGGCACCCAGAGAAATAAAATACATTACATACAGAAGAAAAAAATAAAAATTCACACGTTTTAGCTTGCTAGGGATGCCATAACAGAATATCACAGACTAGGTGGCTTAAAAAACAGAAGTTAATGGTCTCAGTTCTGGAGGCTGAGGGACCAAGATCAAGAGGCTGGTAGAATTTCTTTCCTCCAAGATCTCTTGCCTTGGCTTTTAGATAGCCACCTTCTTGCTATGTCTCATGTGGTCTTTCCTCTAAGCATTTGCATCTCTGGGGTCGCTATATCCACATTTCCCGTCATTTTAAGGGTACCAGTAGAATTGGATTAGAGTCCACCCCAATGGCCTGATTTTAACTTTATTTTCAAATACAGTCATATTCTGAGATAATGGAGATTAGAGCTGCAACATATGAATTTAGGAGGGACACAATTCAGCCCACAACAATTGACTTCTCATCAGAAACTAGAAGACAATTGAGCCTATAAAGTGCTGAAAGAAAAATAGTCAATCCAGAATTCAATGAAAGTATCAAAAAACAGAGAAGAAATAATGAAGCAAAGTGTTTTGGTGAACAAAAAAAAAAAAAAAGCTGAGAGATTTCTTTGCTGGAAAACCTCCATTACAGTAAATGTTAAAGGGAGCTCTTGAAGTTGAAGGAAGATGATATCAGATAGAAACCTGGATCTACATGGGGAAATGAAGATCTTAGGAAAGTAAATATGAAATACATTTTTCTTATTTTTACTTGCTCTAACAGGCAAATAGTATCTGTAAAAATGTAGCAATATAGTTTGGTTTAAAAGTAAGATATATGAAAACTTCTTTAAAAAGATGGGAGGAAAACTATGGGAGTATACTGTTGCAAGGTTAAGTTCTGATACTAAACATGAAGCAATCTTATTTAGAGTTGTATACATTATAAGCCCTAGGGTAACCACTAAAAATTTTCCAAAAATGCCAATTGTGGAGATATAAAGCAAGAAGAAAAATGCAGGAAGAAAGGAACCCAGAATAGACAAAGCAAATAGAAAGCAGCTAGCAAAATGATTGACTATCAATCATATCATTAATTACATTAAATGTAAATGATCTGAATACACCAATGAAAAAACAAAGATTGGCAGAATGGATTTAAACAATGACCCAACTGTCTATAAGAAACTCATTTCAATAATAATGACATGGGTAGATTGAAAATGAAAGGGTAGAAAAAGACAAACCATGCAAACACTGATCAAAAGAAAGTTGTAGTGGTTATATTAATCTTATACAAAGTGAAATTCAGAACAAGGACTGTTACCAGGGATAAAGAAGAAGATTATGTGATGATAAGGGGGTCAGTGTATCAAGAAGGTACAAAAATGAAAGTGTTAGTTGCCCTGTCATGTCTGATTCTTTGCAATCCCATGGACTGTAGACTGCCAGGCTCCTCTGTCCATGGAATTCTCCAGGCAAGAATACGGGAGTTACCAGAGATAAAGAAGAACATTACATGATGATAAGGGATCAGTGCATCAAGAAGATGTAACAATCCTAAATGTGTATACACATAAAAATAGAGCCTTGAAAATTGTTACAGCTAGAAGGAAAAATAGGGAAATTTACAATTACAGTTGGAAGCTTTAGTACTCCTCTCTCCTCCATAATTGGTAGACCAAGACAGCATAAAATTATTAAGGATATATAGTACTGAAAGAACTCTATCAACTATGACCTAATTGACATTTATCATACAATAAACCCTTCATGGGAAATAGATGGGGAAACAGTGGAAACAGTGTCAGACTTTATTTTGGGGGGCTCCAAAATCACTTCAGATGGTGATTGCAGCCATGAAATTAAAAGATGCTTACTCCTTGGAAGCAAAGTTATGACCAACCTAGATAGCATACTCAAAAGCAGAGACATTACTTTGCCAACAAAGGTCCGTCTAGTCAAGGCTATGGTTTTTCCAGTGGTCATGTATGGATGTGAGAGTTGGACTGTAAAGAAAGCTGAGCGCCAAAGAACTGATGCTTTTGAACTGTGGTATTGGAGAAGACTCTTGAGAGTCCCTTGGACTGCAAGGAGATCCAACCAGTCCATTCTAAAGGAGATCGGTCCTGGGTGTTCTTTGGAAGGAATGATGCTAAAGCTGAAACTCCAGTACTTTGGCCACCTTATGTGAAGAGTTGACTCATTGGAAAAGACTCTGATGCTGGGAGGGATTGGGGGCAAGAGGAGAAGGGGACGACAGAGGATGAGATGGCTGGATGGCATTACCAACTCAATGGACATGAGTTTGAGTGAACTCCGGGAGTTGGTGAGGGACAGAGAGGCTGGGCATGCTGCAGTTCATGGGGTCGCAGAGTTGGACACGACTGAGCGACTGAACTGAACTGAACTGAACTGAAACCCAATAACTTTCCCTGGTGGCTCAAGACAGTAAAGAATCTGCATGCAATGTGAGAAACCTGGGTTCCATCCCTGGGTTGGGAAGATCCCCTAGAGGAGGGCATGGCAACCCATTCCAGTATTCTTGCCTGGAGAATTCCATGGACAGAGGAGCTTGGCAGGCTGCAGTCCATAGGGTCATGAAGAGTAGGACATGACTGAGTGATGAAGCACAGCACACACCCAATAGCAGCAGAATACATTCTTTTCAATGCACGTGGAACATTCACCAAGATAGACTATATTCTGGGCCATAAAGCAAACCTTTAAAAATTTAAAATAATTGAAATCATACAAAGTAATTTTTCTGATCATAATGGAATTAAATGAGAAGTTAACAATAGAAAAATATCTGGAAAATCCCCAAATATTTGCAATAAATCAACACACCTCTAAGGAATCCATGTATGGATCAAGGAGAAGGTCATGAGGAAAATTAGAAAATATTTTTATTTGAATAAAAGTGAAAATAAAGTATATAGAAATTTGTGGAATGCACCCACAGCAGTATGTAAAGGAAAATATATAGCATGTAAATACCAATAAACACATTTTTCCTATTTTTCTTTCCCTATCATTTTGGCCATGACCTCTGATACTGTATCCAGTAGTAGGTAACACTGGTCTCCTTACCTTGTTCCTAATCTTAAAAAGGATGGGGAACACATGTATACCTGTGGTGGATTCATTTCGATATTTGGCAAAACTAATACAATTTTGTAAAGTTTAAAAAAAAAAAAAAGTATGACTCTAAAAGTCCTTCATTAAGTATGGCATTGTGGGTTTTGGTATAAAACTTTTACCAAGGATTTTTTTTACTATGCATAGCTTGTTATCATTATTATTATTTTTTATCTTAGTAGGCATTAACTTCATCAAATGTTTTTCTGTATAAAGTGAAAGTCGCTGTCATGTCCAACTCTTTGTGACCCTATGGACTGTAGCCTTCCAGGCTCCTCTGCAAGGAATTCTCCAGGCAAGAATACTGGAGTGGATAGCCATTCCCTTCTCCAGGGGATCTTCCCAACCCAGGCATCAAACCCAGGTCTCCCACACTGCAGGTAGATTCTTTACTTCTGAGGGAAGCCCAAATTGAGATAATCACATTATTTCCCCTTTATTAATGCCACAAATTACAATAATATATTTTCCTATATTGATTTTCTGATGGTGTTCCTTACATTCTTGGCTATATTATTTTGATGTATTTTATTGTTTGTTCTATAATTTTATTACATAACTAATTAATCTATTTTATGCATTAGATACATTTAACATTGTAGATGGTGATTGCAGCCATGATATTAAAAGACGCTTACTCCTTGGAAGGAAAGTTATGACCAACCTAGATAGCATATTCAAAAGCAGAGACATTACTTTGCCAACAAAGGTCCATCTAGTCAGGGCTATGGTTTTTCCAGTGGTCATGTATGGATGTGAGAGTTGGAGTGTGAAGAAAGCTGAGCGCCAAAGAATTGATGCTTTTGAACTGTGGTGTTGGAGAAGACTCTTGAGAGTCCCTTGGACTGCAAGGAGATCCAACCAGTCCATTCTAAAGGAGATCAGCCCTGGGATTTCTTTGGAGGGAATGATGCTGAAGCTGAAACTCCAGTACTTTGGCCATGTCATGCGAAGAGTTGACTCATTGGAAAAGACTCTGATGCTGGGAGGGACTGGGGGCAGAAGGAGAAGGGGACGACAGAGGATGAGATGGCTGGATGGCATCACGAACTCGATGGACGTGAGTTTGAATGAACTCTGGGAGTTGGTGATGGACAGGGAGGCCTGGCGTGCTGCGATTCATGGGGTTGCAAACAGTCAGACACGACTAAGCAACTGAACTGAACAGAACATTGTAGAATTTGTGACTAATATTTTATTTAGGATTTTTGTACCTACATGCAGAGGCAAAGTGGAACCATAATTTTATTTTTATATTCTCCTTTCTGTCTCCCTCTTCAGCTGTCACCATCTTGTCATACTTTTTCCAACAAAGTTGCTTCTCCCATCTTCTTTCTTCCTCAAATCTAAAAATCTTTCTTCTGGGAATTTTGGTACAAGCAGAAAATTTTTCTTAGTTACTATGCTGAGAAATTTAGTTTCCTTAACCTCAAGTCTCATTCCAAGACAAACCCAATGTGTTGTCATTCACAGTCAAAATCCCATTAATGTGTTTCCCTAGGTTCCTTTTTTAAGCTCTCCAAAGAACCAGTGGAAGCTTTGAAATGACAGCTTGTCTTTAAATACTTCAAAATTCAAGATCATATTTAAGAACAGGCTCAGGTTGGAGAACTTTTGCTTTTCTTTCCAATTTACAGTCACTGTAAGTGGAAGGGGCACCAGATTTTATCCATTTCCAGAGCAAATACTTGGAGGTGTGCCCCGATCATTACGTCACAAACAAGTTGGTCATTCAAGTGGAAAAAGGATATAATGAGGAAAGCAGTCAAATGCTGAGTTGAAAGACTTGTGTTTTCATTTCTTTAAAAGAAAAAAAAATTTGTCTTTCATTTCTTGAATGGAGTGCATTCATTCATTCTTCCATTTAACAAGAATTTTAGGGCCTACTATGTGTCAGGCATTTTTCTAAGGCTGATGCTAAAAAGCAGAGAACAAAACAATAAAGGAACTGGGTTCATGGCGTTTACCATGGAGTGAAAGAGACAGACTCCAACGTATACATACATAGTTTAAAACAAGGTAGGAGAAGGCAATGGCAGCCCATTCCAGTACTCTTGCCTGGAAAATCCCATGGATGGAGGAGCCTGGTAGGCTGCAGTCCATGGGGTCGCTATGAGTCCGATGCGACTGAGCGACTTCACTTTGACTTTTCACTTTTCCTTGGAGAAGGAAATGGCACCCCACTCCAGTGTTCTTGCCTGGAGAATCCCAGGGACGGCGGAGCCTGGTGGGCTGCAGTCTATGGGGTCGCACAGAGTTGGACACGACTGAAGCGACTTAGCAGCAGCAGCAGTCGTAAATGCTTGTGAGGGAAAAATGGTAAAGAAACAAAAAAAGTTGCATGAAATGTGTTTATGAATTATGGTTTAGAAAGGGCTCTCTGAGGCCTTCTTTTTTAGTCCTTATTCTACTCCTTATTACATATCTTTCCTTCATCTCTAAGGAGTTGACATTTGAACCAATACCTGAATGAAGTGAGGTAGCTTGCCATACAGATGTCTGATTGAAGAGTTGTCCAGGCAGAAGGAAGGAGAGATACCCTGATGCGTGTGTATGCTTGACTCTTGTGAGGAACAGGAAGGTGGGAGGTGTGGCTGGAGCAACGTGGGAGAGCAGAGATGCAGGGTAATTGGGTTTGACACACAGGCTGGGGCCAGATGGTATAGGACCTTGCAGGCTCTAACAAGAGGCTTTGAGGGTGCCTGCTTTCTCTGAAATGCCTTGGGGGACTATTCTTGGACATTTACAAATAGGAACATGCTTAACTGTAGTCTCCAGTGGAGTCTGGGTTTGGAGGACATTGTTTTTTGTGTGTTTTATTGTTACAAGAACGCCTTTGTGCAGGTACAAGGGGCAATTATATGACCTGGGTAAATGCTCAGATTCATTGCTGGCCCTGCAAATACCCCAGGAAGGCAGAGGCCTGGGATCAATGTAGGTAAGGGCTGCTTCAGGGGGATTTGGATGAATATTATGTGCTTTAGTTCTGGGTGCTGTAAATGGGGTCACTCTGGAATTAAAAAACAACAACAACAACAACAACATTATTTTTTTCATCCACATTACTACTGGTTTCCCTCTTCTAGCAAAAGAGACATCTGTTTCTATGTGTAGAAAAAGGCTTAAGGCTCTGAATTATAGTGTGGTAATTCATGCTTAACTGTTTGAATGGCTGCATAGCCCTCAGCCCTGAATCTACTAATGCATAAGATACTAATTATTAGACTCTAGTTCACACTATGTGAGTTCTTATTGCTTACTTTCTTGTAGGATACAGATAGCTGGGAACATATAGTGCCTTTGAATGACCAGCGTACTCACTCAAATAACGTTAGGTAAGCAGTTCTGCACTGAGGAAGAAAGAGTAAAGAGAAATAACAAAATGGCCTTTGAGACACAGGGATTGTTTCCCAGAAAGTGCATTAACTAATTGATAGGGGTGGCTAAGGTACACAGCCCACTCATATGAGAATTCTCTATAGAAACTTTAGTTCCTCTAGTGAGGAAAAGGCCTTGTAAACAAAACATACAATCTTTAAAAGAGATTATAAAAAGCATTGACATTTGCCTGTGAATTCACCTATAGATCTGTCAGGCCTTTCGTGATGGATTTGGGAAACCTATTATTTTGCCTTAGCCTAAGGAAAAAACTGTGGTAGCTTTTGATGGTTCAAAAACTAGAACTTGTGAAACCATGGGAATAATACGAACTGGTAGAAAACAATAACATTCTCACAGCTGGACCATCTGGTAGATTATTCAGACACAACCATGTACATCACTGAATGGCTCTCATAAAACACCAGATGAAGATAAGAGCTGGCATCTACTTCTAATTTTCCAAGGCTTAAATTGTCTTTAGTTTCTAAGTTCTGGAAATAAGGACTTCATTTGCACTGGTCTCAGCATCTTCCAAAATGTAATCTTTTAAAACAAATTATGATGCTAGTAAACTTTAGGATGAGAACTTTACATCATTGTCAGTAAAATGTGTTCTTCATATAAATGTCATGTACTCTCTTATATACTGTAGTACTCTCTTATATACTGTATTAAGAACACCTTCTGCTTTTATTTATCTTGTTTTTTAAAGCTCTTCTTTCTTTAGCGACTCCTTTGTGGTGCTACTATTATATAGCAGTCATTGTTCTAGATGTTTTGTATAGTCAACAAACACGTATTTATTAAGGGTCTCCTGCATGACGAAGGGCTTGGGGATGCAGCTGTGCACCAAACAGACTAGATCCCTGCCCGATGAAGTAGTTATTTTTAGCATTATTTTGTAGGTGAAGAAGCAGAAGCCCCATGCATTTAAGTAATTTGCTTTAAGTGACAGAGTCCTGAGGAGCTGTCTGCTTTGAAAACCCATGTTCTAGCCATTATGTTTTGTTCTCTTGCTTGGTTTAATGCCTACAGTCTTTGAGATTCAATTCTATAATTCACATTTGGGACTTTGAACACCATAAAGCACACTGTTTGTGAAAGTGTTAGTCGTTCAGTCGTGTCTGACTCTTAGCAACCCCACAGGACTGCAGCCCACCGGGCTTCTCTGTCCATGAAATTCCCAAGGCAAGAATACTGGAGTCGGGAGCCATTCCCATTTCCTACAGGGAAAACATAGGCAGAAAGCTGTCATTAAATGCAGCAATATTTGGGGGGACTTGTCTCCTAGAGTAATGGAAATAAAAACAAAAATAAATTGGACCTAATTAGACGTAAAAGCTTTTTGCACAGCAAAGGAAACCGTGAACAAAATGAAAAGACAACCTGCAGACTGGAAGAATATACTTGCAAATGTAGCTGCTGACAAGAGATTTATTTCTAAAATACACAGACAGCTCATACAGCTTAATAACAAAAAAACAAATACCCAATCAAAAAATGGGCAGAAGACTTCAACAGGCATTTCTCCAAAGAAAATATACAGATGGCCAACAGGCACATGAACAAGTGCTCAATAATGTTAATTATTAGGGAAATACAAATCAAAGCTATATTGAGGTATCACCTTGCACCAGTCTGAATGGCCGTCATTAAAAAGTCTACAAATACTAAGTGCTGAAGAAAGTGTGAGCAAAGAGAACCCTTCTACACTGTCGGTGGGAATGTAAATTGGTACAGCCACTGTGGAGAACAGTATGGAGGTTCCTTAGAAAACTAAAAATAAAGCTACCATATGATCTTTCAGTCCCACTCTTGGGCATATATCCAGAGAAACTCTTAATTCAAAAAGAGCCATGCGGACACCTCCACGCTCTGGTGCGGAGGGGCACCGGCTGCGGGAGAGCCCTGGCGGCGGTAAAAAAAAAAAACAAAAAGAGCCATGCATCCCAATGTTCATAGCAGCACTATTTGCAATAGCTAAGACATAGAAGCAACCTAAATGTCCACTGACAGGTGAATGGATAAGAAGATGTGAGATATATGTATATACTCCATTCCATTGTGTATATATACACAATGGAATATTATGTGGCCATAAATATATGTATACACACACATGTTTATAATGGAATATTACTGAACCATATAAAGAATGAATAATGCCATTTACAGGAACATGGATGGACCTACAGATTATCATGCTAAGTGAAGTAAGCCAGACAAGGAAAGGCAAATATTATGTGGTATCATTTATATGTGAAATCTTTAAAAAATGATACAAGTGAAGTTATTTATAAAACAGACTCATAGACATGGAAAACAAATTTATGGTTACCAAAGAGAATAGCAGGAAGAGAGTTAAATTAAGAGTTTTGGGATTAATATATGCACACTATTGTATCTAAAATAAGCAACAAGGACCTACTGTGTGGTACAGGGAACTATATTCAATATCTTACAAGGAAAAAGTCTGAAAAAGAATATATATAACTGAATTATTTGCTGTATACTGAAACTAACACAATATTGTAGATTAACTATACTCCAATAAAAAAATTGTTTTAAAAAAGCAAGAACAAAAATCCATGAGTCATAAAGGGGAGTGGGATGGAATAAGAAAGCTTTTTTAAAAATGAAGAATGCCAACTAAGTTGTAGACAGAATAGAAAATCACTATTTTATAACCCCACAACTTAATAACTGAGTGAGTTCAGTTCAGTTCAGTCACTCAGTTGTGTCCAACTCTTTGCAACCCCATGAATCGCAGCACGCCAGGCCTCCCTGTCCATCACCAACTCCCGGAGTTCACTCAGACTCACGTCCATGGAGTCAGTGATGCCATCCAGCCATCTCATCCTCTGTCATCCCCTTCTCCTCCTGCCCCCAATCCCTCCCAGCATCAGAGTCTTTTCCAATGAGTCAACTCTTTGCATGAGGTGGCCAAAGTACTGGAGTTTCAGCTTTAGCATCATTCCCTCAAAACCCAGGGCTGATCTCCTTCAGAATGGATTAAGGATTAATAATCTTAAAACCACTGGGTAAAAGTTTTTGGGGAACTAGTTATTCAGAATATCACCCCACAGATTACTCACTTGTTATAAAGGGAAAAGTTACCTTTCAGTTCAGTTCAGTTCAGTCGCTCAGTTGTGTCCGACTCTTTGCGACCCCATGAACTGCAGCATGCCAGGCCTCCCTGTCCATCACCAACTCCTGGAGTTCACTCAGACTCACGTCCACTGAGTTGGTGATGCCATCCAGCATAACCTTTGCTGCTACTGCTGCTAAGTCGCTTCAGTCTGACTCTGTGCGACCCCACGGACTGCAGCCTACTAGGCTTCTCCATCCATGGGATTCTCCAGGCAAGAACACTGGAGTGGGTTGCCATTAAGGGTCAAACTTAGCATCTCTAATGAAAAGTAAGCTCATTTTATATGATGCAATAAGGAATACACAGCATTGTCTATGTAGTACTTTTGCAATATTTTGACTCTAATCATGAGGAAACAACCAAATCCAGAATCTAAAAAAGATATGCTGTGGGACAGTTGGCCTAGGTTCTTAACCAAAAAAAGGCCATGAAAAACAAAAAGACAGCCTATTATATATTAAAACAAACTAAAGAGATGTAATAACTAAATGTAATGCTAAAACCTTGATTGGATTCTAGATCAGAGATTTAAAAATAGTTATGAAAGACATTTTGGTGTCAAGTGGGAAAATATAATAATATTGGATTATATTTCTTTAATGTGGGATTATGAAGGAGACTATTTTATTCTTAAGATAAACTTGCTAAAGTATCTAGGGTTATGTGTCATGACTTCTGCAATTTAATTTTAAATGCTTCAGCTCAAAATGTGTGTGTCCATGTGTGTGTGTGTATGGAGAGAGCGGATTAAGCAAGCAAATGTGACAAAACATCAATAATCTGGGTAAAGTGTGTAAAGATTTTTGTATATTATTCTTTTAACTTTCTGTGTGTTTGAAAATTTACAAAATTAGAAGTTGGGTGGAAAATAAAAACACTGGAGTTTTAAACAGACAGAGTAAAGCAGCAATGTAATGCTTCTGGTAGCAAAGCTAAGCAAAGATCGGATTCCTTCCTTTGGTTCTAGAAGAAGGTGCCTACTCCACAATCCCTAAATAGGCATGTTTTTACTTCTATTGATGAACAGAGTTTAATTAATGTCTCTGAATCCAAATCTCTAGAAGTAGAACCTAGTTAATCTAATTTTGGTTCGAATTCAGTCTAGTTCTGGATGAATCACTGGTAATCAGGGTGTTTGGATCTTTTTTTAGATAGCAGAACCTTGTGGTGGGGCATGTCCCTGAACACGGGAGGAAGATTGAAGGTACTTGATGGTCAGTCTCCATGGAAGGGGCCCTGTGTGACAGAAGCAGGGCTCATGGATTTTATTGGAGTAAAACATGAGTACAAGTTTGCCAGTTCAGTTCAGTTCAGTCGCTCAGTCGAGTCCGACTCTTTGCGACCCCATGAATCACAAAACGCCAGGCCTCCCTGTCCATCACCAACTCCCGGAGTTTACTCAAACTCATGTCCATCGAGTCGGTGATGCCATCCAGCCATCTCATCCTCTGTTGTCCCCTTCTCCGCCTGCCCCCAATCCCTCCCAGCATCAGGGTCTTTTCCAACGAGTCAACTCTTTGCACAAGGTGGCCAAAGTATTGGAGTTTCAGCTTTAGCATCAGCCCTTCCAATGAACACCCAGGACTGATCTCCTTTAGA
This sequence comes from Bos mutus, assembly GCF_027580195.1. NCBI lineage: Eukaryota > Metazoa > Chordata > Mammalia > Artiodactyla > Bovidae > Bos > Bos mutus. Next base: position 37,670,074 of record NC_091621.1, on the reverse strand, counting down.
ATGGACTGGTTGGATCTCCTTGCAGTCCAAAGGACTCTCAAGAGTCTTCTCCAACACCACAGTTCAAAAGCACCAATTCTTTGGCGTAACTCTCACATCCATTCATGACCACTGGAAAAACCATAGCTTTGACTAGACAGACCTTTGTTGGCAAAGTAATGTCTCTGCTTTTCAATATGCTGTCTAGGTTGGTCATAACTTTTCTTCCAAGGAGTAAGCGTCTTTTAATTTCATGGCTGCAGTCACCATCTGCAGTGATTTTGGAGCCCCCCAAAATAAAGTCTGACACTGTTTCCAGTGTTTCCCCATCTATTTCCCATGAAGTGATGGGACCAGATGCCATGATCTTAGTTTTCTGAATGTTGAGTTTTAAGCCAACTTTTTCACCCTCCTCTTTCACTTTCATCAAGAGGCTTTTTAGTTCCTCTTCACTTTCTGCCATAAGGGTGGTGTCATCTGCATATCTGAGGTTATCAATATTTCTCCCAGCAATCTTGATTCCAGCTTGTGCTTCTTCCAGCCCAGCCTTTCTCATGATGTACTCTGCATAGAAGTTAAATAAGCAGGGTGACAATAAGCATCCTTGACGTAACTCCTTCTCCTATTTGGAACCAGTCTGTTGTTCCATGTCCAGTTCTAACTGTTGCTTCCTGACCTGCATATAGATTTCTCAAAAGACAGATCAGGTGGTCTGGTATTCCCATCTCTCTCAGAATTTTCCACAGTTTATTGTGATCCACATAGTCAAAGACTTTGGCATAGTCAATAAAGCAGAAATAGATGTTTTTCTGGAACTCTCTTGCTTTTTTGATGATCCAGCGGATGTTGGCAATTTGATCTCTGGTTCCTCTGCCTTTTCTAAAACCAGCTTGAACATCTGGAAGTTCCCGGAACAGGTATTGCTGAAGCCTGGCTTGGAGAATTTTGAGCATTACTTTACTAACGTGTGAGATGAGTGCAATTGTGCAGCAGTTTGAGCATTCTTTGGCATTGCCTTTCTTTGAGATTGGAATGAAAACTGACCTTTTCCAGTCCTGTGGCCACTGCTGAGTTTTCCAAATTTGCTGGCATATTGAGTGCAGCACTTTCACAGCATCGTCTTTCAGGATTTGAAATAGCTCAACTGGAATTCCATCACCTCCACTAGCTTTGTTCCTAGTGATGTTTTCTAATGCCCACTTGACTTCACATTGCAGGATGTCTGGCTCTAGGTCAGTGATAAAACCATCGTGATTATCTGGGTTGTGAAGATCTTTTTTATACAGTTCTTCTGTGTATTCTTGCCACCTCTTCTTAATACCTTCTGCTTCTGTTAGGTCCATACCATTTCTGTCCTTTATCGAGCCCATCTTTGCATGAAATGTTCCCTTGGTATCTCTAATTTTCTTGAAGAGATCTCTAGTCTTTCCCATTCTGTTGTTTCCTCTATTTCTTTTCACTGATCGCTGAGGAAGGCTTTCTTATCTCTTCTTGCTATTCTTTGGAACTCTGCATTCAGATGCGTATATCTTTTCTTTTCTCCTTTGCTTTTCGCTTCTCTTCTTTTCACAGCTATTTGTAAGGTCTCCCCATACAGTCACTTTGCTTTTTTGCATTTCTTTTTCTTGGGGATGATCGTCATCCCTGTCTCCTGTACAATGTCACGAACCTCAGTCCATAGTTCATCAGGCACTCTATCTATCAGATCTAGGCCCTTAAATCTATTTCTCACTTCCACTGTATAATCATAAGGGATTTGATTTGGGTCATACCTGAATGGTCTAGTGGTTTTCCCTACTTTCTTCAATTTCAGTCTGGATTTGGCAAATAAGGAGTTCATGATCTGAGCCACAGTCAGCTCCTGGTCTTGTTTTTGCTGACTGTATAGAGCTTCTCCATCTTTGGCTGCAAATATAATCAATCTGATTTTGATGTTGACAATCTGATGATGTCCATGTATAGAGTCTTCTCTTGTGTTGTTGGAAGATGGTGTTTGCTATGACCAGTGCATTCTCTTAGCAAAACTCCATTAGCATTTTCCCTGCTTCATTCCGTATTACAAGGCCAAATTTGCCTGTTACTCCAGGTGTTTCTTGACTTCCTACTTTTGCATTCCAGTCTCCTATAATGAAAAGGACATCTTTTTGGGGTGTTAGTTCTAAAAGGTCTTGTAGGTCTTCATAGAACCGTTCAACTTCAGCTTCTTCAGCGTTACTGGTTGGGGCATAGGCTTGGATTGCCATGATATTGAATGGTTTGCCTTGGAAATGAGTTTGCCAAGTAAAGAAAACTTATTGAATAGCATATTTGGATACAAATAGATTGTGCTTAGGCATTATTCTCTATCTTTTTAGAGGATACTGATCATAATTCATTTAACTTCTAGGTTATTGAGACTTCCCATTGACCAGTCATTGCTAAAAGAGTGGTACAATCTACATATTAATAAGATGTAACTCTCAGAAAAGAAAACAAAGAAGAATACCCATCCAAAATATGTGCATATTTGTTCATTATTTTCCCATTTATTGTTTTCTACTGATATTTTCTGATATGAAACACTCACAAAGGTAGAAATTAACATGCATGAGATAAAATTAATTATAAATTAGATCATATTTCCTTCTCTCACTCAATTGTTTTGTTATGTACTCTACTTTGCAACCACTGTCAGTGCTTGATGCTTAACACTGATACTCATGTATGGGTATCTAGATGTATATTTCTTTAGCAACACCTGAAAAAGCTTTGTTTGTTTGTGTATTTATTTTTTATTTTTATTTTTTTAAATATAATCTTATTTATTTTAATTAGAGATTAATTACTTTACAATATTGTATTGGTTTTGCCATACATCAACATGAATCTGCCACATTTGTGTGTATTTAGACAATACATTTAATTTTATTTATTCATGTTTGTATTCTTTTTTTTTTTTTATGACTACTTTGATTTTTGCCTTATCTTTGTTCTATTTTGGAGACGATGTAACTCACTGTACTGGAAGGAAAGAACCATCCTAGGCACTAGTTTTCACTTGAAATAAAATTAATATCTTGTTCTTTCAGGAAATAGTAAGTGAGGGTTCATTCTAGTTCTTGGTCAGGCTGTGGTCTCGTCCCTGGGGCCTGTAAGACTGCATCTCACAGAATGAAATCAGGCCCAAAGAGAAAGGAACCAAACAGGTGAAAATGTGAAACCAGAAAACCAGTTGAACTTACTCCCAAATAGATACATAAATAAGTCTCTGTTCTCCCCAGTTCTTGGGCAATGGCTACCTTCCTCTCTCCTTAGTCTGCAAACTCCCTAGATGAGTTCTATAAGTAATGGTTACCTCTATTGTGGGGCCGTTAAAATCATTTTTAGTAAATTCTCAATGGGTCTTGTTGTTCAGTTACTCAGTTGTGTCTGCCTCTTTGTGACCCCATGGACTGCAGCACGCCAGGCTTCCCTGTCCTTCGCTATCTCCTGGAGTTTGCTCCAATTCATGTCAATTGAGTCAGTGATGCCATCCAACCATCTCATCCTCTGTCACCTCCTTCTCCTCCTGCCCTCAGTCTTTCCCAGCACCAGGTCTTTCCAGTGAGTCAACTGTTTCCATCAGGTGGCCAGAGTATTGGAGCTTCAGCATCAGCATCAGTCCTTCCAGTGAATATTCAGGATTGATTTTCTTTAGGATTGACTGGTTTGATCTCTTAGCTGTCCAAAGGAAGAGTCTCCTCCAGCATCACAGTTCAAATACATCACTTCTTCGGTGCTCAACCTTCTTTATGGTTCAACTCTTAGTTCAATGGGTCTGTCTCAGCTACCTTAAGTGGAATACAAACTCTGGTAAGACATGTAGTTGTTTTACAAAACTCCACCTTAATTTTTAAATTAACGTTCCAGAAATTAAATATTGGTATTAGTCCCAGAATAAGCCATAACATTTTTTTAAAAAAAAAAAAACATTCTGCCTCTATTTTGGGTTACCTTCTTGACACTGTCAAAAGTTCAGGGAAAAAAAAACAGAAGTAAAACCAATGAATCATTGAAGTAGTCATTGGTAAAAGTTCATCACACATACACACAGAAAGCTTGCAAAGTGGGTGCATTCAAACCAAAACATGGAATGAGGCTCAGAGGTATATTGTTATAATGCAATTTATCTAGAGTGGAGATAGTGCTTATTCTGCAGTTATTGGTCACAATATTATAATTTTCTTAAAGAGAGTTGTTTAGTGGTTACTTCATATTAATTTTGGGGAACAATTGAAGTTTCACTTATGATTTTCAGAGGCATAAGCAAGAAGTGACTCAGGTCAAGTTTGCCTCGCTTGTCTTGCAAAATAAGCTAAATTAAGCTTCGCTTGTATGACCAAACTGTTTTTTTTTTTTTCTTTTAAAATTTATTCCCCATCCTGAACCCTCCTCCCTCCTCCCTCCCCATACCATCCCTCTGGGTCGTCCCAGTGCACCAGCCCCAAGCATCCAGCATCGTGCATTGAACCTGGACTGGCATCTCGTTTCATACATGACATTTCACATGTTTCAATGCCATTCTCCCAAATCTTCCCACCCTCTCCCTCTCCCACAGAGTCCATAAGACTGGTCTATACATCAGTGTCTCTTTTGCTATCTCGTATACAGGGTTATCGTTACCATCTTTCTAAATTCCATATATATGCGTTAGTATACTGTATTGGTGTTTGCCCTTCTGGCTTACTTCACTATGTATAATAGGCTCCAGTTTCATCCACCTCATTAGAACTGATTCAAATGTATTCTTTTTAATGGCTGAGTAATACTCCATTGTGTATATGTACCACAGCTTTCTTATCCATTCATCTGCTGATGGACATCTAGGTTGTTTCCATGTCCTGGCTATTATAAACAGTGCTGCGATGAACATTGGGGTACACGTGTCTCTTTCCCTTCTGGTTTCCTCAGTGTGTATGCCCAGCAGTGGGATTGCTGGATCAAAAGGCAGTTCTATTTCCAGTTTTTAAGGAATCTCCACACTGTTCTCCATAGTGGCTGTACTAGTTTGCATTCCCACCAACAGTGTAAGAGGGTTCCCTTTCTCCACACCCTCTCCAGCATTTATTATTTGTAGACTTTTGGATCGCAGCCATTCTGACTGGTGTGAAATGGTACCTCATAGTGGTTTTGATTTGCATTTCTCTGATAATGAGTGATGTTGAGCATCTTCTCATGTGTTTGTTAGCCATCTGTATGTCTTCTTTGGAGAAATGTCTATTTAGATCTTTGGCCCATTTTTTGATTGGGTCATTTATTTTTCTAGAGTTGAGCTGTAGGAGTTGCTTGTATATTTTTGAGATTAGTTGTTTGTCGGTTGCTTCATTTGCTATTATTTTCTCCCATTCTGAAGGCTGTCTTTTCACCTTGCTAATAGTTTCCTTTGATGTGCAGAAGCCTTTAAGTTTAATTAGGTCCCATTTGTTTATTTTTGCTTTTATTTCCAATATTCTGGGAGGTGGGTCATAGAGGATCCTGCTGTGATGTATGTCAGAGAGTGTTTTGCCTATGTTCTCCTCTAGGAGTTTTATAGTTTCTGGTCTTACGTTGAGATTTTTAATCCATTTTGAGTTTATTTTTGTATATGGTGTTAGAAAGTGTTCTAGTTTCATTCTTTTTACAAGTGGTTGACCAGATTTCCCAGCACCACTTGTTAAAGAGATTGTCTTTAATCCATTGTATATTCTTGCCTCCTTTGTCAAAGATAAGGTGTCCATATGTGTGTGGATTTATCTCTGGGCTTTCTATTTTGTTCCATTGATCTATATTTCTGTCTTTGTGCCAGTACCATACTGTCTTGATAACTGTGGCTTTGTAGTAGAGCCTGAAATCAGGTAGGTTGATTCCTCCAGTTCCATTTTTCTTTCTCAAGATCGCTTTGGCTATTCGAGGTTTTTTTGTATTTCCATATAAATTGTGAAATTATTTGTTCTAGCTCTGTGAAGAATACTGTTGGTAGCTTGATAGGGATTGCATTGAATCTATAAATTGCTTTGGGTAGTATACTCATTTTCACTATATTGATTCTTCCAATCCATGAACATGGTATATTTCTCCATCTATTAGTGTCCTCTTTGATTTCTTTCACCAGTGTTTTATAGTTTTCTATATATAGGTCTTTAGTTTCTTTAGGTAGATATATTCCTAAGTATTTTATTCTTTTCATTGCAATGGTGAATGGAATTGTTTCCTTAATTTCTCTTTCTGTTTTCTCATTATTAGTGTATAGGAATGCAAGGGATTTCTGTGTGTTGATTTTATATCCTGCAACTTTACTATAATCATTGATTAGTTCTAGTAATTTTCTGGTGGAGTCTTTAGGGTTTTCTATGTAGAGGATCATGTCATCTGCAAATAGTGAGAGTTTTACTTCTTCTTTTCCAATTTGGATTCCTTTTATTTCTTTTTCTGCTCTGATTGCTGTGGCCAAAACTTCCAAAACTATGTTGAATAGTAATGGTGAAAGTGGGCACCCTTGTCTTGTTCCTGACTTTAGAGGAAATGCTTTCAATTTTTCACCACTGAGGATAATGTTTGCTGTGGGTTTGTCATATATAGCTTTTATTATGTTGAGGTATGTTCCTTCTATTCCTGCTTTCTGGAGAGTTTTTATCATAAATGGGTGTTGAATTTTGTCAAAGGCTTTCTCTGCATCTATTGAGATAATCATATGGTTTTTGTTTTTCAATTTGTTAATGTGGTGTATTACATTGATTGATTTGAGGATACTGAAGAATCCTTGCATCCCTGGGATAAAGCCCACTTGGTCATGGTGTATGATCTTTTTAATGTGTTGTTGGATTCTGATTGCTAGAATTTTGTTTAGGATTTTTGCATCTATGTTCATCAGTGATATTGGCCTGTAGTTTTCTTTTTTTGTGGGATCTTTGTCAGGTTTTGATATTAGGGTGATGGTGGCCTCATAGAATGAGTTTGGAAGTTTACCTTCCTCTGCAATTTTCTGGAAGAGTTTGAGCAGGATAGGTGTTAGCTCTTCTCTAAATTTTTGGTAGAATTCAGCTGTGAAGCCGTCTGGACCTGGGCTTTTGTTTGCTGGAAGATTTTTGATTACAGTTTCAATTTCCGTGCTTGTGATGGGTCTGTTAAGGTTTTCTATTTCTTCCTGGTCGAGTTTTGGAAAGTTGTACTTTTCTAAGAATTTGTCCATTTCTTCCTCGTTGTCCATTTTATTGGCATATAATTGTTGATAATAGTCTCTTATGATCCTTTGTGTTTCTGTGTTGTCTGTTGTGATCTCTCCATTTTCGTTTCTAATTTTATTGATTTGATTTTTCTCCTTTGTTTTTGATGAGTCTGGCTAATGGTTTATCAATTTTATTTATCCTTTCAAAGAACCAGCTTTTGGCTTTGTTGATTTTTGCTATGGTCTCTTTTGTTTCTTTTGCATTTATTTCTGCTCTAATTTTTAAGATTTCTTTCCTTCTACTAACCCTGGGGTTCTTCATTTCTTCCTTTTCTAGTTGCTTTAGGTGTAGAGTTAGGTTATTTATTTGACTTTTTCTTGTTTCTTGAGGTGTGCCTGTATTGCTATGAACTTTCCCCTTAGGACTGCTTTTACTGTGTCCCACAGGTTTTGGGTTGTTGTGTTTTCATTTTCATTCATTTCTATGCAAATTTTGATTTCTTTTTTGATTTCTTCTGTGATTTGTTGGTTATTCAGCAGCATGTTGTTCAGCCTCCATATGTTGGAATTTTTAATAGTTTTTCTCCTGTAATTGAGATCTAATCTTACTGCATTGTGGTCAGAAAAGATGCTTGGAATGATTTCTATTTTTTTGAATTTACCAAGGCTAGATTTATGGCCCAGGATGTGATCTATCCTGGAGAAGGTTCCATGTGCGCTTGAGAAAAAGGTGAAGTTCACTGTTTTGGGATGAAATGTCCTATAGATATCAATTAGGTCTAACTGGTCTATTGTATCGTTTAAAGTTTGTGTTTCCTTGTTAATTTTCTGTTTAGTTGATCTATCCATAGGTGTGAGTGGGGTAAGTCTCCCACTATTATTGTGTTATTGTTAATTTCTCCTTTCATACTTGTTAGCATTTGTCTTACATACTGCGGTGCTCCTGTGTTGGGTGCATATATATTTATAATTGTTGTATCTTCTTCTTGGATTGATCCTTTGATCATTATGTAGTGACCTTCTTTGTCTCTTTTCACAGCCTTTGTTTTAAAGTCTATTTTATCTGATATGAGTATTGCTACTCCTGCTTTCTTTTGGTCCCTATTTGCATGGAAAATCTTTTTCCAGCCCTTCACTTTCAGTCTGTATGTGTCCCCTGTTTTGAGGTGGGTTTCCTGTAGACAACATATGTAGGGGTCTTGTTTTTGTATCCATTAAGCCAGTCTTTGTCTTTTGGTTGGGGCATTCAACCCATTTACGTTTAAGGTAATTACTAATAAGTATGATCTCATTGCCATTTACTTTATTGTTTGGGGTTTGAATTTATACACCATTTTTGTGTTTCCTGTCTAGAAAATATCCTTTAGTATTTGTTGGAGAGCTGGTTTGGTGGTGCAGAATTCTCTCAGCTTTTGCTTGTCTGAGAAGCTTTTGATTTCTCCTTCATACTTGAATGAAATCCTTGCTGGGTACAATAATCTGGGCTGTAGGTTATTTTCTTTCATCATTTTAAGTATGTCTTGCCATTCCCTCCTGGCTTGAAGAGTTTCTATTGAAAGATCAGCTGTTATCCTTATGGGAATTCCCTTGTGTGTTATTTGTTGTTTTTCCCTTGCTGCTTTTAATATTTGTTCTTTGTGTTTGATCTTTGTTAATTTGATTAATATGTGTCTTGGGGTGTTTTGCCTTGGGTTTATCCGGTTTGGGATTCTCTGGGTTTCTTGGACTTGGGTGATTATTTCCTTCCCCATTTTAGGGAAGTTTTCAACTATTATCTCCTCAAGTATTTTCTCATGGTCTTTCTTTTTGTCTTCTTCTTCTAGAACCCTATGATTCAATGTTGTAGCGTTTAATATTGTCCTGGAGGTCTCTGAGATTGTCCTCATTTCTTTTAATTCGTTTTTCTTTTATCCTCTCTGATTCATTTATTTCTACCATTCTATCTTCTAATTCACTAATCCTATCTTCTGCCTCTGTTATTCTACTATTTGTTGCCTTCAGAGTGTTTTTAATTTCATTTATTGCATTATTCATTATATATTGACTCTTTTTTATTTCTTCTAGGTCCTTGTTAAACCTTTCTTGCATCTTCTCAATCCTTGTCTCCAAGCTATTTATCTGTGATTCCATTTTAATTTCAAGATTTTGGATCAATTTCACTATCATTATTCGGAATTCTTTATCAGATAGATTCCCTATCTCTTCCTCTTTTGTTTGGTTTGGTGGGCATTTATCCTGTTCCTTTATCTGCTGGCTATTCCTCTGTCTCTTCATCTTGTTTAAATTTCTGAGTTTGGGGTGTCCTTTCTGTATTCTGGCAGTTTGTGGAGTTCTCTTTATTGTGGCTTTTCCTCACTGTGTGTGGGTTTGTACAGGTGGCTTGTCAAGGTTTCCTGGTTAGGGAAGCTTGTGTCGGTGTTCTGATGGGTGGAGCTGTATTTCTTCTCTTTGTTCAGTCGCGCTGTGGGGAGGGAGGGAGGGATGCTGCAAACAAATAACACTGGCGTGCGCTCGCAGTGCCTCAGCCACACTGGGTCTGCCCCCGCTCACGGCGCGTGTAGCCTCCCTGCCCACACTGCTCGGGCTCTAGGTTGTTCCGCCGGGAACAATCCGAGGCTGGCCCTGGGTTGCATGTACCTCCCAGGTCCAAGCCGCTCAGGTTCAGGCACTCGGGTAGTCCTCAGAGGCGCAGACTCAGTTGGGCCTGAGTTTTGTGCTCTTCCCAGGTCCGAGCAGCTCAAGTGATGAGGCGTTTGGCGAGCGCCAATGCTGCAACTTATCGCCTCCCCGCCACTCGGTTATCTGGGTGTAAAACCGGTGCACCTTCTCAGGCAGATGTTAACCGTCCAGACCCCCAAAAAGTTTTAGTTAGCAAAGAAGCCTGCTTACAGTTTTATAGATAATGTCTCTCTGGGGCTGCGATTGCCTCCTTCCGGGTCTGGCTGCCTGTCACCAGAGGGGGAAGGTCTGCAGCCGGCTATCTCTGTTCAATTCTTTGTTCCATGCGGCCTGCCTGGCGGTGTCTTAGGTTGGGGCTGGCTTTTCGCGTGGTAGATATCCCACAGTCTGGTTTGCTAGCCCAAATTATTTCGCTCAGATAGTGCTCAGGGTATTCAGGCCAGATTCTTACTCTAAGCGATGCAGCCCGCGCTGCGCCTCCTGCCCAGCCCCTGCTTGCTAATGGCGCGTGCAGGCGTCTGCGCTGCTTCTCTGCGGGGGGAGTTACGGTAGGACTCGCAATCTTCGAGTTTTAATTGTTTATTTATTTTTTCTTCCTGTTATGTTGCCCTCTGTGCTTCCAAAGCTCGGCACAGATTCGGCAGTGAGAAGGTTTCCTGGTGTTTGGAAACCTCTCTCTTTTTAAGACTCCCTTCCCGGGACGGAACTCCGTCCCTCCCTCTTTTGTCTCTTTTTTTGTCTTTTATATTTTTTCCTACCTCCTTTCGAAGAGTTGGATTGCTTTTCTGGGTGCCTGATGTCCTCTGCCGGCATTCAGAAGTTGTTTTGTGGAATTTACTCGACGTTTAAATGCTCTTTTGATGAATTTGTGGGGGAGAAAGTGTTCTCCCCGTCCTACTCCTCCGCCATCTTGAGCAGGCCCATGTTTGTATTCTTAAGTGAAAAATACTGCAAAAGTCTCAGTCTTGAAGACAACTCTGTGCTTTTGAACTATCAAACTGTGGTGCTGGAGAAGACTCTTGAGAGTCCTTCGGACAGCAAGGAGATCAAATCAGCCAATCCTAAAGGAAATCAACCCTGATTATTCATTGGAAGGACTGATGCTTAAGCTGCAGCTCTAGTTACTTTGGCCACCTGATGCAAAGAGCTGACTCATTGGAAAAGACCCTGATGCTGGGAAAGATTGAGGACAGGAGGATAAGGGGGCGACAGAGAATGAGATGCTTAGATGGCTTCGCTGACTCAGTGGGCATGAGTTTGAGTCAACTCCAAGAGACAGTGAAGGACAGAAAGCCTGGCATGCTGTAGTCCATGGGATTGGTCATAGCTCAGTGACAGAACAACTTTATCCTGACTAGGATTATGTTACAAAAATTCTGAGATGATTTGGGGTGAGCATTCTCAGCTCAGACTCCAGGAACATATGTACACTCAGCAACTGCACAGTTATGTTCTTTCTCACTGTATGTCTTCACTCATGTTATTCTTGTCTACAATTTTCTCACCATTTTCTTTCTGTCTACAAAAGTCCCACCCAAGCCAAAGGGCCTATCTCTATAGTTCATCTCCTCGTAGAGTTCTTTTCTTATCTGCAAAATATCTGTTAACTTTCTCCTCCCCTAAAATTTTGCCCTCAATTTCGCAAGGTGTTATGTTGTTTAGGTGTTATGTCGCAAGGTGTTTATTTCATATGAATCTTCAAAAAATTCTTTCTTTTTACTTTAAATATATTATAATCTGAAGAAGCTTTTAATTTTATTTTTTAAAGCAGAAATGGAAACTTTTAAATTCATGAATTAATACTTCAGAATAAATTAAAGTTAAAAGTTAAATTTTTTTTTTAAAGTTAAACTTCTTTGTGACCCCCACTTTGGTGGTTTAGTCGCTATGTCGTGTCCAACTCTTACAACCCAGTGGACTGTAGCCCACCAGACTCCTCCATCCATGGGATTCTCCAGGCAAGAATACTGGAGTGGGTTGCCACTTCCTTCTCCAGGGGATCTTCCCAACCCAGAGATCGAACCCAGGTCTCCCGCGTTGCAGGCAGACGCTTTAACCTCTGAGCCTCTACTCATAGGGTCAGAATAAATTATGTGTATTATTTTCCCCTATCAATATCTTAAGGTCATCAGTATCTGTGAAAGTGTTAGTTGCTAAGTTGTGTCCAACTCTGTGACCCCATGGACTGTAGCCCACCAGGTTCCTCTGTCCATGAAATTCTCTAGGCAAGAATATTGGAATGGGTAACCATTCCCTTCTCTGGTGGAATCTTCCTGACCTCTTTCCTCAGAATACAATAGGTACCTTAGCTTGCTTTCCTTCCCATTTATTTTCTGCTTCTCTCTCCCACCTCCCCTCCATTTTGGTATACACTATAGTTTTCACTGAGTTTTCCTCATAGCTCAGTGAGTTAAAAAAATCTGCCTGCAGTGCAAGAGACCCAGGTTCAATTCCTAGGTCTGGAAAATCCCCTGGAGAAGGAAATGGCAACTCACTCCAGTATTCTTGCCTGGAGAATTCCATGGATGGAGGAGCCTGGCAGGCTACAGTACACTGGGTTGTAAGAGTTGGGCACGACATAGAGACTAAACCACCAAAGTTTTCATTATGTACTTTCAAGGGTATATTACTTAGTCATTATTTAGTTTAGTGATCTGCAGACTTTTTGTACTGGATCTTAGTCAAAAGACCAAGAAGTGATTATCGACTTTTTGATCATGTGCCCATATTAGTAAACAAACAAACAAACAATTCCACCTGTGACCATTTGCATGTACACACAATTTTAAATTGTTACCCTATATTAATAGATTGTGCACATTATAAAAGTTTCACTAAGATGAGATTTTTTTTAAGAAAGGATATTAAAAATAAATGTAAGTAAATGTTTTAATATCTTCTTATAGCACATCACCTGTATCCATCAAGGTATTGGCATGCACGATTGTGGAGGCTGGCTGGTCCAAAATCTACAAGGAAGCTGTCAAGCTAAAGACTCAGGGAAGAACTGATGTTGTAATTCAAGTCCAAAGGCAATCTTCTGGCAGAATTTCTTTTTCTTCAAAGATGTCAGTCTTTTTTCTTAAAACCTTCAACTGATTGAATGAGGTCTACCCACATCATGGAGGGTAATCTGCTTTATCATGGCATCTGGTCCCATCACTTCATGGGAAATAGATGGGGAAACAGTGGAAACAGTGTCAGACTTTATTTTTGGGGGCTCCAAAATCACTGCAGATAGTGACTGCAGCCATGAAATTAAAAGACACTTACTCCTTGGAAGGAAAGTTATGACCAACCTAGACAGCATATTGAAAAGCAGAGACATTACTTTGCCAACAAAGGTTCATCTAGTCAAGGCTATGGTTTTTCCTGTGGTCATGTATGGATGTGAGAGTTGGACTGTGAAGAAGGCTGAGCACCAAAGAATTGATGCTTTTGAACTGTGGTGTTGGAGAAGACTCTTGAGAGTCCCTTGGACTGCAAGGAGATCCAACCAGTCCATTCTGAAGGAGATCAGCCCTGGGATTTCTTTGGAAGGAATGATGCTAAAGCTGAAACTCCAGTACTTTGGCTACCTCATGCGAAGAGTTGACTCACTGGAAAAGACTCTGATGCTGGGAGGGATTGGGGGCAGGAGGAGAAGGGGACAACAGAGAATGAGATGGCTGGATGGCATCACTGACTCAATGGACGTGAGTCTGAGTGAACTCCGGGAGTTGGTGATGGACAGGGAGGCCTGGCGTGCTGTGATTCATGGGGTCAAAAACAGTCGGACATGACTGAGTGACTGAACTGAACTGAACTGATACCATTGTTAACCTCATTGAAAAATACCTTCAAAGCAACATTCAGACATGTTTGACTAAGGATCTGTGTACAGTGGCCTAGCCAGGCTGACGCATAAAATTAACCATCATACCACCCTAACCTCTTGAGTTGACCTGGCTTTCATTTGTCACTTTGAAGTTCATTGATTTGACAAACAGTAGTATATACCTATTTACGCTATTTCTTTCTCTCTCCAGTTTTACTTTCTCATTGGATTGCTTCCCCTAAGTGTACTTTCAAAGTGATTCACATAGGAAACTTCTTGACTATGCTTGATAATATTTTTATTATGCCCTCACATTTAAAAAGTACTTTATCTGGACGTAGAATGGTAGCTTCAGTGAATGCTGTTTTCTACACAACTTTGAGAACATTACTCCATTATCATCCTGTCTTGAGTGTTGTTTTAGAGAAATCTAATAGCAATCTGATTCTTGCTTGTATGCGTGGTTTGCTTTTCTCACTAACAGTCCTTTAGAATGTTCTCTTTGTCCTTGATCTTAAATTTTACTATGATGAATCTAGTTGTAAGCTTTTTTTTTTCTGGTGTTTTCTATGAGTTCTAGAATCTGTGAGTTCTTTAAAGTTGGGGTCTTACATTTCTCTTTCATTCTTGATCATTATTTCTTCTAATAGTTCCTGCCCTGCCTTCCTACTCCAATCTACTTTTATCTCCTACTATGGCTTCTATTATATTGATCTTGACATTTTTATTACTTTCCTCCATATCTTTAAATTGTTTTTTATGTTTTCTCTCTTTTAGTCCTTTATGATGTTTTTCAACCTGGTTTTTTGGCTAACCGATTTGTTCTTTGGTTCTATTTATTCTGCCACTCAGTTTATTGAGTTGTTTTTTATATCAAGTGTCTTCAATTGGTTTTTCCTTCAAATTGCTTCTCCTGGCTCATGTTTTAATGCCCTCTCTAATGTTTGATCTATTCTCTGAGGATTTTTATTTTACATATTTTAATTCTTGTTCTATCTTGATATTTATTGAGATAATTCTTGTTCTAGTCGATAAAAATCAATTCTGCTTTCTCTTACACAAGTTGTATGATTTGTCATTTTTCTTTCACAGGACTTATGCTCCTTAGGTGTCTTATTTAATCCTCTTGGGAGTTCATGTTCACTGTGGTCTACCATGTACCTTGGCTGATGCTGTGTATGTGGGGACAGACGAGCAGAAAGCACAGGGCTTAGCTTGAATCCACCTAAATGCAAGGGGGGAGAGCAGGAATTAGGAGGTAGGATCTCTGGTATTGCAATCATTCTTTTTTCTTAATTGCTCAGCCATATCTGACTCTGCGACCCCATGGACTGTGGCCTGCCAGGCTCCCCTGTCCATGGAATTCTCCAGGCAAAAATACTGGAGTGTGTAGCCATGCCATGGCTTCTCCAGAGCATCTTCCCAACCCAGGGATCAAACCCGGGTCTCCTGTTTTGCCAGGCGGATTCTTTACCTTCTGAGCCACCAGGGGTCATTGTCTTTCATCTCCCCCTAAACACACACACACGCACACACACACACACACAGACATACGCACACATACACATACAACAAGTGTTCTGTTCCCCAGGGAACCTCCCAGTAAAATCTTGCCACTGCTCTTTTGCCAAGGCTATCTCCCCATATTTTAATTGTCTGACCCATAGTGGGGATCAGAGAAGATGCATAGGGGCCAGCTAGGCTGCCTGTACCTGCTGCCATCACATCCCAACCAGGATCTACTGCTCCCCTGATTTTATTCCATCCTCTGGCTAGAGTTGGGCTGATGTTGCCATTTTCAACTTCCACAGTAGCCATAGGACAAGCCTAGAAGAATGTGGGGCCTACAAAAGAATTATGGGGCCTATCCATCTCTGTAGCCACTGCTGCTCAAAATCTAGTCTTTAACTGAGAGCGTTCAATTGTTTTCACTTTTTCTGGTTCAAGGGTTTTTGTCCTGACCTCTGTTTAGGCTGTGAATATTCTAAAGTTATACATAAAATTTGAGACTATATGGATGAGGTTTGTAACCTTCATCTTATATTGAAAGGAACCTTCATACTTTGAAAAGATAAGCTTTAATACCCCAGTTATTACCACTCCTATTTGCTGTTTCACAAATGGATTTGCCAGAACCCCTGGGGGTGGACTCTTCTCTACAAAATGTGGGGACAGATTACCTGTAGGAGGAGAAGGAGGAGAGAAATGCAGTGAACACAGGCCAGTAGTCTAGTGGTAAAGAGCATGGGTTTGGTGACTAGATTCCCTGGGCTTCCCTGGTAGCTCAGATGGTAAAGCATCTGCCTACAATGCAGGAAACCTGGGTTTGATCCCTGGGTCAGGAAGATCCCCTGGAGAAGGAAATGGCAGCCCACTACAGTATTCATGCCTGGAAAATCCCATGGACAGAGGAGCCTGGTGGGATACAGTCCATGGGGTCGCAAAGGGTCAGACACGACTGAGCAACTTCAGTTCACTTCTTCCCTGGATTTTGAATCCTGCTTTGGCCATTTATTCTGTGCTTATTCACAAATTACTTAGCCTCAGTTGTTGTAAAATGGAAATGATGATCTTTAATATATCATAGGGCTGCTTTGAAACAAAAGAAAATTAAAAAATAAAAAACACATAGCCCAATGCTGGCATCAAGTATGTAATTGCAATCAGTTTTATTACTACTAAAGCTCCGAAGTTTCTAATTTAGGGGAATGAGAGGACTATGGTGCCATAAGTATTCATCTTTGTATTTTGTATAGGCCCACTCCAGTGCCTTCCACATCAGAGGAATTCTTAAAAGGTTTGTTGAGTGGGACACAATTAAACCTCTGGATTGAATTCTGGAAGCCTATGCCCATCCTCTGATTCAGTTGACAAATCTTTTTCCAACTCACCCTCTCTACTTTAGGACACTCCATTAGACCTCTGCAAACCAGAGAGTCTGGGAACCAAGCTGGGGGCATGATAGGATAGGAAGAGAAAAACTAGGGAGGTCCATGTTTATGCATTAGTCAAACTACTCTTTTAAAAACACCTAAAGGACTCAGATCATGAACTCCTTATTACCAAATTCAGACTTAAATTGAAGAAAGTAGGGAAAACCACTAGACCATTCAGGTATGACCTAAATCAAATCCCTTATGATTATACAGTAGAAGTGAGAAATAGATTTAAGGGCCTAGATCTGATAGATAGAGTGCCTGATGAACTATAGAATGAGGTTCGTGACATTGTACAGGAGACAGGGATCAAGACCATCCCCATGGAAAAGAAATGCAAAAAAGCAAAATGGCTGTCTGGGGAGGCCTTACAAATAGCTGTGAAAAGAAGAGAAGCGAAAAGCAAAGGAGAAAAGGAAAGATATAAACATCTGAATGCAGAATTCCAAAGAATACCAAGGAGAGATAAGAAAGCCTTCCTCAGAGATCAATGCAAAGAAATAGAGGAAAACAACAGAATGGGAAAGACTAGAGATGTCTTCAAGAAAATTAGAGATACCAAGGGAACATTTCATGCAAAGATAGGCTCGATAAAGGACAGAAATGGTATGGACCTAACAGAAGCAGAAGATATTAAGAAGAGGTGGCAAGAATACACAGAAGAACTGTACAAAAAAGATCTTCATGACCCAGGTAATCATGATGGTGTGATCACTGACTTAGAGCCAGACATCCTGGAATGTGAAGTCAAGTGGGCCTTAGAAAGCATCACTACGAACAAAGCTAGTGGAGGTGATGGAATTCCAGTTGAGCTCTTTCAAATCCTGAAAGATGATGCTGTGAAAGTGCTGCACTCAATATGCCAGCAAATTTGGAAAACTCAGCAGTGGCCACAGGACTGGAAAAGGTCAGTTTTCATTCCAATCTCAAAGAAAGGCAATGCCAAAGAATGCTCAAACTACTGCACAATTGCACTCATCTCACATGCTAGTAAAGTAATGCTCAAAATTCTCCAAGCCAGGCTTTAGCAATATGTGAACTGTGAATTTCCTGATGCTCAAGCTGGTTTTAGAAAAGGCAGAGGAACCAGAGATCAAATTGCCAACATCTGCTGGATCATGGAAAAAGCAAGAGAGTTCCAGAAAAACATCTATTTCTGCTTTATTGACTATGCCAAAGCCTTTGACTGTGTGGATCACAATAAACCATGGAAAATTCTGAAAGAGATGGGAATGCCACACCACCTGACCTGCCTCTTGAGAAATCTATATGCAGGTCAGGAAGCAACAGTTAGAAGTGGACATGGAACAACAGACTGGTTCCAAATAGGAAAAGGAGTACGTCAAGGCTGTATATTGTCACCCTGCTTATTTAACTTCTATGCAGAGTACATCATGAGAAACGCTGGGCTGGAAGAAGCACAAGCTGGAGTTAATATTGCCGGGAGAAATATCAATAACCTCAGATATGCAGATGACACTACCCTTATGGCAGAAAGTGAAGAGGAACTAAAAAGCCTCTTGATGAAAGTGAAAGAGGAGAGTGAAAAAGTTGGCTTAAAGGTCAACATTCAGAAAATGAAGATCATGGCATCCAGTCCCATCACTTCATGGGAAATAGATGGGGAAACAGTGTCAGACTTTATTTTTTGGGCTCCAAAATCACTACAGATGGTGACTGCAGCCATGAAATTAAAAGACGCTTACTCCTTGGAAGGAAAGTTATGACCAACCTAGATAGCATATTGAAAAGCAGAGACATTACTTTGCCAACAAAGGTTCGTCTAGTCAAGGCTATGGTTTTTCCTGTGGTCATGTATGGATGTGAGAGTTGGACTGTGAAGAAGGCTGAGTGCCGAAGAATTGATGCTTTTGAACTGTGGTGTTGGAGAAGACTCTTGAGAGTCCCTTGGACTGCAAGGAGATCCAACCAGTCCATTCTGAAGGAGATCAGCCCTGGGATTTCTTTGGAAGGAATGATGCTGAAGCTGAAACTCCAGTACTTTGGCCACCTCATGCAAAGAGTTGACTCATTGGAAAAGACTCTGATGCTGGGAGGGATTGGGGGCAGGAGGAGAAGGGGATGACAGAGGATGAGATGGCTGGGTGGCATCACTGACTCGATGGACGTGAGTCTGAGTGAACTCTGGGAGTTGGTGATGGACAGGGAGGCCTGGCGTGCTGCGATTCACGGGTTCGCAAAGAGTCGGACACAACTGAGCGACTGAACTGAACTGAACTGAAAGGGTGAGAAGGAAATGAAAATGTGTTAGTCGCTCAGACATGTCTGACTCTTTGTGATCCCAAGGACTGTAGCCTGCCAATCTCCTCTGTGTCCATGGGATTCTCCAGGCAAGAATACTGGAGTGGGTAGCCATTCCCTTCTCCAGGGGATCTTCCTGACCCAGGTCTCCTGAACATGCAGGCATATTTTTTACTGTCTGAGCCACAGAGAAGCATCAACAAAAGGTGAATCATGAAAGTTTTATGTAGCCTAAAATAAAATGTATTTTTTAAAAATATTTTCTAATGTAAGTCTATGAACAAGCATTTTGAGCACTTCTTGTATTCAGAGATTGCTATGGGGAAAAAAGGGTAAAAGCAGCAAATACCAAAGACATTGAGAACTTGGTTTCTGTCTGTATGAATCAGGATGTGTTGGTGAGAAATAGGACTAGTAGGATGTGTGTATATTTAGAAAGAGATTTACTTTAAAGAATTGACTCCTGTGATCATGGAGACTGGCAAGTCTAAAATCTGCAGAGTGAACTGGCAGGCTGGAGGACCAGGGAAGGGTACATGCTGTGGTGCAAGTCCGAAGGCTATTGGACTAAAGACCCAGGAAAGAGTCGATATTCAAGGTCAATTCCCTGTTCCTCAGAAAAAGTCAATCTTTTGTTTTATTCAGGCCTTTAACTGATTCAATGAGGCCCACCCACACTATAGAGAACAATCTGCTTCATTCAAAGTCCACTGATTTAAATACTTATCTTATTATCCAGAATATGATCCCTCAACACCCAGAATAATGTTGGCCCACATATCTGGGCACCATGGCCCAGCCACATTACACAGAAAATTAACTATCACACTTTCTTAAAGTAGTTAAAGAGAAAAGCTTGTGTTCACACACAGAGCAATAAAGAAGAGTGAAAAAGGGCAGGTTTTGGATTCTAAAGACTTGAGTTCAAATCCTGATTCCACCCTTCATTAACACAGTGGGGACCTTGGGGAAATACAACAGATGCTCAAATCAGGCAAATTTGAAATTATGGTGAATTTTCACTTTTCTAGTGAGAGGGCCTCAAAAATATGTTTTTGGTCAACTTAAATATACAAACATAAGAAAAAAGATTTAATTTGAAGATGTAACTTATAATATTTATATGTTTGTTTACACACACATGTTTAAATTCTGTTACATATGAAATAATGTTAATTTAGAGGTATTGCTTTTTTTCAGTCTCACATTTCATGAAATACTTAGACTCAAACTCTTCCCAGGTATCTTTGTCATTCCTTTGGCCACTCTCTGAGTTGCTGTACACCATCTTTTGGAGTATATCTTCCCATCAATCCAATTGTGAAAAAATGAAAGCTTCCTGAATCTAGTTGATGCTGTCACTAGAAAATGTATCCCACTCTGTAAGTATAAATTTGCATAACATTGGGAGAGTGGATTTTTAAATTCATTAGGTGAACCATAATTATGTTTTAATGTAACCTCTTAGAGTGATTAAAAATACCTGAGTCATGAATTTTATTAGTGGTCCCACAGGAGTGATTAATAAATCTGGGTTAAATATCTTTGACTCTTAAAAAAAAAATCCTATTAGATTACTTCCACAAGCATCAAAACTAGCACCAGTTATGATCATTTCAGGTAAATATGTCTTTCTCGTACTGTTCTGATGTTCAAAATTCAGTAACTAAAACAGTGCCCCATAATATGGGAGAACTTTCTATGGAACTGAATATGAAGGGACTTTTTCTGGCTGACAATTTGGGGAGAATATATTATTGGACATATATAGTATTTATTTTTATTTTATGGGGACAATGGCAATAATTACTTCATTGGGTTGTAATGAAATCCAAATGAGATACTTTAAGTAAATTAATGATAAAATGCCCAGTGCATTGTAACTTCTCTAAAAGGTTAATTATTATTATTTAGAATAGCAAGTAGAAAGGGATAACGTGGAAGCAGTGACAGATTTTATTTTCTTGAGCTCCAAAATCACTACTGATGGTGACTGCAGCCATGAATTTAAGACATGCTTGCCCCTTGAAAGGAAAGCTGTGACAAACCTAAATAGTGTATTAAAAGCAGAGACACCACTTTGCCAACAAAGATCCATATAGTCAAAGCTGTGGTTTTTCCAGTAGTCATGTACAGATGTGAGAGTTGGACCATAAAGACGGCTGAGCACCAAAGAGAAGAATTGATGCCTTCGAATCGTGGTCCTGGAGAAGACTCTTGAGAGTCCCTTGGACCAACTCAATGGACATGAATTTGAGAAACTCTGGGAAATAGTAAAGGACAGGGAAGCCTGGGGTCCATGGAGCCACAGAGTCGAGCGTGACTTAGAGACTCAGCAAGAATAAAGTGACAGTGTATTATAGATGCTCCCTTCTTATTCCATAGTGACTGAGAAACAAGAGGGAATGGACTTGGAATTCTTTTCTTCTTTCTCCAGTATAGATTAGTTTCCAGGCTTGGTTTGACTCTGCAGTCTTCCTCAAGTCTGTCAGATTTCACCAGTGTCTGTATGGCATCACGGATGTGATCACCAGTTGCATCCTCCTGCTTGTATCTCACTAAGAAACTATAAGAACTGGTTACACCCTTACTTATCTTGCTGTATTCAGACAGTTATATTTCCTAAGTAACAGCCCGCTACTTGTAGGCAGTTTAGACTTATACACCAGGATCAGAATTCTGGGAGTAAGATTATTGTGTGTGCTCAGTCGCTCAGTCATGTCCGAGCCTTTGCGATTCCATGGACTGTAACCTGCCAGGCTCCTCTGTCCATGGGATTTTCTAGCCAAGTATACTGAAGCGGGTTGCCATTTCCTACTCTAGGGGATCTTCCTCACCCAGGGATCAAACTCGTGTATCTTGTATCTCCCGCGTGGGTAGGTGGATTCTTTACCACTGTGCCACCAGGGGGTATGACTAGTTACCATGAAAATAGTTTTCCTCCCCAGAAAGGGTGCAGATTTCTTTCTTTTCCTCAACTCCATAAGCAAAACTGAGCTAGATAACAACAACTTTAGAAATCTTTTTTGTTAAAACCTCTCAAAATACAGATAAAGAGAGGAAAAAATCCCTGAAACAACACTGATAAAAGTAACAGTGGCAAAGTCATTATTTTAACACCTCTTTTGTTCCAGTTTCAAAGGGAGTGGGAATCACTCCTGTCACCCTGTTGGTCTATTTTTATCCTGAAACTATGAAAAGACCAGCCAATTACAAGAATGACAGCCAACTTGGAATTTTTCCCGTAACTGTTATCTTCTTCATCCCATAAATTTAAAGATCAATCTGAGAACAACTTGTGTTGCAGTGTGATTCAAGTTAAGTGTGATTATTAGGATGAATCAGGAGAACCTGACAATGTGATTTCTTGTCACATTAAAGGAAGAACTATCCTTATGGTTCATAGAATGAAGGGTACTTTCAGGCAATTTGGCTCAAGTAGGAGAATATTTCACTATGAGAATGGATTTTAGTTTGACGTGGACAGCAGGCAGACAGATGTGTATCAAATAGCATCTACAACATGTGAAAATTAATTTTTCACTGCCAGTAAGATATAAATATAGTAATATTTCTCATTTTAAAGTTTCATTTACATCAACTAGGAATGCGATATATTAGGGAAAAAAATTCACAGTCTGTAAATAGTATTGCCTTGAGTCCTCATCTGTGGGTAGATGGACAAGAGTGGTTGGGATTCCTTTCTCTGAATATAAGCTTAAGTTGACTGTCCCTGCAACATTTACATTTGGTTGTCTTGGAAGCACACTTTTTAATTGAAGAATGGTTGATTTACAGTATTATGTTCATTTCTGCTATATAGCAAAGTAACTCAGTTATACACACATATGCGTTCTTTTTTATATTCTTTTCCATTTTGGTTTATCCCGGAGACTGGATGTAGTTCCCTGTGCTATATGGCAGGATCTTGTTTATCCATTCTAAATGTAATGGTTTGCATGTGCTATCCCCAAACTCCCGGTCCATCCCTCCCTCTCCCTCTTCTTGGCAACCACAAGTCTGCTCTCTGTGTCTGTGAGTCTGTTTCTGTCTTATAGGTAGGTTCTTTTGTGCCATGTTTTGGATTTCATGTATAAGTGACATCATATGGTATCTGAGTTTTTGTTTCTGACTTACTTCACTTAGTATGATGATCTTTAGTTACATCCGTGTTGCTGCAAATGGCATCAGCTCATTCTTTTTTATGGCTACGTAGTATTCCATTGTATGTATATTAAACACACACACACACAAGCACACCACATCTTCTTTATCCATTCATCCATCAATGGACATTGAGGTGGTTTCTCTGTTTTGGCTACTGTGACTAGTGCTGCTATGAACATAGGGGTGCATGTATCTTTCTGAATTATAGTTTTGTCTGGATATATGCCTAGAAGTGGGATTGCTGGATCAAATGGTTACTGTATTTTTTGGAGAAAACTTCTTACTGTTTTCCATAGTGATTGTACCAACATACATTCCCAACAATGTAGGAGGGCTCCCTTTTCTCCACACCTTCTCCAGCATTTATAATTTGTAGACTTTTGAATGATGGCTGTTCTGACTGGTGTGAGGTGGTCTCTCATTGTAGTTTTGATTTGAATTTCTCTAATAATTAGTGATGTTGAGCATCTTTTCATGTGGTTTTTGGCCATCTGTATCTCTTCTTTGGAGAAATGTCTATTTAAGCCTTCTGCCCATTTTGAAAGCATATTTTACTCATCATCCTCTCTCCCAAACTTGATCCTTTTCCTTCATTTCTTCCTTTGTACATGGCATTTTTATCCATTTAGTTGAACATAGATTAAACTCAGAAGTCGACTTAGATACCTCACTCTTTCTTACCTCCTTATCTAATCCATCTTAACTTTTCTGTAACTGTGCTTTTTTCTCCATCTCCACTGTTACCACTTTAGTTGAAACACTATCAGAAGTCACTTTTCTTATTGCCCTAGCCTTGTGTTTTAAAATGTACCTAGTATTTGTTTCAGTTGGGTATGGTAAGACCTGCTGATAGAGATGACTGTTGTGAAGGGTCTATAGTCACAGGTCTCTAGAAACAGGAAGCGTGACATGCCACGCAGGGGGCCCACATGGGGAAGCACCAGGACTGGTCAGGAGCAGAGGGAGTGAGGGGAAATTGTGGGCAAGAGCCTTTACTGTGGTTTCCATGGGAAGAAATGGGTGAGGCAGGGTAAACAGGCATAAGAAGTGCTACTTTGAAAAATTCCAGTGGGCTTTGAGACATAGCAGATATCCCTGGTTGTCTGATACCTGTTCCTCGGGTGACTGGGGCAGGTGGATAGTGGCCAGGCCTGTAAGAGCTGGTAAAGGTGGTTGGGGGTTGGACTTTGGTTTGGTTGGTTTGCATGTGAGAGGAACACTGGCAAGGGAGTCCTTTACTGTCTTTAGAAATTATCTCGAATTTCTAGATAATTCTAGAAATTATCTCTTCCTGGGAAGAGCAGTATTTCCAGGATCAGCAAAGTGGACGTTTGACTCAAATGTCAAAACCTCATAAACACCTGGTTAATACACCTTGTAACTAGTCTCCTTGTATCTCCTCTCCCTAGCCAGAGTGAGAGATCCTTTACTAATACAAGTATGAGAACATTTGCTTCTTAGTCCCAAATCCATCAACATTCCCCATTGTTCTTCCGAGGAATTGATGATATGGTCCCTACCTACTTATTAAGCTTCATTTTGCACCCTCTTCCTTTTATGAACCCTAGTCATGCTAGCTTGCTTTCAGCTCTTTAAATGTGCCACATTCCACCCGCCCCCCAACCAGCCCTTGGCGTGTACAGTTCTGTCTGAGTGGAACATCCTAACTCACTTCTTCCCTATGTTGCCACCTAACTGCTCTGGAGCTATCAGCTTGAGCACCACCTCCTCCATGAAGACTTGCCCCCATCCCTGGATTTGGTAATGACACATTCCCTGTTTTAGACTCTCACTGCATTTCCTGATCCTCCTCCAGTGTACTTGTACTTATCAAAGCTTGTGATTATATACTGATTTGTCTGATTAATATCTGATTCCTTGGATTCATGAAGGCAGGATTGTGCCCATTTGATTCACATTTTGTTCCTGATTCTTAGCAGAGTACCTTCATAAATGTAGAAGCCTTTAATAAATATATGTTGAATGACTGAATAAATGTCAATTCTAGTTTAGGATATAGACAATATATTCAACTTAAATACTGAGTTGGAAAAACAGAAAAGGTCTTCCTGAGACTGCTTTTTAAAAAGCATGTGAAGCCAATATATAATTGCTCTGAGTGATGTGTTATCGGAAGTGATGGGAGCCATATCAAACTGTCTCTACTGGGCATTGTGTGTCATGGCAATAAGACATCTGACATGATTTTGAACATGAAGGAAATAGATTGTGAAAAGTCATAAATATATGGAAGGTTTTCCCCTTCTCGTGAGGATCATCGGAAAATTGCTCTTAGTGGCCAGTGGCATGTTTTATGGTTCACTCTTCAGGGAAGATAAGAAAACGTGGTCTGTGGAAAGATCTTTTTAGATCATATAAAGAAAGAGAAACTTTGACTTGCTTTTCTTTGCATTGTGCTTTATAAAAATTTATGAGAATGCTACACAATGTTAACCACTTCCCAGATGTTTATTATGAGGAAAGAATCCTAAAAAAAAAAAGACAAAAACAAAAAAAAGCAAGCAAGCATCTATACACTGGATTAGTTAAAATTAGACTTGAGCTCTGGATACTCTAGAAAGAGTGATAGGATTTCAAATTTTAAAAAATATAGAGATTGTCAAATGTATAACCTGGAATAACTAAAGTGCCACAGAACAGAGCAGACAATTCCCTGTCAAGAAGGCTCTACTATTCTAGCGGGAAATGTCAAAGTTTTTTTTTTTTTTTTTTTTAATATCATTTCAGAAGGCACAGTGGAATTTTAAAATCTTTTTTTATAGAACAACTTTCTACTTCCTCACGTATCTACTTCTTCCTCTCCAGGGCTTATCTTCTCTTTGCATAGGGGAAGTAATACAAAATTTTGATCAGATGAAGCAGAGAATTGAAGTAATAAACCAGGTTGGATGTTGCAACTGGATGATCATGATGGCTGTGGTATATACTTGACCGGCAGGATTCTTCTGTGTGTCCTGCAAAGGGTGTGAAGTTTTGTGAATCATTTGCAACACTTGAAATTAAAAGACTACACATTACCATTTATACTTTAATTGAAAAATGTGACACCCTGGGAGTCCTGAGCTTGTGTTTCTACAGCAGCCCTGTTGCTGTTGCTGAGTGGAGCCTTTAAACAGTGCACATGCTTGCCAGCGTGCCAGTATCCCTGCATGGCCCTTGTCACATGTTTGTATTAACTGTCTGGCCCTGCAGGCACTTGACTTTGTGATTCTTAAAATATACGATACAAGCAATTACATTAATTCTCCGTTTGCTCTGACTGTAGTGAAAGTGAAAATGCCAGTTGCTCAGTCGTGTCTGACTCTTTGTGACCCCATGGACTGTAGCCTACCAGGCTTCTCTGTCCATGGGATTCTCCAGGCAAGAATACTGGAGTGGGTTGCCATTCCCTTCTCCAGGGGATCTTCCCGACCCAGGAATCGAACCCAGGTCTCTCACATTGCAGGCAGATTCTTTATCATCTGAGCCACCAGTGAAGATCTGACGGTATAGAGGGTCTTTTTTTTTTTTTTTAAGATCTTTTTTGAAGGGGACCATTTTTAAAGTCTGTACTTAATTTGTCACGATATTGTTTGTTTTATGTTTTGGGTTTTTTTTTGTTTTTGGCTGACAGGCATGTGAGATCTTAGCTCCCTGACCAGGAATTGAACCGGGACCCCATGCATGGAAGGCGAAGTCTTAAGCCACTGGACCAACAGGGAAGTCTTTTTATAACCGAATTCACATCAAGAGCTCCCTCCTGAAATCCAGAAGACTAGCACAATTTACAGTGAGCAGAGTACAGTGACTTATCTTGTGGATCACTTCTCTGTGAAACTTTAAATACCTAATTCCCTAAGATCTTATTTTCTTAAAGATTTTTAAAAACTTCTTACAAAATTGTCAGATGTTTGTCTTCATATTTGTGGCAAAAAAAGAAAAATTACTGGGTTACTTAATTCCTAAGATATAAAAGATGACACGGTGGCTTAGTCACTGAGTCATGCCTGACTCTTGCGACCCCATGGACTGTTGCCTGCCAGGCTCCTCTGTCCATGGTTTTCCTAGGCTAGAATACTGAAGTGCATTGCCATTTCCTTCTCCAGGGGATCTTCCCAACCCAGGAATCAAACCTGGGTCTCCTGCATTGCAGGCGGATTCTTTACCTACTGAGTCACCAGGGAAGCCAAAAGATGGCATGCAATGGCTATTTATAATGTCAGAGGACCACTGCCCTATTTTTTGAATACCCTAAGTAACTTAGCTTGTGACTACTCTAAGAATATAAGAAAAATCACAAATGGCAAATGATGACCTCAAAGCTAGTTCATGACTATTTGTTTTACCTTTCATTTCTACATTCACTTTCAAATAACTGGCATTAAAGTTAGAATAATTAGGCAACCTAGAACAACAAGGCACTCCAGTACTCTTGCCTTGAGAATCCCATGGACGGAGGAGCCTGGTAGGCTATAGTCCATGGGGCTGCTAAGCGTCGGACACGACTGAGTGACTTCACTTTCACTTTTCACTTTCATGCATTGGAGAAGGAAATGGCAACCCACTCCAGTGTTCTTGCCTGGAGAATCCCAGGGACAGAGGAGCCTGTTGGGCTGCCTTCTATGGGGTCGCACAGAGTCGGACACGACTGACCCAACTTAGCAGCAAAACAACAAGGAAGTAGAACCAAAATATGTACCAGGAGAAAATATATATAAATCAATCAAGAAATACACCATATTTGTTGCTTGTATTCCATGCAATGAAACCTTTCAAATGCTAGTGCGTCCCTACTCTTTTTACTTATTTACATAGTGATGAGAAGTTGAATTCATGAAAGTAGAAATTAGATTATTTTTCCATTGTATCTTTAGCACAGAGAAACTAGAACTTGATAAACATTCAGTATAAACATATACACACACACAAATGAGCTATAGTCATTCTTGTGATAGAAAGATCAAGGTTATTGAAGTAAACTTAGAGACAAACTTAGAGGTAACTTAGAGTATTTAAAAAACCCTGAATTTAATAATTGGATAAATTGGCTTGGTTTATGTCCCCAAACCCTTAAACTCCAAAAATGGATATCTATCCACCCTCATCCATGAACCTTTGATTCTATGAAAAAAGCACCTCTTCTTGTGCCATTCTTTACATTTAACCTTAGAACATTCCTCTGTATTCAGTAGTATCTTTTATCTCAGTAATTGCTTACTGGCAAATTATTCTCAGCCTCAATATTGAGATATATTCTCAGCCAATAATATTGTCAGCAAAAAACTTGTGTGCAGGGCTACTGATTTGGTTTGGTCTTGCACAAGGCCGTCTGGCCAAGATAACTTGAAATCTAGTGTCTTGGTGGTTGTAGAAAACCTTACCATCTGATCTGGCTTTCTAATTGATCACCTTCCTACTTCTCTTGTTACTTATCTTGTGCTTTGACCAGTGTGGCTGCCTCAGCCCATTTCTAGAAATTATTTGCTTAGGTGTCTACACAGACTTGAGCTTTCTTCTGTTTCTAATTCTACATGGAAGGAGGTTAGACGTCATTGCTTAATTCTAACAACAAGTGAAAAACTTAACCGATTGGAAAATCAGCAATTCTTCTAGGATCTGTTAGAAAACAGAAGATACAAGGCAAACTGCTACCTCCAAGTTTGGAGAGACAAACAGACTAATTTAAGGAGACACGGCTTACTGGAGCAGAGCCTCACAAGCAGAAACTGCTATAGGAACCAGTGCTGGCTCTAGAAATCCTGAACTGTAATGGGTAGATATTAACCAAACTATATTAATAATTACTTTGAACAGCAATGTTCTAAATGCATTAATTGAAAGTGAGTGATTGCCAGAACGTATTAAAAAATAACATCTATATATATATATATTGTCTACAAGAAACTACCTTTAAACATAAAGACTCATGTAGATTAAAATAAATGGATGGAGGGACTTCTCTGGTTGTCTAGTGGTTGAGGATCTGCCTTGGAATGCAGAGGACACAGGTTCTATTCCCGGTGGGGGACCTATGAGCCCACATGCCACAGAGCCCATGCATGCTCCGCAACTACTGAGCCTATGTGCTCTGGAGCCCACAGGTCACAACTGAGAGCCCATGTGCCACAACTACTGAGACTGCACACCACAACTAGAGCATCCACACCCCACAGTGAAAGATCCCACATGATGCAGCAAAGATCCTGCATGCTGCAACTAGGATCTGAGGCAGCCAAATAAATAAATAAATGTTTTGAAAAGTAAAGGGATGGAGAAAAATATGCCATGCTAATTCTAGTCAAAGGGAAGCAAGCATAGGCATATTAATTTCAAACAAGAAAAATTATGAATAAAGGGTTAATGCTCTAAGAAGATATAACAATTATTAACATGCATGCACATAAAAAAACTATATGCATAAAAACTGATAAAACTGAAAGAAGAAATAGATGAATCCACTATTATAGTCAAAGACTTCACTACTCCCTTACCAGAAATACACCAGCAGAAAATCAGTAAGGAGATAGCTGAACTCAACAGTATCTTCAGGCAACACCGTATAATTGAGAACTATAGTCTACTTATTCCAACAACAGAAGAATGTATCTTATTCTCAAGCTCACATGGAACATCAGCAAGGTAGACCACATTCTGGAAGATAAAATACACCTTAGCAAGTAAAAATTATAACATCTGGTTTCAAATCACAATAGAATCAACCCAGAAATCGATAATGGAAATATACCTGGAAAATCCCCAATAAGTGGAGATTAAATACAATAATTCTAAATAACACAGGGATCAAAGAAGAAACTTCAAGATAAAACTTGAAATGCATTGGACTAAATGAAAATGAAAACACAACTTATCAGAATTTGGAGTATGCAGTGAAAGCAGTGGTTAGAGCAGACTTGATAGAAGTCAATGTGTGTATTAGGAAAGAAGAAAGACCTAAAATCGGTCATCTAAGTTTCCACCTTAGGAAACTAAAAAAAAGAAGACCAAATTGAATCCAAAGTAAGCAGAAGAAAGTAAATAATAAGAATCGTAGGAGAAAACAATAAAATTGAAAACAGGAAATCAGTGGAGAAAATCAATGAAACCAAAAGCTGTTTCTTAAAAAGATCAGTAAAACTGATATGCCTCAGACCAGGGTAGCTAAAGAGAGAGAGAGAGAGAAGACATAAATGAATAGCATCAGGAGTGAAAGAGGGACCATCACTACAGATCCCATGAACATTAAAAGAATAACAAAACAAATACTATGAACTATGCCCATAAATATGATAATCTAGATGAAATGGCCCAATTTTTAAATGGCAATCTGTTAAAGCTTACTGAAGAAGAAATAGACAATCTGACATCTATTAAATTTAATGAATAAACAGCAACAAGCCCAGATGTGTTCAGTGGTGAATTCTACCAAATATGTAAGGAAGAAATGATCACATATATGTACCAGGCTTCCCTGGTGGCTCAGACGGTAAAGAATTCACCTGCAACACAGGAGACCTGGATTTGATCCCTGGTTTGGGAAGATCCCCTGGAGGAGGGCATGGCAACCCACTCCAGTATTCTTGCCTGGAGAATCCCATGGACAGAGGAGCCTGGCGGGCTACAGTCCATGGGGTCACAGAGTCAGACACAACTGAGTGACTAAGCACAGCATATACACCACTGTGTATACAATTAATAACTGAGAATGTACTCTATAGCACAGAGAACTCTGCTCAGTGCCCTGTGGTGACCCAAATGGGAAGGAAATCCCCCAAATACGGGATATATATATGGCTGATTCACTTTGCTGTACAGCAGAAACGGACACAGCAGTGCAAAGCAACTGTATTCTATTAAAGAAAAAAAAAAAAAACTGAACAGGAGGATGGGCTTCCCTGGTGGCTCAGCTGATAAAGAATCCACCTGTAATGAGGGAGACCTGGGTTCGATCCCTGGGTTGGGAAGATCCCCTGGAGAAGGGAATGCTACCCACTCCAGTATCCTGGCCTGGAGAATTCCATGGACTGTACAGTCCATGGAGTTGCAAAGAGTCGGACATGACTGAGGGAGTTTCACTTCACTTCACTTCAGGCTTAAGTGTGGCTATATAAATATTTACATTAAATATAAATATACTGATACTTTAATTAAAAGGATGAGACTGTCAGGCTGAATAAATAAGAAAAAATATTTTAAATGTAAAGAAACAAGTTGAAAATAAAAAGGTGAAAAAAGTTATATTATGCAAACACAAAACACACACACCAAAGAAATTATACAGGTTTGGGGCCTAAATTTTTAAAGAAATTGAAGGAACAAACAGAAAACAGCAAGTCCAGATGTGTTCAGTGGTGAATTCCACCAAATATGTAAGGAAGAAATTATACCAGTTCTCTAAAATCTCTTTCAGAGAATAGAAACAGAGGGAATACTTCTGACTCATCAAATGAGGGCAGCATTATGCTAATACTAAATGGAAAGACATTACAAGAAATGAAAACTATTGACCAATATCTCTCACGGATAAATATAAAAATTCCTCAACAAAATATTAGCAAATTAAATTAAAAATGTATAAAAGAATTATATACTATGACTGGTGGATTTATCACAGGTATGCAAGGCTGATTCAATATTTGAAAATCAGTAAATATAATCTATTACATTAACAGGTTAAAAGAAAAAAAAAAACACAAAACCAGGTGATCATACCAATCAGATCAGATCAGTCGCTCAGTCGTGTCCGACTCTTTGCGACCCCATGAATTGCAGCACTCCAGGCCTCCCTGTCCATCACCAACTCCCGGAGTTCACTCAGACTCACATCCATCGAGTCAGTGATGCCATCCAGCCATCTCATCCTCTGTCGTCCCCTTCTCCTCTTGCCCCCAATACCTCCCAGCATCAGAGTCTTTTCCAATGAGTCAACTCTTCGCATGAGGTGGCCAAAGTACTGGAGTTTCAGCTTTAGCATCATTCCCTCCAAAGAAATCCCAGGGCTGATCTCCTTTAGAATGGACTGGTTGGATCTCCTTGCTGTCCAAGGGACTCTCAAGAGTCTTTTCCAACACCACAGTTCAAAGCATCAATTCTTCGGCACTCAGCCTTCTTCACAGTCCAACTCTCACATCCATACGTGACCACAGGGAAAACCATAGCCTTGACTAGACGAACCTTTGTTGGCAAAGTAATGTCTCTGCTTTTGAATATGCTATCTAGGTTCGTCATAACTTTCCTTCCAAGGAGTAAGTGTCTTACAAATAGCTGTGAAAAGAAGAGAAGCAAAAAGCAAAGGAGCAAGGGAAAGATATAAGCATCTGAATGCAGAGTTCCAAAGAATAGCAAGAAGAGATAAAAAGCCTTCTTCAGGGATCAATAAAAAGAAATAGAGGAAAACAACAGAATGGGAAAGACTAGAGATCTCTTCAAGAAAATTAGAGATACCAAGGGAACATTTAAGATGGGCTCGATAAAGGACAGAAATGGTATGGACCTAACAGAAGCAGAAGATATTAAGAAGAGGTGGCAAGAATACATAGAAGAACTGTACAAAAAAAGATCTTCACGACCTAGGTAATCATGATGGTGTGATCACTGACCTAGAACCTGGAATGTGAAGTCAAGTGGGCCTTAGAAAGCATCACTACGAACAAAGCTAGTGGAGGTGATGGAATTCCAGTTGAGCTATTTCAAATCCTGAAAGATTATGCTCTGAAAGTTCTGCACTCAATATGCCAGCAAATTTGGAAAACTCAGCAGTGGCCACAAGACTGGAAAAGGTCAGTTTTCATTCCAGTCCCAAAGAAAGGCAATGCCAAAGAATGCTCAAACTACCGCACAATTGCACTCATCTCACACGCTAGTAAAGAAATGCTCAAAATTCTCCAAGCCAGACTTCAGCAATATGTGAACCGTGAACTTCCTGATGTTCAAGCTGGTTTTAGAAAAGGCAGAGGAACCAGAGATCAAATTGCCAACATGCGCTGGATCATTGAAAAAGCGAGAGAATTCCAGAAAAACATCTATTTCTGCTTTATTGACTATGCCAAAGCCTTTGACTGTGTGGATCACAATAAACTGTGGAAAATTCTGAAAGACATGGGAATACCAGACCACCTGATCTGTCTTTTGAGAAATCTATATGCAGGTCAGGAAGCAACAGTTAGAACTGGCCATGGAACAACGACTGGTTCCAAATTGGAAAAGGAGTTCGTCAAGGCTGTATATTGTCACCCTGCTTATTTAGCTTATATGCAGAGTACATCATGAGAAACGCTGGACTGGAAGAAACACAAGCTGGAATCAAGATTGCCGGGAGAAATATCAATAACCTCAGATATGCAGATGACACCACCCTTATGGCAGAAAGTGAAGAGGAACTCAAAAGCCTCTTCATGAAAGTGAAAGTGGAGAGTGAAAAAGTTGGCTTAAAGCTCAACATTCAGAAAATGAAGATCATGGCATCTGGTCCCATCACTTCATGGGAAATAGATGGGGAAGCAGTGGAAACAGTGTCAGACTTTATTTTTCTGGGCTCCAAAATCACTGCAGATGGTGACTGCAGCCATGAAATTAAAAGATGCTTACTCCTTGGAAGGAAAGTTATGACCAACCTAGACAGCATATTGAAAAGCAGAGACATTACTTTGCCAACAAAGGTTCGTCTAGTCAAGGCTATGGTTTTTCCTGTGGTCATGTATGGATGTGAGAGTTGGACTGTGTAGAAGGCTGAGCACTGAAGAATTGATGCTTTTGAACTGTGGTGTTGGAAAAGATTCTTGAGAGTCCCTTGGACAGCAAGGAGATCCAACCAGTCCATTCTAAAGGAGATCAGCCCTGGGATTTCTTTGGAAGGAATGATGCTAAAGCTGAAACTCCAGTACTTTGGCCACCTCATATGAAGAGTTGACTCATTGGAAAAGACTCTGATGCTGGGAGGGATTGGGGGCGAGAGGAGAAGGGGACGAGAGAGGATGAGATGGCTGGATGGCATCACTGACTCGATGGATGTGAGTCTGAGTGAACTCCGGGAGTTGGTGATGGACAGGGAGGCCTGGAGTGCTGCGATTCATGGGGTCGCAAAGAGTCGGACACGACTGAGCAACTGAACTGAACTGAACTGAACTGATCTAGGTTGGTCATAACTTTCCTTCCAAGGAGTAAGCATCTTTTAATTTCATGGCTGCAGTCACCATCTGCAGTGATTTTGGAGCCCAGAAAAATAAAGTCTGACACTGTTTCCACTGTTTCCCCATCTATTTCCCATGAAGTGATGGGACCGGATGCCATGATCTTTGTTTTCTGAATGTTGAGCTTTAAGCCAACTTTTTCACTCTCCACTTTCACTTTCATCAAGAGGCTTTTTAGTTCCTCTTCACTTTCTGCCATAAGGGTGGATCATGGAAAAAGCAAGAGAGCTCCAGAAAAACATCTATTTCTGCTTTATTGACTATGCCAAAGCCTTTGACTGTGTGGATCACAATAAACTGGAAAATTCTTCAAGAGATGGGAATACCAGACCACCTGATCTGCCTCTTGAGAAATCTGTATGCAGGTCAGGAAGCAACAGTTAGAACTGGACATGGAACAACAGACTGGTTCCAAATAGGAAAAGGAGTACATCAAGGCTGTATATTGTCACCCTGTTTATTTAACTTATATGCAGAGTTCATCATGAGAAATGCTGGACTGGAAGAAACACAAGCTGGAATCAAGATTGCCGGGATCATACCAAGAGATGCAGTAAAAGCATTTGACAAAATGCAACAGCCATCCGTAATAAAAACTTTCAGTAATGTAAGAATAGAGGGGAACTTCCTCGAGTTGATAAAGACTATTTACAGAAAACCTACAGGTTACATCATACAATGGTGAAAGTCTCAAAGCTCTCCCTCTCAAATCAGGTACAAGGCAAGGATGGGCTCACTTTTTTTTTTTTTTTTGAATCCTCCTTTTTTGGGGTCAGATACTCACTTCTTACCCATTCAATTGTAATGAGAAGATTTATAGAGTGCACTAGTCAGCAGGAGTTATGGGTAAGGCAGGATATAATGGTATCATAGTCCATCTGGACTGAGACTAGGCAGCTTCCAAACAACAGAAATTTAATTCTGACATTTCTGGAGGCTAGAAGTCTGAGATCAGGGTACCAGCACAGTTAGATGAGAGTCCTCTTCTGGGCTGCAAACTTCTCATTGTATCCTCAAATGGCAGAATGGGGTAGAGTACTCTGTGGGGTCTCTTTTATAAGAACATCAATCCCATTTATGAAAGCTCTGCCTCATGACCTAGTCACCCCAAAGGACCCACCTCCTAATGCTGTCACTTTGGGGGTTAAGTTTCAACTACGAATTTTAGGGAGACAAACATTCATACCACAGCAAATCATGTAGGTGAAAGTTTGAGCTGGGTGACCGCTCTAAATCTAGCTGGAGCTAAAAGACTACAGCTACTTCTCCCTCCAAGAATATAATTGATGGAGAACACCACTAATCTAACCCTGTATGGGGCTTGAGGAGCAATGCAATTCAAGAATGCAACAATCAAATGTGGACAAGGTTTCCATTCACTACTGGCAGACAGAACTATAATATTCAAATCGAGGTGATGAATAATGGCAGCATCATGATGAGTCAGACCATTAGCACTCAGAGAAGTGAGAATCATTGTGGACAGAGGAAAGTCTCCTCTGCTGTAGCAAAATCAATAGTGACTGACGAGATGGAAATTTGAAACTGGGCAATTCAGATGCTCTTAATGTGACTTAAAGCAGTGCTACTCAAGTGTGATTTGGGAACTGGTTGGAAGTGCACATTCTCAATCATAAACTTTGACCTAGTGAGTCAAAATCTCTGGTGATAAGGGACGGATTCCCAGGTAATTTGGGTGCACACTCAAGTTTGAGAATTACTGGCTTAGAGGATAGAGGCTTCCCTACCTGATGGAAGAATTCTTAGAAGACAGGGTAGGGAGGAACCTGGGAGGAATGTGAGGGGGCTTGAAGAGACAGATCTTCAGAGAAAATAGCAATTTAAAAGTGGCACTCAGGATTTGTAAGGGGAAGCCCATTTACTCTTAAAAGGATGTTGGTATAAATAAGGAGCTGAGCTTCTGGAAAAAGAAAAACTTCTGCAAAAACACCTCTTTCTACCCCAGGAGACTCTGAACTGACTCACAAGGTCAGAAATAATGATGTCCTCCAGTCACGCCCACCTGTGTGGGATCAAGGACATGACTCGGGGGTTCATGGACTTCTAGACACAGATACTGCACTTACCAGTTAACATTCTGTGGGGGCCCCCAGCAGGGTTTGCCAGCTGTAGCAAATGCTCAAGAATTTCCTCTGTAACATGAATTTTTATGAAAGGTGTGGAATGTAAGGCTGTATTTCTTTTTATAGGGGATGATCATTATAAAAATCTTTCTAATTTTCTCTGAGGGCCTGGGAATATGTAGATAAATAATTGTTTAATACTCAGAATAGATGTTGTTTTTCTTCTGCACAAGTTTATTATGTAGAATGAGATGATGTCTATGAACCAGGCTGGGCACTCTCCTTTGAAGCCAGGCTACTTCACAGAATTTTTAAAAGCTACAGGTCACTGCCATTCTCTACTTGTATTTCCTGATCTACCTCACTCCCAAAATAAATTCAGAGGACATCGGATAATATCCCGTTGCCCTTAATACCATGAAAATAAACAAGATGACCCAAAGGCTTCCTACTTTGTATGATTCCATAAACATCAAACTGAATCAGAGCTTTGCTATTTCTACCAGTTACAATTATTATATCTTCATCAGTTCTTCAGTAACATTCTATCCTGGCTTGGCTAATAAAATTGATGGACTTTGACATATAATATTCACAAATGCTAATAAAGCTATGATGATAGCTATGGTTATGATAAATTGTTTTTGAAGATGCATATTTGGGAGGATGCTGTATTGTAAAAATGCTACTCTTTAAGGCCATGTCTACATCTGTCTGCAGCTCAGTCTCAGAAAATATTGATTTTAAATTAAGTGTGACATTTAATCTTTTCTATCAAAACAGAAGACCATATGGAGACAAAAAGGGAGACAGAGGTTGGACTTTTGAAAAGAAATGAAAAGGATGTGACAGTAGCTCTATATAAAACTGGGTGGTATTTTAAAAGTAACCCATTCAAGAAATAGTGAATTTAGATGACTTATCTTTTTAAAAATTAGCTTATAATCTAACTTTTAAATTATGTGAACAATTTTAGTTGATGAGACAGAATATGGAGAGAATCAAATTGCA
The DNA here is from genome assembly GCF_027580195.1 of Bos mutus. Taxonomy (NCBI): domain Eukaryota; kingdom Metazoa; phylum Chordata; class Mammalia; order Artiodactyla; family Bovidae; genus Bos; species Bos mutus. Next base: position 37,632,791 of record NC_091621.1, on the reverse strand, counting down.
TTTATAATTTATCATTTGAGTTTAACTATCTTTAGACAGTGCTGTATATGAGAGGACATAGAATTCTACTATTGTTTCTCCAAGATCCAAGTAATGGGATCTCAGGCCACAGACATGGCCAGTGGGAAGATTCAGTAGGTCAGTTATCTCCCCAAATCTACTTGATGGAAACCTAAAGTAATACATTATTTTACATAAATAAAATCTTTAAGAACCATATGAAAAATTTTATTCTTCCAGTCAGGCCCACCCAAAAACTTTGCTTTGGACAAAATGACCACTCTTTAAAGCCTTAATGCTGGACTATGACTGACCATCATTAATAATTTGATGGTTCAGTGAAGTTCCGTGCAACATATTTGAGGGTGCAAGACCCAGATATATCATGCTTTAGGCCAGAATCCTTTGTATCAGACTGAGGGAAGCTGGAGCTGGCCATTTTCTCTTCCTGATAAAGGACGTCTGAATATGAATTAGGGAACCATGGTACCAATATCTAATGATCAATCCATCAGTACTTGCCAAACAACTCTACCTGGTGTATGGCCACATGGGTTGTACTTTCTGAAATTTGATCAAAAAAGTTATTGAATCTATACTAAGTGCCGTGTGCTATGCAGGCATCAAATACAATAAAATACACAGTAGGGTTTGATATAATCATGACAAGTTGCTGTTAGGTCCTCATTGTTTTCAAAGTACTGGCACATTCGTTCTCTCATTTGATCTTCTCAACAATCTTACCCCTCACAGTGGAGGATACTGAGGCCTGTGAGGGGTGGAATGGCTTGCAGTGGTCATTGGTGAGCAGTCTTTGATGACAGAACAAAGCCTAGAATAACTCGCATACTTTCTTGCCATCATTCTTATTTCTGCCAAACTAGCAATTGATTTGTTGCCATCTACCCTTTACTGATGAACACCAAGTGGTGGAAAACATCACTGACACAGGATATCCTGGTGACTGGGCCACTCTTCACCGTGGACGTGAAAGATGTTGCCTGCCAAGTGGAACTGCCCTGGAAGGCGAGAGGTTTGCAGTATTAACAGGTGCTTGTCATAGCGTCATCAATCACAGTCACGGCATTGCTCTGGCGCTTTTAACCTTGCTCCAAAGCGTGATGCCTTTGTTAAGACTTGATCTTGAATGGAAGAAAAAGAATGCCGCTCCTGAAGAGAAGCTCGCTTTATCAAATGCATTTTCGGACAGGACAAAATCTACTCCCTGACTTTGTGTGAATTCTTCTCCCTAGAGCAGATTGGAGATTCTTACCAAAGTCCACCAAACATTAAAAATTGTCTTCTTATTAACATTTAATCCCAAACCTAGGAAAACTCTATGATACTCTCTCTTTTATTTTGTTCCCTTTGCTTTTACTTCCTCTTTTTTTTTTTTTTTTGGCTTCACTTTGTGGCATGTGGAATCTTGGTCCCTGACCAGGGATGGAACCCATGTCCCCTACATTGGAAGTGAGGAGTCTTGACCACTGAACCACCAGGGAAGTCCGTCTTTACATCCTTATCTAAGCCATTAATCGGAGAAGGCAATGGCAACCCCCTCCAGTACTTTTGCCTGGGAAATCCCATGGACGGAGGAGCCTGGTAGGCTACAGTCCATGGGGTCGTGAAGAGTCAGACACGACTGAGCGACTTCACTTTCATGCACTGGAGAAGGAAATGGCAACCCACTCCAGTGTTCTTGCCTGGAGAATCCCAGGGACGGGGAGCCTGGTGGGCTGCCATCTATGGTGTCGCACAGAGTCGGATACTACTGACGCGACTTAGCAGCAGCTGCTAAGCCATTAATAAGTCCTTATGGCTCATTCTTCAAAATCTATCCCCTCTGTTTGACCTTGTCCCCTCCTCTCTCATGACCCTCTAAATTCAAGCTACCAATGCCTCAGCCTGCTGTTCTCTGTCAGGATCCATGGTTCTAACAATTCCTTCTCCCTTCATTTGTGGTCCTTTTAATGTCTAGCCTCCAAAAAAAGGGACCACAGAAACACTTTTAAAAATTTGGACTCTGTGGGAGAGGGAGAGGGTGGGATGATTTGGGAGAATGGCATTGAAACATGTATAATATCATATAAAAATGTAAACCTTGTCACTCCCTATTTCCTGTTTAAAATCTTTCACTGACTACCCATTGATATTGAACTTAAAACCTGAATCCCTTATCTTGACCCACCCCAGGCCCTGACTACCCATCAGCCCTAATGGTCCCCACACCTCTCTCTGTGCTGTCACCACAGCTATTAGAAGGCTGAAAACACTCCCTGCCAAATGGCATGTCCTAATCACTGAAACCTGTGAATGTTACCTTCAGTTCAGTTCACTCAGTCATGTCCGACTCTTTGCAACCCCATGGAATGCAATACGCCAGGCTTCTGTTCAGCACCAACTCCCGGAACTTACTCAAACTCATGTCCATTGACTTGGTCATGCCATCCAACCATCTTATCCTCTGTCGTCCCCTTCTCCTTCTGCCTTCAATCTTTCCCAGCATTAGGGTCTTTTCAAATGAGTCAGTTCTTCACATCAGGTGGCCAAAGTTTGGAGTTTAAGTTTCAGCATCAGTCCTTCCAATAAGTATTCAGGACTGATTTCCTTTAGGATGGACTGATTGGACCTCCTTGCAGTCCCAGGGACTCTCAAGAGTCTTCTCCAACCCCACAGTTCAAAAGCATCAATGCTTCAGCACTCAGCTTTCTTTATAGTCCAACTCTCACATCCATACATGACTACAGGAAAAACCATAGCCTTGACTAGATGGACCTTTGTTGGCAAGGTAATGTCTCTGCTTTTGAATATGCTGTCTAGGTTGGTCACAGTTTTTCTTCCAAGGAGCAAACATTTTTTAATTTCATGGCTGTGGTCGCCATCTGCAGGGATTTTGGAGCCCAGAAAAATAAAGTCTGTCACTTGTTTCCACTGTCTCCCCATCTATTTGCCATGAAGTGATGGGGCCAGATGCCATGATCTTAGTTTTCTGAATGTTGACCTTTAAGCCAACCTTTTCACTCTCCTCTTTCATTCTAATCAAGTGGCTCTTTAATTCTTCTTCGCTTTCTGCCCTAAGGATGGTGTCATCTGCATATCTGAGATTATTGATATTTCTCCTGACAATCTTGATTCCAACTTGTGCTTCATCCAACCTGGCATTTCACATGATGTATGTACTCTGCCTATAAGTTAAATAAGCAGGGTGACAATATATAGCCTTGATGTGCTCCTTTCCCGATTTGGAACCAGTCTGTTGTTCCAGTTCTAACTGTTGCTTCCTGACCTGCATACAGATTTCTCAGGAGGCAGGTCAGGTGGTCTGATATTCCCATCTCTATAAAGTAATGTTACCTTATATGGAAAAAAAAGATGTAATTTTTTTGCAGATGTGATTGTGTCTTGAGATGGAGAGGTTGATGATTATCCTGGATTATCTAGTGGGCTTTAAGTCCCATCATGATGTCCTTCTAAGAGGGAGATTCATCAGACAGATACCGAGGAGAATATTTGAAGATGCTAGTCTTAATGATTAGAGAGATTCAGACATAAACCAAGAAAATCTGGCAGCCACCAGAAGCTGGGAGAGGCAAGGAATAGATTGTCCCCAGCACCTCCAGAGAAAGCATGGCTCTGCACACACCTTGTTTTCAGACTTCTAGCCTCTGGAACTGGGAGAGAATGAATTTCTGTTGTTTCAAATCACCAAGTGTGTGATAGTTTTTTACAACAGCTGGTAAAGAACCAACTTGCCAATGCAGGAGACTTGGGTTTGATCCCTGGGTAGGGAAGTTCCTCTGGAGGAGAACATGGCAACCCACTCCAGTATTCTTGTCTGCAGAATCCCATGGGCAGAGGAGCCTGGCAGGCTATGGTCCATAGGGTTACATAGTCGGACACAACTGAGCGACTTTGCACGTAGGAAACTGATACACCATCTTAAGGCTTTTATGGTTCCTTCTGCCTGGAACTTATCCTATGAAACCTTCTGCCTCTCTCGTGTTCCTGAGGACTCAGCTGAAATACTAGCTCTTCAGGGAGGACTTCAACCCAGACATTCTTTATCATGTCACCTGTTTTATATTCTTCATCATTGTTTGGAAATTATGTTTATTTATTCTTTGACTTGCTTATTATCTTACTCTAGCACATAAAACAGTATTTGACATGTAATAGATGCTTACTAAATATTTGTTAAAGGAAAGAAAAAAAGGAAAGAATATTACTAACTGTTTGATAATAAAGAAAATGCTATTTAATAAATAATATCTAGGCTTTCAAAAAATTTTGGGCTACTATGGTGAATGTCAGGTGGTCTGGTATTCTCATCTTTCAGAATTTTCCAAAGTTTATTGTGATCCACACAGTCAAAGGCTTTGGCATAGTCAGTAAAGCAGAAATAGATGTTTTTCTGGAACTCTCTTGCTTTTTCCATGACCCAGCAGATGTTGGAAATTTGATCTCTGGTTCCTCTGCCTTTCCTAAAACCAGCTTGAACATCTGGAAGTGCATGGTTCACGTATTGCTGAAGCCTGGCTTGGAGAATTTTGAACATTACTTTACTAGCGACATGAGTTTGAGTCAACTCCGGGAGTTGGTGATGGACAGGGAGGCCTGGCATGCTGTGATTCATGAGGTCGCAAAGAGTCGGACACGACTGAGTGACTGAACTGAACTGAACTTATGGTGAATGTCTTCTACTAGATAAGGTTGCCCATATACAGTCTTACAGATAAAATACAGGGCACTCCATTAAGTAGGAATTTCAGATATGCACAAATTATTTTTGTTTTAAGTATGTCCGCCTAAATATTGCATGGGGCATACTTACATTGAAAATTATTTAAATTTAAAATTCAAATTTACCTAGGCATCTTGTTTTGTTTGTCTAATTTTTACTACATCTGGCACTCTAACTATAAGCCTCTCTGTTGCAGATAGAGATTGTTATCCTGTCCAGGAGATGAAAGGATAAAATTAAAAAGAAACAGAAACCTTCCCTTGAAAATCTTGTCTCATGCAATTATTCTTCAACATCTTAGAACTACACAAATATCAATGTTTATTCTTCTCTTTTTGAAGGAAAACTAAAGAAGTTGTGCTTGTTTACTCACACCATCCAGAGAAAGACAAACACTCGTTCTGCTAGTGGAAAGCCCTTATGGTTTCATATATGAATCTGCATGAGTAACCCAGAAATGGGCACAGAGCAATTCTGCAGAGTGGATCTGTTTCCATATGTGAAGGCAATGTGAGTAGCTGGAATATGTTTTCATTTCCCGTATAAAGGGCTTTGGGGGAAGTTTGTGATGAGATTTTGTGCATTCATCTGTTACTCTCCATCCACTCCAATTTTATTCCCCAGGATCCTGGCTGGTAAATGAGAAAAGATGTGTTGCTAGAGGGGGTGATATATTTCTAGGACTTTCTGATCATGTCTACCTTAGAGACTAGGGCTCCCTCACCACCCATCCCAATGGAAGACAGCAGAACTGCAGAGCATACTCCCACTTGTCCAGGCTGAAAGGTAGAGTAGACATCTGGCAGCCCTGGCAAGGGCAGCTCCCTTGGACCATACTGACCCAGAGAGACTAGAGGAGCAACCCTGTGCCATGAGAGTGGAGAACACACATCACATGTGCAGTGGCTCTTGGCACACCTGGTCCACTCAGTGGAGAGTGTGACCTGATAATCGCAGTCTGATAAGCCAAACTCTTCCCATGGTGAGAAGAAGTCAGAGGAAGATGGCGGGGATGCACCCTCTCTAGCACCTCCTTGTCACAGAGAAGTGTTTGTGGACACTCCCTTCCAGGAATACGAGAAGAGGAACATGAATACTTCTCCCTAAAGAGAGGGGAAACTGCTTCAGGTAAAGGAGGTATTTATAGGACTAGGTTGTCAGTATTACTGATGAATGTGACCAGCCTTTCAGCCTGCTAACATAAGAGATTCACTGTGAGAACCAAAAGGTTTACACTGGGCAACAGAACTATCTGAATATCCCCCAAAGCATACTCCAATAGCTGTGTTCACCTTGAAATTCCTTGCAAATCTAAAAATAAGTTCTGTGGTGAAAGGTTTTCCATCAATAAGAAAACAGAGGATGTCAGCCATTCAAATAAAGAGCCCCAAACGACCTGCCTCAGTTTACCTACTGTTACACAGCAGAGGCTCGCTTCTGCTCAGCTTGTCTCAATGAATTCAACCATCACAATATAGGAAACCATTCTAGAAGAAGAGGTTCTAACAATGACTAAAAATATAAATCTGTCACTAGGGGCAATCTTGTTTTCTTTTAAATTCACAAACAACATTCTTCTGAACCATTTCAGGAGAAAGGACAAAAAAAGTGTCTTAATAAGGACCCACCCCCATTTTTCACAGATTTCCTTGGACTTTTGTTTTAAAGAAGACCAGAGACTCTCACCAATACAGTTTCTTTTCAGCTCAGCACCAACTTAGAATAGGTTTTGTGATCTTTTTGTTTTCTAAAACACATTAACTTCACATTTTAAAGAAGATACTGAGCCCTAGTGGTTACAAATAGAATTAGGTATATTATCAAAGATTCAAACTTCAAGAACTGAGCCTGAGATAAATTCATTCTTCTGGATCATTGCTTAATATTTCCAATGGATAATTTGTCTAACACTACTCATATTCCTCAAAGTAGTAAATGTAAATCTACTGGATGAACCAGTGAAATTGGATCATTTTATTTAATTTAAAAAGCCATAATATCTGGATTGAGGTATGGACAAGAAATTCCTCAAGTTTAGCTTCAAAATACATTTTATATTATTTTTCTTCTAGACATTTTAAGCAATATTTGAGATTCTTTAAAGTTTTACACATTGGAAAACTTTCTATAATGTTGATGATCAGTCTCTCAGTCATGTCTGACTCTTTGTGACCCCATGGACTACAGCACGCCAGGCTTCCCTGTTCTTTACAGTTTCCCAGAGCTTGCTCATGTCCATCGAGTCGATAATGCCATACAACCATCTCATCCTCTGTCATCCCCTTTTCCTCCTCTCCTCAATCTTTCCCAGCATCATGGTCTTTTCTAATGAGTTGGCTCTTCACATCAGGTGGCCAAAATATCGGAGCTTCAGCTTCAGCATCAGTTCTTCCAAAGAACATTCAGAATTGATTTCCTTCAGGATTGACTGATTTGATCTCCTTGCAGTCCAAGGGACTCTCAAGAGTCTTCTCCAGCACCACAGTTCAAAAGCATCAATTTTTATCATTTATCCTTATTTATGGTCCAACTCTCACATCCATATGGAAAAACCACAGTTTTGACTGTATGGACCTTTGTTGGCAATGTAATGTCTCTGCTTTTTAATACGCTGTCTGGGTTTGTCATCGCTTTTCTTCCAAGGAGGAAGTGTCTTTTAATTTCATGGCTGCAGTCACCATCTGCAGTGATTTTGGAGCCCAGCAAAATAAAATCTGTCACTGTTTCCATTGTTTCCCCATCTACTTGCCATGAAGTGATGGGACCGGATGCAATGATCTTTGTTTTTTGAATGTTGAGTTTTAAGCCAACTTTTGCACTCTCCTCTTACACCTTCATCAAGAGGGTCTTTAGTTCTTCTTCACTTTGTGCCTTAAGGGTGGAGTAACAGGCAAGTTTGGTTTTTGGAGTACAAAATGAAGCTGGGCAAAGGCTAACAGAATTTTGCTAAGAGAATGAACTGATCATAGCAAACACTCTCTTCCAACAACACAAGAGGTGGCTCTACACATGGACATGACCTGATGGTTAATATGAAAATCAGATTGATTATATTCTTTGCAGCCAAAGATGGAGAAGCTCTATACAGTCAGCAAAAACAAGACCAGAAGCTGACTGTGGTTCAGATCATGAACTTGTTATTGCAAAATTCAAACAAATTGAAGAAAGTAGGGAAAACCACTAGACCATTCAGTTATGATCTAAATCAAATTCCTTATGATTTTACAGTGGAGATGACAAATAGATTCAAGGGATTCAATCTGATAGACAGGGTGCCTGAAGAACTATGGACGAAAGTTTGTAACATTGCATAGGAGGTGGTGATCAAAACCATCCCCAAGAAAAAGAAATGCAAAAAGGCAAAATCGTTGTATGAGGAGGCCTTACAAATAGCTGAGAAAAGAAGAGAAGCAAAAAGCAAAGGAGAAACGGAAAAACATATCCATCTGAATGCAGAGTTCCCAAGAATAGCAAGGAGAGATAAGAAAGCATTCCTAAGTGAAAAATGCCAAGAAATAGAAGAAAACAATAGAATGGGAAAGACTAGAGAGCTCTTCAAGAAAATTGGAGATATCAAGGGAACACTTCATGCAAAGATGGGCACAATAAAGGACAGAAACAGTATGGACCTAACAGAGGCAGAAGATATTAAGAAGAGGTGGCAAGAATACACAGAAGAATTATACACAAAAGATCTTACTGATCCAGATAATCACAATGGTGTGATCACTCATGTAGAGCCAGACATCCTGGAGTGTGAAGTCAAGTGGGCCTTAGGAAGCATCACTACAAACAAAGCTTCTGGAGGTGATGGAATTCCAGCTGAGCTATTTAAAATCCTAAAAGATGATGCTGTGAAAGTGCTGCCTTCAATACGCCAGCAAATTTGGAAGTCTCAGAAGTGGCCCCAGGACTGGAAAAGGTCAGTTTTCATTCCAATCCCAAAGAAAGGCAATGCCAAAGAATGTTCAAACTACTGCACAATTGTACTCATTTCTATAAAGTATAATCAACTAATTGAAAGGATTAATTATAGGGGGTTTCCTTGTGGACCAGTGGCTAAGACCCTGCTTCCAATCCAGGGGACCTAGGTTGGATCTTTGGCTAGGGAACTAGATCCCACATGCTGCAACCTAAGATCCCATGTGATGCAACTAAGACCGAGTGTAGAAAAGGAAATAGATAATAAAAGGGTTAATTATAAAAATAAATCTTATAGATTTCAAATTTTTGTTTCTAATTAAAAATAATATGTATGTTCATTGTAAAAATCTCAAAGTTTTTAAAGTAAAAAATACAAATTTACATTCCTTCTACTCCAACCCTATACTCCAAAGATACCATGGTTAATAGTTTGACATGTATCTTTTCAGATTTTGTTTTCCTATTCCCATAGAAACACATATGTGAATATATTTTAGTTTACTTTAATATTTATTATGAAAAATTTTGAAGCTGAAGAAAGTAGAATATTATAATGGGAACTTCCTTGGTGGCTCAGACGGTAAAGCGTCTGCCTGCAATGCGGGAGACCTGGGTTCAATCCCTGGGTCAGGAAGATCCCCTGGAGAAGGAAATGGCAACCCACTCCAGTACTCTTGCCTGGAAAATCCCATGGATGGAGGAGCCTGGTAGGCTACAGTCCATGGGGTCGCAAAGGGTCAGACACGACTGAGCGACTTCACTTTCACTTTAATGAGCCAATATATACCTATCACCCAGCTTCAACCACTTTCAATTTTTCGTCAATCTTGCTTTATCCATTTTCCCACTTACTTTTTCCCATCCCTCACTGGGTTATTTGTAAGCAAATCTAAGACATAATAATTTATTAACAAAAACCTCAGTATTTATGTCTAAAAGACAGGGACTTTAAAAAAAATATTACCACACCTAAAATTTTCTAAATAAATAATTCTTAAATAACATGAACTACTTCATGTTCAAATATCCTAAATATTTGAAAATATAATTATATATATAACCATATGTATATAACTATATGTATGTCTAGTATATTTAGCACATATGAAACATAGTGCTATATTTCTGCAGAAAAAGTTAAACTTGAGGAATAAATAATAGATCAGTGCTGTTCAGATCCACTGGAAATTTTGAGCTTATGTCTTTTACTCCTACCTATTAATATCTAGAATTCTATTATCTGAGTCAGGCTTAAGACTCACTTCCCCATAAATCACAAGTAACATCAAATATCTTTTCATATACATATTTTCCATTCATATATCCTTAGTGAAATGTCTCTTAATGTCTTTGGCCCATTTTTGAATTGAATTATCTTTTTGTTTGTTTCTTTGTTTCACTGTAGATTTTTGAGTGTTCTTTATATCTTAAGATATGAATCCTTTGTCAGATATATGGCTTGCAAATATTTTCCTCCATGCTCTAGCTGTTATTTTTGTCCTAACAGGCCCTTTCACATGGCAAAAGTTTTTCATTTTGATGTTGTCTAATAGGGATCACGCTTTTGCTATCAAGTTTAAGCCTTGGATCACCACAGTTACTCTTATGTTATCATCTAAAAGTTGTATAGTCTATGTTTTGCATTAAGGTCTATGATTAATTTCAAGTTAATTTTTGCATATGTATGAGGCATAGGTCAAAATAAACTTTTTCCATGTATATTCAATTGCCACAGTATCACTGGTTGAGAAGACTACCTTTTCAAAAATCGTTTCTTGCATCTTTATCAAAAATCAGTTGACTGCTCTTGTGTGGGGTTATTTCTGGGTGTTCTATTTCATTCTATTGATCTCTATACCTTTTGATTAATATAAATTTTGTGTAGCATTTCTAAATATTTCCCACTATACAGCCTAGTCACCTTCCCACTATAGTTCATTGCTGTCCTCAGCCACGGCCTCTTAATCATTGTATTCCTGGGGTAAGTTTATTTCATTTGTGAAGAAGATACAGAGAATCCTGAATATGATGGATCTGTTCTAATGGTACTGTGTGAATTTCTTTGTGAAAATATCTAATCTGTTTATTAAAAATTTTTTGAAGCTATTAAAAACAAGAAAAATTTGAGTTTATCTTCATGTCACTTCTTATCTGATGTTTACAAAATCCAAATATCTCACATTTCATATCCCTTTAATGCCCAACTTTCTTTTTTTTTTTTTTTTAAAGTTAAGGAATTTTAAATCATGAGTTCATTTCTTTTTTTTTGTTTGTGTTTTTTTTTGGTCTTTCTTTTTCTTTTTTTTATTTTTAAACTTTACATAATTGTATTAGTTTTGCCAAATATCAAAATGAATCCGCCACAGAGGAGGGTTCAGGATGGGGAACACATGTAATGCCCAACTTTCAACAGTCTGAAGCTCCATTTGCCTGTAGAAATTCGATTCTTTCTCTCAGGTCTCTGAGAACACTCTCTCCTGCTTACCTGTCCCAACAGTGTACCCCAGCTATGTCACTTTAGCTGGTCATCTGGTCCTGACCTCTGTTTAGCTTTTCTATAGGCCCCTCTCACTGCCTTGAGATGGGTCTTCTTCTGCCAAAGTTCTCTCTATACTGCTTTGCTTCAGGTATAGGAACAGATGTGCAGGCCAGTCCCTATATTTCCAACATGGTAGCTGGGACTAGGCTGCCTACTTAACAAGACTTTATTAAAAACTGAAGTGTCGTGCAGAAGATTGTGGCATAGACCATTTGAAACACATGAAAATGCCCTTCCACAGGCCCCCTGCCAGACACTCTCTCACTAGTCCCTGGCCTGCCCTGAAGTTGTGAAGGCTCCCTGCTCTTACCCTTGGGCATCTCTCCTTCTATAATTCAAGATACCAAACTCCTTGAAGCTCCAGAAAAGAAACTTTATTTTAGAGCACAGTTTAAGGCCCATCTTGAAGTAATTTTTTCCTGGGCAAGGTTAACATCTTGAAACATCCTACCTTTCTAAAATTTTTTTTCTTTTTTAAAAAATAATTGGAGGATATTGCTTTACACTATTGTGCTAATTTCTATCACACATCAACACGAATCAGCCATAGGTATGTGTGTGTGTATATATATATATATATATATATATATATATATATATATGTCACCTCTGTCTTGAACCTCTCTCCCATCTCCTACTCCATCCCATTGCTCTAAGTTGTCACAAAGCACGGAGTTTGAGCTCCCTGCATCATACAGCAAATGTCCACTGGCCATCTATTTTACATATGATAAAATATGTGTTTCATTTGTTACTCTTTTGATTGTGTGTCTCTCTCTCTCCTTTCCCCACTGTATCCACAAGTCTGTTTTTCTAAATATTAAAAAAAATTAATTACTGTATTTGGTTGTGCCGGGTCTTAGTTGCAGCATGTGGGATCTTTAGTTGCAGCATGTGAAATCTTTGTTGCATGCAGCATGTGGGATCTAGTTCCCTGACTAGGGATCCAACCCAGGCCCCCTGCATTGGGAGTGCAGAGTCTTAGCCACTGGACCATCAGAGAAGTCCCCAAACACCTATTTTTATAAGGAGAACTTATTTTTATTCAAAGGAGTTGGCCCTAAAGGTCCCACAAAAGCTATCTATAGTTTAGAATGTATAATAAGTAGCCTGATTCTACTGATATTTGCAGAACATAGTCTTAAGCCTCATACTTCCTTCTTCTCACATCCCACATCTGGGAAAAAGATGGAGCAAGTCCAGTTGCTCCTTCCTTCAGGATGGTAGGTGGTTCAAAAGATGAGAGCCTTTGCCTTTGCAGGGACAGCCTCACCCCAGATCCATCCCCTAACCACAGTAACTGCTCAAAGTCAGTCCCATTTTCTTGCTGTCTTGAGCCATTTTGGGCCTGCCTGGGATGCCTGCCCTGCTTGCCCCAGAAAGCCTGCAATTATGTAATAATAAATCTCTTCATACCCTTTTGGTGTTCTTGTGACAACATCAATCTTGACAGACAAATCACATTTTGGATGGGGGTCCATCCTGCTGTGGCTGATTTGGATATCATGACAACATCAGAATATGTCTTAAAAACACACCAGAAAATAGCTTGAGTTAAGTTTTGGCAGTTCTTGGTCTTTTGGCAGTCCAGTGCTCTTCATAATCAAGAGGTAAAGATAAGATTTCACACCTTGTTTTGGTTATGCAAGACACACAAACATTTCCAAGAACAAAAATTAAATTTCAGAGCTTATAGAGTCTAAATTTCTATTTAGCATGCACCAATCTTCCTAAGGGCTTCCTAGGTGACTCAGATGGCAAAGAATCTGTCTTGAGTGTGGGAGTTTGATCCCTGGGCTGGGAAAGTCCCCTGGAGGAGGGCATGGCAACCCACTCCAGTATTCTTGCCTGGAGAATCCCATGGACAGAGGAGCATGATGGGCTGCCGTCCATGGGGTTGCAAAGAGTCGGACCTGTCTCTCTGTGAGAGACTAAGCACAATCTTCCTAAAGGACACAGTAGATGGGAATCAACTCTACTCACAAAGAAATGACCTTTTGCATTTTTATACAGATCAAAAACCCTGCCTCCTCTGGAATATCAACTTTACCTTTTTATAACCTACAGTCTTATTAAATGTGCCCCCCCACCACATCAAATCCCTCCAAAAAAAAAAAACCAGAAGTACAACGTTGAATCAAATCTTTGCCTGTAAAGAAAAAGAAAAATACATTGAAATTTTAAAATAGCAGGTCTGGACTTCTCTGGTGGTCCAGTGGTTAAGAATCCACCTGCCAATGCAGGGGACATGGGCTCACTCCCTGGATGGGGAAGATCCCTCATGCCACAGAGTAACTGAACCCGAATTCTAGGGCCCATGTGCTGCAGCTACTGAAGCCTGAGTGCCTAGAGCCTGTGCTCTGCCACATGAGAAACATCACAATGAGAAGCTCAAGCACCGCAGCAAAGAGTAGCCTCTGCTCTCCGCAGCTAGAGAAAGCCTGCGTACAGCAATACACCAAGTACAGCAAAAAATAAATATGTAAACTTAAAAAAAAATAAATTGTGAAATGAAATAAAATAGCAGGTCTTACTCTGCTTGTGGGTTTCCTTGCCATCAGAGTAACAAGTTGGATAAAACCACCTCCACCAAAAGCTAACCCAAATTCCTTTATCCCTTGACCTTTCACAAAGTACAAAACTACCACATTTAACAAAAAGCGTTATCCTCTTCAGTGAATGCATTCTTAATTTCCCACCTTGTGAGTTTCCTTAAATGATTAATCAAGGCTTATTCAAAGTTGATATAGATAAGATTGAATTCTTTTAAAAGCAAGAGGTGTATAATTTAGGCATTAATTTACACAGAAATTCCAGAAGCATGAATATTCTCCAACAAAGTTGGCCCCTAATAGGTACTGTACCTTGAAGTCTGTCTGTAGAACTTGACTTACTTAAGCTATTACAATGTCATTTTGCTAGGAAAGCTAATGCCCAAACTAGGTAAGACATGAGAACATGGAGTTTAAGAGCTTTGCCCTTAACTGCCATAATCAAGATGCAATTAACAGAAGTAGTAGCCACAGAGAGGATAGTAGGGAGTCTCAGTCACAAAGATGAACACACACAACTAAAAATCATTAACCATGTAAGGAAAGTAACACCTTGAAAGAGATTCATCAAATAAACTTAAAAGTCAATACCTGAGCGTTAATAGAGTGCATAAATATATTTTAAAATGCCAAGATTAATATCTTCAGAGAAGATATTATACCCACAAAACAAGAAGACCCTACAATTAAAAAGAGCCAATTGGGGATACTATAAATATAAATACAAAAATTGTCATGAAGATAAATGATGTATAAATTGTCAGCAGAAGAACAAGATGATTAAAGAACCAATTAGATAGTGGGAATATTGAAAATTATTAAGGAATTCTTCCAGATTATCAAGCAAGAGAGTAAAGATAATATATGAGAGAAAAATAGAGACATGGAATATAAGCCCATAAATTTCAGTATCAGTATGATGCATGTAGCAGAATAGCAGGTGTTACAGAAGAAGAGAAAAAGAATTGAGAGGAAATAATCAAAAGAATAATAGAATATTCCCACCTAGACAGAAATCTTCAGTTTGAGAGTGTCCACTGGAAGCTGGGCAGATGACACATCACAGTAAAATTTTCCATGTCAAAGACAAACTCAAAAAAATTTTCAGTGAATAGCGAAAACAAAACAAACAAACAAACAAAATGAACAAAATATCAGGTTATCTACAAAGGAATAAGAATCAGGATGTTATACCATAAAAACCATACCTCTTTCAGAGAACTAATTTTTTCTCCCCTTTCATCAAAAGAGTTATGAAACCTATCATGTTATTTGCTTTTTGGCCCTGGATGACAGGAAACTATCATAGTGATTAAACACTGGAGCCGTGTTAACCTAATGTGCTAGAGTATTTTAATTTTCTTTTTTGTTTGTTTCTGGTTGTCAGTAGCTTTGTCTATTTTACTAAGATTTTTTTATAAGTCTTACTTTTTTAAAAATTGTAATGAAATATGTAAGTACATAAAATTTACCACCTTAGCCATTTTAAGCATACAGTTCAGTTTTGTTAAGGATATTCACATCATTGTGCAACAAATCTAAAGGATTTGTTTCATCTTAAAAAACTAAAACTGTGTACGCATAAAAAATGAATTCCTTCCTCAATCTCTAGTAACCACTGTTCTACTTTCTGTCCCTATGATTTTGACTACTCTAGGTACCTCATTCACTGCTTCCACTTTTCCCCCTTCTATTTGCCATGAAGTGACTGGATGCCAAGATCTTAGTTTTTGGGTTTTGTTGTTGTTGTTTAATGTTGAAGCCCATGAAAGCTATGACAAACCTAGACAGAGTATTAGAAAAGGCAGAGACAAAAGGCAACAAAGGCCTGTATGGACAAAGCGATCTATAGTTTTTCCAGAAGTCATGTGTGAATGTGAGAGTTGGACCATAAAGAAGGCTGATGGCCAAAGAATTGATGCTTTTAAATTTTGGTGCTGGAGGAGACTCTTGAGAGTCCCTTGGACAGCAAGGAGACCAACCAGTCAATCCTAAAGGAAATCAGTCCTGAATAATTCATCAGAAGGACTGTTGCTGAAGCTGAAGCTTCAGTATTTTGGCCATCTGAGGCAAAGAGCTGACTCAATGGAAAAGACCCCAATGTTGGGAAAGATTGAAGGCAAAAAGAGAAGGGGTAACAGAGGATGAGATGCTTAGACAGTATCACCGACTCTAGACAGCATCACCGACCCAATGGACATGAATTTGAGCAGTCTCCTGGAGATAGTGAAGTACAGAGGAGCCTGGCATACTGCAGTTCATGGGGTCACAAACAGACACAACTTAGCGAATGAACAACAATCAGGTACCTCATATACATAAATTCACACAGTATTTGTACTTTTTTTCATGACTACCTTATTTCACTTATCATAATGTCTTCAAAGTCCATGCATATTTTACTGTGTGTCAGAGTTTCCTTGCTCATAGAGAAAGAATTGTGGATACAGCAGGGGAAGGAGAGGGTGAGATGAATTGAGGAAGTACCATTGACATATATACACTGCTATGTGTAAAATAGAATAGTGGGAAGATAATGTGTAAAATAGATAAAAATAGACATAATACAGGGAGCCCTGCCTGGTGCTCTGTGATGACCTAGATGGGTGGGATGGGGAGTGGGTAGGAGGGAGGCTAAAGAGGGAGGGTATATATATAGACAGTTATGACTGATTCTCGTTGTTATACAGAAAAAATCAACCCAACATTGTAAAGCAATTATCCTCCAATTAAAAAAGAATTTCTTTGCTCTTTAAGGTTGAATAATATTATATGCATATACTACGTCTTGTTTATCCATTCATCTGTTGAAAACTTGAGTTGCTTCAACCTTTTGGCTATTTTGAATAAAGCTACTATGAACTCGAGTATACAACTCTCTCTCCAAGACCCTGCTCTCCATTCCTTGAGGTATACACCAAGAGTTTGGGTTGTTGGGTCACATGGAAATTTTGTTTTCTAATTTCGAGGAGCTGCCATACTGTTTTCCATAGTGCCAAACCATTTTAGATTCCTACCAACAGTGCGCAAGAGTTCCAGTTTCTCTATATTCTCACCAAAATTTTATGTTTCTTTACTAGTAACCATCCTATTGGGTATGAGGTTTTATCTCATTGTGAGTTTGATTTATATTTTTCTAACAATTAGCGATATTGAGCATGTTTTTATTTTCTTCTTAGTCAATTGTATATCATCTTTGGAGAAATGTCACATTTGTATATCTCCTTTGGAGAAATATCAAATGTCTTTTGCCATTTTTAAAAATTGTAGTTGATATACAATGTTGTGCCAATCTCTGCTGTATAGCAAAGTGATTCAGTTACATACACATCGACATTCTTTTTTTAAAATTCTTTTTCAGTATGGTTTATCACAGGATATATAGTTCCTTGTGATATACAGTGGTACCTTGTTATTTATCCATCCTATATATAATAGTTTACATCTGCTAATCTCAAACTCCCAGTCCTTCCCTCTCCCTCCTCCTTCCCCCTTGGCAATCACAAGCCTGTTCTTTATGTTTGTGAGTCTGTTTTGTAGATAATTTCACTTGTGCCATATTTTAGATTCCACATGTAAGTGTTATTATGTGATATTTGTCTCTTTTTGACTTCACTTACCATGATGATCTTTAGTTACATCCATGTTGCTTCAAATGGCATTATTTCATTCTTTTTTATGGTTGAGTAGTATTCCATTGTGTGTATCTCTATGTATACAGACACACACCCACACACCACATTTCTTCATCCATTCATCTCCTGATGGACATTTAGGTTGTTTCCGTGTTGCTATTGTAAACAGTGCAGCTATGAACATAGGGGTAATGTGTCCTTTTGAATTATAGTTTTGTCTGGGTATATGCCCAGGAGTAGGATTGCTTGATCTTATGCTTATTCTATTTTTAGTTTTCTGAGGGATCTCCACACTGTTTTCCATAGTGGCTGCATCAACTTACATTCCTCCCAACAATGTAGGAGGGTTGCCTTTTCTCCACACCCTCTGCAGCATTTGCTATCTTTAGACTTTTTAAAGATGGCTGTCCTGATGATGTGAGGTGGTATCTTATTGTTTTTGACTTGCATTTCTGTAATTAGTGATGTTGAGCATCTTTCAATGTGCCTATTTACCATCTGTATGTCTTCTTTGGAGATGTGTTTATTAAGGTCTTCTGCTCACTTTTTGATTGTTTTTTGTTGTTGTTGTTGTTGTTGAGTTATATGAGCTGTTTGTATATTTTGGAGATTAAGCTCTTGTCTTTTGCATCATTTACAAATATTTTCTCCCATTCCATAAGTTGTCTTTTTCAAATGGCTTCTTTTGATGTACAAAAGCTTGGAAGTTTGATTAGGTCCTGTTTATTTATTTTTGTTTTTATTTCTATTGCCTTGGAGACTGACCTAAGAAAACATTAGTCAGAGAATGTTTTGCTTGTGCTCTCTTCTAGGAGTTTTATGTCTTATATTTAAGTCTTTAAGCCATTTTGAGTTTATTTTTGTGTATGATATGAGCGTGTGTTCTAACCTTCTTTTGCTACTTTTTAATCAAGTTTGGGTGTTTGTTGTTGTTGCTGTTTATGCCACTATCACAATATTTTGATTACTATAGTTTTGTAGTAAGTTTTGAAATGCAGAAGTGTGAAACCTCTAACTTTATTATTTTCAGGTTTGTTTAGACTATTTGGGTCCCCTTGAGATTCTATTTGAATTTTAGGATGGAATTTTCCATTTAAGAAAAAATGTCATTGGGATTTTGATATTGATTTTATTGAATTTATTGATCCTTTGGGGTATATACATATGCAATACATACATCAATATATATATTACATAAGTAAATATGTAAATATGTTTTCAATGTCTTGCAATTCATGAGTATATATTTCCATTTATCAGTGTTTAATTTTTTTTTACCAATATTTTGTAGTTTTTAGTGTAAAAATCTTTTGCCTGCTTGGTTAAATTTATTTCTAAGGATTTTATTCTTTTTAATACCATCATAAATAGAATTGTTTTCTTAATTTCCTTTCAAAAATTATTTATTGTTGGTGTTTATAAACACAACTGATTTTTGCAGATTGATTTTATATCCTGTGATTTTGTTAAATTCATTATTAGTTTTAATAAGCATGTGTGTGTGTACATGTGCACACATATGTTCATTATCTTTTTTACATATAAAATCATATTATTTGTGAACAGAAATAATTTCACTTCTATCTCTCCAATTTGATGCCTTTTATTTCTCTTTCTTGCCTAATTGTTCTGGCTAGGACTGCCAGTACTATGTTGAATGAAAGTGATGAAAGTAAACACTCCTATCCTATTCCTGATCTTAGAGGTAAAACTCACAGCTTTTCACCATTAAGTATGATATCAACCCTGGGCTTTTCATATGTGTCATTTATCATGTTACTTTAATTCCTAGTTTGTTACATCTTTCTATCATGAAAAGGTGTCAAATTTTATCAAATGCTTTTTCTGCATTCATTGAAAT
Source organism: Bos mutus (assembly GCF_027580195.1). Lineage (NCBI taxonomy): Eukaryota > Metazoa > Chordata > Mammalia > Artiodactyla > Bovidae > Bos > Bos mutus. The sequence goes on along the minus strand of NC_091621.1, from coordinate 37,613,539 downwards.
GATCATGGGTTCCTCCCTTCTTTATTCTGTTAATGTGGTATATTCAACTGATGAATATTTGTATGATGAACACTTCTTGCATTCAAGGAGTAAATCCACTTGGTCATAGTGTGTAAGGCTTTAAAATGTACTGTTAAGTTATGTCTGCTGATATTTTCTTGAGGATTTTAGCAGCAGTATTCATCAAAGATATTGGTCTGCAAATTTTTCTCCTAGTGTCTTTGTCAGGATTTGGTGTCAGTGTAATGCTGACATCATAAAATGAGTGTGGTATTGATCCCTCCTCTTCAGTTTTTAGGAAGAGTTTGTGTTTAGAGAATTAGTGTTAATTCTTCTTTAACTGTTTGGTAGACTTCACAAGTGAAGTTTTCTGGGCCTGGACATTTCTTTTTTGGAAGTTTTTGATTACTGATTCAATCTCCTAACTAGTTTTGGGTATTCAGACTTCATATTTCTTCATAATTCAGTCTTGGTAGGTTTTATGATTCTAAGAACTTGTCCATTTCACCTGGAATGTTCAATTTGTTGGTATGCAATTATTTATACTATTCTCTTATAATAGTTTTTATTTCTGTAAAATTTATTTCAGTATCCCTTCATTCACTTACAATTTCCATTGAGTCTACGGTTCTGCAGTCTTCTTGCAGTTCTCAGTCTACAGTTCTGCAGTCTTCTTGCAGCTCTCAGGCCCCACCACTGCTTCCAGAGACGTCCAACATAATACCCAAACTAAGCCAGCATTCCCATCTGTGCTCCAAGTAATGTGAGAAAGAAACCAGAACTCCAGGCATCTCCCACACAATCCAGAACATTGCAAGTAAGCTCCATTCTTTCCTTGCTGTCCCAAGGGAGCAACCAGAAATTGGTCACCTTCCTCCCAACATACCACACTGCCATGAGCAGGAGGTGGGGCGAGAGTGAGCAGAAGTGCCATGAAATTTCCTGCCATTTTAAGTGTGCCATTTTCTTGGTTAGGCATTTGCTTGTGGCAACTTTTTTTAACTTGTTTCTGGAATTCTTACAAAGCTGTTTTGGTTTGTAGGTTGTTGTTTGTTTAATATTGTGGGAGAATGAGGGTGTAGAGCTTACAGTTTTTCTTCCATCTTTTTGATGTCACTCTCCTGTATAAATCTTTGAAAAAGTAAGTAGCCCTGTATCTTTTTTGGAAATATGTCATAAATAAACTGAATAAATAAAATTACATTCACATCATTTAAGAGGGAAACAATTATAGAATATTAATAATTTTGTGTTTCAGATTGTTGAGTAGAAGAAATAAAGATTTTCTTGAGAGTTTAATGCCCAGAGAAAGGGCAAAGAGGTGCCAAAAAACCCAGTAAATTTCGATGGTTTAAATAGCTATAGACCCAGGGACCCAGAAGTTAAAAAAAGAAAAAAAAACTTCCAAATAATCTTCAGTTAAATGGAAAGTAATAAGATACTATTTAGTGACTGTGTTGTAACATTTGGAGATTACTGAATTGGTGCTTAAGAATTTTTATTTTGTAAAGTAGGCTTTGTACCAGTTAGGCGTATGTTCATTTCCAAGAAAAAATATTATCCATCAATGGTTTAATAAATCTGGTTATATTTTCTAATATAAGAAGCCTGGAGATGATAGATTCAGGCTTCAGTTCATCAGTTCAATGACGCCAGAATGTGTGTTGCAATTCTTCTAGTCTTACACTCATGGGGGCTAATAAGTTCCCACTACCCCACATTCAAAGTTGGAAGAGAGAAAGTTGGTGCCAGTTATCAGACTGTCAGACTGCTGCTACTAAGTTGCTTCAGTTGAGTCCGACTCTGCTCGACCCCATAGATGGCAGCCCACCAGGTTCCCCCATCCCTGGGATTCTCCAGGCAAGAACACTGGAGTGGGTTGCCATTTCCTTCTCCAACGCATGAAAGTGAAAAGTGAAAGTGAAGTTGCTCAGTCATGTCCGACTCTTCGCGACCCCATGGACTGCAGCCTACCAGGCTCCTCCATCCATAGGATTTTCCAGGCAAGAGTAATGGAGTGCGGTGCCATTGCCTTCTTCAGGAATATACATAAATTTCCCAGGAACCCCTGGGAGACTTCAGGTTACAGTTCATTGGCCATAACACGGTCATATGGGCTTCTTTGCTACAGAGGATACTGAGAAAGTTAATCTCCACATTTTTCAGTTTATGCTGTGAAAAATGGCAAGAGAGGAGAGAAGTGGGGTGGGACTTACCCTGTTGGGTAATCAGATCCAGCAGTGTTTCCCCAGGGGTACTTAATGAGTAAAATCCAACTTGGTCCTCAGGTAAATAAGCAAGTAATTCTGTGCCTTTATTTTATCACAGACTTCCTTACTCTCCAGAGCATTCTTACAGAGAGATGCATTCACAAAGTATATTCCTCAGTGTCGATTTTAAGACGAGGCTTCCTAATTTGGAACAAAAGCATATATTCCTTTTCACACCTACTAACAATTTTAATAATATAAATACAATTTTTATGAATTCATTCAATCAACATTTATGAGGTATGGAAAAAGCAAAGAGTTCGGAAAAACAAACAAAAAAAAAAAACAAAAAAAAAAAACATGTATCTATAAAGCTCACTAAAGCAAAGCACAGTAAAATGAGGTATGGCAATAAAAGGCGTTAAATTTATCAAATAAAAAAAAAAAAAAAAAAGTGCTGAAAAATTAAAGCTGTCAAAAAAAAAAAAAAAAAACAAAGTAGGGCAGTATTCTTTAACAATGACAATATCATAAAAAAACAAAGAAAGGCTAAAAGTTTCCAGATTAAAAGAGACTTTATCAACATGACAATGAAATGCAATATCTGATCCTGGACTAGATCTTGTACTTGCTAAAAAGGACACTGAGGGTCAGTTAACAGTATTAAATACAGACAGTAGATTTAATAAAAGTATTTTATCCATGTTAAATTACTGAAAGTTGACAACTGTACTATTACAGTTATTAACCGAATATCCCTATTCTTAGGAAATTCAGAAATATGTACTGAAGTATGTGGGGATACTTCATGGGAATAAAAACCATGATATCTGCAGCAGGCCTTCCAAGAGTTTAGAAAAAAAAAAAAACTTGGGTGGGGAGCAGACAAATAATAAAGAAATGGGGTGAAATGATAAGAACAAGTGAAAATCTGGGCAGAGGTTATATGGATATTATTTGTATAAAAAAATAAAATAAAATAAAATTGATTAAGGAGTATTTATATCAAATTTGGAAAACTCAGCAGTAACAGGACTGGAAAAGGTCAGTTTTCATTCCAGGCCCAAAGAAAGGCAATGCCAGAGAATGTTCAGAATACCGCACAATCGATCATCTTGCATGCTAAAAGTAATGCTCAAAATTCTCCAAGCCAGGCTTCATTGAACCGTGAAATTCCAGATGTTCAAAGCTGGTTTTAGAAAAGGCAGAGGAACCAGAGATCAAACTGTCAACATCTGCTGGATCATCAAAAAGCAAGAGAGTTCCAGAAAAACATCTATTTCTGCTTTATTGACTATTCCAAAGCCTTTGACTGTGTGGATCACAATAAACTATAGAAAATTCTGAAAGAGATGGAAACATCAGACCACCTGACCTGCTTCTTGAGAAACCTGTATGCAGGTCAAGAAGCAACAGTTAGAACTGGACATGGAACAACAGACTGGTTCTAAATATAAAAAGGAGTACATCAAGGCTGTATATTGTCACCCTGCTTATTTAACTTCTATGCAGAGTACATCATGAGAAACGCTGGGCTGGAAGAAGCACAAGCTGGAATCAAGATTGCCGGGAGAAATATCAATAACCTCAGGTATGCAGATGATATCACCCTTATGGCAGAAAGGGAAGAAGAACTAAAAATCCTCTTGATGAAAGTGAAAGTGGAGAGTGAAAAGTTGGCTTAAATCTCAACATTCAGAAAACTAAGATCATTGCATCTGGTCCCATCACTTCATAGGAAATAGATGGGGAAACAGTGGAAACAGTGGCTGACTTTATTTTTGGGGGTCTCCAAAATCACTGCAAAAAAAAAAAAGATAGGAATATCAGACCAGCTGATCTGCCTCTTGAGAAGCCTGTATGCAGGTCAGGAAGCAACAGTTAGAACTGGACATGGAACAACAGACTGGTTCCAAATAGGAAAAGGAGTACGTCAAGGCTGTATATTGTCACCCTGCTTATTTAACTTATATGCAGAGTACATCATGAGAAACGCTGGGCTGGAAGAAACACAAGCTGGAATCAAGATTGCCGGGAGAAATATTGATAACCTCAGATATGCAGATGACACCACCCTTATGGCAGAAAGTGAAGAGGAACTCAAAAGCCTCTTCATGAAAGTGAAAGTGGAGAGTGAAAAAGTTGGCTTAAAGCTCAACATTCAGAAAACAAAGATCATGGCATCCAGTCCCATCACTTCATGGGAAATAGATGGGGAAACAGTGGAAACAGTGTCAGACTTTATTTTTTTGGGCTCCAAAATCACTGCAGATGGTGACTGCAACCATGAAATTAAAAGATGCTTAGTCCTTGGAAGGAAAGTTATGATGAACCTAGATAGCATATTCAAAAGCAGAGACATTAGTTTGCCAACAAAGGTCCGTCTAGTCAAGGCTATGGTTTTTCTGTGGTCATGTATGGATGTGAGAGTTGGACTGTGAAGAAAGCTGAGTGCCGAAGAATTGATGCTTTTGAACTGTGGTGTTAGAGAAGACTCTTGAGAGTCCCTTGGACTGCAAGGAGATCCAACCAGTCCATTCTGAAGGAGATCAGCCCTGGGATTTCTTTGGAGGGAATGATGCTGAAGCTGAAACTCCAGTACTTTGGCCATGTCATGCGAAGAGTTGACTCATTGGAAAAGACTCTGATGCTGGGAGGGGTTGGGGGCAGGAGGAGAAGAGGACGACAGAGAATGAGATGGCTGGATGGCATCACTGACTTGATGGACGTGAGTCTGAGTGAACTCCGGGAGTTGGTGATGGACAGGGAGGCCTGGCGTGCTGCGATTCATGGGGTCGTGAAGAGTTGGACATGACTGAGCAACTGAACTGAACTGAACTATGTGATAGTAATTATGATAGACACTGATAATTCAGAGATGAATAAGATAAGATCCATAGCCTCAAGTAGCTCATAGTCCAGAAGTTAAACACTTTGAGTAGATAATTATATATATATATATAAATTATAATTTATTTATAAAAGGAGGATTAATGATCATATTTGATAGTATGTTTATCCAGCTTGATGATAACATATTCTGAGTCTGTGGACGGGGCTTCCCAGGTAGCTCTAGTCGTAAAGAACCAGACTGCCAGTGCAGGAGCTATAAGAGATGCATGTTCGATCCCTGGCTTGGGAAGATCCCCTGGAGTAGGAAATGGCAACCCACTGCAGTATTCTTGCCTGGAAAATCCCATAGACAGTGGAACCTGACGGACTATAGTCCACAGGGTCACAGAGAGTCGGACACAACTGAAGCACACACGCATGCAGTCTGTGGAAAGCCTTTTGAGTTTGATGGTTTTGCTAGGAGATCTGGGGAGAAGGAAATGGAAGCCCACTCCAGTGTTCTTGCCTGGAGAATCCTAGGGACGGCGGAGCCTGGTGGGCTGCCATCTATGGGATCACACAGAGTCGGACATGACTGAAGTGACTTAGCAGCAGACAGAACTCAAAGTTCCTTAAGCAAATGTCCTTTTGTAATGACAGCACCTTTGTTTAATCTTTGTATTGTCCCTGATGTCACTGAAGTCTGTCAGTCTTTAATAAGGCTAGCTTACCCAACTTGATGATAATGCAGAGGTTTGAATTTAGGTACCACAGTGAGGGACAGGGAGGCCTGGTGTTCTGCAGTCCATGTGGTTGCAAAGAGTTGGACATGACTGGGTGACTGAATGACAACAACCGGTGATATACATGAAAACTAAGAATGTGATCAGTATTTAGCTTTATATCTTAAAAGAACTGATGAGTTACTAGGTCTAGTTCACTTGATGTACCTGGGTTCTGAGTAGGAAAAAAAATATGAGTCAGAACCGCACCTGGCAGCCTAAGGCACTCCCTTGTAGAGTCATTGAGATCTGCTGCTCCCAAACAGACAAAAGAGAATGGTTCCACCTTTCCTTCTCTTCTTTCAGCAGCTCACAACTGCCTGGAATCATGAGAAACTTTCATTTCTTTTTTTGGCTAGGGATATTTTCCCGTTTGCCCCATTGGATTATAAGAGATTACCACATGGCATTAAACCTTGCTGTCCTTTACCTATACTTGTAACTCTGTATCTCTATGGAAAAGTCCTTTATTTAGAGTAGAAATCCACGAACTTCAGTCCATGGGACAAATCCTGTAGTCATACGCCCTGTGAACCAAGAATGGTTTCTGTATTTTTAATTAGTTGAAAAACTCAAAAGGAGGATTTTTTGTGACATGTGAAAATTATATGAAATTCAAAACTCTCTGTCCACAAATTCATATTGAAGCACAGCCAAGTTCACTTTTTTACACATTGTCTGTGGCTGCTTTTGAGGTATAATGGCCTAATTAAAGAGTTGCAACAGAGATTGTATCATTTACAAAGTATAAAGTGTTTACTAAATGTTTACTAAAACTAAAATGTTTATACAATGTTTACCTTTATAGGAACATTTATAGGAAAATTTTGCCAGCCTCTGATTAAGAAGAAAAATCTCCACTTTTGCATATAGAGTAGGAATCTATAATCACACTGCTATACTTCACTGAGCAAATTGGGATTGTATATCACTATCAGTCTACCAGGTGTAGGGGCATTGGCATCATGGCACAGCACAGCAGTAATCAAACAGTTTTAGCAACAGAACTGTCTTTTGGAAGGGTCTCTAAGGTCCCTCGGGTGGCCTGTAGGTTCTGTAGCTGTATGTTTGCCTGAGTCTCAGCCTCATACCGTCTGTGTGTTAGTTAGGACTCGGTGTCATTGCTAGGAGGAGCTGTTCAACACCCAGAAGTTTCGTTGTTTCCATCTCAGTAAATGCCACTGATCATAAAACGAGTCAAAACCTATTGTCACCCATGACCACCTTTTCTCTCCTTTATCCACCCATTCAGTCCACCACCAAGCTCTCTCAGGACCATCTCCTAAACGTCTTGCTCAAGTGTCCTTATCTTGCCCTTCATATGCTACCTCATTACCCTAAGGTTACTGGCATCTGGACTCCTGGAGAATCCTCCCGATGATATCATTATTCACTCCCACTCACCAGAGCAGAAGTCACAAGCAACCAGTTGTTGTTTAGTTGATAAGTTATGTCTGATTCTTTGCGACCCCATGGACCGTAGCCCACCAGGCTCCTCTGCCATGGATGTTCCGGACAAGAATACTTGAGTGGGTAGCCATTCCCTCTCCAGGGGATCTTCCTGACTCAGGGATCAAACCTGCACCTTCTGCTTGGCAGGCAGATTCTTTACATCTGAGCCACTTGGGAAGCCCAAGCAACCAGTATGGCCTTTTAAAAACATAGATTTGGTGCAAGATTCCCTGGTTTCATACCCCTTGAGTGTTTTCCCATTGACCGCCCCTTCAGGCCTCTCTTCTCTCTCTCTGCCTAGAACCCAACCCCAGTGGTCTCCATGTAGCTCCTTTATTGAGGAGCGCTCTGTTCTCCCTCAGGGCCCATGCACACTGTTCCTTGCCTTCTCATTCCCTTTGCCTAACTATTCCATTTTATCTTTTAGTTCTTGGTTTTCATTTATAAAGTAAAATATTGAATACTTATTATGTTCCAGCCACTGTGTTAAGAACTCACACTACAGGTATAGAAAAGACACAAGTGTCCCACAGACCTTAGAATCTAATAGGGGATACATATGTGAAGCAAATTATCCTCAAATAATGCATTAATTACCAGTGTGATAATCTTGATGTTTAGTCGCTAAGTTGTGTCCAACTCTTTGCAACTCCATGGATTGTAGCCCACCAGGCTCTTCTGCTCATGGGATTTTCCAGGTGAGAATACTAGAGTGAGTTGCCATTTCCTCCTTCAGGAGATCTTCCTGACTCAGGAATCAAACCGGTATCTTTTGCGTCCCCTGCATTGGCAGGCAGATTCTTTGTACCACTGAGCCACGTGGGCTTAGAAAACTGAAACACAGGAAGATTCCAGAGAGTAAAAGAGGGACCTTAGTCTAATCTTGGGGGCACAGAAAAACCTTTATGGAAGTGATATTTAAGCTAAACCTCATAGAATAATTCCCGAGATGAGAGAGAAGAAAATTCCAAGCCAAGAGAAAAGCGTGTACAAAGGTCCTGAGGGTAACAAGAATTGAAAGAGGTTCAGTTCCAGAGCATGAAGAGTAAGAGAAACAATAGCTTGTCATAAGCTGAAAATAGGGGAGGGTCCGACCATACAGGGTCTCGTGGGCCCTGTTAAGCATTTTGGCCAATTCAGGTAATTTACGCATACATGTTTCCTTCCTCCAGAAACCTTCCTTCACTCTCCAGTCTGGGTGAGGCAATCAGCCCCATCCACAGTGCTGACATTTAAATACATTGTCCCATAGTTTCTTTTCTTTGCTGGCCTCACTGCCATGCCTTGTTTTCCCTGCTAGTCCAAGAGTTTCATGAAGGTAAAAACCATGTCTGTCTCGTTCATTGCTATTTCCTCTGCGCCTGGCACAGTGCTTGGAATATAACAAGAGCTCAGTGCATACATGTTGAATGAATGACCCTCCTTCTTTTCTGTCTCTCTACAATCATGGGCTCTCCTAGCGCTTCCCAGAAGTATGACTGTCACCAGCTGTTCTGGCAGCGGCCCTACTGATGGCTCATTCACCTTCATATTGGGGTGACCTTTTGCCTGCTCTCCTGATTTCCATCCTCTTGCCTCTCTAGTCCATCCTCCTCACTGCTACCTAAACTACTATCCTAGAGGAAAATTTGGACCATGTCTTAAAAAAATGTTTTTTAATCCCTAAACACCCTCTCTCAATCCTACTGCATGCAGAATAAAATTCAAACTCCTTTGCTGCTGTTCTTAGACCCTCCATGAATTGGCCCTGACCCATTTTTCCAGTCCTACATATTCCTTCTTTCACATGTCCTGAACTCCAGTCATAGCAGACTTTCCATAGACCTTCAGGTATGCTCCACATTGATCACTGTGTCACCAGGAATTCTCTCTCTCTTCTCTGCCTTTCCACATTTGACTCATCCTTTGCCACCCACCTGAATCCTAGCATTCTGTTCTTTTGAATCTATTTCCATAGCGCAGTGGTTCTCAAAGTGTGATTCCTGAGACCAGCAGCAAACGTGTTAGATATGGGAATTCTCAAGTTCCACCACAGACTTACTGGAAAATGCAAAGGTTGGGGCAATCTGTGGCTAAACAAGTCTTCCAGGTGATTCTAATGCACACTAACATTTGAGAGTCACTGCCCTGAACATATTGCTGTATTTCTAGTTTAGGGTTTTATTTCTACTTTATTATTTTTATTTCATAGATAAGAAAAATGAGACTTAGAAAAGTTAAGTACTTTTGCTTAAAATTGCCCAGTTAGGAATAGAATTTTAACCCAGTCCAGGGGATCTGGACTCCATTTAGTTTAGGAGTTTAGATCACATTGAGTTCTGGTTAGTTGTTTATTTGTCAGCATCCCTTATTAGAATAAGTAGCGTAAAGGCAAGGACCACATCCTATCTATTTTATCTCCACCACAATGAAATAAAGTGGTAACAAAGTACCACTGTGTTGGATAGTTGAACAGTCCTTCTACTCCTTACACAATTTAGGGGTTCCTCCACTGCAAATCTCCCAGATTCCTGGGAGAAATATCAATAACCTCAGATAAGCAGATGACACCACCTTTATGGCAGAAAGCAAAGAATAACAAAGAGCCTCTTGATGAAAGTGGAAGAGGAGAGTGAAAAAGTTGACTTAAAGCTCAACATTCAGAAAGCAAACATCATGGCATCTGGTCCCATCACTTCATGGCAAATAGATGGGGAAACAGTGGAAACAGTGGCAAACTATTTTGGGGGCTCCCAAATCACTGCAGATGGTGACATGAAATAAAAAGACCCTTACTCCTTGGAAGAAAAGTTGTGAAGAACCTAGACAACATATTAAAAACCAGAGACATTACTTTGCCAACAAAGGTCTGTCTAGTCAAGGCTATGGTTTTTCCAGTAGTCACATATGGATATGAAAGTTGGACTATAAAGAAAGCTGAATGCCGAAGAATTGATGCTTTTGAACTGTGGTGTTGGAGAAGACTCTTGAGAGTCCCTTGGACAGCAAGGAGGTCCAACCAGCCCATCCTAAAGGAGATCAGTCCTGAATGTTCAGTGGAAGGACTGATGTTGAAGCTGAAACTCCAATACTTTGGCCACCTGATGCGAAGAACTGACTCATTTGAAAAGACCTTGATGCTGGGAAAGATTAAAGGCAGGAGGAGAAGGGGATGACAGAGGATGAGATGGTTGGATGCCATCACGGACTCAATGGACATAAGTCTGAGTAAACTCTGGGAGTTGGTGATGGACAAGGAGGCCTGGTGTGCTGCAGTCCATGGGGTCACAAAGAATCAGACATGACTGAGTGACTGAAGTGAACTGAACTGAACCTCTGCAAATAAATTTATTTGGAAAGGAAGAATATATTATATTTATTACATTTTATTGTGTTATTATAGGGGAAGCCCCTATAATGTGGCTCAGTGGGAAAGAATCCACCTGCAATTCAGGAGACACAGGAGATGCTGGTTTGGTCCTTGGGTCAGGATGAGCCGCTGAAGGAGGAAAAGTAAACCCACTTCAATATTCTTGCCAAGAAAATCCCAAGAACAGAGAAGGCTGGCAGGCTACAGTCCATGGGGTCACAAAGAGTCGGACACAACTGAGCAATCGAACATATTATTTTATCAGTATACTACATTACATTACAGTATACTATATTGCATACATATCTCACTATAGCAATTCATTCACCGGTAACATTCTTGATGATGAATCCTGGACTTGAATTTTAAGAACTTGATAAAAAGAAATTGTTCTAAGGGGAAACTGATTTGTCTTGCCTAATTAGACTTTAGGATTTTCAGCAGTGCTTTGTGGACTTTAATGTGAATATGAATAACCTGGAGATCTTTTAAACTATAATTTCCTGACTTAGTAGGTCTGTAGGAGGCCCGAGAGTCTGCATTTCTCACAAGCTCCCAGGCGATGCTACTGGTCTGAGTGGACCGCAGAGGAAATTTTAGAGACTATCTTCTTGCAAACTGGCTCTGTAGTTTCTTCTGGCAGAAGGAGTTTAGTGTATGGTACAACTTCTTTGTGGTATTTTTAATCAAGCGTGGGTCAAAGGCTCCAGCCAATGGTTTTCAACCATAGCTGTACTTTTGAGTCACCTGGAGGTGCTTTTAAAAAACACCAATGCCTAGGTTCTGCTGAGAACTAGATTTAATGAAGCACTGCCCTAGGCAATGAAGTAAAACAGATGCATAAACTTCTCTTATGTTTTACACAGCAGATCTATGACAAGTCTGCCCTTGAGAAGTTTTTCAAAATGATAAGATGGTACAATGCATATTATGAAGGACTTAACATTTAAATTATTAAAAGGAAAAATAAAAGGCAAACCTTGTTTTGCTATAAAAATGTGATAGACTACCTGCTTTTTAAAATGAAAACCAAACTGTAGGCCTGCTATTATATACATCTATCTCTGCAGACACTTCTAAGGAAATTGTTATTAAGAAGAATAGAATTCTTGATTACTTGCCTGGATAATGAGGTAGGTCATCATTATTTGTGTAGCATGGTGAGTTTTCAGATATTAAGCTGTAGATTGGATTATGTTCCAATCCTTTATTCCCTTCCTTGTTATAGAATTCAAGACTTCCAGGCAGTGCCTCCCACAAGAGTAGGGAGAGCATATTTTCTTGTCTCACTGATGTTGGGCAGGACCAATGAAATGTCAGGACACAGAGACTTGAAATGTTCTCAAGTGGTTTTGGTTGGCTTCTTGTACTCCTGTCATTCCACAAGATCACACCCAGGATAGCTGAGGTTCTGATTGACTCCTAAAAGATCTGGAGTACAGCTCAGACATCTGCATTTGTTAGATATTACAAACAGGTAATTCACTGACCTCTGGTTTTGAAGGACTAGAAAGTAAAACAGATAATGTAAATGCATTTTCTCCAGTACACTTAAGATCTCAGTCCATTAAACTTCTGAAATACACTTCATCTGATGATTTTCTATGATGAAGTTGTCACTGTTTAATTGTCAAATAAGGTGGTTATTAGTGTTCCATGAAGTCTAAGTATTTAATATAAAGATTTATTTTGAGAATGTGATTCTTTTGTTTAAATTGTTCTTTCATTTATGAAATGATGGAGATGGTTGGTTAGCTATTTTTTTGTTACTTAGAAAAATTAGAAGTTGGAAATTGAAAGTTGAAAAGGTTACATACATTCCTAATTTTGGTGGGATACAGTGGTGAGTGCAGACATTTTTGGTATATGAATCCAAAAGTTAGGTAGCATCTTTACAAACTATTAACTTGACTCAGTGTGGATAAATCAAATGGAAGCAGAGGATTAGGCCATTCTGTACTCAAGGGTCCCTCCCAGTGGCTAATGGGATAGGCAAAATATGCCCTAAAAGAAACCCATACTAATTAGGTGCTATCCCTTAGGAGCATATTTTGTCATTTGTGTGTGTGTGAACTTTGCGTTAAGATCTTAAGTGGGTGAGGCATCTCTACAGAAATCAAGGATGGATAGACTTTAGCTAAGCAAATGCAGTATTTACAATAAACCATAGCTAATCATATAGAAGTATCAAAATCACTCTTCCTAATAGTGTTATGAAGTGTGATAAAAATTATAAGCTGTTAATTCCTCTTTCTGGGCTTTCTAGCTGACTGTCAAAAAATAGTAATATCACCTGATGTATTTTGAGTATTAAAAAGATTGGCAACATCTTCACAAATGCTCAGGACTGTAGAACTGAGACAAATTGTACCGGTTGGCTATGAAAGCTTCCCCTGTTTACTTTTTGGAGTGGCGTGGACTCCTTCAAAGCCAGGAGGCAGACGTGGTATGGCAGAGCCCACTGCACAGGGCCAGGCAAGACCTGGCCACCTCTGTGTCCTTGGACATGTCACTGAATCTCTCTGAGACTCAGTGTATCTGTAAAAGGAAGGGTTTAGACAGGTGGTTTTTAAGAAATTTACCAGATATGAAATTCTATGATACTGTTTTACATTTGTATAGTAACGTCTCCAAGTGAAGAAAAAAAAAAATGAGGTTGTTATTGTTGTTTGGTTGCTCAGTCTCTGTGACCCCATGGACTGCAGCACACCAGGCCTCCCTGTCCCTTACCATCTTCCAGTTTACCCAAGTTCATATTCATTGCATCTGTGATGCCGTCCAGCCACCTCATCCTCTGAAGCCCTCTTCTTCTTCTGCCCTTAATCTTTCCCAGCATTAGGGACTTTTCCAATGAGTCATCTGTTTACATCAGATGACAAAATATTGGAGCTTCAGCATCAGTCCTTCCAGTGAATATTCAGGGTTGATCTCCCTTAAGATCGACTGGTTTGATCTCCTTGCCTAAGTTTGGCCAAATTATTCCTCCCCACTTTCTTGGTAAAGGCAATATTTTTGCAAATGAGGAAACAGAGCCACAGAAGGGTAATTAACATGCCCCAAATCACACAAAAACTTTATACTTGGTCTTTTGAATCTAGAACTTTGAAATATATATAGATCTATTTTTCCAGAAGAGCATCTCCCAAAAAGTGCCCATTATCTAGATTTTACTTTGGGCAGATATTAAAATTATTTTTACCCTTTTCACAGATTATTAGATCTGGGGGAAATTTTCTGTTTTATAATGAAAATAAACTATTTCTAAGTACTAAGTATCCTGACTTTAAAAAGTCTTTACATCTTCTCTTTAAAAGATAAAAACCAATTCAATAAGCTAAGCAACAACTTCTTGTGTTTTTTCCCCAGTTGTTATTACAAGTACATGTATGTATATGTGACAGAGGGGAAGAGGTAACCTTGTTTAAGATAATCTTGTTTCTCCCATCACTTTTTACTTAAAGTCATTATAATATAGGAATTACCTGAGATCTATAAAACATTGCCCAGGTGAAACCCTGCTGCCCTCAGTGTTTGGATAAAGAGATTGAAGCACAGAGGTATTAACTGTGCTTCTCAAGGTTAACTGACTTTCTCAAGGTCACACAGAAAATTATGGTCAAGGCTGGGATTAGGATCTAAGTTTCCTGACCCAGATGCTTTAATTCCATTAGGCTGTTGTTCTTTCCCAGAGGCAGTTTAGATTTCCAATTCCTTTGCAGAACTTAGAGACTCTGAGGAAATGCACCCTTAATAATCACAGAGGCACAAGTGGCATTTCCAGGAACAGATGATAGGTTTTGAACAGGAAGTTAGGAAATTTAGAGCATAAATTCACAGGAAAATAAAGGAACATGGAAGGACAGCCTGGATTTTCACTAAGAATCGAGCCAGAACTTTCACATGGATTCAATTTTTTCCCCCTGGGTTGACCATTCCACTTCCACCAAGCATTTGTTTTTAGCCTGGTGCTCATCCTGGGACTAATTCAATGGCATAAAGACCTTGTTTCTTCTGGGTTTTGGAGTTTTTTTGTTTTTGTTTGGCTTAGTAAAAGCAGATTTCTGCATATTTCATAAAAACTCCTTTGACAGTACCACACAAATAGTATTCAAACAAGTTTCCCAACCCTAATTAGAATATTGTTTTATTACATTGCACATTTCCTAAATCTCACACTAATTAAATGTATATTGTACTTACTTATTACCAACAACTATCTGTGCTCAAGATTTATGGTCGTGTACCGTGGTGGTTGACGACTGTATCAGCATTTCAATTTCAAATGTGTTTCAGAGGTTCAGGGCTTATCTGGAAAATTAATTGCAGCTGAAAACCTGGCACAGCCTATTCTTCCACAGACCAGCCTGGGGCCCTCCTCCAGCTCCTGACTTCTTTTTCTGGAACAGCTGCAGGGGGAGTGGAGTGAGGAGTGGGAGAGAGGGGAGGGAAAGAAGGACGATGGGGGAGCGTGGAATGCCATCCCATTCTCAGAGCTTTCCTTCCGATCTCTGGAATCTGTCTGCAGGGGAAATGAACATTCTTGTCTGCCTAATGCACACAGTAAGTGAACAGAGGCCCTGCTTCCCAGCTCTCCATTAGCAGGAAGGCCATGTGTTGGCTGCTGAAAACACTGGTGGCTTTTCCCCTTTATTATTTTTTAAGCAAGGATTTCAGCTTTTTGTTTGTTTGTTTGTTTTTGTTGAGCTCAGCTGTGGGCATTCAAGATATGGATATATTTATCGGCTAAGAATCACACAGATGACCCTTGAAGGCAATTGGATTTTTCCTGCCAGTTTGTCTCTCGACTTTTCCACAGGGACGTCAGGGAACAATAACACAGTTACCCTGGCTAGTGGACTTGCAACACAAGTATTCGACATTTTTGCTTTATAAGTTGTTCTGTTGTTGTTGTTTATGGGTTTTTTTGGCTGAACCATGAGATTTGCAGGATCTTAGCTCCCCCTTGACCAGGGATCAAACCCAGGTCCTCAGCAGTGGAAAGGTGGAGTCCTAACCTCTGGACAGTTGGGGAAGTCCCTGCTTTGTAAATTTAATTATACTCTATGAGTATAAAAGAACAGTTTGAAAAAAGGGACAGTTCACATATTTTTGTTTTCTTACTAATTTACCAGGAAGGTCCTGGTAGTAGACTAGGAACTGTCTTAGGTTATCATGAACATTGAAAAGCAAAGAATCCCTGTTAAATTCAGGGGACATTTGGTTACAAGCAGCAGAAACTAATGGACAACAGTTTAAGCAAATGGAATCTGAGACCTGAAAGGACAGCTGAGACTAATGAGAGTCTGGAATTGGAAGCTAGAAGGTGTTCATGAAACAAAATTCCAGTTCTTTTCCTCTCTCTGTCTCATGCCCATGCTTAGCTTCTCTTTCTCTCCATGGTGTGTTTTGTTTCCTCTCTCCTAGGACATCTGCTTTGCCCTCTGCTTCTTCCTGTGGTCTGGCTCTCTTGATTTACTCATCCATCCGCATCATCCCCAAACTCCTAGCCTCGAGGGTCTCCACTTCCACTCTCTGCTCCAAACTATCACTGATTACTACAGTTTTACTTTCTCAGTTTAAATTATTGAGAGGCTTTGATTAACTCAGTTTGGGTCAGATGTACAGCTGATGCTGAATCAGTTTTGATGGCAGTGGTGGCACCATGACCACTAAATCCATTGCTTACTTTTGTAGAATCTATGAGGGCAGCATTGCCAAGGAAGGGAAAGCTGGCTGGGAATCTAGCCATCCATCCCAATTGTGACAGAGTAGGATCCAGTGTTTCTTCCTCTCTGTCTGTCTCCCTCTCACACACAGAAAATGGCTCAATGACAAGTAGGTGGCGTCTCAAAGAAATATGGCTAAAACAAAATACTTGAGTTTAATTGTTCTTAGTCATTTCTCTCTTAAAATTAAAGAGCATACATACCCTAGGAGGGCCTATTAAAAATGCAGATACCAGGGCTTGCTTCAGAGATCCTGAGTGAAACATGTATCAGAGCTTTCTAATAAGCTCTTCAGGAGAGCCCACTTAGAGTGGTCCACACACCTCATTTTGAGGAAGCCCTGGTTTCTCACTGATTCTTAACATGTGTTCAGGTGTAACAGTGATAGTGGTGAAGGAATTTTTGGACACTTAGCTATGGTAGGGCATAAGGACTTCTGACTCGCTCGTAATGACTGTAACAGATTAAGTAGTGAAAATGAATTGCATCGTACATCTAAGCTTCAACTGGGATTTAGTGATGTAGGTGTATCAACAGTTCAGGGGTCTAGTCAAAGAAACCCCAAGTGCTCTCATTTCACGAGATGTAGTTCCTGTCTGTAAAATAAAAGGTAAATTAATTATGAAATAACATGATTGTATTAATAATGCCATTCCAGTCAGCACTGTAGTGAAACATACCAGAACTGATTTCATTAGCTTGCCTGAGAGGATTGACACTAACCTGAGGATTGATACTAAACTGCCAGGATTCTTCCAATCCACGAAGATGGTATATTTCTCCATCTATTAGTGTCCTCTTTGATTTCTTTCACCAGTGTTTTATAGTTTTCTATATATAGGTCTTTAGTTTCTTTAGGTAGATATATTGCTGGGCATATACACTGAGGAAACCAGAATTGAAAGAGACACGTGTACCCCAATGTTCATCGCAGCGCTATTTACAATAGCCAGGACATGGAAGCAACCTAGATGTCCATCAGCAGATGAATGGATAAGAAAGCTGTGGTACATATACACAATGGAGTATTACTCAGCCATTAAAAAGAATATATTTGAATCAGTTCTAATGAGGTGGATGAAACTGGAGCCTATTATACAGAGTGAAGTAAGCCAGAAAGAAAAACACCAATACAGTATACTAACGCATATATATGGAATTTAGAAAGATGGTAATAATAACCCTGTATACGAGACAGCAAAAGAGACACTGATGTATAGAACAGTCTTTTGGGCTCTGTGGGAGAGGGAGAGGGTGGGATGATTTGGGAGAATGGCACTGAAACATGTATAATATCATATATGAAACGAGTCGCCAGTCCAGGTTTGATGCATGATACTGGATGCTTGGGGCTGGTGCACTGGGACGACCCAGAGGGATGGTATGGGGAGGGAGGAGGGAGGAGGGTTCAGGATGGGGAACACATGTATACCTGTGGCGGATTCATTTTGATATATGGCAAAACCAATACAATATTGTAAAGTTAAAAAATAAAATAAAATTTTTAAAAAAGGGAAAAAATAAAAATAAAAAAATAAACTCTCAGGAGTGACATGAGAGAGGTGCTGCCAAGTCGCTGCAGTCGTGTCCAACTCTGTGCGACCCCACGGACTGCAGCCTACCAGGCTTCTCTGTCCATGGGATTCTCCAGGCAAGAACACTGGAGTGGGTTGCCATTTCCTTCTCCAATTGAGAGGGGTGGCAGTGCCATTATTCCAACCTCACAGGAGCACCATCAGGAAGGATAATTTAATTTCTCTCACCCTTTTTTCTAGGGTTTCATACCTTCCTGAAAATGCTCATTTTGAAGAGCACAGATTTATAATTTTTTATTCCCAAAGTTAAAAATACTCTTCACATTCGCCAGCTTACTGCTTCATGTGTGGCTTTGGGGTTTGCCATTGGGCCAAATATCTACCTTACAACACCCAGGGTTCAGCATGCTTTATTGGATGGAAAAAGCAACGCGGTAGAGGAAGAATGAAATTAAAAAGAAATTAAGATATGAGGTGTATACAGCCAAGTACATCATCTTTTTTCCACATGAAGCACAGAGGGTGGTTTTTCCAGGCACTCACAGGCGCATGGCACCTGTGTTCATTTAAATGATTACACATTCAACAAAATTTGAATGTGTGATGTGCAATCATTTGAATCACTCATTATACATTAAAATAAACCAACACAAACACAACTCATTTTCTGCTACTTTTGAGAAACTAAGTAAATTAAATGAAAGAACAAAATGAAGATGATGCCAGGCTGAAGATCATTCTTTGACCATGATCAAACTTTTAGCGGTGGTGTGGGGTTAGAAAAGGAGTAAAAGAAAGGAGAGTGTCTCCTCTTGCCCAGAGCCACCACGCTCCCAGACCACTCCTCCTCACGAGGACCATATAGCACAAAGGGAAACAGTAGGAAAAAACAGTTAGGAAAAAAGGCAAGTGGAAAGAATATAGTCTTTTGGAGAAGTGCAGGTGTTTTCCCCAGCTCTCCCATTATAATCGTCTATGGTTGCTGTGTCTTTTTTTTTTATGGTTAATGATTTCTACAACCTACTTGAATGGGGCTTCTGTCCACATAAATACATAGACACTGTTTCAAGGTTTATCATCTTGCCAAATACAAATGTCCCTTTCTTATCTTTCTTGACCTGTCAGCATTTGAATGAATGAGCCCCTGGCTCCTATCTGAAACATCCTCTCTACCTTCCACAGTCAACATGATTCTAGTTTTCCTTGTGATAGTTCAAAATCTCTTCCTCCCCCTTCCATGATCACTGTTTAAATGATTGACAAGTGCCAGACTTTGGTTTGCAGTGGTCTTCTTTTCTCCTCCTGGGGGATCATGTTCAGTCTTACACAAGCATGCAGATGAATCCAGACTTACATATCTAAGTTGAAAGTCATCCCTGAACACACAGTCATCCCTGAACCACCACAAACATATATCCAATGTTTCCTTGATATCCTGTCTCAGAAGTCTTATTAAGATCTGAAACTTAAAACCTGGTAAAAACAGAACTCTTAATTTTGTACTGACTTCTCTAAACAGTTGGGCTTCCCTGCTGGTTCAGTGATAAAGAATCTGCCTGCCAATGCGGGAGACGCAATTTCGATCCCTGGTCCAGGAAGATCCCCTGGAGCAGGAAATGGCAACCCACTTCAGTATTCTTGCCTGGAGAATCCCATGGACAGGGGAGCCTGGTCTGCTACAGTCCATGGGGTCACAGAGTTGGACACAACTTAGCTCCTGAACCACAGCTCTAGACAGTATCTTCTTCATCTACCCAGTTGCTCTGGCAAAAAAAAAAAAAAAAAGTAAGAGTTTTTCTCAACTCCTGTTTCTCCCTGTATTCATTCTACATCTCATTAATTAGCAAGTCCATTCAAGACTACTTCCAAAATGTTTCCCAAAGCCATTAAGCTCCATTCACTCTGATGACTATGTTAGCAGTCTAACAGGTTTCTCTCCTTCCAGCAGTAGACAGAATATTCTTATTCCTCAATTTTTCCTATCTTTTCTGAAATCCCTCTTGTCAATCCACCATCATATTTTCCCTGACTAATATCCTAACTCTGCAAGAGGTCCTCTAAAAATACAAATTAGTTTTGATGTTTCCTATAGTAGCTTCCTATTACATTTAGGATAAGATTTGAGATTATCATAGCATACAAAGCTTTGAAAGATATATTTCCAAATTCTATGACCACATTTTCTACAATTCTAATTTCACAGAATGTTCTTTGAAAAATTTAAATCAGACTTTATCATTCCCCAGATTAAGAAACTTCAAAGTAGGGTAATCTTTGCCACATTGTACAATGCTACATCTGTTAAGAATCTTTTTGGCTCCAAGTAGTGGAAAAACTGATCAATGACTACTTAAACAAAAAGGGATTAATTTACCTCCCAGAACAAGTAATCCTGAGTAGGAAGTTGGTGCTATTGGTGCAGCTGTTTAATGATTCCACAAAGTACTTAGTTTCTCTCTTTTTTCTCTTATTATGTTAGTATTTGACCTTATTGCCTATTGTCTCATGTACCCAAGATGGCTCTTATAGTTCCAAACATCACATGTACCACATCCATGTTCAAGGTAAGAAAAATGTAGGAGAGATAGGATTGCTGCTGCTGCTAAGTCGCTTCTGTCGTGTCCGACTCTGTGCGACCCCATAGACGGCAGCCCACCAGGCTCCCCCGTCCCTGGGATTCTCCAGGCAAGAACACTGGAGTGGGTTGCCATTTCCTTCTCCAACGCATGAAAGTGAAAAGTGAAAGTGAAGTCGCTCAGTCGTGTCCGACCCCCAGCGACCCCATGGACTGCAGCCTACCAGGCTCCTCTGTCCATGGGAGTCTCCAGGCAAGAGGACTGGAGTGGGGTGCCGTTGCCTTCTCCAGCAAACTCATTCCTGATATAGGGCCTTTGCACTTATTATTTCTTCCAGTTGGAATGAGTTTTGCTGATTTTCACACAGTTTGCACCTTATAATTATTAAAGTTACAACACAAACATCATCTCAGGGAGTTGAGTTATTAATTCAATGTAGTTGTTCTTATTGTTTAGTTGCTAAGTCACGTCTGACTCTTTATGACCCCATGGAGTGTAGCCCACCAGGCTCGTCCATCCATGGGATTTTCCCAGGCAAGAATACAGGAGTGGGTTGCTATTTCCCTCTCCAGATGATCTTCCTGGCCCAGGGATCAAATCTGTGTTTACTGCGTTGGCATATGGATTCTTTTTCCTCTGAGCCACCAGGGAAGCCCCAGTTCAAAATAGTACATCCTAATATTTCATGATAAGTATCTGTTTGTTTGTTTTCTTATTGAAATTTTATTAGTTTGGTAGAGCTGCTGTAACAAAGTATCACAGACTGGTGACTTAATGTCTTATTTCAGGCTGCTGTAACAATAAATACCACAGATGGTAGTTTACTAGACAGAAATTTGTTTCTCAGAGTTATGGAAGCTGTGGAGTCCAAGATCAATGTGCCTGCTGATTTGATTCCTGGTGAGAACCCCTTTCATGGTTTGCAGATGGATACCTTTATGCTATGTCCTCACAAACCAAGGAGATAGAGAGGAAGAATCCTGTGTTTCTTTTTATAAAGACACTAATCCCCTCATGGGGGCTATACTCCCATGATCTGATTACCTCCCAAAAGCCCCTCCTCCAAATGTCATCACACTGGGGACTAGGTTTCAATGTAGGAACTTAGGGGTCATTCAGTCCATAGCACTTAAACAATTAAAATTTATTAACTTGTAGTTCTGGAGGCCAGAAATCTGAGATTAAGGATTTCTCAGGGCTGGTACCTTCTGAGTGCTGTGAGGGAAGGAGCTGTTTGGGTCTTTCCCCCCTGGTTTGTAGACAGCCATCTTCTCCCTGGGCTTTCAAGTCATCTTCTTTTTGTCAGTGATCGTACCCAAATTTCCCATTCTTATAAGGACATCAGTCATGTTGAATTAAGTTTCATCCTAAATGACTGCATTTTAACTTGATTACCTCAGTAAAGACTCTATCTCCTAATAAGGTCATACTCTGAAGGACTGGGCTTAGTAATTCAACACACAAATTTGGAGAGAGGGCACAACTCAACTACAACAAACAATAAATATGTGCTGAATGGGTAGATTTTGACCATAGCCACCACTTGTTGAGTGCTTGTAATGTGCCATGTCCTACATGAAGCACTTTATCCTATCTTCTTTAATTAGCACAATGATCCAATGAAGAGGGTACTACATGTGTTCTTTTAGAAATGCAAAAACCATAGTGAGAGAGATAGTGAGTAGCATAGCAGGAGTGTGGAGGCAAGGAAGAAAACAAAGGCTGGGATGTCGCCAGCAAAATGGTAAGGAAACGTCCTTTGAGACCTCTTCATTACCTTTGATTGGTCACATTGGATCATAAGTAGACAGAGTCTAAAAGAGAGAGTTTATATAGGGGTCAACAAATTTGTTTCCTTAAAGTACATATTTTAGCTTTCCAAGTCACATGGTTTCTGTCACAGCCACTCTGCCATTGTAGTATGAAGCAGCCATAGATAATACATAAACAAATGACTGTGGTTGTGTTCCAATAAAACTTTATTTATAAAAGCCAGTGGCTACCCAGATTTTGCCTATGGATCATAGTTTACTAAAACTTCGGAAAAGGAAATTTTCACTTGATTTTCTTTCCTTTTGTTTTCCCCAATGTAATGTAAATCTTATGAATTTAGAAAAACTGTGCTGACTTGATGTCTTTGAGATGCCCAGCATTTGCTTCTATTTTTTAGAGAACATTATACTAAACGATACAAAATCTGTGAGGAACCTTCAAGCCAAAAACGCCCTCCTTAATGTTCTCTTCTCTGGGAAATTCTTCGTCACTTCCTGTTACAGTGTGAACTTATGTCCTCAGTGGTGGCGGAAGAGAGGTGTGCAGACAGGGGAGAGATCAGAAGACAGAGGTACAAAGCCTATCAGTCTGGAGTTTCATTCCTGGCTGAGCGATGAATGAACATGTGGTTTGGGTGCCACATTTCAATTCACCATGAGTTGTCTTCTTTCCTGATAAGATCAGAAAACAGGTTTTACATATCTGAGGATGTATTCCTCATTAAATCTTGAGATCATCTGGATAAATACACTTGATAAAAGGGCAGTGTAAGAATGCCCTGATTTAGGGGTGCTGAAGAATTCTCCCCACACCTGAATATTTATATGTTTTGAACTTGTGATTCCCTGTGCCCTTCATCAGCCTAATTTTTCCCTTCTTTTCATGATCTACCCTGCCTCACTCTAGTCTTTAGAGTTCTTCCTTTTTCAGATTTAGACACATAACAAGATGAAGTTTCCATTTGCTTTACCCTCCATCCTTAAGGACCCAGGCCTATCTCATTTTTGAGTAGTTTACCACTAAAACAACCTGGGAAACAGAGAAGAAATAATAGAAGTGAGCATGGGGGTTAGATGTCTGATAAAGATCTTACAATAGTGGACCCTGATCAGACTCTGCCATGTTTTCATTCTCTTACTCTAAGGGGGAAAAAAACTTCATTTTTTCCTTATTACAACAGTAACTTATGGGCCTATAATTCTGGCCATATGGTAGGCTAAATATCCTGAAAACCCACCCAGTACAAAATCCCTTAACATGCTAGATAAAATACAGCAAACATTCTTTAAACACAGAGCTGAAATCATAAGACTATGAGAGAAATCTCCAGGAGCCAAAAACAAAGAAGGAGCTAGAAACCTGTGTGGCAAGTTCATCCTGAAGCACTGGCTTTCCAGGGAACATTTGCCAATTCTAATAACCAAGAGGCTTTCATTTTAACAGTTGAACAGGGGATAAAAAATGAAGCTTTAGATCCATGCAGATGGGGCACTGGAGCTTATCAAGACCTCAAGAAATACATTAAGAATGGACTAGAAAAAAATCACCTGCCGGCAAAGAGAAATGACAAGGACATTTATTTGTCATGGTCTAAAATGGTTGAAAAAATGGTCCAGGTTGAAAAAAATTTTTTCCTGATATCATCAAGGCCTTTCCACGTGAGGGCTTGGGAATTGAATTTATATTACCTGAATGACTAGGGAACTCTAGACTGAGGAATTAAAGTGGTTCTTGTTTGAGAGGACCCTGGGGCACCTAGCAAAAGCAAATGAACATCCCCCAAGGAGACTTGTCTCCTTACTCAGGCTCTGCAGGATTCTTACAGATTAAACCCAAATATGACTTCACATTTCAAAACACATAGTAAATACACCACTTTGTGTGATAATGTTAGCAGAAACAGCACAAAGCTAATTAGATACCCAAAACCTGATATTGAATGATTGGACACAGGATATCAGTTAAGTAGATACAATATGTCCTTTTGCCAGCACTGATTTCTACACCTTTATAGTTATAGTTTCTTGTTTAAAATCAAGAAGTATGAAGCCTCTAACTTTGTTCTTCATTTTTGAGATGTTGTAAATATTTAGGGTTCCCTGAAATTCTATATGAATTTTAAGATGGATTTTTCTAATTCTGCAAATAAAGTTTTTGGGATTTTCACAAGGATTATATTGAATCTAAAGATCACTCTGGGTAGTATTGACATATTAACAACTTTATATCTTTGAATCCATTAACATGGGATGTCTTTCAATTTATTGATGTCTTTAATTTCATTCAGCAATAATTTCTGGTTTTCAGTGTACAAGTCTTTCATCTCCTTGGTCAAGTTTGTTCCTGAGTATTTTATTTTGATGCTATTATAAATAGAATTATTTTCTTAATTTTTTCTGATTTTTCACTGTTAATGCTGCTGCTACTGCTGCCAAGTCACTTCAGTCGTGTCCAACTCTGTGCGACCCCATAGACGGCAGCCCACCAGGCTCCACCGTCACTGGTATTCTCCAGGCAAGAACAATGCATAGACAGGCAACTGATTTTTGTTTAATTTTGAATGTTGTAACTTTGCTGAATTCATCTATTAGTTTTAATAGTTTCTTTGTGGAGTCTTTAGGGTTTTCTCTGTATAAGATCGTGTCATCTGTAACCACAGATAATTTTACTTCTTTTCTAATTTGAATGCCTTTTGTTTCTTTCTCTTGTCTAATTGCTTGGGCTAGGACTTTTAGTATTATGATGAATGGAAATGAGGAAAGTTGTAACTCTTGTTTTACTGCTGATCTTATAGAGAAAGTTTTCAGTCTTTCATCATTGAGTATGATGTTAGTGCTGGGCTTTTCATATGTGTCATTTATTATGTTGAGGTAGTTACCTTTTATTCCTGGTTGTTGAGTATTTACATCATGAAAAAGTGTTAAATTTTGTCAAATGCTTTTTTTTTCCATTGATTGAAATGATTATGGATCCCCTACTCTCCTTCATTTTGCTAATGTGGTGCATTATGTTGATTAATATTTGCCTGTTGAACTATCTTTGTACTCCAGAAATAAATCCCATTTGGCCACAGTGCATAATCCAGTTAATGTGTTGCTAATTCTGTCTGCTAATTACTTTCTTCAGGATTTTAACAGCAATATTTATCTAGTCTGATATTGGTCTGAAATTTTCTTGTAGTGTGTTTGTCAGGATTTGGTATCAATGTAAATGCTGATCTCACACAATGAGTTAGTATAAAAAATATTCCCTCCTCTTTGGTTTTTTGGTTTGTTTGTTGTTTTGGAAAAGTTTGAGGAGGATTGGTTTAATTTTCTGTGTGTGTGTGTTTCTAGTAATTTTTCTATTTCATCTGAGATATCTAATTTGATGTACAATTGTTCATGGTACTCTCTTATGATGCTTTTTATTTATGTAAAATCTATTATAATGTCCTCTCTTTCATTTCTGATATTGAGTTCTTTCCCTTTTTTCATTACTTTAGCTAAGGTTTTGTCAGTTTTGTTGATCTTTTTGAACAACCAACTCTTGGTTTCATTGATTTTCTCTATTTTATTTATTTCCCATTTTGTTTATCTCTTTTCTAATCTTCACTCTTTATTTCCTTCTGCTAGCTTTGGGCTCAATTTTTCCTCTTTTTTAGTTCTTTAAGGTAAAAATTTGGCTTTGGCTTGATATTGTTCTTATTTTTTAACATAAGCATTTACTACTATGAATTTCCTGCTTAACACTATATTTGCTGAATCCCATAAATTTTGGTATGTTGTGTGTTTTCATTTTTATTTGAGTCAGGATATTTCTAATTTTCCTTGTGGTTTCTCCATTAACCCAAACATTAAACTGTGTTGTTTAATTTCTACATATTTTTAGATTTTCCATTTTCCTTCTGCTACTGATTTCAAATTTCATTACTGTGTTATTAGAAAAGATTTTTAGTCTAATTTCAATCTTTTAAAATTCTTTAAGGCTGTTTCACCTGACTTATGGTTTATCCTAGAAATTGTTCCATGTACATTTTTAAAAAAATTATTGAAAAATAGCTTGTTTACAATGTCATATTTCAGGTGCACAGCAAAGTGATTCAGATATGAATATATATATATATATATATATATTTTTTTTTGTACAGTTCCTGTGCTATACAGTAGATACTTCTTGGTTATCTATTTTATACATGCTGCTGCTGCCTCTAAGTCGCTTTAGTCGTGTCTGACTCTGTGCAACCCCATAGACGGCAGCCTACCAGGCTCCCGTCCCTGGGATTCTCCAGGCAAGAACACTGGAGTGGGCTGCCATTTCCTTCTCCAATGCATCAAAGTGAAAAGTGAAAGTGAAGTCGCTCAGTCTTGTCCGACTCTTAGCGACCCCATGGACTGCCCCCTACCAGGCTCCTCTGCCCATGGGGTATTCCAGGCAAGAGTACTGGAGTGGGGTGCCATTGCCTTCTCCGATGTTATATATAGTAGTGCATAAATGTTAATCCCAAGCTCCTAAAAGTTTCACATATATTTTAGGAAAACATATATTCTGCACCTGTTGAGTGAAGTTTTCTATATATATCTTTTAGGTTCAGTTCAGTCGCTCAGTCGTGTCCGACTCTTCGCGACCTCATGAATCGCAGCATGCCAGGCCTCCCTGTCCATCACCAACTCCCGGAGTTCACTCAAACTCACGTCCATCGAGTCGGTGATGCCACCCAGCCATCTCATCCTCTGTCATCCCCTTCTCCTCCTGCCCCCAATCCCTCCCGGCATCAAAGTCTTTTCCAATGAGTCAACTCTTCACATGAGGTGGCCAAAGTACTGGAGTTTCAGCTTTAGCATCATTCCCTCCAAAGAAATCCCAGGGCTGATCTCCTTTAGAATGGACTGGTTGGATCTCCTTGCAGTCCGAGGGACTCTCAAGAGTCTTCTCCAACACCACAGTTCAAAAGCATCAATTCTTCGGCACTCAGCCTTCTTCATAGTCCAACTCTCACATCCATACATGACCACAGGAAAAACCATAGCCTTGACTAGACGAACCTTTGTTGGCAAAGTAATGTCTCTGCTTTTGAATATGCTATCTAGGTTGGTCATAACTTTCCTTCCAAGGAGTAAGCATCTTTTAATTTCATGGCTGCAGTCACCATCTGCAGTGATTTTGGAGCCCAAAAAAATAAAGTCTGACACTGTTTCCACTGTTTCCCCATCTATTTCCTATGAAGTGATGGGACCAGATGCCATGATCTTTGTTTTCTGAATGTTGAGCTTGAAGCCAACTTTTTCACTCTCCACTTTCACTTTCATCAAGAGACTTTTTAGTTCCTCTTCACTTTCTGCCATAAGGGTGGTGTCATCTGCATATCTGAGGTTGTTGATATTTCTCCCGGCAATCTTGATTCCAGCTTGTGTTTCTTCCAGTCCAGTGTTTCTCATGATGTACTCTGCATGTAAGTTAAATAAGCAGGGTGATACTATACAGCCTTGACGTACTCCTTTTCCAATTTGGAACCAGTCTGTTGTTCCATGTCCAGTTCTAACTGTTGCTTCCTGACCTGCATACAAATTTCTCAAGGCAGGTCAGGGGGTCTGGTATTTCCATCTCTTTTAGAATTTTCCACAGTTTATTGTGATCCACTCAGTCAAAGGCTTTGGCATAGTCAATAAAGCAGAAATAGATGTTTTTCTGGAACTCTCTTGCTTTTTCCATGATCCCGCAGATGTTGGCAATTTGATCTCTGGTTCCTCTGCCTTTTCTAAAACCAGCTTGAACATCAGGAAGTTCACAGTTTACGTATAGCTGAAGCCTGGCTTGGAGAATTTTGAGCATTACTTTACTAGCGTGTGAGATGAGTGCAATTGTGCGGTAGTTTGAGCATTCTTCAGCATTGCCTTTCTTTTAGGTTCAGTTAGTCTATAATGTTGTTCAGGTCCACTATTTCTTTATTGATCTTCTGTCTGGTTGTTCTGTTATTCAAAGTGGGATACTGAAATTTCCCACTATTATTGTAGATCTGTCTACTTCTCCTTTCTAACCTGTCACTGTTTGCTTCATAAATTTTGGAGCTCTGATATTTCCTGCAAATATGCTTATAATTATATCTTCTTGGTGAATTAACACTTTTGTTATTATACAATGTCTTTCTTTATTTCTTATAGTAGTTTTGACTTCAAGTTTATTTTGTCTGATATTAGAATGGCATCCCCTGTTATCTTCTGGTTACTATTTGCATGGAATATCTTTTCCATCATCTCGTTTTTAGCCTGCATGAGCTCATGGATGTAAAGTTGGTCTCTTATAAACATCACATAGTTGGATCCTCTTTTAAAGTCATTCTGCGTATCTATGTTTTATGATGGGGTAATTCAGTCAATTTTGGTTTTAAGTAGCTGCTGGTAGTGAAGGACTTATTATTGCCATTTTCTTATTTGTTTTCCAAATGTCTTACAACTTTTTTTTTTTGGTTGCTTATTGCCTTCCTTTTATGGTATTTGATTTTTTTAAGTAGTTACACATTTTGATTCCCTTCTTATATTCTTTTGTTTTGGCTGTGCCATGCAGCACGTGGGATTCTAATTCCCTTACCAGGGGTCAAACCTGTGACCCCTGCAGTGGAAGTGTGGAATCGTAACCACTGAATCACGAGGGAAATCCTAGATATTCTCTTTATGGTTTCCATGGGGATTATATGTAACATCCTAAAGATATAATGGACTTCTCAGGTGACATTAGTGGTAAAGAACCTGTCTACCAATGCAGGAGACTTAAAAGACGCCAGTTCAATCCCTGGATCTGGAAGATCCCCTGGAGGAAGGCATGGCAACCCATACCAGTATTCTTGCCTGGAGAACCCCGTGGACAGAGGAAACTGATGGGCTATAGTCCACAGGATCACAAAGAGTCAGACAGGACTGAAGCAACTTGTCATGCACAAAGATATAACTATATTATTTTCATTGAATTATAATTAACATACAATGTTATATTTGTTTCTTGTGTATAACACTGTGGTTTGATAGTTTTAAAAGTTATTAAATAATCATATAACTATTTGAAACTGTTACCAACTTAGACACATACAAAATCTACTCCTTTATCTCTCTGTTCCTGTTATTTTTCACAAACTAAATCTTTATATAATGTATGTTTATATATATGTATATAATATATAAATATATGTATAATATATGCATATTATATGTATAAGTATCTATAATGTATACATATTATATGTATAATTTATGTTAAAGCTTTATGTAATATGTATATTGAAATAGATTTGTGACTTTTTTGTGTATTTTCTTTTAAATCTGTAGAATAAAAAAAGTATAGTTATAAAATAAAATTATGGTAATACTACTTTTTATATTTGTCCATGTATTTACCTTTAACAGAAAGGTTTATATTTTTGTGTGGCTCCTTTGTTTGAACTCGAAGAGCTCTTTTAGCTTTTCTTATAGGGAAGGCTTGTTGTTTAGTCACTCAGTCGTGTCTGACTCTTTGTGACCCCATTGACTACAGCACACCAGGCTTCCTTGTCCTTCACTGTCTTCTGGAGTTTACTCAAATTCATGTCCCTTGAATTGGTAATGCCATTCATTCATCATATCCTCTGTCGACCCCTTCTCCTGTTGCCCTCAATCTTTCTCAGCATCAGGGTCTTTTTCAGTGAGTCAGCTCTTCACAGCAAGTGGCCAAAGAATCAGAGCTTCAGCTTAAGTATCAGTCCTTCCAATAAATATTCAGGGTTGATTTCCTTTAAGACTGACTGGTTTGATCTCCTTGCTGTCCAAGGGACTCTCAAGAGTCTTCTCCAGCACCACAGTCTGAAAGCATCAGTTCTTCCATGCTCTGCCTTCTTTATGGTGCAGCTCTCACATCTACACATGACTACTGGAAAAGCCATAGCTTTGACTACACAAACCTTTGTCAGCAAAGTGATGTCTTTGCTTTTTAATACACTGTCTAGATTTGTCATAGATTTCCTTCCAAGAAGCAAGTGTCTTAATTTCATGCCTGCAGTCACCATCCTCAGTGATTTTGGAGCCCAAGAAAATAAAATGTGTCACTGTTGCCACTCTGTACCCTTCTATTTGCCATGAAGTGATGGGACCAGATGTCATGATCTGTTTTCTAAATGCTGAGTTTTAAGCCAGCTTTTTCACTCTTCTCTTTCACCTTCATCAAGAGGCTGTTTAGTTCCTCTTCATTTTTTTGCCATTAGGGTGGTATCATCTGCACATCTGAGGTTGTTGGTATTTCTTCAAGAAGCCTTGATTCCAGATTGTGCTTCATCCTGTCTGGCATTCTGCGTGATGTACTCTGCATAGAAGTTGAATAAACAGGATGACAAGACACAGCCTTGTACTCCTTTCCCAATTTTGAACCAATCAATTGTTCCATGTAAGGTTCTAACTGTTGTTCTAACTTGACCCACATACAGGTTTCTCAGGAGACAGGTAAGGTGGTCTGGTATTCCCATCTCTTTTAAAAAAATATTTATTTACTTATTTTAATTGGAGGCCACCTCTTTAAGAATTTTCCATAGTTCGTTGTGATTCACATAGTCAAATGCTGTAACATAGTCTTGAAACAGAAGTAGATGTTTTTCTGGAGTTCCTTTGCTTTCTGTATGATCCAGTGAATATTGTCAAGTTGATCTCTGGTTCCTGTACCTCTCCTAAACCTAGCTTGTACATCTGGAAGTTATCAATTCTTGTGCTGTTGAAGTCTAGCTTGAAGGATTTTGAACATAACCTCAGTTGTATGCGAAATGAGTGCAATTGTGCGGTAGTTTGAAAGTTCTTTGGCATTGCCTTTCTTTGGAATTGGAATGAAAACTGACTTTTTCGAGTCCTATGGCCACTGCTGAGTTTTCCAAATTTGTTGGCATATTGAGTGCAGCGCTTTATCAGTATCATTTTTTAGGATTTGAAATAGTTCAGCTGGAATTCCATCACCTCCACTAGCTTTGTTGCTGATAATACTTCTTGCTATTCTCTGGAACTTCACATTCAGGCAGGTATATCTTTCCCTTTCTCCCTTCCTTTTTGCTTCTCTTCTTTCCTCAGCTATTTGTAAAGCCTCCTAACACAGCCACTTTGCTTCTTGCATTTCTTTTTCATTGGAATGATTTTGATCACTTCCTCCTGTACAATGTTATGAACCTCTGTCCATAGTTCTTCAGGCATTCTGTCTACCAGATCTAATCCCTTGAATGTATTCATCACCTCCACTGTATAACCATAAGGGATTTGATTAAGGTCAGACCTGAAGGGCCTCGTGGTTTTCCCTATTTTCAATTTCAGTCTGAATTTTGCAATAAGGAGTGGATGATTTGATGCACAGTTAGCTCCAGGTCTTATTTTTGCTGACGTATAGAGCTTCTACACTTTCAGCTGCAAAGAATATGATCAATCTGATTTCCGTATTGACTATTTGGTGATATCCATGTGTAGAATCACCTCTTGTGTTGGTGGAAAAGGGTGATTGCTATCACCAGTATGTTCTTTTAACAAAACTCTGTTAGCCTTTGCCCAGTTTCATTTTGTACTCCAAGGCCAAACCTGCCTGTTATTCCAGGTATCTCTTAACTTTCTACTTTTGCGTTCAAATCCCCTGTGAAAAAAAGGATATCTTTTTTTGGTGTTAGTTCTAGAAGGTCTTGTAGGTCTTCATAGAACTAGTCTACTTCAGTTTCTTCAGTATCAGTGGTTGGGCCTAGACTTGGATTACTGGGATGTTGAATGGTTTGCCTTGGAAATAAACCAAGATCATTCTTTTGTTTTTGACACTGTACCCAAGTACTACATTTAAAGCTTTTTTGTTTAAAAGGCTATTCTTTCAAATAGCCTAGAGGGCTATTTCACTATGAGGGCTATTCCCTTTCCTTCTAAGGGATTCTTGCCCAAAGAGGTAGATATAATGGTCATCTGAATTAAATTCGCTCATTCCAGTCCATTTTAGTTCACCAATTCCTAAAATGTCAATGTTCACTCTTACCATCTCCTGCTTGACCACCTCCAATTTACCTTGATTCATGAACCTAATATTTGAGGTTCCTATGCAATATTGTTCTTTACAGCATCAGATTATACTTTCACCACCAGATACATTCACTGAGCATCTTTTCTGCTTTTGCCCAGCCACTTCATTCTTTCTGGAGATATTAGTAATTGCCCTCAACTCTTCCCCAGTAGCATATTGAACACCTTATGATCTGAGGGCACTCATCTTCCAGTGTCATATCTTTTTGCCTTTTCATGCTGTTCATGTTCATGGGGTTCTTGTGGCAAGAATACTGGAGTGGTTTGCCATTCCCTCTTCTAGCAGACCACATTTCATCAGAACTCTTGACTATGACCCATCCATCTTCAGTGTCCCTGCACAGCATGGCTCATATTTTCATTGAGTTATGCAAGCCCCTTCACCATGACATGGCTGTGATCCACAAAGGGGTTCCCTTATTACATCTTTTCTCTTTAATCACTTTGGTACATGATTTATAGCATGTTTAGCACATGCAGTTAGATAAATATCATACAGAATAAATGGAACTCCAGAGCATCTTTTTTATCTTAATTTTTTTAGTTTATTGAGATATAATTGATAATAACATTGTGTAAGTTTAAGGTATATAACATGTTGATTTGATATGCTATATATTGCAAAATCATTATCACCATAGTGTTTGCTAGCATCTCCATCATGTTATATAATTACCATTTTTTCTTGTGTGTGTGTGTGTGTGTGTGTGTGTGTGATGAGAACATTTAAGATATATTTTTCTTAGCAACTTTCAAGTATACAATACATACTATTAACTATAATCACTGTACTGTACATTAGATCCCCAGAATCTATTCATCTTATAACAGAAAGTTTGTACTCTTTGACCAACATCTTTCTACTTCCCCCATCCCCAGTCCCCAGTCACCACTATTCTAACTTTCAGTTTCTATGTATTTGGCAATTTTCAGGTTCCACAGATAAGTGATATCATATAGTATTTATCTTTCTCTCTCTGACTTATTTCACTTAGCATAATGCCTTCAAATTTCATCCAAGTTGTCACAAGTGATGGGATCTCCCTCCTTCTCATGGCTGAATAATAATCCTTTGTACCATACCTTCTTTATTTATTAATCTGAGGAAAGACAGTTATGTTGTTTCCATATTTTAGGTACTGTGAATATGCTACAGTAAACATGGGAGTTCAGATATCCTTTGAGATCTCATTTTAATTTCTTTGTGATGTATAACCAGAAATTGGGCTGCCGGATCATATGGTTTTTAATCTTTTGAGGATTATCTATACTGTTTCCTGTAGTAGATTCACCAGCTTCCCACCAACAGTACCTGAGGGTCACCTTTTTTCCATATTTATTATTGCCAACATTTATTATTTATTTCTTCCTTCCTTCCTTTTTTTTTTTTTTTTTGATGAAAGCCATTTAACAAGTGTGAAGTAATATCTCATTCAGTTTTGGTTTGCATTTCCATGATGATTAGTGATGTTGTACCTTTTCATGTCCTAGTTGGCCATTTGGATGTTCTCTTGGGAAAAATGCCTATTCAGATCCTTTGCCCATTTAAAAAAATTTAATTATACTTGATTTACAATGTTGTGTTAGTTTCTGGTGTACAGAAAATTGCCTTTGGTTTTCTTTATGGTTATTTTTGCTATGCAAAAACTTTTAAGTTTAATTAAGTTCCATTTATTTATTTTTGCTTTTATTTCCACTACTCTAGAAGATGGATCCAAAAAAATACTGTGACAGTTCATGTCAAAGAGTGTCCTGCCTAAGTTTTCCTTTAGGAGTTTTATAGTATCCAGGCTTATGTTTGTTTAAGTTTATGTTTGTTAAGTTTATGTTTGTTAAGTTTGTTTATGTTTGTTAAAGCTTATGTTAAGTCTTTAATTCATTTTGGTTTATTTTTGCGTATAGTGTTAGAGAATGTTCTAATTTCATTTTTTTATATATAGTTGTCCATTTTCCCCAGCACCACTTACTGAAGAGACCATCTTTCTTCTATTGTATATTTTTCCTCTTTTGTTTTAGATTAATTAATCATAATGGTATTGATTTGTTTCTGGGCTTTCTGTTCTGTTCCATTGATTTATATGTTTGTTTTTGTACAAGTACCATACTGTTTTGATTATTGTAGCTTTGTCGTATATTCTGAAGTCAGGGAAAACAATTCATCCAGCTCTGTTCTTCTTAATCAAGATTGCTTTGACTATTCAGGGTCTTTTGTGTTTCTATGCAAATTTAAAAAGAATTTGTTTTAGTTCTGTGAAAAATATCATTGGTATTTTGATAAAGATTGCATTGAATCTGTAGATTGCCTTGGTTAGTTTTTTTGTTTTAACAATATCGATTTTTTTTTCAATCCAAGAATGTGGTATATCTTTCTGTTTGTGTCATCTTATTTTTTTCATCAGTGCCTTACAGTTTTTGGAGTACTGATCTTTTGCTGCTTTAGGTAGGCTTGTTTATATTCTTTTTGATGTGATGGTAAATGAGATTTTTTTCATAATTTCTCTTTCTGATATTTCATTGTTAGTATATAGAAATGCAACAGGTATCTGTGTATTAATTTCATAACTTGCAACATTACCAAATTTTTTCTGGTGGTGTCATTAGGATTTACTATGTATAGTATGTCATCATTTGCAAACAATGACAGTTTTACTTATTCATTTCCAATTTGGATTCTTTTTATTTGCTTTGCTTTTCTGATTGCTGTGGCTAGGATTTCCAAAACTGTGTTGAATGAAAGTGGCAAGAGTGGGCATCCTTATCTTGTTCTTGATCTTAGAGGAAAGGCATTCAGCTTTTCACTATTGTGTATGATGGAGAATTTTAAAAATCATAAATGGAAGGCAAATTTTATCCAAAGTTTTTTCTGCACGTATAGAGATTATCATGTGGTTTTCTTCAATTTGTTAATGTGATGTATTTCATTTATTGGTTTGTAGATATTGAAAAATCCTGGCACCTCTGAGATAAATTCCATTTGATCATAGTGTATGATCCTTTGCAGGTGTTGTTGGATTTGTTTATCTGGCTTCCTAGTATTTTGTTGAGGGTTTTTGCACCTATTTTGTTGTTGTTCAGTTGCTCAGTCATGTCTGACTCTTTGCAACTCCATGGACTGCAGCCTGCCAGGCTTCCCTGTCCTTCAGTGATACTGACCTGTAATTGTCTTTATTTCTTTTTTTGATTGTCTGGTTTTGGTTTCAGAGTGGTAGTAGCCTCATAGAATGAGTTCAGAAGTGTTCCTCTGTCTGCAATTTTTTGTAATACTTTCAGAAGAATAGATGTTAACCCTTCTCTAAATTTTTGGTAGAATTGACCTGTGAAGCCATCTGGTCCTGGACCTTTGTTTGTTGGGAGTGTTTAAATTACTGATTCAAATTCAATACTGATAATTGATTTGTTCATATTTTCTATTCCTTCCTGGGTTAGTCTTGGGAGGTTGTACTTTCTAAGAATTTGTCCATTTCTTCTAGGTTGTATGTTTTATTGGTATAGAGTTGCACATAGTAGTCTCTTACAACCCTTTGAATTTATGTGGTGTTGGTGATAACTTCACCTTTCCATTTCTGGTTTTATTGTTTTTGGCTATTTCCTTTTTTTCTTGATGAATCTGGCTAAAGTTTTTTCAATTTTGTCTGTGTTTTCAAAGAGCCAGTTTTTAATTTAATTGTTCTTTTCTGTCAACTTTTTCTATTTCATTTTACTCCTACTCTGATCTTTAAGATTTATTTTCTTTACTAACTTGGGGTCTTGTTTGTTCCTCTTTCTCTAGTCTCTTTACATGTAAAGTTAAGTTGTTTAGTTGATTTTTTATTGTTTCCTAGGGTTGACTTGTGTCACTATAAACTTCCCTCTTGGAACTGTTTTTCTGACTCCCATAGGTTTTGGATCATTGTGTTTTTGTTTTTATTTGTCTCTGGGTATTTTTTACTTCCTCTTTGGTTTCCTCAGTGATTCACTGGTTGTTTCCTAGTATACTGTTTAGCCCCCACATGTTTATGGGATTTTTTTTGCAGTTTTTTTCTAATAGTTAATTTCTAGTCTTGTAGCACTGTGCTTGGAGAAGATACTTTGATACGGTTTCAATCTTTTTAAATTTACTGAGACTTGTTTTGTGTCCTAGCATGTGATCTATCCTGGAGAATGTTCCATGTGCACTTGCAAAGAATGTGTATTCTATTTCTTTCAGATGAAATGCTCTATACGTCATTTATGGCCATTTGATCTAATGTGTTATTTAAGGCATAGGTTTACTTATGGATTTTCAGTCTGAATGATTTGTCCATTGATATAAGTGGTGTGTTAAAGTCTCCTACTATTATTTGTGTTACTGCCAATTTCTCTGGAGAAGGCAATGGCACCCCACTCCAGTACTCTTGTCTGGAAAATCCCATGGATGGAGGAGCCAAGAAGGCTGCAGTCCATGGGGTCGCTAAGAGTCGGACACGACTGAGCAACTTCACTTTCACTTTTCACTTTCATGCATTGGAGAAGGAAATGGCAACCCACTCCAGTGTTCTTGCCTGGAGAATCCCAGGGATGGGGGAGCCTGGTGGGCTGCCGTCTATGGGGTCACACAGAGTCGGACACGACTGAAGTGACTTAGCAGCAGCAGCCAATTTCTCATTTAATATCTGTTAATATTTGCCTCATATACTGAGGTGCTCCTGTGTTGGATGCATCTATATTTACAATTTTCATATCTTCTCACATTGACCCCTCAATCATTATGTAGTGTACATGTCCTTCTTTGTCTCTTGAAAAAGTGTTTATTCTAAAGCCTATTTTGTCTGATATAAGTAGTGATACTCTGATTTTCTTTTAATTTCCATTTACATGGAGTACTTTTTTCCATCACCTCACTTTCAGTCTTTATGTGTCTCTAGGTCTGAAGTTTATGGCATCCAGTCCCATCGCTTCATGGGAACTAGATGGGGAAACAGGGGAAACAGTGTCAGACTTTATTTTTGGGGGCTCCAAAATCACTGCAGATGGTGATTGCAGCCATGAAATTAAAAGACGCTTACTCCTTGGAAGGAAAGTTATGACCAACCTAGATAGCATATTGAAAAGCAGAGACACTACTTTGTCAACAAAGGTCCGTCTAGTCAAGGCTATGGTTTTTCCAGTGGTCATGTATGGATGTGAGAGTTGGAGTGTGAAGAAAGCTGAGCGCTGAAGAATTGATGCTTTTGACCTTGAGAGTCCCTTGGACAGCAAGGAGATCCAACCAGTCCATTCTAAAGGAGATTGGTCCTGGGTGTTCTTTGGAAGGAATGATACTGAGGCTGAAACTCCAGTACTTTGGCCACCTCCTGTGAAGAGATGACTCATTGGAAAAGACCCTGATGCTGGGAAGGATTGGGGGCAGGAGGAGAAGGGGACGACAGAGGATGAGATGGCTGGATGGCATCACCGACTCTATGGACATGAGTTTGAGTAAACTCTGAGAGTTGGTGATGGACACGGAGGCATGGTGTGCTGCAATTCATGGTGTCACAAAGATTTGGACATGACTGAGTGACTGAACTGAACTGAACTGAACTGATGCTCTCATTGACATCTTGTTAATTGTTTTGGATTTATTTTTGTAGGTCTCCCCGTGCCGCCGCCGCCCTCCCCCCACCTTTTTCGTTTCTTTTCTTGTGATTTGATGACTATCTTCAGAGCTGTCTTAGAATTCCTTTTTCTTTTTTGAGGGTATATCTATTATAAATTTTTGTTTTGCAGTTACCCTGAGGGTTTTATAGGAGTATATGATTGTTTTATGTTGCTGATTTTTTATTTTTGAATGTCTTTTTAAAAATCTTGTATTTATATTTTCTTCTGCTCATGATTATTGTTTTTCATATCATATTTTACATCTATTTGTTTTGTGTATCCCTTAACTACTTATTGTGGATATAGTTGATTCTAGGACATCTGACTTTTAACCTCCCTTGCAGTTTTGAGTGTGAATGATTTCTTACCTTTACTGTATGTTTGCCTTTACTGGTAAGCTTTTTCATTTTGCAATGTTCTTATTTCTAGTAGTAGACTTTTCTTTTTCACCAAGAGAACTTCCTTTAACATTTGTTGTAAATTTCATTGGATGGTGCTGAATTCTTTCACCTACTGCTTGTTTGTAAAGCTGTTGATTTTCCCACCAAATCTGTATGAGAGACTTGCTTGCTTGAGTACTCCTGGTTGTTAGGTTTTGCCCTTTCATCACTTTAAATACATCATGCCACTCCCTTCTGACCTGCAGGTTTATCACATTTATCAATTTGTGTGTACTGAACCATATTCACATCCTAGGATATATTCCACTTGATCATGGTGTATGATTCTTTTAGTGTGTTGTTGAATTCAATTTGCTAAGATTTTGTTGAGAATTTTTGCATCTTTATTTATCAGGAATTTGGCCTGCAGTTTCTTTTTCTTGTAATGTCTTTAATTGGTTGTGGTATCAAGTAAAGCTGACTTTGTAAAACTAATTAGGTAGTGTTCCCTCCTCTTCAATTTTTTGGAAGAGTTTGGGAGGTGGATACGTGTTAATTCTTTTAAGTATTTAGTAGAATTTACCATTAAAACCATCTGGTGCTAGACTTTTCCTTTGTTGTGAAATTTTAAATTATTCCGTCTTCTTAGTTATTATTGGACTTTTCATATTTTGTATTTCTTCATGATTCAGGTTTGGTAAATTATATGTTTATAGGGATGCATCCATTTCCTTTTGGCTATCCAATGTGTTCGCAAAAAATTATCCATTGTAGTCTCTTTTTCTGCCTGGAGAATCCCAGGGATGGGAGAGCCTGGTGGGCCGCCGTCTACACAGAGTTGGACACAACTGATACAACTTAGCAGCAGCAGCAGCAGCAGCAGTCTCTTGTTCTTTATTTATGTGACATTAGTTGTAATGTCTCCTCTTTCATTTCTTACTTTACATTTTTGGTGTTCTTTTTTCATAGTTTACCTGGAGGTTGTCAACTTTATCTTTTCAATAAATAGCTCTTAGTTGTGTTCTTTTTGTTTTCTTGTCTCTGTTTCATTTATTTCTACTCTGAGCTTTGTTGTTTTCTTCCTCTGATAACTTTGGGCTTAGTTTTTATTTATTTATTTTTCTAGTTTCTTAAGGTGTAAAGTTAGTTTGTTTGAGATCTTCTTCCTCCTTACCTCCCTTCTCTTTCCCTCATTTTTTCTTCCTTCTTTCCATTCTCCCTCCGTCCTCCCCTTTCTCTCTCTCTCTCTCTTTCTCTGTTATAGATATTTATCACTATATACTTTCCTCTTTGAATTGCTTTGCAGTATCCGATAGGTTTTGATATGCTATATTTCTATTTTTGTTCATTTCAAGATACTTCTGGATTTCAAAACATTTCTTCTTTGACCCAGTGGCTGTTCAGTAGCATTGTTTAATTTTCATATATTTGTGAATTTTCCAGATTTCCGCTTATCACTGTTTGCTAGCTTCATACCATCGTGGTTGGAACAGATACCTACCATGACTTCAGTCTTAAATTTTGTAAGCCTTGTTTTGTGACCTCTCATATGATATATATGAGAATGTTCCATGTACACTTGAGAAGGATGTCTTTTCAGCTGATGTTGGATGAAATGTTCTGTGTATGTCTCAGATTCATTTGGTCTAAAGTATGGTTCAAGTCCAGTGTTTCCTTCATGATTTTCTGTTTGGATGATCTATTCATTATTGAATGAGGGGTACTGAACTCTTTTACTATTAGTTTATTTTTCTTATTTCTCCCTTTAGATCTATTAGCATTTGCTTAATATATTTAGGTGCTCCAATGTTGTGCACATGCGCACACACACACATATATATACAATTTTTGTATCTTCTTGATGAATTGATCCCTTTATCATTACATAATTACTTTGTCTCATTACTGTTTTTGGCTTAATTTCTATTTTGTATGCTATAAGTATAGTAACCTGTGCTCTCTTTTTGCTTCCACTTGTACTGAACATCTTTTACCATCCCTTCACTTTGAGCCTATGTTTGTTCTTAAGGCTAAAGTGAGTCTCTCGTAAGTGATACATACTTGGGTCTTGATTTTTAAAAAATGTATCCGGCCACTCTATGACTTTTGATAGGAGAATTCAATCCATTTCTATTTAATTATTGATAGATAAGGGCTTTCTAATCCCATCTTGTTTTCTGGCTGTCTTATAGGTTATGTGTCCAAGATTTCCAACACCACTTGCTGAAGTTACCTTTTGCCATTGTATATTCTTGCCTCTTTTGTCAAAGATTAATTGACGATAGGTGAGTGGGTTTACTTCTGGACTCTCTGTTTCATTGATCCATATGTCTGTTTTTGTGTCAGCACTGCACTGTTTTGATTACTGTGGCTTTGCAGTATTATCTGAAGTTAGAGAGGGTTATCCTCTTGCTTTGTTCTTTTTCCTCAGGATTTCTTTGGTGATTCTGGGTATTTTATGGTTCCATATAGATTTTAGGATTATTTGTTTTAGTTCTGTGAAAAATGTGTCATGGGTAATTTGATAGAGATTGCATGAAATCTTGAGAGAGTCAATTCCTAGGCGGGTTGATAAGAAGTCTGGGGGTCCCTGAGGAGAGAGGGATCTGGGGTTCTCGAGGAGATAGGGGTCTGGGATTCTCAGTTCAGTTCAGTCACGTCCAACTCTTTGCGACCCCATGAATTTAGCACGCCAGGCCTCCCTGTCCATCACCAACTCCTGGAGTTCACTCAAACTCATGTCCATTGAGTCAGTGATGCCATCCAGCCATGAATTCTCAAGGAGGAGGAAAGGACACATTTTTTTTTTCTCTACATTCCCTAGTCATAGTCACACAAAACAGTCTTTTTCTTTTTTCTTCCTGGGACTGATGATTACACAAAAAACAACTCAGTTTAAACTCTTTACTAGGGATTATATGGGCTTCCCTGGTGGCTCAGATGGTAAAGCATCTGCCTGCAATGTGGGAGACCTGGGTTTGATCCCTGGGTTGGGAAGATCCCCTGGAAGAGGAAATGGTAACCTACTTCAGTACTCTTGCCTGGAAAATTCCATGGATGGAGGAGCCTGGTAGGCTACAGTTCATGGGGTCACAAAGAGATGAACACAACTGAGCAACTTCACTGGTTCACTGGTTTAGGGATTATATAATAACAATGTATCCTACTTGAGGACAGTTTCTCCTTCCTGAAAACCTTCTGACTAATACTGATATCTTAGAATGTATATTATGGGAGTAGGTCTGGTAGGATCTTTCTCTTGTTAAGTTCTAACCCTGTAATCCTAAAATGTAAATTGTGGGAGTGGGTCTGGTAAACTTTTTACAACCTGAGACATTCTTTTGATTTATTGTAATAACTAATTAAAAAGTATATAATTCCCTTGCTAAAGATTAGCAAGGGGGCACTCTCCACCCCCCTTCTGATGTCTGTGTCAGAAGCTTTCTCTGTCTCTTTTCTTACTTTAATAAAACTGCTACACAAAAGCTCTTGAGTGATCAAGCCTGGTCCCTGGTCCTGAAGCTAAATCTTCTTCTTCGGAGATCCCGAAGAAGATCTGACATCGTTCACCATAAGCTATCAATTTGTAGATTGCTTTGAGTAGTATGACAACTTTAACAATATTAATTCTTCCAATTCAAGCGCATGGGATATTTTTCTCTTTCTTTGAATCACCTTCAGCTTTTCCTTTATTAATGTTTTATAGTTCTCAGCATATAAGTCTTTCACCTTCTTGGTCAGGTTTATTTCCAAGAATTTTATTTTGATGCAATTTTAAAAGGTATTTTTTTATATCTCCCTTCTGATATTTCATTTTTAGTATAAAGTAATATAACCAATTTCTGTATGTTAATCTTGTATTCTGCTACCTTGCTGAATTCATTTATCAGTTTGGGTGGTTTTTGTGTGGAGACTTTAGGGTTTTCCATATGCAGTGTCAATTGTGATTTCCATTTTAACCTTATTCTACATTCTGGGGTATTTTTCCTAAATTTCTTGAATGGAAAAACTTGGTATCAGGGAAGGTAAGGCATTCATTCATTTATTTATTGATTCATTCAGCAAGTATTTATTGAAATTCTACTGCCACATCTGCTTAGAAACAATGAGTAAGTACACTATCCTCCTTTTAAAAATATTAAAAGATCATTTTTAATGGCAATTCTCCTTGCATATGGTTTATAGGATCAGTATTCAATCATGTTTTTCCAATGGGCCTCTTAATGGCACCAGGATATGTAGTTCTGGCTACTTTTGGCATCTAGCCCACTAATATTGTTGGTCACACTTCTTCCTCTGGGACCCTGGGATTTCCAAAACAGGCTGGAATCCAAAATATATACAGAAATATGTGCTGAATGTGGCAGATACACAAAAGAAATTGCAGCAGTTCTCATCAAACTGTGCAGCCCAGGACAGACATCTGGGAAGCAAGATCAAGAGTTCTGCAGGTTTCAGGCAAGGATAAAAGGTTTGTCAGAGCAGAAGTACCAATGCAGTCTTGTGCTGGAGCTGGGCTTTAATAGAAGTCATTGATAGTGACCACAAGATGCATTTTACATGCATTGAGAATTGAAAAGGCACACTGTTTTTTTTTTTTTTTTTCTGACACTGTCACACTTGGAGTTTTACTGTCCAAATCCAACATGAATGTGATGGTTGGCTCTGACTCATATTTTTTATTAGTATAAAGCAGTAGTTCTCATCCTTGTTGATCATCAAGTCTCTTCACAATCTTAAAGTATTATAAAGCAGTTTTTGGAGCTCCAAAAAGCTTTTATGTGAATAACATCTATTAATATTTAATATATTAGAAACAAAAACTGAGAAATTTAAAAAATTTACTTAATTTAAAAATAAAACCCTATGGCATGTTATACATAAAATGTTTAAATGAAAAATAACTATTTTTCTAAACAGGAGAATCTCTCTCTCTCTTTAGTCACTAAGTTGTGTCCGACTCTTGCGACCCCATGTACTGTAGCCTGCCAGGCTCCTCTGTCCATGGGATTCTCCAGGTAAGGAATACTGGAGTGGGTTGCCATTTCCTTCTCCAGGGGATCTTTTGATTCAGGGATTGAACCCATGTCTCCTGCATTGCAGGCAGATTCTTTACTGACTGAGCTATGAGGGAAGCCCTAAAATGAGAGTATAGTATATTGTTTTATAGTTTTCATATCTGGTTTACAGCTGGATGCTCATAATTGCTTCTGTGTTCAATCTGTGGCCAAATCTCATGTTCTGTAGCCTCTGGAAACTCCACTGTACACTTGTAAGAAAATGAGAGTGAAAAGGGCTAAAACTATTTTCACATAATTATGAAAATAGCTTTAATTTTGTAGACTTCATGAAAAAGTCTCAGACTCTCCTAAAGGAATCTAGACCACACTTTGAGAACCATTCTTCTCAAATCTTATGGCTGACAAGGTGCTTTCAAAATATGTCAATATTTCATAGACATTTCCAGCCAAGTTCCCATGAAGAAAGGAAAGTATAGGTATGACCTAGGGGCCTAGATGAAGCAGCTCACCATAAACATATAATTCCTTTGAAGATTGCTATTTCAAATTAAAAATGCACTCACATTTTGCATTCAATGCCATAGCATATCTGTGATTATTTTGATACAATAATTTCTCCCTTAATCATTGAAACACTCACCTCCAAGAAGATGCCTTATATTCATCCTGTGGTTTTTTTTATACTTCCTGGCACACTGAATCCAGTGTGACACACTAGGGACTTCAAAATGACACTGACTGGTGGAACTATTTAGGCCCATTTCATGGCAGGAAGCTAGAGCTTAGGTTAAATAATTTAGTAGCAATAAAGACCACTCAAGAGGGAGAGGGCTTATGTATACCTCTGGCTGATTCATGTTGATGTATGGCAGAAACCAATACAACATTGTAAAGCAATTATCCTCCACTAAAAAATAAAGAAAAGAAAAAGACCAACTAAATGAGAAAAAGCAAAGCCTATTTATTCTGAGCTTGCTGTAGCAAAGGAATTAGTACTGTCACATGTGTTTTGGCAGAGACTCAAAGGCAGGCAGAGGAGT
This sequence comes from Bos mutus, assembly GCF_027580195.1. Taxonomy (NCBI): domain Eukaryota; kingdom Metazoa; phylum Chordata; class Mammalia; order Artiodactyla; family Bovidae; genus Bos; species Bos mutus. The sequence continues at coordinate 37,569,237 of NC_091621.1, read as the reverse complement.
GGTATATAGTGGAAAAACGGGAAGACTTCAGGTGCGCTCTGATCGGAGGCAATTCGTATGGGGAAGCTGGAGGTGGGTAATAGAAGAGGGCGTCCTGCTTGATTGGTGAGAGGTGCATATTTGGCTTTCTCTGGTTGGTCCTAAGACAGAAGTAGGGATAAAAATTAGGGAAGCTGTCAGTTATTAATCAAGTCCTGGATATTTGGGGCTGATTGTTTCAGAGGCTATTGTTTGGCATCCTGGCCTGTCACTAGAAAGAAAATAGTTTGACTTCCTACAAGTCTGGTTGGCTTCCTAGACTGATATTACAGATAAACGGTTGGTTTCCTAGGCTGGCTGCTGCAGGTGGTGGGTCAGTGTTGTATTTTTATGTATGGTCTGGCCATTGTCCACTTGCACCTTCAGCCTCCCAGTAGAGGGGTCACACGGGAGATCGTGGGTTTGTGAAAGGAATCCTCTGAAGAGATGAGCAGGAGAAAGAAGAGTTTGTAGTTCTTCCACGTATGATTTCTTGGTCATGGTTGCAAAACTGTAGTACTTAGAAAGGAAACAGACTGAACTAAACTTATAACTGTTATTTCAGATAGTTTAAAGCATTTCATTAAGTTTGCAAATGGAGCCAAACATTCAGAAGTCTTTTTAAAACTGGTAAAATTTGCTAAATTTATGAAAAGAATAGGATTTGGGCTCAACTTCAAAGTTTAAAGGAAAGAACTAGCTTTTATGATCTGAAACCTCAACACACTGACTATACTTTGAAAAACAACAACAACAACAAAAACCAAAGAACATCTCTGAAGTCTCTTTTGGGCAAACAGACTGCCCTTGGTGGTCTTAACTCATACTTCCTGGGACCTCTGGGGAGTGGCCTGGCCTGAGCTAGGGTAATAGCAGGACTTAGGTTTCCTGTTCAGCCACCTTGTATAACTTGAGATTTTCTTCTTTTAACATGTGTATTTCTTTTTTGTTTGTTTTAAATTTATTTTTTATTGAAGGATAATTTCTTTATAGAATTTTGTTTTCTGCCAAACCTCAACCTAAATCAGCCATAGGTATACATATATCCCCTTCCTTTTGAACTTCTCTCTCATCCTCTGCCCATCCCACCCCTCTAGGTCGATACAGAGCCCCTGTTTGAGTTTCTTGGCCATACAGCAAACTCCCATTGGCTATCTATTTTACACATGATAATGTAAGTTTCCATGTTACTCTCTCCATACATCTCACACACTCTTTCCCTCTCCCCAAGTCCACAAGTCTATTCTCCATGTCTGTTTCTCCACTGCTGCCCTGTAAGTAAATTCTTCAGTACGGTTTTCCTAGATTCCATATATATGCATTAGAATATGATATTTATCTTTCTCTTTCTGACTTACTTCACTCTGTATAATAGGTTCTAGGTTCATCCACCTCATTAGAACTGACTCAAATGCATTCCTTTTAATGGCAGAGTAATATTCCATTGTGTATATGTACTACTTCTTTATCCATTCATCTGTTGATGGACATCTAGGCCGCTTCCATGGTCTGCTACTGCTGCTAAGTCACTTCAGTCGTGTCCGAACCTGTGCAACCCCATAGACGGCAGCCCACCAGGCTCCCCCTCTAGCTATTGTAAATAGTACTGCAATGATTAATGGGATACATGTGACTTTTTCAATTTTGTTTTCCTCAGAGTATATGCCTAGGAGTGGGATTGCTGGGTCATACAGGGTTTTATTCCTATTTTTTTTTTTTTTTTAAGGAATCTCCATACCTTCTTCCATAGTGGTTTTATCAATTTACATTCCCACCAACAGTACAAGAGCATTCCCTTTTCTCCACACCCTGTCCAGCATTTTTTGTTTGTAGACTTTTTGATGATGGATGGCCATTCTGACCAGAGGCAAGTGGGCCTTAGGAAGCATCACTATGAACAAAGCTAGTGGAGGTGATGGAATTCCAGTTGAGCTCTTCCAAATCCTAAAAGATCAGATCATGCTGTGAAAGTGCTGCACTCAATATGCCAGCAAATTTGGAAAACTCAAAAGTGGCCACAGGACTGGAAAAGGTCTGTTTTCATTTCAATTCCAAAGAAAGGCAATACCAAAGAATGCTCAAACTACCGCACAATTGCACTCATCTCACATGCTAGTAAAGTAATGCTCAAAATTCTCCAAGCCAGGCTTCAACATTACGTGAACCATGAACTTCCAGATGTTCAAGCTGGATTTAGAAAAGGCAGAGGAACCAGAGGTCAAATTGCCAACATCCATTGGATCATTGAAAAAGAGAGAGAGTTCCAGAAAAACATCTACTTCTGCTTTATTGACTATGCCAAGGCCTTTGACTGTGTGGATCACAACAAACTGTGGAAAATTCTTCAAGAGATGGGAATACCAGACCACCTGACCTGCCTTGAGAAATCTTTATGCAGGTCAGGAAGCAACAGTTAGAACTGGACATGGAACAACAGACTGGTTCCAAATAGGAAAAGGAGTACATCAAGGCTGTATATTGTCACCCTGCTTATTTAACTTTTATGCAGAGTTCACCATGTGAAATGCTGGTCTGGATGAAGCACAAGTTGGAATCAAGATTGCCAGGAGAAATATCAATAACCTCAGATATGCAGATGACACCACCCTTATGGCAGAAAGCGAAGAAGAACTAAAGAGCCTCTTGATGAAAGTGAAAGAGCTTGAAAAAGTTGGCTTAAAACTCAACATTCAGAAAACTAAGATCATGGCATCTGGTCATATCACTTCATGGCAAATATATGGGGAAATATATAAAGTGGAAACAGTGGCTACTTTTATTTTTGGGGGCTCCACAATCACTGCAGATGATGACTGCAGCCATTAAATTAAAAGATGCTTGCTCCTTGGAAGAAAAGTTATGACCAAGCTAGACAGCTTATTAAAAAGCAGAGTCATTACTTTTCCAACAAAGGTCCATCTAGTCAAAGTTATGGTTTCTCCAGTAGTCATGTATGGATGTGAGGGCTGGAATATAAAGAAAGCTGAGCCCTGAAAAATTGATGATTTTGAACTGTAGTGTTGGAGAAGACTCTGAGCGTCCCTTGGACTGCAAGGAGATCCAACCAGTTCATCCTAAAGGAGATCAGTCCTGAATATTCATTGGAAGGACTGATGTTGAAGCTGAAACTCCAATACTTTGGCCACCGGATGTGAATGACTCATTGCAAGATACCCTGATGCTGGGAAAGACTGAAGGCAGGAGGAGAAGGGGATGACAGAGGATGAGATGGTTGGATGGCATCACTGACTCAATGAGTTTGAGTCAACTCCGGGAGTTGATGATAGACAGGGATGCCTGGTGTGCTGCAGTTCATGGGGTCGCAGAGTCTACTGAACTGAACTGAATTCTGACTTGTGTGAGGTGATATGTCATTGTAGTTTTAATTTGCATTTCTCTAATAATGAGCGATGTTGAGCATCTTTTCATGTGTTGTTAGCCATCTGTATGTCTTCTTTGGAGAAATGTCTATTTAGGTCTTTTCTCACTTTTTGATTGGGGTCTTTTGTTTTTCTGGTATCAAGTTGTATGAGCTGCTTGTATATTTTGGAAATTAATCCTTTGTCAGTTGTTTCATTTGCTATTATTTTCTCCCATTCTGAGGGTTGACTTTCCACCTGGCCTTTAGTTTCCTTTGCTGTGCAAAAAGCTTTTAAGTTTAATGAGGTCTACTTTGAACATGTATATTTCTTTTTAAATCACGTACTGTCATAATTTTTTAAAGTTACTTAAAATTTCCTTGTAATAAAATCATGCTGGCAGTGAGATCATGTGTAAGTAAACAAACATCTGGCAGAGTACCTGATGGGGTCAGATAGATATCAGTTATTGAAGATTTCACCATTTTCCCCAAATAAGAAGGAGGTGCTTCTAAAGAATTTCTAGTTGCTCCTTTACTGGACTTAAAATATTTGAAGGGACAAGAACATCATCTGTACCTGTCCCAAGAGCATCATTTAAGAATCAGAGAAAACACTTTACCCTGTTTGTCCAGTTATGGACACTTTTTGACTTAGTTTTATTGGAAGCCTAATGAGATTTAAGCTGGTCCAAAAAAAAAAAAAAAATCAAAGGATGGAATGAATTAAAATCTGGATTCTATGTTGTATTATAGGATTAAAAAAAAAAGGTTGGTTTTCTAATGAAAAATTCCTTTATATTCTTTCCCATAATTTTCCCTTCTGTACTCAAAGGCCACAGCAGATCCAAACACAACATTTCTGAGCCTTATTAGAGATGTGTCCTGTCTGGGTGACACTGCCTCATGTCAGGTGACATGCCCCAGGTTTAGAATGCTGCTGCTGTTGCTAAGTCGCTTCAGTTGAGTCCAACTCTGCTCGACCCCATAGATGGCAGCCCACCAGGCTCCCCCGTCCCTGGGATTCTCCAGGCAAGAACACTGGAGTGGGTTGCCATTTCCTTCTCCAATGCATCAAAGTGAAAAGTGAAAGTGAAGTCGCTCAGTCGTGTCTGACTCTTCTCGACCCCATGGACTGCAGCCTACCAGGCCCGTCCATCCATGGGATTTTCCAGGCAAGAGTACTGGAGTGGGGTGCTATTGCCTTCTCCGGGTTTAGCATGCAGAAGCACCTTTATACCTTTAACAGGAAGCACCTCTTCCTACTAGCTGATGCAGCGCAACACTGGCACATCTGGTCTCCAGTTGGTGCCCTATGAGGGCCTCAGTCCCAGCAGTTTCTGCAGAAGCCCTGACTGAAATCCTACCCCTCCATTTTCCCCAGAAAAATCATATTTTAAGTAAGTATAGGTTATGAAAAACATAATTTTACATATACGCCACATAAAAGTGCACATGTTATCTGAGTGACATAAAACTGGTAAACAGATACACATTTGCTTTCTTAAAAACATTATGACAGTTGCATACAGAGTAGGCCACAGTATTGTTTTAAAAATGAATTTATTAAAATGCTCATAATTATAAAAAGAATATTAAAATGCACAGAAATTTGCAAAATATTACAAACTTTACATCTTATGCCACAGTGTATGAAAAGCATCATGAATATTTCAGTTTTACTTAAGCTGTTCATACATTTTAACTTTTCAAACATCTTAAAATATAATATGGACACAAGAAAATGGTACAAGAAGTGTTTCAACAAAGAGCACGTCCTGCTCCCCTATTGTGAATTAATGTTTTCTGAAATTCAAGATGCACATGCAATTATAAGGGAAGACTTTCAGTGATAAACAGTTTGCAAGATGGTTTTGTTTAGTTTTCAAACAAAAACGAAAGCTTTCCCATCCTATTGACATAACTAAAATATCAGGGATATTTAGAGAAAAATCTCCTGAGTATTTTGGTCTAATGCTTTGATCTGTTAAAATTCACAGGCATCACAAAAGGATACAAAGTAAAATTTCTCTAGTGGTTAACATGGGGCAGGTCTAGGGCCAGATTTTCCCTTCATGGGTCCACTGCCACACCCCTCCATTTTGCCAGGGGGCTGCCTCTGCTCGCATTTACAGATCCAGCCCACCAGTGCCTGCAGGCACAGCCCCACATGTTCATCACCCGCAAGTCAGCACTAGACTTACATGAACAGCGTCGGTGTCACAGATGACCCTAGGTCTCCATTGCAACCTGGCCATCTGGGGAGTATTGGCAGTGTCATACTTCACATTTGCTGCCTTTAAACACATAGAGGTTTTTTTCCCTCCTGTCCACAGAAGCACATTTTGAACTATGAAGACGATTTATGAAAACAGAAATGCACAATTCAAGTTCTATTTTATATACAAGGAGATAAGGCAAGAACATTTCCTTGTTTATAGTTCCACAAACAGCGAGTAACTGCCAAATCCAACACTAGGAGATAGTCCTACACTTCAGAGAAGAGAAGAGGTAATACGAGAGGAAGAGGCACCACTTTCAGGAGCAGCATCCCAGGTGAGCAGGGAAGGGACGAGAATGCTTCCCCGCTGGGAAGAAATGCATTTCTCGCTCCCTCTGTGACTAGACCTCACGTGGCCTGTCACGAGCACTCTTTGATCACACATACCCTTAACATTATCAAGAAAGTTAGTGAAATGATCCTGATCCACTGGGACAATTCAAAAGTCCAGAATACTGTTTCGCTGAATCCTACATTAATACTTTTTTACCCCCGTGGTTTGTTAACATTCATGGCAGGCATTTAGAACTATGACCTGGAGTGAAGCTGCCATAGCAGCTATTATAGCAAGCCCGTCAATTTGCTCACTGAAAAGTGTTTCCTTGTTCTTCGCTGCTGGGATTCTAAGTGCCTCGGCTCCTGTGGCACCTGGGCATTGAGCAGCATCGTAATGGGTGGCGAGTGGCCCATTTAGAGAGAGCGGGGTGCCAGACGCTCTCTCTGCACCCAGCCCTGCTCTGTCACCAGTAACTGGTGAGGGATACAGGCCCTGTGTCTTCTCTAGAGCCTATAGAGGGCTAGGCATCCAAAAGGCAGTAAAGTGCAGTAAAGTGTGCTGAACTGAATAAACCGAGGGCAAGATGTGCACAGTGGGACAGGAGTTCAACAGGAAGTTACCTACAGCTGACAGCAGGGCTTGTGACCAAACCAATTGGGTTTTTTTGACCCTTAATTGCCTGATTGGCTCAATAGGAGGCTGAAAATTCAAATCAAATCCAGTCTCTCTTCTTGTTTGGGAATAATCTGGGTATCCCGCCGTTTCTCCGTCTCCCTCCCTAAAAACACTCCCCGGGTGCAAACATGCAATTACAAACAAGTTACTGGACAGAAAGGAAGGAGAAGGGAGGATGTGCTGAGCTACCTTCTCTACGGCAGACGCTTTAGTAGGCTGATCACCAGGATGTGCAGAACCCCTCTTAGGAACACGGTGAGGTCACATCGAGGAGACCTGCTGTTCTCTTGACGTGCGCAGCACTGTGCTGTTACGATGGCTGTGAGCCAATCACAAGGGTCCTTGCAATACTGTACTTCCTAGATCTAACAGTAAAGGGCAACTGGTGGCAACTCGATAGGCTCATCTTTTCCAAACCATTATGTTGATAAATATGTAATTTTAATCACTTGATTTCATTTTTTTCAAGATACGACGTATCTTTGGATGTAAATTAATTATCCTGATCAATAGCACAAATATGCTCAGAAATGCAATCTTCATTTCAATCCATTAAGAGTATTTCTCCGAGACGGAAAGATAGGCCAAGATGAAGACTGAAACTATTTCCTCTTATTACCTGAGGTTTCCTTTTCTATAGGAACATGATAATACACCTAAATATTGTAAAGTCTTGGGTCTATCTGCAACTTAATACAGCATTCAAACTGAATTCTGTGTTAGATATTTTTAATCACACAAGAGCTAGCATGTCTAGCCTTTAATGATGGTACTGTAATGGAAGGATAACTCTGGAACAGGTCTAGCAAGAGTGAAGAAACAAAACAGTGCCTAAAAATAAAAAAAGATCATGTGCTTCAGAACAGAAAGGAATGAAAATAATCAGATGAGGAAAAAACTCCACTCTGCTTTGCTAGATGTTGTTTTTTTAAGCACATGAAGAGAATTCCTGTGTATGATTAAAATTCCAATTTATCCCAAAAAGTAACATTTTTGGTCTTTCTGGTGATTAGTTTTATGCCCTTCTTCAACTCAATTTTACATTTTCCAGTTCCTGCATCACTAGCTGAAACTGAAAAATAATCTGCATGAAAATGGCAATAGTTAAGACTCCTATTTGCCAAAGTGATTTAACTTAAACATTCTCATTAGTGATTCATAGTAAATTTTGACAGAGCTAAATTCTTTAAAGTGCTTCTCAGAACATAAAGCTCTTAATCGGATTTTGGTCGTAAATTGTTATCTACGACTGCTCCTATCATCTTCTCAGCTATGACTCCTATATTTTTGGTCATGTCTTTGAGGTGATTCTCATGAAGAAGCTTCTGGGTTAGGTATTTTTCTCTCTTGATCTTGCTCTTCGTGCTTTTTGATACATCTGGAATTGTATATGAAATGAAGAACTTCACAGAATAGATGATATGCTGAGGGAGAGAAAAAAAAATGTCAGTCAGTCACAAAGAGATGGAGGGGAACACAGAGTCTCTTCCATTTATTTTTGCCGGTCGTTACAGCAGTGTATCAGGCAGGGTGGTAGGTGTTCAAGCTCTACCTCCATGGTGCGGTTCTGCCATGGATCTACATTTTGTTACTTCATAAATTTCAACCATACTATTTGCTATGTAGAGAAGAATATATCTCCCTAACATCTAGAACGTTCACCATGGCACAGATGATGTTATGACATTTTTATGTGTGTTTCTTTCCTGTCTTCTTCCCAGGCCTCATCCCCAAAGGTAAACACTAACCTATCTATCTGAGTATATGTAGATCATTTTCATTTATTTTTGAATAGTTTAACAAAGTATGTATATATCCCCCAAAGAACATCTTGTTTAGTTTTACTCACTTTAAGCCTTATGAAAACAGTAATGGTACTGTATGGTATAATCTTTTGAAAATTGCTTTTTTCTATTCAAAGTTAATTTTTAAGATTCATCAAAGTTACTATGTATAACTATAGTCCATTTTCACTTCTTTATAACATGCCACTGTGCAAAAATACTTTATTTGTTCCGCTATCAAAAGGTATTGGTCTAGTTCCTAGGTTTTGGATTAGAAACAATGATGTTGGGAACACTCACACACTTGGATTCTGGAGAATACCTGTGAGAGTTTCTCAAGAGCGGCAGCTGGGGTGCAACTGCTGAGACCCTACGTTACATGAATGTTCGATTTTACAAGATGGTACCAAATATTTCCACAACAGTGGCACTACCGCCAGCAGTGTGTGGTGATTTCAGTCACTCTGCACTGTTGTCTGCACTTATTATCATCACTTCTTTTTTTTTCAAATGAACATGATGACTATGCAATGAACTTTATTTCACTTTGAGCTTTCCTCACATTTCCCTGATGACTAATGAGCTTGAAAACCTTTTTATTTATGCACCATTCAAAAACCCTAACCTAGCAAGAGGACAGAGATAATACAGAATAGACATAATTAAGAACAAATAAATTACACATAGCCTTAAAATGTGTAAGAACTATGGGGAAAACAAGAGATATAAGCTAAGTAAAGCAGAGTAACAGTTATGAAGAGTGTTATGGTGGGAGATAAAATTTATATAGATTTTATGTAGATCAGTTTAGACAAGCCTCACTGAGCAAAGACTTTAAGGAAGTTAGGAAGTTAAACATCAGGAGAAAAGACATTTTAGGCAGAGGGAATACCTAGCACAGAGTCCACATGGGGGAAGCCTACTGGGTGTATTCCAGGGAGGCTGAGTGAGTTACCATCAGGGAAGTAACAGAGCGTGGCTAGATTGTGCTGGGCTTTGAATGCTATTATAAGGACTTTGGCTTTTACTTGAAGTGAGCTGTGAAGACAACAGGGAGTCCAATTAGTAGACTGCTGCCCTAATTTGAGCAAGAAATGATGGTGGCTCCAACTTGGGGGCAGCTGCAAAGCTGGTAAGAAGTGGTCAGATTTGTGACATATTTCAAAGCAAAAGCTAACAGGATTGGATGTGAAATAAGTGACAGAGAGAAAACAAGCGGGGCTTCAAGAATTCTGGCCTGAGCAACTGTTCAGATGAACTGCCATAATTGAGGGGAGGGGCAGAAACTGTGGACAGAACAGATTTAGAGCAGGGTAGGGGGAGAATATTGAGTGGATTTAAGAAAATATGGGAATCTAGGGCAGTAGATTTGAGGTATCTGTTAGATATCCATGCAGAAAGGTCAAGTATGCAGTTGGATTGATGGGTTGAACTCAGTAGAGAGGTTTTCCCGGGATATCCATTAATGAATCACAGGCATACAGATAGCACTTAAAGTCTGCAGACTGCATGAAATCACCAAGGCTGTGAGTAAAGAGAAAAGACAACCAAGGAATGAGCTCCAGGATCATTAAGAAGAAAAGGAAGGGCTGGCAAAGAAGCTAAAAATGGGACTGCCTAGTGAGGTAGGAGGGAAGGCAAAACATGTGTGTTCCTGGGAGCCAAGTGAGGAAGACTTTCAAGGAGGAGTGATCAGTTGTGTCAAATGTTTCTTTAAGTTAGGTGGTGTGAAAAATGAGTATTTTGAGATGAGAGAGAGATTAGTGAGTGTGAATGATAGAAATCATATAGTAGTAATAAGGCAAAAACTGAAGTCAGAAAGAGATTTAGTTAGGTTTATTTCCCCCCATTTATTTCTGAGGTAGGTAATATTTATGGATATGAGTATTTTCTATTAAACCACGCTTGTGTTTCTGGGACAAAGCCAATGTGGTATGATGTTATCTTTTGAAAATATGTTGCTAGATTCAGTCTGCACATTTTAAAAAGACCTTTGCATTTTATGTATTGAGTAAGACTAACTTATAATTTCCCTTTCTCATTCTATTGTCTGATTCTAGTATCTAAAAGGAGATGGAGAGTATTTCCTCTAACTTTCCACCTGATCTCTGGAGGAGTTTGTATAAGATTGAAATAAAGTATTGTAGAAAGTTTGGTATCATTCTCCTAGAAAGCCTGGCCTGGTGTTTTCACTGTGGTCAAATTTTCCAGTTACTCAAAGTTTTGCTATCACTGGAGTTTACGTTACCATCTTTAGCATTTTGAAGATATTAGACCCCTCTCTTCTGGCTTCTATGCTGTTGTTAAAAAGTCTACTCTCATTCTAACCTGAACTTTCTTTGTCATCTTTTTTTCTCTGGTTACATAAGATCTTCTCATAGGTGTGATGTGTTTTCCTTACAATGCATGCAAAATAAATGTGGGCTTCTTCAGTTAGTACTTCTCCATTATCCTTTTTTTGAAAGTTAGCTTTTCTCCTTCTGTCTTAACTTCTTTTTTTGTATTTCCGTATCTTTCTGTGATGTGCTAGTGACAATTTTTTTCAGATCGGTCTTTCATTTCACTAATTCTCTCAAGCTGAGCACAGAAGAATTGATGCTTTTGAACTGTGGTGTTGGAGAAGACTCTTGAAGAGTCCCTTGGACTGCAAGGAGATCCAACCAGTCCATTCTGAAGGAGATCAGCCCTGGGTGTTCTTTGGAGGGAATGATGCTGAAGCTGAAACTCCGGTTCTTTGGCCACCTCATGCGGAGTTGACTCATTGGAAAAAACTCTGATGCTGGGAGGGATTGGGGGCAGGAGGAGAAGGGGACGACAGAGGATGAGATGGCTGGATGGCATCACCGACTCAATGGACCTGAGTTTGAGTGAACTCCGGGAGATGGTGATGGACAGGGAGGCCTGGCGTGCTGTGATTCATGGGGTCGCAAAGAGTCGGACATGACTGAGCGACTGAACTGAACTGAACTGAAACTTCTGTTTTATCTGTATGTGAATATTTTCATTTCAACAACTATCTATATTTCTAAAAGTTCTATTTAATTACTTTCCAAAATTGCCTTGTAATTTTTTATAGTTTCTTATTGTTCATTTTGGCTTGGTCATTTATTTAAACGTTTTCATATACAGTTAATATATATTCCTTATCTGATAATTCAAACTCTTAAGAGTTACTGAGAGTCCCAATCAGTTTTCTCAGATTTTATTGGCTAAATCTCATTCATTTTATTATTTAAATTTTTCCCTTTGTCATTGTTAATCGTTGATAATTAGTTCATATTTGCTTATCCCAATCTGGGGAAAAAAACTGAGGTCTAAATTAAGGATACTTTTCTTCAGAGAAGATGTACATTTCCATCTGCTCTGAGACAAATCTAGCCTTTTGTGTGGTCCCTGGCTGAATCTAAGGGTCTGAAGTTCAGCTCTTCTGGCTCACTCTGACCCAAGGCTTGGTCTCTTTGAACCTTTAGTTGGAGGCCTAATAACAGAACTTGTTCTCAGAGCACTCCTGGACTTCAGAGGTGCTCACTACTCTATCTTAAGCCATTATCTTTTTTTCCTCTTTTTATATTCTCTTTCCTTCTAGTAAGCTTAAAACTGCAAAGGAAATTATGTTTCTAGCTGGTTCTAAATGTTTTATAGTGAGATGGCCCCTCACAGTATCCAGTCCATCATGATATCAAATGGAGCCGTCTAAACACTGGCAACTACATATTTGAATATAAACTAGTAACTCTTGTCAACATATCAGACACTGCACTCTACTTGTGATACAGTAAACTAATGAACTACTTTCCTCAGTTAATTTTTGATAACTATTTAAAAAAATACTAGAAAAATTATCTAAGCCAAGTAGCCTGTCCCCAAACCAAATACCTCCTGTTTCAGCCTGTTTAGCTGCTAAGAGGAACCATGCGCTTAGTTCTAGTCAGTGAGATGCAGGTGAAGGTCTGCTCCAGGGGCTTCTGGCAAAACTTTTTCTTTCCTAACATAGGAACAGGTATGGCTAGCATCACCCTTTTTCCTTCTTCCTGCCTAGAACATAAATGTGTTATTTGGAGTTGTGGTAGTCATATTACAACCACAGAGTGACATATAATGAAAGTAAGCCTACAGAAGACAGATACATTCCTTACACCAGGGATTTGGAGTTGATCCAGGAGTACCCACCTGCTTCCAGTGAAATCTGCTATGTGGGAAAAAAAATCAACTCTTACTTGTTTAAGCCACTGTAGATGGGTTTTTCTGTTTCTTGCAGTTAAACGAAATCCTAACTGACCACACCAATCAAATAACTTCTGAACCTTTAGAATTTAGTAGTAGTTATTCACTCAGTGTAAGAAGTAAAGTTGGCTAGATCAATTTCAAATTGAATAGCTGCCTTAGTATTTTTCAGAGCTGGTACATTTCAGGGATGTAAAAAACTATTCTAAGAAGGTTTAGTGTGAAAATGCAATACAAATAAACTATTATAGCCATAAAAGTTTCTCCAGGAAGATATCTTACTTATCTTGAATAAACTTCTTCATAGCCTAATACGGAGCCCAGTTCCCCAAATAAAAAGGCCTTCAATTAATACTGAACTGAAAGGAATTGAATCTCCCTAAGCCCACATGCCAGAGAAGGCAATGGCAGCCCACTCCAGTACTCTTGCCTGGAAAATCCCATGGATGGAGGAGCCTAGTAGGCTGCAGTCCATGGGGTCGCTAAGAGTCGGACACAACTGAGTGACTTCACTTTCACTTTTCACTTTTATGCATTGGAGAAGGAAATGGCAACCCACTCCAGTGTTCTTGCCTGGAGAATCCCAGGGACAGGGGAGCCTGGTGGGCTGCGGTCTATGGGGTCGCACAGAGTCGGACACGACTGGATTGACTTAGCAGCAGCAGCAAGCCCACATGTTTTTAACTTTACAGCAGATAACCAACTTTATTTAATTACTGAAAGCATTATGGGTATTCTCAGGTCAAATATAACAAATGTTATAGAAATAATTATTAGCAAGAGATAAGACATATTATGTATTTTAAGTCAGAAGTGACAACACTTAAAAGTTAATAAATGGTCTGCAAAAACACTGCCTTATAAACTATTTCAAAGTGAACTTTTCTTACCTCCATGACAATGATAAAAGCCAGCTTGGCTGCAATCACATGCCAATAATAGATGTTGTGTTTATACTCTTGTGGGTGTCCAGGAGGGTACCGGAAATCACGATACCTGGAAAAAAGATGGGGGCATTTAAGGAGATCATTTTTTCTAATCAAAAGTAAACAAGGGCCCATTAAAAAGGTCATACTTAATGCAACACTCTTTTAAATTGGTCATCTCATAAATTTTCTCCAAGGGTTTCTGGGTTTGTTTTTTTTTTTTTGGCCATGCCATGTGGAGTCTCAGTTCCCTGGCCAGAGACTAAGCCTGGGACCACGGCAATGAAAGCCCTGCATCATGACCCTGAGGCTACCGGGGAATGCCCAGATTTTCTCTGGGAGTTTAATTTGATGACAAAACCCTGAAATAACTACTCTAGTAATATTTCATGTAACTTACAAGATGGTAATGATGGTTTCCATCTTTGTAAAAAAAGAACAGAAATATCAAAATTTATCCCTGCTTCCTCAAAAGAGTGTAACTAAAACAAATTACCATATTTTCAGAAACATGCTACAGAGAATATTACCTATTTTTTATAGTTTTCTTACCTAATTTCCTTGTTGTCAGACATCATATGCTATTGCTTGAGTGTATCTCCCTTAGGCAGCAAATCTCTAGCTTTCCACCTGTAACCTATTAGACCTGGAAGTTTAATTACTCTTTAGAATTATGTAAAGTAAGAGTAAGCCAGATGCAATGTGTGATTCTGAAGAGGCTTTGCTATGTGTAATCTAGAAACATTTATTTGGGGCTTATTTATGGTTTTTTCATTGTGTTGTAGAGAATGTGAATAGGAGACAGCTTTGAGGAGTTTAAATTTTAAAGTCTCTTTAGGTTTTAGACTTTGATTGAAAAAAACAAAACTACGATACCATACAGTCAACAAACTTATCAATTAATAACTTAGTTGATGTACACTGTCCACAGTTGATCTTATCAGCCATTAAAATCAATGCAGAGAGCTTTGGAATACTTTTAGAGAACACTGCTAGGCTGGGCTGAGGTATCAACTGTTTTTGTCTCTGTATTGCTTTGTTAAGTGATGATACTATTTTGTCATCATTCAGTACCGTCAGGTTGTGGTTGAATAAAATATTAGTTGTAACAACTGAAATATCTTGCTTTTTGGAACTCTCGGAGTTTCTTAATTTCTAAGATGTAAGACTTTCCCCCGAATAAGTCTTTCGGTAATCATTTGAAACTCTCATTTTAACATCGTGCCTTATGGGGGTTTCCCTGGTGGTACAGTGGTTAAAAATCTGCCTGCCAATGCAGGAGACACGGGTTCAATCCCTGGTCCAGAAAGATCCCACATGCCATGGAGCAGCTAAGTCCCTGCACCGCAATGTCTGAGACGGTGCTCTGCAATAAGACAAGCCACCACCACGAGAAGCCTGCACACCACAAGGAGTAGCCACCATTCGCTGCAGCTACAGAAAGTCCAGCAGCAGCAATGACGGTCCAGCACAGCCAAAAATAAGCAAACAAATCTTTTAAAAAGTTATAGGTATACTTTACAATTTGTAAAAAATAAAATACAATCCTGCCTTTAATACAATCAAGACTTTAAAATTTAAACTCCTCAAAGCTGTCTCCTATTCACATTCTCAACAACACAATGAAAAAACCATAAATAAGCCCCAAATAAATGTTTCTAGATTACACATAGCAAAGCCTCTTCAGAATCACACATTGCATCTGCTTACTCTTACTTTACATAATTCTAAAGAGTAATTAAACTTCCAGGTCTAATAGGTTACAGGTGGAAAGCTAGAGATTTGCTGCCTAAGGGAGATGCCTAAGGTTTGGCTTGAAAGTTCTAATCTTAATCTATAGTAACTTTTATATTTTATACTTTTTTAAGTCTGATTGAAAAGAAAGCGAGGAAAAAAGAAATCTAGCAACTTCACTTAAATACCAAATAGAATGATATTACAATGAAAAAGAAGACATGTATTTTTAAACACTTGGAAGTAGAACTTGCCTGCACGTGTCATATTTAGACCCAGCGTATGGGTTTTCCTTGACTCCGCTTTTGAAGTCGGCAGTATTGAAGATGGAGAGGCTTATGTTGATGTATCCTTCCATTGAGTAGTCTAGGTGGTCCCCATATGGCGGGATGGAGAAGGACCAGTAATACACCAGGCGGGGGATCATGTCTGATGTGAATGCAATGATCATGGCCTGTGTTGGAAGAAAATGGTAGAGAGGGTATTAATTTAGAGCCTTTATAGCTAGGGTTAACAGACATGCCAAAATTACATTTTCATCAGTTGAGTGTTTTAAATTAAAAATTCAGGAATTGTCAAATGGATATAAGTAGTGAATGTCCTAAAACTTTCGAGCAGCTGCTTTAAAGTAGTTTGTTTGCTTTTGGTCTTTGAAGGGAATGTCCAGCAGTTCACCTGCAGTTCAAAAGCAAAGCCCTGATAGTTGCCTATTATGTATCTTAAGTACAGTAAGAATAATTGTAGACTAGGGTATTGTGGATAACTCGAGAGCCACTTGCATATGTTACATGTAATATATTTTTTAAAATAGAATATAATAAAATTCAATCAACCCTGGAGCACTACTTGATATAATTTAATTTTTATGATTTAGAAAGTCCTTTTGCATGTGAAATACTAAGATCAATATTATGGAAATAATCTGGCTTTATATGATTCCTTTGTAGATAAATAATTGATAAAAATTGCTTTTTTAATCACTGTCTCTTAAAAATAGAATACTAACTGATAACAAATATTTTCCTTCAAATTTATACTTTCTCCCCTATAGTATCTTGACTTGTTGAGATAACTCAACCCCACAGTCTGATTTAAACTTTCAGTATATACTTATGTCTGTTGCTTCATTAGAGAGCAAGAATTCTTTACTATTCAATAAAATATAGTAGCAAGAAACTGTGTTGGGATTGTTCTATTCACATAATCAAGCAATGATATCTATTTTGTTAGACTTAGTGTCTAAGCCTTTCAACTTCCAAAAGGTTAAATGGATAAAGACAGAAAGATTATAGTTATCAAAAAACTTTAAGAGAGTTTAGTGTGTTTCCAGATTAAAGGAATAAATATGGATCAGTCTTAAATCTGAATCTGTGTCAGGAAGACTTTCATTAGGATCTAAAGCTATTATTAATTACATGAATTCTCTCCAGAGTTCAAATTTGGGCTTCAAACTCTCCAACATGTAACACTGGTGTCACAGAAGGAGAAAGTAATGAATATGCTTCAATCCAAATTCTATGTGAGTAAACAAAGCTAGATGTTTCAGTCATTTCTGAAGCAGAAGAACAGACATGTTTTGCACAACACGATTTTAACAGTATTCATCTGAACATATGGTTTAGACACAGTGAGACCACAAGCCAACAAAGATCTCATGCAAAGCAAGAAAAACAACTGAGGGGCTTTTCTATTGCAAAATTTCCCCTACCAGAACCAGCTTTGTCATTTCCTCTGATGTAAAGTCTCTCTGGGTGTGTATTCTTGCCTGTTGGTGATGGTGGTGGTGCTGTAAGGCAACACTATTTTACTTTTCCCAGAGTTCAATAGATTAAAATTTCCTGTTATCATTTAACTCAACTAGAGCTTTTTACAGAATCACCTGCAGATGTGCTTCAAGAAGCTATGCAAATTCCAATACGGAAGATAATTCTATTGTCTTTTGACAAGATACTTTTTCCTCCTGAATCAGCTGCTCTAAGACACATTGCAGGAGCACAAATAAATGCAGTGTGCTTCATTTCCCATGCTGTTCCAAACACAATTTTCCATTTATATCAAAATAAATTAAAATTGGTCGTCAATAGCAGATGCTCTGGCATGACACAACAATGTCAATTCAGCTTATTTATTGAACCAGCAGCTTTAAAATGAATGATTTTATACCAAACTCTGGCCTGATGCCCTTTCAAATCCTGAGGAGCTGTTCTCTTCTTCCTCCTTCCTAAAAGTTCCCCTATTATGGAAAGCTAGCTGTTACTGAGCATGTGAGGTTGGGAAGGCACAAATTAGGTATGTGAGGGGATAAAATACATGTTTAATTCTTATAGAATTATATGCAAGCGGACCTGCACCTTGGAATCTCTAGCACCTTAATATGGAAAAAAGGACTGTCCATAGTTTAATTAGGCTTCCCTGGTAGCTCAGATGGTTAAGAACCTGCCTGCAATGCGGGAGACCTGAGTTCAACCCCTGAGTCGGGAAGATCCCCTGAAGAAGGGAATGGCAACCCATTCCAGTATTCTTGCCTGGAGAATTCCATGGGCAGAGAAGCCTAGTGGGCTACAGTCCATGGGTTCGCAAAGAGTTGGACATGACTGACCAACTAACGCTAGTCACTATAGTTTAACTGATAATTGAATAAACAATTTTTCTAGTGTATAATAAGCCAGCACCTGAATTATAAGAACAAACAACTACTGGATGAGAACCAGTAGAACCAATCAGTGGGTACATGTGTGCTCACCCACACATGCAGGTAGAGCAGCCTTGAAGATACAGCCAATATTCCATCTGCATTAATGGTGAGGAGCCATGCTTGGTTGACGAGGAAAAGGTGCCTCATACAATTAAGACAGGATGCTTGAGTAATGGGGAGTAGGAGTCAATTGAATTTTCTGGTTAGCTGAAGGTCAAACAAAAACCTTTTAGTTCCAAACCCTGTTGCTAAAAATTTCCTTAAAGCACGTAACTCCACGTTCCAGCCTGGCTTCATGTCATATAGTATATTGAACATGACAGACTCATACTTTTCTGACTGTGGAGCTTGAAAGGCCTCACTGTCGTATTTCTGAACATCAGCCTGTTTTGCAGCGTGGTGGATGCTGAAGGTGGGGGCTATTTGGGTGAATGGAGATGGATATAACCTCACAGTTGTTTTTGTGTGTGTGATTTGCCAACTTTCTCCAAAAAGGAGAGACAGCAAGTGATCCAAATAAACTGAGGGTTCTTGGGGGGTGAAAGCTGGGTTCCACATAACTTATTGTGTAAAACTGTGACCATGGTCTAGACAGTGACATATTGTAAAATTCTTGTGCCTCTAGTTTCGACACCTGGCAAAGCTTATGGAGTTGCTGTAAATGATGCTGTGTGATGAAGATGATAACAGAGTGTGTGCATGCATGTGTGCTAAATCACTTCAGTTGTGTCTGCCTCTTTGCGACCCTATGAACTGTAGCCCACTAGGCTCCTCTGTCCATGGAATTCTCCAGGCAAGAATACTGGAGTGGCTTGTCGTGCCCTCCTCCAGGGGTGACTAACAAGAGTAGCTGCTAATATCCCAAGGACCAGGCTCTGTGCATCCCATGCACTGACTCACTGAATTCCCCATACCCCCTTTGTGGTATATAATAGTCTGAAAATATGTGACAGGAAATTATTCAATCTACAAATTGTAAAATGAAGCTCCGAAGTGTTAAGGTCTGGGCAGACGCCCCTCAGCCGGGAGCCTGACTCACAGGCACTGCCAGACTCTTTTCTCTTTCTACAAGGGTTTGTGGGAAAAGGCAGGGGACTCAAGGCAAGTGGGACTTGATTAAGAAGTTAAAACTGGAATATTATTTTGTTAACCTGGGAGTGAAATTGGCAGTGGAATAAGGCAGGAAATAACCTTGAGTGTCTGGATATTTCTGGGGAAGGAGGTTCCCTGATGGGCTGGCACTGCGAACTGCTCTGCTTGACAGCTCCCTGCCGACCTGTGGGGGCAGCAGTAGGGAAGTAGACAGACTGTTCAGACTGGTCCATAATCAGTACAGACTGCAACAAGTGAGTTCTATTCCCTCATCACTCAGACACATGCAGGACACGAAGGTGCTTAGCTAATGACTAACACTGGACAGCGAAGACCAAGGGTGGGGCGAGGAGGAGAGTTGGAACCTGTCCTAAGTCCACTTCCTTGAAGAACCTCTGTCCCATGACACAAGGAAGGTAAGGAATGACGGGGAATGCACAAAGCACATACTTCTTCATCAAGTAGTTACTAGTTTAAATTGATAATTTGGAATATACAGTAAAATATGGTGGAATGACTGTTCTTATTTTAGGGTCTACAAACTCTAAATGGATAGATTTCTATTTCCATTATAAAAGTACTATTTGATAATTCCTTTTATAGTCATGCGAGGATTAAAAGAGTTAGTACCTACTGTTAATACTATTACCATGCTTCTATTGAATAAAACTAATAAATGAGCAACAAAAGCATAATAGTCACTATTGTTAGCAACGGCCTCTGTAAGAGGTCTTGTAAGTCACCAACAATAATTATAAACAAAATATATTAAAAAATAATAACAATTACATTTACAGCAACTATGTTGTTCATGTGATTGAAAGTATTAGCGTCTTCCTCCACATTATGAAATACCAAACACTGGATTCCTTAGGCAGCAACACTAATGCAGTTTTGGACTTTTCAAGGTTTTTACCCTGCGAAGCCTATTTACTCACATTGGTCACCACAGCCAGAATTGCTATTCCTTGCATGATGGGCTGCCATGCTCCGATGTCCTGGGCTTTTTCTGGCACCATGCGTCTATACTGGGTAGTCAGTTTCCACGCGTCCACTCTTATTTCCAATATATTGTTCACCAGAGCCAACAGAGGGGCCAGTGGAAAAGAGGCCACAAATAAGGTGACGAACCCAAACTGAATAACTGTCAATGGAACGGACACACATCATGGAGTGGTGGATGGATGGAAGGACAACACGTATTCCTTTACTCTTATAAAGAGAAAGGCAAACAGTGAACTCAATCCCAAAGAGAAAAGACTTTCATGGTAATAATAATGTTCAACAGTGAAAGAATCAAAACAAAAGACAAATATAAAGTCTCTGGAAAGAAGTCTAAATATAGCCTGTTTACTTCACAAATATACACAATAGGAATAACATATTTAAAAATCTTTAATCAACCACAATTACTTGTTGGCAATAAACCTGGGGCACTTTAAGTAAATTATTCATTCCCAGTGTAGAAATAGAATGTTGGGAGAGGATTTGTGATTTAGGATTAAAAAAAAAAGAAAAAGAAAGAAAAGGGATATTGTGGAAATATCTAAAGTTAAAAAGAAATAAGAAATGTACCTTTGGGAGAATGTTTAGAGAATGTTGGAGGAAATATACGGAAAATAGGCAAATGAGCAAGTTCCCCTGAGTCTGTGAATGCAAGGGCGGCACACTCTGAGAATTTGTGATACTACAAATCATGGAAATGTATGCAATAAGTGTCTTAATAAGTCAAAATATAATCCTTCAGGAGCTTTTATTTTGATATTGTGGCAGTGTGTGTGGTCCCAGTAAGTTAAAATTATGCTGGTGGCTTAGAGATTCTTTTCTCTTTGTCTGAAACCTATGTGGCTTTGCTATAGGTGGGCAGCAGAGATCAGGGTGGGGGCGGGGCGGGGGGGCAGAGGGGCTGGACCACAGGGAGGGAGCAGTGAGCTGTGATAAGGCCAGGGATCTAACTGGCAGACCTTTGAAGTAAACTACCATAGGTATTTGTAACCGAGACAGTGGATGAGAGGAAAATTTGCAGCCCCTTTAGGACTACTGCTCAGCCAAGGGGCATGGACCACTCTGGCCAAGAAGGGCAAGACTGTGGAGGTATAGCTG
Source organism: Bos mutus (assembly GCF_027580195.1). Classification (NCBI taxonomy): domain Eukaryota; kingdom Metazoa; phylum Chordata; class Mammalia; order Artiodactyla; family Bovidae; genus Bos; species Bos mutus. Next base: position 37,548,070 of record NC_091621.1, on the reverse strand, counting down.
GGTAGGAGAAGCTGACATTTGCTTCTGATCTGAGAGGCCAGAATGTATTGCAGAAAAGCAGTCAGGGTTGGAAAGACTTGGCGGATCTACAGGCCAGGCAGGTGCCACTGTATTCAGGGAAATCAGACAGGCAAGGACCACAGCTGGGGACATCACAGAGCGTGGCACCCACAGTGATGCCAACACCCATGACTCACCCAACCCTAAAGGAACTCATCTGCCTCCAGGGGCCAGGCAAGTAACAGAAATGTGTGGCATGGGTACAGTAACTGGCAAAGTGGCAAGTGGATGTCCTAATGAAAGGTACCATATTGGAATGAGGGCCCCATGCTGCCAGGTCCCCTTCATACTCAAGAGAAGTCAGAAATTAGCACTTTATTAGCAACAAATCCAGTTAAAAATCCAAAAGAGAAAAACACAGTTTATAATGAGAACAAAGGCACAGACTACTTAGAAATAAATTAGTGAGAAATGTTAAGATGGTATGATAACTGACTTAAAAATAGAGAAAAACAAGTAATGATGAATGAATGGTATGATACACCATACTCTTAATTGGAAAGATTCAAGTTTGGGGACATATTAAATTCCTTCCCCAAAGATAAAATTTAGAATTTGAATGCAAATTTAGTTAATACTTCCAAGTGGATTTAAGGAACAAAAGCTGAAAGTTGAGGCTAAAGTTCTTCACAAAATGTATACAAGTACCCAAGTGAAATAATGTGGAGGGATGTTTAAAGTAACAGTGTTAGGGACATTTCTGCAAAAGGATAAAATAAGACCACCTCTAACAGATATTAATGTATATTATAAAGCTATGGCAATGGAAACAATTCAAAACTAGTGCATTAATAGACAGTACAAATTAAATAGAATAAATTTCAAGAACATATGGAGGTATTCATGGGATTTCAATATATTATAAAAATGATGTTTCAAATCATTAGATTCAAGTATTGAAGTAATTAGCTAAATCATTAGAAGAGCTGGTATGGAGTCTTCACTCTTGATATCAAAAGGAATTCCAGATGGATTAAACTTTTTTTTTTAACTTAAAAAAAAAAAAAAGGCAGAAAAAACCAAGATGGTTTAATCTCTTCTGATATTCAGGTGAGAGGAACTTTCTAAACAACTTTTGAAACCAAGAACAACCAAGGCCTATCAAAGTAGCAAGGCAAAAAACATCCATCGAAAAAACAAAAATAACCCTCGCCTGAAACTTGCTCATGATCCTGAACTGCCCTCTGATATGCTTTCTTTTTTATTTATAAGTCACGTTTCTTGAAGAAGTCCCAACATTGATTATTTCTCTGCCATTCCAAGCTCTACGTCTTCTGCGGCCCTCACCATGGCACTGAGACTCGTCTTGCTCACTCTGTTGGTGGCTGCACACGCCAAAGCCAATGTACATATTCAGTCCTTGTTTATGATTACTAGGCAGTTCTCTCCCACCCCAGACAGCTTTTGACACGGCCAAATATTTTCTTCTCTGTGGAATGTTTTTCCCTGTTGATTTTTGTCTACTTAAATAATTTTTAAAAACCAAGGTAGAAGTGTGTGTGTACATATATACATACGTACACACACACACACATTTTACTTTTAACTGCTGGATAATTACTTTGCAATATTGTGATGGCTTTTTGCCATACATCAACACGCATCGGCCATAGGTATACATTTGCCCCCTCCCTTTTGTACCCCTCCTCCCACAACACATATTTTTAAAGACTAACTATAGTGCTTCTTATATTTTTCCCCATAGTCCTAGCAATTATGGGGCCTTGAGCTCTTGTTTTTTTCCTCCCTGTCCATTTTCATTATGCTCCTTTTAGTCAATGTTCATATCCCTCTCAAGTAAGGTTATAGATGTCTCTTTGTTCACACAAGTCTCCGCCAGTTTTCTCCCAACTGTTCTGCTGTTCTTCTCTTCGTGGATTTCTTTCCCACACTTTACCCTTTAAATGCCCCCTTTCTCCAGGGCCTCCACTCTCCACTTGGCAGGCCTGAATCATCCCAATGGCCTCAGCAATAGCTTGTCTTAGCTCCTGACTGGTGAAACCAACTTAATAATGGACCTCACCTCTCTGATGTCTCATAGACACCTCACGGTCAAAATATCCAACTTAGAACTGTTTCCTCAAAACCAGCTCCTCTCCTTGTATTCCATCCAGGAGACTTGTATTCAGTCTCCTGGAAGTTATCTCAACAATTCTATTCCTTACCTGCCACACTAGTCATCTCTGTAACACCTATCAAATCTGTCTCCTTTACCTAAGCCCATAGACTCCACTTAGGTGCTTTTGTCAGGTTATGGTGTGGCCCCCTTATATATCCTCTTCCCACCAAATATGGGCACAACATAAAATATTATCTTTCATTCTGCTGCCAGAATAATTGGATCTTCTTCACATACACATTATGCAATTTTCTTGCTTACAAATATTCCAAAGTGTCCGTATTTTTTTAAGGATAAGTTCAGGTGTCCTGGCTAAGCACACAAGACCCATCAGGGTACAGCCCTTGCTCACCTGATACTTCCACCTGATATTTCTATGGCTCCTTTGTTCTAGCCATACCTTGTTTACTTGCCGTTCTCTGAACTGGCCAAGCTGTTTCGTGTCTTTGTACCTGTGACTGCATCCATCTCTCTGCATGAAATGTCCATTCTCTCTATCACACTTTTGATAGCTACCTTCCAATCACCCTTCCAAAATCTAGTTTATCACCTGTTCTAGAAGTCTGATCTGTGCTCACCTGCTTAGCAACCCACCAAGCACTTGCTATCCCTCGCTTGGCCCTGGGAGGCCAGACACCAAGTTTTACTTGGCTTGGTATCCCCAGCAACTGATCCAGGGTTTGGCACAGCAGTTGCTCAATGTTTGTGAGATGGATGGATGGATGAATGAATGAATAAGTGATTAAGAGATGAGAGGCCTACAAATAGGTTCCATTTTGGAATGTTTATCCTGCAAAGATGAGGAAGCATCAGGGCAGGTGGTAGGCAGAAACAGAGCAGAGACGGGGGAGTGGGGGAAGACAGGCCTGGCTCTGGAGAGTGTAGGGGACGCTTGGGTGCGTGTCGCACTGTAGAGGGAAAGAAAGGAGTAGGTACAAGGAGATGTTGAAGAACCAGTGATATTAATTATAGTAAATTAGATGGAGAAAATAATACATGAAGGTAAGATCAAGTGAACATGCAAGGATGGAAGAGGCAGTACCAGAGATGAGCAGAGCCCACTTCATCACGGCCCTGCATTTCATTTATTGCACCTGCACACTGGGAAGGCACCACTAAGGAATCAAGAGACTGGTGTTTATGCTGTATAGTGTTCTAAGTACAAAACGGTACCCTATGGCTTTTAGATTTTAAATCTGACACACAATTCTTTCACCTATGTCCTGTGTCTGAGTTCTCAGAAGTCAGGACCATATACTTAGGGAAGCAATTTTGGATAACAACCGAGAATTACTCTAATCATCTCAAAGGATGGCGGGGAATTCACTATCAAAATAAAAGAATTTCACTAAAAAAAACATGGGCCATACAGAATCTGGTGGGGGCTGCTGGGGCAATGCTACTATTCACCCAGTTAACAGCTGTATTTGTGTGTGTTGAACTCCAAGCTCAAGTCACTTAAATAAATATTCATGAGGGTCCAGGCAGCAGTGCTCCAGGTGAGGACTGGAAGATGCAGAGGCCCGAGTGCTACTTCCAACAGGATCAGTCCAGCTTGGGAGAGAAGCATGCACACAACCACATACCGTCAGGACAAGAGTCAAGTGCTACTGATGCCCAGAGAAGAGAGCAGGAAATCTGTTTGAAAAGTTGATGGCTCCTGCTGAGGCTCGGGAGGAATCTTTTCAGGTAGAAAAGGGAAAAGTTTGTCCAGGCAGAGGGGAGTTCTAGTTCCCTTCATGGGGACCAGAGCTGGTAGCTGGTCGCGAGTCCTAACCAAGCATGAGGGGAGGCCTCCAGGGTTGTCTGTCAGAAGACGGTCCCCTTCAGCAGCTAAAAAGGTAGATGGTGCTATCATTAATGAGTAAACTGTGGGGATGAGCTCACCACCACAGGCACTCTGTGTTAACTTTAGAGCAACAAAAATAATTCAAAAGGCATGTGGAAATTCTATCTCCCATAAACCCAAAGAACAAAACATAGATTTCACTCTGGTTTCGAATACAGAATAACAGACTGCCTATGCTTGGAAACCGATTAATTTTCTAATTCATTAGGAATTATGTGAATAATAGGACAACAATTTAATAAATCTAAAAAAAATTGGGGGAGGGATAAATTAGGAGTTTGAGATTAGCAGATAATTACTGTATATAAAATAGATAAATGACAAAGTCCTACTGTATAGCACAGGGAACTATATTCAATATCCTGTAATAAATCATAATGGGAAAGAAAAAAAATTTAAAAATCTCTCTATAACCACTGTTATTCCATCCTGTCTTATGCAGGCGGGTGAGGCTGAATTATTATCTTTATTATTTTTTTTAATATAGTTTCCTCCATGAAAACAGCAAGACCTTGTTGTTTATTTTATATAAAGTAGTATGTATCTGTTAATCCCAAACTCCTAATGTATCCCTTTCCCTTTCCTCCTTTGGTAACCATAAGTTTCTTTTCTATGTCTATGAGTCTGTTTCTGTTTTATAAATAAGTTCACTGTATCATCTCTTTAGATTTCACATATAAGTGATATATTTGTCTTTCTCTGACTTACTTCACTTGGTATGATAATGTCTAAGTCCATCCTTGAGAGGCCAAGTTATTTAGCTGGTAATTATTTTAATGAGACTATGAAATTCTAAAAGTCCTATCAATTTCTCCCCAAAGCATGACCATATAACTTTTGCCTTCTATACCATTTATTTGACTAACTACAGAAAAATAATTTTTTTCCAAGTTTTTTTGGTGTTAAAATAACAAATGGTATTCTGCCCCATAATATTGTTGTTATTAATGCTGATAATGACTCCAATAAGAAATATTTACAATTATGACTCATTTTGGAATACAGATAATTGTCTTGTAGTCCTTTTGAAAATAAACAGAATAAAGAAAGATAGCTTCTACATTATGGACTGCGGCTACACCCTTAATTGAACCTGGTCATGAAACATAACAAAAGCAGAAATGAAATTCAAATCAGACTTCTTGCTGCAAAGCATTGTTGACTAAAGAAACTACAAGAGGAACCATTCAGAAGCAGATGCGTTTCCACATATAATGTATATTTTTAAAAGCAATTATTTTATATATAGAATGTGACTTAATAAAAACCTCCCTCTATATGCAGACTTATAAAGGAACCACAAAGGGGTGTCTCTGCAAATACACAAACCCGCATGCATAAATGCAAAACCTGTCAAAATCCTTTCCTGTTTTCCTAAGCTTAAAAAACTGTAATTCAATGCAATGGTGAACTGAAAGGGCACAGATACAAAACATGTCCATTGTTAGCCTTCTATTAGATAAAAGTGTGTCATGCATAATAGAAAAGATGGTGTTTCCAATGGAAATCTATTTTGAGATGCATTCATTTAAAGGCAACCGACAGCTTAAAATCAAGTTCAAGTGAAGAGAAAGAGAGCCCAAGCAAATACTACAGAAACAGACAGAGACATCCAAGAAGGAGGGAGCCTGTATTAAATCTTAATTCCAGACCAGCAAAACAGTTTCAAATTCAAGCCAGTGATTTGCCATGAGGTCACTCAAGGAATTAGGCAGAAACCACCAACCAGAAGCAATAGATACAATGTCAAAGGCAAGTGTGAGATGTGGAGGGGGTTGGGGGGACCCTGTGACCCTTGTTCCCATGGGCTACTTGCACAGGCTTGCTCACACGAGTCTGTTCAGAAGGAATCAGCCAACAGCTGTGCTGCATGAACTCCAGCCAGGGCTGAGTCACAGCTAATAATAGCTCTGAGTTCATCTTTAGACAACAGCCTAAGTATCCTCAGAATTAATGGTGAAGATGTACCTCAATGAATATTCCATTTCATCACTGTGTAATACATTTTCAGCTTTGTGTAACACAAATATTGACAAAGATACACACAGTCACTGTATTTGAAAGCCTGAAGGTATTTTACCTAGTGGAGAAAAATGGACTCCATTTCAATAGGCTAGATAATAATTTGGCTCTATAACCGATGCTTTGGGGATCCAAAGCATGCTCCAATATATTTCATGCAACCCCAAATTTCACTAGTGACTTACTCATTTCAAGATATTCATAAAATAACCCCAGTTTGCCCATGGGCTGCAGATGGTAGTCTTGTTCCCATCGTGGGGTTATCTTTTCTGCTCCTGAAACGGTGCGACACCGTCCAAACACGTTCATGACCCAGCTGCCAAAAAGATCAAATTATCAGTCAGAATACTGTCAGACCAAGAGCATAAAAGGATTACTGACATTTTGAGCTGAACACATCATCTTTCCAAGAATTCAATTTCTTGTTTTCATGCTAAATTTATTTTTATTTCTGCCTCTCTATCCCAAAATATTTTGAAGAATAATATTGACTACATACCTGGTTTTATCACAACTGTAACTATGATTTGTCCTCCTACCTTCTATTCATGTGGGCATTTTAGTTTTTTCAAAATACTTTTCCCCATTTGATTAACTTTAGCTCCGCCCCCTGCCCCCACCATTTTCCTGCTCTTATCCAAAGTGATCTTTGCAGACTGAAAATTACCAGAGAAAATAAACAAGGCATAGAGGCCAGAGTGCGTGTGTGCTCAGTCACTTCTGACTCTTTGCCTGGCAAAATACTGGAGTGGGTTGCCGTGCCCTCCTTCAGGGGATCTTCCTGATCCAGGGATCAAACCTGCGACTCTTGTGTAGCAGGCGGATTATTTACCTGCTGAGCCATCAGGGAAGTCTGGAGGCCCATGTGGTCGAGGGCAAAGAGAAAAGTAAGTCTGTTGATTGTGGGGGTTGGAGCCTAGGAGACCACAGTGAGGTTTGGGCATTATTTTACACTGAAGGAAGTGGGGAATCATTGAGGGCACTGTGCAGAAAAGTGACATCCTTTGACTTTGGATAAGACAGATCCAAGGCCCTATTTTCAGCTGAACAAATTAAAGACCAAAGATGTGACATATTTCTTCAAAGTCAGTGCAGAGCTCGGAGGAATCCTGGCCCAGTGCTGGAAGCTGCCCCGCAGAGCAGTCCTGTGTTTCCTCTTGGGTATGTGTTTTTCTTTCTCAGAAGATTCTGGGCCAGCTGAATGCCCCACCCCCCTCTACCCTTTTTAATGGCAATTTCTCTTGAAAAGAAATTGGAAACAGTTGGCATTGAAACAAGGTGTGCAGCTCTAGCTTATAGGGCTGTTGTCCCCTGAAATAACAGCTGGCTTGTGGTTTACTTGTCGAGTTCATCAGAAGATGCACCACAACAGCAAAAAACGTAGCATCTGGTTAAGCTCTGGCTGATTACACAGCACATTTATAAGGACTTCACTGTAAAGACCACTGTATGTGTTGCACGTGAACACCTGTATGTACACACATACCCACGCACCCACACAGAGTATAAGATGTGAATTACAAATAGCTGACCATGCTGGGTTTCCCAGTGCTCCTGATCTCAGTGTTAACTGCTCACTGACACTTCCCCAGGCTTGCTAAGGGGAGATTTCTCTACAAGCAACGGTGCCCTTGGCTTCACAATCTTTCCCTACTTCTTTCTTCTTTGACATCAGGGGAAGAGCAGGAGGCTGTGGAAGTGGAGGGGATATGGGTTCAGACATATCCCTGGATCTGAATCCACACTTCTTATTCGTTATAACGTTAGTCAAGTTTACATAAAATGGGGTGATAAAACCTACACTGCCCAGGGTTGTTGTCAGAATGAAATGACTCAGAACAGATGAGGATTTAGCAAACTTCCTAACACATCAAAACCCCCTGTGTGAGATTTTCTTTTGACGAACAGAGGCTAATTGGCTGAGGCCAACAGTAAATGAGAGCGAAGTTATTTAGAGTCTTGGCTTGCATCTCACTTCAGCACTTACAAGAATGATGTGGAGCACTTGTTGCTGGTGTTACTTCCGAGGCCGCAACCCGGAGCTCTGTAATCAAGTCTGAGGTTTGGCCGGGAATGCACCGTTCTTCAGACATTCCAAGGGCCCTTGTGGTACACGTGGCAACAAAGACCACACACATCCATCTCCCTTCGTGACACCCAAACTCAAGATCACTGGGTTCTACTGGTTTAGTTTTTGCTCTGCCCTCACACTTTCAGCCTCAGCCTCTCGCGAAATCCTCTCCAGGCTCCAGAGAAAACGATCTTTCACGGTCAGGGACCCAAATCCATCATGACTTGGATTCAGGATGAAACTTCTGTCCTGGCAGCCACTTGCATGACTGACTCATCTGGCTCTTGTTCCTTGTACTGTATTGCCTCCCACCACCAATCCTATTAGGTCAAATCAGAAGTCCCGACTAGCCTGCTTTTCTGAGCTTCACACTCTGAACCTCGTGCTCAGTCTGAGTTGAATGGCTCATCTGTAGCAGGAAATCTTGGTTTGAAGTCCATCTGTTATTGTTCGTGGTCTTTTGGGTTTTTCTATTGGGTTATGATTCTAGTACAGGAATATCAATTTAATTGCCCATGAGAATCACCTATAAAACTTTAAAAAAGTATAGACACACTGGATGCTTCTTCCCCTGGTCAAGGCTGGGGAAAAAGATTCTTCCTCTAAGCGTGGGTTACAAAGTAATTTTCTTAGGAATGGACCATGCATATTAGTCAAACACTATCATAAAAAAAATTGCCCTTTATTGAGTATTTACTACATGTAAAGTGTGGTATGAAACACTTTACACCTCATTTTGTCTTTGTCTCTTTATTACCACATTTTATCCATATATTATAGATCATCACCATTTCTGTGTAGGATATTTCCACTTGCTAATTTTGAATACAAGCATCCTTCACTATCTGAATCTATTTGACTCCTGAGTTTACTGTTCCTGAATTTTAAGGCTGAGCGTGTAGAGTGAAGAATGCCCGTACTTAGGATTCTCTTATTGTATGTCTCTCATTCATTCTCTAGTCAAATTATATGTTGACAAGAGATATTTCCTCTTGTAAAAAGTCTGCTTTTTCTTATTATCTAAATAGTGAGTGTTCACTGTGGAAAATACAGAAAACATATAAAGGAAGAGAATTACAGCCATCCATTATCTAAACACCAAAGGACAATGCTAAGGCGTTTTGGATGTTTAACTCTGTTTTTTTTTTAACATTTTATCATAAAACTTCTTCAGAGTTAGTAGCTTAATGCAGGAACTGTACTAGTTTTTTGTCAAGTGCAGAATAAAACTCCCAGGAATGCTCCAATTATCAAAAAAGGAAGTGAAGCTGGGAAGGCCAAAGGGCTCTAGGCTTGTTCTCTGGGTCCAGTGAACAATTCCATTAATTTACTGACGTTTGTATTTGAAGCACATGAGTCACTCATTCACTCAGCTGGCTCTACTGAGGACCTACTAAATGCCACATGCTCATGCATGTGCTAGAGCGATCTCCCCAGCCCCCTAAAGGGAGCTAGATCTGCTTCTGAGAACCCTAGGCAAGGACCCCAAGTGGAGCTGAGGGTGGAAGCAGGTAGGTTTATGGTGAAATTCATTTCATGGGTCACTCAGACAGTAAAGAATCCGCCGGCAATGCAAGAGACACAGAAGAGATGTGGGTTCGATCCCTGGGTGAGGAAGATCCCCTGGAGGAGGGCATGGCAGCCCACTCCAGTATTCTTGCCTAGAGAATCCCCATGGACAGAGGAGCCTGGCAGGCTGCAGTACGTGGGGTTGTAAAGAGTTGGACATGACTAAGCAACTAAGTATGCATGTTCCTTTTGACATATTTAAATGGTGTGAAAATAGCCACTAACTTTTGTAAGTTTTCTTTCTCCTTTCTATGTGTTTTTGGAATAGGTGTAGTTCTGATAGCAAAAGAAACTGATAGATCTATGTTAGAATGTTGTATGAAAAAGGAAGGAAGGAAACTGGCACCTTTATAAAGAGCAGAAGCTATTCTCTAAATGGCCTAATTTTTTAAAAAAGTAATTTATTTATTTGGCTATGCTTGGTACTAGTTGCAGCACACGGGATCTTTGATCTTCTCTGTGTCATTCAGGACCTTTGTGGCAGCATGTGGGATTTAGTTCCCTGACTGAGGATAGACCCTGGCCCCCTGTACTGGACGCATGGACCCTCAGCCACTGGACCACCAGGGAAGTCCCGAACTTGCCTAACGTTTAGCACTCCCAGTTTTCAGAGAAGGGAAACAGAATTCAAAACACATTACCTAAATATTCTAGGTGAGTAATCAAAATACCTGAAGGCAAAGTTCAGCTCACAAGAATTTACAAAAATATGTTTCCTTAAAGTGAAGGTATAGACAAACCACTGATACTATAATGTATCCTTTATTTTTAACTATTTCACATGAACAAATTCCATTTTGTATGAATTTCTCAGTACTGGTTTAGGAAATATACCCTTCTCCTTGATTGTTTAAATCAGAAAGTAGCTCACTGATGAATTATTCACTAACACTCAGTGTTAGGTAACTAACCTATTTCCTTCAGAAAATGCTTTTTTTTTTTTTTTTTTTTGTAATCTGAGTTAAGCTTTTCCTCTATTTGATACATTCATTTTCATATGGAAACATAGTATTATTTGCACACAACCTACTTTTACTCATCTGGAAAAAATCTAACTGTGAGCCCAAGGTAAGGATTGTCTACTGCACAGTAGGGCAAAAAAGTATTCATTTCACAGCTAAGATCAGAATCTGTTTTTGAGGGGGATGGATGGAACTGGAGAAAAAAGGATGTCCTTATTTACAGACAGACCCTGATAATTCACACTGAAGACAGAAGATAAAGCTCCAGTGAAGAAATGTGGAAGGACATGCTGAAACCCAAAAGGTTTTGCTCTTCAAAAACAGAAAAAAAAAAAAAAAGTCAAGAAATTAACTGCTCTACAAAGAGAATAAACAGAAACTTGGTAATGAGGGAGAGAGAAGAAAGGTTAGGAGAGGGAGAAGAAAAGATGAGAAGGAAGCTGGGTGTGGTGGCAGGAAGACAGGGCAGAATGTTCGTGTTCTGGAGCCTACAGAGAAGGGTAATAAGTAAACAGCAACAGCAAGATCCTCAGTAGTACAGTGGGATGAAAGACTAAAGAGATGGAGTTTGCATTTCGAGAGTCAAGTTGCCTAAGTTTCTCCTCCACGCCCCAAACGTCAATAAGGCCTGCTTGTGTGAGTGGTTTTGGAGGACGTTGAGAAGGTTGCATTCAGCATTCAGGCTGGCAGGAGCAGAGTACCGATGTGGGAGCAAGACAAGAGAGGGATCAACAGTTTTGTGACAACAGAAACTCAGAGCCAGAAATCATCTTGAAAAGGGTAGTGTGGCAGGCAGGAAAATAGTCTTCCCAAAGATGTCCACATCCTAATCCCCAGAACATATGAAAATTATGGGTGCAGATGCAGGTAAGGGTGCTAATCAGCTGACTCTATGAGAGACAAGACTTGATTATCCAGGGGGGCCCAGTGTACTCAAAGGGTCATTAAAAGTGCAAGATGGAGGCAGAAGAGAAGGTAGAGAGGGGTGTGGGAGGGAGGTGTAACCACAGAAAAGAGTCAGAGACAGGCAACCTTGCTGGCTGTGAGATGGAGAAAAGAAGTCCTAGGTCAAGGGATGCAAGTAGCCTCTAGGAGCTGGAAAAGGCAAAGATACAGATTACCCTAGAGCCTGGAGGAAGCAGCCCTGCCAGCACCTTGATGTTAGCCCAGTGAGACCTCTGCAGACTTCTGAGTTTCAGGACCCACAGGATATTAATATTCAATTTATTATTTTGTGGGGCTCCCCCCTCATTTCCTTCCAATAATCATTAACTGTGGGGATATTTGTTAAAGCAGCAATAGAATGCTAAGACAGTAAGCTGAAATATGTAGAAATTGCAGATGGCATTGGAATTGTCCACTCTGATATGGGATTGGGTTTCATTGAAAAAAACAGAGTGACCTTAGCTAACATCTGTTCTCATTTCCAGGAAAAGAACTGTAAGTCAAAACCTTTGTAGTTATTTTTGACAACTGTCTTCTAAACTGCTACATAGCATGGTGCTTTAGGACCATAAATGAACCTCTGTTCTTAAAAGCACATGGATTTGGAGCCATGGGGTTTTACACTTGAACCCACAGTAGCCTCTTATTGGCTGTGTGAACTCGGGCAAATCATTTAACCTAATGAAGACATGGATTCTTTATCTGCAGAAGGGAAATAAAAATAAGCATTGTTTGCATGATTAAATGAGAGAGTATATAAAGCACTTAATACACTGACTGGCACATACTTAGAACTCAACAAATTATTATTACTGATTTTTAAATGCATGTATAAAAGGTGGAGAAAGTTGTAACAAGCTGTGAAAAAACTTAGTCTGAAGCTCCAACAAGGGCCATCTCTCAGAGGGCTATGATCCATCAGCCCCCAAGGATGGGCTAATAGGCAGAAACTATAGCAGATGGGGATTTATGTTTAATAGAAAGGTTTTAAAATATCATTATTAAACACTGGATACGTGCACACTGTTGGCTGGATAATAAGCAGAGAGTCTCCTCCAAGTTAGAGGTGGGCGTGCAGCAATGTGGACATGCAGGGAAGTGAGTGTGATGGGTGGGCCGTTCTATCCTCAAGATTACACAACTCGGTACTCACGGAAGTAACACTTCTTGTATGTTATTCCAGATTGCTTTTCCTCCCATGATGATTATCAGCTGCGTTGTCAGTTCAAGTAGACACCCACCTGGGTCACACTGAAATATTAAAGAGTCCCATTTAAATTTTAGATGGATCTAACATGAAATAGTCATTAATTTTATTTATTTTTCTAAAATTCTAGTTTAGGCTAAAAAAGATTGTAAGGAATATACAATGAAAATGTAAAGAATATACTTTTCATTGGGCAACTAAGAGAAAACACGCAACAGCTTAAATTGCCAAGAGAACATAACTCTATATTCACACCTCTTCATTTCTGTATTTTCCCAGCCAATAAACTGGATCTCCTGGATAACCCACAAATTTGCCCTTAAAGAATGCGATGTAGAAACACGAAGAGTAGTAGTTGACAAACTGGAATAAGAACATCTTCATGGTTAAGCTGTTCTCATAATCAGTCTGGGTCCTTGGGAGTTCTGTAGTTAAAAGAAATGTTAAGATTTTAAAATTGCTAACAGCTTTGAGACCCTAATCAAAATCATACTGATACATGAGTTAACATGATTAAAAAAATACAATTCAGTTTCCATTTCAGCTGTTCTGAATTTCTTAATGTAGCTACAATGTTAATTCCAAGTTTACACATTGTTGAGTTTCCCCCCTAGGAGAAACAATATCCCAAAGGGCAGAAAAGTAGTCAACTGTTCCTTAAAATTTATAACCACAATGATATCAAATAGGCAAGCACTATCCTCTTTCAGTGTAAGACAGAAAATTAATGTTGAACAGTATGCTGAATGACATTCTCTTGTCTTCCTGAACTGCAATAAGGTAGGTCTGTTGGAAAGGGAAAGTTTGCTGGAAGCATTTGGGGGAAGACAAAATGGGTTGTCCTCTGAGTTTAGAATTTAAATCAGTCTTATCATTTTCAGAAGATGACCACTGAACATAACATTTTGGAGAACGACCCAGCCACATGCAGTGTGTAGGAAGCACTTAACTCTGGCTACTAAGCAGCTGCCTGGGATACAAGCCAGAAAGAAGAAACATTTACAACAATCGCCAGAGCTGATGAGAGTGGAGCTATATTAATATGAACAGCGTGGGGGGAAGACGCATAACAATCTAACGGTTTGTCCTCTCGGCAATGCGGGAACAGATTTACCACTGGCATTATGACCCTCTTCCACTTATTTGCAATAAAAAGACTATTTACTTTCAACAATAGGGTACATAATACAATGTAATTGAAAATATTATTCAGCACTGATCTGTTTACACAGAGCTTGGACATCATAATGACTGTCTTTGCTTTGTCCCTTTTACTAATGCAAACCTGGAGATAATTCATTTCTTGGACAGGCTGGATAAAATATGTTTACACTTGAAATTTTCTAAAAATTGTAACATACTGTAATTGGAATGCCTAAAATACACAGTCCCTGTTTTTACTTCGTTCTAAAAATGGCTTAGAAAAGACCCATGTTATAGATATATAGCAGGACCTTACCAAAGTTAGTAATCATGATTGCCACTTTCTCATATATAGTGTTCAGAATCATGATGATGATAAAGCTGATGAGGGAAGCAGTGATGGATGTGGCCATCTGTGGAGTTACATACTTCTGGATTGGGTCTGTTCCATTAGAGATCTTGCGAAGGTTTACAGAAAATATAACGAACACTGAGAGCCTGTAGACAATGATCCCAATAACGGAAGCAATGATCAACAGGATCTGAAAACACAATATATTAACACATCAGTGTGAGACTCGTCAATAATTATACTTTTACACTTAAAAACCGGCCCCATGCTGAAATGGACAACATGTGTTGCAAAGTGATGTAAATCTCACATAAGTGCCACAAGAGGGGTGAAAATCAGAATGTTAAATTTCAAAGAAAGCAGAAGCAATGATAGTAAGTCAAAAGAATTGGCACACTCACTAACGGATGATGCTAACAGCAGGAGCCGCTGTGAGCAGGGAAGGAGGGGTCTGTGGGAACTCTGTACTTTCTGTGACTTTTCCTGTAAACCTGAAACAGTTCTAAAATAAGAAGCCCTAACAAAAAGAGAGAAATAGGGAGAGTCTTTACAGTATCTTCAAAATGGAGTGGTAGCATGTTCTGGTAGAAGAAAAAAAATCTGTGATTGCAGAACCAGTGAAAATATCCCTTCTAGGTATGGAATTACTTAGGTTATAAATGAGCGGTTTTTGCTTAGTTGTAGTCCATGGCAACCCACTCCAGTATTCTTGCCTGGAGAATCCCCATGAACAGAGGAGCCTGGTGGGCTGCAGTCCATGGGGGTTGCAAAGAACCAGACACTATGGAGAAACTAAGCACAGGACAGCATAGCCCAAGAAAAGGATATGTTTCCTTCCAACAGAGAACCTCTCACTGACTCGAGGGGGTGGGTGAGCAGGTGCTGGTTGCTGTCTTCATCCCCACAGCTGAGGAAACCCTGAGGAGAAGCAGTGAAGCTGCAGAGGTGCCCCGAGGTCACTACCGGAAACGGCAGCAGGCAGCTCTCTGCTGACAAACGCTTCACACGCGTTTTATACTTGGATCTTGAGATCTTAAACCGGCAGTTATTTATACCTGCACCTGCACAAGATTCATTTCCCTAATCCATTGTAGTTTGACTGCACAGACCCAGGATCAGTGGGGGTGTCAAACACAGCAGACACTTCCTCACTAGGTGGGTTTTCTCTGGCCTCTGAACGGGGCACGCTGAAGGTTCCATTTTTAAACTGCATTCCTTTGAATCTACCTTCTTGGACACATTCCGGAAGCATGTATTCAGTGTCTCTGATGGCCTGTGATGACTGCCATGATAGAGAAAGCTACAGTGAATGTGAATTACGGGGCCAAGCAAATCATGTTGTTTACAGTCACAGAGGGGAGCTGGTTTCTACCATTTGGGGGCAGTAGAGGGAGCGATCACAAGCCTGGCCGCACTCCAGAGTTCAAATCCCAGCTCCTCCGCCTAGTGCAAATTATTTAGCCTTTGGGGCATTCAATTTCCTCACCCATATAATGGGGGGATAATAACAGCAACTAATCGATAGGATTATTGTGAGGCTTCAGTGAGTTACTACAGGTAAAAACAGAGCATTAAGCCCAGGCACATGAAAAGCACTATCTAAAGTTTAGCTATGATTATGGTGGCCCAAAGAGTTAAAAAGATGTTTTCCTTACTTTTGAAGCCATCAGTTTGTGGGTAAAGCATTATACTTCCTGCTCTAAACTCTCTCATTATCTCCTTTTCTTCACAGTTAAGGCTTCACACTTGTGAAAGGAAATAATACTGTGCGTGTATGTGTGAAAATTAGTTAAGGCTGAGAGAAATGTACAACACACACAGGCCACTCACTGAAATAGTTTTTTTTAAGTCTGCTAGTAATTTTTAAAATTCAGTAATCATTAATAGTTGAGATTCTTTAAATGCTTACTATTGCTTCAGCATCCACATATTTTTTAAAATCCTCACAACTGTCCTGTGAGGTAGGTAGTATTGTATTTCTTTTTACAGATGAGGAAATAGAGCCACAAAGAGATGAAGCAATAAGCTCCCAATTAAGCAACTAGTGAGAGAACTGAGATTCTCAAGTCCAAGAAACAGGAAATTCTATATGGCACTGCCTCCTACATGGTTGAATTCTAATTCATTTCAGAACTTTTACAACCTTGACATGTTTCCATTTTTCTTTAGAGCACTTAATGGGTTCAATACTTCTTAAAGAGACAGGGAAACTTTTCATCCTTCTTCCAGTTTCTTACATTTCATTTTTTCTGATCATGACTTTAATGTATGTTTTTAGAGCAAATTGTAAAGTACCCTGATTGTGGACACTGGACACTGGTTGCTTCTGCTGCCTGGGATCTATTCCCTGTCTTAGAAAAGCACCTAGTTTTGTTTTAGGGTAAATAACCTCCTCTCTTTTTTTATTCTAGTGGTTTGGGCTCTACTGCCCACCCTCCCTGGGCTCCACACGTAGATCCCAATTGGTTTGAGATAAGTGTCTCATCCTATTGGCTCAGCACCTGATTCAAGGATTGGCAAATAACCTACTAAGAGCCACCGAGATGTGAGGACATAATGCTAGTACCCACATGATAGATGAGCTTCCTCTGTCAACATGGGAAACTGTTAAGTAGACCTTTTTTGGCTTGGATGTGACGTGAGATCTGGAAGACTGCAGCCATCGTGTGCCCTTGAGGGATGCCTAGAAGCACTATACTGGGACGCCACTGGACACAGACTGAAGTCAGAACACAACCAGCCTTGACATCATCTGGGCTACAATACCCTTGACTGAAGTCACACCTCAGACATGAGATTTTTCAGTTATAAGAACCAAGAAATCTCACCCATTCCCATTTTTGATTATTGTTTAAACCAACCGGAGACTGATCTTCTGTCACCTACAATTGAAAGACTCCAAATATCAAAATGAATAAAAGATAAAAATAGGAAAGAATGCATCTATATGTAGGCCTAATTCCTCCAGAACTATGTACTCTTTGCATCTAAAAGTTATTTTACATATTAACTTTGTTCCTAAGCCCATCATAATCTTAACATTTTTAAAGGTCATAAAGTATTTTTGTGGACATACTTTTTCATGGCTGTCCAATATTCTACTGTATGAAAGGTGGAAGGAGGACATTTTTGGCAGAGATTTTATATATGTATATATAATATTTATATATGTACATGAAATATATATAAAAATGTCTGAGTAAATCCATGCTGATTTTTATCATTTTGAAATACTTCCTGATTAAAAGTTTTTAAAAGCTGAATTAGTAGATTAAAGCATAAGAATATTTTTGACTTTTGATATGTACTGCCAAACTGCTTCCTAAGAAGGCTAGAGCAGTGTATAAATCCAGTAGTCTAGGTATGAGAGTAGATGCTCACTTGGCACTTCATCCTTAGAGTCTTATCATCTGAGAGGTGAAAAACTGTATTTCATTTTCATGTGCGTTGATTGAATTACCACTGAGGCTTGACATCTGCCATTGTATCTTTTTCCTTTCTGAATGCATATTCATCTCCTCTGCATTCTTAACTCCCGAGATTTTTGGTGTTATCTTAGAAGTGCTCTGAAGTCTTTATGTATTGAAGGAACTAGCCCTTTGTCCTATTTGTTGACAAATATTTCCTCTGGATGTTCTGTTTAAATTTAGGATGCTTTTGATGCATAGAAACTGGGAAATACTTTCCTCTGAAACTTCTTCCACATCTAGAAATTGTATATAACGACTGAGCGACTGAACTGAACTGATATCAATATTTACTTCTAATTTTTTATGATGTTACCTTTTTAATGTTTCTTTTCTGGAATTTATCACAGAATGTGGTTTAGAGTATGATTTCAATCTTTCCTTTCTTTTTTTCCCAAATAGCTAACAATTGTTTCATTGCCACTTACTGAATAATCTTTACTGATCTCCCTGATTTGTAATGCCTTCCTTTTCATATGTTAAATTATTATTGAGCTCATATCTGGGCTTCATGTCCTATTCTCTAACCTGGTTATCCTTAAGCTAATGTTGTACCATGTGCTCAGTTGTGTCTGATTCTTTGTGACCGCATGGATGGTAGCTTGCCAGGCTCTTCTGTTCATGGAATTTTCCAGGCAAGAATACTGGAATGGGTTGCCATTTTCTTCTCCAGGGAGTCTTCCCCACCCAGGGATTGAACCTGTGTCTCCTGTGCCTTCTGAATTGCAGGCAGATTCTTTACTGCTGAGCCAGCAGGTAAGTCTCTTGAGCTAATAAAACTCATTATGTTACTAATATGATTTTATTAATAATAAGCCCCCAAAAGATGGACAGAAACAGCAAGGACCTAACAGAAGCAGAAGAGACTGCGAAGAGGTAGCAAGAATACACAGATGAACTGTGCAAAAAAGGTCTCAATGACCTGGATAACCATGACGGTGTGGTCACTCACCTAGAGCCAGACATCCTGGAATGTGAAGTCAAGTGGGCCTTAGGAAGCATCACTACAAACAAAGCTAGTGGAGGTGATGGAATTCCAGCTAAGCTATTTAAAATCCTAAAAGATGATGCTGTGAAAGTACTGCACTCAATATGCCAGAAAATTTGGAAAACTCAGCGGTGGCCACAGGACTGGAAAAGGTCAGTTTTCATTCCAATCCCAAAGAAAGGCAATGCCAAAGAATGTTCAAACTATTGCACAATTGCACCAATTTCACATGTTAGCAAGGAAATGCTCAAAATCCTTCAAGCTAGGCTTTAGCAATAAGTGAACCAAGAACTTCCAGATGTACAAGCTGAATTTAGAAAAGTAATAGGAACCAGAGAACAAATTGCCAGCATCCACTGGATCATAGAAAAAGTCAAGAGAATTCCAGAAAAACATCTACTTTTGCTTAACTGAGTAGGCTAAAGCCTTTGACTATGTGGATCACAATGAACTGTGGAAAATTCTTAAAGAGATGAGAATACCACACCACTTTACCTGTCTCCTGAGAAACCTACTTCCAGGTCAAGAAGCAATAGTTAGATCTGGACATGAAACAACAGAATGATTCAAAATTGGGAAAGGAGTACGTCAAGGCTATATATTGTCCTTTTACTTATTTAACTTATATGCAGAGTACATCACGTAAAACGCTGGGCTGGATGAATCACAAGCTGGAATCAAGACTGCCAGGAGAAACAGCAACAACCTCAGATATGCAGATGATAGCCCTCTGATGGCAGAAAGCAAAGAACTAAAGAGCCTCTTGATGAAGGTGAAAGAGGAGAGTGAAAAAGCTAGCTTAAAACTCAACATTCATAAAACTGAGATCATGGCATCTGGTCCCATCACTCCGTGGCAAATAGATGGGGAAATGTGGAAACTGTGACAGATTTAATTTTGGGGGCTCCAAAATCACTGCAGACAGTGACTGCAGCCATGAAATTAAAAGATACTCACTCCTTGGAAGAAAAGCTATGATAAACCTAGACAGCATATTTAAAAAGCAGAGACAATACACTGCCAACAAAGGTCCATATAGTTACAGATATGGTTTCTCCAGTAGTCATGTATGAATGTGAGAGGTGGACCATAAAGAAGGCCATAAAACTGATGCTTTCGAACTGTGGTGCTGGAGAAGACTCTTCAGAGTCCCTTGGACTTCAAGGAGATCAAACCAGTCAATCCTGAAGGAAATCAACCCTGAATATTCGTTGGAAGGACTGATGCTGAAGCAGAATCTCCAATACTTTGGCCACCTGATGGGAAGAGTTGACTCATTGGCAAAGATCCTAATACTGAGAAAGACTGAGGGTAGGAGAAGAGGGTGACAGAGGATGAGATGGTTGGATGGCATCATTGACTCAATGGACAGGAGTTTGAGCAACTCTGGGAGATAGTGAAGGACAGGGAAGCCTGGTGTGGTGCAGTCCATAGGGTCACAAAGAGTCAGACACAACTTAGTGACTGAACAGCAACAATATGATTTTATTAATAATAAACACAAAATTACTTTAAGTTCTGATATTTTAGAAGCACTGTCTTTTTATCTAGAATCATTTAAGATTTCATGTCTTTTAGAAGTTTTATTTTTGATAGTTCCTATTATCTTTATATTAAGGCAACTCTTGGAAAATTTTAGAATACTTGATGCCTCCCATCTGGTCTTTCTATTAGAAACTGGAAAACCTGAACCATGGATCTGACTTAAAGAATAGAGGTAAAAAAAAAAAGCTGGAAGAGCCATGCGTAGTGGGAGTTACTGTGAAACCTTGAGAGCCACACCATGTGGTGGCTTAATTGTTCTCTGGAATCAATCTTTTTTATGAGACTGCACAGTTTCCAGCTCGACTTTTCAGTTTTCTCAACATTTAAAATTAGATACTGAAAAACACCCGTTGCAGACTCTTACCCAGAAAAAGACAGCACTGGCACAGAGGGTTACACGTATACACTTTCCCCATGTGGTAAAGGGAACACGCTCTTCTTCCTAATTAAAAAAGAAAAAAAAGTCAATCAAGGATTTCAACAAAATCATTTTTCTCCTAATTGGTTTGCTGTATCCTAGGTTTAATTTTTTGTATGTAAATGTCACAGAAATTTATTCATAATAACACAAACTAGAAGAATCCCAATTGCCCATCATCAATCTATTCAAAGGATAAACAAATTGTAGTATATGTATGTAATGATAAGTTACTTAGTAAAAGGAGAACTAAGAATACACCAAGCAGTTTGGGTGAATCTCACAAGGATTGTGATAATTAAAAGAAACTAGACACAGAAGACTATATCCTAGTCATTTTCATTTATATAAAAATTCCACAAAAAACAAGACTATAGGAAAAATCACTTTTTCCTATGGCTATAGGAAAAAATGATCAGTGCTTGTCAAGGTGAGGATTTCAGGGAGGATCTAGAATCCAAAATTATTAATATACAAGGGGACACTTGGCATAAAAGAATTGCTCTATGTTTATGTTTGTGGTGGTGGTTACCTTCCTGTATATGTACACGTTTCAAAATTTATCATATTGTACATTTAAAGTTGATAAACACACATACATACACATATAAACATATACACACACACAGTGAGTGTGGAGAATCCTTAAAAAACTGGAAATAGAACTGCCTTATGATCCAGCAATCCCACTGCTGGGCATACACACTGAGGAAACCAGAACTGAAAGAGACACGTGTACTCCAATGTTCATCGCAGCACTGTTTATAATAGCCAGGACATGGAAGCAACCTAGATGTCCATCAGCAGATGAATGGATAAGAAAGCTATGGTACATATACACAATGGAGTATTACTCAGCCATTCAAAAGAATACATTTGAATCAGTTCTAATGAGGTGGATGAAACTGGAGCCGATTATACAGAGTGAAGTAAGCCAGAAAGAAAAACACCAATACAGTATACTAATGCAAGATGGTAACGATAACCCTGTATGCGAGACAGCAAAAGAGACACAGATGTATAGCACAGTCTTTTGGACTCTGTGGGAGAGGGAGAGGGTGGGATGATTTGGGAGAATGGCATTGAAACATGTATAATATCATATGAGAAACGAATCGCCAGTCCAGGTTCGATGCATGATACAGGATGCTTGGGGCTGGTGCACTGGGATGACCCAGAGGGATGGTATGGGGAGGGAGGTAGGAGGAGGGTTCAGGATGGGGAACACGTGTACACCCGTGGCGGATTCATATTGATGTATGGCAAAACCAATACAATATTGTAAAGTAATTAGCTTCCAATTAAAATAAATAAATTAAAAAAAATAAAAAATAAAGATAAAATCATTAACTTATCCCAGCCCCTATAAACAGCAATGATACAAAATTAACATTTGACTTCCAGGAAAAATGCATTTTTGGGTGCTCTTAAAAAACACACGGTCTCAAAAGCCTAGGCTTAATTTTTTTAAAAAATTAGTTTTCAAACTCAGCCTCCTTATTCAAAATTGCATGTTTTTTTTTTTTTTTTTGTTAACAATTTCAAACATACACACAACAAAACCAGTGCAGTGTTTATTTTACTAACAGTTTCTGAAAAGGCAAGTGTGAATAACATACTGTTTAACTGCTATGATTTGAGCTCAACAGTCTGGGTGTCTGACAACGCTATTCCTGAGCTTGTCTCAGATTTCAGAAGTGACTGCAGTGATAGCAAAGAGCCTGTGCAGGACAGAAAGTTTCGCAGATATCTGCAAGTACCAGGTATCCATTGTAAGTTTCCTGACTGAACTTTTGTATTAATACAGTGTAACTCTTGAGTTTTTAGCATTTCTATTTTATCGTTTATATGAATATACTGAGATTGTTTTTAGAGACCCAATCAACCATGTGATCATAGCTGTAAACATATACATGGCATTTCCTTTGTTCCAGGTGTTATTCCAAGTAGGTTCTATTCCTTAACTTCATCAGCTTACCACAATCATATGAGGAAACAACTCTTGTATTTCTGTTTTACAGCTGGCTAAACTATGGCACAGAGAAGTTAACAAATTTCCAATATCACTCAGCTAGTAAGTTGTTGTGTTAGGATATGAATTCCATACGTTTTATCCCCAGGGCCTCACCATAACACTGCTGGCCTCTCTATACAAAGGAGGGTGTGTTTGCAATAAAAGCAAAGTGAGGAATAAGAAGGGAAAAAATGAACCTTCATCTTTAATTTTTTACCAAGCAATGCTACAATGGAAATTTAACTTATTAGCTGGCAATTTTAAATTTAAAATGGGTAGGTTTAAATTTCTAAAATATCTTTTCCTCAGTATTTTTCATACGTTGCCAATAACATAGCCGTTTGTTTTTCAGTACTCAAAAACATTATGCACGTCTGATTTTGTCTAAGTTTCAGCCTTCTTTTCTGAATGTACAATCTTTCACAAACACATGCTTTGACCCCCGTCTTTCATTGTAAACAAGAGAACTATTCATAATGGAAATTATTTGAAGCCTGTTACATTATAAAAGACAACTGTCACCTTCTGTTGAGTAACTGAACCTCACTTTTTTCCCATTTATAAAATGAGGGGGTTGAACTGCTCTCTCCAGACCCTTTTAGTGCCAACATTCTGTAAATCTGTGATTCAATTTATAAGTCTATAGCTGGAGCCATTTTCAGATGCTCTTGGTAAAAAGCATTTTCTTTCCAAGAGTTATTCGTATTCAAAACCTACTGTCCTTATACTGATGACTGCAAATACAATCGGCTCTAAATTTTCTATGTTGATGGAAAGAAGCAATAATGCAGATGATTTTAAAAAATCATCTTTCACTGACTTTGAAATGTTTATACAAAGAGATAGAGAGTCTTATTTTTAAATTCTGCAGCAACCGTAAAAGCAGCATGTTTACCTTTCTAGTTATACAAAATGCCTAATATGGGGCCTGAATATAGTGGGATCTCAACAAATGTTTCCCCTTTTCATCCACTCTCCGGTTTTAGGGTAACAGTCACTCTGTTCTGTGCACATTCCAACCGGAAGGGGGAGCAGTGGCTGAGGCTTAGTGCAAGACAGCTAGTCTGATGAAAAGTGAGCTGTAGGGACCTCCCTGGCAGTCCAGTGGTTAAGACTTTGCCTTCCAATACAGGCTGTGTGGGTTCAATCCCTGGTCAAGGAGCAAAGATCCTACATGTCTTGTGGCTAAAAAACGAAAACATGAAACAGAAGCAATATTGTATCAAATTCAATAAAGGCTCAAAAAAAAAAAAAAAAAAAAGAGAGAGAGGGGCTGTAATAATGAAGGTACATGTGAAAAATTGAGAATCAACTATGAAAAGCAATGTGTCTATTTTTTTTTTTTTTTTTTTACTGGTATGGAAAGATACAAATCAATACATCTTTTATACATTTCTTTCAGAGTTTATGTATTTTTCATTTTACTGTTATTAAGAAAGAAAGGACCACAGTTGTCTCCTGTGTCCACTATTCTGAACAGTGCTCCTTCACTTTGGTTGTACATTAAAAATCACCAAAGAAGCTTTAAAAAAAATTTTGTGCCAGAATGTATCATGAGTGTACATAGACAGAAGCTGGGCATCAACATTTTATAAGCTCCTCGGTGATTCCAGTGTGCAACCAAGTTTGAGAACCCCAGCAATATATAGATTGAACTGCACGCAGACGACATCCTACTTACCTGAGTGATCTCATTGATCACCACGTGAGTGCACCGTGCCTCGTATTCTGGTCGGGCTTGCTCTTCCTGCTGCAACTCAACGGTGTCCCATTCGTACTCAAGTTCTGCCTGGCGCCGCTTCCAAAACTCCAAAAACAAGGTTACTAACAAAGAGAAAGAAAAGCATCATGTGGCTCTTCAAGGATCAGTGATGCTTCAGAAATCTGTACTGAATAATAGTAATTACTCACAACACTTTTGTACATGGTCAATAAAATCCGATTTTAATTATAGATGACACTAACACTTAAAAGAGAAAAGTGAGCTAATGTTTGTTTTTTAAGGAAAATGTTGATAATTTATCCAACTTGTGAAACCAGGCTATATCATGGGGATGGTAGTAGTGTGATGGTCAGAAGGAATGTGATCGTGTCTACCACTAAAGCATCTGCTACTAGCACATTACTGCCAATAAAAAAACAAAGGCAACTATAATAATTCAAAGCAGTCCATGGTCCATCTTTTAGTCTGCTTCTCCTTGCATTCCTCTCCCTCATTCCCTCCAAAGGGCCTGGGGGATGAGAATACTTTAGTGGTCCCCAAATCTTTATTTTCTACCGCCCAAGTCACCCCAATTAAAATAATGTTCTTAAATATGGAAATATATTTTTCAATTTGTATAAAGTATGAGTAAAACAATTTTTAGAAATCTTTATTATTTTTCAAGACTAGCCACTTCAAATACTAGACAGAAACAATACTAAGTGTTCATTGAAAATATGGTTTCAGGGTAAATCCCCTAGGCACTTCTTCCAATCAGACTGTTACCCATTAGCCTTTTCTACACAGAAATTCTGCAATAACCAGTTACACCCACAAATATTTCTGAGTCTCTACTGAGTACCGAGAATAAAGAGGAAAAAAGATACGGTGTCTGCTTCAAGGAGCTTCTAAGTGTATAGGAATGACAGTGAAGTGCTACTTACAGTGGACTTTTAAGAGGGCTGTGATCTAGTTAAGTGCTGGGTGGTCTGGGCACAGAGTCACAATGTATCGATAGCAAGGCTGTCCCGGAGAAGAGGGCCTCTGGGGTGAGTTCTGAGATGCCACAGAGCTGATCAGGTGAAGGTAGAATGTCAAGGCCATTTCCCCCAGGGAGCTGTGTGTGCAAAGGCAAGATGCTAAAGAGACACAGGAGCACTACTTTCCAGGAAGTTCAAATAGTCCAGAACTGAGCCCAGAGTGTGGTGAGATGGGTGGGGCCGCCAGGTGGACAGATGGCAGGGGAATATCACAAAGGACTCTGTGTGCCTTAAAGATGGAGGAGACATCAAAGGCGGTCAAGAAGGAGTAGAGGCAGCTAGACCCAAGGGCCGGTCCAGGATGCTTCAGCTAGGAGGTGAGAGAAGATGGCATCTTAGCAGGTAGACAGATTGGATGCAG
The DNA here is from genome assembly GCF_027580195.1 of Bos mutus. NCBI lineage: Eukaryota > Metazoa > Chordata > Mammalia > Artiodactyla > Bovidae > Bos > Bos mutus. The sequence goes on along the minus strand of NC_091621.1, from coordinate 37,522,236 downwards.
GTGTGATGAAAGGGGACGATCAAGGATGCTTGCCAGGTTTCTGGCTTTGGCAGTGTCCTGAATTCTAGTGTCACTCCCTGAAATAAGGGCAGGAAAAGGAGCAAGTCTGAGAGAGAAGACAACTGATTTGGTTCTGATCAGCTGCCTGCGGGCCCCAGGAGAGATGTCTGGTAGGCAGATAAAAGTCTAGAACTCGGGAGAAAGACCCAGACTGAGCAGAGAATTTGTCCTGTTTCCAGCGGTAACTGGGGTAAGAGTGGACGAGCTCTGCATGGACTATGGAGGGGCAGTTCTCACTCTGGCTGCGGGAGAAGCACTGAGAGCTCTTAAAATGTTTTGAACCTGGGCACCACCCTCAAGGTTCTGATTTTATCGGTCTGGCATTGTTTTTGGTCTTTGGAAAGGTCGACGGGGCAGTCAGGGTTAAGAATCAACCTGCAGACAACAGGGAGCCTTTGGGTAGAGGGCAAACAGAGGCTGTCTTGAAATCCTGCAGACCCTGCCACGGGCAGTTGGACATGCGGGGGAAACCTCGGGATGCGCCATGAGGAAGGTGAACGCAATGCTTCCCGATGGCAAGGACAGCGGAAATGCTCAAAACACCCACCTCCTGGCAGTGTTTGTTCTGACTTCACTGATGTTCCAACAACAGTAAGTGAGAGTAGAGATAATCTGGACATTGGAATCAAGTCTGAATTCTGGTTGTGACAATCACTAGATGTTTGACTACCGGTTACAATGTTTCCACAGCCTGAGCTACTGCTTCCCTCTATGGAAAATGGGGGAAATAGGAAGGAGCTTACAGGCTGTCCTGAGCTAAATGACATAACATTTATAAAGACCCTCATGACCCTCTGAGGTAACTGCTATTACCACCCCCATTTTGGACATCAGGAAACAGAGGCACAGAAAACTTCAAATACTTGCCTGAGATAAGGAGTCAGGTATTGAACCAAGGTATGCTTGGCTTCAGAGCCCAAGCCCTTCTTACAAATGAGCCCAACTGCTCCATATCCCGCCTCCTGCTGGCTCTGTTCCAGCACCCACTCTGCTGAGATGTCATCACTGCTTGCCTGCCCAGTGTCTGATTCTCCTCCTCCAGGACATAGAGCTAGTAACTGCCCTCTGTCCCAACACTGCCTTTGTGGGTACACTAACCCTCATGATGCCACTGCTGTGATCACCTCATGTTCACAAGCATATATGGGTGGCAGCCTGGCTTTTTCCCACAGATGCTGCTGTCAATGGAGGCAAAGAGCACAAAGTGGGGGAGGCCACTAATCATCTGTGCGGTTGGGAAGCTAGAAAGATTTCAACCAGTCCCCAGAGTGGCTCCTGCTTTCAGGACAGGCCCTTCTCCTTCTACATGCCCTTCCCAGAATGAAAGAGTTTGTTCCTCATTTATGGGTAAGACAGCACTTTGTGATTCCTTGACCAGAACCTTCAAAAACAAACCATTTTGCTGAAACGGAAGCATGGTACCACAGCTCAGCTACTCTACAGCCTCGTCTGGGTCAGGGCAAGGGATCCACAGTGTTGAGTGTTCTGTACAGAGAGCGATGCCTCCGCCACTGAGAACCTGCCCAGCCATTCGCACTTTTCCCCCATCCGGGGGGAATGAAGTATCCATGGGATGAAAGCCTTGAGGGCACCAGCTAACTGTGGACTAAGCTGTGACTGACTGGCCCTGCTCCCCATCTGACCCATGCTCGCCTCACATGCAGATACTCCAAAAAGAGACCCCAGCTTTGGGGAATGAGCCAACTCTCCTCGGGCTGCACATGAAGCAGAACCAGCACCCACTTACTAAAGACCCCTGGGCTCATACGACCACACACCTTATCTAACAGAAGACCCCTACTTTTTAATTTGAGAATCCTATTGCCAACATTGCATTACACCTTCCACCCATGAAGTTCTTTCCACTCTGTCTTCCCCTCTGCAGCTATGAAATCAGTCCAGAGTGAGTGTACACTCTGCAAAAAAGGCACACACTTTATTCCCTACGCTGATCTCCACTTGTGCACGTCACAACGGATAGCACTCACACATCCTGACCTTTGTCTGCTCCTGCATTTATCATTTACGATGTCCATGAGGGCAGGGATTTGGTTTAGCCCATGGCTGAAACACTAGCAAACAGCAGGCACTGGGTAAGTATTAGCTCAATGAATGTACTGTGGGAAGTCATTCCAAAAACTGGAGGATGGCCACTGCCTGGGACAGCTGAAGGATGTAATCGTCTACTTGGGGAGCCAAGCTCGCTCCAGCCGCTCCCTGCTATGCCTGACTGACCACTGTCTACCACTCTCTGCTCTGCCCATCTTGAGGGCCTGGAGCAGCTGAGAGGAGGATGCAACTGTTGATGGGTGAGGTTGTGGTGGCTCCGGCCCTTTGAGTGCTGGGAGTTATTCAGGAGAGAGAGACAGAAAATATCACATGTACCATCCTGTCCCATAGTTCACTTGACCCAGGACCACTCGCCAGGGGACATGCTGGCCCTTTCCAACCTCAAGAAAGGGACTGTGGGTGGGTGAGAAGATGGTATCTTTCCTTTAATAGCCACTTTATAAGGCTAGCCTGGAAAAAGCTCTCGAAAGCCACTTTGGATACTTTCCCTGTGTTTATGGAATCTCTCTAAATTTTGTCACTTTAATTGAAATATGAGAAATACAGCTATTTTTGAAATTTTTATTGCTTTTCAATGAAGAAAATTCTTATTTTCTTCTTCTAAGTAAAGAAAATTACTTTTCACTTCATTTTAAAGAGCAGCGTACTTTCACGAATTTGTATCTTCAAGCATAACTATTTGAAAAAAATCTGTGATGCAGGACACGAAAGCCCTACTGTGTTTTGGGACCCACAAGCAGGTGGATAAAATGAACAGGACTGATCTCGTGAGGCTGGGCTTCCTTCCTCCTGATCCAGAAAGAAGGGTTTATACCTGCATAGGTGGGGTAGGACCAAGGTTGTAGAACCATTATTTTCCAACCCATTTCTCAGATCCCCAGATAAGATAGTGCAATTATATCAAATAAATACTTCCATATCCTTTTAAAGGTCTGTTACAACTTTATTACTATTCCCTGCATTTTGTCACTGATTTAAGGGCTGACGACAACCAAAGTACCTACAGAGCTCTGATTCTGTGATTGTCACTTTTTGTCTTTGGGGCCTCTAGTAATTTGCTGCATCTGCCTGAGTGTCATTTTCCTCATCTTTAGAATGGGAGCGTAACAGCCACTCATTTGCTCAGGAACAATCTAGCGACAGTATTAGCAGGAGATGAGTTATGAAAACTTCTCTTTTCACAAAAAGCAAGAGAAGCAATTTAATCAGTTGCTATAAGGAAAGGACAGTGAATACCCTTCCCCTTCCTCCCTGAACTTGAACATAAAATGGATGCTTTTTACCAAATCCTGAAGTTGATGCATTCTGAGTGGAAAGTGGTAGGACTTCTGTGCAAGCCTGAAATGGCCTGACGAAAAATAATGCTGCTGCTGCTGCTGCTGCTAAGTCGCTTCAGTCATGTCTGACTCCGTGCGACCCCATAGATGGCAGCCCACCAGGCTCCCCCATCCCTGGGATTCTCCAGGCAAGAATACTGGAGTGGGTTGCCATTTCCTTCTCCAAGGCATGAAAATGAAAAATGAAAGTGAAGTCGCTCAGTCATGTCTGACTCCTAGCGACCCCATGGACTGCAGCCTACCAGGCTCCTCCGTCCATGGGATTTTCCAGGCAAGAGTACTGGAGTGGGGTGCCAATGCCTTCTCCGGAAAAATAGTGAGTGGGCAGCAAATCCTCGGAACCTTGGAGGGCTGCAGGAATGGGTGGGAGTTTCTTAGTTCCTCATGTCATAGAGCTGAGAACTCAGCAGGGTCTATGACATGTAAGGATATTATACAGCTAAAGAAAATATCCATCTGATGGAAGATTCCAATACACAGTGTAGGTGGTTGTATCCAGCAATGTCTAAGCACAAGGCCCACTCTGTAGCTGGGATCGTTCTGGTTGCTTTAACAGTTTGCTGCTAAAGGCCTGGCAGGTTTTATTGGGTCTTGAAACTATTCAGACTTCTGTAATCACTCACAAAGGTAGATGAGTTTGCTTAGCCTAGATTCCTACTTCCTAACTGAAAGACTACAAGGCTGAAGATACATTTCTCAGGATAAATAACAAGGTCATACTGTATTGTACAGGGAACTATATTCAATATACTGTGATAAACCATAATGGAAAAAATATGAAGAATTCCTGTATATGTATAATTGAATAACTGTGCTGTACAGCAGAAATTAACACAATGTTGTAAGTCAACTATATTTGAATAAATTTTAAAAATTGTAATTCTAAAAAAAAATACATCTCTCAGACTCTCCTGCAGCTAGGATTCCAGATGTGGTTTTTAAAATGCCCATCAGATGCACCTGTGTGTCACCAACATCAGAAATGCAGCTGGATGGAGACAGAGGTGGTCACAGGAGTTGCATCATTTTGCTAGTGTGGATGCTGCCACAGAAGCAGAGACCTGAAACGAACAGTTGTAATAGTCACTTTCTGATCTCCAAGTGAAGCTAGTCAGGGTGACGGCTTCCTGAAATCCCCCTTCTTATGAGCTAGGTGTCTGAGTTTTTCTAGGAATCACTAGGCCCACCCTAGAACTCAAAGGTGAAAATTAAAAATGGCAGTCATGCAGCCAGCCAAGAGGCTGGTGGGGAGCATCAAAGAGAAGTAGGTAAGAAACGACAAGGAATGGGGAGGGGAAAAGGCTTTCAGAACCTCTACTTCCACCGGGAGTAGTTGGTGTTTAGCACTCTAGGAGTCAGTAGGAGCAGATGGACTGGCTTGGCCTAAAAGGGGGGATATTTTTCAAAGAAGTACATGATTTATGCAAAATTTATTATACAAGGTTTTCTCCTTTCAACTTTTATAGTTTCCAGGGAGAAGAAAAAAATACTCTGCAACATACATCTGGGCACAAGAGATGGTACAGGAGTATGATGATGGTGATATGAAAACTTCAGTTTTGCAATTGCAGGCTTTCTGTAATGAGGTTCCCAGCAGTAGTTCTCATCAGGCAGAGGTAACAAGAAAAGCAATAAGGCATTTAAAATAAAAACTTCATCATACACACACATATCCTTAAAGATACACATATGGTGCCATGAGCAGGGCTGAAATGTTTTCTGCATTCTAAAATCTGATGAAATAAAATCAGCAGCTCAATATGCCTGTCGCTTCTATAAACATGGTGTAGTTTAATGATCACAGAAAGCAGAGCTGGTTAGGAAATTTGAAGCTTTTCTTTTGTGTCAAAGTAATTTTTGCTTCATTTAAGAAGTCTCTTTTAATTAGGGCTATCAGCTCTATTAATATACGGAGTTCAATAGATGTGTTTGAATTTTATAGATTATGAATTAGTGTTGAGACTGAGGTTTGGGCAGTTTAGTTAAAACTGCCTCTGCCCACATGTTCAGCACTCACCCTCTTACAAGGATAAAAAAAATGAAAGGTGTATTTCACAGTGAAGGAGACAGAGAATCTTAATATATGAACTTGATCTTTATTCTTCCGTGTGGCAAATATTAGCTACTGTTTGGTCTCCAGCCAAAACATGCTAAATGTCTGAATGACAATGTGACTTATTAGGTACATTTGGCTATCTTACAGTTTACTTCATGCAGGAGTGGCAACTAATATCTCTTAAAAGTGTCCAAAGTAATTGGCCTGCCTGTTTTGTGATTCATTTGGGGACCCTTCATAGGCACAACCACTGCAAAAGGGAAATACCACCAGGGACACCTATAAACAATGGTGTCTGTATGTAAGGAGCATGTGTTGACAGGCTGTCTTCTCCAAAATAAGAAACTTGGTTCTGTTTCCTCCCCCACCTAGCTACACCCTGAACTGTTTTATCCCAGACTCACACAATGAAATTGGAAATGCATTATCTTTGAAAATGAACATTTTTTTCTCCTATGGTAGAACATTCACATCAATTAAACATGTCAAAGTCTGTATAAAATGATAATTGCCTCATTACATTAATGATGCTTTTCAAGATAAATAATATATAGTGTTAAAGCTTCTATATACAAATTATATTCTTAAGGATCACATCTGTCCTATTTATTAAACAGAATGTTGTTATGATAAGAGTAGCAGCATGTATTCATTATCTAGTTACTCATACAGAAGTATATAAACAAGAAAGCTTACCTGGAATCCCCACGTTGCTGCTTTTCCTGAACCCCTACCCCATGAAAATTAGGTTGGATCACAGCTAGGGATGCTATTACAACAACAGCTGCCAGTGAACCATGCCTCCCTGTATTATCTAAGCCCTTAAGCTGTCCTCCCATCTCTTCACATTGTTGTTGGGTTGACCATGACATGCTTTGGTTGATGGAACATTTGCAAACTAGATGCAAATGTAGGCTTAAAAAATGCCTGGTGTGCACTTTTCCTTTCCTGCTTCTCTTTGGAACCCTGAACTGTCATGTGAAGAATGCTGGTCCAGCTCCTGGAGGTTGAGAAACCATGCAGACCAAGACGAGGTGGCCCGGTTGAGCCCTGTACACCAACCCTGCTTGGCGAATTTCCCACCTGACACGAGAACCATGAGAAATAATACATGTGGGTTTTAAGCCACTACATTTTGAGGTAGTTTTTTTATGCAGTAATTGATACAATGGCCCTAAGAATTATAAATGTGGAGTTCCAGGGGAGCTGAAGCTTGGGCAATCCAAGAGACTGAAAGTGGGTTGTTTTGATAGTCTCTGTATATAAAACCGTATAAAGATGTTAAGTTCAGTACTTATGTGATTTTAGGGTTTTTGTTTGTTTGATTTCAGTTAAGAGGCAAAAGAAACTGAAAAAAAAAAAATATATATATATATATAACTTACCCCACACCCCCATAAATACTGCAAAGACTAGGGTTCCAAAACTGTCAAAGATGCACAATTTCTGTAAAATACAATAATGACATTTACATGAATTATGTTCTTCACCTACTAAATTCATCAAATATGCACTGCTTTGTATATCTTACAGTCTGGAAATTTCTTTTAAATCTGTTGCCTAGTTTGACAATCACCATATCTACTACATACTTACAGACGAGATTTCTCATTCTCCTGAAAGCACATAGCTTTTACCAGACTACATTTTCCAAAGGAATCTTTCTGTGTCTTGATAAAGAAATAAGCACAGCTGCTAAGATTCCATTTTGCGGAAAGCCTCTAACATACTTTTGAATAACAGCCTCTTTTTATGGACGATCAGAATGAATTTGAGGAAACAGAATGGCCCAAAGAGTACAATGAACTCCAAACAACTTTGAGATTTATGATTTGCATCTTATCATCCCACCCTGGTCAGAGGGCAAGTTCCCGAATTCCTGGTTTTCTTGTTAAGAGAAGCACAAAACTGGTGTTTACTTTAAGATGGCTCTCCTCCAGAGCTTGTTTTCCTCAAATCCAATGATGACTTTTCTATCATGGCTGACAGAAGCTTTCATCAGGATAAAGATGCAAAAGTGCTTTTGCTGACATTACAAAGGGTACAATGATCACGAATGAATACACTACATACTCTATTTACTAGCTTACTAATTTTCAAATTTTTGCTAATTGTCTCCCTCTATTAATTCCTGAAAAATTTTCCAATTAGCTACCAATTTTTCATCAGTGAGCATTTTTATATCTCCTAAAAAGGTCTATAAAATTAGTAGAAAAAGTGGCAAACACAATATCAACTTTATGAAAGAGCTTATGAAAAGTAAAGAAGACATGCTAGAAAAGGAAGCTATAGGCTAAAAATAAATAAAAGCAAACTCTTCAGTGCTAAAGAAAATTCAAAGCTGCTTCTAAGTAAAGAACTTGACTTTTTAAAAGTTCTTTCTGGGTTGCCCTTATACTGATGCAAAATGAATAAACTTCCATCTAAATAAAATATAAGTTAAGGTTATTTTTGTAAAATAATATCCACCTACCCATCTTCCTTTTTTTTTTTTTTTTTAATAATAGGACTATTTAATTAAACATATGAACGTACTGATTTTGTACAACACGCATTTCTTCCTTTCCTCTGCCCCAGGAAGCCAGCGCTCTAGAACCCCATGTTTATAAAAACACACTTTGGCAGCTACTATGCAAGGTGAAAAGAGTGCAATTCCCAAAGTAACAACACGTAACCAAAGTGGGCAACAGAAAAAGGCAGAGGGGAGTGGGCCCAGTGCTGCTCATCTTCTTCTTTTTTTTTTTTCCTTCTTTTCTTTTTTATTTCTTTCTTTTTTTTTTCTCTTTATTAGGTTGGCACTAGTTCTTTTTTTTTTTTAATTTAATATATTCCTTACAAATTTAAGAACCCATCCTGAACCCTCTCTCAAGAGGAAACAATTTAAGAACAGAAACTCTTGAGCATTATTTAAGCAGTACTGCCCAACTCTCTTGGTAGCATCTCTCTTTCAATTCCATTTATCTTGATGTTGTAACTAACTAATCTGTTACTTCTTTAAGAAATACTGCCCTAGTTTATATCCTTTTCAGTGGCCCACATCCCTTTGAGCTTCAAAAACACAGAAGTCGCTCAGTCCTGTCTGACTCTTTGCAACCCCATGGATTGTAGCCCACCAGGCTCCTCAGTCCATGGGATTTTCCAGGCATGAATACTGGAGTGGGTTGCCGTTTCCTTCTCCACCGATCTTCTTATATATCCTTTTCCAAATCATGTAGATGCCCCTCAATCACACATATATTTCCTGAGCAGAAAGAATAGTCCCAAACTGTCATTCAGTTACTCCTCTCAAAAATCCAGCTTAAGGAAGACAGAATTACCAAATGAGTGATCAATCTGGGGAACAGTGCTCCCCACCTACTCTAGTCCTAGGATTACACAGAACACAGATTTCAAATCTTTTAGCTTTGACTCTCTTGAACCATCTTTTCCAAGCTCTCTTTTAATGTCATGTCTTACCCTTTATTGAAAAATTATTAGAGGAAAAGCCCTATGAAATACAGTTCTGCGTGTTATAATGTTAGTACTAAAGATTCTGTTCAGTGTTACCTCTCTTCTAGGAATCAGTGCAAACCTCTCTCTATGTGATACCTCCCTATTTGCCCTGATGCCTCTACCCTCCCACTCAAGTAAGAGAAAATCTTATTATGCTGACAAAAAGCCACTAAAAGCACATCTGTCAATACCAGAGAAGTGGGAGGGAAAGGAGCAGCAAGAAAAGGCAAGTGTACTGCTAAGGCCAAGCTCACCGCAGCTGCTGAGCTCAAGACATCTTGCAAAGCAAGATGTGCCTTGCACTCCTATGAGAGAGAGTTAGGTGGCTCGGAGGAAGTTACCATTTTTGCCATATGGGTAAGAATCAAGGAACTGAAAGTGTAAGATGGTTGGCCTCTCTGCTCTACATGCCCCAGAAACAACATGGAAGCAGGAAGTAAGGCGGAAGATAAGCAAAGAGTTTTCTTGGTAAGAAGCTTAGCTTAGCTTGCTTGGCAGGATGGCAGAGAGGGAAAGCTGGCTGTGCTAACAGTGGCCTCGAGTCAGCACACTGCTTTAGTCATGTGGAGCAGGAAGGCAGAGAGAGCTGTACATGCGGGCATGATGATTTTAAGTGGATGATAGAAATCTAGAAAAGTGACAATTTGCTATGCTTTCTTCCTGCAAAGGAACAAAATCAAAATTATGTAACAATGCATTTCAAAGACCTAAACGTTATAACTTAACCATATTTCCTCTTTATCTTGCCAGCTAAAAAGCTAAGAACTTTAATGCTCAGTCACAAAACCAGTATCAATCCTGATTATTTCCATAACTGTTTCTTCATTTCCTTGATCCTGATTATCTATTTCTAATTTATTAATAATTCTGGCATATATATCTAGTGAATTTTTCATCACTTTCCAAAAGGAAAGAAATGACTATAAATAAATGAAGAAATGATTGAATTAACCAACAAACAGGAAAGGTGTTTCTCTTTTTTCCTTTTTTACCTTATTTTTTCATTTCATTCTTTTATTTATATTCTTTTATACACTTCCCTCCCTTTGTAAATCACTCTGAAAAGACTCAAAGGATTTTTTTTTGAAACTGGAAGAGAATGATTCACTTTTTTTTCCCCAAAACATGAGAGTATGAAAATTTCTTAAAGAAAATGGAATTTCCATTTGTACTCTGTGGAGTACAGTTTGCCTCTGGTCTTATCCCCCGCACTTGCCTTAAATCCTGTGACCTGGGGATACCCACTAAGGCCCTTTATGAGTCAACAGTACTGGAAGGCAGCTTCTCTCTTACTACCTCCAAGTCTTTCACTTTGAGCGACCTCTGATGGTTATTTATAGTCTAGAACTTGTGTTGGTTGAAGGGGAGTGGGCGATGAAATCTAATTTAACTCATAAGGTATAAAAATACATGTGTTGACAAGATCCTGAGATCCTCTTAATTAAGTGGTGGAGCAATTTTTCTGAGTTTGATTCAAGAGTGAAGTGCATGGTCGTACAGTCAGCCAGTGAGGAACATGGTAATAGCAAGGAAGGCAGATGTGTTGTCATTTTCTGGCTTGTCTGTCACTAGGCGGGTGGTTGAGCAAATTATTTAATCCTGCAGATTCAGTGTTCTAATCTGTAAAATAGAGGTAACACCTGTTCTGCCTGCCTCACAGCACTGTTTTGTATGTCAAGTGATAATACAGGTATGAGTATAACTTGGCGAAGTCTGAACTATAAAGTTGCATCACTATATTAGCTGTGTATTCAGTTAAAGTAAGACTTACATGGAGCAGATCAGAATATTCTGAGATCATAGAAATATTCCTAAACTTTCAGAGCAGAGTGAGGGGACAGAGAGATCAAGACAGGGAAGAATTCTATGAAGGTCAAAGTTATCAGGAAAACCTTCTGAAGCAAGCCAACCATCTTTCTTCCTGTCTAGCCTTTCTGGCATGCCTTTCAGGAAGCTCCCTCCAGTCTCAATGCCTTTGCTAAACCTCCTGGATTTTAAGAAGTCATATAGCTCAAGACCATCTATCTGCATGTGTAAGGGGAACCAGATGTGTTTGGTAGGAATGTTTAGAGACAAAGTGAATATCTGTTACCATTTGAAGACAAAACCTTTCTTATGCATTTTTATAAATACAGTCTAAATCTGATCTGCAAAGTCTTTAAAAATCCAAGGAGAGTTTCAGCATACTTTCAAAGTGGAAAAACAAGTACAGATTTCAGGTTTCCATTCACTTGAATTAAGGAAAATACTTATAACAGTAAACCTATTAAATAGTATTTATGAGATAAGCCAGGTTTGAGAAATCTGCTTTGATTACTTGAAACACTCAAGCAGTTTCAATTCCACAGTTCTTCACTGACCTTTCAGGAGATTATTGATAAGGCTTTTCATTTCAATGTATTATTTATAAACAAGGAATAACACATGTATTTTATATCTATCTTTGAAAATGAAGGCTTAGCTGAAAATTACCTTTCTAAATTCCTCAAGAGGAAAAAAATTTAAGCACTATGTTGTACTAAATTTATTAGAAGGCAAAAAAAGCTTTCATTACTTGTAAATGTTTGAAAGAAATACCTTTGAGGACTCGCAAGTAACATTGAGTGACCAGAATGGACACTCATCATCACACTGAGGACACATTATGATCTGGCCGCCAATATTAGGATCACAAACTTCTTTGCTAAAGGAAAGAGAAAAATAAAGTTTAATTTTTAAAAATTTAATGAACAAGACTTTTTATCAGAATGATAAGATCCAACATCCATTCATGATAAAAAACTAACTAAATTCTTATAAAACTAGGAATGGAAATGAACTTCATTAACCTGATAAAATCTTGCCATATAAAACCTATAAAAGACATTATACTTAACAGTAAAAGGTTGAAAGTATTTCCTTTACATCAGAAACAAGATAATATGTCCCACTACCATCACTTCTTTTCACTGGTTGTGATACCACTGCCAACATAGTTAATAAAAAAAAACAAAAAAAACAAAGACAGGGGGAATGGCAAGGAAAAAAACCTGCTATCCCTAATAAATTACATAATTGTTTATATGGACAACTCAATAAAACTTGCATATAAATTATGAGAATAAATGAGTTTAGTAAGTTTGCTGGACACAAAATCGGTATATAATATATATATGTAGGGTCCCAAAAAAGAAATTGTGTCTCTAAAGACCTGCCACAGTTAAGAATTTTAATTTTTTATAACTGTTTTTCAACAACTTAAAAATATGAAGAGCCCAGGAACAAAAATCTAATTCAAAATGTACAAAATTTATATGGGGAAAATGTTAAAATTGTTGTAAAAGAGTGAAGAACCTATATAAATAGGTAAATTATCATGTTCATCATTTGGAAGAATCAATACTTGAAGATGTCATTTCTCCCTTATTTGAGCTATAAATTTAATAGAAAAGAAAAGCCTCAGAACAGTCAAGACATCTCCTAAAGAACAAGGTGCTACTGGGGTTGTTTAGTTGCTAAGGTCTTGTGACTCTACAGACTATAGCCCACCAACTTCTGTTCATGAGATTTTTCAGACAAGAATACTGGAGTGGGTTGCCATTTCCTTCTCCAGGGGATCTTCTCAACCCAGGGATCAAACCCACATCTCCTGAATTGACAAGCAGATTCTTTACCAGTCAATCACCTGGGAAGCCCTTTAAGTTAAGAAAAACTGAGCAAAAGAGAAAAACAGAGTTCAGCAAGAGACCTCTGCATACACCAAAACTGATATATAATAGGCACCATCGACCCAGCAAACCAGTAAGGTAAAAACTGATGTTTGAATAAACAGGGCTGCTGCAGTGGAATATCCATACAGAACAAGGTGAAAGTGAACCCCTAAATCCTATTACATATAAATCAAATTCCAGGTGGAAAATAAAACTGAAAAAGTACCAATTTACAGAAGAGTATCTAGATAACCTTGGGGTAAAGGAAAATACTACTAAAGAAAAACAAAAAAGCATAAATCATAAAGAAAAATATTAATACATTCAAAATCTTTTAAAAGTAAGAACCTCATTAAAGCACTACAAAGAGAGGGGGGAAAAAATAGCCACAGACTGGCAGAAGTTTTGCAATATACAGGAATGACAAAGGACTACTCACAAGTTTAAAAACTCCAGCAAGTTAGTAAGAAAAAACCAGCAAACTATTAATAACAACAGGTTGCACACTGCTCACTCTAGGAGAAGCTATGCAGATTGACTTCAATGTGAATGGGATTGGAATTGCAGAATTAGTTAGCACTGCAAATAACTCAGTAAAAAATAACTGGGCATGAGAAACACTTCAAGAATATCTGAGTAAAGATCTTGGAAAACATGCCCCTCCACAAAGCAAAGAACTTGACAAAATCTGTCAAAATTAACCTCTGCAGAACTGCAGAAACTAAACAAAGGTTTCCAATAGTATGAGAAGTGTTTATTTGAGAAAAAACAACTAAATCTTTTCCATAAAATAGTGAGTTTTGTGGCATTTTAACTTGGCTTATCCCCATCCCCATAACCTCAGCTTCATGTTGCCCATTAAAGCCAACAGTCTAACAACCAAGGTATCCTCAGTTCAGTCCAGTTCAGTTGCTCAGTCATGTCCGACTCTGTGACCCCATGGACTGCAGCACGCCAGGCTTCCTTGTCCATCACCAACTCCCAGAGTTCACTCAAACTCCATGTCCATCGAGTCGGTGATGCCATCCAACCATCTCTTCCTTGTCATCCCCTTTTCCTCCCGCCTTCAATCTTTCCCAGCATCAGGGTCTTTTCCAATGAGTCAGTTCTTCACATCAGGTGGCCAAAGTACTGGAGTTTCAGCTTCAGCATTGGTCCTTCCAATGAATATTCGGGACTGATTTCCTTTAGGATCTCCTTGCTGTCCAAGGGACTCTCAAGAGTCTTCTCCAACACCACAGTTCAAAAGCATCAATTCTTTGGTGTTCATTCAGGTTTCTTTTGGTTCAACTCTCACATCCATACATGACTACTGGAAAAACCATAGCTTTGACTAGATGGACCTTTGTTGGCAAAGTAATGTCTATGCTTTTAAATATGCTGTCTAGGTTGGTCATAGCTTTTCTCCCAAGGAGCAAGCATCTTTTAATTTCACGGCTGCACTCACCATCTGCAGAAAGCTCAAGAAAATAAAGTCCATCACTGTTTCCACTGTTTCCCCATCTATTCGCCATGAAGAGATGGGACTGGATGCCATGACCTTCTTTCTTTGAACGTTGAGTTTAAAGCCAGCTTTTTCACTCTCCTCTTTAACTTTCAAGAGGCTCTTTAGTTCTTCTTTGCTTTCTGCCATAAGGTTGGTGTCATCTGCATATGTGAAGTTATTGATATTTCTTCCGGCAATCTTGATTCCAGCTTGTGCTTCATCCAGTCCAGCATTACTCATGATGTACTCTTTGGCTTTAGAGATCCAGATAAACTGATAGTGAACATAACAACTGCCTGATGGAATGCTGAAGGCATTCGCCAACATGCAAACACAGAGCCACCTGGCAAAGGCTCAATAAAATGATTGATTCCAGGCATTGAAAGAAATCACTGTCCAATCATTAGCAGATAACTAAGCTTTTGTATACAGACCTCGTGGCCGTGCATGATAAACAATATAACTTTACAGAATTTGTTCAGGAAACTAACTAAATAAATCCTATCATCAGCAGCAATGACAATAGAAGCAATAATAAGCTCTGAGGAGGGGTAAAATCTGGTTTTCAGATTGACCACATTATAATTAAAATGCCCAGTTTTCAACAAAAAATTACAAGGTACATAAAGAAACAGAAAAGTTTGGCCATGACACAGGGTGAAAAAGAAGCCAATAGAAACTCCCTGAGGATGTCCAGACATTGGACATACTAAATGAAGACACAAATAAGCAATTATACATATGTTCAAAGAACTAATAGAAATCACACCTAAAGAAATAAAGTATGTGAGCATCTTACTGTACAGAGAATATGAACAGATAAAAATTACTTGAAGACCAACTAGAAATTCTAGAGATATAAATATAATGAGTAAAACAAAAAATTCACTAGAGAGGTTCCTTTGCAGAATGAACTGGATGAAGAAAAAGTCAGCTAACTTAACATTAGGTCTATTGAGATTATCTTGTCTGAGAATCACAAAGAATAAGGAATGACAAAAAATGAATGTAGCCTCAGAGATGAGTGGGACACCATCAAAAATACACATAATAGGAGAGCCAGAAGGAATGAGAGAAAGAAAGAGGCAGAAAGAATATGTGAAGAAATAATGGCTGAAGAACTTTCAAAATTTGATGAAAGCAAATTAATATAAATTAATTTGTATATCCAAGAAGCTCAACAGGCTCAAAGTAGAATAAACAGAGAAATCCAGACATAAGCACATCAGACTCAGTGTATCAAAAGTCAAGAACAAAGATAGAATTCTGATAGTCGAAAGAGAAAAGTCATTCCACATATACAAAGACTCTTCAGTAAGATAAGCAGTTGATTCCTAATCAGAAACCATGGAAACCAGAAGGCAGTTGGATCATACTGTCAAAATGCTAAAAAAGGAAAAGATTGTCAACCAAGTAGTCTATATGCTGCAAAACCATTTTTTCAAAAACAGAGGAGAAATGATGACACTCCTACAAAAATAAAATCTGAAAGACTCCTTTGCTAGCAGACCTGCCCTACTAGAAACACTAAGAAGAATCCTTCAGGCTTAAATGAAAGTACACTAGGCAGTAAGTCAAACTCACTTGAAAAACTAAGGATCGCTGGTGAGGTAACTACATAGGTTAAAAAATATATATAATATATATAAATACATTTTTACATAATATATATTTATATATATTAAGTGCAACAAGGTGCAGATACCCAAATAACACAATCAGCTATATATTACTATATTGTAATAGGTTTATAATACTTTCACACAAATAAGACATAAAAAACAAACACAAAAATAAAACAAAACATTTTTAATCTTACAGTAATACAGTACAACAGCTGGCATACAGGGGCTGGCATCGAGTAAGCAGATAAAGAGACTGCACTACTGTACTTACTGTACTCTATACAGTACTGTAAGTACGGGAAAGTACTGTAAAGTACCCAAAAGCACCATCACTTCTAGACAACGCATGCCTGTGACAATGTATCCCAGACATGTTAACTAACTTACATGACTGGATATGCAAATGCACGTTTGCATCTTTGAAAGCTCACAATTTGAATGTTCATATGTAGGGGACTTACTGTAGTAAAATGGCAGATTTAACTCCAATGTAATGCCAACTTAATCAGAAAGTGAAGTGAAGTGAAGTCACTCAGCTGTGTCCGACTCTTTGCGGCCCCATGGACTATCCAGTCCATGGAATTCTCCAGGCCAGAACACTAGAATGCCTTCCCTTCTCCAGGGGATCTTCCCAACCTAGGGATCAAACCCAGCGTCTCTCACATTGCGGGCAGATTCTTTACCAGCTGAGCCACAAGGGAAGCCCTAATCAGAAAGTACTTTGATGTAAATAAATTAAATATTCTAATCAAAAGACAAAAGGCAGAAATAAATGGAATACAGAATAGATAAGCAACAGAGAAAAATCAACAGTTGGTTCTTTGAAAAGATCAATAAAACTGACAACTTTTAAGCTAGACTATTCAAGAAAAAAAGAAAGAAGATTTAAATTCCTAAAATCAGAAATGAAAAGAGGAACATTACTATTGACATTACAAAAATAAAGAAGGGAATGTAAGGGATTACTGTTAATAATTATATGCCAACAAATGGAATAATCTAGGTGAAATGGATAAGTTCCTAGAAAAACATAAATGGTTGAAGTTGACTCAAGAAGAAATAGAAAACCTGAATAGATCTATAATGAGTTAAGAGACTGAATTAATAATCAAAGAAATGTCAAGGCCAATATAGCTTCACTGGTGAATTTTATCAGCCACTGAAAGAAAACTGATACCAATGCTTCACCAACTCTTCTAAAAATAAAGGGGGTAGAAACCTATCTCAATTTATTCTATGAAACCAGTATTACACCAATACCAAAACCAGACAAAGGCATCACAAAAAAACTACAGACTACTATTTCTTATGAATATAAATGCAAAAATCTTCAACAAAATATTAGCATATCAAATCCAGTAAATCAAATCAAGTGGGCTGTATCCAGGAATGCAAGGATTGTTCACTGAACAAAAACAAATTTATATAATATGCCATACTGATAGAATAATGGATTAAAAACAATGAACAGAAGAGAATGTCCTCAGCTCAATAAGGGGAAAAAAACACACATAGCAAAGATTATACTTGATGGTGAAACTCTGAACAGATTCCTTCCAAGTTCAACATTGTACTAGAGGTTCTATTCAGGGCAACCAGGTAAGGAAAATAAATTAAAAATCTCCAGATTAGAAAGAAATAAGGAAAATCATTTCTATTCCAGATGACATGATATTGTACATTAAAATCCAAAGAAATTTACCAAAAATCTGCTAGACTTAATAAGTCAGTTCATCGAGGTTATAAGCTGCTGCTGTTAAGTCACTTCAGTCATGTCTGACTCTGTGCGACCCCATAGACAGCAGCCCACCAGGCTCCCTCATCCCTGGGTTTCTCCAGGCAAGAACACTGGAGTGGGTTGCCATTTCCTTCTCCAGTGCATAAAAGTGAAAAGTGAAAGTGAAGTCGCTCAGTCATGTCCGACTCTTCGCGACCCCATGGACTGCAGCCCACCAGGCTCCTCCGTCCATGGGATTTTCCAGGCAAGAGTACTGGAGTGGGGTGCGATTGCCTTCTCCGGAGGTTATAAGACAAATCAATATATTAAAAGTAATTATATTTGACTTTTTTCTTGTTTCTTGAGGTATGCCTGTATTGCTATGAGCTTTCCCCTTAGCACTGCTTTTACAGTGTCCCATAGGTTTTGGGTTGTTGCATTTTCATTTTCGTTAGTTTCTATGCATATTTTTTATTTCTTTTTTGATTTCTTTTGTGATTTGTCGATTGTTCAGCAGCGTGTTGTTCAGCCTCCATATGTTGGAATTTTTAATAGTTTTTCTCCTGTAATTGAGATCTAATCTTACTGTATTGTGGTCAGAAAATATGCTTGGAATGATTTGCACCTAGATGTCCATCAGCAAATGAATGGATAAGAAAGTGGTGGTACATATACACAATGGAGTATTACTCAGCCATTAAAAAGAATACATTTGAATCAGTTCTAATGAGGTGGATGAAACTGGAGCCGATTATACAGAGTGAAAGTAAGCCAGAAAGAAAAACACCAATACAGTATACTAATGCATATATATGGAATTTAGAAAGATGGTAATGATAACCTTGTATGCCAGATAGCAAAAGAGACACAGATGTATAGAACAGTCTTTTGGACTTGGTCGGGGGGGGGATGATTTGGGAGAATGGCATTGAAACATGTATAATATCATATAAGAAATGAATCGCCAGTCCAGGTTTGATGCAGGATACAGGATGCTTGGGGCTGGTGCACTGGGATGAGCCAGAGGGATGGTATTGGGAGGGAGGTGGGGGGGGGGATTCAGGATTGGGAACACTTGTATACCTGTGGCAGATTCATGTTGATGTATGGCAAAACCAATACAATGTTGTAAAGTAATTAGCCTCTAATTAAAATAAATAAATTTAAATTAAAAAAAAAGTAATTATATTTCTATACATTAATGAATAATCTAAAAATAAAATGAACAAAATAATTTCATTTACAGTAGCATCAAAAATAATAAAAATACTTAAGATTAAATTAGAAAAGAAGTGTGAAATATATATACTGAAAAATACAAAATATTGATAAAAATTAAAGATGACCTAAATAAATGGAAAGCTATTGTGTGTTCGTGAATTAGAAGCCTTAGTACTGTTAAGATGGAAATAGCTCTCAAAGTGACCTACAGATTCAATGCAATTCTGGCTTTTTTGCACAAATGAGAAAGCTGATTCTAAAATTATAGAAATGCAAGGTACCCAGAAAAATCAAAGCAATCGTGAACTTATTAAAAAGCTATAACAATCAATATAGTGTGGGACTTGCATGAAAGACTGCCATATGTATTGACAGAAAAGAATTGACAGTCCCTAATAAACTCATGTTTATGGCCAATTATTTTTGCACTTTATTAATACTTTGTACTAGTAATTAGTAATTAATACTTTGGCCACCTGATGTGAATAGCTGACTCATTAGAAAAGATTCTGATGCTGGGAAAGATTGAAGGCAAAAGTAGAAGAGGGAAGCAGAGGATGAGATAGTTAGACAGCATCACTGATTCAAAGGACATGAGTTTGGGCAAACTCTGGGGGATAGTGGAGGACAAGGAAGCCTGGTGTGCTGCAGTCCACGGGGTTGCAAAGAGTCGGACATGACTTAATGACTAAATGACAATAACAATTTTTGACAAGGGTGCTAATGGGGAAAGATTATGTTTACAAAAATGGTGCTGGAACACTAGAATATACACCTGGCAAGAAAGAAAGTTGAATCTTTATTTTATACAGTTTACAAAAATGAAATCATAGACCTAACACTAAAAAAAAAAGAAACTTTCAGAAGATAAACACTGAGAAAATCTTCATGACTTTGGCTTACCAATGCTTTTTAAGATATTACGGTAAAAGTACAAACAACAAAAGAAAAGTCTCAGGTAAACTGGACTTCATTAAAATGAAAAGCTTTTGTGTTTCAAAGGACAACATCAAGAAAGTGAAAAAGAGTCCATGGAATACAAAAAAATATGTGATAAGGGGATTTTATCACAGTAGATCAGTTGGTAAAGAATCCACTTGCAATGTAGGAGGCCCTGGTTCAATTCCTGGGTGGGGAAGATCCTCTGGAGAAGGGAATAGGCTATCCATTCCAGTATTCTTGGGCTTCCCTTGTGGCTCAGCTGATAAAAAACCCACCTGCAATGTGGGAGACCTGGGTTTGATCCCTGGGTTGGGAAGATCCCCTGGAGAAGGGAAAGGCTAACCACTCTAGTATTCTGGCCTGGAGAATCCCATGGACTGTATAGTCCATGGGGTCACAAAGAGGTGGATGTGACTTTCACTTTCACTTTTTTACCACAAAATACATAAAGAATACTTAAAACTCAACAGCTGTACTGAACACTTGTAAGAGATACAATGGCAAAATAAGCACATGAAAAGATGCTCAACATCACTGGGAATTAGGGAAATACAAATCAAAGTCAACAATGACATACCACTTCATACCCATTAGAATGATACACACACACACACATACACATTTACTTGTTTGCTTATTTATTCAAAATTCAGCAATAACAAGTGTTGATGAAGATGTGGAGAAATCGGAATACTTATTCATAGCTACTGGGAATGTAAAATGGTGCAGCCACTTAAAAAAAATGCTTTGGCAGGTCCTCAAAATGTTAAATCTAGAGTTATCATATATCCCAGCAATTCCATTTTTTTATATATTCTCAAAAGAATTGAAAAAATATATTCACACAAAACTTGTACATACTTGTTCATAGCTATTCATCATAGCTAAGAAATGGAAACAACCCAAACATCAATTGATGGTTGGATAGATAACGTGGTATATCCATACAATGGCATATTAAAGTAAAGTGAAGTGAAGTCGCTCAGTTGTGTCCGACTCTTACTGACCCCATGGACTGTAGCCTGCCAGGCTCCTCTGTCCATGGGGTTTTCCAGGCAAGAATACTGGAGTGGGTTACCATTTCCTTCTCCACAATGGCATATTATTTGACCACAAAAGGGAAAAGAGTACTGATCCATGCTATATCATGAATGAATCTTGAGAACACTGTGTTCATGCATGCAAAGCTGCTTCAGTTCAGTTCAGTTCAGTCACTCAGTCATGTCCGACTCTTTGCGACCCCATGAATTGCAGCACGCCAGGCCTTCCTGTCCATCACCAACTCCCGGAGTTCACTCAAACTCACGTCCATTGAGTCGGTGATGCCATCCAGCCATCTCATCCTCTGTTGTCCCCTTCTCCTCCCGCCCCCAATCCCTCCCAGCATCAGAGTCTTTTCCAATGAGTCGACTCTGCTTTAGTAGTGTCCAATTCTTTGCAACACTATGAACCATAGCCAGCCAGGCTCCTCTGTTCATGAGATTCTCCAGGCAAGGATACTGGAGAGAGTTCCCATGCCCTCCTTCTGAGGATCTTCCTGACCCAGGGATCGAACTCACATCTCTTACATCTCCAGCACTGGCAGGTGGATTCCTTACCACTAGCACCACCTGGGAAGCCCCCTTGAAAATGTGCTAAGTGAAAGATGACAAAGATGGCACCACATACTGCACACGCAGTGTGGTTCACTTATAATGAAATGTCCAGAAGAGGCAAATATGTAGAGACAGAAAGTAGATTAGTAATTGCCAGTGGCCAAGGGAAATAGAAGTTAGGGAATGACTTCTAAAGGATACTGGTTCCTTACGGGGTGATGAAAATGTTCTAAAATTAGATGGTGGTGAGGGTTACAGAACTCTGTGGAAGTACATCAAACCACAAATTGTAAACTTTCAAAGGCTGTATTTTATGGTATATGAATTATATCTCAATAAAGTTGCTATTTTAAAGTATGTATAAGCTTTAAGCCTTTTATGGAAGAGGAAATACCTACAGTATCTTCCACTTATGCACAGATATTTTCAAAAGCACACAAAATTATATTTTATAGGGGTACAAGTACATATGAAAAAGAACATACAGTGTATGATAAAAATAAAAATTTAGTATAGTTATTATTTCCAAAGTGGAAAGTGAGGGGATACAATTGAGCAAAGAACTTCCTGGGTAACAGTTATGTTTTCTTCTTAAACTGGGTAATGGATTATTCTTCCTTACATCTTAAATCTATCTTCTATTCTTGTGAATCTACTCAGTTCATAATAAAATTAACTGTAAACACATATAGGAAGTATGTGGGGTGACTGTATGGTGACTTAATAAAATAAATTATAATGAGAACCACCACCATGCAAGAACTATATAAAAATGCTACTTTTTCACTCTGAAAGCTGAGATACCTTTTTTTGGTTGGAACAATGGAGAAGCCAAAGACAAAATCAGGGAAAAAAATATCAACATTCAGCCTTTAGCTCTAAACTCTTTTTCAGTGAAGAGAGACAAGTACTTCAAGGACCACCTGCAGCTTTCAAGCTAACAGCCATAATGGGCACCAACACTCAGAATCCTTTGTTAAATAGAATGGATAATTACGCCTGTACATCAGAGCTGCCATGTACACTTCTGCCTCTGGAGTCAGGCTCATACGCTGCAGGCTAGAAAAATTTGGTCATCAGCTTGTCACTGTTGCCCAGAAATTCTGATCTGGCTGTCACACCTGGATAGAGGCCAGAGGAACAAGAGAAAAGGCCTGGTTCAGTGCCACACCCATTCTGGAGGTTGAGGTCACCAAAAGCAAAGGACCAGTAACACACTTCAGATCAGAGATGGTGAAATTCAGTGTTTTGGCATCCACATGTTTCCCTTCACACAGTATAGCTGGTATTTTAGTTTCAACGTCAAGCACAAACTCATTCTTTATTACTTTTTTACCCCTCTAACACTGTGGGTTTTTTTTTTTAAAGTAAACAAAAAGTATCATTTACTCGAGTTTTATGATATATACTTAATATATACAACAAAGTCATAGACTTCCCTGTGGTCCAGTGGTTAAGAATCTGGCCACCAATGCAAGGGACATGTGTTGCATCCCTGGTCAGGGGAGATTCCACATGCCAAGGGGCAACAAAGCCTGTGTGCCACAACTAATGACGCCTCCATACCCTAGAGTCCGTGTTCCATGACAAGAGAAGCAAAAGCGATGAGAAGCCTGCAAACTGCAACTAGAGAATAGCCTCCACCTGCTGCAATCAGAGAAAGCCCACGTGCAGCAACGAAGACCTAGTGTAGCCAAAAATAAGTAAATTAAATAAATCTATAATAAAAAAGAAGTAATTTCTAAAAACCATAGAAACAATGGTTTTACCAGTTTTGCCATTGAAACCCTGATGCAATCAGAGCTGCTCTAGGTTCACATCTGTAGGGCTCAATGAAGCATTCCTCAGGGGGCCAAAAGTTCAAAGATGTTCCTCTCTTCAAACCTCCTTTCTTTTTCAAAGTATTGCCTTAAAATACTGGAGTGTTTCCTAAGGGTAACAGTCTTGTCAGAGGCTGGGCTGCATTATCTAAGAAAAAACTTTTTTTTTTTCCATTTCACTTAGTTATTATGCTCATGACAAAAGAGATGTATCATCCAAAGCATAAGTGTTCTGTAATGAGTCTTCTTTTACTAAAACAGTCTAAGACCCAGAAAATAATTTTATGTCTAAGCAGCTTTTCAGCACGGTAACAAGGAACAGAGAGAGGTTACCTCCATGTACAGTTATCCTCAGTAAAATATCCATAGAGAAAGCAAGCCACTCCCACGATGGCTGCCAGGAGAAGCATCTGAGTGTAATAGCCCAGCCAGGCAAAATAGATCCCGATCTTCTCTCCATAATATTTCCTGAAGGAAGACAGAAGTTATTTTCAGAGGAGACATATGATCCATCTGCAGCTTTATCCTCATATTAATTTCTGATTATAAATAAAGGGGGCTTTAAACTTAAACCTCTGACTCAATGCACATTTAAAAACATATCCATTTTCGTAGCAGGCCCCCGGTTCTACTGTGAAATAAGACGTAGTTTACATATTATGGAAGTACTGACCACTGGTTAACCTCCTGCGGCAAAGTAAACTAGAATAACACAAAGAGGGGAAATTGCTGAATATGGAGCAGATAGAGGATATTATCATCACTCTTCATAAAGACTGGCAGATCTGGTAAGTTTCCCCAAAGATTATTCTTGCCATTTATGAAACGAATGAACATGAACCGTTTGTTCAAACCTGTTTTTGCTTTATTTTGAGAACTTTCTTGGAGCACATGTAATGTAAAATCACAAATAATAAGTAAATGCCAATAATAATAATACTAACTATGAGTGGAATGTCTCTCTAGCCAAACTATTTATAAAACTCCTTTCGAGAATGGGAAAGGGCAGGATGGATATGACTGAGTAATCTACTGTCCCGTATTCTTTGTATGCAGCATTTCTATTTTTCCTAAGTTTTAAAAACTCTTCAATGTTTTTAAATTAATCTGGAGTAAATGGAAGAGAACAGGTAGTCAAAATAAAAAAAGAGGCAGGGCATGAAACAGGGCCAGACTGTTCCTGAAAGGGAGACAAACACAGACAGGCAGAGAAAGGGTTTAGGGATGAGGACAAAGCAATAAGATGGCTGTTTAGGCAACTCTGGCATATACCCTTCCTTGACTCACTTTTCACTTCTGGCTCAGTACAGCCTGTAGATTGGTACAACCTGTAGATTGCCTTAGCTCTGAGGCCTCTATGAGACTTCTGGCTCAGTCTGACACTGAGCTGAGCTCGGTGGGGACTGAGCTCTGAGAACAGCCTGGAGTCTGGAAGACTTCACAGAGGAACATCCCTGAGCTGGACCAGCCCTCACAGGGTAGTTCTGAGACCAGCTCCCTGGTCAGAGGCCTGGGCGTGGGCCACATCCATGGGGAAAAGGAAGGGCTGAGACCGAGATGGGATCACGAGCTGGGAGGAATGCAGTGCGTCCATTCTCATGTGACTGGGCTTTGTGGTCTGGCTCATGGGTGGCAGGCAAATGACAGCTCAGGAGATGGTGTCTGGGAGAGACAGCGGGTTTGAGACATTTTGGACTCTTGGCTATTAGGCTCTTTGTAATACATTTCTATCAAACATCTGCCCTGGAAATGCCACAGTTAAAATTGGAAAGAATGCTAGAAGTTGCCCACTCGAACTGCCCAGTAGTAAAAACACCCTGCAAGAGGGCTGGTCACTCTACTTGGATATCTACAGTGACAGGGGGTTCAGGACTTCCCATGGCACCTTTGTTACACTGCTTAGACAAGAAGCTGAGAAAGAATTTTTGAATCCTAAACAGAAAGCCTGTCTCCTGGTTCTTGTTGAAAGGCTGGGGAAAATGAGGATCCCTTCAAATGTAATATCCTCTGATCATTATCTTTCTCTGCCCCAAACATCCCAATTCTTAACACCAATTTTTAAAAATTCAGCTTTGGTTTTAAAAAAATCAAAGCTATAACTATACAGTCAATAAAGAGTCAGTTCTAGAACACTAGGTATAAAAAGCAGCAGCCCTCAAGAACCACTCCCATTTCCTGGCGAGAAGTAACCACTTTCACTTCTTATAGCTGACTCTTAGAATATTTACCTCCACTTCTGTAAATAATATACTTGTAGTGTAGTTCATAGGAGAAGGCAATGGCACCCCACTCCAGTACTCTTGTCTGGAAAATCCCATGGATGGAGGAGCCTGGTAGGCTGCAGTCCATGGGGTCGCTCAGAGTCAGATACGACTGAGCGACTTCACTTTCACTTTTCACTTTCATGCATTGGAGAAGGAAATGGCAACCCACTCCAGTGTTCTGGAGAATCCCAGGGATGGGAGAGCCTGGTGGGCTGCCGTCTGTGGGTCGCACAGAGTCGGACACGACTGAAGCAACTTAGCAGCAGCAGCAGCAGTGTAGTTCACTGACTTCTCGGTTTTACACATCACCTCCTGATGCTTTACTTTGGATGAGAATTGAGCTCTCTTTCAACCCCCGTCTCATCTACACACCCATAACTCCTTTCCTGCATCCTCTTGACATAGTTACAATATAATTTTGGTTAGAGTAATAGCCTTGCTTTGCATTATTAAGATGCCATAAAGACTGTTCACAGCTGCATCAAGTCATCTGCTGTGCTTACTTTCTCTTTTCTGCACAATATCTCGTTTTCTCTGGAGTTAATAATTGTCTTGGTGGTTCACTGTTTAGTTTTCTGTGTACTTAGCAACAATTCAACCCCAGACTTTCCTTTCAGGTGTAACTTTCTCACTGCTTTCTAACACATAAGTCAGTCTATCAATTTCATCTCCTTGAATTAATCTCTTCAGTCTCCTGCCACCTGGATTAATGGCTTGCTAGTAGTCCTGCCACAGAGCTGTTACCTGGGCTCTCCATGCCCCTCTTTTAGCTGGAAACCCCCATTTATTGAACCCATGTATTTCTCTTTCTGAGTGGAGTACCTCTGTACTTCCTGCATTACTTTGCACATTTAAATTATGAAAATTTCCTCACACTGAATGAAGAATTTGGCCATATATGGGACAGTGAGTTAAAAAAAAAATCATCTTCCTTGGCAATATGAAACTGTTGCTCTCTTTTCTTGTACCTTGAAGTGTTGATGCTGAGAAATTCAAAGCTATTCTGAGTCTTGCTCCTTTGTATGAAGCCTGATTTTCTTTCTGGAAGCTTGCAGGACCTTCTCTCTGCTCCAGTGTTTGAGAGGTCACATTTCAGTGACTTGATGGCTCCCTGTCCATTCTCCAAGCTGGGTGCTCTGCATGCTGTGTCCACACAGAGACTCAGGGTGCTCAGTTCTTCAGTTCAGATATTTGTCTTGAAATATTTCTCTCATTTCCTCCTCACATTTTCTCTGGTCTTATTTTTAGCATTCTTATTTTTTGTTCATTGTGCATCCTGGACTGATTTTTAAATTTTTATCTTTTCCCCTGTGTCTTCATATTTTGACTTCATGTTTGGTACAATTTCTTCAACATCATTTTTTAATACTGCTGCTGGTTTTTTTCCCCCCATTCTGCTCATTTTTGATTCCTAAGAGCTACATGTTACTCTCAGAATTATCCTTTCTTCACTTTTCTTTAAACTAGAACCCTGTTTTTGTATTGTGGATATCATGTATTCTCTTAGCACTCTGAGTGAGTGTTATAGGAAACTTGCTTTTTTTTTTTTTTTCTGTGCAAGGTCTGTTTCCTCCAGGTGTTTTTTCCAGTTTGCTTGACTTGCTTTTTGGGAAAGAGTTCATTTTCCCTCTGCTAATCCCTGGGAACCAGAGAGGAAGGTTTAACATCCTGAGTGCTCAAGGGGTTACTAATGGGAAGTGTCAACTGCAAATTGACACTTGCCATTGGCTCTTGCCATCTACCTCTACAAGGATTAAATCATGCAGCTGCTGATGTTTGGCATCCCCTGAAAGGTGCTCAGGGTAAAGAGCAGAAATGAGGCACTCTGTGCTCTGAGGAAAACTGGCAGAACAGGTCTTCAGATAGTTAAATCTTTTCAGAAGCTGATTTTATGAGTTCAATTCTTATATCTCCTCATATCTAGAAAAGCACTAAAATTCTTCATGGTGAAGATGTTTCCTCATGACTAGCAGAAACATTCTGCAAAAAAGATATGTGCTTGACTGCATGTATTCCCCCTTCATCAAAATCACATATATATATATGGACCTCTCCCACTGCCTCTCTGGAGCAGTTTCTCAGAGCTGAGATGCTGTCTCTGGGCTCATTTTGCCCCAAATAAAACTCAACTCCCAACACTCATGTTGTACATTTCATTTTTAAGTTGACAGAAGCATCAAAGGGGACAGGTGGACCAGGGGCAGGGAATAGTTAAATGTATTTTCCTTAGCAAAAGGTACTTAAAATCCTGGGGAAATTGTTTTCTTCATAGAACCCCTGCCCCCAAACAAAAACCCATAAAGAATGATTAAAAAGCCATCAAACCAATCACTCTGCCAACAGATGCTATAGGTTTAGTACAAAATGAAAATAATGGAATAGAACCCTCATGTAAATATCAGCTTCAAATACTGACATGTATATAAACATCCTTTTCCAAAATTTTATTCTACAGGGTATCTGAGTTAATGAGAGAAACTGTCTCTTTATGATTCTAATCCAACTAGTAAATAAAGGAAGAAATCATACTCTAGTACTTTGGCTACCTGATGTGAAGAGCTGACTCACTGGCAAAGACCCTGATGCTGGGAAAGATTGAGGGCAGGAAGAGAAGGGGGCGACAGGATGAGGTGGTTGGAATCACGGACTGAATGGACATGAATCTGAGCAAACTCTGAGTGATAGTGCATAGGGTAGCCTGGCATGCTGAGGTCCATGGGGTTGGAAAGAGTCGGACACAACTTAATGACTGAACAACAACAAATGGCCAAATAAAATCCCCGAGGAAATGACAAATCTAGACAACATTCATTAATGGCTGCTACCATCACAGAAAAGATAGACAACCGGACATTATATACCTACTGACAGAAATACGAAACTCACACAAGTTTTCTTGTGCAAAGTTCAATCTCAATCAGATCAAGCCTTGAGATGAGGATCAAATGACTTCACTAAAGCAAATACACAGGACAGAGAAACAAGTAACACCTCAGGGGAGAATGAAATCAGCCAGATAGGAAACAGAGAAACAATTACGAGGAAAACAAGAAAGAAATTGGAAAATTATAGATTAGAAGCTATTTGAGAGATGTTACTTGCAACATCTGGACCTTGTTTGGATACTGATTACAACCAAAAAACTGTTAAAAATGTATTTTTGTGACAGGAAAACATGAATACTGATTATTTTACGACTTTAAACAAAAGGAGTATTCTGGTTATATTTAAAAGAGATCTTGTCATTCTATCAATGAAATGTTATGTTATTTGGAGTTTTCTTCAAAATGACCCAGTAGGAGGTAGAAAAAATGATGAAACAACGGTGACTATGAGTTTAGAATGTTTGGAGATGGGTGACAGACACAGGCAAACTTGCTGTATAATTTATTCTCTCTACTATTGTATATGTTTAAGACTCCCCTTGTGCTCAGTCAGGTCCGACTCGTTGTGGCCCCATGGACTGCAGCTTGCCAGGCAAGAAATTTTCCAGGCAAGAACACTGGAGCGGGTTGCCACTTCCTACTCCTGGGGATCTTCCTGACCCAGGGTTCAAATCCATATCTCATCTCCTGCAGTGGTAGGCATATTCTTTACCACTAGCACCACCCGGGAGGCCCAAAATTTCCCTTAATAAAACGTAAAACAAAATGAAAATTCTTCAGTGTTTTAAAATTCTCACTTTTAAGGTTAAGAGGTTTTCCCCAAGTTCAGGTGGACAGGCAATGAGACATCATGGGAAGAACAGGCACATGGTTCCGGGCCCACCTTGACCCTCCTCTTCTCCTCATGCCACATATCCAATCCATAACCATGTTCTGTCCACCTGACTCCCCAAACACCTTCCATATTTGCCCCAGGACTTCTCATCTGGTTTGTGCTAATAGCCTCTTACTGGCTTTCCCTGCTCCCTGCCTCCCCCATCACTTAGTCTCCATAGTATCTTTGCAAAATGTGAGTGAGATACAATTACTGAAATGGTTAAAATATTGCAGCAGTTTTTCACTGCACTTGTCTACACTCCTTTCCACGTTCCTGATACCCTTCTAACCTTGTGAGTCATCTTTGTCTTTCCCCTTAGCACTGGTTTTCACCATTTCCTCAAGCTTAACAAGTGCTTTTGTGCCTTGAGGCCTCTCTTCCTGATATGACTTTTTCCCAGATCCTTAAAATACTGGGCTTTTTTTTTTCCCCCCACTAGACAAATCTCAGCTCACATGCCAGTTACTCAAAGATAACTTTCTTGATTCACTTTCTTCCCCACTTCCCAGTTCCTCTCCATCTCATCACTGTGTCATTTTCTTCATTTCACTCAGAAATGTTGTTTACTTATTTATGTGCTTAGTTGTTCTTGATCTATTTTTCTCCAACAGCCTTGCCCAAGCAACGTAAGTTTCTGGAGAGCAGCCGACACTGGTGCTTTGAGAAGATGCATGCTGGACATTACGTTCCTGTGCTATTGGAAATGGTACCCAATAGAAGATACAGGAAAGCAGTGAAAACTGGCATCTCTTATCATGGCTCAGGTCGTAAAGAATCGACCTGCAACGCAGGAGACCCATGTTCCATCTCTGGATCAGGAAGATCCCCTGGAGAAGGAAATGGCTACCCACTCCAGAATTCTTGCCTGGGAAATCCCATGGACAGAGGAGCCTGGCAGCCTACAGTCCATGGGGTCACAAGTCAGACACAATTTAGCAACTAACCACCACCATCATACAATTTAAGCTAAATCTAACAATTACTCCTGTTTAATGAAGAATTTGGTGGGTCTTCGGTCCCAGTTCCTGGGAGGTAACCTCATATGCCTTGGAATTTCCCAAGATAAGACTGACTTCGTTATTCACGGTGGACCCTAAATAGTTTGTGCTAATGAGATGATTCAGGATGTGGACTGGCCAGGCCAGAAAGACCAATCACATGATTGGAACCATGTGATATTGCAGGACCACTGGGAGAAAAAGGGGCTGGAGATCAAGCCATGTGGGCAGTGACTCAATCAATCATGCCTAGCAATGAGGCCCCAATAAAAATTCTGGGCAACAAAGTCCAGAGCTGCAGCGAGCTTCCCTGGCTGGCAATACTCTTAGAGGACTGTCACACTTGAAACCACAAGGGCAATCCTGAGCCCTTCCCACTGGAGTGCTCATTACAACAACTCACCTGATAAGATCCAAGGGCTGCTTTTTGTATATGCTTCGAGGATGAGCCCATTCCCTGTACAGAAGGTACCGCTCATTGGGGCAGCTGAGGTCCTCTGATGGGGTGCTGAAGTTGCACTGGGAAGAAGCAGCAAAGAAACGAGCATCACAATCGGTATGTGTTTGCATTTGCATGTTCTGTTGGCTAAATGTGGCCCTAACATGTCACAGTCATTTGTAAATGAGGGGTCTCATTTGCTGGAACAGACCGGGCCCCTCTGTCCATGGGATTTTCCAGGCAAGAGTACTGGAGTGGGGTGCCATTGCCTTCTCTGGGAAATACCATGTAGTCCTTAGGAATTCTCAACTGGGAGTAATACTAATGCCTGGAGGGCCATTTGTGAATGTGGGTAGAAAGGAATGCTTGGATGTTACAATCCCAGGGACCACCGCAGGTACCTTGTGAGAACCCCAAGGATACTTAATGTACTGTAAGTGGACCAGCTCTAAATAATGAAAACCTGGGCTAGCTCAAGGGCCCAAACTCTCATGGCAGAGGAACGCCTGACAGCCCAGTCCCCTCCTTGGACACCGAGAGCAACCAGCTGTTTAGTGACGGCATCAGTTCTAAAACCCAGGCTTTTTTGTCCCTCAATTCAGCAGTAATTCTGTGAAAATACAGAATATAAACAACAAAAAAAGCCTGATGTGATGTTATACATTTAGCTTATTCAAGAAACCAAACTTCCTGCCTCTGCTTAAATGCAATCTCTCTTCTTCCCACCTCACTCACCTTCTTTCCCTCATACTAGAATCAGAATTACCTGGCTCCACCACTTGCTAGCTGGATGACCTTCTGGAAGTCAGTTAGCCTCTCCATTCATCAATTTCCTCATCAATAAAATGGGGATAATAATTCTACCCACCTCAAAGAGTTGTTAAGATGATCGACTCAGCCACAGCAATGTTCAAAGTCCCTGGCATATAATAACTACTGACAGATGTTATTATCAACCAGAAAATTATTAATATTAAAGTTTTAACATAAGTCCTGACCTCTACTTGCCTGCCTTCTAAATACCTCATGAGATCATCCCTTAACCTGGACGTGGGACCAGCGCAATTACAGGAAGATTTAGTGGAAAAGAACTGGGCATGGGCAGATGTCCACTGAGTACTACAGAGCCTTGACATCCCATACTGATAATCACGACAGCTATTTGCAAGTGTACCCAAGTTTATATCATGCTCACTGCTAGTTTTGTTGGTGCACAAATATAAAATACACGGACTGTCAGGTTGGACTGCTCTGTTGGGTCTTTTAGCAGGAAACTCAGCATCTGCTTCCCCATCCAGCTCCCAGTTCTCTGTGCATGCGTATCAAGGAGCATGCCTGCTGTTCCAGTTTTATTATCTTACACAGTACATTTCAATACTGTCTTCATCCACAAATACATGTATTTCACAGTAGCGATTATCAATGAGTCTTTGCTTTGTTTGGCCTTTTAGTTCAGTTCAGTCACTCAGACTGACTCTGTCAGACTCATGTCTGACTCTGTGTGACCCCATGGACTACAGCAGGCCAGGCCTCTCTGTCCATCACCAACACCCAAAGTTTACTCAAACTCACGACCATTGAGTCAGTGATGCCATCCAACCATCTCATCCTCTGTCGTCCCCTACTCCTCCTGCCTTCAATCTTTCCCAGTATCAGGGTCTTTACAAATGAGTCAGTTCTTCGCATCAGATGGCCAAAGTATTGAAGTTTCAGCTTCAGCATCAGTCCTTCCAATGAACATTCAGGACTGATTTCCTTTAGGATGGACTGGCTGGATCTCCTTGCTGTCCAACGAGTTTTCTCAAGAGTTTTCTCCAATACCACAGTGCAAAAGCATCAATCCTTCAGTGCTCAGCTTTGTTTACAGTTCAACTCTCACATCCATACATGACCACTGGAAAAACCATAGCTTTGACTAGATGGACCTTTGTTGACAAAGTAATGTCTCTGCTTTTTAATGCTGTCTAAGTTGGTCATAACTTTTCTTCCAAGGAGTAAGCATCTTTTAATTTTATGGCTGCAGTCACCATCTGCAGTGATTTTGGAGCCCCCCAAAAATAAAGTCTGACACTGTTTCCACTGTTTTCCCATCTATTTGCCATGAAGTGATGGGACCAGATGCCATGATCTTCGTTTTCTTAATGTTGAGCTTTAAGGCAACTTTTTCACTCTGCTCTTTCACTTTCATCAAGAGGTTCTTTAGTTCTTCTTCACTTTCTGCCATAAGGGTGGTGTCATCTGCATATGTGAGGTTATTGATATTTCTCCTGGCAATCTTGATTCTAGCCTGTGCTTCATCCAGTCCAGCATTTCTCATGATGTACTCTTTGGCCTCAGAGATCCAGATAAACTGATAGTGAATATAACAAAGTAACAGAGCAATATAAAACAGGATTTTATTTATTTTAATGACAGACTTTTAAGAGCTTAGGTAAAACATCCTTGCATTTATAGAATCATTAAGCTTCTACAGCAGTCACATTTTAAAATTTTCATTTCATGAGTGATCTTATCAGCTAGAGGAGTGCTCTTGAATTTGAGGAGTTGCTGTCATCTCAGTATGCTGTCCTTAAAAAATGTCAACACTCTGCTGTATTGCCATCCTGACAAGAACCCTGACAGATGCCTTTTTAGAAGCCCTGTGATATTCCAGGACACAGTTTGAAGATGGTTATTTCACAGAAGAAAATGCCTGCCTGAATTCCAGAAAATGGTAAATGAAATGATCTAACATATTTTTCTTACAAAGAACCAATACTTTTCTGGTTGATAATAATATCTGTCAGTAATTATGAAAACAGCTGACAGATATATAGTACTTATTATGTGCCACGAACTGTTCTAACATCCATGTGGATGAACTGATCCTCATAACAACTCTACGAGATAGGAATTATTATTATCCCCATTTTACTGACGAGGAAATTGATGAATAGAGAGGTTAAGTGACTTTCACAAG
Organism: Bos mutus; assembly: GCF_027580195.1. Lineage (NCBI taxonomy): Eukaryota > Metazoa > Chordata > Mammalia > Artiodactyla > Bovidae > Bos > Bos mutus. Next base: position 37,488,704 of record NC_091621.1, on the reverse strand, counting down.
ATCCTCCAGCTCGAAAGGTGTTTGAGTCTGAGTCTATGCTCTTAATTGGTCCACACATTAACTCTGGGAAATGCTGTCTATTCATTCGTTCACTCATTTTAACTAAGGGTTTTTCCCTGTGCCTGGGATTCAGCAGTAAACAATACAACACGATTCCTGCCCTAAATGAACTTACAATCTTGCAATATGTCCTCTTCATTTTACCAAGGAAGAAACAAGTTCAAGAAGGTTAGCCTTTCCCTAACATTAGAATACATTTTAGATATTTTATTTCATTTTTGCCATTTGACTTACATCATGGAGAGGGAAAGCGGCCTTGTAGATTCCAGAGTTTACGAGTTTGTTAATCCCAAACTTTTTAACATTGTCCCTTACTTGGTACATTATCCGAGAAAGAATGAAGTAAACCTAAAAAAGATTCCAAAATAGAGTGTGTAGTTTATACAGTGTAACTAGCCAATCATTGCTTCCTGTCCTAACAGGAATCTGTAGGTGTATTACTTTTCTTTCTTTTTTTTGGGGAGCTTATAAAACCCAAACCAAACCAACCAAATTAAACCACTAATTATTCAACAGTAGGTTTTAAATCACCCCAAGACAGCAGCTAAATTGGGTTTAGACTTACAATGCGGCTTCTGGTGGCTGGATTGAAGAATGTGTCTCTATCTTGAATGTAAAAGTCATTCATGCGGTTCTTCTCAAACGGGGCAGTGAAAAACTCTTGCTCTGGCTTGATGATACTTTCATCCACTTGGAGGAGTTTGGTAAACCAGTTGAAATTATCAAAGGCTGAGGACCGGGTTTTCAGATCATTGGGTTTCAGAGGCAATTTGATGTGCATTATCTCTGCATAGGTACATAGCACCTCCCATGGGGCATGTACTTTTACAAATACAAGCTTGTCATCCACAAGCTATATTGAAAGAATAAGCATACAAACCAGGAAACCAAATCAACTACTGATATTTTCACAAATTTAAAACAGATTATTCTTATGTTTTAGTTCTTTCATAAAATCACCAGTATTTTAGATGAAGAAAAGCAAATGTGTTATTAGTCCAAATTAGTAACTAAACATAAAAACATTATATTGTAGTGTTATTGTAATGACAAGTTTTAAAATTTCTTAGACCAAGGAGAAGGCTGTTTAATTTATTATATATCTGTTCAATGTCATTATGTGATCATTAAAAAGGATTTAAAAGAACTATATTTATTAATATATAAATGCATTTATTATATGATAAAGAGAGAAAAGCAAACTTTAAAACTGTGAAATGATAATTTCCTTTTAAGGGAAAAATGTATATATTTGAGTAAAAGAACATATTTAGAAGGACAAGATTATTTATGGATAAAGTACAGATGATTTTCAATTCCACTATTCTTACATTTTCTAATTTTTGGGGGGTAAACTATCATTTGTATTATATAAAAATCTTTAAAAAGGTTCTATTCATACATAGATTTATTATTAGATTCTTTGGCTATTAAGAAAGATCCATGGTTTTTATCAGCAACAAACATATACTCTATAGTGCAGATTCTGACTGACTCCCGTCCCAGCCTGCAGTTAAGGCGTGGCTGGGGTTACATGTTTCAAATGCCTTTCCAGCACTCTGAGTGACAGGCTAGTTCCCAGGAGCAACAGTCAGTTGGCGGTTGGAAAGGGTCTGACACTTACGGATCTGGTTGCTTCTAGCTGCAGACCATCACAGATGAGGTTAGATTCATATGCTTGTCTTTTTCTCTGCCAAAAGAAATTGGAAATATGTTAGGCCTTCAGTTTTACCGGGGCGGGGGCGGGGGGGGGGGACCTATGTGTTTTTTTAATTAAAAAAAAAATCAAACCAATTTGAACTTAATGAAGAGATACATTTGCTCAAAACAGCACAGAAGCAACGGAGGTGCTCTGTCTGTTGGCGGCGTGTGGGTTGAGACTCCTCAGAGGCAATGCTGTGGAGGATAACTGGATTCTCCTGCGACTCTGGAGGACCCTTGGTTGTCCTGTAGGTTTCTGGCCACTTGAGGTACATAAAAATCTCCAGCTTTGGCACAATTTCAAAGACTTTTTTTGGCTTATGACAGATTGTATACATAAGTGGAGGTTTTGGAGTCCCGCTCACCCATGGAATATACCAGAGTTACAGTCCAGATCTGACATTCTAGATTATTATAATTTTGTTTCTACATCAGACATTGAAATAGTTTGGTTTTGGATGTATATATTTCATCTTTACATGCCTTGACCAATATTAATAAAACAACACACAATTTTGGTAAAAGGTAAGAAATTTTTCTCTTTGTAAGATTGAAATGTTAGTGAAGCTATAAAACACACACCTAAATCTACAAAATGAACTGATAATACATCTGACAATGTTACAGGGCCATTTATATGAACCACATAGTGAAACATATCTCAACTAAGATGTTAAAAACAGAGGGAGTAAAGGAAGAATATATTTCTAAAAAACAAAAACAAAACCACATAAAATATAAACTAGAATTTCCATCTTTAGTAATCACAGGAGGTGAACTAGACCAATTCTCCCACTGAAGACAACTAAAAATGCTGCATTAAAATCAGTTTTTAACTTCAGCAGTTAACAGGATAGAGAGGAATTACTGGGCCAATGTTCTGTATCTAGTGGGTTGGGCAGTCAGGCCACTGTGCCCATGCTTTGCCCACTGTGGACGGGCAGAGAGGGAGCTCAGCTGCTGTGCCACATACAGCACCTAGAACATAGAAAGCACCTAATAAATTAAAGTGGATGCTGCATGTAAAAAGGTCCAAGGTGAAAAAATACACCTGGCATTTGACTTAATGTGAGTGCCAGTGGAATCCCTAATATATTTTGTGGAAGTATGAGAAACAGAATATTGCTTTATTTTCATATATTTAAAAAAGTTATATAGTATTAATACTTACTGTGCCAGACACTGTTCTAAGAACTTTACAAATATAATACGTTTGTTACACATGAGCACAAAATAGTCACTTAGAGAAAAACATCAAGTGCTATACACAAATAAGCCAAACTTATTATTAGGAAAGGCCAGTGAGATGAGAGCTAGGGGGTGAGATGGGGGTGTGGAGGTACAGCTTTCCCATTGTTCCCAGCAGGTGGCTGCCCCCCTGCCCGCCTCCCACCCCCTATCTCTGCAGTGCACTCTGCTAGGATTTTCAGTCTTCTCTACCCCTCATTCACCATCTGTCCACGTCAGTTGGGAAGGTGGTTCAGACCCACTCTGCTTGGTACCCAAGCAGTATTTCTTCACCTTAGACTCAAACCCTCATACTTCAATTCCTGCATGGCAGCCCAAGCACTGTTCCAGATGGAGTCTTTCTTTACTATTGTGTAAAAGCATTTCTGGTCTTTCCAGCCACACCTGACAGAGTACTCAGCAGGAGTACATGCCCAATACATGTTTGTTGAAAGAATATACTCAACAAACATTAATTTGTTCTACAAACATTTCCTGAGAGCACTCTTCAAAGTGATGAAGATTCAAAGAGGAATCTGAAATGGTCTGCTGCAGAGGATCTACAAAGTCAGCAACCAGGGATCTAGGACTGTGTCCAATACAAAAGGACTGGAACACTCATTCATGGGTCTAAGGCACTGTAATGGACACCCGTCATTCTATATAACCACTCAGCATTTCCACTCCCGCCAGAGCCCCACGTCCCCTACAGTGAATAAAAACAGACACACCTATTCCTTGTCTCCCATGAGTTCGCTACTGGCAAGTGAGTAGCTATTAAGCAGACCACTTAAGACTCTAATCAGAAGCTGGAGATGCAAAGAAGTCAGGCCAAGCAGAACTCCTCCTGAGGCGGCTGGGAGAATGGGAGCCAGTGACAGCAGTGGCAGAGGTCTCAGCAGGAGCTTTCGGGGAGGACTGCTGGTCAGAAGTGACCAGAAGCAGTTCTGGACTGGGGAGCAACCTTGCTTTGTCCCAGACCAGCTGTGAAATGGAATTTGGAGCACTGACTCTGGCTGCCTCGTCTCCAGGTTTTGTTTGTCCGAGTCTTCCAATGAATCTGTGAGCTCCTAATATTCTTTACTAATAGACTCTTTGTTTCTTTGTCTGCTTAAATTAGAGCTAATTTCTGTTACTTGCCAGCAAGAATCCTAATAGGGTAATAACGATGAACTAGGGAAAACCTGTTAGGCTAAAAGCAAAATCACTGTGCGGTATAGGGAGGGGTGTTCTGTGCAGACCGGACACTCTGACTTCCTCTCTTTCTGGGGAGATGCCTCAACCTGAGGTTGTACAAATGGCGACCCAGCTTGTCCCACTAGAGGTCATAAGTAGAATTCAACTGTCTTCTGGAGTCAGGCAGCAATAATTTCAGTTAGGATGTGAAAGCTCAGACTCAAGGCTTTTAGCTCACATGAACAAATGTCCTTCTAGTTAGATGACTAGGTGGTTGCTGTTCAGTCGCTCAGCCGTGTCCGACTCTTTGCAACCCCATGGACAGCAGCACTCCAGGCTTCCCTGTTCCTCACAATTTCCCAGAGTTTGCTCTGACTCATGTCCATTGAGTCAATGATGCCATCCAACCACCTCATCCTCTGTCAACCCTTCTCCTCCTGCCCTCAATCTTTCCCAGCTTTTCCAGTGAGTCAGCTCTTCCCATCAGGCAGCTAAAGTACTAGAGCTTCAGCATCAGTCCTTCCAATGAATATTCAGGACTGATTTCCTTTAGGATTGACTGGCTTGATCTCCTTGCAGTCCAAGGGGTTCTCAAGCATCTTCTCTAGCAACACAGTTTCTAGAAGGCTAGGAGAATCAGTTAAAAGGGCAGCTTCTTGGGTGGCTTAATGGGTGTGTGAACAATGAAGTGATGGTAGTAAGAAACCACATACCTGTGTTAACTCATAAAATTCCACAGTTCCCACCAAAAGCATACCGTGATGCACAACTGTCCCCTTCCTGGCCCCCCTCCTCCACTGGGGAGTGGCTCCAAAACTTTGAAGGTGCTCCTTGCATTCGACACTTCACTTCAGGACGCTTCAAGCGCTGTGGTCTCCTTCCTCAGACAAATGCAGCCACTCACAAAAAGTCCTGTGCATGCCGCCTCTCTTAGGAGGACACCATCTTTCTCCTGGGTATCAGGAGATCACACCTTTTTCCTGTTTTTCCTGAGTTTGCTTCGGCAATACCTTCTCTTTTCAGTCCTTTATCTTCATTGCTCTTATTCAGCAAACAAACACCTTAAATGTTTCTTTTCTTAAAGAATATAAAATCCTCCCTCAGGCCTGGCTGCTCTTTAAAGGGTTATCATTCCTGTCCCTAGGGATGTCTGTCTTTTAATCTTGATATCCTTAGCACTTAGAATGGGCCTAAAGTGGAAGAAACAAGCAACAGATGTCTGATGAAAGAAGGAATGAGTGGATGGTGCATGGATGGCTACCGGTTTTGTGGGAATTGACTGAGGAATGTAGTGTAGCAACCAGGCGCCTCTTTCCTGAGCTCCCCTTCCCCCACAGCGCTCCAAGAACTTTTACTTAGGGGCATTACAGGACATGATGGAGAAAGAGAGATAGAGTTTAATTCTGGAACGTGCTAGCACCAAATAGCTCCAGGGTACCCAGAGCAGGAAGACATCTCTTGATCCCCTGGGAGTCTAAATTACCAGATGACAAAAGGGGGCCAGTTCAGAGAACCTGCAAAGAACTAGCCCCACGAGAGGGCAGTTGCATCATCACGCATACCAAACACAAACTACTCCTGCCTTGGCTGTATCCGCTGCATCAGCCATGACCATGACAAGCGGCATGGTGCAAACTAGACATGGTTAGATTCCAAGTCAAAATTTAAATCCTGGTCCTGCCATTTGCTAGCTCTGTGACGTTGGGCAAATAAACTCTGCAAGTATCAGTGGCTTCATCTCAAAGGTGGTGTAAGAAATAGCTTCATAAGTATAAAGTGCTCAGCATAAGGCCTGACACATAATAAGCCCATAATAAGACATGTTAACCATTGTTATTTCCTTTCTCTGTCTTCAAATATGCTCAGCCTCCTTTATTCCTTAAAAAAAAAAAAAGTCCTCTCTACCTTGTAAGCCTCAGAGGCTCACCTCTTTTATCTAATGTCAAACACCATAACAAAAACAAGCAACCCGAATCATTTAGCTTCCACAGTGTACACCCAGTGACAGCTTAATCCCTTCCACGGGATACCAATGACATTATTTTACCAGAACTCCAGGAACTGGATCTTAAATCTGAGTCATTTAGCTCACTCTCCTCTTGACTCTATACACTATATTGTCCCAGTCCTCAGGTTACCTTCTTTGATATATAATGGATGTATATATCCTTCTGGACTTCCCTGGTGGCTCAGTCGGTAAAAGTGTCTGCCTACGATGCGGGAGACCCAGGTTCGATCCCTGGGTCAGGAAGATCCCCCTGGAGAAGGAAATGGCAACCCACTCCAGTACTTTTGCCTGGAAAATCTCATGAATGGACGGAGAAGCCTGGTAGGCTACAGTCCATGGGGTCACAAAAAGTCAAACACAACTTAGTGACTTCACTTTCATATATCCTTTTCATTCTCTGAAGAAAGAATTAATACTGTTAAAATGGTCATACTACTTAAAGTAGTATGACAGATTGAATGCACTCTCTATCAAAATACCCATGATATTTTTCACAGAACAAATAATTCTGAAATTTATATGGAAGCACAAATGACCCAGAGTCGCCAAAGCAATCCTGGGAGAAAAGAACAAGACTGGAGGTATAACCCTTCTAGACTTCAAACTATACTACAAAACTAAACTAATCAAAAAAAAAAAAAAAAAAAAAAAGCAAGGTATTGGCTCAGAAACAGACACACAGATCAATGGAACAGAATAGACAGCCCAGAAATAAACCCACTCGTTTATGGTCAGTTAATTTATGATAAAGGAGGCAGAAATATACAATGGAGAAGAGAGTGTCTTCAATAAGTGGTGCTGGAGAAGCTGGACAGCTACATGCAAAACAATGAATTCAGAACATTCCTTCATACCATATACAAAAATAAAAACTTAAAATGGTTTAAAGACTAATTTAAAGCCCTAAGTGTAAGATATGACATCATAAAACTCCTAGAAGAAAATACAAGCAAAACATTTTCAGACATAAATTATAGCAATATTTTCTTAGCTAAGTCTCCCAAGGAAAAAGAAATAAAAGCAAAAATAAACAAATAGGACCTAATCCAACTTAAACATTTCTGAACAGCAAAGGACACCATCAATGAAAGGAAAAGACAATGAAAAGAAAATGAGAAGAGAGATTTGCAAATTATGAGGCCAAAAAGGGGCTAATAACCAAAATATGTAAACAGCTCACATAACTCAATATATTAAAAAGAAATGCTGATTTTAAAATGGGCAGACATTTTTGCAAAAAAGAAGACATACAGATGACTAACAGGCACATGAAAAGATGCTCAACACCATTAATTATTAGACAAATGCAAATCAAAACCATAAGGAGAAGGTCTCCCTGGTGGTTCAGTTCCACGTTCCCAATGGAGGGGGCTCCACGTTCAATCTAAGGCTCCACATTCCCAATGGAGGGAGCTCAGGTTCAATCCCTGGTCGGGGAACTCGATCCCACATGCCACAACTAAGAGGCTGCATGCCACGACTAAAGATCCTGCATGCCACAACAAAGACTGAAGATCCCACATGCCATAACTAAGAGCTGGCACAGCCAAATAAATAAATAAAAATATTTTTAAAAAACACAATGATATATTGCCTCACAGCTGTAAGAGTGACTAATGTTAAAAAGTCAACAAATAACAAATGCTGTCAAGAATGTGGAGAAAAGGAAATTCCTGTACACTGATGATTGGAATGTAAACTGGTACAGCCACTGGTGAAGCCAGTATGGAGTTTCCTCAAAAAACTAAACTACAATTACCATGTTATCCAACAATTCCACTCCTGGGTATATACTGGAAAGAACAAAAACTCTAATTTGAAAAGATACATGCATCCCAATGTTCATAGCAGTACTATATACAAGAGCCAAGATGTGGACACAATCCAGTGATTGTCTTAAGAAGATGTGATACACACACACTTGTGAGCTCAGGTACACACATACATACACACACACATACACACAGTGGAATGCTACTCAGCTGTAAAAAGAATGACATATTTCCATTTGCAACAACATGGATAGACCCAGAGATTATTAGGCGTAGTGAAATAAGTCAAAGACAACTGCTACATAATACCATTTATACGAGGAATCTAAACTATAAGTGAATACATATACAAAACAATTTATTCACAAACTGTTGAATGTTTTAGTTGTTTCTAATTTTTCATAATTACGAAAATTCTTGTAGAATAAGTTTTGTGTATCCTCCTCAGAATAAAGTCCTAGATGCAGAATTGTTGAAAAGTGCATACAACTTAAACTTCTTTAATAGATATTGCTGTACTGCCACTGAGAAAAAGTTATACTATAGCGTATGCAATTTTAGTTCTTATTTGGTTCTTTACAAAGACCTTGTAAGATATTTACCTGATATCTCTTGATAACTGGCAGATCTTGGAGTTGGTTTATAATGCCCTCTGTTTTATTACTAACTATAAATACTTAAATAGTTGAACCAAGGAAAGGGCATTTTTATTTGCTTAAACATGTTAATATATCACCTTGGTGTTACTTTAATAAGACAGTTCTTGTTATTTCCCTTTGGCATGGCAGTTCACAAAGAACTAGTGGAATATTTTAAAAATTGATCAAACCAGTTTTCTTGGTTTGTCAGGTTGCTAAAGTAAATTAGCATATGTGCTATATTTGTCAAACAGGAATACATCAGGAAAAGACTGCTTACTTAAGAAAAGATTGCTTAAATCTATTTAATATGAGATCATCAGCTTTACTGCAGTGTAGAATTTACACTTGGATAAGTAACCGTGTTCCTGACATTTAAAAAAAAATAGGGTAGAGCTGTCTTCCATGTTAAAAATGAAAGAAAATTAATATTGCATATTGAATGACATACTCATTTCTTAATAAATATTTGCTGAATAAATGAGTATCTGAGGCCACACGGTTTTTAACTAAAAATTATCTATGTACCTTATTGGAAACCTTACAGGTAAGAATCTAAACCTATGTTTATAGTCTATGGTGTGTATTCGGCAGCACAAAATGATTAAACCAGACTGACTGGCTCTGAAAAAAGCCCAGTCATATGCGAGATTATGTTGTAAGTTCCTCTGTCTCTAGGAGAGTAAATTCCCTGGCACTGTAACCTAGATCTCTCTCTTTCTTTTCAACCTACTTCTAGCAAAGCCAAAGAGACTATAATCACTGAGGATCTACGGACATCACAAAAAGAGGCACATGATTCTGCTACTGTCAGTGGAGAATGGTACTTGGGGTTCAAAGTAGAGAAGGACAAGAGCACTTATCCCACCCCAGAAACTGAAATTTTATTCATACCTCTTATGGGAGGTTAATAAAGCTGTCAGAGAAATAAAGAATAAAGCAATCAAAATCACAAAGGACAGACTGGCATAATTAAGGCAGCTTTCTGTCCCCTAAGCACCTGAGATTGCACATCTCATTTGGCTTAATAAAGTCATTGTTGGGAAGGACTTGCTTGTGAATTATACAGTAATAATACTGATTTTAAACACCAATGTCTACCATTTCCTTTATGTTGCTCTGCTTTATTGCATAAAAAGCAGGGGTTGCAATGTCTAAGAAGATTGCTAAATACACTCTGATGATAATATATCAGCATAAATCAGTTGAGATTAATGAAATAGATTTATTTCAAATATTCTTCCAGCTTTGTCAGGCAAAATACTGACGATGCTGTCACTGTACTTCTCAACTTGCCAATCTTTGTTACGCCTATGGAGTTGGGTAAGAAGTAAACCAAAGGGACTTAATTTGTGCAAAAATATTTCTTTCTAATTACTCAAAGTGCTTCTTACTTGGTAAGGTCTGGTAAGCAAGAATACATTATTTAATTGGGACTTAAATTCACGTGTTGTTGATAAAACATTGAATGTTAGTGGACTGATTTAGGTGACATATGTTCATAAGGAGATAGAAAACAGACAAGCGTCCTAAATGACAAGCATAGAAAGGAAGTGAATATGTAGCTGAAGCTTATTTCCAACTTTTCTTTTTAAATTAGCATTTTTGGTGTAATTATGAAAATAAATAAATGGTAACTTAGAAATTTTCCAAGAAGGAAAAAAAAAAAAATCACCTGTTATCAATCCACTGCTAGGATAACTCGGAGAAGGCGATGGCACCCCACTCCAGTACTCTTGCCTGGAAAACCCCATGGACAGAGGAGCCTGGAAGGCTGCAGTCCATGGGATCGCTGAGGATCGGATTCGACTAAGTGACTTCACTTTCACTTTTCACTTTCATGCATTGGAGAAGGCAATGGCAACCCACTCCAGTGTTCTTGCCTGGAGAATCCCGGGGACGGGGGAGCCTGGTGGGCTGCCGTCTATGGGGTCGCACAGAGTCAGACACGACTGAAGTGACTTAGCAGCAGCAGCAGCTAGGATAACTACTGTAAACACTTCAGGGCAGTGTTTTCTACCTGCTTCTATGAACAGCCTGAAGCGCCCTAGTTACAATGCAGATTCTAGGGCCTCTCTTCTCTACATGTTGGCTCAGTACATACAGGACAGGCCTGGATAATCTAGTTTTAACATGCAAAGCAGACTATTCTTATTATCAGGCAAATTTAAGAAATATTATTTTCTTTTTTCCCCCAAACTTTAAACTTTTTATTGTGCATTGAGGTTTAGCCCATTAACAATGTTGTGGTAGTTTTGGGTGAACAGTGAAGGAACTCAGCCATACATATACATGTATCCATTCTCTCCCAAACCCCATCCCATCCAGGCTGGCATGTAACGATGAACAGAGTTCCATGTGCTATACAATAGGTCCTCGCTGGTCATCCATTTTAACACAGCAGTGTGTATGTGGCCTTCCCAAAGTCCCTAATTATCCCTTCCCTCCCAGCAACCGTAAGTTGTTTAGGAAATACTATTTTCTTAGAGCATATCTTTTCTGTGCACATAAGCAAGCACTTCTTTTATGATTATTTATTTTCTTCATGCCTGTTCTGTTTGAGAATTTGGTATAGTTGATGTTGCCCAGCTCTTTACCCTTTTACAGAAAATGAGGCACAAGTACCTGTTTGTCCAGGGCAAATGACAGCTTTTTCATTCAGAACTAACTCAGAAGGACTAATCTGGAAAAGGATTTTTCTCTTCTCCACCTCTTTCTGAGATGAAGTAGAATAAACAGATTTTACTTTTCAGAATTTCACTGTCCTCTGCATTTGTCTGTTTTTAAGGATTAGACCCAAGGACACATCCCATTTTGGAAATACGAAGCAAGATTTGGATTCACTTCTCCTGTGCTGAGTACACAAAAATAAAACCAAATATGCTTATACCAGCAACACATCTTGTAGTTGTAATTTGAAACTGCTGATTCTAATTTAATTTATTCCTTTTAACCTACAATCTTAGTTTAAGCAAGTGGAGTGTAAAGGAAGGAGATAAAAATATAAAGAACTTCCTGCTTTAGTTTAAAATATTAAGGAGTTAAAGCCAAACCTGATTTCATATCCAAAAACAAAAGACAGAACATCTACCAAAAGTTATCTGAGGAGATGAAACCACCCAACAGGAGTTGTCACCAGCATTTAACCCAGCATAATATTTTTCATGGACTATTTGTGGCAAAAATGTCATTTTTAGGAAATTTTTTATACTATTCTGATTCTTCATAATCCCCTTCTGCCATCCCTTTATTTCTTCAATTTGGAGAATACAAGTCGATGTTAAGTTGACTCAATCACACCTTCTCCTTTAGGAGACTCCATGGGATAAATTTCTTTCTGGGGGATATTAGACCAGAAAGATTATATTTCTTTTGAACAACCAGTTTGGTTTTTATTGTGCTGAAACTTTAAACCATGGTGTTGATAACATCCTCTATTTTCTTTGGCTACTAGGAAACTCAAGAGGCAAATTTGCAGCTGAACTCTAATTTCTGAATAGGACTTTATGGTTAATAATAAGTCATTTTGCTTATTACTTTGATACATAGCTTCATTTTATTTTTCTGGCTTTTACATTTTTGTTACCATGATTAGTTCAGTTCAGTCACCCAGTTGTGTCCGACTTTTTGTAACCCCATGGACTGCAGCACGCCAGGCTTCCCTGTCCATCACCAACTACCGGAGTTTACTCAAACTCATGTCCATCGAGTCAGTGATGTTATCCAGCCATCTCATCCTCTCTTGTTCCCTTCTCCTCCTGCCTTTAATCTTACCCAACATCAGGGTCTTTTCAAATGAGTCTGTTCTTTGCATCAGGTGGCCAAAGTATTGGGAGTTTAAGCTTCAGCATCAGTCCTTCCAATGAATATTTAGGACTGATTTCCTTTAGGATTGACTGGTTGGATCTCCTTGCAGTCCAAGGGACTCTAAAGAGTCTTCTCCAATATCACAGTTCAAAAGCATCAATTCTTTGGTACTCAACTTTCTTTATGGTCCACTGGAAAAACCATAGCTTTGATATCCTCATCTAATTACTTTTATTTATGTTATATTCTGTATGTGACCTCAAGTACTTTTTAATGAATTATAAATAAACTATGTTATAACATAGTATTAACATAAGTAGAAAGCTAGTGACTATAAAAATGATACATTGCATATTAAAGCCAATAATGAATGATGTTTGAATATTCTATACTGTTAGCTATCATCTTATGAGCTACAAATAATCATATACTTTATGCACTAAGACTTACTGATAAAGCAATGATGCAAAGAAAGCACATTTGATAAATTTAAAAACCCAATTATAAAAGCTCATAGCAATATCAACTAGAAGAGAACTCCTAACTTTTTAAAAGAAAACTACCAAAAATTTATAGCAAATGTATATTTAATGATGAAATTTTAGAACACTTGCACCAAACTCAGGAACAATATGAGTGACTAGTATGTGCTGCAGGTTTTATTCAAGAGGTCTTAGCCATATCACTTGGACAAGATAACAAATGAAGTATAAAGAAAGGTACAGTGAAGCTGTCAGTTGGAGACAATATGGTCTTCCTTTGAATAAACTTAAAACAAGCATCAGAAACTACTGGAACTAAAAAGTTTTTCAATGTAACTAGATCTTATAAAAAAAATCAATAGACTTCTTTCTTAACACAAAATACTAAATCACAAGCAAAAAAATAAAAAAAATTAAATGTGTCTGATAACAGCAACAAAAATGTAATATAATAGTTAATAAAAATGTATAAGATCCTCAGACATTATTATAAAACTTTACTAAAGTATGTAAAATCTTAATACATGGAATAGTGCACTGTGTTCACTTTATTAGAATTTTCAGTTGAACTTTTAACCATTTCCAAAGGGATTTCATCTAGCTTCTATGTAAACCGTTCCAGCCTCATGATAACTCGTATAAAACAACGGATAACAGTTTTAAAAGCTCAAGGGATCTATAAACAATTAGTCAGTTCTTCCACATTATTTGAAGGTTTGGGTGTAATTTAAACACTTATTTTTTGGAAAATTTCTTACTCTGTACTCTCTACTGGCCAGATCCACTAACAAATTCTTAAGGCCTGATATACAAGATAAACTTATACTTCCATAACTTTTCATCAACTTCAAGGAAATATTTTTTCTATCAACTTTTAGGGATGGATTCTGCTGATAAAAAAGCATTACATTCAGGATGACTTATACTGTTCTTGTGCTATCTAGACTTTTCTATTCTCTTTATCATCATCTGCATTATATCATTACTTGGTCATAAACACATCTGTTTAGAAGGGAGGCCAAGTGTCAGACAAAATGAAATTCAGAACAGATCAGTTATGTCATCCATTAACAATTCTAGATAAGGGAAATGGGAGAAAGAAGAATGACGAACAAAACTGAGCAGGAAGAGTTGGAGAAACATATGGAAACATGTTTCATTTAAAACACTTTTGCTCTTCACAGTATGGAGCAAACTTATTTAGATATATTTTAATCATGAGATGTGCCAGGCATTGCTGGCTGCCTATTCAACAGTCATCTTCCCCTTCTTCATTACCAAGAAAAGCTGACAGTTTTTCAGATACTAAGTGATCAGATGATTTAGGAAATGAAAGACTAGTCTTGATTAGTCTGTGCTAATGATGGTAGTTTCATTCATCTTGCCAGTGGTTGGTTTAGGAATAGGCCTGTGAGAGACAATCAACAGTGAAAGGAAGTCTGCCATTCTAGGGGAGATTTCTTCCCCTTTCTAAAAGCGGGCTGAAAGAAAGGGCATTCCTTCTTACTGCCACTGGTGTCTGGAAACACAACAAACATCATGAAACGAAGTGAAGACAGTTTAAGAACAGCCAACATTTGAGGATGGCAGGGTAGAAGGATATAATGAAGCTCGAGTCCTGATGACCCCATTAAGCCAATAAATTATCTAACTCAGAAATGCTCCTATCTCCACACTATTTCTTAAATGAGAGAATTATTTCCTTTTAGCACTTAAAACATTTTGAGTTTGGTTTCCCTGTTACTTCCAGTAAAAGACATTCGAACTGACTCCATGCCATGGACAGCAGTACGGCCTAAACAAACACTTATTCTTGGAACAACTTATGATCGACCCCATCTGTAATATAGACGGTTTATGCTTTTCCAAAGGGAGGTGTGAGATTCTGAGGTATTTTCACTAATACAAGTGGACAAAGTTATATGATATTTGGAGGTCTGGCTAGAAAAATAATTTCTCTTTGCTCATATGCAGATGGAGACTTTTACTCCTGTATGTTTCTGATGCTCACAGCACCATCAGTTTTATCTTTCTCTACCTCTAACAAGAATTTAACAATACTTTTTAGATCAGCCCCTGCAAAGTCAACCTTGGGGCTGTTTTAGGAAATCAATATGATTTAGACATAATTTTTTTTTCCTCTCAAAGAAAAGAGAATTTTGAAATTGCCTTTCCTTGGCATTGTCCTAAATTCTGAATACGGCCTGATAGAGAGTATGATGGAACTTGCAAATGATTTTCCAATTAATAAAAATGTGATTCCAAAGCTGAGCTTCAAATTCTAGTAGAATCTAAATTAAGTAACATGTATAAATAGTCTCAAAACACTTAAAAGCATAGCTTATAAATAAATACCAACATCATGGTACATCAATCCATGAGTTTAGATACCAAAATTAATGATGGTTTTTTTTTCTCTTGATTTATGAAAGTTACTTCAGCACCTTTGTTTCTGTATAACTCAAATGCAGACCTTGTTAATAATGTAACCAGCTCTAGGCTCCTTTACCATGGGACAGAGCCCTTATATAAAACTAAAACTGTTTCCTCTATACTGTAATGGATTAGGTTTGTTTAACTTACTTTATATAGTGCTCAATTCAGTTCCATCAGCATGTGGATGCCTAATAAATATTTGATGACAGTGACCCTGACTGCACAGAAGATATCTTAGTGTTCACAGGAAAATGATAAAATACTCTAAGCTAGTTTAGTGACAAAATTATATAATGATCAGAGAGTGATGCCTTTTCATACCAGTGTATACCCCAAATAAAAGAGAAGGTACAAAAATTAACATCTAATTCTAACATGTGCTGAAAATTTATGTAGCTGTATACTACCTAAATTTCTGTATACTATTCTGTATACTACAAATTCTGTATACTACAAAAATTTCTGTATACTATTTTATTCAATCCTAAACATAATTATCTGGACTAGGTATTGAGATTCCTATTTTCCAGAATTTAAGATGCCTCTAGTTGTATGGTGAGCCAATACTTTATGTGCCAATAAAAATTCATCCAATGAAATTATGATACACTTTTTTAAAGATGTACCCTGATTTCAGAGATGTTAAAATGTAAAAATAAAAGGCATCTCCAAATAATAATAAAATATGAGGCTGATGAGAAAATTCATCCAACTCACACAGTTAGCTGGAATCTGTGGCAAACACAAGCCGCTGATGACCAAAAGTTAATGTTCCCCGTCCATAGCATGGAATTCCTACTGAGAAATGTCTGTCCAGCCAGAAACTATACTTTCCACCTTCCAGAGTTCTGACCAAAAGAATGTGAACCCAACTGATGAGGTCAGTTCCAACCCAGACAGGTAAAGAAGCATGAGTGCGTTCTTCATCCTCTCCCTTACTCTACCTACCATTTATTGATGCCCAGAGTGATCTCAGAAACGACCTGCTGAATATGGCAAAGCCTTTGTGTTAGGCTGGGTTCCTGAATGACTGCAAGCAACAAAGCCCTGCCCATACCTCCAAGACACTGTGCCAAACAGGGATGCCATGATTGACTTGAGCCATAAGTAAACTTTTATTTTATTAAGCCACTGTAATTCTAGGCTGGTGTTGCCTCAACTAGAATTACTCCAAACACTACAGTAGCAGAATCAGAATCTGAATATCAGGTTCCAAAAGCTGGGCTCATTCTGTGACACTATGCAAATACAAGCCTCCAAAATTACCCTTTCCAAAACAAACAAAACAAAAAAATAAAAAGGACTGTTTCCTTCATTTTAAGTAGGTTTCATTCTTGGTTTGAAAAATTAGACAGAAATCAATAGATTTGAGGATGACATATTTTAGAGAGAAAGCCCAGAGAGGGACAGATGAATAGTTGTGTATTTGTAACAGCACAAATGTGAGAAAAAACAAAACCAGAATGAAGAAGTGATTTTCAAAGTGGGTAAAAGTCACACTTGTATATTTTCTTTTTTGTCTTGTTTTAGTCTGATACAGTTTGGTAAAGAAGTTCCAGGAAGTTGTTATATATTTAGCAGGTTAAATGGCTTAATATCTTGAGATAAAGATGGCCGCATTACCTGAAAGAGCCTGATGCAAAGGAAAAGTAAAGCCTGACTGGCAATGAATGAAAGGGAAAGGAAGGGAAGAAAGTGGGAGACGTCAAGAGCACGGGTTCGCGATTCAAGACAAGAGTATGAATTGTAGCTCCACCAGTTCTTACATTAGAGTCCATGAACTTGGGCAATCGTTTAATCTCTCTAAGGGCCGATTTTGTTATCCAGAATGGTATGAAAATAAAAGGCACCTTATAGGTTGTTCTGGAAAAGACCCTGATGTTGGGAAAGACTGAAGGCAAAAGGAGAAGAGGGCTGCAGAAGATGAGATGGTTGGGATGGCATCACCAACTCAATGGACATGAGTTTGAGCAAACTCTGGAAGACAGTGGAGGACAGGGAAGCCTGGCGTGCTGCAGTCCATGGGGTCTCAAAGAGTCAGACACGACTGAGAGACTGAACCACCACCACCACAACAAGGTTATTCTGAGAATTAAATGAGCACATGCATGCAAAATACACAGACCATCCATGAGTTAGCATACCCTGACACTGGATGGTTGGTATTATCCCTGTTGTCGTTATTTATTATTAGCTTCCTTTCATATCTAGTTGCAAATAGCCAAGTGTGCTTTTAGTGTAAATCTCTTTTACAGATAGAAAGGGCAATTCCTTGGAAGAAAATCTGCCTTCAGCTTAAGAGCCTGAGGAAGTTTCTGTTTAAAACTCAAAAAAAAAATTTTTTTTTTAATGTTTTTTGTTACCATGCCTTGAGGGAATGATGAATAGAGAAAATATAAAGGTATGCCTGACTTGATATCTCAAACACCAGTTTCACTTCATTGCTTCCACAAAAACAGCAGTTTATTTTTTTCATTTTACAATATTATAAAGAATAAAAATAAAAAAATAGGAAAATAAACTTACTCTTTGTTTTTCATTTGAACCCTTTTTATTGGTCTCTTTTCTACTTTCATCTTCATACACTAGAACAAAGTCAATTCTTCGCTGACCATCATTGAAATAGAGGGAGTCAGGTTTTCCATTAAATTCTTCCTGTGTGGAAAAGAAAAATAAATTTTAATATAGTTTCTTGAAAAGTGTCAGTTCATAAGTGCTTATTTTGTAGCTTTAGTAGGTACATCAGAATGTTTACAGAAAATGAAATACATCCTTTACTAGTCATTTGACCAAGAGGGCATGACCAACATGATCTTTGCAAGCATGGTCTGTTTTTGCTGAAAGAAAGTCCTTGAATTGAGCAGGTTAGCATTATTCTTGGAGAAGGAAATGGCAACCCACTCCAGTGTTCTTGCCTGGAGAATCCCAGGGACAGAGGAGCCTGGTGGGCTGCTGTCTATGGGGTCGCACAGAGTCGGACACGACTGAAGCGACTTAGCAGCAGCAGCAGCAGCAGCATTATTCTAAAATATACAGGGAAATATCAGCATTCTGGATTATCCCAGAATTATTCCCACAAGAACAAGAAAAGGAGTTTCAAGTTTGGAAATAAACACAGTAACCAGAGACACCTATCTGAAGGATTAAAGTTGTTTTAACAAGAGAAAAAATATTTAAGGCATAGCACTGTTTCTGAAAATCTCAGGGCTTCCCTGGTGATGGTAAAGAATGGTAAGAATGGTAAAGAATCTGCCTGCAATGTGGGAGACTCAGGTTCGATCCCTAAGTTGGGAAGATCCCCTGGAGAAAGGAATGACTCCCCACTCCAGCATCCTTGCCTGGAGAATTTCACAGACAGAGAAGCCTTGCAGGCTACAGTCCATGGGGTACCAAAGAATTGGACACAACCGAGTGAATGACTGCATCCTACCTATGTCATATTATCTAACCTTTTCATCAATTTTCATGACTTCTCTCTGAACCACATCACTTTATAAAAAGTATCATTTTATAACCTTAAACAAAAGCCAAAAAATGCTTTGATACACACAAAATACACAGCAGTTGTTGGTATTTGTCTCCAAATCCACACAAAATACCCACTCACTCCTAGCAAAATACAAACAAAAATCCCAGAAACAAGAACAAATAAATGAGCCTTTAATTTAGAGCTTAAAAGCCTTATGGCATAAAAACAAAGTCATAATGCCAGAACAGACCTAATACAGCTTAAAACAATCTCTTACCATATGGATTTGGATAGTATTGTTTTATTTGCTCTAAGGAAAAACTTGAGTTTGTGTTTCTCACATAGCTGGTCAAGATGCTTATGTGAATTTTGCTTTAGTATTGAAATACGTTTTAACTAAGTAATACTTTTTAATTTTTCAAGTTTTTTCCATTAAAAATTCATGGGAAGGTAGGACTTTGCAGTCATTTGCTGAAACCACTTAATTACTAAGTGTGATTAATTCTCTGCACTCAGCATCATTTAGTACATAAATCACCTTATTTTACCACAACCACTTTCTCCTTTTTGTCACGCTTTTGATACGATGTGGTTTTTTGCCAAATGTATACAATTTGATGGGGAAGCCCCAAGTGGCTCAGTGGTATGGAATCCACCTGCCAAGCAAGAGACATGGGTTTGAGCCCTGGGTCGAGAAGATCCCCTGGGGAAAGAAATGGAAACCCACTCCACTATTCTTGCCTGGAAAATCCTATGGACAGAGAAGCCTGGCGGGCTCCACAGGGTTGCAAAGAGTCGGACACAACTTAGCAACTAAACAACAACAACAAATACCACCTGATACTTGTCTTTCCTTTCTTCTTTCCTGCCACAGAGCATTTGAAGATTGTTAACAGTTATTTGAAGTTCCTTTCATTCAGCAAGATATTTCACCTGCAGAATGCACTCTGGCAATGTAAGCTAACTTGCAGCCCTTCACCGAGGTTGCATTTGACCAGGGACCTTCACTGTGAACAGTGTGACCTGTCCTGAGGCCTTGCCCAGCCGGGGCACTGAGGGACCACGGAAACAGACACATCAGTGTCCAAGGCTGAGGCCACTACTCAAGTCTTTTATTTGCAATTTCAGCTCTTTAACATTGGTAAACTTTGAGAGTACTTAAAGTTATACAAGACACAAAAAACAAGATTATGGTCACCAGAGGGGAAAGGGTGGGGGAATAAATTAGGAGTTTGGGATTGACATATATACACTACTATATTTAACACAGATAACCAACCAGGAGCTACTATAGAGTACAGGGAACTATACTCAATGTTTTGTAATAACCTATAGGGGAAAGAATCTGAAAAGAATATATATATATATATATATATATATATATTTATCAGATCAGATCACATCACTCAGTCATGTCCGACTCTTTGCGACTCCATGAATTGCAGCACGCCAGGCCTCCCTGTCCATCACCAACTCCCGGAGTTCACTCAGACTCATGTCCATCGAGTCAGTGATGCCATCCAGCCATCTCATCCTCTGTCGTCCCCTTCTCCTTCTGCCCCCAATCCCTCCCAGCATCAGAGATTTTTCCAATAAGTCAACTCTTCGCATGAGGTGGCCAAAGTACTGGAGTTTCAGCTTTAGCATCAGTCCTTCCAAAGAAATCCCAGGGTTGATCTCCTTCAGAATGGACTGGTTGGATCTCCTTGCAGTCCAAGGGACTCTCAAGAGTCTTCTCCAACACCACAGTTCAAAAGCATCAATTCTTCAGCGTTCAGCCTTCTTCACAGTCCAACTCTCACATCCATACATGACCACAGGAAAAACCATAGCCTTGACTAGACGAACCTTTGTTGGCAAAGTAATGTCTCTGCTTTTGAATATGCTATTTAGGTTGGTCATAACTTTCCTTCCAAGGAGTAAGCGTCTTTTAATTTCATGGCTGCAGTCACCATTTGTAGTGATTTTGGAGCCCAGAAAAATAAAGTCTGACACTGTTTTCACTGTTTCCCCATCTATTTCCCATGAAGTGATGGGACTGGATGCCATGATCTTTGTTTTCTGAATGTTGAGCTTTAAGCCAACTTTTTCACTCTCCACTTTCACTTTCATCAAGAGGCTTTTGAGTTCCTCTTCACTTTCTGCCATAAGGGTGGTGTCATCTGCATATGTGAGGTTATTGATATTTCTCCCGGCAATCTTGATTCCAGCTTGTGTTTCTTCTAGTCCAGCGTTTCTCATGATGTACTCTGTATAGAAGTTAAATAAACAGGGTGACAATATACAGCCTTGACGAACTCCTTTTCCTATTTGGAACCAGTCTGTTGTTCCATGTCCAGTTCTAACTGTTGCTTCCTGACCTGCATACAGATTTCTCAAGAGGCAGGTCAAGTGGTCTGGTATTCCCATCTCTTGAAGAATTTTCCACAGTTTCTTGTGATCCACACAGTCAAAGGCTTTGGCATAGTCAATAAAGCAGAAATAGATGTTTTTCTGGAACTCTCTTGCTTTTTCTATGATCCAGCAGATGTTGGCAATTTGATCTCTGGTTCCTCTGCCTTTTCTAAAATCAGCTTGAACATCAGGAAGTTCACGGTTCACATATTGCTGAAGCCTGGCTTGGAGAATTTTGAGCATTACTTTACTAGCGTGTGAGATGATTGCAACTGTGTGGTAGTTTGAGCATTCTTTGGCATTGCCTTTCTTTGGGATTGGAATGAAAACTGACCTTTTCCAGTCCTGTGGCCTGCCGGGAGCCGGCATATTGTATATTGAGTGCATATTGCATATTGAGTGCATATTGCATATTGAGTGCAGCACTTTCCACAGCATCATCTTTCAGAATCTGGAATAGCTCAACTGGAATTCTATCACCGCTGGGAGCCAGCGTGAGGAACTCCGCCCATGACAAAAGGTCATGAGGAAGGAGGCTCGGCATACGCAAAGGCGGGATCGAGCCTCAGGAGTCCCCCTGGAAATTCTTGAACATCTACCCCCAAAACCAGAGTCTGCCTACTTTCTGCTTTGTGCTTTCACCTACACCTCTGACTTCACGGGGGGCTGTCCCCCACTACCTCTCTCTGAAAAAAGAGTTAGCTTACAGCTCCAGTTAATAATTCCCGGGCATGACAGTGTTTAACCTACAAACTCCTTTGGAAATCCTCTAGCCTGCCTGAATAGGTTTTTTCGGCCACATGTGATTGTTCAGAGCCTCCCAACTGTGAGAGGCAGGAGATGTTCTAAACTGTCTAAACACAGATTCCTTTGAGTAGTTAAAAGATTGATTAGAAATTGTACTGGTGAAGGGTTTTTTCACTTATTGGGCCAATGTTTGCTGCTAAGTCTCCATACTCCTTACCTACTGTGTCCTTGGCAGTGTATTGATTGATATATGGGTGTATAGAAATTAAGTAGTAGCCTTAATGTTTGTAACCTTGGACCCTTAATTCTTTTCTTGATTGAGCCCATCTCACCTTTGCCCTATAGGAATGCAGCTTTGTCCAATGCTTTTTTGGAGGCTGGTGCCTGACTTTGGAATAATCACCTTAAGAGAAAGATAAGTTTCTTAAAATGTTAACAGGCCTCCTGGCCAGAAGATGATGTAATTCACCTGAACTTTTGCATATGATAAGTTTGAAA
Organism: Bos mutus; assembly: GCF_027580195.1. NCBI lineage: Eukaryota > Metazoa > Chordata > Mammalia > Artiodactyla > Bovidae > Bos > Bos mutus. The sequence continues at coordinate 37,466,289 of NC_091621.1, read as the reverse complement.
GCCTGGCTTCGATTAGGACCAGGAACTGCTGTCCTTGCATGACTCCACCCCTTCCCCCATTATCCTCTATGCACAACTTAAGGTATAAAAACTACTTTGGAAAATAAAGTGCGGGCCTTGTTCACTGAAACTTGGTCTCCCCATGTTGCGCTCTCTCTCAAATTCTGGCTGAGTCTCCATCTGGAGCACGGAACCCGCCATGCTTGCTAATTATGCCTGGGCTTCTAAGATCCAACCGGGGAGGCCTCAGTGTCTCCTCTCCTTCGGGAGAACAGAAGGATGCCTGCGGCCTACGTAAGTGGTGCAAACTTCTTGTCTTGAAATTTTATTGGCCTCCCGCGTAAACCAAGCTACTCAGCCTCTTTTCTCCACTGAATTTTCCTACTGAGCTATCCTCATCCTATTACTCTTTATATCTTTGATAAATATTTAAATAAATAGGTTGCCGAGGCCGTCCCCGCTTCGAATACCCTGGATCAGCCAGGGCTGGTCCCCGGCAGTGGCCACTGCTGTTTTCCAAATTTGCTGGCATATTGAGTGCAGTACTTTCACAGCATCATCTTTCAGGATTTGGAATAGCTCAACTGGAATTCCATCACCTCCACTAGCTTTGTTCATAGTGATGCTTTCTAAGGCCCACTTGACTTCACATTCCAGGATGTCTGGCTCTAGGTCAGTGATCACACCATCGTGATTATCTGGGTCGTGAAGATCTTTTTTGTACAGTTCTTCTGTGTATTCTTGCCATCTCTTCTTAATATCTTCTGCTTCTGTTAGGTCCATACCATTTCTGTCCTTTATCGAGCCCATCTTTGCATGAAATGTTCCTTTGGTATCACGCCCCCATGCCCGAGGCCAGGGGCAGCGACGAGAGGAGTTACCCCGCTTCCCAGGTCAGGGGCGGGGCCGGGAGGAGATACCCCATGGCCCAAGCCCGAGGCCAGGGGCGACGGGCGGGAGGAGCTACCCCACGCCCCTAAGCCCGAGGCCAAGGGCGGCGGCCAGGAGCACCAACCCCATGTCCAAGGAGCCGTGGCTGTGTGGGCACAGGAGGGCCTAGAGGAGCTATCCCACATTGAAGGTCAGGAAGGGCGGTGGTGAGGAGATACGCCTTGTCCAAGGTAAGGAGCAATGGCTGCGCTTTGCTGGAGCAGCCATGAAGAGATACCCCACGCCCAAGGTAAGAGAAACCCAAGTAAGACAGTAGGTGTTGCAAGAGGGCAGCAGAAGGCAAACACACTGAAACCATACTCACAGAAAACTAGTCAATCTAATCACACTAGGACCACAGCCTTGTCTAACTCAATGAAACTAAGCCATGCCCGTGGGGCAACCCAAGACAGGCGGGTCATGGTGGAGAGATTTGACAGAATGTGGTCCACTGGAGAAGGGAATGGCAAACCACTTCAGTATTCTTGCCTTGAGAACCCCATGAACAGTATGAAAAGGCAAAATGATAGGATACTGAAAGAGAAACTCTCCAAGTCAGTAGGTGCCCAATATGCTACTGGAGATCAGTGGAGAAATAACTCCAGAAAGAATGGAGCCAAAGCAAAAAGAATACCCAGCTGTGGATGTGACTGGTGATAGAAGCAAGGTCCGATGCTGTAAAGAGCAATATTGCATAGGAACCTGGAACATCAGGTCCATGAATCAAGGCAAATTGGAAGTGGTCAAACAAGAGATGGCAAGAGTGAATGTCGACATTCTAGGAATCAGCAAACTGAAATGGACTGGAATGGGTGAATTTAACTCAGATGACCATTATATCTACTACTGCGGGCAGGAATCCCTCAGAAGAAATGGAGTGGCAATCATGGTAAACAAAAGAGTCCGAAATGCAGTACTTGGATGCAATCTCAAAAACGACAGAAGGATCTCTGTTTGTTTCCAAGGCAAACCATTCAATATCACAGTAATCCAAGTCTATGCCCCAACCAGTAACGCTGAAGAAGCTGAAGTTGAATGGTTCTATGAAGACCTACAAGACCTTTTAGAACTAACACCCAAAAAAGATATCCTTTTTATTATAGGGGACTGGAATGCAAAAGTAGGAAGTCAAGAAACACCTGGAGTAACAGGCAAATTTGGCCTTGGAATACGGAATGAAGCAGGGCAAAGACTAATAGAGTTTTGCCAAGAAAATGCACTGGTCATAACAAACACCCTCTTCCAACAACACAAGAGAAGACTCTATACATGGACATTACCAGATGGTCAACACCGAAATCAGATTGATTATATTCTTTGCAGCCAAAGATGGAGAAGCTCTATATAGTCAGCAAAAACAAGACCAGGAGCTGACTGTGGCTCAGACCATGAACTCCTTATTGCCAAATTCAGACTGCAGTTGAAGAAAGTAGGGAAAACCACTAGACCATTCAGGTATGACCTAAATCAAATCCCTTATGATTATACAGTGGAAGTGAGAAATAGATTTAAGGGCCTAGATCTGATAGATAGAGTGCCTGATGAACTATGGAATGAGGTTCGTGACATTATACAGGAGACAGGGATCAAGACCATTCCCAGAGAAAAGAAATGCAAAAAAGCAAAATGGCTGTCCAGGGAGGCCTTACAAATAGCTGTGAAAAGAAGAGAAGCAAAAAGCAAAGGAGAAAAGGAAATATATAAACATCTGAATGCAGAGTTCCAAAGAATAGCAAGAAGAGATAAGAAAGCCTTCTTCAGCGATCAATGCAAAGAAATAGAGGAAAACAACAGAATGGGAAAGACTAGGGATCTCTTTAAGAAAATCAGAGATACCAAAGGAACATTTCATGCAAAGATGGGCTCGATAAAGGACAGATGTATAACATGGAATCACTGTGCTGTACACCTGAAACTAACACAACACTGTAAATCAAGTATACTTGAATTAAAAGCATAAATTAAAACTATATTTTTAAAAAGTTGTACCCACATGCCAAGGCCTGTCTTTTTGCATTTCAGCAATGGAGTCCTTAAGTCCCCTCTCTTCAATTTCTCTTTCTTTCACTGAAGATGTTACTATTGGTGACAACCTGGGCAGTTACTAGAGGAAAACTGTGCGTAGAGGAAAAACTCTGAGGCCAAGGGGAAGTGAGGTAGGGTGGAACACAGTCCCCAAAACCTGGTCATCATCACAGATGTCTGTGTACAAGAGCAGCTCGTGCTCTGGAGCCCACGTTCTGCTGCCTTTCCTTGGTGGCATCCGCAGGTGCTCACTGAAGTCAGGTTGTGAAGAATGACACATGGAAAGAGAATGATGTCTGCATGGGGCCCCCGGCATTCCTCCCTGCATGGCCCTCGCTCAGCACATATGTTGGCAGCCTGCTACCAGACAATCTGGTCTGCAGGCATGTCTCTCCTGTGTGATAGAAGACCATGGCCCTTTGTTGGAGGAAAACCCCACTGGCTTGGCAAAAGCTGCCTGTGTGAAATAACTAGGTCAGACTCTATGGCATTATTAGAATGCAATGCTGGGGGAAAGGAGCCAACTCTGTACTGCTGTGAAATCCAGGTTTCCCATCTCTTGGCAGAAAACAACTGGGAAGAAGGGAGGAACAAAACGCTGGGCTGGAAAGCATTCCTAACAAAGAAGGAAACTGTCCCACATCAAAGAGGCTGACCTATGAACACATCTGTGCTGTTTAAAAAAAAAAGGCTGGATTGTTTTAAGTTATAAGTTCCACTACAGGACTGACTCATCCAACAGGTATTAAAATGACAGAAAACTAAAAACCAAAACAACCCTCTTCTAAAGTTTTGAAGTAAAGTTTCAATAGTTTCCCAGATAAATACTGATCATCTTAAACAACTGATTAATCAGAAATGGATTATTCTAGTCCTGACTCTCGAGGTCAACTCAAAATTTGATCTTTAGTTTTTCTCTACCAACTCAAATGCCATCAAGGTGAAAGACAAAAAAAAAAAAAAAAAAAACCCCTGAAACAATCTTTCCAGTTCAGCAGCTTCAGTTTAAAAACACTTTAACAGATGGTTTAAAATTTATCAGGTCAAATCATCTTAGAGATCAGAGCTTATATATGGGAACTGACTTCTCTACCAGTTCAGTTCAGTTGCTCAGTCGTGTCCAACTCTTTGCAACCCTGTGGTCTGCAGTACGCCAAGCTTCTTTGTCCATCACCAACTCCTGGAGCTTGCCCAAACTCATGTGATCAAGTCAGTGATGCCATCCGACCATCTCATCCTCTGTCAGCCCCTTCTCCTCCCACCTTCAATCTTTCCCAGCATCAGGGTCTTTTCTAATGAGTCAGCTCTTCGCATCAGATGGCCAAAGTACTGGAGTTTCAGCTTTAGCATCAGACCTTTCAGTGAATATTCAGAGTTGATTCCTTTAGGATTGGTTGGTTTGATCTCCTTGCAGTCCAAGGGACTTGCGTTTTCTCCAACACCACAGTTCAAAAGCATCAATTCTTTGGCACTGAGACATCTTTATGGTCCAATTCTCACATTCAAACATTACTACTGGAAAAACCATAGCCTTGACTAGACAGACTTTGTTGGCAAAGTAATGTCTCTGCTTTTGAATATGCTGTCTTGGTTGGTGATAGCTTTTCTTCCAAGGAGCAAGTGTCTTTTAATTTCATGGCTGCAGTCACCACCTGCAGTGATTTTGGAGTCCAAGAAAATAAAGTATGTCACTGTTTCCACTGTTTCCCCATCTATTTCCCATGAAATGATGGGACTGGATGCCATGATCTTCAAGTTTTGAGTGTTGTGCTTTAAGCCAACTTTTTCACTCTCCTCTTTCACTTTCATCGAGAGGCTCTTCAGTTCTTCTTCACTTTCTGCCATAAGGGTGGTGTCATCTGCATATCTGAGGTTATTGATATTTCTGCCTGTGATCGTGATTCCAGCTTGTGCTTCATCCAGCCCCACATTTTGCATGATGTACCCTGCATATAAGTTAAATAAGCAAGGTAACAATATACAGCCTTGACGTACTCCTTTCTCTATTTTGAACCAGTCCGTTGTATCATATCTGGTTCTAACTGTTGCTTCTCCACCAGGAAGCTTATTAATTCTTATGTTCATCAGAGTAACTTACTGTTACCCTAAGGGTCTTAGGCAAATGTCTTGAATGTCAAAAAAGTCAAAAGTCTCTAGTTGTTGCTACTTCTTTTGTCCTGGAAAAATAACGAATAAACTTCTGATTACAGTTTGGGGTCTATAATATGCTTTATCTGTTCATAGCCATTGCCTTCTCTGGTCCCAAGGATACTAGATGCCACCAATATAGCATTCATTTACTCATGTGCAGCAATCTGACCCAAAGCTGTAAAGACTGCAATGGTTAAAAAGACTAGCCATGTTTATTTGTCATTATATCAAAATAAACAAAAACCAACCAGCCAACCACTGCAGAAGAATGACCTGATCACCTGTCTTAGGCTGTTAGCAATCATATTTTACGCTTGAGAAGAAGAAAAGACATGCTTGTTCTGAGCAAGGGGTGAGCTAAGAAATAAGGTCCTGGCAAAGCAATGTAGGAAAGAAGGGATAAGAAAGGTCAGGTATGATGTACCCACGTGATTCTTTCCAGGTCTCCCTGCTCTCAGCTGGCTTCTTTCCTCCTTTTATTTGCAGGGCATCTCCTAGTGGTTCAGACAGTAAAGAATCTGCCTGCAGTGCAGGAGACCCAGGTTTAATTCCCAGGACGGGAAGATCCCCTGGAGAAGGGAATGGCAACCCACTACAGTATTCTTGCCTGGGAAATCCCTGGACAGAGGAGCCTGCCAGGCTACAGTCCATGGGGGTCACAAAGAGTCTGACCCAACGGAGTGACTAACACTTTCACTACTCTCACTTTCCTTCAATGAAGAGCCTTTGGGCCCTTTAACCAAATGCTTAACCAAAACGGGATAAAAATGTAAGCAGCAAAATTACTCTACCAAAATCTGTGGATTCAACCAAACTCAGGTTAAAAAATATTAAAAGAAAATTCCAGAAAGTTCCAAAAAGCAAAGCTTGAATTTGCCATGTGCTAGCAACTGTTCACATGTTATGCAGATTGTATCCACAGCTACTGACAAGGCCTTTGCATTGTACTAGGTATTATAAGTAATCTAGAGATGATAAAAGGACATGGGAGGATGTGTATATGCTATATGCAAATACTATGCCATTATATCTAAGGGACTTGAGCATCCAAAGATTTTGGTATCCACAGGGGTCAAAGCCATCCCCTGTGAATACCAAGGAACAACTGAAATTCCTTGGTAGGAAAACTTCTCTTAAGTAATCTCAGAATCCAATAAGGCATTGGACTTCTTGAACAGGATGCTTCGGGTACACGAAGGGTCACATGATGCTTGCTGCTGCTACTGCTAAGTCGCTTCAGTCGTGTCCGACTCTGTGCGACCCCATAGACGGCAGCCCACCAGGCTCCCCCGTCCCTGGGATTCTCCAGGCAAGAACATGGAGTGGGTTGCCATTTCCTTATCCAATGCATGAAAGTGGAAAGTGAAAGGGAAGTTGCTCAGTCATGTCCAACTCCTAGCGACCCCATGGACTGCAGCCTACCAGGCTCCCCCATCCCTGGGATTCTCCAGGCAAGAACACTGGAGTGGGTTGCCATTTCCTTCTCCAATGCATGAAAGTGAAAAGTGAAAGGGAAGTCGCTCAGTCATGTCCGACTCCTAGCGACCCCATGGACTGCGGCCTACCAGGCTCCTCCACCCATGGGATTTTCCAGGCAAGAGTACTGGAGTGGGGTGCCATTGCCTTCTCCCACATGACGCTTACATGGTGGAAAAAGAAGGGCTGGGGATGGAGAGAACTTTGGGAGACAGCTACCTGGGTGACACTGCTCCATGGCATTTATGCCAGTTAGAGATAAGCAGCTGATCTCACAAAGCACCCTCCTGGAACCCTTGACATCAGCACTTGGTGAGTCCAGGACTTGCTCCTCAACATGTGTCCAACCTCACACTTCTCAAGTGTCTTTAAATAAAAAAAGTGAAAGTGTTAGTTGTTTCTCACTCTTTGCGACTCCATGAACTGTAGCCCACCAGACTCCTCCGTCCATGGAATTCTCCAGGCAAGAATACTGGAGTGGGTTACCATTCCCTTCTCCAGGGAATCTCCCTGACCCAGGGATTGAACCCAGGTCTCCTGTACTACAGGCAGATTCTTCACCATATGAGCCACTAAATAAGTAAACAAAATGTTTCTGCAAATAAACTCTGCAAAACCCAAATTGGAAGTCCTATTTCACAACAGAGGCCATCTATTCCTAGAGTTTAAAATGCAAATGTTAAATGATTTGCCCAACATCTGGATACAAAGCAATCAGATTGTTATCTTTGCTCAAACTCTTGTTTATGTATAATGATGCTAGAAACTTGCCTTACAACAAGTGATATTATCTGACTGTATCAGATTAAAAATTCTAGAGAATTTCCATACCCTCTATTCCTGCCCTGACAGGGTTGTTGTTTACTATGAGATGAGAGAGTATTCCAGCTTTATTGAGATTAATGGTCTCAACCTTTACAGAAAGTAGGACACAAAAAGCCTTATTGTCTAACAATGATAGTTGAGGAATTACATTATGAAAAGTAAACAATATCAAAACATGTAATTAAAGAGCAAGTGATATGTGAATATGGAAAACACATGTGGCTCTCTATAGTCCTTAAGACTAGCAAAACAAAGTAGTTAGTTAATTCCAAGAAGAACACAAAAGACAAAAACAAACTTTAATCATAGCAGAAAACTAAAATGAAAATACAGGATTTTCTGTTTTTCAGTAAACCTTGGATCTCTGCCCATAGCAAGTTATAGGGAAACAAAAATTTAGAAGCAAAAGCCTTTATGTAAATATTTAGATCCCACGAAATCTAGAACATAGTGAAAATTTATTTATATGCCATGTAGTTATAAATGAGGTATCAATATATTCTGGTGTTTTCCCTAACTGTAGCAGAGTCCAGGCAGATTCAAGGCATAAGAATTAGTGGAACATTTTTTTTTTTCTTTAAACAATTGTGCAAAATTAGTGCAAAGGATAGCAGAGACTGGATTAATTCTTATTCCTTTTATTCAGGCCACCTCCTTGGCCCGAAAGAATACTTGACAGTGAGAAAATGCAAAGTACAAAGAAAAACGCCAAGAACTGCAGGTGTGGAGGGCTGAATGCTGAAGGTGGAAGATTAGTATTGTGAGAAGCAGGGACGGGAGTAACACGTTAGTCCCAGGGCTTACTTCCACTTTCACTACCAGGAGTAAGGAGAAGTAAACACACGGATGTACAAGGGAGCCAAAGGGAAGTCAGTCAAGTCAATGGCATGTTATGGGGATTAGTCAACATGTTTCTGATGAGACATTCAAGAATGTGTGGGCTTCCCTAGTGACTCAGACGGTAGAAAAATGTGCCTGCAAGGCAGGAGACCCGGGTTTAATTCCTGGGTTGGGAAGAGCCCCTATGGAAGGGAATGCCTACCTCTTCCAATATTCTTGCCTGGAGAATTTCATGAACAGAGGAGCCTGGCAGGCAAACAGTCTGTGAGTTGCAAATCAAGTCGGACTTCACTGAGCGACTAACACTTTGACTTCACTTTTCATGAACGTGTGAGGGGAAAGAAATGCAGTGGAAAAGTTACTCATTCAAGGAGGAGGTCTCTGTGACAACTACAACTCTGTTAGAGTCCAAGAACATCCCTTGTTAGTAACTCCATGACAATCAGGGGAAACTCGACTCAGGAGTGACCCAGAATGACATTTGTACAAACTACACTGTCTCCTTCTCCACTCAAACACACCATCAACTTCTGAAGGCCGGTGGCCAGTTCTTGTTCACCCTGAGTTCTCTGCTGCGTCTTCGCATTTAGCAGGAGCTCGGTTTGCTTTTCTCCTAGGAAAAAATACCTTTCTTTTTTTCCTGATGATAAAAGTACTATATACTCAGTAACAAAAAAATTCTGAAGATATAGAGAAGTATAAAGGAATAAAAGTCATATGTAATCCCATCTCCCAAAGAGGAGCCACGCTTGTCAATATTTTGGATCTCTCTCTCACACACATGCACATTCACTAAGAGAATACCATGCTATGCACACTGTTCTAAAAACACCCATCACAACCATTTTTTTAGCTTGATATAAAGCTCTACACCATCATGTTTAATAGCTGCAATACCATCTAAACAGTTCCTCCACTGATGAACATGTATAAGCTGCTTCCAATCTGTTGCTTTCATAAACTGCTGCAAGGAGCATCTTTGTACATATATATCTGTGTACATGTTCAATCACTATTTTCTTAGGCTAAATTCTACAAGATTTTAAGTTTTGGAAGTTTTTTGATATATATGTTACCAAACCATCATCCAAAATATTTATAAAAATGAACACTTCCACCAGTAGAGTATGAAGTGCCTTTCCCTCACTGGATTTCATTCTTTCTCACTTTTCCCATGATAAAAAAAAAAAAAAAAAAAAAATTCATTTTCACCTTTTAATTAGAGAGCACTAACATTTTTGTGGGTACTGCCCAACTGAATTACTGCTTTTCTGAAATGTCAATTACTACTTTCAACTTGGGCTTCCTAGGTGGTGCAGCGGTAAAGAATCTGCCTGCCAATGCAGAAGACACAAGAAATGTGGGTTTGATCCCTGGGTTAGGAAGATCCCCTGGAGTAGGAAATGGCAACCCACTCCAGTATTCTTGCCTGGAAAATTCCATGGACAGAGGAGTGTGGTGGCCTAGAGTCCATGGGATTACAAAGAGTCATATGACTGAGTGCACTGACATACACACACACACACACACACATTCTTGACCTAACTGAACTATCTTATTATTTATAACACATTCTTGACCTAACTGTCTTATTATTTAATCCCTTTCCAGTAGGTTATCTTGGTTTTTACTCATGAGATTCTAAAGACCACACTGTAAGTAAATGCTAATACAGAAGCAGACCATATAGTTACTTCCCAAAAGAAAAAGAGAGAAAGACTCTAGGGCGCTGTCCACCAACTCTGTCCTCAACAATGCTGATGTGTTTTCTGAAATGTAGACATTTAACTGGAATGTGTGAGAGTAGTTTGAGAAGGTCACTGCCCCCTGGACACACTTTCCATTACAGTTTATACGCCTCCTATGCAACTACCAAATATGAGGATATATTTTGACTCATATTTCTTTAGAATATAGAACTTACTGCTTATTTAGTTTACAAATGATTTCTGTTGCTGGTTAAAAACTGATGTACAAATTCTTAAAAACAAAAAAAAAGACTTGCTATTTTATATTTGTAAATGGCTATAGTTTCCAAATAGTACAATTGACTACTTTCAGTCATTTCCCATCAGAAATATATGTAGTTCATTTATAAATAATATTAGATTTTGCCATGAAAATGCTGCTACTGCTGCCGTTTCTTTTTTTGTTGTTATATTGATAAAGGAACGTTCAATGCCGATGGCTCCCTAGTTTGGTCTATGTATTTTGCCTTTGTTTGCCTGTGTTAAAATAAACTCTGGAGTTCTATTATTAGAACATCACGTTTCAAACACAGGATGAGGGTGGAGGCATAATGCCTCAGGCATAACTGTGGTTCAATATTTCCCTCTAGCCTCTGCCAAGGAAGCAGTAGTTTTAGCAAACAGAGTTCCCTATGTTTTTAAATATTACATTCTTAAAATTTATGAACCAGGCTAGAGGAAATATGAAAATAGAACTATGACATGACATTTACAATAAAGCTTCCTTAAAAGGAGTTAAGCAACCAAAGCAGATAATAAGCTTTCCACAGTGGGAAGATGCTTATTAGTTTAGGAGCCTTCCCAGAGCGGAGGGACTCTGAGTTAACTTTTCCTTATACCCACAGTTGCAGTTGGGGTTGGGATTTGCGTTAGCACGATTTCAAACTTGTTTTGCTTTCCTGTTTCCCCACAGGCAGTCCACCATTTTTATAACTTTTGCTTAGCCATCCTTAAAGGTGATCTGCAGAAAACAAGAGGGAAAAAGAAAGGAAAAGGAAGAAAAGGAAAAGAAGAGGGAAAATGTGAAAAAGTCTGGAGTGGCTGTTTTCATACTTCCCCTTTTCCAGAAGAAGCCATCATCTGCTTGCACTGTTCTCATCCAGTAGTGGTAACATTAGAGAAAGGAATGTGGGTGAGATTAAGCTATAAGATATTCCCAATAAAGTCAGGAATGATAAAATGATGGATATGATGAAACAAGACAAGTGTGTGCAATAGGACATTTTTAAGAGAATGATTATCTTCCTGGAGGCTGACCTCTAATTTGATATCCCCTAAGTTTTACTATTCTATTATAGATTTAACAGCATTCCAATTATCTTAAACTTTTTTGAACCTACTAACATTTTCAGTTCGTGTCACCTCTCAAGGAAGATTATGCAATAGATTTTCGATGCAGGCATGATGGCTGTCCTAAATGACATTTTTTGATCTTTAAGAAATAGCTCCCAATCTCATACTCTGGAATCAGAACAAAAATAATATTGCTATAACCAAATCCTTCATGACTTAATGGACTAGCACACTATCCCATCTACAATTTTAAGATCCTTAGACTTAACAATAACTTTAGCTTGACTTTATTACCATAGGTTTTCCACCGCTTACTCTCTAGTTACTCTTAATTAATCTGATTTCAATAGCATACTTAATTTCAGTTTTTGGAAAATTAAGTGGTTATGACTCAGAAATATTAACTGTTAGGCTAATTAATACACCAAATCCACAGTTGTGAACTGCCCCCTCTTTTCTCAGTAACGTGAATTGCATGGGACCTGGGTTACCACTGATATTTCATGCTTTTGAATGAAAGCCTATCTCATAAAATGTGAATATGATCTGAGAATAAACAGAAAAGGGAGTTTCAAGATACTGTTCTTCAGATTTTTGAGCTGAAGAAGATACATAAGGTGTAACTGAGGGCGTAAGTAAGGCAACAGGTGTTCATCTCACTAGGTTCACATGTAATTCTTCTGCAGACTCCCTCAAAATGACAACCCATCATTCCCAGAGAGCTCTTTATCTTCCACAGGAGATTCCCCTGCGCCGTCTAAGAACTGCCCTGAGTTATTTTTGGCTGCTTAGGGTTTGCAGCACAAGCGTCCTGTCTTCCACAGTGACTCCCCTATTGGACTGTTATATCCCCATGTCATAACATGTGCCTTGGGCATAATCTTCTCAGACCATCTCTCTGGGAACCGATGTTTGCAACCTCATTCATAGCAAGAGGAAGAAAAACAAATCAGAGCATCTGGTGCCCAGCAAAGCAAGGACGGTGCCAACTCCTGTCAGTTGGTTAATGCTTTATAAAGATAGTATTTTTTCGGTTGTAACTCAAGACGCAGTTTACAAGAATGGCTGCTCTTCGTGGCATCAAAATGAGGATGCAGAGATGTTTCCAAAACAAAGTTAAAAAACCCAAGTGACTCATTTAAAACAATGGCACAAAAATCTATTAATTGACTACAAATAATAAATAACACCTTAAAAAATCCTCCTCCCAATCAGTTATTGGGAAGTCTTAAGAAATAAAGTGTTCTGAGGAAATGAGTATTCAGATGAACTTTACACCAGTTAAAAGGTGACTTTAACCTTTTGTGCTCAAAATTTCCCCAAATGTAGTACATAACATTTCTGATCTTTAGAGAGGACACTGCACACAACTACTATTACTACTACTACATTATTAGTAAGGAGGTAAAAATGGAGAGAGAGCTTCAATTAAAAATAAAAAACATGGGTTGTGGTATCTGGCAGAGCTCGGTTCAAATCGCAACTCAACTATATACAGCTAGCTAGCTGTGTGCCTCTGTGTATATATTTTATCTCTTTAAACTGAATTTATTTACCTGTAAAAAGGGGGGAAATCATAGAAAGAAATTCAGGGTTCTTAGGAAGATTAAGTGAGATGTGCATGTAAAGCAACTACACAGAGCCCAGAACACAGTAAAAGCTCAATAAATGTGAGATCTTGGTGTTCTTTACTTAACATGAAATAGTTCTTTATTGACTACTTAATTGGTTATGTTAAGTGCATTCACATACTTTACAGTCATTATGAACTTTCACCTGCATCTTGCTGTTTCTCTCTGCTACCACTCAGATTACAAAGTCTCTTCTTTTGTTATGAATTTACCAGTTTTTAATAGGTATTCCACTACTCCTTTATGATAGTGATATACTGCTATCATAGATATACTGCTTCTATCTGCTTTGGGCAACCAGATTAACCAAATTTGTTGACTTTCTTTGAAATGGCCGTGGTGCTTTGGTTTTGGATGTCAGAGGCGACTGAAACAAAGGGATCCATCCCAGAAACGAATAAAATATGGTAGAGTTAACATATATTACTCCGCTTATCCCAATCTCTTTCAAAAGAGGTCCTATGATATCTGGCATCAAACAGAATGAAAATAGTAAGATTAATGAATTGTAAATAGAGACAGATTAAAAAAAAAAGAAATTCCACCATCTACAACAACACGGACGGACTGAAGAGAGCATTATACTAAGTGAAATAAGTCAGACAGAAAAAGACCAACGCTGTATGCTATCACTTATACGTGGACTCTAAAAATAAAACAAGACCAAATTGCCAACATCCACTGGATCATAGAAAAAGCAAGAGAATTCCAGTAAAACATCTACGTCTGCTTTATTGACTATGCTAAAGCCTTTGACTGTGTGACTCACAACAAACTGTGGAAAATTCTTAAAGAGATGAGAATACTAGACCACCTTACCTGTCTACTGAGAAACCTGTAAGCAGGTCAAAAAACAACAGTTAGAACCAGATATGCAAAAACTGACTGATTCAAAATTGGGAAAGGAGTATGTTACGCTGTATATTGTCACCCATTTATTTAATTTATGAAGAGTACATCATGCAAAATGCTGGGCTGGATGTATCACAAGTTGGAATCAAGACTGCTGGGAGAGATATCAGCAACTTCAGATACACAGATGATATCACCGTACTGGCAGAAAGCAAAGAGGAACTGAAGAGCCTCTTGATGAGGGTGAAAAGAGGAGAGTGAAAAAGTTGGCTTAAAATTCAACATTCAAAAAACTAAGATCATCTCTATCTGGTCCCGTCACTTCACAGCAAATAAATGGGGAAACAATGGAGACAGTGGCAGATTGTATTTTCTTGGGGTCCAAAATCACTGCAGACGGTGACTGCAGCCATGAAGTTAAAAGACACTTGCTCCTTGGAAGAAAAGCTATGACAAACCTAGAGAGCATATTAAAAAGCAAAGACATCACTTTGCCAACAAAGGTTCATATAGTCAAAGAAACAATTTGATGCTTTCAAACTGTGGGGCTGGAGAAGACTATTGAGAGTCCCTCGGACAGCAAAGAGATCAAACCAGTTAATCCTAAAGGAAATCAACCCTGAATATTCATTGGAAGGACTGATAATGAAGCTGTAGCTCCAATCCTTTGGACACCTGACACATAGAGCTGACTCACTGGAAAAAAAAATCCTGATGCTGGAAAAGATTGAGGGTAGAAAGAGAAAGGGGCAACAGAAGATGAGATAGTTGAGCAAACTCTGGGAAACAGTAAAGGACAGGGATGCCTGGCATGCTGCAGTCCATGGGGTCGCAAAGAGTCAGACACGACTTAACAATTGAACACAGCAGTGAATACAACAAAAAAGAGAGTCACTCACAGAGAACAAACTAAATGGTTACCATAGGGGAGAAGGAAGGTAGGGAGGCAAGATAGAGGTAGGGGATTAAGAGGTACAAACTATTATGTATAAAATAAACAAGCTACAAGGTAATATTGTAAACACAGGGAATATAGCCAGTATCTGTAAATGGAGTATAACCTTTAAAAATTATGAAAACTGTGTTGCATACCTCTAACATATAATATTATATACATCAACTATACCTTAATATTGGAGAAGGCAATGGCACCCCACTCCAGTACTCTTGCCTGGAAAATCCCATGGACGGAGGAGCCTGGTAGGCTGTAGTCCATGGTCACTAAGAGTCGGAACGACTGAGCGACTTCACTTTCACTTTTCACTTTCATACACTGGAGAAGGAAATGGCAACCCACTCCAGTATTCTTGCCTGGAGAATCCCAGGGACAGAGGAGCCTCGTGGGCTGCTGTCTATGGGGTCACACAGAGTCGGACACGACTGAGGCGACTTAGCAGCAGCAGCATACCTTAATAAAAAACAAATAAATAAACATAGATGGAGAATCAGGGCTATTGAACATAGGAGGAAGAAATGCTAACCACAGGAACAATTTTAATTGTTGTGATTTTAACAGGAGACTGGCACAAGGCCTCCTGGCAGCAGAGCAAGAAGGAAGTGTGTTCAGTGATACAGTCCTTGTTATCAGAAAAAAGGAAGCATTCTGATTTTTCAGGGAGGAGAAAGCTTCATGTATGATCTTACACAGAAACACCCACTTTTTATCCATTTTTCTAACAATGTCCTTGGCAAGGAACTGGGGTTATAAAATACAATATACTGGTAACCTTTTGACTTTTTTGTCCTTAGTTCTCATATTGCTTCTACTTTTGAAGCCATTAGTCTGCATTTCACTTAGTTTCATCTATTACCATCACCCTCGCCCATGCTCTTGACCTTCGCTAACTAGATGACAATGAATATCCCAATTCATCTCCTAGTATCCAGTTGTCTTGTCTGCCAATTCAATTTATACACTGTCACTATATGGATGTTCCTGAATCAACACATTCAAATCACAGATTCAAAAACCTTGTTACCTACAACGTCCTCTGGAGAAAGTGCAAACTTTTCAGATAGGTATTCAGATCTCTCCTAATCTGATTCATCTCACATTATATTTATTGTCCCTCTCCATTCCTAACCCTCCAACCCAACCATGCTTTCTCGTCAGACCTTGACTGTATCATGCTGCTTTCTGTCTCTCCTCCTCTGCTCACATGATTTCCCCTCTGGAAACCCCTTCCGTGCTTCTTTCCACTGATACAAATCCTAATTTTCCTCAAAGGTGTAGCTCAGTTCTTCTCTCACGAAGCCTTTCTAACAACTGGCTTCATGTTTCTTTCTCCGGCACCAGACTACTGTCCATGCCAATGGATGTGGGTTCTGTGGACCTCTGGGGATTCCTGAAATCCTTTGAGGGGGCCCATGAGGTCACAAGCTTTTTTATACAATACTAAAATGTTATTTCTTATTCTCATTGTGTTAACATCTACAATGACGGTACAAAAACCAGCACCGTAGCACATCTCAGTAGTGGCACCAAAGTGTGCAAGTCATCATCGTGCTCTTCACCACCAACTCACAGTCTGCAGGACAGACTCCCCTCTCACCCCTGTATTAGCCATCCTACCTTCTCTCCACCACCACCAACTCACAGTCTGCAGGACAGACTCCCCTCTCACCCCTGTATTAGCCATCCTACCTTCTCTCCACCACCACCAACTCACAGTCTGCAGGACAGACTCCCCTCTCACCCCTGTATTAGCCATCCTCCCTTCTCTCTCCCCACTGGTAACCACTTGTTTGTTCTCTATTTGTGAATCACTTCACTTAGGAATGTTCTTCATGAAGCTGAAACAATTACTAACTTTATGAAACCTTGACCCTTGAGTACCTGGGTTTTTAATATTCTGTAAAGAAATGGAGGTACTCAGAAAGCACTCCTGCTGTGCATCAAAGTATGATGGTGGTCTTCAGGAAAATTGCCGAGCAATTTTTGAGTTGTCGGTTTTTTCCACAGACCCTACTTTCACTTGACAGACAACTGACACAAAACGCAGTTATCAAGCTTAAGTGTTTGGCAGATATTTTCCCTAAAATGAACAAAGTGCAACTGTCATTTCAAGGAAAACAGCTGACAATATTTGTTGCTAATGATAAAATTCACGCTTTTGAGCAATTAACGTATTAGAATTTAAGACAACTTGTATTTGCCACTGGGAACTTGACAGGTTCCCAATATTTAATGTATTTTCTTATGAGATTGATGAAATGGAGATTGGAGATATTTTTTAAAATATTTTATATCATGAAATGGATATCATGAAATGGATCAAAATTTGTAAAAGTTAGTTAATTCAATGAACCAATATTTTCCAACTGCCCAATGCACAATAATAAAATCATGCTTGGATAAAGATTCAATCAAAATGCAAGACAGACTTCACCTCCCACCCCTATATTAACCATCCTCCCTTCTCTCTCACCACTGGTAACAACTAGTTTGTACTCTCTATGAATCTGCTTCTTTTTCTTTTATTCACTAATTTGCTGTATTTTTTAGATTCCACACATAAGTAATATCATACAGTATTTGTCTTTGTCTGTCTGACTTACTTCACTTTAGCCAAATACCATCCAAGTCCATCCAGGTTGCTACTATGCCTTAGAAATTGTAATTAATGTTGCTGTAAACATCGGGGTGGATGCATCTTTTCAAATTAGTGTTTTTGTTGCTTTCAGGTATATACCCAGGAATGGAATTGTTGGGTTATATAGTAACTTTTAGTTTTTTGACAAACCTCCATACTATTTTCCACAGTGGCTGCTCCCACCAATAAGACAGGAGAGTTCCCTTTCTCATATCCTTCCCCACATTTGTATTCCTTTATTTATTTATTTTTTGATGACAGCCATTCTGACAGGTGTGAGGTGATTTCACTGAAGGTTTGATTTGCATTTCCCTGATGAATAGTGATGTTGAGCATCTTTTTCTGTGCCTAGACAGCTACTCGTAAACTAATGAAATTAGAACATTCTTTAACCCCCCACACAAAAATAACTCAATATGGATTAAAGACCTAAATGTAAGCCTGGATACTATCAAACTCCTAGAGGAAAATACAGTCAGAATACTCTTTGAAATAAGTTGCAGCAATATCTTTTTGGACCCATATTCTAAAGCAAAGGAAACAAAAGCAAAAATAAACAAATGGGGCTGAGTTACATTTAAAAGCTTTGCCAAGGACAACCTGCTGAACAGGAGAAGATACTTGCAATTGATATGACTGATAAGGCATTAATAATCAATATATACAAACGCTCATACAACTCAACATCAATGGGCAGAAGAAAAGAACAGGCATTTTTCCAAAGAAGTAATGCAGAAGGACAACAGGCATATAAAAAAGATGCAAGACAGGCTTTTAACACACAAAAGCTCACTGAAATGGTTTTGCATTCCATATTATATGCAATGTTTAAGAACTACTACTTATTGAATTTTAATGTGGCATCAAAGAAGAATATTGACATCGACCTGAAAAGGCTTTAAAATACTCTTTTCTACCTACCTATCTCTGTAAGGCTGCATCTATGTCATATACTTCAACCAAAACAACATACTGCAACTTTTAACTAAAGTTAAAAGACTCAAATAGAAGAAACAGCTGTCTTCTCTTAAAGAGATCTGTAAAATATACAAAATAATGCCACTCTTCTTGCTAATTTTTGTTTTAAAAAAGTCAATTTCTCCCATTCTGAAGGCTGTCTTTTCACCTTGCTAATAGTTTCCTTTGATGTGCAGAAGCTTTTAAGTTTAATTAGGTCCCATTTGTTTATTTTTGCTTTTATTTCCAATATTCTGGGAGGTGGGTCATAGAGGATCCTGCTGTGATGTACGTCAGAGAGTGTTTTGCCTATGTTCTCCTCTAGGAGTTTTATAGTTTCTGGTCTTATGTTGAGATCTTTAATCCATTTTGAGTTTATTTTTGTATATGGTGTTAGAAAGTGTTCTAGTTTCATTCTTTTTACAAGTGGTTGACCAGATTTCCCAGCACCACTTGTTAAAGAGATTGTCTTTAATCCACTGTATATTCTTGCCTCCTTTGTCAAAGATAAGGTGTCCATATGTGCGTGGATTTATCTCTGGGCTTTCTATTTTGTTCCATTGATCTATATTTCTGTCTTTGTGCCAGTACCATACTGTCTTGATAACTGTGGCTTTGTAGTAGAGCCTGAAGTCAGGTAGGTTGATTCCTCCAGTTCCATTTTTCTTTCTCAAGATCGCTTTGGCTATTCGAGGTTTTTTGTATTTCCATACAAATTGTGAAATTATTTGTTCTAGCTCTGTGAAGAATACCGTTGGTAGCTTGATAGGGATTGCATTGAATCTATAAATTGCTTTGGGTAGTATACTCATTTTCACTATATTGATTCTTCCAATCCATGAACATGGTATATTTCTCCATCTATTAGTGTCCTCAAGCAACCGACAAACAACTAATCTCAAAAATATACAAGCAACTCCTACAGCTCAACTCCAGAAAAATAAATGACCCAATCAAAAAATGGGCCAAAGATCTAAATAGACATTTCTCCAAAGAAGACATACAGATGGCTAACAAACACATGAAAAGATGCTCAACATCACTCATGATCAGAGAAATGCAAATCAAAACCACTATGAGGTACCATTTCACACCAGTCAGAATGGCTGCGATCCAAAAGTCTACAAATAATAAATGCTGGAGAGGGTGTGGAGAAAAGGGAACCCTCTTACACTGTTGGTGGGAATGCAAACTAGTACAGCCACTATGGAGAACAGTGTGAGATTCCTTAAAAACTGGAAATAGAACTGCCTTATGATCCAGCAATCCCACTGCTGGGCATACACACTGAGGAAACCAGAAGGGAAAGAGACACGTGTACCCCAATGTTCATCGCAGCACTGTTTATAATAGCCAGGACATGGAAGCAACCTAGATGTCCATCAGCAGATGAATGGATAAGAAAGCTGTGGTACATATACACAATGGAGTACTACTCAGCCTTTAAAAAGAATACATTTGAATCAGTTCTAATGAGGTGGATGAAACTGGAGCCTATTATACAGAGTGAAGTAAGCCAGAAGGAAAAACATAAATACAGTATACTAACGCATATATATGGAATTTAGAAAGATGGTAATGATAACCCTGTGTACGAGACAGCAAAAGAGACACTGATGTATAGAACAGTCTTATGGACTCTGTGGGAGAGGGAGAGGGTGGGAAGATTTGGGGGAATGGCATTGAAACATGTGAAATGTCATGTATGAAACGAGATGCCAGTCCAGGTTCAGTGCACGATGCTGGATGCTTGGGGTTGGTGCGCTGGGACGGCCCAGGGGGATGGTATGGGGAGGGGGGAGGGAGGAGGGTTCAGGATGGGGAGCACATGTATACCTGAAATTTAAAAAAAAAAAAAAAAGTCAATTTCATAAAAAATTTTCATATGTAAAAGATTTTCATATTTTGAGTTTCTTATGGATTGTTTAATTATTTTTTTCAGTTCTAATACTATCAATTATTTAATACAGATAGATATATCCATGTTAAAGATGCTCTTGGGGGTCAATATTTTATTGAGTGTAAAGTGTAAGAATATAAAAAGTTTAGAACTGCTGTTCTATAGCATTCATTCTGGCTCTTAATTTTAGATTATATAAATTGTAATAGTATGATACCATATAGAGTATGTGAAGTCACTCAGTCATGTCCGACTTGGCGACCCCATGGACTATACAGTCCATGGAATTCTCCAGGCCAGAGTACTGGAGTGGATAGCCTTTCCTTTCTCCAGGGGATCTTCCCAACCAAGGGACCAAACCCAGGTCTCCCGCATTGCAGGCGGATTCTTTACCAGCTGAGCCACAAGGGAAGCCCATATAGAGTATAATGCCACCTATTTTTATGTATACATACTATAATTTTAATTGGATTATAATGTGAAGGAAAAGAACTGTTTTTAACCTATAACAACTAGGAAAGTAAGCCAACAGATACTTGCTGAATTGCCTTGAGATAACATATTCAAGTCAAAGTGTTTAATAGACAAGGTTCTGCCTTGTCAGTTTCCAAAGGCTGTTCCAGGTGGTCTGGAAAATTTAAGATTATGCTCTATCCCAATGCAGTTGTCAGCTACTATATTCCATTAACATGTTTTCGTTTGTTTGCTTGTTTTTGGCCTTACCATGTCGCTTGTGTGATCTTAGTTCCCCAACAAGGGACTGAAACTGTGTCCCTGTGGCAATGAAAGTGCAGAGTCCTAACAGCTGGATCTCCAGGAAATTCTCACTAATGTTAACCC
Organism: Bos mutus; assembly: GCF_027580195.1. Lineage (NCBI taxonomy): Eukaryota > Metazoa > Chordata > Mammalia > Artiodactyla > Bovidae > Bos > Bos mutus. Next base: position 37,445,228 of record NC_091621.1, on the reverse strand, counting down.
TTATTGACATTTTTTTTTTTTTTGAAGTTTGCAAATTCTTTATATTTCCAGCTGTTGAGACAATTTCTGAGAGCTGAGGTTACCTCTAGCGGCGAAACCAGAGCCAGCTATTAAGCCGCCAGAATGCTACAATAATTGAATACATGACCATTTCTCTTTCAGCCCATTCTTTGTTCTCCTCTTTCAGAAGTTGTAGACATCTATTTAGTTTCTCTGTCGTCTTAATCAAGCTGCATCTACAACTGTCATGTCCTCTGAAGTTCCTTCAATCATTGCATCTATATTTGAAATGCCATACCTGACGTTGTCATGATGAGGATGAGAAGTGGTGGCAGCAGACCCATCACACGACACAGGAATGGAGTCAGTTTTGACCAGCTGTTCATTTTGGCGAAGAGCATTTTCACTCATAGAGCGTTCTCTTTTTAGCCTGCCAACTGCACGGATTTCATCATTTTGAGGGGTTGGAGCAGGTCTTTCTAAATCCAGAAAATCTAGCGGTCTTTCACTCAGCGTAAGCACACGAGGTGGTGTTTTTAGAGCCAGAGGCTTAAAGGGAGTTGTTTGACTGTATAAGGTCAAGATCTGCTGGTCTTGAAAATGGAATGTCTTCATTATTTCCTGCTACCACAATTCTCTCTGGAATTTGCATAATCACATTAGCATTTGAAACTCCTTCTTGAAATCCTTGTTTCAGGTCAGCATTTGGTGGTGCTACCTTTAATTTTTCTGGGACCCTCATTCGCTGACTAATACCTTCGGTGTATTCCATTTCATACTGAATTCGACTAATTTCCACCATCTCAGCAGCAGTGGGAGAAGAAAAGGCTGCCCCACTCACTAAATGTGTACCAATTACTTCTTGGTCTTTGGCATTATTTGCTTCTGTGCTTCATATTAAATCCATTAACTTGCCTCAGTATGCACGTGCTGGATTTAGAGCCACTTTTGTCCCCCTGGGCCCGCTGGAGGGTCCGCCAGCTCCTGGGGTGCTCGGGTGGGCGGTCTCAGAGGCCATCGGCCGAGCGCACGGAGGCGCCCGGGCAAATCACCGGCCGGAGACGCACGCAGCCAGCAGGGAAAGAAAACCCTCAATGACATTTTGAATGACTATGTTGTTCCATACAAGTATTTTCCCCTATCTCTGTACCTGTAGTTTCCACCTCCTAAATTTCCTTCTCTCCCTCTCCATGATTCCTGATTCTTCACGGAGCCCTTTCCTGACCTTCCTTGTAGCTTGGGTCTCTCTTTGACTTTCTCTCAGAGCACCTTATATTCATCTTTAAATGTCACTTCACAATTTTAATTGTGTAATTATTTGATTAATGTCTGTCTCTCTCACTGGAATATATGCCCCAAGGGATATTTCAGTGAAATTTCTCAATTGTATCTATTTTACAGGGTTATAGAAATATTAAATGCATAAATATTATTAAATAAATCAACTGAAATTAATTAACCCTTTATCCTATGACATTTAGTAATATGATAGCTAAAGCATCAGGAGGAAAATTTTATTACACGTTATAGAAGAAACAAATTGATCTGTTTTCTCTTTTTAGACAAACTGCTCAGAAAGTAGATCATGGATGGCAGAAGTGTGTACAGAGGGACTGTGTGAGTCCCGGAAAGAGAGGTGGCAATGCTTCTGAGGGGGGCAAGAAGACAGGGACAGGCTCAATCAGCAGGTTTATAAGGGGCTGGGAAGATTCTGAGGTTTCCAGCCCAAATGGCTGAAAGGATGGAGATTACTTTTACCAAAATTCAAAAAGCTGGAAGAGAAATACAATTAGAGGGGGAAGATTATGAATCAGTAATATTTTCAAGTGGAGATGCCACGGGTCTGGGGTTGAGAGAGAGCTGAGGCTGCAAGTATAAACTTGGGAGGTGTTAACACAGAGCTTATAATCGAATCTGAGGAAGTGAGTGAGAAGAGCGGGTGAGTTTGGGTGAGCTCTGAGGACATGGGACAGACAGGAGGGGCTTGGGTGAGAGAGGAGCAGATAGTGGGAAGGCAGAGAAGTGGTGGGAAAGATGGAGAGAGGGGCAACCACATGGTAAACTGACTCCCTTCTCCCCCACTCCCTTCTTTCCCTTCCCACTTTCTCTGTCCCCCCCACCCACCCCCAAACAGGGACTACCAGAGGCTACTAACTGGACAGCTTATGTTCTGTTTCTCCTTCTTATGCCCCCTACATACTCATGCCACACTGATCTCTCTCTGGCTACACTGTTCAATACAGTAGCTACAAGCTGCATGTGGTTATTTAATTTACCTGAATTAAAATGAGACAGAATTACATATGCAGTTCCTCTGTCTCACTAGCCACTTTCAAGTGTCTCCACAACCACGTGTAACTAAGTGGACAGCACAGACACAGAACAGATGGAAACACGGTCAGAGCTGCCCCTAGACATAGCTTTGTCTCCTCAGTTCAAAAGTCCAGACCCTTAGTTGGATGCCGGAGCCAGCCAGCAAAGTCGATCAGGTCCCGAGAACGTGCACGGCGGGGCTAAGAAAGAAACTAAAGCAAGAGACTACAAAGATGGGGTCGAGAGGTTCAGACACGTCACCACGAAGGGACGCAGTCTGACACCAACTTTATTCAACATCTCATATTTATACAGAAAAGCGTGAGAAAGACAAGACAGTTGACATTTTTTCTTGGTTAGCCTATACATCTTACAAACAGTCACAAGAAATCTTGAGAGCATGGGAATGGCTCCCTGTTATTATTTCTTACACCAGATAACATTTCTCTGTGCGTGAGAAGTTTGCACAGAACTCCAGGTGCCTGCAGTAAATAAGCGCCTAATCTCTGGGGTGGCGGGACAGAGAGCTATGTTTGCAAGCAAACCCTCAAGGACTGAGGCAGCTCCCAGAGCTGTGTCCTTCAGACAAAGGACCCCGTTCTCACGGGCAGCTCCCCGCAGTTGGAGACTGCTGCAGTCTACCCGAAACTAACTTTTATATTTTTTTTAACTTTTGATTTTATATTGGGGTATAGCCGATTAACAATGTTGTGACAGTTTCAGGTGGACAGCAAAGGAATTCGGCCATACGTATACATGTAACCATTCTCCCCCAGACTCTCCTCCCATCCAGGCTGCTGCATAACATTAAGCAGAATTCCCTGTGCTATACAGTTGGTCCTCATTGGTTATCCATTCTAAATATAGCAGTGTGTACATAACAATTCCAAACTCCCTAACTCTCCTTTCTCCCCACTCTCCCTCCCTGGCAACTATAAGTTCACAGAACTAACTTTTTAACTTCATTTTCTTCCACTTCCCTAGATCAACCTTGTGCTGGATACAAACTGAGCATACCTCACACACTTCCACTTTCATTTCTTGACTTAGGCTGTGCTATTTGGATACCCTCCAGTAAAATATCTACTGAGACGGTTGGGTTTATGCACCACCTTGCCTGGGTTCTGTGCTATGCTGTGCTTAGTTGCTCAGTCGTGTTGGACTCTTTTTGACCCCATGGACTGTTGCCCACCAGTCCTCTGTCCATGGGGATTCTCCAGGCAAGAATACTGGAGAGGGTTGCCATGCCCTCCTCCAAGGGATCTTCCCAACCCAGGGATCGAACCCAGGTCTACCACATTGCAGGCAGATTCTTTACCATCTTGAGACACCAGGGAACTTAAGCAATCAGACACGAATCTAAGAGTTGCTATGAACTTATTTTGTAGATGTGGTTAACTGATGTGGTAATCAGATTACTTTAGGGAACAGAAATTATTCTCAATGATCTAAGTGGGACTCAGGTAGGCAGCTGGCTGGCCTTAAAAAAACTGAGGCCTCTCTGAGAAAAAGAAATTCCGTCTCGAGACTGCAGTGTCTGCCCCTACCCAAGGGTTTCCAGCCTGCCCTTCCTGCCTCTCTGCACCACAGATTAGAACCCACAGTTGTAGAAGCAGGTTCCTTGAGATAAGTCTCTTTAATAAATATTTCTCTCTGTGTGTGTATTAATACAGATACATACATGTACATTTGTATATACATGTATGTGTATGTGTGTGTGCTAAGTTGCCTCAGTTGTGTCCAACTCTTTTCCACCAGGCTCCTCTATCTATGGGAGTCTCTGGGCAGGAATACTGAAGTGTGGTGCCATTCCTTTCTCCAGGGGATCTTCACAATCCAGGAATAAACCTGGGTCTCTCATGCCTCCTGCGCTGGCAGTCAGGTTCTTTACCACAAGCACTACCTGGGAAGCCCATACACACGTACAGACATAGCCAAACACACACATATACATATGCTTACACGCGTGTGTTTGTGTCTAGATATTCTATGAGTTCTGCGTTCTGGTAAAACCTTGACTGGTACAGATTTTAGCACCTGATAAAATGTACTCTTCAAGGTTGCAATACATACCACCTTCTTCAAAAATACAAACCTGATTTTTCAAAGACAATGATGCTAGACCTGGCTGCACATTTGAGTCACCCTTGTAAACTTTATATAAACATACTCAGGTTCTGTATATAAACATAGGCAAGAGCAAGATTAGTACATGAAGGCGGAGCGTGGGCGTTCATGTTTTAAAAGAGTTTCTCCGGTAATTCTGACACACAGCCAAGGCTGAGAACTACAGTCCAAGCCGAACTCCTCTGGCACTTTTGCTGTAAGTGCCACTGAAAATCATCAAACACAGCACACCGTCTTACATTCTTTCAACCAGCCAACCAACCAGCATCAGTTACATGATTTAACATCTGTCAGATAATAATACAGTGTGCAGGGGATACAGGCAACAGTATACCCACTCTTGATCTTGAGGGCAAACCCTGAGATATACAGCTTAATATTATTCTTTGAAGCACACTGATTAATGAATTATTATGTGATGGGATACATAAAAATTTTACTGCAATATTTAGAGAAGCTGATAGTGGTTATTCAAAACAGTGCATAATTTAAGTAGCTCTTATTTCAACTGAAAACTCTATCAGCAAGTGTCAATAAATGCTCTATATATGTATTTATTAACAGACTGTACTGTTGGTATTTGTGATACTGCCAGGCATGATTAATTCTCAACCCAGAGATCGTTTGGTAGGCACAAAAGTGTCTGTAACTACTTTCTTAGCAGCAAAAGCTACAAATGCTCCTGTGAGCTCGATCTAAGGACAGCAAAACCAATTCCTGAGATCAACATAGTCTGATTTAATCTGCAAGAGCAGGAGGAGGGTTTGGCTACACTGAAGAATATGGGTTGGGGCACTGCAAGGCTGGCTAGCCCCGTGCCTGCAAGATGCTTTGCCGACTTGCAATCCATAAATGTTAGGTAAGACTTCTCACTGTATTATTATTTTATGAACACACTTTTCAGATAGCTAAAATGCTTTTCAACCCCTGTGCAGTCACTGAACGACACTCTTGTGAGGAAATCTACTGCTGATTTTTCTGCTTTTATACATTCAGAAAACTAAGATCATCACATCCGGTCCCATCACTTCATGGCAAATGGATGGGGAAACAGTGGAAACCGTGGCTGACTTTATTTTTCTGGGCTCCAAAATCACTGCAGATGGTGACTGCAACCATGAAATTAAAAGACACTTACTCCTTGGAGTCCCTGGTGGCTCAGATGGTAAAGTGTCTGCCTACAGTGCAGGAGACCTGGGTTTGATCCCTAGGTCAGGAAGATCCTCTGGAGAAGGAAATGGCAACCCACTCCAGTATTCTTGCCTGGAAAACCCCATGGATGCAGGAGCATAGTAGGCTACAGTCCATGGCGTCGCAAAGAGTTAGACACGACTGAACGACTTCACTTCACTTCACTTCACTCCTTGGAAGGGAAGTTATGACCAACCTAGACAGCATATTAAAAAGCACAGATATTACTTTGCCAACAAAGGTCTGTCTAGTCAAGGCTATGGTTTTTCCAATAGTCATGTATGGATGTGAGAGTTGGACTGTGAAGAAAGCTGAGCACCAAAGAATTGATGCTTTTGAACTGTGGTGTTGGAGAAGACTCTTGAGAGTCCCTTGGACTGCAAGGAGATCCAACCAGTCCATTGTAAAGGAAATCAGTCCTGGGTGTTCATTGGAAGGACTGATGTTGAAGCTGAAACTCCAATACTTTGGCCATCTGATGCGAAGAGCTGACTCATTTGAAAAGACCCTGATGCTGGAAAAGATTGAAAGCAGGAGGAGAAGGGGACAACAGACGATGAGATGGTTGGATGGCATCACCGACTCAATGGACATGAGTTTGGGTGGACTCTGGGAGTTGGTGATGGACAGGGAGGCTTGGCATGCTGCAGTTTATGGGGTCACAAACAATGAGACACAACTGAGAAACTGAACTGAACTGAACTTATACATGAGGAGACTGAGCTCCTAAAAGGAAAATCAACTTTTTCCCCAAGGGACTGAGAGCAGAGCCGCGAAGGGATGGAGGGCTTCCGATCCCCTGGAATTCCATCATGCTTAATTTCCTAGGGGTGCTTTTAGGACTTTCTTTTATGAAAAAGAAAAAAAATATTCAAAAAAATAAAAACACTTTTCAAAGTTACAGAAGTGCGTCCTCTCATTCACCTCTCTCTTTCTTACTTCCTCTTTCACAAGACAGTTTATTTAGTTTACTTGTTAAAAACACTTGAGGCTCATGAAAGTTCATGAAAGGGTGGTGATACCATTAGCATCAGTAAATGATCTGTCAAAACTTTCATCATGTGTTTTTATTCTAATGGATTTGGACTTCACAGTCAAATTTTAATCCAGCTTCAAGTATGGCCTTGACTTGATATGTTTTAATTCATATTAACGTTGTAAAGATCCATATTATTGGTTTGTCCATTATAATTAATGAAAATTCTCTTCAGTAGCCATTACAATCTGTCAGATCACATTAATCTACATTTCAAAAAGTGGCTTCGGAGAAGGAACTGTAAATACATTTTCCTTTTTTGAAGGAGCCATTAGGGTTTTCAGGGTAAAAGCATATTTATAGTTGGTTTTTTTTTTTTTTTTCCCTCAAACCAGAGACAGACTTAAGGAATATATTTGAGACTTGAGTAAAAATGCACTTTTTATTATTACTGTTGAAATAAGAAAAACTACAGTTAAGTATTAAGACTTCAGGAATGAAAGAATTTTAAATCCTCTTTCCAGAGCCCTTAAGCCTTCCAAATTAATGAAGAGTTCAAAATGCGGGAGGGTCAGCTACAGCTGAAATCTCACTGAGCTCCCCTTTTTAATTTTCTAGGAATCCTGTGAATTCATATTGTGTTTACATTTCCACCAAGTTCTGTGTTTCTCTTTAAATTTTTATTACAACTTTTTTACATTAGCGCTGTTTTTTAGGTCACGGCACGGTCAGGTCATTTACTGGCAGACTTTCAGCTTTAACTCAATTCTTTTGCTTTTGTGGGCTTTTCTGGCCATTACTGAGATATGCTTCTAGATGACTTATAATCAAATGAGTTCCATGGTAAATACTGCTATCACATCTTTGTTCAGAATGTCCAGGGCTCCCTGCTTTCCTCATGCATGTTTTTGTCAAATTAATTTTGACATTCCCCAGATAACAGATAGCTTGCTGAATTTCAAATGGGATGCACTGTGGGAGAGCCATTCACAAAGCATTTTACAGTCAAGGGCTTCTGAAACCAGGGAATAAAACCAGGTAGAATGAACACTGCTCTGTGGAGGAAAGGGTTTTAATTAATTACGTCATTTGGCTGCTGATGACAATAGGCTGAATTAGGGAACTAAAAAATAGAACAAAAGCAACTCAGATGCATCCATGAGCCAAATGTAACTGACTAAATGGTACATTCCCAGAAACAACCTCTTTCCCTCCTTCCCCACTTTCCATCAACTACCAAGTCCTGCAGCACATAAAATATGCATGCCCTTCCTTTCCTTCCCTACTGGCTTGGCCAAGTATTCATCATCTGCCGAGACTACTACCTAGTCTGTCCGTTTGTGAATGACTCCAAGGTAGCTCAATTATGAGACCATCTTTCTACTGAAATGCAATCTGTCTGCCTATGTATACCTTCTATCCCTAGGTTTTAATACCATATTTTGCACCATCATCTACCTATTACCACTGTCAAAGTATGTACCTGCCGTCATTTTCTTGCCTGGGTCAGGATCCACCACCATGCTCACCTTTCTCCTCTCCATACATTTTCCCTTCAAATGGAGCACCCAGATGGGGAGGTGGCTTCACCAATATTGAACAGAAAAAGTCTAGTAATTTCTTGGTTTTGGATAGATAGGTGTGAATACAACCCAGATTCACATAAAATTTCTGACATCGTTATTACATGCTCAATTCATACTGAGTTTAATTATAGCCTCCATGCGATCAGTTATTGGCCTCAGCTCTTGTGATCTTTCCTTAGGCAACTGATACTTACGAATTAGGAGCTGGAGCTGACTTTAATTCATATTGATTTTTGTCTCCTCTAGAAATTGATTTCCATCCTTATTCCGCAGTCTTGGCAAGATCAATTGCCCAGATAAGCACACTCTCACTAGGCCCACATTTCTTCAATCTGTATTTAAAAATGATTATTTTCCCACACACCTCGCTAAACTCAAGACACAAAATGTCTGCAGCTTTCTCCTATTCTAAAAGCCTAATAATGCCCATGAAAAAAAAAAAGGAAAGAAAAGGAACATGCTGTCAGTTTGACATGACTTATTTTTACTGTTTTACTGAACTCAAGTTGGTTCCTGATGACCTTTTAACAGTCACAACCCATCTGCTTAAAAAAAAAACACCTCAGCTGTAATATCCCTGGAGATAAATGCCCCAGCTTCAATGTCTCCATTTATCAGAATATAGTCCATCATGCCCAACTTCCACCCAACCCCATGCCTTTTTGAAGACCATCATATTTGTCCCTCTTTCTATTCTTCTGGCACCTGTCCTGGTCCCCATATGACCTCAAGATTATCAGCTGTGGTTCCATGAACAAATTTATAAGCTCTTTTAATGCCCTGATAGATACATAATTTTTCTAGTCAGGAAGCTTAAACTGCTTTGGAAAAATTGTATTCCTTTCTAAAACTGTCTAGTGTAGTGTGGGCTTCTATAGCCCCATATTAGAACTTGAGCCATTGCAATCAAAAGATTAGCAGAAAACCTTCATTAGCAAAAAAGACAAAAGTAGTAATACAGAAGCTGATGAGCTCTTTTTTTCTCTGTCATCTTGTACCATTAAATTTTCCTCCTCAGGTGTGGGACTCCTCACTGCTTTAGGGTTTAACATAACTCAAAGTCTTTCCTTCTCTTTCATGATGCTAAGCATTTGTTCACAGGCCTCAGCTCACTCACTCACTCTGCACCTTAGTTTTATTTGCCCTTCTTTAGTAATAATGGAAAAAAATAAGGTTGGAGTATTCCAGAGGATCAGTGCTAATGCACAGAATGAACACTTCTTAGCACTCTGTGTTCAGCTGCATTTAGCAAGTCTGGCCTGGCTGGGTATAGAAGCCTACTCACCATTGATGACTGTTGCTCTGGGAAAATACACTCTGCATTCCAGAGAAGTGACTCAGAAAGAAATTTCTCAGATTTTTGTGTCTTGGACTGCCTTTTGCTCCTAGGCCCCAATCCTAGCAAATCCACAGATGTAGCTTCTGAATCAATCACATAAAACATATGAGTAGATCCTCTTCCTCCAGATTCAGGAAAAACACCATCACTTTATTTCCTCTTGAATGCACAAAAAGCTTTCAACACCAAAATGCCCTGTGAATTTCTACCACAGCAAATGGACCAATTTAGGAAATCTTACTAGTCTATTTACCTTTGATCTCATTTCCCTTTTTGACCATCCTTATGCCAAATTAACATTCCTTTGTTTGGGTGATACCCCTTCTTTTTAAAAGGTTTTTTATTTGAATAGAATTGACATACAATGTTGTGTTAGTTTCAGATATACGGCAAAGTGAATTAGTTGTGTGTGTGTGTGTGTGTGTGTGTGTGTGCATAGGCTCCCCAGGTGGTGCTAGTGGTAAAGAACCTGCCTGCCAATGCAGGAGACACAGGAGGCCCGGGTTCAATCCCTGAGTCAGGAAGATCCCTGGGAAGAGGCCATGGCAACCCACTCTAGTATTCTTCCCTGGAGAATGCCAAGATCAGAAGAGTCTGAGGGCTACGGTCCATGGGGTCACAAAGAGTCGAACACGATTGAAGTGACTTAGCGTGCATGTACACATATATACACACACACACATATATACACACACCTTCTTTTTCAGTTTCTTTTCAGTTTCATATGGATAAGGCAATGGCATATAAGTTATCACAAAATTGTGAGCAGAGTTCGCTGTGCTATACAGTAGGCTCTTGTACTGTGTGCTAAGTCACTTCACTTGTGTCTGACTCTCTGTGACGCTATGCACTGTAGCCCACCAGGCTCCTCTGTCCATGGGATTCTCCAGGGAAGAATACTGGAGTGGATTGCCATGCCCTCCTCCAGGGGATCTTCCTGACCCAGGGATTGAACCCATGTCTCTCGCATTTCCTGCATTGGAAAGTAGATTCTTTAACATTAACACCAGCAGGGAAGCCCACAGTAAGTCCTTATTAGTTATCTATTTTATATATATTAGTGAATATATGTTAATCCCAATCTCCTAATTTGTCACTCTCTGCCCCATCCCACCCCAATATCCCCTTTAGTAACCATAAATTTGCTTTCAATATATGTGAGTCTATTTCTGTTTTGTAAATAAGTCCATTTGTATTATTTTTTATTAGATTCCACATATAAGTGATATCATATTTATCTTTCTCTGACTTACTTCACTTATAATGATAATCTCTAGGTCCATCCATATTGTTGCAAATGGCATTATTTCATTCCTTTTTTATGGCTGATATTCCATTGTATATATGTACCACATCTTCTTAATTCATTCCTCTGTCAATGGACATTCAGGTTGCTCCCGTGTCCTGGCTATTGTAAACAGTGTTACAACAAACACTGGGGTACATGTATCTTTTCAACTTACGGTTTTTTCCTGGATATATGCCCAGCAGTAGGATTGCAGGGTCATATGGTAGCTCTATTTTAGTTTTTTTTAAGGAACCCTCCATACCGTTCTCCATAATGGGGGGGAGGGGGTATCAAGTTACATTCCCAACAACAGTGTAGGAAGGTTCCTTTTTCTCCACACCCTCTTCAGCATTTATTGTCTGTAGACTTTTCAATGATGCCCATTCTGACCTGCGTGGGGTGATACTTCACTGTAGTTTTGATTTGCATTTCTCTAAGAATTAGTGCTGTTGAACATCTTTTCATGTGATTTTTGGCCATCTGCATGTCTTCTTTGGAGAAACGCTTTTTTAGTTGCGCTTTTTTTGTCTCCTTTAGTTTAGTGAACTTAGTGCCATAAAGCTACAAGGCAAAGCCGGTCTGTTTCTTTATTTGCAGAAGGCACAAGAGAATAGAAATACTTGAATGGAAGCTTTATTCCCAGTCTTCTCAATCCTGAAGATCTTGGAGTCCGAGGCAGTCTTTGGGACTTAAGTTGGGTTTCTCAGGATTTCCAAGGAAGACCCTGGATTGACCATAAAATAAACCTTATTCTCAATAGACCCAGCACCAATTCAGTTGCCTCAGGGTCATTTAGACTAGAAAAAAAAAAAATGAAGTCTGGATTTGGGGGGAGAGTGCAGGAAATAAAGATGAAAATTGATCCTTGAGCCCACTTTGAAACAAAACTTGACCAACCATTTTGAATCAAAACATGGAAACAAAGCTGCAGACTCGGCTCGCTCTGATTTTTCCCCCAGAGCGTTCACACCTCAGGGGCAGAAAGACTGACAGTTCCCTGGTTCTCTGTGCCACTTCCAGATCATCACTCTCCAGTGTTCTTGGGGGAAGAAATAGTTCCTTTTAGGTCCATGCAAGTAGAATACACCCCCAGGCTTGCCTAGAGCCTAGCATCCCCTACTTCTTAGCTGCTGCTTCTAGTTCAGTGCAAATCTGGCCCCAACTCACATCGTCCCTCTCTGTTCCAGGTCTCCCATCAGACCAGAAGCACATCTGCATTCACAGATAAGACCAGTGCACACTGGCCTTTCAGTAACTGGACTCTTCATCTCCAATGTGCTTCTCCCTTTCATGTATTAACCTCCAAGGTCCCACCCTGGACCTTGTCATCACTTGAAACATTTTCTGTTCCAAAGTCACCTACTCAAGAACCCCTCTTTCTGAAGACAACAACATCTTCTCATTTCACAGTGACCACAGAGGTCCCATGACTTTTCCTAATTAATCTGCTGATCCTCTTTTTCTTCCTTCTTTCTTAAAGTTCCATAACCAGGTCATCCTTTCAGTAACACTCTTACCAGAACCCTTTCCATCAAGGTCACTGAGCAAAGCTCCAACTCTGGCTAAAACTAGCTATGTGCTTTCTCGGTGTCTGAGTGATGCTGGAGAGAAGCCGCAGCAGGGCAGCTTGGCCTCATCATAAATTGAGGGTCCTCGGCCCCACATGGGCCTTCAGAAAGCCTAGCACTTTTTCCTCAGTTTCTCCAGGTCAGCTTGGTCCCCAGTTCTCCACAAGTACTTCAAAATGCTGACTCCTCACACTTAGCGTTTTCTCCACTCTCAGCAGCTGAAACTTGAAGCAGTCAGATGGGAACTCCCTCAGCTTCTCTCCATCAAAGCCATAAACCAACAGCATCAGCCCACTGCACCTGTGTCTCAGGAGACAATGCTCTTCCTACGGAATGCTGATTCCTTTATATCTACAAGCCATCCACGGCCATTTTCTAAGTTGTACTTTCCTCTAGAGTCAACAGTTCCTCTCATGTGGATCCTTCCTATCACCATTGAAACCTGTTCAAGTTTCTCTATTTGACAGAAAAAAACCATCCCTGGCCTTCATATTCTCCTCTAGTTCTCTGAGCCCTTCAGAGTCAAACCCCTTCCTTGAAAGAGAGCTCAGTATTTTCTACCTCCTTTTCTCCTTCTCGTTCCATGATCCACCCTAACATGGATTATAGGAGCATCTCCACGCTCCCGAGAAGCAGCTCTATCCGAGGACACCAGTGACCTCAATGCCTTTTCAGTATTCATTTCACTCAGTTCAGTTGCTCAGTTGTGTCTGACTCTTTGTGACCCCATGAACCGCAGCACACCAGGCCTCCCTGTCTATCACCAACTCCCAGAGTCCACCCAAACCCATGTCCATCGAGTCAGTGATGCCATCCAACCATCTCATCCTCTGTCATCCCCTTCTCCTCCTGTCCTCAATCTTTCCCAGCATCAGGATCTTTTCAAATGAGTCAGCTCTTTGCATTAGGTGGCCAAAGTATTTGAGTTTCAGCTTCAGCATCAGTCCTACCAATGAACACCCAGGACTGATCTCCTTCAGAATGGACTGGTTGGATCTCCTTGCAGTCCAAGGGACTCTCAAGAGTCTTCTCCAACACCACAGTTCAAAAGCATCAATTCTTCGGTGCTCAGCTTTCTTTATAGTCCAACTCTCACATCCATACATGACCACTGGAAAAACCATAGCCTTGACTAGATGGACCTTTGTTGACAAAGTAATGTCTCTGCTTTTTAATATGCTGTCTAGGTTGGTCATTTCACTCAGTGGCTCTCAAATGGGGACAGTTTTGCCTCCAGGGGATATTGAGCAATGTCTGGAGCTATCTGGCTGGGGAGAGGGTCCTTTGCATCTTGTGGGCAGAGGCCAAGGATGCTGCTAAACATTCTATAATGCACAGGAAAGCCCCCATAACAAAGAGAAATCCAGACCAAAATGTCAGCGGTGCTGAGGTTGACAAATCCTGAGATGACGACCCCTACAAAACTCGTAAAACTACTCACCACTTCATCTGTTTCTTAGCTTCCCTCTGGCCATGCTCCAGATTTTCTTTAGCCTCTCCAGCGCTCTCCTTTTGCAGCCATCTATTGATTCTCGAGTCACTGCCCCTTATTCCTTGGAGACTTAAGCCCTGGCTCACTGTTAACTTCTCCAACACACTACTCCAGACATAATTCTTAGGGATTTCTCTCTCCACAAATGTAATCCTTCCCACACCCTTTCCCTGTGGCTCCACCCTTTCTCAGCCTTGCATTCCCGAGCTCACAGCCCAAGCCTGTTCTGTACCACTTACTGCAACTTCACCTTCAATTATACACATCTGACTCTCCAACTCCAGCCTCCTATCTTTCCAGTTCACTCTCTTCAATACCACAAATTCCAAAAATTACCAAACCCCACTACAGACTAAATCTATTGATCCTACTGTCTCTTCTTCCTCATGTCTGTGGTCTCTACTGTTACAAAGACCCTGCAACTCTCTCATCCTTATCTTCTTTTGCTGAACTGACCCCCAAATAAGTTAAATCAAATTCTACCTACTCCACACCTGCTCCCCGCAAGCTGGACTTGAATAGGAAAAACAGCTGACCTCAAGTGGGCTCTTAGGGCCGCCAGGCCATCATGTTCCATTACCCAGTGCATTCACTCTCAGATGACTGTCTCATAACTTCTCTCTCTTCAGACCTCTTCATCTCTTTTCTTCCTCAACCTTAGCTAGGCTTTGTTTCCCATTTCATTGGTAAATGGGAAGCAATCAAGTAAAAACTTCAACAAGCTCCTACTAGTAAATCTACTGAACTGCTCCACCTGGGCCCCAACAAGCTGGCCTCCCTCCTGTCCCTAAGAATGAACTGTCTCTACAGCTATGGGGGGACACCCACCCCACCACCCCCTTCTTGCCCTGTCAAGGTCATCATTCCAGAAATTCTTCCTCCTCACTCCTGTCTGATTCACCAGGGAAGCCCTCCCAAGGGTTACCCCTGAGAACTCAAATGTTGTCTGCCGTATCAGTAAACAAAGGATGTTCCATCACACGGCAGCCTCCTGGACAGTGAGCCCTGAGGGAACTCGGGATGGAGACAAACTGCCCACTGCCAAGCCCATCGGACAGCCAGCCGCTGCAGATACCCCCGATGGTGTACCTGAGGAGGCGCAGGATGAGAAAACAGAGGATACTGGCCCCAGAGAGCTAAGGTGCATATCAAAGGGGTAGTTCCAGTGAGCCCAGACTCTTACCTTCTCTTACAAAGCAAAGCACTAAATTCGTTAATTTGAGATGTCTGGTATTTTCTCATTAAGACTGACCACTTGGTCTTTTGTTGCAAAAACTTCTGTATATCTTTGCTTGCCCGCTTGACTCTTCGGAGCAGTATCTGAGAGTTACTTGAGTTGCTGTCTCCTGGGCTTGAAGTCTTAAGATTAAGTCCACTGAATAAAACATAACTCTCAACTGTTAGGTTGTGCATTTTTTTTCCCAGACAACATCCTCAAATAAGTTCCCAACTCAGAGTAAAACCAAAGTGTTTGCAATCACCTGTACAGTCCCCACTAGCTACTATTCTCACCACCCTTCACTCTACTCCAGTCACACTGGCCTCCTTCCATTTCCTCAAACATTTCACCAACTCCCACATCAAGACCTTTGTGCATGTTCTTCTGTGTGCCTGGGATGCTCTTCGTCTAGATTTCCAAAGAGTCTGCTCCAGCACC
Source organism: Bos mutus (assembly GCF_027580195.1). Classification (NCBI taxonomy): domain Eukaryota; kingdom Metazoa; phylum Chordata; class Mammalia; order Artiodactyla; family Bovidae; genus Bos; species Bos mutus. The sequence goes on along the minus strand of NC_091621.1, from coordinate 37,429,691 downwards.
CCTGCTTCAGGCCTTTCCAGGCATCACCTTCTCAGTGAGATATGCTTGTACACCTTGCTGAAAACCATAACCAACTCCCTGCACAACACACACAAATAATCCTTCCTTCTCTGAAGGATTTAATATCATCCTGTGTATTTTATTTTGTGTTTTATATCTGCACTACCAAAACGCAAGCTCCACACATGCAGAATGCTGTTTGTCCACCATAAGCCTTAAAATAGTAGATATCAAATAAAAATTTGTTTAATGAATTAATATCTTAACTCTTCAGGGTCACATCTATCTTCACCTAGTTAAAGACAATCAAACTTGAATTTCAGGAAATCTTACTGTATTTTCTATTAAGTAGTACAGGCATGCTCAGTCATGGTCAAATCTTTGCAACTCCATGGACTGTAGCCCATCAGGCTCCTCTGTCCATGGAATTCTCCAGGCAAGAATGCTGGAGTAGGTTGCCACTTCCTTCCCCAGGGAATCTTCCCCACCCAGGGATCGAACCTGTGTCTCCTGCATTGCAGGTGTATTCTTTAACCACTGAGCCTCCAGGGAAGCCCTAGTGGTAGTATCCTCTCTCAAAAAGAGAATGCAGTTAAACAAAATTCCAAATAGCGTAAGTACTCTTCCCACATCCTTCTCTCTGCATAATCATGAGTGCTGAACTAAGGGAACATACCTGCTCCACTTTAATTCTCATCTTCCTGAGTCTGTCTTTTCTAAATTCTGTGGTTTCTCATCATCTTCCCTGATTTATCCTGTTATAATCCTATACTCTTTTGCCAGTCTAGACTTTTTCGTATTACTTATGCCAAATCTCATAGAAGCTAAACAAAGGAAACATCATCAACTGACATGAGATAAGGGATAATAAGAAGCCTGAAAGTGAAAGTCCTTCAGTTGTGTCTGACTTTTTGTGACCCCATGGAATTCTATACAGCCCTTGGAATTCTCCAGGCCAAAATACTGTAGTGGGTGACATTTCCCTTTTCCAGGGAATCTTCCCAACCCAGGGGTTGAACCCAGGTCTCCCACATTGTGGGTAGATTCTTTACCAGCTGAGCTGTCAGGGAAGTCCTGCCTCTAAAACATCCAGAGAGTCAGACAGAAATCTCAAGTTCTGGAAAAACTTGAACTATTTGAAACTTGAAAAACTTGAAAAACTCAAAAAAGAGGCTCTTATTCTCAAGACTTAAATCTTAAAATGTAATTTTTTAGCCCTGTTATTTCATTCCATGTGCTTCCATATTGACTGCAGCCTGGTTTCTATCCAGCTTGCTGCTGGATAGATCCGTGATTGCTAGATGAGAATTCCTCTCCATACCCTATCCTTCACCCCATGTATACTCAAGCAATCAGGCCCATGTGAGTTCCTGGGTTAGTGCCAACAGAGGCAGGGTTTCTACACAGAGCCTTGACCACTACCCAAACTTTCTGCCTATTAGCCCCCAACCCCCAGGTTTTTTCCTACTCCTTGGGGTTTGGAATCAACCTGGGGTCTGCTGGGCAGTCATGACTGCTGCATCCCTGCACTGAAACATCATATCGCCTTTGCTCTCAACTATATCTGGGAATGGGGACACTAGTGGGAGCCTGGGATGCCCCATGTCTGTGCTGCCATTCTGCAGGGTCACCCTTATCTGCTCCGTCACCATGTGAATGGTTCCCCATCCCTGGTTCTAACCAGACTGCCTAGTGCTGTAGTCTCCACTTCTCAGTGTGAACTCTACACGTTTATCTGGGTCTCTGGTACTCAGTCCCCAGCCTCACTTTGGTTGATCCCCTTCTTCAGACTCTGATACCTGTTATCTTGCACCCCATCTACATTCAGGGTCCGGGTCCCAAAATGATAGTCACCAATCACATGGTCACAGAGCATCCAACCATGCCACCATTTACTCGATGAGATTCCTCTGGAACTAACTGCTTTGAAAATTCATAATGTGATGAATTATAGTTTACTGACACAGTGAACAGAAAATGTCAGCAAAGATAGCAATGTCAGAAACAAAAAACCAGCATGGAGCTGTACAGCTCAAATGTACACTATGCTACACGTCGATTATACCGCCATGAAAACTGGGGAAAGAACAGAATGGGAAAATATTTGGGATAAAATATTAAGTTAACAAAGCAGTCATAATGCAGATTTTTATTGTGCTTGAACAAAAAACCAAACCACAACTGAGGTGGTTTTCCACCACAATGAGGTCACCAAGGGACTCTCTGAAAGGTCAGTCTTTAGCCAAGACTCTTTCACTTTGACCATCACCCACACATGTATCTCACCTCAGAGCGGCTCGATGTCCAGTTTCAACATGTTCCCAGCTCCTCACAAGTTTGGGGTGGCAACAACTCATGCACCAGTGTCCACATCTCCACTTACCCCTTAACATGTCAGCATGGTTCAGCTAACCTCACCCACTTCAACCTGCAGAGTGGAGTGGGAGGTAGGGACGAGCAGCATGAGATCACGAGACAACACGTGATCATGAGATCACAGCCCTACAAGGTGGCCGTTGTCTGCAGGCACAGGAGGGGTTCACGAGAGCATTTCCTACCCACGATTTACACAGACAATACAATGGTACTTTGTCGACTAGTCACATTACAGATACCTGGGCTGGGAAGGAAACCTTTAATGTCCTTACCATGCCGCAAGGAGCACTGTTTTCAGGACTTGTTTCAAATGAAAGAAAGACAACAGCTGAAGGAAACAAAGTAATAGCGATAATAATTCTGTGCTCCCCCTTGGTCAAACGATATAAATACACTCCACTGTATAAAAACACAGCTCTGGAGCCTTCTAAAATCTGAACTATTTGAGGATAAGGCCTGAGTAAACATGGTCTAAGACTTACTTTATTTCAGTTCAACTCAGCAAACTGCGGCTGGACCTTCCAAAATGCCACCCTGAGAAGAACAGAATACGGATTCCTCAGTTCCTTTTATTCTACTCTGCCTTTTCTGCTTTCAGTTTTGCTTTGTCTTTGGGCTCATTTTGCTCCCAAATTTGCACTGCTGTCACTGTCCTAATTTAAGATTTTGGTTTGGGTCAACTTACCCGACTCTGTCCTGGCATGTTCCCAATCGGCCTCCCTACCCAACAAGAGCCACCCATTCTTACTGATGCTGTAACTTTCTGTCTACAAAAGAGGCTTCCCTTAAATATCACACCGGGTTCCCCTGAGAGCCCTATTCTCAAGGTGGCTTCTATATCTCCTGTTTTTTTACCATGGAGACCGCAGTTTGGGGAATAGATGTTTACCGTGGAACTGGGAGAACATGGGCTAGACTGATGCTGAGGAGAAAACACGAACAGCTATACACATGCTACGAAAGATGCAGCAGGTAATGAGCATCAGACATGTGAAAGTCTCAGTTCAGTTCAGTCACTCAGTCGTGTTGGACTCTTTGTGACTCCATGGACTGCAGCACGCCAGGCCTCCCTGTCCATCACCGACTCCTGGAGCTTACTCAAACTCCTGTCTATTGAGTCGGTAATGCCATCCAACCATCTCATCCTCTGTCACCCCCTCCTTCTCCCACCTTCAATCTTTCCCAGCATCAGGGTCTTTTCAAATAAGTCAGTTCTTTGCATCAGGTGGCCAAAGTATTGGAGTTTCAGCTTCAGCATCAGTCCTTTCAATGAATATTCAGGATTGATTTCCTTTAGGATAGACTGGTTGGATCTCCTTGGAGTCCAACGGACTCTCAAGAGTTTTCTCCAACACTACAGTTCAAAAGCATCAATTCTTTGGCACTTAGACATCTTTATGGGCCAATTCTCACATCCATACACGAATACTGGAAAAACCATAGCTTTGACTAGACAGACCTTTGTTGGCAAAGTGATGTCTCTGCTTTTTAATATGCTATCTAGGTTGGTCATAACTTTTCTTCCAAGGAGCAAGCATCTTTTAATCTCATGGCTGCAGTCACCATCTGTAGTGATTTCGAAGCTCAAGAAAATAAAGTCTGTCACTGTTTCCACTGTTTCCCCATCTATTTCCCATGAAGTGATGGGACTGGATGCCATGATCTTAGTTTTCTGAATGTTGAGTTTTAAGCCAACTTTTTCACTCTCCTCTTTCACTTTCATCAAGAGGCTCTATAGTTCTTCAATTTCTGCCGTAAGTGTGGTCATCTGCATATCTGAGGTTATTTATATTTCTTCCAGCAATCTTGATTCCAGCTTGTGCTTCATCCAGTTCACGATTTATCATGATGTACTCTGCATATAAGTTAGATAAGCAGAGTGATAATATACAGCCTTGACAAACTCCTTTCCCGATTTGGAACCAGTCTGTTGTTCCATGTCCAATTCTAACTTGCTTCCTGACCTGCATACAGATTTCTCAAGAGGCAGGTCAAGTGGTCTGGTATTCCCACCTCTTGAAGAATTATCTACTGCTTGCTGTGATCCACACAGTCAAAGGCTTTGGCATAGTCAATAAAACAAAAGTACATGTGAAAGTCTATAAAACACAAGAAAATCACAGATTCCTCCCTGAACACAATGTGAACACACAATCAGAGAAAGATACTAGCCAGGACATGGAGATCTTATATCAGCCACTCAAATAAGGAAACTCTGATTAACAATTTCAGCACCATCATGTGGTCTACAGAAATGACTCTAGATATTCTTTAAGGCATGACAGTGGAAAACAAAAATATGGAGACTTAACCTAAAAATCTCCTTTCAGTGTGGGTATTGTAAGACTCATTGTTAAGACAAGGGTCCCCAAAAGGAAGCATAGCCTATGATCTTCGAGTTCCACCCCTGGTCATTCTAGCCTAGTCTCACCAGTCTTCACACTTTGATAAGGGAAAAGTGGTGGGTTAGCAATGAAGGTGGAAGAATATTAGCAGTGTAATTCCCAATAGACTGTAGCAAAGACACTGCTGAGGCATGCCAATTTCAAACATCATTGTTACATACTGAAGTCTGTTTTATTTTCACACGGGGAACTGGTGTGGACAATGTATGTGTTTACCAGGCATACTGACATCTTACTGCACACAGCTCTTTTTAGAGCTGCACACACATTGCTTAAAGATTATCAGTGAAAAGCAGTTAAGAAAATAACAGAAAAGGGCCAACTCCATAAGTCTGTGTGAGTATCATACTCAAACATGAAAAAAAAAAATCTGTGTCAATTCTCCTTTGGGGCCGTAATAGCAGAAATCGGAAAAACCAAAAACTGCTCTGCTACTTTAAGATGTGGGAATATTGGTGAGCAGTCACAATTTTGCTTCGCTGAAAATCTCGCTGAATATAATAGGGAAGTCATTGAATACTATGTCTTTCTATTATATCCAAGTGATTTTCACAGTAGGCAATCTGCTAGTACACCACAGGAGTCCCACACTTTGAAATAAAACGGCACCATGGATAGAGTCTCCTATGTGGCCCCTTTTCAGTCCAGAGCCCTGCCTAGTTTCCTTACTCTTGGCTGAATGGCGGGGGCGATCCTTAAAGAATCAATGAGAAGAAAGAAACCACATCATGAGGTGGGGTGGGCTTTTTTTTTTTTTTTGTCACTATCAATAATAACTGTGCTCTGCCAATTACTGGAGAGGTGATTATATATCGTATTTCAAAAATAAATTTGAAAAACAGATTTTTTTCCATTGCTAATGTGGTGGACAAGCCATGTGCAGCAGGGGGCAAAAAGTAAATCTAGGTGCCTCCTGGCATGCTCTGCTCACACATCTGGTGCAGTAACGTGGTACATGAGTCAGAGAAACGCTTCTTCCCATCCCCCTCTTCAAAGAGCGCAATATAAAATCCAGTCAAGGACATTCTGTACCAAGCATCCTATGTGCTCCATTTTCTTTAAACAAGGCATGAATACAATCCCAGTAGCACCTAATAAGATTTTTAATTCCTTGAGGGTAGGAACCATGGCTGATTTTTAATGAGTCTAATTTAGTGAGAGCATTTAGTCCCCCTCTTAGCAGAAACAACCAATAGAATAGCCCTACAAGACGTACCCATACAGATTGTGTGACTGAAAACTCCAGAATGAAACATGAATCGGACTGGTCAACGTCCTGGATGTGCTCACTAGACTGGTTTCCAGGGTTATTGATAGCAGAAACTGTAGTAAGGGTGCCAGTGAATAAAGGGGGAGTTTTAGAAACATGATGCCATTTTACTGCAGAGTTCTCATTCATCATTACAAGCAGTGTGAAGAGCGGGCTTACGGTGCATGATGCTAAGACACTACTTCAGGAACCTGCTCCCCAGAGGACCAGAGCTTTGCATACACATTCCTACCAGCCAGACCTGGGCCAGACCTAGATCCCCTGAAACCAAGAATTCAGTTTAAGACAAACAAACCCTCTTTCTCTAGGTAACTGATACAAATTTAAGATAGAGTAAGTAGTACTCACAAACTCTGGGGTTCGGAAGTCCTGCTGACTTTTCAATGATCCAAAACCAGAGACATTTGTCTGTTCAAGGTTTTCCAAGGCTGAAAAGAAACAAACGGAAAAATAAATGAGCATGAACTTTCATTGACTTACATACATTTTTTTTTTCACTTTAAGTCAGCAGCATCAGATTAACAATCGTGCCTCTGGCACACTTACAAATTGACATTATTTAATGCTTTCAGGTACCAGGACACTCAAAATCTTCAGCAGCTGTTTCATCTATTGGACAATGCCATGTTTATATTAGGTCTTAAAATGCTCTGGGCTAGATCTACCATGGAAAATCATTTAGCTTCTACCTGTAAGGACACGGCAACTAAATGTTATACAATTCTAGTTCAGGAAAACTTTATCCTACTGATGTCCTTTTTTCCTCTACTATGTCTCAGGAAGCTGATGTGAAATCATTTTAGGGTAGCAATTTCAAAATCTGCTGAAAAGCACTATCTAATAGAAATATACTGGGAGCCAAACAAAATGTTCTAGTAGCTACATTAAGAAAAATAAATAGGTAAAATTATTTTTAGCAATAAGATTTATTTAACCTGATATACCTAGATTATCATTTCAACGTGTATATTCAATATAAAAATTATTAGTTAAATATTTTACATTTGTGGTTATTAGTCTTATACTCACAACATCTCAGCATGAACTAGCCACATTTCAAAACCTCAATAACTTCATGGGACCAGTGGTTACTACAGTGGACAGCACAGTTAGAGAGATAAAGAAGCCAAATTCAGAGAATGGGTCATTCTGCAAGACACTAGTCTCCTCTTGTAAACAAGTTCTCGATGTGAATAAAAGGGACTGTTCCAGATTAAACCACATTAAGAGAACAAAACAATCATCTGAAGTGTTTGGTTCTGGGCTGGATCCTGCTTTAAACGATCCAGATATGAAAGACTTCCAAACAAAATCAGGAAAATTTGAATATTCATTAAGCATTGGATTATATTAATAAGTGTGATTTGCAATTTTGGCCATGTAGGAAAATGTTCTTAGTTAAATAAACTAACATAAATAATCTTAAATATTATTAAGCATTTAAATAATCTCATGTATCAACAGATCCAGCCTCTTCAACAAATCAATGACATGAAATATGTTGAGTATTAGAGATTTGAAGAACCCTAAGGAGCTTCAAACAGTGTTCTGTGACAACCTAGAGGGGTAGGATGAGCTGGGATGTGAGACAGGAACATATGTATACCTATGGCTGATTCACACTAATGTATGGCAAAAAACCAATACAGTATTGTGAAGCAATTATCTTTCAATTAAAAATAAATAAATTAAAAAAAAAAATAAAGAGCCCTAAGGAACAGAACTCCAGTGTGTGTTTTTTCCCATGCCAACAAACAATTAATTCTGACATGATCTATCTGAACTGCACAGCGTATGTACGGCCTCAAGACTGCCCCCACTGCAGATGCCAATTGGAAGTCCAGGTTGCTACCTGTGCTTCTGACTAACCAGCTATATAAACCAGAGGTTCCCACCACCCTCTCTTCAGGTTCAATTAATTTGTTAAGAGTGGCTCACAAAATTCAGAGACACATTTACTCACACTTACCAGTGTGTTACCAAGGATGTTATAAAGGCTAGAGATGCACAGCCAGATGAAGAGGTACAGGGGAAAGGGGTGTGGGAACAGGGGCAGAGCTTCCACACCTTTCTAGGTGCACCGCTCTCCCCACATCTCCACGTGTTCCCCAACCTGAAGCTCTCCAAATCTGGTCCTTTGGGGTTTTTATATGTGTATACATGAAAGTCACTCAGTTGTTTTTGACTCCATGAACCCGCAGACTATACAGTCCATGGAATTCTCCAGGCCACAATACTGGAGTGGGTAGCCTTTCCCTTTTCCAGGCAATCTTCCCAAAACAGGGATCGAACCTACCCCCACATTGCAGGCAGATTCTGAGCCACAAGGTAAGCCCAATGGAGGCTTCATTACAGAGGCGTGATTGATTGATGATCAGTGGCCACTGGCAACTGATTCATTTTGTCCTCTCCCCTACCCAGTGGCCAGGGAGGTGGAACTGAAAATTTATATCCTCAAATCACTTCGTGGGTTCCCCAGGTAGCCAGCCCCTTGGTTACCTAGGGGCTATCAGAAGACCTTACTAACATAATAAAAGGCATCTTTATCCCTCTCATCACTTAGGAAATTCCAAGTGTTTTTTAAAAAGGAGCTCCATGGGAGTTCCCCAGAGTCTAGTGGTTTGGGTTCCAGGCTCTCACTGCTTCCATCCCTGGTCAGGGAACTAAAATCCCACAAGCCACAAGGTACAGTCAAAAATAAATAAATTTAAATAAATAAATAAGTTGCCCTTGGGACTTCCCTGGTGGTCCAGTGGTTAAGACACTGTGCTTCTAATGCAGGGGATGACGGTTCAATCCCTGATTAGGGAAATAAGATCCCACATGCTGCACAGCATGACCAAAAAATTAAAAAAAAAAAAGCTCTGTGCCAAGAACCAAGGAAGAGTAAATATACACTTATTACAAATCACAATATCTCAACAACCACTAGCTACAGGTGGTATTCAACTGGATCCTAACTTCAAGAAACTAGCTGTAAAGGTTTTTGTTTATCAAAACTAGGGAGACTGAGCATGGAATAAGCATTAAGTTATGTTAAATTACTTTTAATGTTATGAAATGTAGTGACTTTTAATTGCATAGTAATTTTAAAAAATCCATTAGAGGATTTTGTGAACAAAAAGGCTAGGTTCCTACAGAACCAGAAAAATTCCCTTCAATGGCCCAAAGGACAGCTGGGTATCTATAGGTGAGGGTCACTAAGAGATCTCTAAGTGACTGTTTAACAAAACCAAACTATCAGTCAACAATTCAGCTACTTAGCTTTGGCACTTCACTACCCCAATATCTGGATTAGATCTTAGGTTCACTCAGAATCTTGCCCGCTATAATCCTATGGATTGCAAGAAAATGCCAGTAGAAAAGGACACAAACTATTCTAATGCTTCTGAAAAACTGAGTTCATCACAGTGAACCAAAGCAAAATCAAGAAACAGATGAGGGGAGCCAAGCAAGGCTTACAGAGCTGAGATCTGAGCCAAAAGTAAGGTGCCTGCTCCTGAGAACTCTGGTGGACGACAGCAAGTACCGCAGTCTGTTACACTCAGGGAACTGGAATAAACTGGTTATTTCAACATCAGACCAAGAGTTGTCCAACATAATTATATGCTTGCAGATCACCTTTAAAAGCTGTCAAAATATATGTTTAGACTAGTTGGCTATGAGGATGGGTTATCAACTGGTGTTTTGTAGTTTGGTTTAGAGCAAAAAGAAAAGATCTAACCTTTTCACTGAAGTAAAATAGATATTGAATAAATTATATCTGTGGTATTTATGATTCATCTTTTTTTTTCTGGCAGAACTAGCAAGTCAATGAAACATAATACTACAGGTATTTTTTTAAATGATTACCATCAATCTGATGGAATGACTTGATTTTGCATCTTATCTGTATTCTTTTATAAATAGATGCTCAGTTTATCCATTATGTACCTGGGGTCAGCAGATGGGACAGAGCTGCTATCGGTGATTTTTTCTTTTAAATGAAAGGATAAGCTTAAGAAAGTACAAATTTTGCCTAAACACAGAGAAGAAAGCAGATGTATTACCCAGATGTTCTATCAAATTTAAGGCATCTATGCAGCTTGACAGTATTTGAGGGAGAATATATAGAACTATTTATAGTTTCAGTTATTCTGCTGGTAATGGAAACTAATAGATTCACTAGTTAATGTCAATGCAAAGGAGAAACTGTAAATTTAAGTGAATAAAACAGAAACAGTTACTGAAACATCATCTAGGTAGAACAAAGCTGCAGCTGTTGCTCTCATGACCTAATGCAGTACTGAGAAGCAAATGATTTATGATGCTAATATGATAATTATACTTCCCTACTAAGGGGCTCCGGTTACTGTTTGACATTCTCATTTCTGGTAATCTAACATAGTTGAAAAAGTTCATTTCTCAGCAAAAATAAAATAGTCAAAATCAAGGTGACACTTTGAGGGCTTTTTATCAAAATAGGTGCAAAATCAGAGGGAAAAATTCTAAAAAGGCAAAAATGTTCATTTTGTTTCCTTCTTGATATAAGTCATTTTAAAATGTAATATTTGGGAATGCATTTTTAGCACTGCCATAATGCCTCACTTTGTACTACAGAAGTACCTCCTTGAATGGTATCATGATTAGCTCATTTAGTTCTGGCACTTGGAATATAAAAAGCATGTGGGACTTCTCTGTTATCTGTTCATCAGAGCTGCTGAGAAAACTGGTTATTCTATGAAAAGTCTTTGCTTTGACACGTCAATAACATTTTGTATGGATGTGAAATTAAAGTTCAATTGGAAATCAGGTTCAACAAATATTCATTGCCCGGTTTACACATATTTTGCACAGTCATTGTCTTCTTAGGCCCTGGGGATATCAAGAAGAACCAAAGTTGCCTCTTCTTGAGTAAAGGAATTTGAAGCATGATAAATGCTATTTTTAGGATAATTAGTTAAGTGCTAGGCTAGACAGACTAATGGAGTATTGTAGGACTACCAAAGAAAACACAATATGCACAGATATCAACTGATTTATTACTGGTAAAACTCAAATAATTGAGGATTTGGTCAAAAGAAATCCACTATTTAGTTTTCCTAACTTTATGAATCACATAACAATTAGTTTAAAATTTTAAAAAAATAGTTTTAAAATTTTTATCAATGCAGTTACTATAGTAAGATTAAAGGAATAAAGTCATTGGTGGTACTAGCTGTGACATCCATGAAGGGCCCAATAGAAATGTGTAGAAGTCCACTCACAATAATGGGTTAATAAGAAAACAGTAGAAACCTCAGCAGAAAGTTGCAGGTCACCTGATTACTTGTCCATCAATCAGAAATGGAAATCAGTCCAACTGCAAAATGAAGAGAAAACTTCTACAGCAAAGATGAGTAAGATTTACTTAAAATGTGTAATAAAAAGATCCATAATCTACATTTTATAATTTAGATAATCTATCATCCATCAGAAAACACAAAATGACCTCACGAGAACCTCATGGGTAAGACCCAGAGTGCCTGCTAAGCACTGCCCCTGCAATGAAAGTAATCAGAATTAGGCATACACACAGCATCAGTACAGCCGGTCATTGGGTTCAAATGACATATTCTTTATGGTGACTGGTCATGACTGAAATCATCAGAGAGACAGCAGAGAAAAACAGACCACAGCCAGGTGCAAAGGGCATGAATTAAGGAGACTGACTGGGTTGATCTGCAACTTAGCTGCATGATCCTGGGCAATGACCTATTCTCAGTTTATCTGAAACTAGTGATAAAATTACTACCCCTGGTTATCCCACAGGTTGCACAAGGAACACGAATGACAATTCAAAAACATGTTGTAAAAAAATAAAACATGATCTAAACATAAATTAAGTTCCTGTACACAGAACCTAATCATACCATGTCATGATATGATTATATCATATATAACCATTATATCATATATAATATATAATTATATCTTTATATCATGATATAAAGAAATGTAAACAGAATCTTCCTGGGTGTATTATAAAATGTCTGGCACTTCTAAAGGTTTGATCTTACTTCATCTTCTTTTTATCCTTGTTTTCACAGATGATGAAAAATTGCAGGTTATTAGTTGCCTGAAATCAACCACTAAAACTGATATAATGGGAATCTAATTCCAAAATTGTACATCTTTTTTAATATACTAATGTCTCCTAAACTGCTCTAAATAATTCCAAGAAGCTCTCTAATGCTAAATATTAGTTGATAAGAAATTAAATTAGCACTGTGAGTATAAGTCAGAAGTTTCTTGAAAAGCAAATAATTAAAAAAATGCAGTGAAATTTATTGATATAGCATTCACAATTAGAAGAATTAATAGAAAAGCTCCACAAAATAAACAAATACAATATTCTGACAAGTAATTAAAGATATTCATGTGCCAAGGATGGAGCTAAGCAATATGAGTACAAATATCGGGATGAAGATGGCATAGAAATTGTCCTCAGGAATCCCATGATTTAGTGAATGTACAGTTGAAGAAATGTTAAAAGAATGGCCCATATCACCTTAGGATATGAAGATACATTCACATATTCAGATTGGGCAGGATGTCTAGTGATCTGCCAGGTAGTCCTATACCTGAAACTCTCTTTGCCCACTGGACTACAAGTCTATGAAAACTGGATATTGGCACATATCTAATATTTGACCTGAATATCAACACCCACCAGCCACTATTTTTAAAGCAACCACACACTTGGACCACCATTTCCTGTCACTCCATAATATCCAGATATAATGCAGGCTTGCCCAGTCTCCATCCCCACACCACCTAAGGCTAAGCCTACACCCTACGTCTATCATCCTATGGTATCATACTTGGTCTCCAGGTTCCAGTGTCTCTTCCTCTGGCCTCAGTTTTACAGGATCTACTGAATTTTGATAACAGGTAAGTGAAAATCTCTTTTCCCTATTTCCAGAGGCTGTAAATTTACAGATTATAGGCCTCAAAATATTAACTGCAATTCTAAAATGGGGCCAAAGAGTCATTATCAATGAAAAGAAAGTTAATAATGAAATATAAAACACAAAGACAGGAGAATTTCTTTCCAGGCTAAGATGGCTGTGCTCTACTACCCAGGGCAATGGGCTTGATTCATAAAACCTCTACGCAGTATAACCCTGTGGCTTCAGGCACATCCATCAACCCATCAACCTTAAGTCTCAGTTTCCTCACCATTAAAATGTAGATTATAATACCTACAGGCTCTGGTGGCTCAGATAGTTAAGAATCTGCGTGCAATGTAGGAGACCCAGGTTCTATCCCTGAGTTGTGAAAATCCCTGGAGAACGGAATGGCTACCTACTCTAGTATTCTTGCCTGGAGAATTCCATGGACAGAGGAGCCTAGCAGGCTACAGTCCATGGAGTCGCAAATAGTTGGACATGACTAAGTGACTAACATTTTCACTTTCTATAATACCTACATCAGAAAGTGAAAAATAAACTAACTGATACATATATAAAAGTGACTTGAAGACTGTTAAATATTAATACTACGTAACTACTTTTTAAAAATTTCATTCTTTAATAAATTTTGTCATCCTTTACCTTGTTAGGCACCCATTTTTCCTTCTGACTTTTTAGGTTGATTATCCCTACCAATCATTCTCTTTTTTAATATAATAAAAGAAGTTTAAACATAGAAAAAGGTAACACTAATTCAGCAAATATTTTTGAATGACCTCAATGTGAATCAGGAAATGTTTCCTCACTTTCCTGAATCTGGATGGATCAGTCTCTTACCACAGCTTTTACGAGCATATAAACTCAATGACCATACTATTTAAATGAAAAAAAACTGTGGAATTCTCCTCTAATCATTCCTGGAATGCAAATTCAAAATTGAATTTCATGGATTCATTTAGAGTTCTGGTTTTCTCATCCTCAGAAAGGTAAAAGTGTGCACCCCGACCTCTCAGATAATTCTGGAAGTGAAAAAAAATAGCTAGTGAGAAGAAGGAAACAAAAAAAAACACTCACGGATATGTAAAATTTGTTAGGGCAAGACCTTTCCTTTTTTCTTGGAGTCATGACTGGGACCTAGTACTATTAATACCTACCCATCAAGTAATTTAGAAAATTAATAAATACACTCCCTACATTATGGTAAAAACTGCCTTGTTTCAGAGTTCCCCCTGTTGTATCTGCCTTCTTGATTAATGTATTAGCATCAATTCAACCACCCAAACTAGAGTTGGGCCGTTTTTTACTTTTCTTTTCCCCATTTTTGATATTTGGTCAGTCATCAAGTTTTATCCTTTTTATATTCAACCTTAAAGTACATTTGGTCTAGAATGCACTTCCTCTCAACTCCATTTTACCTTTTGTTTAAATTTTTATTTTAATGTCACTATTTATGTTAAGGTTAAATTAGTTGTCTGAACCTCATGGTCTTACAACATTTTGCAGGTCTCAGTTCAGTTCAGTCACTCAGTCATGTCTTTGTGACCCGTGGACTCCAGCACGCCAGGCTTCACTGTCCATCATCATATTCCGGAGCTTGCTCAAACTCATGTCCATCGAGTCGGTGATGCCATCCAACCGTCTCATCCTCTGTCATTCCCTCTTCCTCCCACCTTCAATCTTTCCTAGCATCAGGGTTTTTGCAAATGAGTCAGTTCTTCACATCAGGTGGCCAAAGTATTGGAGTTTCAGATTCAGCATCAGTCCTTCCAAAGAATATTCAGGACTGATTTCCTTTAGGATGGACTGGCTGGCTATCCTTGCAGTCCAAGGGACTCTCAAGAGTCTTCTCCAACACCACAGTTCAAAAGCATCAATTCTTTGACACTCAGCTATCTTTATAGTCCAACTCTCACATCATTACATGACTACTGGAAAAACCATAGCTTTGAGTAGAAGGACCTTTGTTGGAAAAGTACTATCTCTGCTTCTTAATATACTGTCTAGGTTGGTCATAGCTTTTCTACCAAGGAGCAAGTGTCTTTTAATCTCATGGCTGCAGTCACCATCTGCACTGATTTTGAAGCCCAAGAAAATAAAGTCTGTCACTGTTTCCCCATCTATTTGCCATGAAGTGATAGGATTGGATGCCATGATCTTTGTTTTTTGAATGTTGAGTTTTAAGCCAACTTTTTCACTCTCCTCTTTCACTTTTATCAAGAGGCTCTTTAGTCCCTCTTCACTTTCTGCCATAAAGGTGGTGTCATCTGCATATCTGAGGTTATTGATATTTCTCCCGGAAATCTTGATTCCAGCTTGTGCTTCATCCATCCCAGCATTTCACGTAATGTCCTCTGCATATAACTTAAATAAGCAGAGTGACAATATACAGTCTTGACGTACTCCTTCCCCGATTTGGAAACAGTCTGTTGTTCCACATTCAGTTCTAACTGTTGTTTCTTGACCTGCATACAGATTTCTCAGGAGGCAGGTCAGGTGGTCTGGTATTCCCATCTCTTTCAGAATTTTCTACAGTTTGTTGTGATCCACAGAGTCAAAGGCTTTGGCATAATCAATAAAGCAGAAGTAGATATTTTTTCTGGAACCCTCTTGCTATTTTGATGATCCAAGGGATGCTGGCAATTTGATCTCTGGTTCCTCTGACTTTTCTAGATCCAGCTTAAAGATCTTGAATTTCATGATTCATGAATTGTTGAAGTCTGGCTTGGAGAATTTTGAGCACTACTTTACTAGTGTGTGAGATGAGTGCAATTGTGTGGTAGTTTGAGCATTTTTTGGCATTGCCTTTCTTGGGATTGGAATGAAAACTGACCTTTTCCAGTCCTGTGGCTATAGCTGAGTTTTGCAAATTTGCTGGCATACTGAGTGCAACACTTTCACAGCATCTTCTTTTAGGATTTGAAATAGCTCAACTGGAATTCCATCACCTCCACTGGCTTTGTTCATAGTGATGCTTCCTAAGGCCCACTTGACTTCACATTCCAGGATATCTGGCTCTAGGTGAGTGATCACACCATTGTGGTTATCTGGGTCATGAATATTTTTTTTGTATAGTTCTGTGTATTCCTGCCACCTCTTCTTAATACCTTCTGCTTCTGTTAGGTCCATACCATTTCTGTCCTTTATTGTGCCTATCTTTGCATGAAATGTTCCCTTGGTAACAAAATCACTAAACTTTGCAGGTCTAGTATTAATAAAACCCGTTGTGTCACTATGGAATAAAAAACTGAATTACTGTATTACTAGCTATTAATATTAAAATACAGTATTTTTCAGTTGGTCTTCTCATTAAAGTACAGAAAGATGTAAAATTGAGTGATTATTTTAAATAAATTAATTTGCAGCTTATACTGAACAGAATCTCAATCACACAGTAATGTGTGTGCATGCTAACTCACTTCAGTTGTGTCCGACTCTTTGTTACCCCATGGACTGTAGCCCTCCAGGCTCCTCTGTCCATGGGATTCCCCAAACAAGAACACTGCAGTAGGTTGCCATGCCTACTTTCGCACAAATTGGCTACCTCTAAGAAGAGAAAATCTGGGTGAAAAAAAGAGAGAGAAAAGCTATCCATCTCATTATCACACTGTATGATCATGACTTGATTTTGTTCTCCACTTGGTCTATGAGCTCTTAGAGAGCAAGCCACTGTCTTAAGCTACTTTATTTCCTCAGAACCTGGAACAACACTTAGCATATTAAGAATGCTCCATCGGGCAGTGAACAAATGATGGAATGAATTATAAGCATTTGTCAGTCTAGAAAAGTTACTAGCACTCAGTTCCTCAAAATGAACTTAATTATCTATGTACTAATAGAGATATTTTATATTTCCAGAAATATATTGCAGTGAACCACACTGAGATATATCCACATACAAAACAGGCCAACAGGAGAATGTCCCTTCAAGACAGCAGTCTTCTAGTGTTTGGACAACATTCATAAAAAGAAGGGACTCTGCCTCTCCTCCACCCTGCCCACTGATCCAGCAAAATGTCAGCCAGACATTTCCTACCTGCAGCACAGAAGACACCATGGAAGAAGGAAACGGACAATTCGGTGAGTCCCTTGGGCATCTCATCCTCCCAGCCTTACCCCAAGTGGCAACTCTAAGGATTTCCTTCATCCACAAATAACAATACTACTCCTGAGAAGAGCTCCAGGAAATACGATTTCTCCGTCTTGTTACGTTCCCAGTGATGCTTGGTGTTGTTTTAGTTCCTCTCAATAGCCTTTCCCTATTCCCACAACCCTCTCCCAATAAGTCAGCTCCAAAGATATTCCTGGAAGGTAAACATGCCTCTTTCTGAACTCACATTATTCATTCTCACATCCCAACCAGATGAGCTAATGCTTTTCTAGGAAAGCCCAATATATATAACAAACCTATCAGATTCTAATTGAGTTTATTAGTTTCTTCATCATCTAAAAAAGTTTTATTGTAGTAACATAATATACATCACAAAAATTGCCATATAAATCATTCTTAAGTGTACAATTTGGTGGCGTGAATTCTGTTCACAATGTTGTGCAATCATAACCACTGTTTCCAAAACTTTTTCTTTTTTTAAAATCACCCCAGAGACTCCGGGAACCATTAAGCAACAACTCCGTATTTCCTCCTTCCTCTAGTTCACAGTAACCTCTAATCTACTTTGTCTCTCTGAATTTGCCTATTCTAGATGTTTCATATACATGGAATCATGATATTTGTCCTTTTGTTCACTTAGCATAATCATGTCAAGGTTCATCTATGTTGCATTGTGTATCAAAACTTCTTTCCTTTTTTTGGTTGAATAATATTCCGTTGTAGGTATATACTGCATTTTGTTTATCCATTCATCTGTTGATGAACACTTGAGTTGTTTGCACCTTTCAGCTATCGTGAATAATACTGCAATGAAACAATAGTGTATACTTATTTGTTTAGGCCTCCTGTTTTCAATTCTTCTGTGTATATACCTAGTAGTGGAATTGCTGAGTCATGCAGTAATTTTATTTTTAGCTTTCCAAGGAACTACCAAATTGTTTTCTGCAGTGGCTGCACCATTTTACATTCCCATCAGCAATGCAGGAGGGTGTCAACTTCCCCATATCCTTGTCAATACTTATAATTTTCTGTTTTTTAAAAATCAGCCACTGTAGCATATGTGAAATGATGTCGTGATTTTGACTTGCATTTCCCTAATGACAAATGATGCTAAGCATCTTTTCATGCACAACTGACCATTTGAAGATCTTTTTTGGAGAAAGATCTACTCAAGTCCTGTGCTCATTTTTTACTTGGATTGTTTGTCTTTTTGTAAAGCTGTAAGAGTTTTTTATGTATTCTGGATATTAAAGGCTCATCAGATATATTATTTCCAAACGTTTTTCCCACCATTATTTTGTTCATTTTCTTGGTAATACCCTCTGTTGCACTGAAGTTTTCATTTTGAAAAGTCCAATTTATCTATTTTGCTGTTGTTGTCCATACTCTTGGTTTTTATCTAAGAATCCACTACCAAATCCAAGGTCATAAAGGTTTACCTCTATTTTCTCCTAACAGTTTTATTGTTTTGGCTCTTATATTTAAGGTTTTGATCCATATTGAGTTAACTTATATATGTGATGTGAAGTTGGGGGCCAACTGCATTCTTTTGGCATATGGAATCCAGTTATCACAAAAACATTTGTTTAAAAAAAGACTCTTTTTTCCACATTGAGCGAACTTGGCACCACTTTCAAAAATCAATTGGTCATTTCCGGGCAATTTCGTAACTCTCAATTCTGTGCTGTTGGTCTATGTGCATGTATCTCACTGTTTTGATTACTGCAGTAGCTCTCTAGTAAGTTTTGAAATCAATAAGTGTGAGTCCTCCAATTTTATTCTTCTTTTTCAAAATCGTTTTGGCTCTTCGGGGCCCCTTGCAATTCCACATGACTACGAGTCAGCTTTTTCATTTCTGCATCCTTTATCATGTTAACAGATGTATTTTTAAAATTTTAGATTTAATAACATGAACAACAGTCTTAAAATTGAACTAATTTTTATTTAATTTTACCAATTTGGTATTATTTTTTAAAACTCTGGCTAAGATGGTTGATGCTCTGTAAAGGACAAGTGGTATCAATTATAGAAGTATGTTCCAACAACAGCTTGGAAAGCTATCACTGTCACTCCACAGTCCAACTGCTTCAAGTCTCTTAAGACCCCCAGGGTTCCCAATGGAACACCACCCTGAGTTTGCTGTTGGCTATGGTTCAGCTGAAACTTCGTTCTAGTCATTGATCTGTCAGTTCCCAGATTATGGTGATTATACATGTCCTGGGGATGAAAGAAGATACCACACATACATTTCTATTGTCTTTAAACGCAAAGCACATGTAAGTCATAACTCCATGCTTAACCTACCACAGTAGGCCTGATTTCAAAATCAGTTTTTTAAAGCCTAGGAGAGATGAGAACATAGAAATACAAGGGAAAAAAAACCCACTATAGGTCCACATTCCCTTATCTAAAACTTTTGATGCCAAAGTTCAGAATTTTTCAGAATTCAGAAAGAAAATAACTCTTCTCTGTATATATTGTATATTACTATGCAACCTCAGTGGGGACTGGGACAGCATCTCTTACTCAACCATGATCATGTTTTGCAGCCAAAAATGTGAACACTCTAATGGGATGAGTAAAAAACATAAGGAGTCTCATGTTGGCGGTGGTCAGGTTTTTTCCATCAGATCTGACAGTTTTTGTAACATGAATTACCAGAAAATTTTTTTTCTAGCACTTTTTGGATTTTTGAATTGTGAGTAAAGATTTATGCAAGTTTAACTACTAAGAGTATATTTAGAACAAAATAACAGAAAAGCTCTATTACAGCAGCTTGTCAGATACACATAGAGCAAAGAACTTGCAACTACCTTAGAATGAAAGACTAAGAAGGAAAGATTCCTAGACTTTCATCACTTCTCAACATCTCACAAACTGGCTGTGGTAGTGGTTTAGTTGCCAGAAGTTGTGTTAACTCTCTGCGACCCCATGGACTGTAGCCTGCCAGGCTCCTCTGTCCATAGGATTTCCCAGGCAAGAATACAGGAATGGGTTGCCATTTCCTTCTTCAATCTCACAAGCTCAGTGTTCAGCAAATCAAAATTTCCCCCAGTAATCAGCTACAAATAAACTCTAACCCAGAAAGTGAACCCTAAATTTGCATAAAAGGAAAATCAGAATTGATATGTTGTTTCTAATTATCAAATTTACAGAAAATAGTTATTAATACCTAACATTAGCAAAGATGCAAGGACAGATATTGCCACCGCTGGATTGTGTAAGTTGCTTGGTAGCAATTTGACAAATGCAGTGACAGTTTCAATACTAGTCATACCCTTATAAATTCTAGAAATAGAATTTATAATTCTATTTCTATGAAACAATACTTGCTTTCTTAAATCAACTAGGACACAGCTCTATGATACATAATGCAATTATTTAATTTTGGAGGAAAATACTCATGACATGGAAAATTTTAACAATGTATTTAATGTGAAAAAGATTATAAAATGAGATTTTAGTACATACCCAAAATAATTGAAAGCAGGAACCCAAATACTTGTACACTAATGTTCATGGCAGTGTTATTCACAGCAGCCAACAGGTAGAAGCAATATAAGTGTTCACCCACGGATAAACGGATAAACAAAACATACAATGCAACTTTGTTTAGCCTTAAAAGCAAGTTCTGACACATGTAACAACATGGATGAATCCTAAGGATATTATAAGTGAAATTAGCCAATCATAAAAGGCCAAATACTCTATGATTCCACCTACATGAGATCCATGAATAGTCAAATACAGAGGGAAAGAATGTAAATGGTGGATACCAGAGGCTGGTGGGAGGGAGGAACGGGAAGCCATTGTTTAATGGGTGCAGTTTCACTTCTGCAAGATGAACAAGCTCTGGAGATGGATGGTGGGGATGGTTACACAACGTGAACTTGTTTTATGCCACTGAACCATACATTTCAAAATGGTTACAATGGTAAACTTTACGTTATATATATTTTACTACAATGAGAGGAAAAAAAAAGGGTAGTTTAAAGTCTGCCAACAATTGTGGATAAGGTTGTAAGGCAGTAGGGACTGGGAGTTCTTAGATGAGCAGAAATAAGATTTGTGTCATGCTCTACCCTCCTTAGCAGAAACTTCTCTAAAGGGACCTCCCTGGTAGTCTACTGCTTAAGAATTTGCCTTCCAATGCAGGGATGTGGGTTCAGTCCTTGGTTGGGGAATCAAGATACCACATGCCATAGGGTAACTAAGCCTACAGCCCTCGAGCTCTAGAGCCTGCAAGCTCCAACTACTGAGCCCATGCACTGCAACTAAAGAAGGCCATGAGCTACAACCAAGACCCAGTGTAGACAAAAAAATTGAAAAAAAAAAACCCTCTCAAGTTCAAAATCTGTGTCGGTGGTAGTGGGTATAGAGGGCTCTCATGGTGCTCTTATTACCTGGCTTGTATTTTAACTCTCCCTTTTGCCATGAAACATTTTCCAATTAACTGTAGAGGGTATTAAAAAAACCCCAAAACCTCCTATATACACTATGATATTTAAAATTTGTGTGGAGGTAAAAATAAACTTAAGCAAAAGATAATGGGTGGCAGAATATCAGGTGTTTTCTCAGTTCAGTTCAGTTCAGTTCAGTCGCTCAGTCATGTCCAACTCTTTGCGACCCCATGAATCGCAGCACGCCAGGCCTCCCTGTCCATCACCAACTCCTGGAGTTCACCCAGACTCACGTCCATTGAGTTGGTGATACCATCCAGCCATTTCATCCTCTGTCGTCCCCTTCTCCTCCTGCCCCCAATCCCTCCCAGCATCAGAGTCTTTTCCAATGAGTCAGCTCTTCACAAGAGGTGGCCAAAGTACTGGAGTTCCAGCTTTAGTATCATTCCTTCCAAAGAACATCCAGGACTGATCTCCTTTACAATGGACTGGTTGGATCTCCTTGCAGTCCAAGGGACTCTCAAGAGTCTTCTCCCATACCACAGTTCAAAAGCATCAATTCTTTGGCACTCAGCTTTCTTCACAGTCCAACTCTCACATCCATATATGACCACGGGAAAAACCCTAGCCTTGACTAGACGGACCTTTGTTGGCAAAGTAATATCTCTGCTTTTTAATATGCTATCTAGGTCAGGGGCGGTGGCCGAGAGGAGCAACCCCATGCCCGAGGTCAGGGGTGGAGGCCAAGAGGAGCTACCCCATGCCCGAGGTCAGGGGCAGTGGCCAAGAAGAGGTACCCCATGCCCGAGGTCAGGGGCAACAGCCGAGAGGAGCTACCCCATGCCCGAGGTCAGGGGCAGTGGCCGAGAGGAGCAACCCCACATCCAAGGAGTGGCGGCTGCGTGGGCGAAAGAGGGCAGAGAGGAGCTACTCCACGTTCAAGGTCAGGAGGGGTGGCCGTGAGGAGATACCCCTCGTCTAAGATAAGGAGCAGTGGCTGCACTTTGCTGGAGCAGCCGTGAAGAGATACCCCACGTCCAAGGTAAGAGAAACCCAAGTAAGATGGTAGGTGTTGCGAGAGGGCATCAGAGGGCAGACACACTGAAACCATACTCACAGAAAACTAGTCAATCTAATCACATTAGGACCACAGCCTTGTCTAACTCAATGAAACTAAGCCACATTGTGTGGGGACACCCAAGATGGGTGGGTCATGGTGGAGAGGTCTGACAGAATGTGGTCCACTGGAGAAGGGAATGGCAAACCACTTCAGTATTCTTGCCTTGAGAACCCCATGAACAGTATGAAAAGGCAAAATGATAGGATACTGAAAGGGGAACTCCCCAGGTCGGTAGGTGCCCAATATACTACTGAAGATCAGTGGAGAAATAACTCCAGAAAGAATGAAGGGATGGAGCCAAAGCAAAAACAATACCCAGTTGTGGATGTGACTGGTGGTAGAAGCAAAGTCCAATGTTATAAAGAGCAATATTACACAGGTGTTTTTCACTTGTATATATTTTTCAAAATTTCCACAGTGAACATAATATAAATGTGAACATGTCAAGAAGCAGCTCAGCCTTAACATGCTCAAACCAAAGTTGTTGATTTCTGCGCTGCACTCTGCCTTCACTCTATAAAAGACTTGTGAATAGTGAATTATCAATAACCACAGAGAACACTAAACAGCGTTAGTTGCTCAGTCATGTCCGACTCTTTGGGGCCCCATGGATTCAGCCTGCCAGGCTCCTCTGTCCATGGAATTTCCCAGGCAAGAATATTGGAGGAGGTTGCCGTTCACTTCTCCAGGGGATCTTCTCAACCCAGGGCTTGATCCTTGGTCTCCAACATAACAGGCAGATTCTTAACCATCTGAGCCCACCAGAAAAGCCCTCTACAAAAGACTTGCTATACCCCAAGTCTCCCCCATCTCAGTAATTTCGTCAAATTAATCAGACCCAAACTGTTGGAATCATCCCTGACCCCCAACTCTCCTACCCCCACATTTGGCTCCTCAATAAATCACATCAGTTGAATTTTCACAATCTACCCAGAAATCAGCTACATGTCACCATTCCCATTGGGCCTAGACAATAGAGACTAACACTTGGAAAGTGCTTACTATGCTCCAGCGCCTGTTTTGTGCTAAGTCCCTTTTATATATGAACCCATCTCCTCCTCACAGTTGCCCTAAAAAGGTAAAGATAATAGTTTCTTTTATACTGATGAAGAGGCATGGAGAAGCCAAAGATTTTTCCCAAGATTACACAGCTCATAAGCAGGAGAATCCTAATTTGAACCCAGGAGCTCACAGGCTGTGCTTGTACCTATATTATACTAGCCTTGGATACGGAGAAAGCAATGGCACCCCACTCCAGTACTCTTGCCTGGAAAATTCCATGGACCAAGGAGCCTTGTAGGCTGCAGTCCATGGGGTCGCTAAGAGTAGGACGCGACTGAGCAACTTCACTTTGACTTTTCACTTTCATGCATTGGAGAAGGAAATGGCAACCCACTCCAGTATTCTTGCTTGGAGAATCCCAGGGACAGTGGAGCCCGGTGGGCTGCCGTCTATGGGATCGCACAGAGCTGGACACGACTGAAGCGACTTAGCAGCAGCAGCAGCCTTGGATAGCTTGCTTTCCTGCATTATTCAAGTCTCTGTAAAATACCCCTGCCTCCGAGACACTGTCCCTCAAATCCTAAATTACACAGCCCCAGAGTAGAGCCCTTGCTCACCTTTCCTGTGGTACTTAATAATCACTTATTACAGATTGTAAGTGAGGGCTTCCCTCATAGCTCAGTTGGTAAAGAATCTGCCTGCAATTCAGGAGACCCCAGTTCGATTCCTGGGTCAGGAAGATCCACTGGAGAAGGGATAAGTTACTCACTCCAGTATTCTTGGGCTTCCCTTGTGGCTCAGCTGATAAAGAATTTGCCTGTAATGTGGGAGTCCCGGGTTCAATCCCTGAGTCTGGAAAATCCCCTGGAGAAGGGAAAGGTTACCCACTTCAGTATTCAGGCCTAGAGAATTCCATGGACTGTATAGTCCATGGGGTCGCAAAGAGTCGGACACAACTGAGTGACTTTCACTTCAGTTCTTCAGATTATGTGAGTTCCACGAGGGCAGAGATTGTGCCCTGTTTGTAGCTGAATCCCAAGCACCTAGGATAGTGTCTGGGCCACAGCAGACGCTCCGCAATTCTCTGCTGAATGACTGGCCAAACGGATGTCTGACCTCTCCAAGACTGGCTGCCTGCTGGAGTCAGACAGACCCAAATTCAAATCCAGACCCATCACTTCCTAACTCGGTGACTTTCGGCAGCTTAACCAACCTTTCTATGCTTCAGAGTCTACACTGACAAATGGGGCTAATAGTATTGATACTTCCTCTTAAGGCTGTTTGGCAAAAGAAATGAGCTGTAAAATGTTTAGCATGGCACCTGCACAGAGTAAACATTAGATAAATATTAGCTACAAGTATTATATAATGAGAGAGGGGAAAATGTTACCTTTGAACCTTCCTGAAGCTCTTTTCAATTAAAAAAAAAAGAATACAGCCTTTGGAATATGTCACAGAATAAGAATGCTGACAGCAGTTTATTAAATCTTTGTATCAAAAAATTAGGAAGGTGTTTGTAAATTCAGTCTAATACTGAAAATGAAGAAATGTAAATCCAATTTTTATGCATTCCCTACTATATTAATATTTAGATATTTCTGTGCATTATTTAAAGTTTGAATATATAGACACATTTTTCAAGCCACCAGTTGAATAGCAGGCTGAGACAACAAAAATTTCTTCCAAATGCATCAGTTTTTAATAGTTCAGGACGTTATCTTAGGCTAAAATAGAACTGAAGGTCCACGCCATGAAGGTGACTGAATTCCCATCTAAAGAGCCTCTAGTGCTGCCACCGCTCCAGGAAAATGGGATAAGAAAATAAAGGACAGCCCAGCAACACAAGCCTCATCCTCTTCCTCGTTCACCCTCTAATAGCCAGGGCTGCTCAAAGGTGGGACACCTAGACCTGGGCCCTTCTGTTGAAGGAGTGGCAAGGGACATGACCGTCCTAACTGAGGACCTGGAAACTGTACTATTAACAGGTGGCTGTTTGAAGGAAGCTCCGATTTTGGATGTGAAGGGAGGAATCATAGCAAGAAGTATCTGCCCGAGTCCCAGGGTGCTGAGCTCTTTCTGCAGGACTGCAGCCCTAGCGATGAGGACTGCTCTAGATGGGCCTAGGGACGTGGATGATTCCCAATCCTCACTCTCACAGTCTTCTGAGCACAGTGCTTCTTAGCTAGGAATGTAATGCTTTAGAAGGTTTGAACCCATGCTCTTTGCTCCACAGAAGAATAACCAACTCCTCATGTCTCTTCGTTCATTAAGCTCTGATTGTGTAACTTGAAATACTAGTTCAGTTGCCAGCTGGTACAGACCTCCTCCTCCTCTCCCTGGCAGCTGGGGGTGGGGCATGGTGACAGGGGAGGCAGGCAGATCCAGACAGGAACATTCCACCCCAATTTAGGAGCTCTTTTAATGAGCTGGAAAGCTGTTTCTTTTAGAATCCCATTAGGGACTTCAGCCTTGTGATTATCCTCCAGCTGGCCAGAGGCAGCTAAGATGGCTCAGGCATTTCTACTCTAGAAAATATCACCAGATAGTTCTTTAATGAGACGTCCAAAACAAAGAGATCACCTGAACCCAGGGAAATCACCTTAGAGAAGAAAATATTTAAAATTTCTCAATATATGTATTTAATGTGCTAATAACAGAAATCATAATACAAATTACTGCCTCTCCCTAAGCAGTGATTAAGAATCCTAAGACTTGTTCCAGGATCAAATGTCTTATATTACTGGTGCTCTGTGAGTTTATCTCATGCCTTTTTTTTTCCTGGTCCTTCCTGTCCCTGTAGCAAGTTTATATAAGCATATTTAGTTCACACAAAATAATACCTATCATTTATTTAGCATGCAATGTGAACTAAGCACTACAGCTTAGTAAAAACAGCCATTAAGACACTGGCATGTGGGCTTTACGTAAATAAACACACAAGTGACATCCAGAGAGAACAGATGCCTGCACAGGGTTGGGGAACAGAAGAGATTCCTGAGTCGCTTGGCTGGGCTGGAGGAGGCTGCCTCTAACATGAGCCCTGAGGAAACAGGAGACCATCTAAGAGTCAGCTATGACAACAAAATCCACACTGGAACTAAACTGGAAAGGTGAAAAAGCTCGGTAAGTGGGCGCCTCGTGAGCTGACCACAAATCAAAAAGGTCAAGGTTTTTAAGTGTTGTCTTCTCTTATTCTACGCATCAATGAACCATTTCTCAATTGAATTGTGACATGCGATGGAAAGTGAATTTTATAAACGATGACTGGTGACAACCAGCTCAGTGGCTGGACCGAGAAGAAGCTCCAAAGCACTTCCCAAAGTCAAGCTTACACCAAAAAAAAAGTCATGGTCACTGTTTAGTGCTCTGCTGCCCATCTGATCCACTATAGCTTTCTGAATCCCAGCAGTGAAACCATTACATTTGAGAAATATCCTCAGTAAATCAATGAGATACATCGAAAACTGCAATGCCTGCAGCCGGCATAGTTCAACAGACAGGACCCAATTCTTCTCTATGACAACGCCTGACTGCACATCGATACTTCAGAAGTTGAGCAAATTGGGCTACAAAGTTTTGCCTTGTCCGCCATATTCACTTGACCTCTTGCCAACCAACTACCACTTCTTCAAGCATCTTGACAATTTTTTTTCAAGGAAAATGCTTCCACAACCAGCAGGAGGCAGAAAATGCTTTCCAAGAGTTCACTGAATCCCAAAGTGCAGATTTTTATGTTACAGGAATAAACAAACTTATTTCTTGTTGGCAAAAATGTGTTGGTTATAATGGTTCCTATTTTGATTAATAAAGGTGTGTTTCAGCCTAGTTATAATGATTTCAAATTCATGGTCCAAAACTGCAATTACTTTTTCATCAATCTAAATAACATAATGACAGTAGTAGTGGGAATAAACAGAATTAGATGAAGTTCAGTGATATTAAGGCCTTAGAATCAACAGGCTGATTGGAAAGAAAGATAAGAGATACCTAGACCAGGAGTCCTGACTGACCTGGGCATCTGGGGTCACTAAGCTAGAAGGCCCTTTAAGCTCTGTAGCTCCTCTTTCACCAATTTCAGTAGGAAATCTTAACCTTCTATTTGGGAGAGACAGTGGAAAACTAGATGCTTTCAAATGAAAACATCACTGAGTTCTGTTGCCCCATTAACCAAACTACATTCATTTGTTCATTCAAACAGCAAGTATCTGCTGCATGTCTGCCACATACCAGCACAGGGCAAAGCTCTGGGGATGAGAGTGGCTGCAGACCCTGCCCTCCGGCCCTCTTCACTGTGCCCACCCTCCTCAGCCTAGAGCCTCTCTCATGGCTTGGTTTCCATTCCCACTCAGCTTCTCATGAGTGAACATTCAGCCATTCAGCACTTTTTTTCCGTGATTTCAATCTACTGGTATTTGCCCCTTATGGACACTTTTCATGCTCAAAATTCTTCCATCTTAAAAAAACAAACAAACAAACAAACAAAAAACCCTTTTTCCTTGGCAACATAGCAGGATCAAAATGTCAAATGTGCACGTCCTCTGTCCCCACTTTAGGAATTTGTTAAATGGAAATTTGTGTACACATATGAAAAAATACACAAGTAATATATACAAGTATGTTCTGAGGAAATTATGTGAGGGAGCAAAAATGTCTAAATAAAACTCAAATATCCAGAGAATACTACAGCACAACAGAATACTATATATCTGCTGCATGTAGCCACATGCCTAAAATACACAGATTGTACACCTGAAACTATCACAACATTGCTTATCAGCTATACTCCAATATAAAATAAAAAGTTTAAAAAAATAAATAAAAATAGAAAAAGAATATATGGATAAGAATCTAAGAATACAAGCTTCAGCAGACTATATAGCAATAAACCCAATTTTTAAAAAGTGTATGTATGTGGTAGCACATGCACCAAAAATTCTGAAGGATGTGCCTCAAATTATAAACAGTGGTATAAATGTGACTATGTGAGAGAAATGAGAGAATGTGATTATGGAGGTGAGTCTCAGTCCTATTTTTTTAATTTAAAAATTTTATCATGAGTACATACTGTTTTAGTAAGCAGAATAAAACAATAAAGATAAGACACTACCATAAAAAGGAAACACAAGTTTATCGACCTTTCCCACTGCATCTACTGCATTATACTACTATTACTACTACTACTAAGTCGCTTCAGTAGTGTCCAACTCTGTGCAACCCCATAGGCGGCAGCCTACCAGGCTCCCCCTCCCTGGGATTCTCCAGGCAAGAACACTGGAGTGGGTTGCCATTTCCTTCTCCAATGCATGAAAGTGAAAAGTGAAAGTGAAGTCCCTCAGACATGTCCAACTCTTAGTGACCCCATGGACTGCAGCCTACCAGGCTCCTCCATCCATGGGAGTTTCCAGGCAAGAGTACTGGAGTGGGGTGCCACTGCCTTCTCCGCTACTGCATTATAACAGTCCAAAATCCTTACTTACTCCCACCAGGGCACTGGGTGAGTTGGTGGGCCTCTGGTGGGGATCAGCCTCTACTACCTGGCACCGGGCTCTAGCTAAAGTCATGCATGAGGCACACACAGATAAACTTATGTGCTTTTTTCCCCCTTACCTTAGTGATATCTGAACAGCCATTAACATAACTGACCATGTGACCGTGACCTCTTATGAAGATTCTCTTCCCTTGCTTTCCTTCACTTGGAGATTCTTACATCTCACTGGTCTCTTCTGTTGGTGCCTCCGCCCTAACTGAACGTTCACTTCTAAAAATATCCAGGGCTCTACCTGAGGCCCATTCCTCTGTAATGTACCAGAAGCATCTGTTAACACCTCTAGGCCAAAGCTTCCAAGTGCATCACTCTATTTCCGATGTCTTTTTTGAACACCAGGTTTATACATCCAACTGCCTATGTGATGACTGAGAAATCTCCCAGGCGTCTCAGATGCAGTATTCATACAGAACTTATGTTTACACATGTGTGTGAACACACACAGAGCTATTCTTTCTCCATTACTTCTGGTTTCAGTAAATGGCACCACCATCTATTCAGCTCATCCAGCCAGATGCCTGCGTGTCCTCCCGGACTCCCTTCTCCGCCTCATCCCCACAGCCAACATCACCAGCGTATGGTGCTCTGTGTTTCTTGATGCTGTCTTCCTCTCTCATCTTACACTGCTAAGCCTCCAGGAGCCCTTATCTGGACTATAGCACTAATCTCCTGACCTGCCAGCAACTTTTGTCCCTCCCAATCCTTTCTCCCTAGAGCAGCCAGAGACCTTTGAAAATACAATTCTGACCAAGTACTCTTCTACTTTAAACCCTTCAGTGGCTTCCCATTAACAAGAGATTTTCAAATTTATGACAACAGGCATGTGTTATTTCTGTAATGGAGGAAAATAAGAACAATACTTTTTAAAAGAAGTGTGGTTAAAAAGAGACTGTAAGTACAATGAGAGCAGGGGTCATGTCTATTTAATCTGATGCAGACCTTCTGTGCCTAGTCAAGGTCTCTGCATTGAACTGACCCTAATAAATACTGGACTACTGAACACGGAATAAATGAATAAGATACAGCAGAACTTAGAATGGTCGTAGAGTTGAGGAAGGTATATTTTTGTTTGTTGTGCTTTGTTTTGTAAGATGAAATACATATCCACATGGTATATATTATGTATTAATATACACACACATGTTGATAGGCAAGAGTAAAAGAAAAACACGTAGGAGGGAGCACTGATGGAGAAAGAGGGGTGAACCTCAATCAGAGAAGCAAAGATGAGTGTAAACAAAAAGTTACATGTACATTACACACACACCCATTTATATATGGAAAAGAACGAAAAGCCGTAGAGAGCATCTCCTGAAGGCTTCCGCTTCCTCTCTGGTTTACGGAGATGCTCTACTAAGCACGAGGGGAAAGGGTGTGACTAAGGACATGAAGAAAGCAGTGAGGAGTAGAAACCTTATCTGTGATTGATGAGAGCCATTAGGTGTGTGTGCTTCAGTTTCTTTTCTGCTGGCTTTGCCCTGAACTCTTTCAATGCTCAAGATCGTTTTTCTTTTTGACCTCTTGCTCCTGAGAAACAGTTCCCCGGAGTCAGTACTAGAAACAAGTGTTTCATAATAACTGGAGGACTTTGATAAAATAATTCCTACACCCCACTCCATGAAGATCCTCTCTTAGTAAGCGGAGGAGGGGTGGCTCTCATTGCTCTAAGAAGTTTGGTCTCTTGAGACACAAGTCACTTCCCTCATGGACCACATTTTCTCCCTAGTCACTGTACTGACCACTGCTGAGCACACTGGGTTAGCGATCACACCCGTCAGTCAAAACCATACTGACGTGAAATGTCCACTCTGTCTTTCCATCTAACTGAGAAACAGCAACATGGAGCAGAGAGGAAATATAGATGGGCTATTATCTACTCACACATGGCTGGGATGGGAAGGGCACATTTCCTGGTGGGTTACAATCAAGACAGTCATCCTTGCCACAAGATAAAAGGGGAAAAATAGACTTCTTTCTTTATTATCTTTCTTGTCCTCCTGGCTCAAAACTAATACTTTATCTACTTATGAGAACTTGAATCCAAGTATGCTTTGGAGTTGAACTGCTATCGCCTGAAAATAGCAAAGAGGGAAAAAAAAATCAGAATTTTTAACCTTTTAACAGTTTTTTGTTCATGAAATATGGGCTGCAATTTTACTTGAGACTTCAAAGATGTCAGAGTTACAGAAACTGACAAATACAAGGAGAAGCTTACATTCTGGATTTTTTCAGCTGGCTGCTGCAATTTTGTTACTAAATCTAGTGCTCAGTTACACATAAGTATCCATTTAGAGATAAAACAAACTTATGGGTACAAAGAGACCTGACAATTATCTATTTCAATTCCCTGGTCTTCTAGATGAGGAAATAATGATGACAGAGAATGCTCATGATTAAATGCATGCATGCATGCATGCTCAGTCGTGTCTGTCTCTGCCAATCCATGGACCCGCTAAGCTTCTCTGTCCATGGGATTTCCCAGGTAAGAATACTGGAGTGGGTTGCCATTTCCTCCTCCAGGGGATCTTCCCTACCCAAGGATCAAACTCACCTCTCCTGAGTCTCCTAAATTGCAGGAGGATTATTTTATCACTTGAGCAATTGCGGCAGACCCAAGATTAAATGGTTTGCAGCAAATCTGGGGATAAACCCCAAGTCTCCTAAATCCCAGCCCAGAGAACATTCCACCACACACCAGCCCCCAACTTTGACTGCAAGGAAAGATGTGAATGTGGTGAAACTGGAGATTCAGAGCATATGTAGAAATCTGTTTCACAAGCATGATCAAATGCCTCATTAACAATTATTTAAAGAAGTACTAAATATATGCATTTAGTTCTGTTCCCTCTTCAAGTACAAGAACAAAAAAGAGATAAAGACAGAAAACAGAACTAGAGAGAGTAACACAATTTTGAAAGATGGAGAGCAAACAGACAAATGGCAACTGGCTGAATAGACTAGAGAAAGCTCAGTCCCAAACTGGGACCACTTAGAAGCAGCCCCATTTAAATGATAAATCCCTAAGACTCCGAAGCTGGTGGCACCAGGTTCCTCTGGAAATGGTGGTAGAGGTGGGGCAGGGCAACGGCTGAAAGTCTGCTTAAGAAGTTTAAGACCCTCAGTACTCTCCCTCAATCCCTGAAGACAAGTGATTGTTCAACCCCCCAGGTGCCACCTAGGAGAAGACTAGAAATGTATCTCCTGAAAACAGCCAATAAAGGATCTTTGGACTAGAGGAGTCTAGGCATAGTTGGGAAGGGGATTCCATACTGAAGAGATTACATGAAAAATTACTGCTCAACAGAGAGGCCACCAGCCTTCAACTTGGCTTTCTGACTGGTCATGTTTTCACTGGGAATCTGATTAGGCTCATTAAAAAAAAAAAAAAGACATAACTATACTAACAGCAAGATTTCCAAAATAAAACAAACAGCGTAGCTTGGTCCCCATAGAATGAAGCCCAAAACTGCCAAACCCCATTCACTTTCAAAGCTAATCTAAAACAGGAAGAAACAGAAAGACTTCCCAGATATTAAGGTAAGCACATAGCAGAGAAACACCAAAGCAACTTGGAGGAAAGAGAAAGTCACAAAAAGATGAAATCTAAAAATAAAATTAAATAAAAAACTCAAGCATCTTCAGAGATCTGAGAAAAGCATATTCATGACATAAGGATAAAATGTTATTAAAGACAGAAAAACAGAGAATGAAAAAGAGCTCACAGACATTAAAATGAAGGCAGATTAAAAATTCAATAGATGGCCTGAAAGAGAATTCAGGAATGTCCAAGAAAGTTGAATAGGATGACAGAGATGAAAAATAGGAAAGATAGAGAGTTTAGGGGCCAAATAAGGCAATGGCACCCCACTCCAGTACTCTTGCCTGGAAAATCCCATGGATGGAGGAGCCTGGTAGGCTGCAGTCCATGGGGTCGCTAAGAGTCGGACACGACTGAGCGACTTCACTTTCACTTTTTACTTTCCTGCATTGGAGAAGGAAGTGGCAACCCACTCCAGTGTTCTTGCCTGGAGAATCCCAGGGACAGGGGAGCCTGGTGGGCTGCCGTCTATGGGATCACACAGAGTCGGACATGACTGAAGCGACTTAGCAGCAGCAGGACAGCTAACATCCAAATAACAGTGTTCATAGTCAAAGAAAAGAAGTAATTGTGATTTCCAAAATCAAAGGACATTTTCTCCCAGAATTAAAGGACATTGTTTTTCCTTTACAGAAAGAACAGAAGTAGGATGTGGGAGAATGGGGTTTCCATAGTAAAAAGGCCAACTGGGTTTCCAGCATATAAAATGCAGGCAGACCTACACCAAGGTACGTGCCTGAGTGGGTGCTTCCTTGTGTTCAACTCTCTGCAACCCCATGGACTGTAGCCTGCTAGGCTTGTCTGTCCATGGAATTTCCCAGGCAAGAATATTGGAGTGGGTTGCTATTTCCTTCTCCAGGGTATCTTTCTGACCCAGGGATTAAACTGGTGTCTTTTGCATTGGCAGGTGGGTTCTTTAACACTGAGCCACCTGTAAGCACACCCAAGGTACATCATAGTAATTCCCAGAGAAAGAGCTTTCATATGAAGGATTTTAAGTCAGAATGACAGGAATTTCTCAAATGTAA
The DNA here is from genome assembly GCF_027580195.1 of Bos mutus. Lineage (NCBI taxonomy): Eukaryota > Metazoa > Chordata > Mammalia > Artiodactyla > Bovidae > Bos > Bos mutus. The sequence continues at coordinate 37,395,907 of NC_091621.1, read as the reverse complement.
CTATGGATGGGAGAAACTTCAAAATTCTGAGAACAGGTGATTTCTGCCTTAGAATTATAAACTTAGTCAAGCCATCAATTAAATGCCAGTGGAGAACAAAGGCAATGTCGGATCTACAAGTCTCAAAAAGTTACCTCTCACATCCACTTTTTCATAAGAAACTGGAGAATGTGCTCCACCAAAATGAAGTCATAGACAAAGAATAAGTCATAAGTTCCAGAGACTGACAGCTCCAAAACAGTAGAGGCAAAAGGAGACCTCAAAAGGGCAGCAAAGGGGAAGTCCTAGCTGTTTTATGACTGAGAAAGCAACTGAGACAGATCAGAGGCTCTGGGAGGAGTTTCCCCAAAAATGAATCTGGTAGATCCTCTATGTTGGCTAATTTAGGGAGAAGATTTACAACTGGGGTAGAGTCTGAGGCTGAATATTCATAAGTCCATAAAAAATTAAGAGATTAAAAAAGTCAGTATCCGCTGGGCCGTCTTGAGAGGAAAAGTAATCAAACGACATTACAGGGCTCTTCTGTAGAAAGTATCACGAGCTATAACAAACACTGCTTACTGATCTCACCAAAATTACAATACAATACAAAATTACAATATAACACAGCTAAGAGGGTGGGGCCTGGAAAGTGTGTGAGGAGGGGAGGGGGCAAGGGTAGATGAAGGAAGCTAAATACTCACTTTTTCGGCAATCGATAACTCCTCAAAAGAAAACAAATAGATAAGTAACAACACAAATATGTTAATTAAAGATATAGAAGTAATTACTAAAATAATGAGCTAAAGTTGAAAACATGTGCCTCTGGGGAATAGAAAATGAAAGAGGAGATACTGCTATTTTTCATAACAAATCTTGAAATATTAATTTTCTAATTATGTAAAATGCTATAAACTAAACTTTGACAAAAATAAAAGCTTAATTCTTTTCCATTAGAAAAATGGGGGGGAAAAAAAAAGAAAAATGGGGGGGATGGGTGGCGAGAGCTTATGTTAAACATTATGTTAAATATGTGACAGACACATATCACACAAGAATCCATGTTCCAGCACCTACTCTGCATCAGTGTTGTGAGAGAGGCAGAAGATGCAACAGCTAATAAAGCAGAAGTCTCTTTTCAGGGAAATTATATTCCATAACAACAACTAAACATAAATCCTTTATAAGTAACTGATTCTGCTTAGGGATAAAGAAATACAGTGGTCATGGTAGAGAAAATAAGAATTTTTGAGTAGTGCGGTCAGATCAGAGGAGGTTCCCTGAGGAGTGATATTTGAGACCTAAGGGATGAGACAGAGTTGGCTATGCAGGACTAAAAGAAGAACACTCAGAAAGAAAGAGCATTCAGGATTGGGGTGGCAGGGGGACGGGCGGGCGGGTGGGGAAGCAAGCCAAGGGTTCTGAATCAGAAACCTTGCTGTGTTGAAGGATATGACTAAAAGCAGTCAGTGTAGCTGAAGACTGGAGGAGTCAGAGGCTGAGGAATGAAGTGAGGCTGAAAAGGAGGTGGGGGGAAGGGACACACGCACTGCTGGGTGAGCAGAGAATGGCATCTCAGTGTTTCTGAGTGCTCTGCCGATCTCTGAGTTGGGAACGGTCTCCTGGAAAAGGGAAGAGCAACCCACTCCAGGACTCCTGCCTGGAGAATCCCATGGACAGAGGCGCTTGGTACGCTACAGTCCATGAAGTCGCAGAGTTGAACATGACTGAAGCCACGAAGCATGCATGCACACGCCGTGGCAAGACGAGACACAACAGACCAGTTGCTAGACACTGTCAACGGTGAGTCAGGCTGTCGCTGGCACCAACCGCCACCTGTTTCCTAAAGGTGTCACTTGCTCCACAGATGAGCAGTAAGCACTGGTCCTGAGAAGGGCTTGTCCCCCAAACAGCTCCCATAGGGCAGCCTGAGACCTCACCTCACTACCCGTGTGGCTCCCTTTCAAGTAGCAGCTTGTGGAGGGCAAGAAGCTTTTCATTAGGCAAATTCAGTGTTGGTGCAAAGACTCATGAGGTAATGCCAGTGAGGGGTCACACTGTGGCAGAGCAGACACAAAGCTGTGTGACCCTGGGCACATGTGCAACTTCTCTGAGCCTCCATTTCTTCACCATATTGTGACAATGAAACAGGAGGACAAGTCTTTGCTCAAACTATCATACAACTGAACTCATTTCACATGCTAGCAAGATCATGCTCAAAATCCTTCAAGCTAGGCGTCACCAGTATACGAACCGAGAATTTTCAGAAGTACAAGCTGGATTTAGAAAAAGCAGAGGAACTAGAGATCAAATGCCAATATCCATTTATGATCAAATGCCAGATCATAGAAAAGACAAGGGAATTCCAGAAAAACATCTACTTCTGCTTCACTGACTATGTTAAACCCTTTGGCTGTATAGATCAAAACATACTGGAAAATTCTTAAAGATGGGAATACCAGACCACCTGACCTGCCTCTTGAGAAACTTGTATGCAGGTCAAGAAGCAACCATTAGAATCGGACATGGAACAACGGACCGATTCCAAATTGGGAAAGGAGTACATCAAGGCTGTGTACTGTCAGCCTGCTTATTTAACTTCTATGCAGAGTACATAATACAAAATGCTGGGCTGGATGATTCACAAGGTGGACTCAAGACTGCCAGGAGGAATAACAACTGCAGATATGCAGATGATAACATGCTAATGGCAGAAAAGGAAGAGAAACCAAGGAGCCTCTGATGTAGGTTAAAAAAAAAAGAGAGTGAAAAAGCTGGCTCGAACCTCAACAGTCAAAAAATTAAGATCATGGCATCCAGTCCCATCATTCGTGTTGCTTGCTAAGTCACTTCAGTTGTGTCTGACTCTTTGGGACCCCATGGACTGTAGCCCACCAGTCCATGGGATTGGATTGTGGATGGGATTCTGTCCTCTGTCCATGGGATTCTCCAAGCAAGAATACTGGATTGGGTTACCATGACCTCCTCCAGAGTATCTTCCTGACCCAGGGATCGAACTCACATCTCTTATGTCTCCTGCATTGACAGACAGGTTCTTTACCACTGAGCCACCAGGGGTAGACCTTTGGTGCCATCACTTCATGGCAAATAGATGGGAAAAAGTGGAAGCAGTGACAGATTTATTTTCTTGGGCTCCAAAATCACTGCAGACAGTGACTACAGTCACAAAATTAAAAGACGCCTGTTCCTTGGAAGAAAAGCTATGACAAACCCAGAGAGCATATTAAAAAGCACAGACATCACTTGGCTGACAAAGGTTCATATAGTTAAAGTGATGCTTTTTCCAGTAGTCATGTACAGATGTGTGAGTTGGACCATAAAGAAGGCTGAGCACTGAAAAATTGATGCTTTCATACTGTGGTGCTGGAGAAGACTCAAAGAGTTCCTTGGACAGCAAGGAGAGTAAACCAATCATTCCTAAAGGAAATCAACCCTGAAAATTCACTGGAAGGACTGGTGCTGAAGCTGAAGCTCCAGTACTTTGGCCACCTGATGCCAAGAGCCATCTCACTGGAAAAGACCCTGATGCTGGGAAAGACTGTGAGCAAGAGGAGAAGGGATGGCAGAGGATGAGATGGTTAGATAGCATCACTGACTCAAACTCCAGGAGATAGTGAAGGACAGGGAAGCCTGGCGTGCTACAGTCCATGCAGTTGCAAACAGTCGGACACAGCAACTGAACAACAACAAAGGTACTGGAGCAAAGGAGGACAATTAATAGAAACCCAGGATAATACCCCATTTCTGACACTTTGCAAATGGGGAGGATGATGGTATCAAGATGGGATGTGGAAAGGCAGGTTCAGGGAGATAGGATCTGGAAGTGAATCAAGAGTTCTCCTTGAGCACGAGGCATCCGAAGTGTCCAGGAAGCAGTCAGATGTGGGGCCTGGAGGTCAGAAGAGGTCAGTATTGGACACATACGTACAGTGGGGAGTCATCAGCTAATTGAAGGTGTGTAAAGCCCTGGGACGGAGCAACCCACTCCAGTAGTCTTGCCTGGAAAATCCCATGGATGGAGGAGCCTGGTAGGCTGCAGTCCATGGGGTCGCTGAGTCGGACATGACTGAGTGGCTTCACTTTCACTTTTCACTTTCATGCATTGGAGAAGGAAATGGAAACCCACTCCAGTGTTCTTGCCTGGAGAATCCCAGGGACGGCGGACCCTGGTAGGCTGCCGTCTACGGGGTCGCACAGAGTCGGACACGACTGATGTGATTTAGCAGCAGCAGCAGAGCCCTGGGAACCAATAAGCGTGCAGAGTGAGAAGCAGGTCTAAGCCACAGCTTAAAGAATTCTCCACATTCAGAGGTCCCCAAAAGGAGATGCCAGCAAAGGATCAAATGGCTACTAGGTAGAAGGGAATTTCAAGAACAGAATGGAAAACTGTGCTAAAAGCTAATCAGGGATCTAGTAAGACAGGATGGGAATGTACTTATTGGAGGCAGAGACACATAGAACTTGAATGACCCTGAGAAACCACACAAGAGTGATGAGAAAAGGTATTAGACCATCAAGGGTAAGGTAACATGAGTAATAAAGAGCTATAGTACATCTAGACGTTTTAGAAATTCTAAAAGGGTACAGAGAAAATGGGGGGAGAGACAGACAGGGATATTAGGGTCTAACAAGATATCTGGCTCTTTAATTTTTAATACAGGGCTACCAAAGAACTAGGGGGCTTCCCAGGGGGCTCAGCAGAAAAGAATCCACCTGACAATGCTGGAGATGCCAGATACCCAAGTTTGATCCCTGGGTCAGGAAGATTTTCTGCAAATGGCAGGAAATGGCAACCCACTCCAGTATTCTTGCCTGGAGAATCCCATGGACAGAGGAACCGGGAGGCTACAGTCCATAGGGTCACAAGGAGTCAGACACGACTGTCATGACTGAGCACACACACCAGAGCATTAATTCCCTATTCCTTCAGTTGTTCAGAAAATGTGTATTAAGCACCAGAACATCATCCTTAGGGATCTTTCCAATATGCCAGAGGACAGAGGCAATAAACAAATACCCATTTGCATATTTCAGATGGGGAGAAATGTTTTGAAAACAAGTAAAGCATGTGAAGAGGACACAGAGTAACTGATATTTCAAATGAGTCAGAGGGCCAGCTCGGAGTGGGTGGCTTTGAGAGAGAACTGAATGAAGTGCAGGAGAAGGAATTCTAGACAGGAGGGGTTTGGGAGGTGAGAGGGGATGACGACAGTGTTCTGGGGTAGGGCTAGGGGGTGCAGCTTGTCAGGGAACAGAGAGAGTCTGGTGTGTCCAGGGCACTTCAAGAGACAGGCAGTGCTGGAAGAGACAAAGTAGGAGACAAAGCTGAGAGTTTGAACTGTACACTATTTGGAGGGAATCCACTGAAGATCTTATAAAAGTCTAACACAGAAGGATCGCTGTGACTGTGTCTGAACTTGGAGCGAAAGGTACACAGCTGAGGCTCACTTAGGCAGTGGTTGCAGAATTCCCACAAGATTTGGTGGTAGTCTGCACTTGGATTTAGGAGTGTGGGTGGGAGGTTAGGAGCACTTGCATTTGGAATGGATGCTAATGGCTCACATATGAGATTGGAGAGAAAGGCAGGGATCAAAGACTTCAGTTTCTCAGCGGGGCAACTGAGATGAGAAACAACAGGCATGCAGGGTTAGAAAAGAAATCAAGAACTGGGTTTTGCACGTGTCAAAATTGAGATGGCTGTTTGACAAACAAGTAAAGAGATTAAACAGGCAGCTGCAAAGCAAGGGAGAGATAGGAACTGAAGATAAGTCTGTGAAGTCAACATGTCAGTTTAAGGTTTTTGAGGCCCTGGAAGTGAAGATCACGGAGGAGTAAGTTAAGATGGGGAATAGGACAGAGAACAAAGCCCTTGGGGCTGCAAAGTTTGAGGACCAGGAATGGGGAAAGACAGATCCAGCAGAAGAGACAGAAGAAACGAGGGAGTTGTGAGCAGTATCAAGATGGAGAAGCATCACGGAAACCAAGGAAAGAAAGAATTTCAAGAAGGAGGGAGTGGTCGGCCAAGCCCAGGCCTGCTGAGATAAGCACAAGCTCCAGAAGAAAGCACAGGGGCCTCTGTGACTCATGATGAATGAACGATGCTCTGAGATAACATTCCTGGAATAGGGACACTTTTATCAAAGTTGTAAGCAGATACACAGCAATCAAGCTGTTACTGTTCTTGTCTTACTGACAAGGAAACTAAGGCATAGAGGTCAGGTCTCTTGCCCACCATCACACAGCATATAGTACGGCCAGGGTTCTCCAGCTCAGGAACTGCAGGGCAAAGCATAAACCATCAATCATTTTGCTTTGCTGCCTCCCTCAAATCAAAGGCATGATGTCTGAGAGAGATCACAAAATTATATCTGACACTGTATGTCTTGTGGCTAAAAATAGCCACTGCTGACCATTCCTTTCCTCCCTTTAAAATCATGACAATGAATACAGTGGAACTCTTGAGGGTCACTACAATAACGACATGTCATTTTAAAACCAGAACTTTTTAAGATATTGTGAGGACGTGCTTTTAACTGTGTCACGTAAGTCTGTAAATGTTAACTTACTGGTGTTTAATAACAACTCTAGGGGAAACTAAGGCCAGCCTTCTTCCACCAGCACAGAAAATGCTCAGAGTTAATAAACAGGCTCTTTTGGAGATATCGTCATTCTCATGAAAGGCCATGTTAAGGGAAAAATACAAGGACTCTGGAATCAGACAGACAGGATTCAGATTCTGGCTCTGCTCCCTAGTGGAGAGGTGAGTACAGACCTCTTCACATGCAAAAATCAATGTGAATAATTCCTAATTTGCTGGGCAGTCATATTTGATGGCACAATATGGATGAAAACATGGTGTCTTACATATTTAGTAGACTCTTCCTTTCCCTCCTTCCCCTTGGATGTACTCCTGAGCCTTCAAAATTGGTGAGACAGAAGTTGGTTACTTAGCAAAAACCTATATTGGTTTAATTTTTCATCCAAATAGCAGCAAAGAAGAGCCTGGAAAAGTGGTGCTTTAAAATTTCTTACCTTAAAAAGTTATACAAATGTTGACTTTTATTCCACAATATAATGAAATTATAATATAAAATGTTGTATATTTACCTCCAGCTAAGTAACTTAGCTTTCTCCAGAAATTTTTAAGGACATTAGTTTGAGGAAGATTTCCCAATGAACAGTGGCTTCACTTATACTCTGCCACATGCCACTTACATGGAATATGAAAACTCTGAACCTATGAAATCTTAGTAAGACTTCAGAATGGTTTCATACACATGGGTCATTACTGGCTACTGACTGCAACCTCTCTACATCCATCTTAACATCTACCCAACAATGTAGCCCAGTTGGTAGCTAAGTGGCTAAGTCACATCAGTCATGTCCGACTCTGTGTGACCCCATAGATGGCAGCCCACTAGGGTTCCCCGTCCCTGGGATTCTCCAGGAAAGAGTACTGGAGTGGGGTGCCATGTTGGTAGACTTGACTCCAAAAACTTTAAACTCTAAATTCTCCAAATGAGAAAAACAGCAACTTTCTGCTACCCTATGTAGAGCCTCCAGGCCACCTATAAGGTAAAAAGATACGGACTATATTCTAAGACAAATTTCTGTAATGGCTATAATAGTAAACATAAATAATGAAAATCTGGAACCAATTTTCAAATAACAAGGTAATAGGATAAACATGACCTTAAGCAAACTGAGATGACAGAAGAGTGATGGTTTTTCATTGTTATTTTCATTTTTTATTTTTCAGGTACATATATATATTTTTTCAGATTATTTTCATTATGGTTTATTATATTGAATATAGTTCCATTGATTTTTATGTCCATTTCTGTGCCAACACCATTCTGTTTTGATTATTATACCTTTGTAGCACTGTCTAACGTCTGGAAGGGTTATACCTCCAGTTTTGTTTTTCTTCAGTACTGCTTTGGCAGCTCTGGTTTTTTTGTGGATCAATATAAGTTTTAGAATTATTTGTTCTAGTTCTGTGAAAAATGTCCTGGGAATTTTGACAGAGGTCATATTAAATCTGTAGAGTGCTATAGGTATTAGGAGCATTTTAACAACGCTACATCCTCTTCCAATCCAAGAGCATGGTATTCCCCTCATTTCTTTGAATCACCTTCAGTGTCCTTTATCAATCTTTTGTAGTTTTCAGCAAAGAGGTCTTTCGACTTCTTTGTTAAGTTTACACCTAGATTTTTCTCTGTGTGTATATGTATGTGTTTGGTGTGATTATAAATGAGATCTTTACTTTTGCTTTCTGATATTTCATTGTCGGGCAAAGAAATGCTACAGGTTTCTATATATTAATTTTGGATCCTGCTACCTTGCTTAATTTATCAGCTCTAATAGTTCCCATGTGGCATATTTAGGCTTCTCTATAAAATACCATGTTATCTGTAAATAATGACAATTTTACCTCTCCGTTTCAATTTGGATACTTTCATTTCTTTTGTTTGTCTGACTGCTGTAGCTAGGACTTCCAATACTATGTTGAATAGAAATGGTGAGAGTGGGTGTCTTTGTCTTATTCATGAATTTGGTAAAAAAGCTTTCAGCTTTCACCTTAAGTATGTGGGTTGTGGGTTTGTAATAAATTGCTTTTATCATGTTGAGAAATGTCCCCTCTATACCCACTTTGGTGAGAGATTTTTATCATGACCGGATGTTGAATTTTATAAAAAAATGTTTGGCCTCTATTGAGATGATCATATGATTTTTGTCTTTTCTTTTGTTAATGTGGTATATCACATTGATTTGTGTATGCTGAACCATCCTTGCTACCCTGGAATGAATCCAACTTGATTATGGTGTATGATCGTTTTTTTTTTTGGATTTGGTTTGGTAATATTTTGTTGAGAATTTTCTCATCTATATTCAAAGGTATTTACCTGTCATCATTTTCTTTTTTCATGGAATCTTTGTATGGTTTTGGTATAAGGGTGATGGTGGCTTCACAGATGAATTTGGGAGTATTCCCTTCTCTTTAATCTTCTGGAATAGTTTAAGAAGGACTAGTTTAAGTTCTTCTTTATATGTTTGGTAGAATTCCCCAGTGAAGCGTTCTGGTCTTGACTTTTGTTTGTAGGGAGCTTTATTATTATTATAGATTCTATTTCATTTTTAGTGATTTGTGTGTTCAAAGTATCTTTTTTCTTGATTCAGTTTTGACAGGGTATATATTTCTAGAAACTCATCCACTTCTTCTAGGTTGACAAACTGTTAACAGCATTTTCTTCAGATTTTTTGTATTTTGGTGGTATTACCTGTCTTTTCCAGTGAGTCAGTTCTTCACATCAGGTGGCCAAAGCATTGGAGCTTCAGTTTTAGCATCAGCCCTTTCGATGAATACTCAAGATAGATTTCCTTTCAGATTGACTGGTTTCACCTCTGTGTAGTCCAAGGGACTCTCAAGAGCCTTCTCCAACACCATAGCCCCAAAGCATCAATTCTTTGGCACTCAGACTTCTTTATGGTCCAACTCTCACATCCATACATGACTACTGGAAAAACCATAACTTTGACTATACAGACCTTGTCAGTAAAGTAATGTCTCTGATTTTTAATATACTGTCTAGGTTGGTCATAGCTTTTCTTCCAAGGAGCAAGCATCTTTTAATTCATGGCTGCAGTCACCCTCTGCAGTGATTTTGGAGTCCAAGAAAATAAAGTGTCATTGTTTCCATTGTTTCCTCATCTATTTCTCATGAAGTGAGGGGACTGGATGCCATAATCTTCATTTTCTGAAAGCTGAGTATCAAGCCAGCTTTTTCACTCTCCTCTTTCACTTTCATCAAGAGACTCTTTAGTTCCTCTCTGCTTTCTGCCATAAGGGTGGTGTCATCTGCATATCTGAGGTTATTGATATTCCTTCTGGCAATCTTGATTCCAGCTTGTGCTTCATCCAGCCTGGCATTTTGCATGATGTACTCTGCATGTAAGTTAAATAAGCAAGGTGACAATATACAGTCTTGACATATTCCTTTCCCAATTTGGAACCAATCTGTTGTTCCATGTCCAGTTCTAACTCTTAAACTGCTTCTGCTACATCCTATAGACTTTTGTCATGTTGTGTTTTCATTGTCACTGAACTTGAAGAATTTTCTTATTTTTTCTTTAATTTCACCATTGATCCACTGGTTTTGCTGAAAAATGTTGTTTAGTCTCGATGCATTTTGTTTTCCTGTTTTTCTTTCTGTGGTTGATTTCTAGTTCCATTCCGTTGTGCTCAGAAATGATGTTTGAAATAATTTCTATCCCCTTAAATTTGTTGAGGCTTGTTTTGTGTCCTAATTTGTGGTCAATCCTAGAGACTGTTTCAGGCGCACTTGAAAAGAATGTGTATTCGGTATTTTTTGGATGTACTGTCCTGTATATTAAGTAAGTTAAATTGTGTCATTTGATATCTCTGTTGACTTATTAATTTTGTCTGGTTGATCTGTCCATTGATGTCAGAGCAGTATTAAAGTCTCCAACTCTAACTGTATTTCTGTCAATTTCTCCCTCTATGTCTGTTAGTATTTGTTTTACAAATTTAGGTGCTTTTATGTGCTCTGCTTAAGTCACTCAGTTGTATCCAAATCTTTGTGACCCCATGGACTATAGTCCATGAGGCTCCTCTGTCCATGGGGATTCTCCAGGCAAGAATACTGGAGTGGATTGCCATCACTCCTCCAGGAGATCTTTCCAACTCAGGGATCGAATCTACGTCTCCTGCACTACAGGCAGATTCTTTACCATCTGAGCCACCAGGGAAGCCCAAGAGTACTAGAGTGGGTAATCTATCCCTTCTCCAGGGGAACATCCCAACTCAGGAATTGAACCGGGGTCTCCTGCAATGCAGGCAGATTCTGTACCACCTGAGCTACCAGGGAAGCCCAGGTGTTTCTAAACTGGGTGTACATATGTTAATGAGTGTAAAATTCTCTTCTTGTATTAATCTTTATTGTTATGTAGGGTCTTTTTTTGGTATTTTTAAATTATTTATTTTAATTAGAGGCTAATTACTTTACAATATTGTGCTGGGTTTTGCCATACATTGAAATGACTCAGTCACAGGTATACATGTGTCCCCCCATCCCATTTTTGTCTTTCTTTATGGACTTTGTTTTGAAGCCTACTTTGTCTGATATGAGTATTGCTAACCCTATTTTCCTGCAGATTCTATTTGCATGAAATATCTTTTTCCATCCCCCAACTTTCAATCTATGCGTGTCTTTCAGCCTAAAATGAGTCCTTCATAGGTAGTATATTGTAGGTTCTTGTTTTTTTTTTTTTTTAAATCCAATATGTAACTCTATGTCTTTTGTTCAGAGCATTTCATCCAAAGACATTTGAAGTAATTCTTGATAAATATATAATTGCCATTTTAAACCTTATTTTCTAGTTGACTTTGTAATTCTTCTTGTTCATTTCTTCTGTTTGTCCTTTTGTGATTTGATGGTTTCCTCCTGAATTATTCTTGAGTTCCTTTGTTATTTATTTTTGTGAATCTACTATATAATTTTGATTTGTGGTTACCTTGGTTTTTAAGTATGGTGATCTGTAACTATAATGACTGGCTTTAGACTATTAGTCATATAAGTTCAAACACATTCTAAAAGATTTTTTTTTACTCCCTTCCCTCCACATTTTGTGATTTTGAGGTCCTATTTGATTTCTTCTTGTTTATCTTTTCTATTAATTGTAGTTATAACTACTTTCACACAAAAAAAATTCTGATTTTTCTTTTTAATCTATGTACTGGCTCAGCTAAATGATCTTCAGTCATTTTATATATTTGCCTTTCCTATTATGATTTTTCCCTTTCCTATAGATTCTTGCCTCTATTTCTATGCAGGAGATGCTGGAGACATGGGTTTGATCCCTGGGTCAGGAAGATCCCCTGGAGGAGAAAATGGCAACCAGCTCCAGTATTCTTGCCAGGAAAATACCATGGACAGAGGAGCCTGGCAGGCTACAGTCCATGGGGTTGCAAAGAATCAGACATGACTGAGGGACTGAGTACATCCATTCCTGCATAGGGTGTCCAATATTTTTGGTGCTGGGGCTATTTCTGGTATAAATGCCTGCCACATCTTTCCTCAGAGCATGCTGGGCATTATCCCCTTGATAGGGGGTGTGACTGACATTCTAGTGTCCAGTTCCTGCACTGGATATTGGGCAGTGCCTCCTCTTTGCTCCATGGCTGTCACAGCCCTCTCAGTTGTGAGGTCTGCTCCACAGCTGTTGGAGCAGAAATCCTGAGGGTCAGGTTCAATAAAGCTCCACTGCCCTTAAATATATAATTTGCCCCTAAGGAGGTGAGCGCTGAAGCAAGTGAGACGAATGTCGTCACAGTGGACTTACGTGCTTCCCATGCAGGTATCCACAATTTTGCCCAAATTAGCCCAAGGTCACATTCCGTTCTCTGGTATATTCATCCCAGACCTAGTGCTAAGCTGGTGGAGGGGCCAGAGCACTGTGGCTCCAAAAACTAAGGTGACTGAACCGTGGCCTGGGACCTACGTTGCCTCTGTGTCAGGTCTCTTCCTAGATCTGTCCACCCCAGATCTAGCTCCAAGCTTTGGTGTGAAGTGGGTGAAACACTCCTACTGAGGAGGAAACTGCGACACACTCCTGCCTGGGACTGTCCACCGAGGACATGGGATTCTGTGATGCCATCAGCCATGTCACACGCGCATGAACAAAGTCCACTGCTGTTCAAACCTGCCCCCACTCTTGGACGGCTAATAAGTTCAGATGTCAGCCCTACCCCAACCCTGTACATGCTTACAAAAGCATAAACCACCAAAGCCGAGCCCCGCTATGAGGTAGCTATCAATAACAATGGAGCTCCACTGGTGGACCCATACCCTGCCCTACTCGCACTAACAATGGACCACACTTCAAGTCCTCCAGGCTGTCACCATGAAGCTAGACCAAGTCTTCTCCCAGGGTCCCTTCGCTGGAGTTTTAGGACTTTAGCACATACTAGCTGCCCCACCTAGCATGCATTTCAGGCTTGGAAATGCAGCGAGGTGGCAGTCCTCAGTGTCAGTGCTGGACTCACTCTGTCCTGACTGCTAGCAGGCCAGCATGTGCATGTTCCTCAAGAGCAGAGTCCCCGCCCCCCAGCTGCCTATCAGTCCTGGCAGGTGTCCCAGCAGACAGAGGAGTTTCACAAAGCAACCTGCCTGTGCACACACTCTCTCCTTTATAGATCCCTGCCAGGGAAGCTGGTCTCATTATTTTCAGTCCTACTCAGTTCCATGGGGATCTTTCTTGAGCAGCTCTGGTCATTTAAAGAGATCTTCCCCGAGTGTCTGGCTGGTTTTTTGTGAGAATTATTCTATTTGTAGATATAATTTTTGATATGCTTATGTGAAAAGTGAGTTTTGTATCCTTCTATTCTGCCATCTTGATCTCCCCAGTAGTCTTTTAATCAGTTGAACAGACTTTAAAATACTAACCCAGAGAAGCCAAAGGATTTAATTCAGCTATGCTAGTAGATGTGGTTAATCAGTTACATACACAACATGATAAAGAAAATTAAAAAAAAATTTTTTTTAGGTAACGCTAGGTGCTCCCTTTCACTGATGCTACACACACTTGTGTGTAGGGCTTCCCTTGTAGCTCAGTCAGTAAAGAATCTGCCTGTAATACAGGAGACCCAGGTTCGATTCCTGGGTTGGGAAGATCCCCTGGAGAAGGAAATGGCAACCCACTCCAATATTCTTGCCTGGAGAATCCCACGGACAGAGGAGCCTGGTAGGTTCCCAGTCCATGGGGTTGCAAGAGTCGGACACGACTTAGCAACTACACCACCACCACCAACCACCACATACACTTGTAAGTATGTTATTTGGAAGTCCCTAGATGTTATAAACACGCTTTACCCTGAGCAACAGGTAAAGTCACAGAAATCTTGCTTTCATTACTTTTTCATCAAAATCTCCTTGATAAACTCTCCCCCTCCCAAGTCTCTCTCTTGCAAGGCAAGGGTGGGCAGTCTTTGTGTTTGAGATCCTGACCCACAGCAGAGTGGGCGGTTGGAGAGGAAACAATAACATTTGCTCTCAGAAGCTACTTTCAAAAGGAGTAGATTATTTTTAACAACTCATGAGGGCTAACTGGCAAATAAAGAGTTAGGGAACTTCAATTCACCAAATATTATCCTCAGACTGTCAGCTCTAGAAGGACAAGGCTGCTGTCTTTGTCCTTTTGTCAACTTGCTAGCGTGTGAAGACACTACGGAGCATGCACTTCTTCATCCCATGCCAGCAAATTACCAAAAGGACAAGAAAGACATGGATCTTGTCCTTCTAGAGCTGACAGTCCGAGGGGAATGGTAAGGAGGGTGCCATTAAATATAAAGGACGGACATCTTACCCAGGCTGGATGGGAGAGTGGGAGGAGCCATTAAAGGCCTCTTGGAGGCAGGAACATTACCTAAAGGATGAGGAGGCATCAATAAATAAAACAAACAAATATACCTGGGCCAGGCTAGGCAGCAGACAAACCAGTCAAAGGCATCAGACCTGAATTCCAGACGTGCCTGCACAACAACCAGGATCCGACCTTGAGCAAGCCACCTGACCTTTCCAGTTTCCTTTCCCTCATCTATGATATGGAATGGTTAGATTGTGTCAGTTGACCTTAACCCTTGCAGGGCGTCAGAAATCGTCTGGGAGCTTTCTAAAAATCCTGGATCCTGGATCCCCCACAAAATGTGGTTTTGATTTTGCAACAGCTTTCCAGGTGATCCTTACCTGCAGTCCAGGCTGAGAACCACTGGGTGAGATGAGCCCTCAAGCCTGCGGTTCTCAACCCTTAGTGCACCGTCACATCCTCGCAGTGTAGCCTGCGTTCCCAGAAATTAAGCAAGACTCTCCGGGGTGGGAGCCTGGCATCAGTATTTTTGAAGGTTCCCAGGCTGATTCCCAGTGTAGCTCAGGTTGAGAACCACTGTTCTAGGCCTTCTCGCAACTTCAGTTTCCGATATGGCCAGTGAAAGATGGAAAAGGGAAGGAAAGAAAAGCCCATTTCTCCCATAAGAATAAGACTTTTTGTGTTAAATTAAAAAAAAGAACTGAGTGTCAAAAGCTACCAATAGATTTTATACAGAGTTGTACCCCACAGTAAGGTTGATTTTGGATATGTGTATAATTCACATTGATGCATGACAGGTAGACAACGTCCATCCCAAAATGCTCTCAGTTCTAAATTCAAAATTCCATGAACTGCGTCTTTAAAATGACTCCATGGTGTGTTCTCTGCAATACTCTGAATCTGATTTGCATGGTTGACTGTAATATGAACATTACATTCCCTACCCCCAAGGTTACTTAAATCCACTTATTAGGCAATGCTGAACTAAACAAACAGTAATTAGAAACGCTCCAGACTACCTTTTAAATCTGTTGCTAAATTATATTTTGCCTGCACCAAGCTCATACACACAGCATGTCTACAAGCGTCATGAAACCAAAGTCTCAGAAATATTTACATTAATAAGAGCATAAGCTACCTCTGGGCCCTCACATGGGATTCTTCAGGGATGTAAGGGCTACTTCAGATGAAGGCTGTTCATTACTGTTATTTCCCACATCTGGGTAAATAAAGCACTGCCCACATGTGGTTAGAAATCCCAGGAGAAAATGAACTCTCTGGAGGTCTGGAAATGAAGAGCACTTCTGATAGACTGCCTCATTTCCTGAAATGAGTCAGAAATGAAAGTAATTCTTCAGAAAAGAACATCTGCATGGTGGCACAGCTTATAAAATAACACCAGATGATACCTGTGGCCAGGAGGCTGGGTCTGGGGACAGAGAGAGGGCCTAGAGAACAGGGCTGGGGCCCCTGCTCTGCACTTAATCTTGGAGCTGCTGCTGTTAGCTTGGAGGGTCTGCAAATCCAATGAGCGACTGGTCATCCTGGTCTCAGCTGTAAATCTTGATTAGCAGCAAGACTGTTCGCATTCCATTAGAAAGCTGGCCCCTGTCCAAAGGGTCGGAGCAGCCAGAAAGGATTCATGTGTCATTGCGGACACAGAAACAGCAATTCTTGCAAGAAAAATGGTTTTGCTTAACTAGAAATAGCCTATGACTGTTGAGCTGGGAGAGCCTTTCCCCCTGAGGAGGAAGGACCACTGTACAGAGATGATCCAAGGCCACCCAGAGAAGGTCCTCCCTTCACATTATGCAGGAAGAAGAGGTATTAGCGTAAGGTCAGGGACTGGAGGGTGAGAAAGACAAGCACCTTTCACAATAACAATCCCAGTAAAAACCAAGAAACAGGAAGGTGATAAACATTGGCTGTTGTCACCAAAATCGGGCGCCAGTTATTTTTATTAAGTGAACTGTTACTATTCTTTCCACAATGCGTATTTAAAAGAACCCCATTGTTTATAAAGGGGGGGGGTGGGGCGTGGTGGCTGGGGAGGTTGGAAACAACCTGAGTGCCTATTAATAAATGACTAGTTAAATTAAAATCTGGTATGCACACAACAGAATATTGGATAGCCACTTAAAAGAAGGCGAATTCAGAGCATGTGACATAATATGTACTCTGGATGATACATTAGGGCCGAGAAAAAAATGCTCCTGGACTCCATATAGTAAACATGTATTGGTGTAAATGTTTTTAAAGAAGCTGCCTTAGAGTAGGAGGAGGGGGCTAGGAGGGTGTCATTCTTCCTTTTACAACCTCAATACAGTCTGAGTTATCTTTTCCTGTACCTACCACCCCAACGCTTTTAAATAACAGGCATTAACTAGGAAGGCTATTTTTGGTTTTCTCTTTGTACTAGTCTCTAAGTAATTTAAAACAAATGAATGCTATTTTAAATAGATATCATGGGCTGAACTGTGTCTCCTCAAAATTCATCTGTAGAAGCCCTAATTCCTGATACCTCAGAATGTGACTCTATTTGGAAACAGGCCTCTAAAGAGATGATGAAGTTAAAACGACATTGCTAGGGTGGGCCCTACTCCAATCTGATCGGTGTCCTTAAAAAAAGAGGAAATATGGGTACGGAAAGACCTTGGGAATGTTCACACACACAGGAAGGACCATGTGAGGACACAGTGAGAAGATGAGGTCTGCAGGTCAAGGAGAGAGGCCCCAGGAGAAACCAAATCTGTGACACCCTGACCTTGGACTTCACAGGCTACAGAACTGTGAGAAAATAAATGCTAGTGTTCAACCCTCCCAGTCTGGTATTTTGTAGGGAAGTCCTAGTACACTAACACAGTACAAGTAGACCTAATTTTATCGCACTTCATTTACTGTACTTTGCAGATTTTTTTTTTTTTTTTAATTGAGGGTCTGGGGGAATCCTGTATTGAGCAAGTCTATTGGTACCATTTTTCCAAAACAGCATTTGGTACTTCATGTTTCTGTGTCACATTTTGCTAATTCTCACAACATTTCAAACTTTTTCACTGTTGTCATATTTGTTACAGCAATCTGGGATCAGTGATCTTTGACATTATTATTGTAATTGTTTTGGGGCGCCATGAACTGCACCCACATAAGACAACAAATGATACATACTGTGTATGTTCTGACTGCTCCATTGACCAGCTGTTCCCCATCCTGCTACTTTGCCCTGGGTCTCCTTATTCCCTGAGATACTTACCACAATATTGAAACTAGGCTAATTAATAACCCTACAAGGGCCTCTTAAGTATTCAAGTGAAAGGAAGAGTCAAGGGATGTGGCAAACTCCATTGCTGGGTTATTTTAAGAAACTGCCACAAGAAACCACCACCCTGATCAAAAGGCAACCATCAACATCAAGGCAAGACCTTCCATCAGCAAAAAGATGCTAACTTTCTGATAGTGAAAATCAGATGACTTTCTGACTTTTAGGTAATGGTTAGTATTTTTTAGCAATAAAATAGTTTTAAATGAAGTTATACACATTGTTTATAGGAAACAATGCTATTATATACTTAATAGACTACAGAATAGCGTAAAATTTTATATGCAGTGGGAAATCAAAAAATGTGTGACTTGCTTTATCACAGTATTCACTTTATTGTGATGTTTGCTTTGTTGCATTCTTTGCTTCACATGGTCTGGAACTGAGCCCACAATATCTCCCAGGAATACTTGTATATACACAAATAGATGGATGCAATTTAGACTAACGTAAAATGGAGAGGTACCCGCAAGTCTTCAGTGGTCAAAACCCCACCATGTCTGCAATGATGTAGATGGCCTCATCTGACATGTGAAGAAACTGAGGCTCACTGTGCTTCTGACCAAATCAGGGTGACCCCGTTTAGTGACTTGAGCCAGGACTAGAACAGGTTTCCCACCTCAGTCAGGACTCAGACCATCTATGTCATTTATCTTTTACGATATTTTTAACAACTCCCATAACTCAAAGGACTACCTCAAAGTTCAAGATATTTTACTAGTGTCTTTTAAAGGCTTAGCTTATATTCAACAGGCTTTCTTCTTGCGCCGATAACTAATGAAGAAGAAGGTGTAACCATAATACTATTAATCAATTAAAAAAATAAAAGATGTGGTATCTGGGTTTCTAAAAAAAAAAGTCCAGAGAAACAGCCATATGACATATTTAGGCGCCCATCTAATTTTTTATACTTTAATACATGTGGTCTCAGGTCACAATGCAATATATTTTATTAAAAGTATGATATTCCAAGACTAAAATTTATGAAATTTTATATATTTTTATAGATTAATCAATCCTTCCTTTAAAAACTAGAGTTTAGTAATCAAAGATAAGCTGAAACAGACTTTACTTATAGATTCCATAACCCAGAAGTAGGCTGAGATTCAGGCACATGAAAAGAAGACCAAAACTTGAAGGCAGATATCTGGTACAATCAGTGGAGGTCTCATTCAGAGGAAGGCAGACTCACTGTTGCTTTGACTGGTTAGGGAAAGTTTCACCAAGGGCAAGAGTTGGAAACCAATTTGGGATTAGACATGTAGAGGCTAAGGAGAGGTAACGTGTCCAGGTCTGCCTGGGCACTGAGTATAAAATTTTGAACCAAGAACTGTGTACCTAAGATCCTAACAGAGTGCTTGGCACACAGGGGTTTGCCTGCGTGGGGGCAGTGGGGAAAAGACACAGTATCTCACCCCGGGGTCTGTGAGGCAGGTCCTGTAAGGAGGTTGTGGGATATAAAGGAAAAGAAGTTGGGGCCAACCTGTAGACTGATTATCTCACCCCGGGGTCTGTGAGGCAGGTCCTGTAAGGAGGTTGTGGGATATAAAGGAAAAGAAGTTGGGGCCAACCTGTAGACTGATTAAAGTCTGGGGAGGCTTTAAAGGTGTTTCTAAAAGAGAATATTAAAGAACACAGATGGGACCAGCACTGACGTACAGACTGGACCAGAGGTGGTAGGGAAATGACAGGAATCAATCAATCAATGGGTTACTCAAAGGAGATAATCAGGTGACCTCCTGGGAACCGTCTCAGCTTCCTAATCTATAAAATGGGCATCACACTACCCTATCTCCATACCTATGCCTGTGAACACTAAAGTGGGCACAACACATGGCCTGACAGTAAGCACTTAAGAAAATGCAATTGCTGTTATCATCATGAGTATTCCATGCTAGAAGCTAGACAAAGAAATGAGTGAGAGAAAAGCACCATGTGCAGAAGCAGGGTATGTCTCCTTGGATTCTCAAGTCCCTTAAACAGAGGATGGATATGGCTATTTTGGAAGTGCAGTGTACAGTATTCATTCCTCATTTCTCAAGAACTTAATATATCAAATACAGGAGACCTAACACAGGAAAATCAGATGTCTGAAATGATCTTTAAAAGTCAAGATACTCCAAAATCAATTTTTAAGTTGGTTTTGTATAAAAGTAATTATACAGGTTAAGGCTAATCAGTTTTCAAACACTAAATTAACAGTTCAGTTCAGTACAGTCGCTAAGTCGTGTCCAATTCTTCACGACCGCATGGACTGCAGCAAACCAGGCCTCTCTGTCCATCACCAACTCCCGGAGTCCGCCCAAACTCATATCCATTGAGTTGGTGATGCCATCCAGCCATCTCATCCTCTGTCGTCCCCTTCTCCTCCTGCCCAACATCTTTCCCAACATCAGGATCTTTTCAAATGAGTCAGCTCTTCGCATCAGGCGGCCGAAGTATTGGAGTTTCAGCTTCAACATCAGTCCTACCAATGAACACCCAGGACTGATTTCCTTTATGATGGACTGGTTGGATCTCCTTGCAGTCCAAAGGACTCTCAAGAGTCTTTTCCAACACCACAGTTCAAAAGCTTCAATTCTTCTGCACTCAGCTTTCTTTATAGTACAACTCTCACATCCATACATGACCACTGGAAAAACCATAGCTTTGACTAGACAGACCTTTGTCAGCAAAGTAATGTCTCTGCTTTTGAATATGCTGTCTAGTTTTGTCATAGCTTTTCTTCCAAGGAGCAAGCATTTTTTAATTTCATGGCTGCAATCACCATCTGCAGTGATTTTGGAGCCCAAAAAAATAAAGTCAGCCACTGTTTCCACTGTTTCCCCACCTATTTGCCATGAAGTGATGGGACCAGATGCCATGATCTTAGTTTTCTGAATGTTGAGCTATAAGCCAACTTTTTCACTCCCCTCTTTCACTTTCATCAAGAGGCTCTTTAGTTCTTCTTCACTTTCTGCAATAAGGGTGGTGTCATCTGCATATCTGAGATTATAGATATTTCTCCCGGCAATCTTGATTCCAGCTTGTGCTTCATCCATTCCAGCATTTCTCATGATGTACTCTGCATATAAGTTAAATAAGCAGGGTGACAATATAAAGCCTTGACGTACTCCTTTTCCTATTTGGAACCAGTCTGTTGTTCCATGTCCAGTTCTAACTGTTGCTTCCTGACCTGCATACAGGTTTCTCAGAGGCAGGTCAGGTGGTCTGGTATTCCCATCTCTTGAAGAATTTTCCACAGTTTCTTGTGATCCACACAGTCAAAGGCTTTAGCATAGTCAATAAAGCAGAAATAGATGTTTTTCTGGAACTCTCTTGCTTTTTCCATGATCCAGTGGATATGGCAATTTGATCTCTGGTTCCTCTGCCTTTTCTAAAACCAGCTTGAACATCTGGAAGTTCACAGTTCACATATTGTTGAAGCCTGGCTTGGAGAATTTTGATCATTACTTTACTAGCATGTGAGATGACTGCAATTGTACGGCAGTTTGAGCATTCTTTGGCATTGCCTTTCTTTGGGATTGGAATGAAAAATTAACAGACTTAGCTATAAATCCAGAATAAATATTTTCATAATGAAAATGCCAATGCCTTTTTAATTAAGGATGGAAGAGACAACATAAAAGACTTCAGATAAATGAAGAATTGTTCTTTTCTATCATAAATTAAAAGACCTGATAACTAAATTATTTTGAGATACTGATTACCAGAAATTGTTTAGAATCTAAACTACAGAATTTTCCAACTGCATGATAATTTTCACCTCATAGTGGGGCTGACAGCCTCAGACCAAATTTGGTGCTCTGGCTTTTTAAGATCGTTTTCTGGACCACAGCTCTATAGTCCATGGGGTAGCAAAGAGTCAGACATGACTGAGCGACCTTCACTTTCACAGCTCTATATTTTGAGTCAATAGATAGATGAAATTCTACTGAAGATAGTAGCATTTAGTCCAGCACAACACAATGTTAACTTTTTTTTTTTTTGGTCAAGTTGACCTTAGAGGGAAGAGTTATTACACATAAAAAAATATACCCACATTTACATAAATATGGTTCGCTGGTGCCTTAGACAATGGTAAAGAATCGGCCTGCAATGCAGGAGACCCAGGTTCTATCCCTGGGTTGGGAAGATCCCCTGAAGAAGGGCATGGTAATCCAAAGAAGTATTTTTGTCTGCAGAATTTCAGGGACAGAGGAGTCTGGTGAGCTACAGCCATAGGGTTGGAAAAGAGTTGGACACAATTTAGCAACTAAATAACAACATATATATTCAATACTAAAAATGAGTAAAATCTTGGAAGAAAACAGCAGAGAACAAAATCAGGAATTTAGGAGTGGGAAGAAGAAAGGGTTCTTGTAAACAGAAAAACAAAGGCTTAGACAACATGGTCAGGTAATGGGGTGACCACCAGATAAATCAAGAGAACGAGTTGAATTTCTCTTCTTTGTCCACCCAACTGATCTCCTTTAGAATGTGTAACTTCTCTAAGCCCTTGACTCTTCATCTGTGTCTGAACAGGGCAATACTGCACCATATCCAAAAGTCTCTTGTAGCTTGGATAACAGACCGGAAGTTTTCTGTCCAGATGATAAACAGATGCTTTTTTTTTAATAGGCTATTTTTATTGCACAGTGGGTTTCAAGTGTACTTGTCTAGAGTTTCACAGAAGAGAGCCAAGCTTGTCAGCATATACACAGAGCACAGCCGTGAAGCCTGATCCAAACCAAAGCCTCTGAAATGAGTACAAACAGCCAGACAGTCCAAATGTTCCCTGTGCGATGTCTACTTCAGCCATGATCCCTCTGCCTCTGCACTCCCAGGCTCTTCCCAGTGAGATAACACTCTTCACTCAACCCCAATGCTTCACACAATCCTGCCGAGTGCAACAAGACATACATTCATTAAAAAGCTGGTAGAGTTCACCAGGTGCAATAGGCAATGAAAATGTTAGGTCACCATTCTCTACCTTGAGAATGGCACAGTGATTGACAACAACCAGAGATCTAACAGAACACGCTTATGACCCTGTCACAAGCAGTAGTCCAGTAGTTCTCCTCTTCAAAATCTTCGTAAGATAATCTGAAATGTGAACAAATATTTATACCTACACTTATCTCACAGTATTACTCATAACAGTAAAATAATCTGCCATACCTTAGAGATACAATAATCAAGGGATGATTGTGTAAATGGTACCTCAACTTACCACTGAAAGAGGAGAGTGAAAAAGTTGGCTTAAAGCTCAACATTCAGAAAACTAAGATCATGGCATCTGGTCCCATCACTTCATGGCAAATAGATGGAGAAACAGTGGAAACAGTCGCTGACTTTATTTTTGGGGGCTCCAAAATCTGCAGATGGTGACTGCAGCCATGAAATTAAAAGACACTTGCTCCTTGGAAGGAAAGCTATGACCAACCTAGATAGCATATTAAAAAGCAGAGACATTACTTTGTCAACAAAGGTTCATCTAGTCAAGGCTATAGTTTTTCCAGTAGTTATGTATGGATGTGAGAGTTGAACTATAAAGAAAGCTGAGCACCGAAGAATTGATGCTTTTGAACTGTGGTGTTGGAGAAGACTCTTGAGAGTCCCTTGGACAGCAAGGAGATCAAACCAGTCCATCCTAAAAGAAATCAGTCCTAAGTATCCATTGGAAGGACTAATATTGAAGCTGAAACTCCAATACTTCAGCCACCTGATGCGAAGAGCTGACTCATTTGAAAAGATCCTGATGCTGGGAAAGACTGAAGGCGGGACGATAAGGGAATAACAGAGGATGAGATGGTTGGTAGCATCACCAACTCAATAGGCATGAGTTTCAGTAAACTCCGGGAGTTGGTGATGGACAGGGAGGCCTTGCATGCTGTAGTCCATGGGGTCACAAAGAGTCGGATATGACTGAGCGACTGATCTGAACTGAACCTCAACTTGTAAACTCTCCTCCACAGCCCCATGCTTAATCTCTACAATAATCAAACTGCTGGCTGGTAGACAACCTCTTCAGTAGACTTAAGATCCAGGAGGCAAAAATTGTTTTGTTCACAGCTTCACCCATAAAGTCTACCTCACAGTGAGCACAGTAACTATTTGTGACATGTTTGCTAGCAAAGGTTTCTACATCAATTCTGCCTTGTGGAGTATCTTGCAGCTATTAAATGTGTTTAGGGAAGCATTTTTTAATATAAGTAATGCTGATGATGAAAAGATCCTAAAACACAAGAGCAGTGAATGTATATAATGCCACTGAATCATACATCTGAAATTGGGTATGTGTGCTCAGTCAAGTCTTGTCCGACTCTTTGAGACTCCATGGACTGTAGCCCACCAGGCTCCTTTGTTCATCGGATTTTCCAGGCAAGAATACTGGAGTGGGTAGCCATTCCCTTCTCCAAGGGATCTTCCCGACCCAGAGATCGAACCTGCATCTCCTCCATTGGTAGGCGGGTTCTTTATGAGCTACCTGGGAAGCCTGAAATTGGATAAAAAGGTTAATTTTATGTACTGTATACTTTGCCACAGTGAAAAATAAATATTAGGAAATGCTTATGAGGCAATTTAAGTGAAAGACAGGATACTGTGTGTCTAAACTCTATATAAAATTATGTGTTTTAAAAAAACTGGAGAGAAGTACATTAAGGTGCTCATGTTTGGTTTATCTTTGAGCAGTAACATTATGGGTGATTTTTGTTTTATTTACAATTTTCTGTTTTTTTTTTTTTTTCCCAAAATATCTACAATGGTCCACTTACAGTTGCCCCCTGGTCTCTGCAGGTGACTAGTTCCAGAATCCCCTGAAGTTACCCAAATCTAGGATTCCCAAGTCCCTCATATAAAATGGTGAAGTATTTGCATATAACTTCCACATATCCTCCTATATGCTTTAAGTCATCTCTAGACTACTTTGCTTTGCCAACAAAGGTCCATCTAGTCAAGGCTATGGTTTTTCCAGTGGTCATGTATGGATGTGAGAGTTGGACTGTGAAGAAAGCTGAGCACCGAAGAATTGCTGCTTTTGAACTGTGGTGTTGGGGAAGACTCTTGAGAGTCCCTTGGACTGCAAGGAGATCCAAACAGTCCATTCTAAAGGAGATCAGCCCTGGGTGTTCTTTGGAAGGAATGATGCTGAAGCTGAAACTCCAGTACTTTGGCCACCTCATGTGAAGAGTTGACTCATTGGAAAAGACTCTGATGCTGGGAGGGGTTGGGGGCACAAGGAGAAGGGGACGACAGAGGATGAGATGGCTGGATGGCATCACCAACTCGATGGACATGAGTTTGAGTGACCTCCGGGAGATGGTGATGGACAGGAAGGCCTGGCGTGCTGCGATTCATGGGGTCACAAAGAGTCAGACACGACTGAGAGACTGAACTGAACTGAAGACTACTTATAATACTTAATGCAGTGTGCTGCTAAGCTGCTACTGCTGCTAAGTCGCTTTAGTTGTGTCCAACTCTGTGCGACCCCATGGACTGCAGCCTACCAGGTTCCTCTGTCCATGGGATTTTCCAGGCAAAGTGTACTGGAGTGGGTTGCCATTGCCTTCTCCTAATGCAGTGTAGATACTAAGTAAACAGTTGTTGGCTTGTGGCAAATTCAAGTTCTGCTTTCTGGAACTTTCTGGAAATGTTTTTTGGAATATTTTTGATCCATGGTTGATTGAATTTGTGGATGCAGAGCCTGTGGATATAGAGGGCTGACTGTATAACACTCACAATCAGAAAAATATGTGATATGGCAGCTGTTGGGGATAGGAAGGTTTGGATATCAACAGGTTTCGTCTGGATGGGAATCATTCACCTTGCTATGATCCTTGATGTGCTTGTATGCTGCATACCATCTGTGCTTGCCTACACTGTGAAGACAACCCAAAAGGCATGCAAACAGGATTAAAATTTTTAACTTTATTATACTGAAATGTCTTTTTCTTCTTGCTATGCTAGAAAGCACGTATTACAAATTTTCTTCTCCCTAAGTATATTTTGTCCTGGCTGAGAAATAGCAACAGATGATTGTTTTTGGACATTCAAGTGCCAAACTGGATCAAATGCACGGATGTTTTCAGAGGTGACATCTTTCTGGACCTGGGATGGGCCAGTCTGGAACGCCTCATAGAGAATGAGGCCTCAGTAAACATGAGATTCATCACATTTACAGATAAATTAGAAGCAAGGCCTCTGGAGTTGCACTAACTCAGGACTGAAGTTAACATATAACAAAGACCTAGGACTGCCACCTGTGATTGTCATCTTGAGTGTTCCTGGCCTCAAATAAATAGCAATAATAATACCTGCCCCTTGAGTATTAAATGGGATGATATCAACAAATCCAAGACATAGGAAAACCCAGAGCAGAGCCTGCGGTCAGTAGGTGCTCAATCTGTATCACTGGTTTTCTTCTATTTCCTTCTTTAGATAAGTGTCTAATCTGGGAAAGCAACAGTATAAATGAAATAATCAACTGTCTATAACTCATCGAGTTAACATGACTGGAGAACAGGAAGATAGTTTCAACAATCTTTTAGTTTATCCCATTAATTCAGAAGCCCTCATGATATAGTTCAAAACAATTTTCTATTCTCTGTTCCTTAGTAATATGTGCCAAGTCGCTTCAATTGTGTCCAACTCTGTGCGACTCTATGGACTATAGCCTGCCAGGTTCCTCTGCCCATGGAATTTTCTAGGCAAGAATATTGGAATGGGCTGCCATTTTCTACTCCAGAGGATCTTCCCAACCCAGGCATCAAACCCACATCTCTTGTATTGGCCATCGGGGCGGCGGGTGGGGAGCAGGCAGGGTGGGGGGAGCGGGCGGGGTGGGGTCCTTACCACTAGTGCCACCTGGGAAGCCTTCTTTAGTGATAGGAAAATATTAATCACTATACTCTGTGTACTTCATACACCTGAGATCATGAAGCCACCCTTCAATTCCTTCTTCAATGTTCCCATCTTAAAATCTTTGATTGCTTTAAACACGCTGTGGCTCCTCGGGGCCTTTGTGAATTCTCCCCACACTATAAGGAATCCTCTGAATTCTTTCACACAAGGCAGTCACCTGTTCTATGCATACCAGTGTTGCCCTTGGAAAACACAACTAATCATTATGTTTCTGAAGGTCACTTGACTTGGGGTAACTGATGGGGGCGTGTGGGTACTCCCGAGACAGATCCAAGTGTGACCAAGAGTGCCCTCCACGTCTGCTTCCATTGTAACCTTTGTCCCTTCCTTTGCTTCATCATTATCAACAGTGTTCAGCAAGCTGATAGCTTCTGAGATTGTATCAGATTCAACAATGCATCAAATCTCTTCCTTCAAGAGCAGTCTTATCTATGCAGAAGATCTGCTCTCTTTCTTATCGTCTCTTTTTCTTCAGTGCCTCACAGGGCAAAGGAGGAAAGGAACCAAGCAAAGATAATGGAGATCTTCAGTTGTTCAGGTTTTCCTTTGTGCAGGCTAAACTCTGAACCCTACTACCCTCAGGCTAGAAAGCTCAAGTGCATTCTCTCAATAAACACGTCCTGGGCCTAGCACTAAAACCTGGGCATTCAAAAAGAAGCTAGTCTTGACTTGTGGAAGAAAAGAGTATTACCAAGTTCACCACAGTGCGACATGTTCTACAACAGAGGTATGCCCAGGGTGTTACTATAGCTGAAAGGAGCAGGAGAGGAGGACACTGGGCCTGCCCGGACGGGCTTCTAGGAGTCAGGCAATTCACACACCTCTTTACTGGCTGCTGAGCAATGAAGGAGCTGACCCTACAGTGTCTCTGGGGGGTTAATGATGTTGCAGTCTGTTAATGCAGTCTGTTTAACACCACTGTCACTGAATTGCTTTGGTTACTGCATATACATGCACATTCTCCTCACATATTCACCTCTTTATTTTCAGAATAAAACATATGGTGCTTCCATTCCCTTCTGAGGCTTTCAACCTCATCGTGCTTCCTGCCCTGGAGAGTTGCTTTGACTATCAGGAAAAGAACACTGTAATGACTTAGATGGAGCAAACAAAGAGGGAAGAATGGCCTGCTTGCTGAAAGGAACTAGAAAAGCAGGTGCGGAGCCACTACCAGAAGTGCCCATGGTGACCAGGCCCTTGGTGGTCCCAGCTGGTGAGTGACTGCCCTGTGGGTGCCCACATGCATCCCCATCAGCTGCAGCTAGGTGCAGTTTATCTTCTGATCATTTTTCATCCCCCACCCCTGGCCTCACCCATTTCTAGTGGTAGAATACTCATCAAGAATGGTTTTTAACCTTTCACAGGCCAAGCAACTCTTTGGAAAAATGGTGAATTTCTAGGATCCCGTCTCTAGAAAATTTCTCAGAAGCACATAAACATAAAATATTATACACACATTTTGGACATTCACAAACTCCTGAAGCCCAAACATGGATTACGAGGAGGGGCATACTGTTCAGTTTGAATGTTTTTGAATTTCTATCTTGTGCCAAGCACCTTGGAGAACCCACCTCAGACTCAACTTGTCACCATTCTCAGTGTCGAACTCTTTTCCATGCCCAGCTACATTATCGGCAACCAGAGGGTACGTATGGGTTGTAACTTAATCATCTTTTGTTTCCAGCTTCTAGTAAGTTCCTTATTCTGGAGAAAAAGAGTCCACTGAATGAAACAGACACAAATTCACATAATTTTATCACTGAGATCCTGATGGTCAACATTATGGGATGAGTGACTTTAAGCTAAATCCCAGAGTAGGGACAGCAGTAAATAAGAAAAGTTAGAGGTGGACGTTACAGGCAGAAGAGCACACAGACAGGAAACAGCATGTACAAGAAATGAAGTAATTCAGGATTCACGGTGACTAAAAAGACAGGCAGGAGGAACCTGTAAGAGTTGAGGAGGAAGCAGTAAAGAAAGCTGAGGTTATAGAAGGCACTGAAGGAGGTGTAAGGGAGCCCAGATTTATTTTGTAAAGGTAGGAAGTCACTGAAAGACATTTTTTTCCTTTCCCATTTGAAAGTAATAGATGATAGTTGTAGAAAATGGGGGGAAGTCATAAACATTTAGAACCCTACCATACTGAGCAAACCACTAACACTGTTCTTTCATCATATATACGTATGGTTGCCTAGTGGTTAGGATCACTGGCTTTCACCCTAAGTCATGTCCAGCTCTTGCAACCCCATGGATTGCAGCCTGCCAGGCTCCTCTGGAGATGGAATTCTCCAGGCAAGAACACTGGAGTGGGTTGCCATTTCCTTCTTCAGGGGATGTTCCTGACCCAGGGATCGAACCCAGGTCTCCTGCATTGCAGAAAGTTTCTTTACCAACTGAGCTACCAGAGAAGCCAATAACCTAGATTAAATCCCTGGTTGGGGAACTGAGATCCAGCAAGTTGTGCAATCAGAGAGAAGAAAAGAAAGAAAAAAAAAAAGAGAGAGAGTAAGAACAAAAGTGCACCCAGATTGATACTTTAAGTAACACTAGGGTTTCAAGTCAAGCAGAGGAAGAAGGAGATCAAGAAGGAAGAAACAGTCAGACACAGAGCAGAAAGAATACTAAGACCATCCTGCCCTTGAGCTTTTTAGGAAGAATATTTTTTTTTTTTTCAATTTGAAGGTCGTTCAGTCAACGTCAATGATTAAACAAAATCAGATTAAAAAGTCCATGATAAGGATAAGAATTTACATCCCCTGGCGGCCTCTCCGAGCTTTACCCACCAGCCATATGGAGTTGACAATTAATATTCAGTAGGAAGTAGATTTATAATCATGTGCCTGCCATTCAAATGTGAGAAGAAATGTTTTCTTCTCAGTACACCCAATAATACATTAATACATCTCCAGTTTAAAATACATTTATGAATAACATTATACATTTTATAAGTTTCCTGGCAAGAATGATAATAGAACAATCTATTTTCACAGCTATGTGAAACAAAAAAAAAGGAATGAAAGGTTCAGTTAATCAAGGAATTTAATATGCTTTATAATAAATATCAAACAGTCATTACTTGGCCTATACAAAGGGTGGCGGAGGTCAAAAGACAATTATAACAGCAAGAGTTTGTGCCCATATTTATTCTCTGTCAGTTGCTTACATTTGCATAAAAAGTCTCCTCTACTCATGAATTTTTTACCACATTAGAATGCTAGAAATCAAATTTGTTTTTTCTGATTTATATATGGGCAATAATAATAAGATTTTGTAGTGATTAACAGTAGGAACAATCAAATAAATGGAAAACACCAGCCCTTCCAAGGTGCCAACACAACGACCAAAAGACAGATATGAAAATAAATTACCTTCACTGCCTTAGGTAAAGACTGGAAGGCTCAGAAAGCCAGGAAAGGGACAGAATTTGAAAGGATTACTGTGTCAGTTTTTGATACAGCCAGGAAAGGCCAAATACTGTGAATTCTTCATCTTCTGTCATTTTTGCCAATAGTAGGTATGTGTACACAACATACGCACACTCAACTTGATGGCAGTATGATCATAAAAAGAGAGGCAATAACTTCAAGATTATAAGTGGCGAGATGTGGGCTAGAAGGAGATGCAAGCACTATCTATCCAGGAACTGAAGGAGTCACAATTTCCTCTCTTGATAACTACGTGGAACTAGAGGTCACAACTAGTAGATACCAAAATGTAATAAAATGACTTGTACAAGTGAGCTTATTTACAAAGCAGAAATAGAGTCACAGATGTAAAACATAAATTTACAGTTACCAAGGGGGATACCAAAGAGTCAGGCATGCCTGCATGACTAACACACAAGGGGGATGGGGGAAAGAGAAATTGGGCGATTGGGCTTGATATATAGACACTACCATATATAAAATGCTATTGTGTTGTTATTTAGTCACTAAGTTGTGTCTGACTCTTTGCAACCTCATGGACTGGAGCCCACCAGGCTCCTCTGTCCATGGGGTTTCCCAGGTAAGAATACTGGAGTGGGTGCCATTTCCTTCTTCAGAGGTCCAAATCCAGGGGTCAAATTCTGTGTCTCCTGCATTGGCAGGCAGGTTCTTTACCACTAAGCCACCAGGGAAGTGCCCCCATATATAAAATAGATAACTAATAAGAACCTACTATATAGCACAGGGAACTCAATACTCTAATGACCTATAAGAAATAGAATGTAAAAAAGAGTGGATATATGTGTATGTATAACTGATCCACTTTGCTGAACAAACTAACATCGTAAATCAACTACACTCCAATAAAAATTAACTTTAAAATAAATAACTTTAGGATGATCTTCCTAAACTGAGAATCCTATGATTCCATGATGATTCCTTTAGGAATAACATCTGTCACATTTACCTCCAGCAACATTTCTGCTTTTAATGAAGGAAAGAATTTCAAAAAGAGGCAAAATATGGTAATGATGGCTAATCATCTCTAAGTGTTCAAAGGTGAGCAAGATTAAGGGCTTCCAATATATTAAATACTCAATAAATACCAGAATAATAAAATCAAGGAAGGAAAGAATAAACAACTAAATGATGGGGCGGGGGGGGCGGGGGGGATGGGCAGGGGGAAAGGTGCTAAAAATTAAGAACACTCTAGTAAACAGGAATAAAGTTTTATTGAGTTTGATGATCTGGACAGGCAACTTAATTTCCACTGTCTACAATCTAAGAAACATCTATCATGGCAAGTTTAAGTAAAAAATGAGCTTACTCTAGTATGTAAAGCAGTTACTAGTTTGATAACTTAAATCTTGCCAGGGTTATTAAATATGATTATCTCATGGCATAATATTTAGATAAAAATATACACTAAGATCACAGAACTAGGAAACTTTATGCATTCAAATATATTGAGTTTATCTGTTTATAGAAGAACTTGGTCATAATGGAATTTCTACTTCATCTTCAACTGATAACTGGGTTTCATTGTTTGTATTTATAATTTTGAAAAATATCCACTATTCATTTAATCATAAGTATAGCTACTGAAGGAAGGAAGGAGCAGGAAATGGCAACCCACTCCAGTGTTCGTGCCTGGAGAATCCCAGGGACGGGGGAGCCTGGTGGGCTGCCGTCTATGGGGTCGCACAGAGTCGGACACGACTGAAGTGACTTAGCAGCAGCAGCAGCATAGTTACTGAAAAGAGTTAAATGTCACCATTTTATGTTCACTCCAAAGTGTGATAAACACTTGATTAGTCAAACTAAAAAAGAAAACAAAACAAAACAACACAAATTACTGATACTAAACTACACTTATTTTCAAAAAAAAACTTAAAATCTGACAATAAAGAGAGTTGGTTCTTTAAGTACAAGTCATTTTAGCATTTTCATGCCTTCAACGAACCTGCCCAGTCCTGTGTAGCCCGGTCTTCTGGGAAAGAGCTTGCACCATGGTCAAAGAAATGGCCTCTGGAGCCAGGCGGCCTGGCTTCAATTCCCAGCTCAACCACTCGCTGATATTATGACCTTATGACCAAGTTACCTCATCATTCTGTGTCTCAGTTTCTTCACCTATAAAAATGGAATCATAAGAACACCTAACCAACCAAAGCTGTGTGAGGAGTAAATACATTAACGTGAAGGACATAAAAGAGCTCCTGCCATACAGCTGTTGTTCAGTCGCTCAGTCGGGTCTGACTCTCTTTGTGACTCCATGGATTGCAGCACGCCAAGCTTCCCTGTCCTTCACTGTCTCCCAGAGTTTGCGCAAACTCATGTCCACTGAGTTGGTGATGTCATCCAACCACCTTATCCTCTTTCCCTCTTTCTTCTCCTCTTTCCCTCAATTCTTCTCCTCTTTCCCTCAGTCTTTCCCAGCATCAGGGTCTCTTCAAATGAGTCGGCTCTTTGTATCAGGTGGCCAAAGGATTGGAGCTTCACCTTCAGCACCAGTCCATATAAAGAATATTCAGGGTTGATTTATTTTATGACTGGTTGGATCTCCTTGCTGTCCAAGGAACTCTCAAGTCTTCTCCAAAACCACAGTTCGAAAACATCAATTCTTCGGCATTCTACTTTACGGTCTAATTCTCACATCAGGATGTGACTACTGGAAAAACTATACCTCTGACCATATGGACCTTTGTCAGCAAAGTGATGTCTCTGCTTTTTATCACGCCGTCTAAGTTTGTCATAGCTTTTCTTCCAAGGAGCAAGCATGTTTTAATTTCATGGCTGCAGTCACTATCCACAGGGATGTTGGAGCCCAAGAAAATAAAGTCTGTCACTATTTCCATTGTTTCCCCATCTATTTGCCACGAAGTGATGGGACCAGATGCCATGATCTTCATTTTTCATATATTGAGTTTTAAGCCAGCTTTTTCACTCTCCTCTTTCACCCTCATCAGGAGGCTCACAGTATATACTCAATAAAGATTGGCTTATTATTATAGTTTATTACAATTATTGTTATCATCATCATTATTAAAACTATTACCTATTTTGTGGGCTTTCCATGAAACAAAAATCAACTCAGGTCTGAGTACTCTGGTCTAACTAATAAGCAGTTCTCACAGAATACCATATGTCCACCACAGCATAATTAGTGTCTAGGACCTGTACATGCTTTCGGTGAACTGTAAGACACTTATTAGTCAAAGGCTAGTGAGGGGTAGATACAGGTCTGGACTGGGTATTCTGACTCTTGATGATGCTCCTGTTTCTCATGGTGGTTTCTAATCTTGCTAGGCTTTCAGTAAACCACAGCAACAGGCTCAAAAACAAAGCTATAAGTAAATAAATAACCCACCAACGAACATATTTCTCCACAGACCACAATAAAAGCAAGGGAGATATACTGAAAACATCCAGTTGCAAGTTTTACGGCCTCAATTCTTTGGCCATGTGTGTTCTCCATGTGAAAGTAAAACAGGAAAAGTAGTTATCCCTCAGCCAAAGCCATGTTCTAGCACGCACCGCCTGCAGGCAATCACCAGTAACACCCCATGTTTCACTCCTACTTCTTGGCCTACTTCCAAGAGGTGTGGCCAACTGTGTTACAAATCTGAATTTCCAGAATCTTGGAGTAACCTTCCCCAACTCTTCAACTATAACTCATAAGTCTTTCCCTACCGACTTCTCCTTTCTGTACCATCCAGTATGCATCAACCCCCTCATTCATAAGACAGGTGAGTGTTCTGGAATAATAACATGCAGAGTTCTGAAGTGCTTTTGAAAATCTAAAGTGTAAACCAATATCACTAGCCTCATTATAGGAGTTATTAATGCACAATTATGCAATCAGCAAGCTGGGGTGGAGTATTATCTAAACTCCTTATTGTATAGGTAAGGAAACTATGATACTGCTCATTTAGAGCCAAAATAACAACTCATTCAAAGCAACTTAATGTGTTCATATAACTTTTAAGGCACTCATTAAAGAAAAACTTATTTATACACTTTGACACTTTAATGTTGTGAGAGGCTAATCATCTAAATCCAGGTTGTTAATAATACTGTATACCTTATAACTTGTAATCATGTGCAGATTTAGAATAATACTTTAACTTTCTAAATCCTGGGCTTCTTCCATGGACCCACATTTCACATTTTGTCATTACTAACGGCATCAATGTACTTCTCAAAAATTATTTTCAAACAATGAATAACTGTGTGTTTAAGCTTTCTGAATTCTGTCTTCTCTTCTCTGCAACTGGATCAGGGCAGGAACTTGGACGGACATGAGATGCACGGTCTGGACTCCTGACTTCAACCAAGAAAGCCCAGCGGGACACAGCAGGGTAAGGACATTTTACAAGATGGTAAAAGTATCTGCCTGCAACGCAGGAGACCTGGATTTGATCCATGGCTTGGGGAGATCCCCTGGAGAAGGGAACGGCTACCCACTCCAGTATTCTTGCCTGGAGAATTCCATGGACAGTCGAGCCTGGAAGGCTACAGTCCATGGTGTGGCAAAGAGTTGGACATGACTGAGTGACTTTCACTTTCACACATCTTTTCCTAAGATGTTCTCTGCCTTTAACAAGATGCACATATCCTCTTACATTTACTAAAGGGAACTTTTTCATTATTATATGTTTGGCAACCTATGCACATGCTAAGTCGCTTCAGTCATGTCCGACTCTTTGTAACCCTATGGACTGTAGCCCTCCAGGCTCCTCCATCCATGGGATTCTCTGAGGCAAGAATACTGGAGTGGGCTGCCATGCCCTCCTCCAGGGGATCTTTCTGACCCAGGGATCAAACCTGTGTCTCTTATGTCTTCTGCATTGGCAGGTGGCTTCTTTAGTGCCACTTGAGAAGCCCAAGGTAAGTCAAAAGTAAATTCATAGACAAATAAACAAGGAAAACATTTATTTTTCAATTCTGTATTTCTTACACACAAATTGAAGTTGGTAGAATCAGACTATGAAAACATTCAAACGCTTTTAAGGGGCAGAAGAAAGCTAATTGTTTAAAATATACAGCAAGTTTACATATACATGGGGAAATATCCAGAGAGATATAACCCAAGACCAATTTTAACCAGACAATATAGATCATGAAAGATCAATCCACTCTGATTAGCTGGGGCCTGTGCCATACTGGCTCTTACATATTTTTTATTTAATTTATATTTTATTAAACATAAATGTTTAACTCCTGATATAAAGAAAATGTTGGTAAACATTTGTAGCTGCTATCATTTTGAGTCTTCCTCTGTGTTTTCTCATCTTCTTCCAGTGACAATGTAATTTTTATGCCATTAAGCAAATGTGATGTTAAATAATCCACACTATAGAATGTTCTCTACTCGCTGAAAGGATCTTAATTTATGTTATGCTCATCTATATAACATCTCACTATAATAAAGCAAAGAAATTTTTTTGACAGAACAAGGAAGGGTGGCCACTTTTAAAAACAGACACAGAGAGCTTTTCATAAAAAGCTAATTACTAAAAGACAATAAGTGTTAATAAAAGGTTAATCAATAAAAGGCTAATAAAAGTGTTGATATCTTCAGTATCTGCAGAGAATAAAGCAAGAACAATACAATGGTAACTTTTTTCCCTGAGCAAGTCTCATGAGAAAGACATCCACATCTGAATGAGCCAGGAATCCCATTATGTGAAGTTTCCACAAATCCCCAAAGCTAACTTAGAGAAAGAGATTATAAAGATCAGGTCCTTACTGTAATTTGTCCCCTCAGGGACAAAATTTTTATTTATATTTAGGTGTGTCAATGAACAAACCATTATCTATAAAGTGTAATGAAATAAGACAACATAACATTTTTTAAAAATAATGTAAATGTTGTTTCCCCCACTATTTCCTTGGACAGAGGAGCTGGCAGCCTACAGTGCAGAGGGTTGGAAGAGTTGGACATGATTTCCCAACCACCACCATCACCACCACCATCTCCTAGTTCACTTTGAGTCTCAGTAAAAATGGGAGAGTTCTTTGGGCTCACAGTGGGTGAATGAATGCCCTGCTGTGGTGGCTGGTGCAAGGGCCCTGCTCTCAGGTTTTTATGGGCCTGGGTAACAAAATCCCTTCACAGCAGCAAAATGAGTATTTAATGAGGACACTGACTGTCAGCCAAATTTCAGCATGTGCCTCTGTCCAGGAAGCAAAGGAGAGATGTCATTTCTTATACGTTATAGCTAATAAAAACAATAGCTTAAAAAAATAACCAAAATATAAGATTAAAATTTAAAAAATCACTTCCAAAAAAATAAGCATCTTTGGAGATACAGATAGGTTTGTGTTTAGAGATTTCTAACCACTTTCCTATAATATCTGGCTATTTATTTCTTTAAACCCTTCACAACATCACCTGTTATGTTCAGAATAAATACAGGTATCCAGGTGAGATGAGTTCAAAGTGTTTCATTTAAGTTCAATATTACAGAAACACGATGCATCAGATCACGCGGTTTGGCTGTTGAACAACAAATTACCCTCAGTTTTCCAAATGCTGAAATAATCTCTTCATGGTTATTTGTGTGCTCAACCAGATAAAGCCAGAATCTCCCCCCAGGTTCTCTGCTTCAATTAACCACACAGAAATAAGAAGGCTGTATCCTTAATGATTAGAGAAATGCAAATCGAAACTACAATGAGGCACCACATCACACAGGTGAGAATAACCTGCATGAAACACTCGAAATAACAAACGCTGGAGAGTAGAGAAAAAGGAGCAAACCCTCCTATACTGTTGACATGAATGTAAACTGCTGCAGCCACTATGGAAAACAACAGCATGGAGGTTCCTCAAAAAAATAAAACGAGTTACCATACGACCCATCAATCCCATTCCTGGGCATATATTCAGACAAAGCTATAATTCAGAAAGATATACGCAGCCCTACATTCACAGCAACACTACTCACAGTAGCCAAGACATGGAAACGACCTACATGTTCATCAACAGATGAATGGATAAAGATGTGGCACATACAGACAATGCACTAGTACTCAGCCATAAAAAGAATGAAATAATGCCATTTTCAGCCACATGGTTGGACACAGA
Source organism: Bos mutus (assembly GCF_027580195.1). Taxonomy (NCBI): domain Eukaryota; kingdom Metazoa; phylum Chordata; class Mammalia; order Artiodactyla; family Bovidae; genus Bos; species Bos mutus. The sequence continues at coordinate 37,358,787 of NC_091621.1, read as the reverse complement.
GATTATTATACTAAGAGAAGTAAGTCACAAAAGAAAGACAATACCATAGAATACCACTTACATATGGAATCTTACTGTGATACAAATGAATTTGTCGATGAAAGAGAAACAGACTCACAGACACAGAGAATAGACTTGCCAAGGCAGAGGGGGTGGGGGAGAGATGGATTGAGAGTTTGGGATTGGCGGACACAAATTACATACAGGATGGATAAACAAGATCTTACTGTAATAAGCGATACTGAAAAATACGGAAAAGAAGTATATATGTATAACTGAATCACTTTGCTGTACAGTAGAAATTAATACAACATTGTAAATCAAATACACATCAATAAAATTTTTTTAAAAAAAAAAAAATAAGTTTGGGAAACACCTTGTTCATTTCACCCCATGTCAAGCCTTTGGAAATATGCTCTCAAGCTCCACTTTTCAAGATCTTAGTACTCTTTATATTGTATAATAATAATAGTAAAGTTTAAACAGTGGTTGAGGGACCTTAAGATGTAAACTGAACAAATAAATGTTTATAAAAATTAAAAGAACAAGAAAACATTTCCAGAGAATGGTCAAGAAAAAAATGAATGGGCAACAGGGTATTAATTTTGGTCATCAGCATTCTCTCCTAGGGCATAAGGATGATTTTTCTATCCTGCCAAGATTTTGAGAAGGCTAAATTCAAAACAGCAAGTTTTTACAAAAAGGATTAAAGAGCATCAGAATAAAGAGATTGTTAGTAGTATATGACCTAAGCAAGTTTTACTCTAGTTGATGACAATAAAATTTTTTTTTTAACCACACACACAAAAAAAACAGCAAGTTTTACAACAGGTGAACAAACTTTACCATCCGTGGTGAATGGGACTATAGCAACTTTGAAACATGGCCGGCCATTAATTCTCTGAAACTTGTCTCATTAGGTGATGGAGGCTGTGTCCCCTCCCCTTGAATCTGGGTGGAATGGTGACTGCTTCCTCCAAATCGAGTATGATGGAAACAGTGCTTGTGAATTCAAAGGTCACGCAGGTCCCTTCTCATCCACGGGAACATGGGGCTCTGAGCCCTGAGTTCCCCTATCATAAGCCCCACTACCCTGAGGCTGCCAAGCTGATGGACAGCTCCAGCTGAGATCAGCCTTCCAGACTCCCTGCCAAGGTTAGACAAACATGAGTGAAGCCGTCTAGGACATGACTATCTGCCAGCTGGGCACTACTCACAGAGCCGTGGCTGAATGTCTGTGTAAAGTCACATGGCTATTGTTCTAAGTCACTAAGCTTTAGGAGAGTTTGTTATGTAGCAGCTTGTAGAGAACCACAGAATTTAGAAGGTGCTTTGAAGATCTCCAGGTGAAACACTCTGTTTGCTATTTGCTTTCGAGGAAACAGATCCAGATTAGTTAAGTGTCCAAGGTTTCTTGTTAGCAATTGGGTTAAAACTAAAAAACAGGTTTTGGGGCTCCCAGGTCTGTTCTTTCAAAGAAACCACCTTGGTTTCATCACATCCCATCTCCACATTTTTATTCTGTTATTGTGGGAACTCAAAGAGTAGTGTTAGGGCCATGCCTTTAGAAGTTGTGTCTTCCATTAAAAATTAAGGACAATCTGACATGTTTTCTTTCTCATGCCTTTATCTTAAACAATTTCCTTGGGTGAAACTGGGAAGAATTACTATTTGGAGAGTCTGAAATAAAAGTTCTAACCAGAATTTGCTTCAGTAATGTGGATAGTAGTGTTAGCTTCAAAAGGTATGCCTAATATTTCAGCTCTATTCTCATTTCATGTGAAATATCTTCAGGGTAAACCTTGGTGGCACTTTTGATAAAAGAAATTTTCACATATTGTGATACAGGAAAGATATTCTGGCTTCTTCATGAGTTAACTTGAATTTGATACTAATCAGAACAGCCTGTTTGTAGCCTATCAAACACACATTGTACATCTGCTTTAATTATTAAAGAAAAGGCACAATGACCAGAAGTAAAGAATGTCCATGTCAAAAATAAAGACTAAATGCCTTCCTTCCTGAGATGCAATGTTGGTCCACCTTCGATAAGACTCCCTTCCCAGTTGCCAAAGCCATACTGATATACTGTGTATATGGTAATCTGTTTTTTTGTTGAAACCTTAAAGGACGGTGTCCTGGACTTGTTTGATGTTCTGTTCTGACAAGATACAAAGCAAGGCTGAAATCCATTCATCTTCAGAGCAGTCTCTCATAGTTATCTGAGAAGCTGTCTTCCAGGCTGTAGTCCTCAGTTTGGCCCCAGTAAAAATCTTTCCTACTTCTATTATAGATAGATCATTTTCACTGACATTTTCTTCTAGTATTTATATAGTCAATGCTTTGCTCCAACTTATTAAGATAATCAATGACCTGTGATTAGCACTAGTAACCCAGTTCTTGAGCTTTACTTATACCTTTTCAGTTAGCTGAACTAGATGTTAAAAGTCAACAAACACTAAGCTTCACAAGGGGCCTTTTGTGTGGTATTTTCACAAGTTCTTCAGGCTCCATATGAACCTGAAGGTACAGATCAACAATCTGCTCAGTCAGAAGATTTCTCATTAAGTACTTCAGTCTTTTGGATGCTCTGGTTCATTAAACTGTTAATTAGCAAGGAAAAGAAGACAATACAAAGATAAAGAAACAGGCACTGGCAGCCATTTAAAAGGAAAAGTAGACAAGATACTGACGTGTAGGTAACTGGCACTCTGTAAGTATCTAAAGGTCACTGTAAGTACCAAAAGGTCAGACAGTCAAAAATAACTGAATCATCTGGAGGATCCTCAGTATCATTTTCCTCCAGAAGAAATTTACTCTACAATTCCATGAAATATCATCCAAATTTTTGAAAATCAAGTTTAATATTTGACCAAGTGCCTCTTCTTTCCTTAACAAACCTATATCCTCCATGCCTTATCCCAAACAAACAAAAAAGAGATCCCTAAAATGCTTCAAAATGGGAATATCTTGCCTTGCCAATGCATTTGTCCTGGGGGAGAGGGGAACCTTCTGATTTTGCAAACCTTTATAAACTGGCAGAATGCTTAATAAATCAAATTCAAAATGTCAGACTGTTACAGTTACTTACTCTTGGCCCAGGATGTTACAGCAGTTGGGATAATGCTCTGTATTAGCTTCAAATTTAGAATTTTTTGAAGCAGTTTCACACCTACTCTATCAATTCATTCCTACAAAAAGTCCTATGTGGTACCACCAGTAAGTATTATTAGAGTTTTAAGACAACCTAAAGCTCAGTGAGGCTGAGCTCCATCACCAGACTAACAATCCTTCCATCTCCACAACAGATGCATTCTCAAAAGTGTTATAAACGGCAGGTCTTACTTTTGGCTTAAGGCTGGCCCAATGAGCCCTGACCGGATATCCTTGGAGTAGCATCAGTCAATGAAAAAATATTGCCTGCCATATCAGTAAACAAAGAGTGTTGCAGCCATCAAACCATCACATTACAGCTGTCCTATAGTGAGCCCTGAGGAGCCTCAGGATAGAAACTGGATACCCATCATCAAGCCATCAGTCAGTGATGTACCCCAAGGAGATTCAAGATGAGAAACCACAGGATGCTGGCCACAGATAGCTGAGGTACATATCAAAGGAACGATTTCAGTAAGCCCAGACTCTTGCATCTTCCCATACATAGCTAGTGGAGGTGATGGAATTCCAGTGGAGCTATTTCAAATCCTAAAAGATGATGTTGTAAAAGTGCTGCACTCAATATGTCAGCAAATTTGGAAAACTCAGCAGTGACCACAGGACTGAAAAAGGTCAGTTTTCATTCCAATCCCAAAGAAAAGCAATGCCAAAGAATGCTCAAACTACTGCACAATTGCACTCATCTCACACGCTAGCAACGTAATGCTCAAAATTCTCCAAGCCAGGCTTCAGCAATACGTGAACCGTGATCTTCCAGGTGTTAAAGCTGGATTTAGAAAAGGCAGAGGAACCAGAGATCAAATTGCTGACATCTGCTGGATCATCAAAAAAGCAAGAGAGTTCCTGAAAAACATCTACTTCTGCTCTATTGACTATGCCAAAGCCTTTAACTGTGTGGATCACAATAAACTGTGGAAAATTCTGAAAGAGATGGGAATACCAGACCACCTGACCTGCCTCTTGAGAAACCTATATGCAGGTCAGGAAGCAACAGTTAGAACTGGACATGGAACAACGACTGGTTCCAAATAGGAAAAGGAGTACGTCAAGGCTGTATATTGTCACCCTACTTATTTAACTTATATGCAGAGTGCATCATGAGAAACTCTGGGCTGGAAGAAGCACAAGCTGGAATCAAGACTGTCAGGAGAAATATCAATAACCTCAGATATGCAGATGACACCACTCTTATGGTAGAAAGAGAAGAATAACTAAAGAGCCTCTTGATGAAAGTGAAAGAGGAGAGTGAAAAAGTTGGCTTAAAGCTCAACATTCAGAAAACTAAAATCATGACATCTGGTCCCATCACTTCATGGCAAATGGGTGGGGAAACAGTGGCTGACTTTATTTTTGGGGGCTCCAAAATCACTACAGATGGTGACTGCAGCCATGAAATTAAAAGACACTTACTGCTTGGAAGAATAGTTATAACCAACCTAGACAGCATATTAAAAACCAGAGACATTACTTTGCCAACAAAGGTCTGTCTAGTCAAGACTATGGTTTTTCCAGTGTTTATGTATGGATTTGAGAGTTGGACTGTAAAGAAAGCTGAGTGCCAAAGAATTGATACTTTTGAACTGTGGTTTTGAAGAAGTCTCTTGAGAGTCCCTTGCATTGCAAGGAGATCCAACCAGTCATCCTAAAGGAGATGAGTCCTGGGTGTTCACTGGAAGGACTGATGTTGAAGCTGAAACTCCAATACTTTGGCCACCTGATGCGAAGAACTGACTTGTTGGAAAAGACCCTGATGCTGGGAAAGATTGAGGGCAGGAGGAGAAGGGGATGACAGAGGATCAGATGGTTGGATGGCATCACTGACTCAGTGGACATGAGTTTGGCTAAAGTCCGGGAGCTGGTGATGGACAGGGAGGCCTGGGGTGCTGCAGTCCATGGGGTCGGAGTCGGACGTGACTAAGTGACTAAACTGAACTAATACATGGAAAAATATTAAATTCCTCAACTTGAGATATCTGGCTTTCTTTTTTTTTTTTTTTACTTTTTATTAGAGGATAGTTGATTTACAATGTCAAGTCAGTTTCAGGTGTACAGCAAAACGAATCAGTCATACGTATACATATGTCTACTCTTTTTAGATTCTTTTCCCATATAGGCCATTACAGAATATTGAGTAGAGTCCTCTGTGCTATACAGTAGGTTTTTCTAAGGTATCTATTTTATACATGGTAATATGTATATGTCAATCCCAATCTCTCCATTTATTCCTCCCTACCCACCTTAACCCCTAGTAACCATAAGTTTGTTTTCCACATCTGTAACTCTATTTCTGTTTTCTATATAAGTTCACCTGTACTCTTTTTTTAGACTTCACAAATAAGCTATATAGATTGTCATACTGAGTGAAGTAAATCAGACAGGGAATAATGCACAACTTTAAATGCTGAGATTAACTAACTATAGCAGTAAATGCTGGAATCATCAAAATCCTCAAGATAAAAAAAAAAAAAAAAATCTCAAGATAACGTTACAGGCCATGACTAACACACATTTTTTTTAATTGGAGCATAATTGCTTTACGATGCTGGTTTTATGGGTTTTCTCCAACAGTAATCTTTTGATGTCTCAACTACCTGGTCTTTGCTGCAAAAACTCCCATAAACAGTGGCTTCTGCCTTACCTCTTTGGAGCAGTCTCTCAGAGTGACCTGAGGGGTTACCTTCTGGGCTTATGTCCTCAGTTTTGTCCACCAAGTAAATTATAATTCTCAACTTTCAGGGTGTGCTTTTTTTTTTTTTCAGTTGACACATTCTAAGACGGACTCAGTGGGGGACCCATAATACCAGCTATTGGTATAACCGTTTGCTAAAATGCCTTTTGCTAGTGTCTTCTTCCGTATTCCTTCAGGTCAACTGACTCCAAATTCTTTTTTTCTTTTCCGAAAAAGTTTACTTACATGAAACACATTTACTTTACTATCTCATGTATCTTCCCTATAGACACACACACACAAAAATGCAGCCACACTATTTGGCAAAAGGTTTGTAAACTGAGCAACACAACAGTGTGGTCACAAAAGTTCAGCGTAACATGCAGGTGGGTTTCATCATCCATCAAACAGATGTCCTGCCAACGCTACATGACTGTTGTAAGAATCAAGTAAGACTCAAGCGCTGTGTTAACTGTAAGTGCCACAGTTACACAAAGTGAAGTCATAACCATTACATATGCCTGCCAAGGGGGGAAAAAAGTAACTTTATACCAGTATTTATCAAACTCTTTCCTTCATTAACTCCAAGGACTCACTATTATATCCAGATCAGACATTATATCCTTCTACCTAGGGAAAAATTAGCAGGGTTTTCAAGCAGAAGAAACAAAATTAATGGCAATGAGATTCCTTATGAAATAAGATCCATAGTCCTCCAGTACATTAGCTAATCAAACATGTATACTGTTCGTATTTCATTTCCATTTTGGTATCCATAACTATACTGTCTAGGAATCAGCATAATGATTGAGCCTAAGTTCCAATTCTGCTTTCTTCATTTACTTGCTGTGTGACTTTAGTGAATTACTTACCTTTCCTGACCCTCTTTTATCATCCATAAAAAGGGTATTATAATAATAGCACTTATCTAACAGTGGAACGAAGCAGAACTCTGTGGGCCCTCCACGCCCAAGTACAAAGGCCCATCCATGTCTCCTGCCTCTTGTTTGTAGAGAATCTGAAGTCTCCCAGGCCTCCCTGAGTCACAAAGGACCAGGCTCAAGCAACTAATGATTAGGTCAGTAGAATCACAGTATCTGATGCACATACCTGAGTTGTTTTACAAGTACTTTAACTGACATCAGAGGAAAAGGGCTGACTGCATGATGACCAGACCACAGCCATAATATAAGCTTCCCCATCTTGAGCACTGTCAGTGGCTAGCACAATTCCTAGGACTGGCCTTAAAAGAATGGGATTAACACTATTGCCCATAATAATCTACATTTTTGTGCACATCAAAATAATCATAGCTTGTCCTGCCTGTATAGGGTACAGCCCTATGTCAATACTTCACACTCAAAGAAAATGGTATCCTGTGTCAGCAGGAAGAAGTTACTGAAGACAGATCTCTGCCCATTATCCCATGGAAATGGAATGATATTCTGACAAGTGGGGGTTTGTAAGCAACTTCAGGGAGGAAAGAGCTTTTTGCAGAAAAGAGCTCTCTGCAGGAGGCTTCTTTGTCTTGTCACTAAACCTTAAACCAGACACTGGCAGGCTCTACTCATCTCAGGTCCAAGCACACCTTTCAAATCTTTCAATCACACAATAGTTTGCCTAACTTGTTAGGTCTTTCCACAGACCAAAGAAGTAGAAATGAAAAATAAGTAATTAACAGATAACCAGATCTCTTCCCCAGTTCCCCCTTCAGTAGTCTCGAGAACAAACTGTGTGAATAAGATAGAATCTAAAGAAAAAATCACAAGCCTGCACAAAGTGGGAAATGGAGATGACTCTGACCCCCTATTCAACGATTAACTGAGATTACTTTCCTTTTTCCTTTTAAAAGCTTTTATAGCTGAGGGACTTTCCTGGTGGCCTAGTGGCTAAGACTCTGTGCTCCCAATGCAGGAAGCCTGATTTGATCCCTGGTCAGGGAACTAGGTCCTGCACGCCGCAACTAAAGACTCCTCATGCCACAACTAAGACCTGGCAGAGTCAAATTAATAAATAGATAAGTATTTTTCTTCAAAAAGCTTTCATGGACTAGCAGAATCTCTGAGGGTGGTTTTAAGGGAACGTTGAGTCCACTATCTCCCCAGATGGTCAGCATTTTGATTAAAAGCAACTTTCCTTTCTATCAACATTTCTTTCTCCCTCCCTCTCCCTCTCCCGTATTGATTTTCAAGCAGCTAGCAGCCAGACTTGATTTGGTAACAGTAGCATTATTATAACCAGTAAATGTATTAATACCTATAAAATATGTGTAATTATACATGGTGCTTAATATATGTTCCTCTTTTTATACAACTGCTTAGTGTTTAACACTGATAGGCATACAGCAGACAATTAAATTCCGGTTGATGGATTTCATTAGAAAGCGGGATGGAACAAATCCACATGGAATCATCTGGTATACCATCACAGGCAGCAAGGCTGTAACAATCAGACCAACCCAACTCCTGCTTGGTCTACTTTTAAACATTCTTAGGGAAAAATCTATATTTGGAACACGTTAAGTGTTTAACAATCTATACCACTATCTTAATTATAGGAACGAATTCCCTGAATCTGCTAGGATTCCCTCTTTATGCATTTTCCATAGCTGGCCTCTCTACATGATTACAGGCTACTGGTCAGCTTTCTTTTTTAAAGCCCACAACCTCAGCCCCATTACTCTGCCCTCAGGGTTAGCAATGTTTATTTTGTTTGAATTCCCAAGTGTAGAAATGTTTCAGGCACTATACTGACCCAGGTTAAAAAAATCCTGAAAAACTCAAAGAGGATTACACTGGAAAGTGCAAGAAACCCCAAAACCACAAAGTAAACTTCCAATAGGTTTCAGTCTTGTACTCATCGGCACCAAGGAATGTCGCTCATACAACAATTCTGATCAAAACTATTTCCTGAAGAAGGTAAATGAATATATTCATTTTTATTCATCCCTATTACGATATTATGAAAAGTGAGCCCTAGTACAAACTGAATAAAGTCCCCCGAGGAATAAAATCAATTATAGACGTACTGTGTACTTACACTCAGACTTGGAAATTCAGCACTTTTAGCTAATTTCCCTCTTGATATTTTCAAATTTAGTTCAATAACCAAGTACTGCTTATTAGTAATATTAATGTACCATATGCTATCTCTGTCATCTTAACAATCTTCTTGGTTTTTTTTTTTACTAAAATGTCAATCTAATCCTACCCAAGAGAATCTATGCAATGAACATATTCATTCTATAGACATAATAATTAGCCATGAACCCACGCATGAATGCCTATAATTAATTTCTTGTATACATTATAATAATTTTACTTAAAATTATAAAATTTGCATAATTTGGCTAATATAAACAGCTACTAGTCTAAGGCACTGTACAAAGTCCTTTAAGTACATTTTCTCATTTTATCTTTACAAAGAGAGAAAATAGTTCAGGGAATCACCAACTTACTCAAGTTTGCACAACCAGTAAGCATCAGAGTAAAGATTTTAATTCAGTCATCCTAATATCAGAAAACCTTCCCAACAAGACTTTTCTGCTTCTTTACACTGGAGAGGTATTTGAAAAGCATTTGTGGTAACACAGGAAAAAATCAGATTAAGCCAGGGAAATATCTTTTCTATAAAGAGCTGTCACCACCACCAACACAAGGAAAGAGAGGAGGGCTCCAATGAGCCTCCTCCCTCAAAGAAAAATCAGTTTTACTGTTTTGTTTGTTTTTAAGACAGAACTATAGAAAAGGTATTATGACTTCAATTTTTATATTAAGAAAAAGCAAACATAAAACTATTAAGTTACTGTGACTATTAAAAATTACACTTCAGTGCTGTGAACTGATTATTTCACCACAGTTTTAGTTTCAGAATTTAATGATACAAAAGTTCAAAAGAAAGTTTTCTTTATGTGGTTTAAATACCTCCACTCTTGGGGGCTCATCAACAGACCCTGTGACTCATGTCCACAATGGTGATTACAGAGGTGGTTATATAATCTTATCAGTGTTATCTGGTGGGATTTCTAGGGCTAAGAAGTTACCTGAATGCTTTCTTTCTGTGGATGATGCGGTAAAAGGTGGGAAACCACCACTATCCTCAGCTACAGTGGGAGAGCTGGTGCAGCTGAGAGTCCCTTCCATAAGACCCGAGGGCAAGGTTGGCTCCTGGAACTAAAACCACCCCTGAGCTTTTCACTTCTTGTACGAATAAATTGCCTTGATTATTCAGGCCATTTGATTAGACATTCTGTTCCCTGTGACCAAAGATTCCTAATTAAAACAGAAAGTCAAAAGTCAAGAAACATAAAAAACACATATATAAGAACATCCTCTATTCCTTCCCTAGTCTTCCCCCAGTACAGCCACACAAGGGAATCCACTGTCATGAACACATTTGAAACCAGGTGGACCTTAGGATTGCCAGTGTGGGAGCAGATGATGACAGCACATTCCGAAAGGCAGCACTGTTCGTGAACTTACAGCCTGTGCAGTTGACAAACCTTAATGCACGACTTCTCTACCATAATCCTCCCCGTCTCACTCAACTGGCAATTCAGTCCTTTTGGATCAACAAGTCCCTTAAGAGTCTGATGAAACCACAATGAGGCACCATCTCAGGCTGGTCAGATGGCTGCCATCAAAAAGTCTACAAACAATGCTGGAGAGGGTGTGGAGAAAAGGGAACCCTCTTACATTGTTGGTAGGAAAGCAAACTAGTACAGCCACTATGAAGAACAGCGTGGAGATTCCTTAAAAAACTGGAAATAGAACTGCCATACGACCCAGCAATCCCACTGCTTGGCATACACACAGAGGAAACCAGAATTGAAAGAGACACGTGTACCCCAATGTTCATCACAGCACTGTTTACAATAGCCAGGACATGGAAGCAACCTAGATGTCCACTAGCAGATGAATGGGTAAGGAAGCTGTGGTACATATACACAATGGAATACTACTCAATTGTGAAAAAGAACACATTTGAGTCAGTTCTAATGAAGTGGATGAAACTGGAGCCTATTTGTGATTATTTCTATAAAACACAGGACAAAAAAAAAAAACCCTTGGTACAATCTCCCTTTTTATACTATTCCTACAAGAAAATAAGCTTCCAATTTAAGTTATTTAAATATTTCTTTACAACACACTCTTCCAGGGGATTAAATGAAAGTGTACTATGTCTGAATCTCTCTTATTTAACTGCAGTAATGAATTACACCAAGAAGTGCATCTATAATCACTCTAATAAAACCAGAATGCAGGTAAACTCAATCACTCTTTTATATTTGAGGAGAGAGATTCATAGAAAAATAAAATGCTTTATTCCAGGTTGTCATGAGCAGATAACATTAAGAAAGTGGTGCTTTTAAAAGTTCAGAATGTGGGACTTTCCTGATGGTCCAGTGGTTAAGAGTCCACACTTCCACTATAAGGGGCACAGGTTTGATCCCTGGTCAGGGAACTAAGATCCCACACGCTACATGTTCTGGCCAAAGTAAAAAACAAAAAAAATGAATGCACGGATGGACAAGGTGACTCCTATGTACGATAAATTCATTTAGACTTCAAAAAGTTACAAAGCAATTTGTCACCATATTTTATTATCCAAATAATCTCTTACTACTTGTGGACAAATAAAGTCACGGATTATGGATTTTCTACATGTGTTTACAAAATATTAATACATACATCTCTATTCCAGTAGCAGATTAAAACTCAGCAGTCACATCAGCTTTTTTCAAAGGCATGTGAAACACTGTAACCTTAGATATGGTATAAAATTTTAAATTCTGAAGAGAATCTTTCTCAATCTCTTTTCAGCTTCACATGTGAAAGCTTAATAAAATGAATGACAAGGACACACACTAGTGTCATCAGAAGTCTGATAATAAACCTTAAACAGTCTGCCTATTCACAGCATTTATCACTTTTCTAAAACAATTAAAATGTGAACCTGATGTCTTCTAGGTTCTGTGCCAACAAGGTTAGGGCTGTCTTGCCTGTGTGTTTACCTTAGCTAATTTCCCTACCAAACGCAGGTTAAGAACCCTCTTTCCATCATATATAGCCTCTGCCATTTCCAAAGACAGCCTGGCCCAGGGAGATTCAAGATGAGGCTGTGGAGGCGGCCTGGGAGGAAGCAGGCCTGGGAGGAAGCAGGCCTGACAGCAAGTGCCTGGACCAAGCCCAGGGCAGGAACCAGGAGGCAGGCCACCTGCCAGAGGATGTGGTGACCAAGGAACGCGAAGGCAGACAAGCGTGCTGGCTCAGAAATGCCATCAGCACCAGGGAGGGAAGGGGAAAGCTCAGAGTGCTTCTCTACCTTTTAGATCTTCAGCACATTTTCAAATACTGGAAATTTTGACCGGGGACTTTTCTTAAAAGTGTACATGCACAAGACTGAGAAAATATCCACTTTTCATATCAAAGAACAGGGAAAGAAGGTTTCCAGCCCCAGCTATCACACTCTCAGCTGAGTACCAGCTCAGCTCAGTTACCCCGATGCTTAACCTGGTCCCTCCTCAGCCCTGGGAATTGCTTTTGAATAGAACTGTTTACTGCCAGGCACAGACTTCTACCAGGCCCAGAAGGTGGTGTGCCCACATTCCAGTAAACACTTGATTTCTTTCTTAGGTGCTGGGCTGAAGTTACATCTCCTATCTCTTATTGCAGGAAACTGTATCCCACTCTTACTCACAGTCAGCATGCATGACTAATGAAATGGAGTGAAAAGAAATACATTTTGATGGAAAACTGCCAAGATTTAAGGTACCACTGGTAAAACAGCTAAAGAAAGGGACAGAGATACAGCTCGTGTTATCAAATCTGAGGATAGACGCAGGCCTATGGGGGCCTGGCAAGGGGCAGGGGGCACCACACAGGAGGAGGAAGGCCTTCACTTCCCACGAATGGGAGAAATGAAGAGATGCTGATGAGACTAAGACAGGACCTGAACAGCTAGAGAGACTGGCGTTCTAGGCATGCTTCTGAGAAGAGTTTAGGCAACTAGGGATAAAAGACTGAAACGAAACACAAGCACAAGTTGACACTGCACTGATACTAAAAGTTCAGTTATAAAATCCTGCTTGCCTGGAGTCAGAATTGGTTCCAGACTGCGGAGTGGCTGAGCCAGGAGGTGGGAATCAAGGGCGTGGGAGCAGGGGCGGGCTGGGGGGAGAGGGGGATTGGTATACTGTGAAGGTTGGAATCCGGCGGAATCTAACAGCCTGCTTTAATCCAAGCAGTGTGGATGACTAACAGTGGAAACCAGACTCAAGAAATCATGAGTCACCCTTAAGAGGAACCAAGGTCAGTGTCAATAACTTCTCTGGGAACTTGGAACACATCTGCTAGAACAAATATTTTGGAACTGAATATCCTGCACCAACATTGAATCACTCCTTCATTTTGGATAGATCACTATAAATGTCCTTGTTTTCAGAGCTCTTCAATTACCAAATGAGGCTAATAATATCTGTTTAGATATTTTTACCAGTAAAAAAAAGTCAGTAACAACTGACCTTTTAGAAAAATGAATTATTACACTTGAACTTCTTACCCTGGAGAAAAGTGCCCACAAACAGTCCACTCTGGACTGAAAAATTGTTAGTGGGCTAATGCTCAGAATGAACACGCTGTTTGTTTTCAAACCACAGCAGGGTGATTAAAATCTGAATTTCTATAAAATGAGATATGAGTTCATTTTCCTCACACATTCTCTCCCAACTTAAAGAAAACATTTGCTAATTCCCTATTACAGGCAAGGCATTGTATGAGCTTCTAAAAAGATTACAAAAGTACAAAAATAACTAAGATTAAAAAATACTTGACCTTAGAGTAAAGATAGAATCAAAAGGTTAAGTATTGTTAGTTTGCTCTTTATCAGAGATGTAATATGTTAAGACTTAAATCAAAATATTTTTCCAGATATTCTTACAGTTAAAATATACTAGACATTCATCCACAACATGGACGAACTTTGAAAAGTACTATGCTAAGTGAAAGAAGTCAGCTACACAAAAGACTAAATTCTCTATGATTTCATTTATATGGAGTTTCAGAACAGGTGAAACCAATTTATGTAGCAGATATCCTTAAGTGTTTGCCTGGATTGTGGGAGGGGGTGGTGACAGCTTGAAGTGAAAGGGTGATGAAAATGTCCTCTGTCTTATTTTGGGTGGGTGGTTATACAATTGTCAAAACTTACCAAACTGAACATTTAACTGCATCTTACAAGATGTGAAATATGTCTTTTACATGTTAAAAAAAAAACACTACTGAACTAAGTAAACATGACCAGGAGTGGAGCGTTCAGATAAAAAGCATGGCAAAGGGTTAATGGCATCTCTAGATCTCTAGATCTCAATGGCATTTATAAGAAAACAGTCTCCATCTGAAAGGAACTAGTTGTAATGGATATAACAATAAGTTTAACAATACAACCATACTGCCTACTAGATTTCAGTCATGTATGAAAGATTCTAACACAGAAAAACAACAGGATGTTTTAAGAGTAAGTGGAAACAATTTGCATCTGTTTCTTTCCGCCCTATCAACTGAAAACACAAAAGTAGTTTTAATTTGAATCTTCCATACCACTCCAGTAATTCAGTTGGTAAAGAATCTGCCTGCAATGCAGGAAACCCAGGTTCGATTCCTGGATCAGGAAGATACCCTGGAGAAGGAAATGGCAACCCACTCCAGTATTCTTGCCTGGAGAATTCCAAGGACATTCCTGGCAGGCTACAGCCCATGGGGTAGCAAGAGTCAGACACGACTTAGCAACTAAACCACCACCACATGCTACTCTACTATCAGGGTGCTTTGGCTATTCACAGGGAAGGAATTCTAGAGAATGTTTCTTTTTTATATTTATTTTAGGTTCAATATTTTTTTATTGATGTGTAGTTGATTTACAATGTTGCATTAATTTCTGCTGTACAGCAAAGTGATTTTTTTATATTCCTTTCCATGGTTTAACATAGGATATTGAATGTAGTTCTCTGTGCTATACAGTAGGGCCTTATTTATTAGAAAATGTTACAGGAGACCTCCTGCAGTGCAGGAAATCCAGGTTCAATCTCTGGTTTGGGAAGATTCCTTGGAGAAGGAAATGGCAACCGACTCCAGTATTCCTGCCTGGGAAATTCCATGGACAGAGGAGCCTGGCAGGCTGCATGCAGTTCACAGGGTCACAAGTGTTGGACACAACTTAGTGACTCAACTGCCACCACCACCACACTAGTTATAGGATTTGTCAGGGGGAGAAATTCTTGAATATGTACCTCAGAGTCTCTGTGGGGCTTTTCTACCATCATACAAATTCTGATTCATGCCTCAGGGGCTTGGTTGACTCCCAGCTAACATTGGTCACTTCCAAACAGGAATGAGTCACACCCCTCAGCTGGTGGGGCAGGAAGACAAGAGAACCAGTTTCTGGCTGAGAATCTAGAAAAGGAATTCTTGCTAGCTCCCCGCCCCTCTAAGTCAGGAGAGGAAACGGTGAGGCACGGGAACAAGAGGTACGTGCTCCACCTCCCCATCCGTCCTCCTCCTCTGGAAGCTCAAGGAAAATACACAGAATTGCTTGGGCCATATCTCACCTTCTCCTTCAACTTCCATCAGAGCACTATGCTAAACTGAGCTAAAAAGAAAGAGAAAAGTTTTGCTCCTGTCCAATCCAGTGCTTGGGCTTCCCTTGTGGCTTAGCTGGTAAAGAATCTGCCTGCAATGTTGGAGACCTGGGTTCGATCCCTGGGTTGGGAAGATCCCCTGGAGAAGGGAAAGGCTACCCACTCCAGTTTTCTGGCCTGGAGAATTCCATGGACTGTGTAGTCCATGTGGTCACAAAGAGGCGACACGACTGAGCGACTTTCACTTCCACTTGACTTCTCTGGTGGCTCAGATGGTAAAGAGTCTGCCTGCAATGCAACGCGGGAGACCCGGGTTTGATCCCTGAATTGGGAAGATCCCCTAGAGAAGGAAATGGCAACCTACTCTAGTATTCTTGCCCTGGAAAATCCCATGGATGGAGAAGCCTGGAGGGCTACAGTTCATGGGGGTCACAAAGAGTGGGAGATGACTCAGTGACTAACACTTTCACTTTCAATCCAGTGCTAACATTTTAGCCAATCTACCCAGGGGTACACAGACACAGGCCCACTGGCACAGTAACAATGCTACTTGCTCACTTTTGCAAGGTGCATTTACAGCTACTGAAATCCATACCAACAAAGCTCCCATATGGAGGATTCCCCCCCAGTACAACTGGAGTTGTAAGCCTGAAACCACGTGTGCTGTTGTACACATTAATCTAATGTACATCTTGAACCTTCTCGAAGACGTGCCTTTTAAAGACTGTAGTCTAAGGTCGTGCTATTTTTAGAATTATGAGAACAACAGCTGCACTTGTCAGCCATCCCCCAGGGAGGGCCCAGTCCTCTGACCAGGCTTCGGATATGCCCCACTTCTGTTCTTGGCTGTGCTGTCCTGGTTCTGCCTCTTTTTTCACAATCTTTAAGTATAAATTTGATGGTGACTGGTTGGCATGTTTGTCTTCCCTGCCAGTGGGCCTATTCATTGAGGGCAGAGGCTGTTTCTTCTGTCTTGTGTATTGAATTCCTAGTGCCCAGCACAATGCCTGGCACAGAGAGCGTGCTGAATAGACATTAGGTAAATAAATGGATTTCCATGTGCATGTGTGGGGGGGTAGCATTTGATTATTAGACTATAAGCTCTACCAGAGATGGGGTCTTCTCTACCTGGTTCTGTGCCCTTAGACCTTAAACAGCACATGACCTATAGGAGGTCTTCAGAAAATATTTACCAAATTAATAAAAATTGTGAGATGAGATCAAGCCAGCTCGGAGCTAAATGAAATCCTGGCACATGACTTTTTAAAAAAAGCAACAAACCTGATCTGATCTATGAAGGCCACTGCTAGCAATACTATGATCAGCTTTCAAAGGGATTTTTGTGTATGTGCCAAATAAGTTAGTCAAGACTGTGATTGAACTCTTCAAAATAAGCGTTTTGAAGTACAAAACAAGCCACTAGCCACAGTTTTGAGGCAACTGTAAGCCTCAAGAAAACCATGATTACCCCATTGCTCAAAAGCCATGTGCTCTGTTGCTCACCATTAAGAGTGGATGGCAAGGCCTGTTAGAAATGTTCCCATCTCCTCTGTGACTTGGAAGCTGCAATATGCCTGTTATAGAAGCATGTACCCAGAGAGCACCAAACACTATCTAAATTTAAATGGGGGCAGGAAATATGAGCCAGTCAGGCATCTTGTGGAGGGAGCATAGGCTGAAACCCAGGGGACAAGAAACACAGTTCTAAGTGCAGTAACTGAAGGATGTAACTCTGGCTTTTATTGAAAAGTCACTTCTAGGGAAGACTTACATATAACGCAAATAACAGTAAACTCTATTTGGGGATCAAAGCAGCCTCCCCCTTTTCCTTTGCTCTCGCCTACCCAAAAGGAATGGAATGTCTAACTTTTCTTAGGTCTGATGCTGCTGGAGGGGGACCTGGCAGTGTTCCATTTCTAACAAACGGATATGGGCTGACTCATTCCCAAACGTCAAGCTTATAAAATGAGGAACCTTGTTTCATATACCTATTTTGCAAATTATATATGGTCTATTTCCTTATTTTATATCACTAAATTTAAAGCAATTCAAACCATAAGGGTAACAATTTCTTTACGTGTTCATGTTTTGTCATTTTGAGCTGTGCCACATCCATCTCTTTCAATAGGTTTTTTAATTTGACTTCAAATTTTTCAATAAAACTCAACTAACAGAAATTTTAGTCTTGTGGGAAAATTAAACATTTTAGAATTTTCCCATTAAAAATAACTGATCATTCACATGATAAGTAAAATTACATATTTATTTAAAACTACGTATCTTATTAAATGTTTATTTTATTAAAAGTTCACATGATCAATATCAACAATTACCTTTTAGGCCTTGATGAAAGATACTTTCAAAAATCTTAAATTTGTTGGATTAAGAGACACTCTTATTTCTTATACATTTTTTTAGTGTAAAGCTTATCAAAGTATCACTTAAATTTCATTATGAATTTTTATCCTATATTCTCCTACCTTTCTTACTAAAATTATATATATTCATGATATAATTCTACTGTGAAATGCATCTACTGGAAAATCCAACTTAGGTTATGCTAGTCACTTATATTTCTTCCAGTGGCTCAGTAGTAAAGAATCAGCCTGCAATGTGGGAGACCCAGGATTGATCCCTGGGTTGGGAAGATCCCCTGAAGAAGCGAATGGCAACCCACTCCAGTCTTCTTGCCTGGGGAATTTCACGGACAGAGGAACCTAGAGAGCTATGTATGGTCCAGAGGGTCACAAAGGGTCAGACACAACTGAGAGACTAACACACTTTTTATATTTCTCCATTTTTAATTGTTTGATAATGAATGCCACTATTATGTATTGGCCTATTATGTGCCTGGAACTGTCCCTCATCCTTTTGCATGTCAGTTTTAAACTTTATAAAAATCTTATAAAGTATATAGCATTACCCCTTCCGTATTATTATCTCTACTCATTTTTCTGATCTGGAAACCAAGGCTCCAAAGTTACATGAGCCTATCCAAGGGTCGATCTGTATCCAACATCCCACCTTTCCAATTATACCATATCACTCTTCAATAATCAATATCTTTCATTCATTGCCTAACTCATTCACCGAGATTGTATTGATCACCTACTCTGAGCCAGGCATTATGCTGCTCACTGAGACAATAGCTCTCAAGATGCCCTTAGTTTAATGAAAAAGACAAAAACAACAAGCTGTATAAATGGAAGAGTAGTAAAATCTCTAATAAAAAGCAAAAGAGATACATCTGTGTTAAAATACAGGAAAAAACAGCTATCCACAATACTAACATCATCTCCTAATTATGGAGGACTTTATTCTATGAGACACCACAATCCTGCAAAGTAAGCTTTTTAAAATTATGTCATTTTTTACATAATCACCTTTGAATAGGTTCTATATTTTACAGAGGAGGAGAAAGTTACATTAATCACTCAAGGTCACCCAGCTAGTGAATTTATAGGTTAGAATTTGAACTTCTATCTGCATAAAACTTAAGGTTAAGTAGTGGTGGCCTCCATCTCTGCAGACCCAGGCTAAGGGCCTGATGAAAATACAGGGGCAAGACAACAGACCCTGAGGAGATTAGAATGACAGCAGGAGAAGCTGGTGTGGGATAAATTAAAAGGACCACAAACCAGCAGAGTGGCCCCTTTGTCCTTCATTACAGACATTCGCAGTCCAATAGGAAGCAGGTCCACAGCCTTGGCCAAGGTCAGGCTATCTGTAAAAGATGGTGGAAATAACCTTTCAACACAGGGAAAAGTCATCCTCTTTTACCTTCAACATAAGTACCTCTAATGAAAGTGAAGTTTTCATCTGCAAATCCAAGCCTCAAGTAAAGACCACTTTTACCTGATCCCTAATACCCACACTTATCCAGGGCTTTGTTGGTGGTTAGGGATCCTGGGGCCTCGTCTCTCCTCCCCTCTGGATCAAAGTAGATGTCGATTCCCAAGGCATCCCCCAACCCTGTGAGAGTGGGTTTAAGTATGCCGGGCCAACAAAGGCCGAGAAGGTCCTCTCTCAGAGACTCAGGGATAATCTCCGAAGATATTAAGAGAATGTGGGGCCAAGACTGACAGTGCCTGCAAACACAACGGTCAGAAATTGGGAGAGGGCTGGTGGGAAGAGTGTCAAAGAGGGTTTTTGGTTTTCAGTTGTGCTAGGCCTTCTTTGTTGCACTCAGGCCCTCTCTAGTTGCCATGAACAGGGACTTCTCTTCATTGTGGCACACGGCCTTCCCACTGTGGTGCCTTCTCTTGTTGCCAAACACAGGCTCAAATGCATTCAGGCTTCAGTATTTGCAGCACATGGGTTCAGCAGTTGTGGCACACGGGCTAAGTTGCTCCGCGGCATGTGAAGTCTTCCCAGGCCAGGGACTGAACCCGTGTTCCTTGCATTGCAAGGAAAATTCTTAACCACTGGACCATCATGGAAGCCCTCACAGAAGTTGTTAACATGAGGTCAATAATCATTCCTTCACTGCCTTGTGACTGCCCTTTCTCCAAGGAATGCTGAACTCTCTGAAATGCTCCAGTATCTACCATTCAGTAGAGACAAAGTAATCATGGAGAACGCTGAGCACCAATAATCTCATCATCAATCATTCCCTCCTCAGTCCTCCTGTGATCTTCTAAAAGCTCAATTTGTAATAAAAGCTATTCACCTCTTAAAAGTCTTCTTCCTCTCTTCTTGTGCATACAATTACATGGTGACACACGGGGGCTGACGGCAATTGGGAGAATGGGAAAAGCCACAGGTGCTACCGATGAAAATACCATCTTACACTTATGAGTCATTTATCGGGAGCCCACAAAGTGTCAGCTGTTGGAATCTTTTGCTAAGATTCCCTGAAAGAGATTCCCCCTGAAATAGGTTTCCTGGAATCTGAAGAACATTATCATCCCGTCTGAAGATCAGTAAGGATATAGGAAAACACATAGTAATTATCTCTTTGCAGAAACCACATGCTATTCTTCAACTCTTTTATCTTTAAGTACATGTGTCTGCAGCACAGCCACGGTCATGATCTCCCTTAACCTGACACTAAGTGGGCAGTTCTTGCACGCATAATGTGACACAGACAGCGGGGAAGGACTTGGGGCTCTCCGAGGTTAAGAGCAGCCGTTCCTATGACTGCTGTTAAGGAAAATAATTCATTATGATGGTGATATTGTAACTGCCACTCAGGTAGTATGAGTGAAAATGCCCCATACCCAGCACAGTTGGGGCTTCCCAGGCGGCACTAGTGGTAAAGAACCCGCATGCCAACGCAGGAGACATGAGACGTGGGGGAGATCCCCGGGAGGAGGGTATGGCAATCCACTCCAGTATTCTTGCCTGGAGAATCCCATGGACAGAGGGCCTGGCTGGCTGCAATCCACAGAGTTGCAAATAGTCGGACACAACTGAAGCAACTTAGCACACCAGCAGTATACCAGCCTCCTTGCCTCTTCTTAGCAACCCCACAAGGCCGAAAACACAGGCTGTGAAGTCAAGAAACTTGCTCCGATTGATAGATTCTAGGGGGCCAAAGCCAACCGCTAATTCAGGTCTTCCGACTACAGGCCTGTCTTCCCTCCTCACGACTCTGTATTAGCACAGGCTTCATAGGCTCTTTCTTCCTTTTGCTTTAAATTGTCCTCTTTAGGGAATAACTCACTCCAATGAACCCAAGAGGCTCTGTCTTTAAAATCTTCTACTTTCCCTAAGGAGCATCTATGATCAGTGAGCTTACACTCTTTCTTCACTATCTGTATTACTTAGAAACAAAAGTGGGTTTGATTTGTTGGTTTTTCTTTTTTTGCTTGTTGGCTTTAGAAAAATAAAAGTATCTTATGTTTTACATAGATTGAGCATTCAGGACTTGTTTTATAAGTAACAGCAGAAGGAAATAATACAACAAATGAATGCAATTGTTTAAAATCATAATATAAATTATAACAAAACATTTAAAATAATGTTAAGGGTTTATATGTGGGGAGGTTGTATTATTTTTGTTTTAAACTTAGTGGGGAATAACTTTTATTAGAAACTTCACACAAATCAGAAAAAAGTAAAAATAAAAACATGTTTTAGTTTATGTCCATGTGATGCCACAAGAAAAATCTCACCATCATCTTGTCTGTGCCAAGTCAAAGATTATTTTTCAAACATCTAGATAGAATGTCTGAAGAAATCATAAAAAATAAATTATGTAAACACAATGTTAGTTTATATAAAACAAGCTTTATAAACAAACCTATAATTTGCATAATTGCACTTTGGGAAAGAACATCTATTTACATGACTTTGACCTTTGGCTCAAGTTCTGCCAAAGTTAAAATAAAAATTATAGAAAAGAGAATTTTAATGACTAATATCCTTTTTTCCCCCAATTTCAAGTATTTGTACTTTCAAATAATGTAGGAAACAGTAGAGTTTCAATGTTCTAGATTGAAAGCATTAAATATAAAAGTAACATCTGGACTTCACAAAAGAATACATTTTCTTCCATTTGCATTTTTGGCTGCTGAACAACTTACTGTAGCAAGTTCTTTCAATTAATATTCAGACATGTAGCCAGGGCAGTAATAAGTACCATGGCAGAGAAAGTTGCCTATTAACCCTTCAACTTGTCTTCTGTGCAAAACATTCCATCTGATTTGGGGCTGAACAGTATTTGGATTGCTCTTCGGCACATGTCCAAAATATTCTATTGTTGACATTTTCATCAAGCAGTCTTTAAACTGGCTACTTCTTAAGATGGGTGCTAAATAATTTTAGTTGCATTTTAAAAGGCAAGACAAAACTAAAGGAAAAGCAATAATGACATAAAACAATGACTATTCTGTATTAAATTCTCACAATCTCTACATTTACATATGAGTTACCGATCAGTCAAGAAGTACATTTCCTTGGTTGAAGGTGACTGGAAATATATTTTTCTGTTCTAAAACTAGTGATTTTTGCATAGATCCAAACCCTGAATGATTTGTATCAAAAGCAGATCAACCAGCTTATAACTTGTAACAAAAAAAGGCTTCGCATTACAATCTAAAATACCATATCTTAACAAATATTTGGACTCTTGGAAAAGCATTATGATACTTAGGTTGTAGGGTACAAAGGAAATAAGATAGCACTTCCCCTTCTAAGGCTATAAAGTTTGCTAAAATGTGCTAAAGTAACTGGAATGCAAAACACAAAGTGATGTGTACGATAAAAGAAGAAAACCTAAAGAATTAGCTACAGTGGAAACTTCTATAAAATACAGTGATTTTAATTTAACTTGCTACAAATAACACTGAGAGTGCAAGACCATCCTTTAACTAAACATTAGACTGGGACTTCCCTGGTGGTCCAGCGGCCAAGACTCCATGCTTTTATGGCAGAAGGAACAGGTCGGATCCCTGGTCAGAGAACTAAGATCTCACATGCTGCTTAGCATGGCCAAAAAATATAAATAAAGCTAGACTGTGGAGTTCTTAACATACTATAATCTTCCTCCAAGAATGTCAGAATTTAAATAGCATCTCTGAGGGTAATCTTTACAGGAGTCTAAATTTCTTGGTTTCTAAAAGAAAGAAAAAAAAAAAAGAAACACATGGCCATCAACCTATGTGATTGTTGCAACCTCTTGAGAAAAAAAAAGGGGTAGGGTGTGTGTGTGTAGAACTCTTTCCCTCTTTTAGAGCTGCTTGTGTCAGATCCAAAGAACAATGAGACAGGTAAGAGAAGACTGGGGAATCTTTTGGAAAGCAATTATTTGACTTGAGAGTTAGAACATGGAAGATACATTATGACTGTGGATTTGAAATTAAAGATAACAAAAGGTTTACGCAACAGGGTAAGACTGACTATGCTCAAACAAAAGGACTTTAAGAATAGTTTGCTTTTTAGCCATCATACCCTGGTAGAGAATACACACATACACATGCACACCATATTCATAAGAGCCGCTTGTCAGAGCAAATAAGGCCAGGACAGCATCGAGGATGATTTGCTGAGAAATCAGGCCACATTTAGGAATGCTCAGAACACTCCACTATTTTAGTTAGCCCCATCCCCTCACCTATCTGGCCATTCCTTGAGGGCCAGCACTGCCTCTGTAGAGCCATCCTGGATTGTTCTAAGCAAGGTTACATATTTTGTCCTTGGTGCCACCATGACACTGGTACACACCTTGATCCCAGTCTAGCATTAATCACAGATGACTGCAATTATCTATTCACATATCTGCCTCCTTCCCAGATAGTGAGGAACTGGAAGGTCAGGGATGGCAGAACCTAGCAGAGAGCCTGGAAGAACATGTACAATCAGCACTTTTATAATAGATGATTGTGGGCATCTCCAAGTGCCAAAGAAAAGAACTGCACAAGGGCCATAAAAACCACTAACCATTATGCTTATTATTTACTTAATTAAATTTACTTAACTTACATAAATTTATTTATTTTAATTATTCAGAGTAATTAATTTCTTCTTCCTTTCAACAATAATTTACTTGGTTTCCACTGAAGATATCAAGCATCATTCTAGGCACTGAAAGTAACCCAGTCGTGTCCAACGCTTAGAGACCCCACAAACCATACAGTCCATGGAATTCTCCAGGCCAGAGTACTGGAATGGGTAGCTGTTCCCTTCTCCAGGGGATCTTTCCAACCCAGGGATTGAACCCAGGTCTCCTGCATTGCAGGAGGATTCTTTACCAGCTTGAGCCACCAGGGAAGCCCAAGAATATTGGAGTGGGTAGCCTATCCGTTCTCCAGAGGATCTTCCTGACCCAGGGTCTCCTGCATTGTAGGAGAATTCTTTACCAGCAGAGCTACCAGGGGACTAACTTAGAACAGAAAACACACAAAACACCACAGAAAGTTTATTACATTTTAGAGGAGGGCGAGGAAGAGAGAATTTTCTTAAATTATAGGAATGGAATGTCTATAACATTTGGTATATTCTACATGACCTAGTCTCAGCCCTCAAGAAATTTACATTATTTGTTGGTGGAATTAATGCAAAGATAATGAATAACAAAAATACAAGGTGAGTGCTAATTATGTGGAATAGAAGAATTAGGGGTGTGAGCATGCTCTGGTGGCCACTTTGGGCTTAGAGAGATCAACAACAGCTCTCTGGGATTGTGATGGGTTTGGAAGGAGAGGGAGCTGCTGAGAAAGAGAAGGAGAGTCTGGTGTTGCTGGGAAGGGGAATGGTCTGAGCTACAGCAGAAGAGAAAAATGTAAGGCTTGCAGAACAATGCAAAATTCTCCCCTCCTGTACATCTGTTCTCCTCCTGCTGCTATTACTTTCCACCTAACCTCTCAGCTCAAGTCCCCACCTTGGACTCCTCTCTGTTTGCTGGAAGCCTTCAGTCTCCAAGACCTTAAAGGTGCTGCCTCTCTCACAAGCTCTCAGTTTCACTTCTCTCTATTCCCATGACCACCACTGGCCATTTCTGAACCTGACTACCAGAAAGGCTTACCTCGACCATCTTCCCTCTCCAACCCATTTCCCAATGCACTGCCAGGGAGACCTTTCCAAAAGCAAATTTGATTCTATCACTCCTTTCCTAATCATCTTTCATGAGCTCCAGATCACCTACAGCTGGGGTCCCCAACCCCAGGGCTATAGACCTTCCTTTGCATTACTGCCTGAGTTCTGCCTCCTGTCAGATCAGCAGCAACATTAGATTCTCAAAGGAGCATGAACCCTATTGTGGTGAACTGCGCGTGTGAGGGATCCAGGCTTCATTCTTCTTATGAGAATCATCCTAACTATCATCCCCCACCCCATCCATGGAAAACCTGCCTTCCGCGAAACCAGTCCCTGATACCAGCTGGGGACCACTGACCTACAGGGTAAAATCCAAAACCCTTAAAATGTTTGGAGGATTCTTCATGGTGCCACACTTTCCTGGCTCTGCAGACTTGTCATTGCTCTCCTCCACCACAGGCAATACTTGGAACTCCAGACTTTCTGCCTGCCTGCTTCTTCAACACCTGGCCTAGCAGTCTCCTCTGTGCAGCCGTCTCCTGTCCTCCATGGTTGTGGACAGACTTCAATAATAGCACTTACTGCAAATGGCTGGTTCAGTGGAACCTACTCTCTACGGCCAGGACATGCATCTTACTCTCCCCACAACAAGCTCAGCACTTAATCCTCCAACTAGCACAGGTTTGCTCAACTAATGGTGTCAAAGCAAAACCGGTACAAGAATCAGATATGCAAGTGACTAAAGGTAAAGTTTGTAGTGAGGGGACAGAGATAGTGCGGAAGATATGTCTATATAAAAATGCAACAGTAAAAGGAAAGCTAACAAAGATACTTGAGAGGTACAGCTGGACCATCGCCTCTCAAAGCTAATAGGCCTCTTCCCACCCATCCCCCACTCCAGTGAAGGACTATTAACCATGGGCTCAGAGAGTAAACTCTACCATAGGTAGTCTGGAATTCAAAGCAGTCAAAAAATGTCACCAGCCTTTCAGTAAATAAAGATGTTACTGCCATAAACTCATCAACCATTGCAGCCACCCCATGATGAACTCTGAAGGGAACTCAGGATGGAGGGAAAACAGGATACTAGGTCCTAGATAACAGTTAAGATGAATATCAAAGGAATTATTTCAATAAGCCCAGATTCTTGCATTCTCCCATACACAGAAAAGCACTAAAACCTCTAACTTGAGATGTCTGGTTTTTGTGATTAGCAGGAATCTTTTGATGTTCAACTACATGTTTCTTGTTCTTCATGCTTTTAAAGCAAAAAAACTCCTATATATCCTGGCTCCTTCCTTGCCTCTTTAAAACAGTCCCTCAAAGCTACCTGAGAGGCTGTCATCCCAGGCTATGGTCCTCAGTAAGCTCCAGAACAAAACATAATTCTCAACTTGCAGGTCATGCTTTTTCTTCTAGTTGACACAACCAACCATCTAAACAAAAACCTTTTGCCTGAACTATCTGAAGTGTTCCTGATAAGCCTTTTTGGAGAACAAGTTTCTTCCCTCAGCTAAGTCTGAACAATGGAAATGCAAGAAACAAAACAGCATACTAGATATCTACATTCTGACTATAAAAGATATTTCTATCACTTTCTACACCAACAGGAAGAGATGTTAATTCAATTCACTGCTTAATGAGGTGGCAGGATGTGGGGGTAGTGCAGGCAAGGCAGCTAAGGACCAGCACACCAGGCACACAGAACCCACCTCAACTGTGATCTCCATCCGCACCAGTGCAATAAAGGCCACGACCCAAATACCTCCTGCCATCACTGCCCGGATGTGACATCTGTGGTTCGTTGTTAGAAATGATTTAGAAAATAAGTGGCATTTTGCAAAAATGCTCCCGTGCCATTAGGCTCTTTCACAGACCTCTGGCGATTATTTCATGCTAAACAAGGAAGCAAGCCCTACACTTAAAGCACTCAACAATGCTTTGAAAGTAAGCAGAAACCCACACGTCTAAAAAAATGGGGGACAGTGCAAATCTCAGTCTGCTAGAAGGCACACTTCTAGTAGAAGTATCTAGTTTAAATAGCTTTTCTTTTTGTCTCTTGCCAATTAATTGATGACAGAGTTTTACTCAGGAAATTGCGTCAAAATAACTCTTCTGCTCTGAATTATAAAGTTAATAGCTATAGAGAAGTTTCATAGAAACCTTCAGTAACTGAGTGGGTTTTAAATTATTACACAACTCTCAGTAGTGACAAGTGATGGGAGAAATATGTTAGTCAATAGGTTTAGCAGAGCCCTGCATTACAAAACTAGAGGTAGAGGTTAAAATTATAATCTTCATATCACCAGAGTCTTCTATGCCATAGTTGGCAATTATAATTATTTCATAAAAGGTTATATACCATTAGCCTACTTCTGGTAAGCTCTAAAAAAGCTTATTTTACAATGACAAACTTTCCACTGATGTGGTAAACATCTCCTGATATAAAACCACTGCAACCCACATTAAATTTGTATAACAACTCCAGATTGTTGAAACCTGGTATTTGTTGACTGACACAAAATATGTTGACTTGACCCCTATATACAATAAAGTATTAATATCAGTAGACTCTGAAGGGTGGGATGAAAGAAGAATAGAGATGTTTATTTTCTTAAATACACCTACACTGCTTGACTTGATACAACCATCAGGTAAATACAGAATAGCCCAAGTTAGGTTTTTTCCCCCTAAAGTGAAATCTCTTGATGGCATGGTTAACAAAGCTCAGTCTTGCTTACTTTAATTTTTATTTGGGTTTTCACCCTTCTTTATTTACAACTGTCAATGTAAACAGTGACACCTCACTATAACAGGCAAAAGTGTTTTCCTATGAAACAGATTGTGCTAATTTTATTATAACTTTTTAAAGTTTGCTCCTATGATTCATATTTGTATGTAATAAGAATTTGGGCTTCCCTGGTGGCTCAATGGTAAAGAATCCACCTGCCAATGCAGGAGATCCAAGCTCAATCCCTGGTTCCAGAATATCCCCTGGCAAAGGAAATGCCAACCTACTCTAGTATTCTTGCCTGGAGAATCCCATGGACAGAGAAGCCTGGTGGGCTACAATTCACGGGGTCGCAAGAGTCAGACACGACTTGGTGACTAATCAGTACTAGTATACTGAGGAAATTGGGTCAAGCTGGAGGAGTAGAGGGATATGTGCTCATCTTCTCCTGCCTGAGCACCAACTCACAACTAGCTGGTGAACAAGCATTGACAGGAAGACACTGGAACCCACCCCAAAAAAGATACCCCGCATCCAAGGACAAAGCAGAAGACACAACTAAATGGTAGGACAGGCAAAATCACGATAAAAGCAAATCCTGTATCTGTAGGTGGGCAACCCACAAGCTGGAGAACAATAATACCAAAGAAGATTTCACACTTTTGTGAAGGTTCTAGGCCCCACATCAGGCTCTCCAGCCTGCAGATCCAGCCAAGAGACTAGGAATCCCCAGGGAATCTGACTTTGAAGGCCTGCAGGATTTGATTACAGGACCTCCACAGGACTGCAGAAAACAGGATTTACTACCACAGCCTGCTAAACAGTAGTATAAGACCCAGACAGCTGGAGCGACAAGGTGGAAGGGCATCAATCTGCACAGGTCTTGGAAGTCAGAAAACCTGGGTTTGAATCTTAATAAGCTGTGTGAGAAGTTCGGCAAATCAACCTGTGAGCTTCAGTTTTCTCTCCCATAAAAATGAACACATTACTATCTGCTCCCTCCATATGGATGAATACCTTATAAATTATTCTCAAGTAAATGAAAGTATGGAGTATATAATACCTTCTATTCAATTTGGCTTTGGATTTAAATGAGCAGTGCCTACAATACCTAAGATATGGAAAGAGAATAATTATCTGTCTACAGGTGACTGAACAGAGATGATGTGATATGTATAGGTATGCTGCTGCTAAGTCACTTCAGTCGTGTCCGACTCTGTGCGACCCCACAAACGGCAGCCCACCAGGCTCCCCCGTCCCTGGGATTCTCCAGGCACGAACACTGGAGTGGGTTGCCATTTCCTTCTCCAATGCATGAAAGTGAAAAGTGAAAGTCAAGTCGCTCAGTCGTGTCCAACTCTTCAAGACCTCATGGACTGCAGCCCACCAGGCTCCTCCATCCATGGGATTTTCCAGGCAAAAGTACTGGAGTGGGGTGCCATTGCCTTCTCCATGTATAGGTATACATACATGCATATACTATGGGATATTAGAGCCATGAGAAAGAAGGAATCCTGTCATTTGCAACAACACAGATGGAACTTGAAGGCATTATGTTAACTGAAATAAGTCAGAAAAAGAAATACTGTGTAACTTACATGTGAAATATCTTAAGAAGGTGAAGCACAGAAACACTAAAATGAGGGGGAGAGTGGGGAGATGTTAGTCAAGGGTACACTTCCAATTATAAATTGAGTAAATTCCAGGTATCTAAGCATAGTGCTTAAGAGTTAATAACATTGTATCTTATACTTTGAGATTAGATCCTAAATGTTCTCACCACAAAAAAGACATGGTAATTAAACGACATGCTGGAGGTGTTAGCTGTCCGGTGGTGATCATTTTGCAATATATAAATGTGTCAAACATGTTTTACCTTAAACTTATGCATTGTTAAATGTCAATTATATCTCAATAGAGTTGAAAACAACAGAAAAATAAATACATGAGCAGTACCCAAAATGTGAACGAAAAACCACACCGAACTCCTAAAATTAAGTTACTACTAAAGTTATTACAGAAGACTATGTTAGAATATATTAGAGAAGAGTGTTAGTACGTATGCAGGAACTGTTACGTTATTGAAACTGATTTGGCGTCCAGGAAACTGAGTCGGAGTCTGCCTTGTAATTTAATTGCCAGTCTTCCGGATGGGCTCTATCTGTCATCATTAGATGACAGTGTTCTCTTTAGGGACCTGACTTTGTCTCCACTCCAACTGCTTTGCCCTTCCTCACTTCCTCCCACCCCTTTCGGTTAACTCTTAAACAACTCTCCCTCGGCTCCGTGCACCACTTCTACAGAATTTTTAACCAGAAATAGGGCACGCAGGGCTTCCCCCCCGCCCCGAGCTACGGGGCCCCCTGGACGGGTAGGAAATGCCCAACAGTCCACCCTGCCTCAGGGCTTCCTCCACCGCATCACTTCCCCCGCCCGCGCCGCGGAAAAAGGATCCCGGCCCACGCCCAGCGGACTCAAATCAGTCCCGGGCCGCCCCACCCAGCCCCAGCCCTCCGAACTAGGGCCGCGCGTCTGCTTTCACCTAGAGGTGGCTTCAGGCGGGTCACACCCCTGCTCTCCTAACCAGGGCGCGCTCCTTGAACCCCACCCTCGGGCTCGCAGCCCGCGCTGGCTCCCCGGAATCCCCCGCGCCAATTCGAGCCGGAGAAAATGACCCAAAGTTGGTGTCCAAAGTCAAGACTTCCCGCGCGGGGGGGCTTCCCCGTATCTACGATGCCCGATCAGGGCCCTCGTCCCTCGCCCTTCCCGAAAGTGACACGGAGACCCGCGCCTCCCAGGCCTTTCCCGGGGCCACCCTCTCGCCCGCCCTCCGCGAGCTGAGCCGGGAGGCGGTGGGTCAGCGGCTGAAAGCGACCGCATTGCGGCCGCTGGCGGGCGGCGCGGGCTTCCTTCTCCTGGTCCCTCTGCCCCCGACCTGCTGCGGGTCCCAACAACCTCCCTCGCCGAGAAGGGTGCGGCGCCCACGCGCAGTCCCCGAGTCCTTCCTGCCTGGGCTGAGGATTTCGGGGACGGGCGCCCGGCCCCGCGCCGCAACCCCCCTACCCTGTGGAAACCCCTCGCTCACCGATATCCCCATCTTCTTCGTCGTCCTCCTCCAGCTCCATTTCTAGCAGAACGTCCCTGGTCATCATGGGCATGTCTCCCCCCGCAGCTCGAAACTTGGCGCGAAGTTGGGGGCTCCTTGGAGTCCGGAACTTCGGCTCTCTGACCCGGCGGGCACCCTGGCAGGGACGGCAGGGCGCGTCTCACTCCCGGCTCAGGGGCCGCTGTGCTCAGTCCGCTCTCGGTGAATCCGGACCCGAGTGGTGCGTCCAAGACAACCTCTGGCTGCCGGAGCCGTCCGGGCCACTGAGCATGCCCAGTGAGCGCCGTGGCTCGCTGCGGAGTGATTGAACTGCCGCGGGTTTAAGAGCTCCCAGAAGGAAGTCAGGGGAAGAGAGAAGGGAGTAGCTGGTATTCACGCTGTGCCGGCCAGTGAACTCGCCGAAGGGGGAGGCGAGAGCGTGGACTCCGAACGAGGCAGCTCTCTGTTTCAAGTTCATATATGGGCACGTCCTGGGCTCGCTTTCTTTGATATCTGCTACGCGAGAGGGGAGAGACGCTGCTGCAGCTCCCAGGAAAGACCCTTTAGGCGAGCGAGTCTGGATGGTGTTTAAAGGGGAAGTGGAGCCCATGGCGGATCTTAAAGTATCAATTACTCTGACTCCAAGTGGGGAAACATGTATTCTGTAGGGGAATGGGGAGGTGGCAATTACAGAGAAGAGGCCAAACTCGTAGATAAGAAACAACAGAAGAAAACAAGACCAAGAGAGCGAGATCCAAAGACACGTTCACAAAAAGCAGGATTTCCGCATCTAATGGGGTTAGGTTAGGGAAGGGAGAAGCTTCCCCTACTCCCGCCCGTAGGGGCGCATTCTGGGAGTGGTCGGATGATTGACAAGAGATCATCTTGAAAGCTTCATCCTCCGTGTCACAAGGGCAAAGGAAGCGAAGACCTACATTATGGTTAGGTGTGAATTCTACTCTGGAGCAATGGTTAGGCGTGAATTGTACTCTTGAGCAATGTGAAAAACCATCGTAACCAAAGGAAACAAAGTCCTGAAATAAAGTTGAGGCAGAGAGTATAAGAATGCATTCCTGGTGACCAGAGGGAGCAGTAAGACAAATACAAAGGGATTTCTGCTTTCAGACAGATGGGGTAATTTGAACTGCGGGTTCCTGGGGTTGTACATCAGCAGAACTTTTTTCCAGAGGAGCTGGTGTGTTCCCGTGGGTCCATTTTGACTTCTCCAAAGGGCTGCTGCTGCGGCTAAGTCACTTCAGTAGTGTCCGACTCTGTGTGACCCCATAGACGGCAGCCCACCAGGCTCCCCCGTCCCTGGGATTCTCCAGGTAAGAACACTGGAGTGGGTTGCCATTTCCTTCTCCAATGCATGAAAGTGAAAAGTGAAATTGAAGTCGCTCAGTCATGTCCGACTCTTAGCAACCCCATGGACTGCAGCCTACCAGGCTCCTCCATCCATGGGATTTTCCAGGCAAGAGTACTGGAGTGGGGTGCCATTGCCTTCTCCACTCCAAAGGGCTAGAAGGTGCATTTGAAATCCTTGTTATATTCATTGTTTCCCTAAAACTTATTGAAACTTTTTGTATTTTTTCCACTTAAGTTCAAAATTGTTATGATGATGAGAATGAATATTCAGATGACAAATGTGCATTTTATTCTCCTATATACTTATTTCTCATGTATTCTTATGAAAGAAATAAAGCATTGAGATCAACTGTCAGTGGGAGTGGGAAAACAGCTATGAATATGCATTATAAGACAAGAAGAAATTACTTTTAAGAAAATATCCAGGAAACATATTTGCTTCTTAAGGAAACTTTTGGTGGAAAATTATTTTTAATATAAAGAGAAACCAACACAGCATTTTAAAGATAGGAGGCTGAAGGAAAAAAATGAGGAGAAAAGATTATTTTCTTTTAGTAAACTTTGCCCCTAATGCTTGTAATATGGTTCCTACTAAAATGGAAATTTCAGAAGTATTTTGGTTACATGTGAATGTGATTAACATTCACAATTTTCATTTAAAAAATGCATACAGTAGTTTTTATGTGCTAGGCACAGTTCTAAATGTTCTGCTGTTGTGCTTGCTTGCTTGCTCAGTTGTATCTGACTCTGCGATCGGAGGGACTGTAGCCCGCTGGCCTCCTCTGTCCATGGAATTCTCTAGGCAAGAATACTAGAGTGGGTTGCCATTTCCTACTCCAGAGGATCTTCCTCACCCAGGGATCAAACCCAAGTCTCTTGCATCTCCTGTATTGGGTGGCAGATTCTTTACTCCTGTGGCACCTAGGAATCACTCTAAATGTTTTACATTCAGTGGTTACTCTTCATAATAACCCTAGGATTCACCACTCCTTCACTCAAGCACAGAGCCATTGAGTAGCTTGTCCAAAATCACACAGGAATTAAGTGGTTGAGCTCGGAGTCAACAAGCAGCTTATTCCAGAATCTGTGTTCGTAAGTCACTTTGTAAACCCCTTCAGAGACATTTTTAAGCCATTTTTTAAAATCACTTTTTTTCCCACCAATTTTTAAAAAAATATTTATCTATTTATTTCTTTGGATGCATCAGGTCTTAGTTGCAGCATGCAGTATCTTTAGCTGCTCCATGTGAACTCTTAGTTATGGTATGTGATATCTAGTTCCTTGACCATGAATTGAACCTGGGCCCCCAGCATTGGGAGCATGGACCATGAATCAAACCTGGGCCCCTTGCATTGGGAACATGGAGTCTTAGCCACTGGACTATCAGGAAAGTCCTTCCCCACCAATTCTAAAGCTTTAAAATCCTCATCAACTCCCTGCAATAGTTCTTTCACCAAATAGTCTAGTTTTTTGGGCCTAGGATTTTGTTCAGTATTAATCAGTAGTTAGAAAACTCTTGTGATTGATTTTCCATTAGGTTTCACTGAGTCATTTGAAATTCTCTGCAGATTTAAAGTTTACATTTTTCTTGCCTGATAAATGTTGCAGAGACATTGCTAGACTTATATGTAAAGGTGACTGTTGCTAGAAGGGTAATGAATTATTTACTTTGGTTATCTGTAAATTTATTATTAGTAGTCAGTTATTTCATTTAATCCATTTTATTTCCTACAGCTTCTTTCATGCATTATTTTTTTCAACTGAGTAATATATGCTTCAAAAATAATCAAGGTAACAGGCCTGGGTAAGAACCACACCTTTGACTCTGAAAAATTATCATCTATATCATGAATAGTTTATGAAATAAAATGTGCGTAACAATCCGTGGCCAGGTGATGGGACTGGCAAAGCTTTTCCAAGTCGGAATCATAGACCAAGTATCTTCCCCTTCATTGGTCTTCTGATTAATTGCAAGCTTTGTCTGGCCACAGAATGGCCCATCTTTCTCTGCCCATGCCTTAAATGTTGGTACTTTTCTGTCTCCCATCCTCAGACCTCTGTTCTTCTCATTTTTCCCTACTTAACTTATTCAGTCTTATAACTGTATTATCTTTTCCTAGCAGGGCTAGTTTCATGGGCATACCAACAGTTCATTCACACAGGGCCCTGCACTCAGAAGGGCTTAATATACTTGAGGTCTTGAGGTCTTAATGCTCTGTGGTTGCTAGCTTAAAGATCTTACTAACAGTATCTTTGGGTTTTTGTTTTGTAAGTGAAGTCCGTTGACAGAGTGGAGGATGCCTCCTGCCACCTCTCTGCCTCCCTGGGATAGGTTCAGCTGCCAACTCCTCTCATTTTCTGGCATTTCACTCCTAATCACTCTCCCCCTCACCTCATCCAGGACCAGGGAGAGACTTGGGCACAGGTGCAGGGACGGTGAGGTTCATTTGTGTGCAGGGCATGGTGGCAGCTGTCCTGGACTGTCAATGCCATAGTGTACCTAGGGGTGACTTGTTAGGAATGAGCCTCTGACCCATGCGCAAGTGCATCCTAGCCTGAAATTTTAGTCTCTTGGAGGTGTGCCTCTAATGTGGTTTAGAGATTAGGGGCCATAGGAAGGGGCTCAACTTCTCCACCTCCATCCAGAGCATTCAGTTCTACAGATTTTTGGGAGGAGGACCAAGCAGCTCATGGATCTCAAAGGCTCTTTGAACAAGGGACCCTGAATTTGCATTTTGCATTGGGCCCTCCAAATTGTAGAGTTGGCCTTGATTTCAGGATATTTATTTCCAGCTCAGCTTTCTGTGTTGCACATGGTGTATCTGCCTACTTGCTTGAACATCTTCACTTGGATATTTGTTAAGACATTTCAGATTCAGCAGGTTTAAAACTAAATTTATAACCTCTGCCCCATATCTGTTTCCCTAAACTAGGAATGGCACTACTAGTTACACAAGCCAATGATTTGAGCCTCACTTTGACTCCTTCCTCTCTCTCTTTTCCCTCCTATTCAATCAGTTGCTAAATCCCATGGCATCCACCCTATTTTCAGAATACCTCAAGTACATCTTGTGTTTGTTGCCTATCATTACATTGTTGCATAACCACACACCCTGACATTTTAGCAGAGACTTGAAGGAAGTAAGAAATCAAGACATAAAACTGTCTGAGGGAGTAGAGTTTTAGGCATAAGAGAAACCAAATATAAAAGTTCTAAGTCAGTTCAGTTCAGTCACTCAGTCATGTCCAACTCTTTGCAACTCCATGGACTGTAGCACATCATGCTTCCCTGTCCATCACCAACTCCCAGAGCTTACTCAAACTCATGTCCATCGAGTTGGTGATGCCACCCGACCATCTCATCCTCTGTCGTCCCCTTCTCCTCCTGCCTTCAATCTTTCCCGGCATCAGGGTCTTTTCCAGTAAGTCAGTTCTTCACATCAGGTGGCCAAAGTTATGAAGTTTCAGCTTCAGTGTCATTCCTTCCAATGACTATTCAGGACTGATTTCCTTTAGGATTGACTGATTGGATCTCCTTGCAGTCCAAGGGACTCTCAAGAGTCTTCTTCAACACCATAGTTCAAAAGCATCAATCCTTTGGTGCTCAGCTTTCTTTATAGTCCAACTCTCACATCCATACATGACTACTGGAAAAACCATAACTTTGACTAAATGGACCTTTGTTGGCAAAGTAATGTCTCTGCTTTTTAATATGCTGCCTAGGTTGGTCATAGCTTTTCTTCCAAGGAGCAAGCGTCTTTTAATTTCATGGCTGCAGTCACCATCTGCAGTGATTTTAGAGCCCAAGAAAATAAAGTCTGTTACTGTTTCCACTGTTTTCGTGTCTATTTGCCATGAAGTGATGGGATTGACGCCATGACCTTCGTTTTTTGAAAGTTGAGTTTTAAGCCAGCTTTTTCACTCTCCTCTTTCACTTTCATCAAGAGGCTCTTTAGTTCTTCTTCACCTTCTGCCATAGGGTGGTGTCATCTGCATATTTGAGGTTATTGATTTTTATCCTGGCAATCTTGATTCCAGCTTGTATAGTTCCATGGAGAACCACAAAGAGGTCATGGCAATGGTGGCATAAAAACTTAGCCTCAAAGGTAGTGACTTAGAGTGAGGTGGAAGCTACAACATCTTTTGTAACTCATACATTATCATTTCTGCTGTTGGTCATACAGATCAGTCAGCTCTAATCATTGAGGGAGCTTATACAGAGGATGAAGACCAGAGGTGGGGATCTTCGGGAGCTATCTTGGAAGCTGGTTGCCACCCATCTCTATTGTCACTGTTCTGATACATACCACCATTCTCCATTCTTAGTTCCTGAGAACTAACTATTTGCTGGCCACTTTCCTGGATGTTGGGGATTTAATAGAAAAAAAAAACAAAACAAAAAACAAAGACAGATGACATCACTGCCCTCATGACCTTCCATTCCAGTGGATGAAGACAAATAAGACAAATGTACTTATTTATTTGTCTCTTTCAGGAAGCAACAGTTATAACCCTGTATGGAACAACTGATAGGTTCAGGTCTGAGAAAGGAGTATGACAAGATTGTTTGCTGTCACCCTGTTTATTTAACCTATACACTGAGCACATCATGAGAAATGCCAGGCTGGATGAGTTACAAGCTGGAATTAAGATAGGCTGGAACTATTTACGATTGCTAGACGTGGAAGCAACCTAGATGTCCATTGGCAGATGAATGGATAAGGAAGTTGTGGTAGGTACATATACACAATGGAATATTCCTCAGCTATGAAAAGGAAACACATCTGAGTCAATTCTAATGAGGTAGATTAAACTGGAGCCTATTGTACGGAGTGAAGTAAGTCAGAAAGAGAAAGATAAATACTGTATATTAACACATATATATGGAATTTAGAAAGATGATAACAATGATCCTACATGCAGGTCAGCAAAAGAGACACAGATGTAAAGAACAGACTTTTGGAGTCAGTGGGAGAAGGCGAGAGAGGGATGATTTGAGAGAATAACACTGAAACATGTTTGTTACCATATGTGAAATAGATGACCAAGGCAAGTTAGATGCATGAAGCAGGGTGCCCAAAGCCAGGGCTCTGGAAGAACCCAGAAGGATGGGGTGGGGAGGGAGGTGTGCAGGGGGTTCAGGATTGGGGGACACATGTATACCTGTGGCTGATTCATGTTGATGTATGGCAAAAACCATCACAATATTTTAAATTAATTATCCTCCAGTTAAATTACTTAATTTTAAAAAAAGATAGGCTGGAGAAATATTAACAGCCTCAGATATGAGGATTATATCACTCTAATGGCAGAATGCGAAGAGGATCTAAAGAATCTCTTGGTGAGGGTAAAGGAGGAGAGTGAAAGAGCTGGCTTAAAACTAAATATTATATATATATATATAAAAACTAAGATATGGCATCCAGCTCCATTACTTCTTGGAAAATAGGAGGGGAAAGGTAGAAGGAGTGACAGATTTCCTCTTCTTGGGCTCTAAAGTCACTTTGGATGGTGACTGCCACCATGAAATCAGAAGACGGTTACTTCTTGGCAGGAAGGCTAAGAAAAACCTGAACAGTGTGTTGAAAAGCAGAGACATTACTCTGCTGACAAAGGTCCATATAATCAAGGCTGTGGTCTTCCCAGTGGTCACGTACAGTTATGAGACCTGGACTGTAAAGAAGACAGAGTGCCAAGAATTGATGCCTTCAAACTGTGGTGCTGGAGAAGACTCCTGAGAGTCCCTTGGACAGTAAGGAGATCAAACCAGTATCTTAGGGAAATCAATCCTGAATATTCATTGGAAGGCCTGATGCTGAAGCTGAAGCTCCAGTAATTTGGTCACCTGATGCAAACAACTGACTCATTGGAAAAGTCCTTCATGCTGGGAAAGATTGAGGGCAGAAGAAGAAATACCTATCAGAGGAAGAGATGGATGGATGGCATCACCAATGCAATGGACATGAACTTGAGCAAACTTTGGGAGATTGTGAGGGACAGGGAGGTCTGGTGTGCTACAGACCATGGGGCCACAAAGAGTCAAACACAACTGAGTGACAGAAAACCACCCACTGGGATTCCCAAATAAGTACATGTGTTTTATTTGCCTGGGCAAGAGTAATAGGGAATGATGGTTAGGAGATGGATTTACAGAATGGTTAAGGAAAACCTCTCTACTAAGGTGACATTTTTAGCAGAGATCTGAAGAAAGTGAGGGAATAAGACATGTAAGTATCTGAAAGAACAGTTTTAAGGAGAGGTAAATGCAAGTGCAAAAGCCATGATGACAAGTATGTTTAGTGTCTTCAAGAAAAACAGAGGCCATGGTGAATGTAGTGTCAGTGATGGAAGAGGAGAGAGGTAGGAGGTCAAGCCCGGTGGGGAAGGGGGAGTGCTGCAAATCACTTTTGCCATCAGAAGACTTGGGCATTTACTACGAATAATGTGGGAAAACTTTGGAAAGTTTTGAACAAATGGATGGCATAATTGGACTTATATTTAAAAGGATCCTTCTGACTTTATCAGACTATGCAAGAGGAAGCATACAAGAAAGAAGACAGAACTTCATTTTCAAGACAGAACTTCATGAGACAAAGTTCTTTAATTTTGACAAGGGGTGATAGTCTTGAACCAGAGTGGTAGTGCTGGATGTGGGCTATAGATATATTTTAAGGTAGATCTTCAAAGAGTTTCTGATACAGTGAATATGAATATTAGAACAAAAGGGAGTTAAGGATGACTCCAAAGTTTTGATGTGAGTAACTAGGGGAATGGAGTTGTTGTTTTGAGATGTGGAAGGACTAGAGGGCAGTAAGGGATAAGGGAGTTTGAGTTTGGATCCATAAATCTGAAGTCAATATTAGATATCCATGTAGATGTTCAGTAATCATGGGTCTGGAGCTTGGAGGAGAAATCTGCACTGGAGATATAAACTTAGGTCCGGAAAAGACTGCTTGGAAAATTAATCTATATAAAGAGATAAGTTCATGGGATTGAGCTCTAGGACTCTCCACTCCAACACTTGCATTGCGAAAATGAGGAAAAACCAGCAAAGGAAACAGAAGGAATGAGAGTCCAGTGAGGAATGAGGAACAAAAGAAAAGGGTGAGGTTCACTTAAAATTTTTTTTCAAGAAAAAGGAGACATGGGGAACCCAATGCTAAACCATTCATAGACGATCTGCTTCTGGATAGGGGTTTCGTATGTAGCAGAGCAGTTCCCTTGCTGCAATCTATTGAAAGTCAGCCCTTGACACAAGGGTTTGAAGAAAAAAAATTTTTAATAAAATAAAAATGAGAAAAAAAATTTTAAGTAGAAAAAATATTTTTAAAATGAGATAAAATTAGAAAAA
This sequence comes from Bos mutus, assembly GCF_027580195.1. Taxonomy (NCBI): domain Eukaryota; kingdom Metazoa; phylum Chordata; class Mammalia; order Artiodactyla; family Bovidae; genus Bos; species Bos mutus. The sequence goes on along the minus strand of NC_091621.1, from coordinate 37,319,302 downwards.
AATTTTTAAAGGATAAAATGACCTCCTGTGTCAAATAAACCTGATAAGATGACTTTGTAAAGACTTCCAATTTTTCTGTAGCTGGAATAGTTTTCTTTGGGTGTGAAGAGAATTGGTTATTGGATTTAACAATGGGAGGTCAACAGTGACTTCAGTTGCAAATAAGTGGTGGGGGACAAAAGTCTGAAACTGGTTCCCCAATAGGCTTTGTCCAAACCACCAATAAGTCTGAAGTTCTCAACAGGCACTTGACTATGTGTCCTACAATTTACTCAATTCTGACACTATTTACCTAGAGAGAGCATCAGGTCACATAAGTTAAGTGTTTAGTCCCACAAAATCGCATCCCCTCCTCCATTTCAGATGCCAGTCATAGGTCCAGGTTGTCACCTAAGCTTCTGGCCAACCTGACGGACTGGAGGTTCCCACACCCCCAACTTGGATTTGATTAATTTGCTAGAACTGCTCACAGAACCCAGAGAAACATTTATTTACACTTACCAGTTTATCAAAAGAATTTCTAGAGGAAACAGATAAACAATCAGATGAACAGGTGCACAAGGCAAGATCCAGAAGCACCCCAAGTGCAGGAGCTTTGGTCCCCATAGAACCCAGAAACTCATCAAATCTTGTTTTCAAGATCTTTTATACTTTCCGTTGCAATGGTGAATGGAATTGTTTCCTTAATTTCTCTTTCTGTTTTCTCATTATTAGTGTATAGGAATGCCAGGGATTTCTGTGTGTTGATTTTATATCCTGCAACTTTACTGTAGTCATTGATTATTTCTAGTAATTTTCTGGTGGACTCTTTAGGGTTTTCTATGTAGAGGATCATGTCATCTGCAAATAGTGAGAGTTTTACTTCTTCTTTTCCAATTTGGATTCCTTTTATTTCTTTTTCTGCTCTGATTGCTGTGGCCAAAACTTCCAAAACTATGTTGAATAGTAATGGTGAAAGTGGTCACCCTTGTCTTGTTCCTGACTTTAGAGGAAATGCTTTCAATTTTCACCATTGAGGATAATGTTTGCAGTGGGTTTGTCATATATAGCTTTTATTATGTTGAGGTATGTTCCTTCTATTCCTGCTTTCTGGAGAGTTTTTATCATAAATGGATGTTGAATTTTGTCAAAGGCTTTCTCTGCATCTATTGAGATAATCATATGGTTTTTATTTTTCAATTTGTTAATGTGGTGTATTACATTGATTGATTTGCGGATATTGAAGAATCCTTGCATCCCTGGGATAAAGCCCACTTGATCATGGTGTATGATCTTTTTAATGTGTTGTTGGATTCTGATTGCTAGAATTTTGTTAAGGATTTTTGCATCTATGTTCATCAGTGATATTGGCCTGTAGTTTTCTTTTTTTGTGGGATCTTTGTCAGGTTTTGGTATTAGGGTGATGGTGGTTGCAACGGAAAGAATAAAATACTTAGGAATATATCTACCTAAAGAAACTAAAGACCTATATATAGAAAACTATAAAACACTGGTGAAAGAAATCAAAGAGGACACTAATAGATGGAGAAATATACCATGTTCATGGATTGGAAGAATCAATATAGTGAAAATGAGTATACTACCCAAAGCAATTTATAGAATCAACGCAAATCCCTATCAAGCTACCAACAGTATTCTTCACAGAGCTAGAACAAATAATTTCACAATTTGTATGGAAATACAAAAACCTCGAATAGCCAAAGCGATCTTGAGAAAGAAGAATGGAACTGGAGGAATCAACCTACCTGACTTCAGGCTCTACTACAAAGCCACAGTTATCAAGACAGTATGGTACTGGCACAAAGACAGAAATATTGATCAATGGAATAAAATAGAAAGCCCAGAGATAAATCCACGACATATGGACACCTTATCTTCGACAAAGGAGGCAAGAATATACAATGGATTAAAGACAATCTCTTTAACAAGTGGTGCTGGGAAATCTGGTCAACCACTTGTAAAAGAATGAAACTGGACCACTTTCTAACACCATACACAAAAATAAACTCAAAATGGATTAAAGATCTAAACGTAAGACCAGAAACTATAAAACTCCTAGAGGAGAACATAGGCAAAACACTCTCCGACATACATCACAGCAGGATCCTCTATGACCCACCTCCCAGAATATTGGAAATAAAAGCAAAAATAAACAAATGGGACCTAATTAACCTTAAAAGCTTCTGCACATCAAAGGAAACTATTAGCAAGGTGAAAAGACAGCCTTCAGAATGGGAGAAAATAATAGCAAATCAAGCAACCGACAAACAACTAATCTCAAAAATATACGAGCAACTCCTACAGCTCAACTCCAGAAAAATAAACGACCCAATCAAAAAATGGGCCAAAGAACTAAATAGACATTTCTCCAAAAAAGACATACAGATGGCTAACAAACACATGAAAAGATGCTCAACATCACTCATTATCAGAGAAATGCAAATCAAAACCACTATGAGGTACCATTTCACACCAGTCAGAATGGCTGCGATCCAAAAAGTCTACAAATAATAAATGCTGGAGAGGTGTGGAGAAAAGGAACCCTCTTACACTGTTGGTGGGAATGCAAACTAGTACAGCCACTATGGAGAACAGTGTGGAGATTCCTTAAAAAACTGGAAATAGAACTGCCTTATGATCCAGCAACCCCACTGCTGGGCATACATACTGAGGAAACCAGAAGGGAAAGAGACACGTGTACCCCAATGTTCATCGCAGCACTGTTTATAATAGCCAAGACATGGAAGCAACCTAGATGTCCATCAGCAGATGAATGGATAAGAAAGCTGTGGTACATATACACAATGGAGTATTACTCAGCCATTAAAAAGAATACATTTGAATCAGATGAGGTGGATGAAACTGGAGCCTATTATACAGAGTGAAGTAAGCCAGAAGGAAAAACATAAATACAGTATACTAACGCATATATATGGAATTTAGAAAGATGGTAACAATAACCCGGTATGCGAGACAGCAAAAGAGACACTGATGTATAGAACAGTCTTATGGACTCTGTGGGAGAGGGAGAGGTGGGAAGATTTGGGAGAATGGCAATGAAACATGTAAAATATCATGTAGGAAACGAGTTGCCAGTCCAGGTTCGATGCGATGCTGGATGCTTGGGGCTGGTGCACTGGGACGGCCCAGAGGGATGGTATGGGGAGGAGGAGGAGGAGGGTTCGGGATAGGGAACACATGTATACCTGTGGCGGATTCATTTTGATATTTGGCAAAACTAATACAATTATGTAAAGTTTAAAAATAAAATAAAATTGGAAAAAAAAAAAAAAAAAAGATCTTTTATAGAGCTTAATCTGTAGCACTTTCCTTCACCTCCTCAGAGGTTGGTTGTTGGGGCTGGAAGTTCTAACTCTAATCACGTGGGTGACTAGCCCCATCCTAAGGTTACCCAGGAGTATCACCCTAAGTCACCTCATTAGCATAAGCTCAAAAGGGGATCCTCAGGAAAGACAAAGGACACTCTATCACTCAGAAAATTCCAAAAGGGACTTCCCTGGTCATCCAGTGTCTAAGATTCCACATTCCCAAGCAGAGGGCCCAGGTTCGATCCCTGGTCGGGGAACTAGAGCCCGCATGCCACAGCTAAGACCTAGTGCAGCCAAATAAAGAAAAAAAAAAAAAAAAAAAAAAAAGTTCCAAGTATTTGAGGTTTGTGCTAGGAATTAGGGACAAAGACAAAGTGCATTTCTTAACATACCACAAGTGCACAGGGGAAGGAGGAAAGAGGAAGTGATAATGATGACTGCAGACAGCCCTCCTGAGGAGATGTGAAACTTTCTGAGACACATGAACTCTAGACTTCTATATCCACCTCCACTTGGATTCTAACAAGCAGCGAAAACTTCGTATCCAGTGTGGAACTTCTGATCTTCTTCCAAACTCTGGTCTACATATGATCTCCATCTCAAATAATCAGTTCATCCTCTGCTTGTTCAGGCCCCAAACCCTGGAATCACTTTCAATTCCTCTCTTTCTGGTATACCCCATATCCATGCCATCACATTCTTTTAAGTCTATTAAAATATACATCTAGAATTGAACCACTAAACACCACCTTTACCACAAACATCTCCTCTAACATCATCCTCTCTTCCTTGAATTATTTTTCTACCTCGTTTCCCCGCTTCCACCTTTGTCTCCCTGCAGTCTATTCTCAACACAGTAGTCAAAGTGATGCTGGAACCATCACCAGAGTCAGATCATATTGCTCTCTGCTCAACAACAGCTCTTTATTCTAACACTAGGAAAATCGAAGGTATTTACAAAGCCACTCTATTTAAATTGCAAAATCTCCAGAGTCACTCCACATGGTTGTGCAGGATGTTTATTCTATACAGGTGCCTGGTCAAGGGAAATAAAGTGAAGCCTGAATTCTACCTGAGGCTTTGCTTGCCAAATCATGTGCCTTGGTATAAGGCTCTGTCTGTACAATGTTTCGTAGAGGTTGTTAACACACCTGGATACATCTACACACGTACTCCCTCCTTCTTACTTTGCTATCTTTTCTCTTTATTTCCTAGCTTCCTCTTGTACATTATTTGTTTACTTATTTTGTTTATTATCTGTGTTCACCAAGTAAAAGATGAGTTCCATGAGAGTGGTGGTTTTGTCTTTTGTTCATTACTAGATCCTCAGCACATAGTAGGTATTCAGTAAGTATTTCTGAAATTGAATTGGGTTTTTTTGGAAAAGGTAGTGGGAAAATGCATCAGTAGATAGAAAGGTATGTGGGCCAAAAGAGGGAAAATTTTTCATGTGGGAGAGAAAAGGAAAAATTGCTGACATAATGTCCTCAGGTAAGTGAAAGTGATAAGCTCTGCTAAATCATGGAGACAATGACTGTACAAAGCAAAATAAAACTTCCATCACAAAAACCACAGGAAAGACATAGCATATGAATGCAGATGCAGGTGTGTTGGTAAATGTTTAGGTAGGAGCTGTAGAAGCTATCATTTTCCCCTCAAATGTTTATTTGGAAAGCTTTCAGACATACAGAAAAGTTGAAAGAATAGTGTAACAGACATCTCTACATTCATCACCAAGTGTCAGCAATTGCAAATATTCTGTTCTATATGTTTTATCTGTTTGTCTTTCTGTGTATATTTCACTGACTCATGTTATTCCTGGAGACCTCATAACGTATCATCCCTACATAAATAATATATTCACAAAGAAGATACTTCTCTCACACCAACTAATACGTAATCCATATTTAAATCTCAGAGATTTCAATGGTCAAGGCTTTTTATACATCTTATACATTTCACACATGCAACTGATTATATTCCTTGATGTTTTCAGGAGAAGAGAATGTGAATGATTTTTTTCCCCTAATGCTATTCAATGTCTAGCATTTGTTGTAAACTGGACATTAAGTGTGGAGAAGGCAATGGCACCCCACTCTAGTACTGTTGCCTGGAAAATCCCATGGATGGAGCAGCCTGGTAGGCTGTAGTCCATGGGGGTCGCTAAGAGTCGGGTATGACTGAGCGACTTCCCTTTCACTTTTCACTTTCATGCATTGGAGAAGGAAATGGCAACCCACTCCAGTGTTCTTGCCTGGAGAATCCCAGGGACGGGGGAGCCTGGTGGGCTTCCATCTATGGGGTCGCACAGAGTCGGACACGACTGAAACGACTTAGCAGCAGCAGGACATTAAGTGAGAGGTTATTAGATTCAAGCAAAATATTTTTGGCGAGAATCTGTCATAAGAGATGCTGTTGTTTCCATGTGGCATTACAATAGGAGGTATACACTTGCAGATTATTCTACCATTATTGGTACCAAGTTAGAACACCAAGCTACATAACAAATGCCAGATCTTTCCATTAGGTCAAGGCTTGAACCCAAACAGTGTGACTCCAGAGTCTTTGCCTCTAACCACCTTACTGTAGGGCCTCTTGAGGTAAGAGCACTGGCCCCAAGGACCAACAGCACATACACAAGTAGCAAGGCTAGGGTGCGAAATTGATGGCTCCACCCACTCCACGTGGAAATGACCTGTCAGTTTATAATCTTCAAAAAGGGCCCTGGGAACTTGTAGCTCCTGGTGAAGGTAAACTCCTTCACGTGTTCTCTATTTATTGAAGAAAAGACAAATACATGTGTCAGCTTCCAAGCTAGTACCAAGGATTGGGTTGATTTGCTCCAGGGAAGAGAGAACTCAGATTGTAACTGATTTTCTAGATTCTATATCAATTTATTATCATTCCCCAAGATCCATCTTTCTTATGTACAGAAAAATGAGTAAATGAAGTGGGAAAGTGGCCTTTGATAAGGGTATTAATCTCTTTGATTCTGTGATAACCTGAGTTCTGAGGGAAGAGTGTTCTAATATTGGCAAAGCAGAAATTTGAGATTAGAATTGTTTTCTTAAGGGCAATTTAGGCCAGATTACCTGTAGCTCTGCTTAAAAGCAATGAATTAATCCAGATAATTTTTTAAAATATTTATTTATTTGAGCTTCCCTTGTGGCTCAGTGGTAAAGAACTTGCTGGCCAATGCAGGAGATCAGGGTTTGATCTCTGGGTCAGGAAGATGCCCTGAAAAGAAAATGGCAACCCACTCTAGGATTTTTGCCTGGGAATCCCATGGACGGAGGAGCCTGGCAGGCGCTACAGTCCATGGGGTCACAAAGAGTCAAACACAACTTAGTGACAAAGCAACAACAATAAATCTATTTATTTATTTACTATTCTGGGGTGTATGGACTTCCCACTGTGGGGCTTCTCTTATTGCAGAGCATGGGCTCCAGGCACATGGGGCTCAGTAGTTGTGGCGCACAGGCTGAGTTGCCCTGGGGCATGTGGGATCTTCCCAGACCAGGGGTCAAACCCATGTCCCCTGCATTGGCAAGTAAATTCTTAACCACTGAGCCACCAGCAAAATCTGATAGCTTTTTGGTTACTAAATTTTCAGAGGTAGGTATTTTTGATTTTATTTTGCTAGGGAAGATCAACAAACGGACTTCACTTGAAGAGGCTGGAACAAAGTGAGTTAAGTGCCTCCCCTCTGGCAGTCTCCAAAGCCCCAACACAGGGCTGCTTCACTCTCCTGCAGTGGCAGAAGGATCACAGCAACAATTAGGATAAGGATTACCCACAATACTGGCTTAGATTGGAATCACAGCATCAGGACAGGTAGATTAGAGGTGGGCAGGACACTTTCTTAAAAAAGAAACTTTCCTACTTGGCTTTTGTTCTGTTTGTTTTGTTTATGTTCTTTGCCTATGAAACTGAGTGGAGGCTTCAGCTTGGCCTATAGCTGGTCGTCAGCTGCTGTACAGGATGGAAAATACCAAATATCCCTAAATGTTCACACAGCCGGTTTGATACTACAGAATCTAAGTCATTGCTGGTGAGGAGGGGGATTTCTATAACAAAATTTCAAAGTTCTTTTGATTTTAATCCCATTTTTAATGTTTGTTTGGGGCTGTGCTGGTCTTCGTTGCTGCACACTGGCTTCCTTAGTTGAGCAAGTGAGAGCTACTCTTTTGTTGTGGTGCGCTGGCTTCTCATTGTGGTGGTTTCTCCTGCTGCGGAGCCTGGGCTCTAGGGCTGGAGGGCTTCGGTAGTTGCAGCCTACAGGCTTTAGTGCGTGGACTTAGCACTGTGGTGCATGGGCTTAGTTGCCCCATGGCATGTGGAATCTTCCCAGACCAGGGATCCAAACTGTTTTATGAGTGTAGTCAACTCATAGAATTATCTAAGCCTTCTTGGAATCATTTAATGAGTCTGCTGCTGCTGCTAAGTCGCCTCAGTCATGTCCCACTCTGTGCGACCCCATAGACGGCAGCTCACCAGGCTGTCCCTGGGATTCTCCAGGCAAGAACACTGGAGTGTGTTGCCATAGTCAAATGGCCTGCAAATCTGAAAATATTCACCTTTACAGAAAGTTTGCCAACCCCAGTTTATACTCTCCCTTCTCTTGACCCAACATTTGGAAGGTGCATTTTACTTCTGAGACAAAGCTGTTTCAGCAGGTAAAAAATCTGCACTAATGGGTATCTATAAAGAAACATTTATTTATGTGTTGATTTTCATGTGTTATTTTCAGCAATTACACATTTTTGCCCTGTAGATTATCGTGGAAGAAATCACAAAAGATGTCCTAGAATTAGCAGCCAATTTAAAGTAAGTACTCTGCTGGGATGTTTTTGACAAGTGCTAAATGTCATTCTGCTTGCATAGTACAAGCAACGAATACCTGCCCACGAATGGAGTGGTGAGTCCAGCTCAACATTAAATTTTCCCCCAAAACTGGACTTGAAGCCCATCAACATTCTTGAATTAAAAAAAGCCAGATACTTGGGTCTTGGCTCTATCCTCCAGGCGTTGGGGGAAGTCAGTTCTCATCCACCCCGAGCAGCACACACGTTCCCTTTCCTCCACTTCTTGAGTTCCCTGGCATAGATTCTGGTTGGTAATGCTGAGATTTGTTACTCACTGTGATGTCCTGGCCAGTCCTCCTTCACCTGCATTCCATTCTTAGTATCTTCCTCAGACTTCTTCAGGGGTCCCAACACTTCTTCTTTCTGACAGGCTCACAGGGCGACTTCCTCTGTAGTCTGGGCTGCAGCCTGAAAGTTCTGAGACTTTCCGCTAGATACCTTCACGTTTCTTTCTGTATTGGCAGGGTTTTCTTGTGGCAGTAGCTCTGCACAGATATCTCTGTTTTGTTTTCATTGGCACCTCTGCTTGAATATGGAAGTGCCTGAGACCAGATGGTAGGGGAGGCAGTGGCCAGGGACAAGAAACCTGGGGTGAACACCATGCACTGGACTGAGAGTGGATTACATTGCAGACTGAAAGATTTTTTTTTCCCTTTAACTGTAATAAAGACCATGTAAGGTAAAATTTACCATCCTAAGCATTTCTAGGAGAAGGCAACGGCACCCCACTCCAGTACTCTTGCCTGGAAAATCCCATGGACGGAGGAGCCTGGTAGGCTGCAGTCCATGGGGTCGCTAGGAGTCGGACACGACTGAGCAACTTCACTTTCACTTTTCACTTTCATGCATTGAAGAAGGAAATGGCAACCCACCCCAGTGTTCTTGCCTGGAAAATCCCAGGGAAGGGGGAGCCTGGTGGGCTGCCGTCTATGGGGTCGCACAGAGTCAGACACGACCGAACTGACTTAGCAGCAGCAGCAGCAAGCATTTCTAAGTGTAGGTTCCATAGGGTTACATATATTCACATTGTGCAGCAGATCTCTAGAATGTCTTCTTGTAAAACTGAAACACTATGCTCATTAAAAACTCCCATTTCCCCTCCCCCTAGCCCTGGCAAGCACCACAGAACAGAAAGTTCTATGAATTGAGTTACTTTACATACCTCATGTACATAGGATTATATAGTGTTTGTCTTTTTGTGATTGATGTAATACAATGTGCTCAAGATCTGGAAACTATCAAATAATTTCTATTTACTTGTGCATGCTGCATGCTAGCGTGCTCAGTTGCTTCAGTTGTGTCCTACTCTTTGCTATCCTATGGACTATAGCCCACCAGGCTCCTCAGTGCATGGGGTTCTCCAGGTAAGACTACTGGAGTGGGTTGCCATGCTCTCCTCCAGGGGAGCTTCCTGACCCAGGGATCGAACCCTCATCTCCTGCATTGCAGGTGGATTCTTTACCCACTGAGTAACATGGAAACCCCTAAAATAGAAAACACACGTCAGTAGCAAGCATAAGAATGTGGAAGGATGTTTAAACAAGGAGAAGGTTTGGAACACTATCTAAGAGAGCTGGAAAGTAAATATACTAGTGAAACAGCATAGGATCACACTAGAGACCCATATGAGGTCAAGAATCTAAAGTAAAACCTGTTAGCATGCTCATATTTTTTTTTCCAGGCACATTCTGATACTCAGGTCCATGTATCAAATAGGTGGACAGTTTGATATAACTAGGATGGGGTTTTAGAAGTAAGTTCAACAGAGGGAAAGAAGGGGTGGAAATTGATGGTATAATCAAAGGAATGCTTCTTCATTCTGCTATTTTTCTCACATCCATATCCTATCCATTCAATAGATCTGATTTATTCTACTTCCAAAATGCATTAAGCGTCTTATTATCTCCCATGATGCACCCTGATCCAAGTAACCATCATAGATGACTAAAGCAGTCAGCAAAATTTTATCTGATCTTCTTAATTTCCCTTTTTGCTACCCTACAACCCATTCTTCATTCAGTGACTAAAGAGATTCTGTGAAAATCTCTAGATGAATATATTCTGTCCCTGCTTAAAACCCTCCACAACTGAGGAAACTGGAACACTCCCTAGATATTTAATCATATTAAGACATAATTATGAGGTAGTTACATACGGATGTGAGAGTTGGACCATAAAGGAGGCTGAGCCCTGAAGAATCGATGTTTTCAAACTGTGGTGCTGGAGTAGACTCTTGAGAGTCCCTTGGACAGTAAGATCAGACCAGTCAATCCTAAAGGAAATCAGTCCTGAATATTCATTGGAAAGACTGATACTGATATTCAATACTTTGGCCACGTGATGCGAAGAGCTAACTCATTGGAAAAGACCCTGATGCTGGGAAAAACTGAAGACATAAGGAGAAGGGGACAACAGAGGATGAGACAGTTAGATAGCATCAGTGATTCAACGGACATGAGTTTGAGCAAACTCTGGAAGATAGTGAAGGACAGGGAATCCTGGCATGCTGCAGTCCGTGGGGTCGCAAATAGTTAGACTCGACTTAGTGACTAAACAACAACAAAAACAACAAGGAATTTTTAAAGTGTGATAGTAGTATTGTAGTTAAAAATTTTTATGTGCATACAACTTTATAGATAAATGATATGATTTCTGGGACTGTTTCAAAATAATCCAGAAAGAAGGGGTATTGATACACAAACTGGTCAGGGACTGAGAATTGATGCAAGGTGATGGGGAGGGGTCAGTATGCTCTTATCCTTATTTTTTGTGTTTTAAATTTTATTTTTTTTTAAAGGAGGAAAATCCTTCAGTGTTTTTTTCATCCTCTCTTCTCTTCCCTTATTTTTGTCTTTAAATAAATTCATTGCTTTCCTTCCCTTTCCTTCCTTAGAGGTAGCCATGGCAGACCTCTCCCTAGCATGGAGCTGTATCAGAGAAAGAAGGGCTGGAGAAGGTGCTTCGTGCAGCTGGGGCACATGCTGGGTTGGCACAGGAAACCGCCAGAGCTCCAGGTCATTTCTTCTTCTCAGTCATCCTCCCAAGAGTGAGCAGTTATGTGTGTGCATTCTTCGGGAGTGGACGCTTAGTTTCTGACAGCCCTCCTCTATGTCCCACTGGTTTTCAAGTCAGCTAGGATGACTTTTCTTCCAGGGCTGGGCTTCTCATTATGTGGCTTGAACCCCTCATTTTTCAGGGAGGATCTCTGAGCCCATGATATTCCCCTTCTCTTCTACATCCCCTGCTAGGAGCACAGGTACCTACCTGATTGCTACTTCTCCCTTCATACCTGATCCCATGTGAATCTTACTTTCCTGCCTTGGCTGTAGGAAAACCTTTCTGCCAGTCTCCAGCTTGTTTACAGTGAGAGCGGCTCCACATGTAGATGCATTTTTTGTTGTTGTCAAACTTTTTATTTTATATTGGAGTATAGCCGATTAACAATGTTGTGATAGTTTCAGGTGAACAGCAAAGGGACTCAGTCATATACGTAAATGTATCCATTTTCCCTTAACCTCTCCTCCCATCCAGGCTGCCACATAACATTGAACAGAGTTCCCTGTGCTATATGTAAGACATTGTTGTTTATCCATTTTAGATGTATTTTTAATCAATTATAAAATGTTTATTAGTAAGATACAATTTCTGTGCATGTGTTAGTCACTCAGTTGTGTCTATTTGCGACTATGACATTTTCCAGGCAAGAATACTGGAGTGGGTTGTCATTCTCTTCTCCAGGAGGATCTTCCCAATCCAGGAGATGAACCTTGGTCTCCTGCATGGCAGGCAAATTCTTTAGTGTCTGAGCCACCAGGGAAGCCCTACAATTCCTGGGCAATATATAAAATTAATCTTTTGGAAACCATCCCCCTAACAGAGGAACATAATTTTTGATGTTAAGAAACATACAAACTCCTCCCTGATACAAGTCCCCATTACCAACCCCATTAGTGGGGGACTCCTTTAGAGCATGGAATTGTCATAACTAAGATGATGATCCGTTTGTCTTCCAGTGTATTTTTGATGTGCTCATGGGGGGAGGTGAATTCAATATCCTCCGTTCTGCCATCTTGCTCGCCTCCCAGAATGCAACTAATAAGTGTTGAATGAATGGTGAAATTAGGAAACCACCACTTGGCAACCCCAGTGATAATGATTCAGGCATAAATCATCAATGGATCCAATAAAACCAGGCAGTAAAAGATTATTGAGGAATGGGATATTTATATAATCTGAAAGTTTTTCTTTCACAAGATAACTTATTACCTGGGTTAAAAATACTAATTTTATAGTGAAGAAATAGGAATAGATCCTCCTTAATCAAAATCAACATTATAGGAATGAGACAAATTAATGTCATGAACTCTCTTACATGTTAGCTGAGAAGAATACAGCACAACTTGTGTGAATTTCCTACCAAAAAAGCATAATATGAATCTAATTTTGAAGAAACCTCAGAGAAACCCAAACTGAGGAGCATTCTGCTGAATAGTTGGCCTGCAACCTTTCAAAATGTCTAGGTCTTGGAAGACAGGGAAAGACAGAGGAACTATTCCAGGTTGAAGTAGACTAGACAGATATGACAATTAAATTCAACCCATGGTTTTACATTGAATCTTCTACCTAAAGATGACAATTTTCTGTAAAGTATATTATTAGGAATATTGTAGAAATTAAATGGGGTCTCTTAGCTTATAGGTTTGTATCAATTTCCTAATTTCAATAGTTATGGCATGGTTTTGAGGGGCACATGGGCGGAAGGTATATGGGAGTTATTTGTATATTCTTGCCTCTTCTCTGAATTTTGAAAGTAGTTCAAGATAAAAAATGAAAAAATGATAACAAATAAACAAATCCCAAGCAAGAGGGTCCAGTGTCTTATTGCCACATTTAGCTGGACAAATATATTCCCTTACTTGGCCCTGCTGGTCACTGCCTTTGTCTCCCTTCACTTTACTCTTGTTGGAACCACTCCAGCCACTTTTTCTTCTTTCACTTCTACAAACATGAGTCAAATGGGTTTCCATGTCAAGGTTTTTATATTTGCTGTTCTTCCTTCCTCAAAGTACTCCTTCCAGTCTTCACACGGAAGACTTCTTTTTCATTCAGCTCTCAGTTCAAATGGATCCCATAAGGCTCTTTTATCTTCTGCACTGCTCTTGTGAAGCTTCCTTGTTTATTTGTTTGTTACTCATCTCTGTTCAGTAAATGTAAGTTCTCTGAGGGCAAGTACTTTGTCTATTTTAACCCCCTGGGCTTCTGGGATGGTGCTAGTGGTAAAGAGCCTGCCTGCCAATGCAGGAGATGTAACAGACACAGGTTCAATCCTTGGGTCAGGAAGATTCCCTGGAGGAGGGCTTGGCAATCCATTTCAGTATTCTTTCCTGGAGAACCCATGAACAGAGGAGCCTGGCTGGCCATGGCCCATAGAGTCACAAAGAGTCAGACATAACTGAAATGAGTTAGCACGCATGCATACACCCAACAGCTAGGATAATGCCTGATGAATAATAGCTGCTTATTCTTCATCATTGTGTCTGACTGATTCTGAAAGGTCTGTTGAATCATTGACATACAGAGACTTTAAAACAGTCTTTCAGTTTAGTATTCCAGTCCTTTGACATGTCCTGGTTAAAAGAGAAAAAAATAAAAAACTAAAAAGACAAAAAGAGACTTTGGTAGTTAAACACGTGAAGGAAATGCCCCACTCTGTGCCTCCCTTAAAAACTCACAGAAGCCCTACTGAAATGAATTCTGCTTCCCTTTATTTACCAAAACATGTCTTAATTGTATTTGAGCATGGGATCCTTTTTTTCAATTTGGTATGAGAATATAAAACACTGTGCTGGGATCTTTCTGTCCTCCATTTAATATGCTCCAGTAATGGAGGCAAAACCTATGGTGTATACATATGTGAAGTGAAGTGTTAATCTCTCAGTTGAGTTCAACTCTTTGTGATCCCATGGACTGTCGCCTGCCAGGCTCCTCTGTCCACGGGATTTTTCAGGCAAGAATACTGGAGTGGGTAGACATTCCCTTCTCCAGGGGATCTTCATGACCCAGGGATTGAACCTTGTTCTCCTGCATTGCAGGCAGATTCTTTACTGTCTGAACTATCAGGGAAGCCCATGGTGAAAAAAATGAAAAAAACAAAAAACAAAAAACCTGAACATATTAGAAGATGTCTCCTGTTTGACCTTACAGTGAAGCCATGGATGCCACACTGTGTTCACTGCCATCTGGGGCTGCCTCGTCTTTGACAACCAGATGTACTATGTCCCTCCCTCCTCCAGCAGCTCTCCCCAGTAAAGCTGTCACTAGACGCTGTGCCAAAAGGTCATGAGAGCAAGCGGGGGATCCCAACCCAACTGCCAACACCAGTGAAAGAAATGTGCAGGCAATAAGGAATTATTGCTTATCTCCTGGATTCCAGAAAAGAGAACTCAACAAAGCAACATAATTAAAATGAATTTTGTAACCAATAGTAAAGTTTTTGCTTAGTAATTTATGAAAGGTGTAGTGTTCTTAAATAATCATAACTGTATTACAAATTTTATACTATTTTTGGAATGAATTTTGATAGTATTCATTCTCTTCCTACATGCAGATTGCAAGTGTGGATTACTAAGGAAGTTTATTTTATACCCAACTAGTACCGCATTGGAGAAGGCAATGGCACCCCACTCCAGCACTCTTGCCTGAAAAATCCCATGGATGGAGGAGCCTGGTAGGCTGCAGTCCATGGGGTCGCTAAGAGTCAGACTCGACTGAGCGATTTCACTTTCACTTTTTCACTTTCATGCATTGGAGAAGGAAATGGCAACCCACTCCAGTGTTCTTGCCTGGAGAATCCCAGGGACGGGGGAGCCTGGTGGGCTGCCGTCTATGGGGTCGCACAGAGTCGGACACGACTGAAGTGACTTAGCAGCAGCAGCAGCAGTACCGCATTTGGCACGGTTTGGTTTTACTAGCTGTTTGGTACTTTCATATCTCCTTCAAGTAGAAAACTGACTACATTTTAGAAATGAAGTGTTAAAAGAAGACGTTACATAGCTTCTTCTCCACGAGGAATTTCTCTAATCTAAATCTGCTTCCCTTTACTCTTCTGTCCTTGGGCTATACCCAAGCTGCCCTATCCACTCTTCCCCTGCCCCACTCCTGTCTCCCATAACAGCAGTAAGAAAACAGAAAGGAGGCTTAGTGTTTGCTACCAAATGCCTACAAGTTGCAAGATCATTGCTTTCATAAATTTTTTTTTTCCCTTTTTCACTAAGTCAACAATTTAAAGTCCCTCCTCCCCAAGGTCTCCCTTCCTCAAATACATTTCTGTTCCCTTATTATCTTTCCATATATGTTCTAATGTGAGAAAAACATTTTTTCTATCAAGATATAATACAAATCTTAAAAGACCCAAAGTTCAGGTGAGGGAAGGTTGTGTAGGGTAGGATCTTCCTTATCTGTATACTTCATCACCACTGGGGTAGCTGTGGGGGTAGACTTGATTTCTAAGTGGGAGCAAAACTGTACAGGTACAATCATTGCTCCAGAAAAGCAAGTGGGATTGAACACAAATTCTACCATTGTTCTTTGCAGCTACAATTTCTCACAAAAGAGTGTTCACCAGTTAAGACTCATGATGGCAAAATCTAAGAATATTTTTCTATCCCCACATCCAGGGGCAGAACTGGAAGGGTACTGAGATGGTTTCCAAACACTCACCCTGAACAGAGTCCACCTTTGTTATTCAGGTTAGAGAAAAAAGGAGTGAGTGGTAAGAGAAGGAAGGGGTAAAAATGAAAGAATGAAGACAGGAAGAAAAAAGTATTAAGTCCTTATCATCATGAATATCTGAGACCCAGTACAATATTTACAGATAATACTTGAAGAACCTTTCGAACCTGGGCATACATACAATATTAAATACAAATAAACATTAATTTAGTTTATTTGAGTTGAGTGGATCCTAAGAAGAAATACAGAAGGATGGTCAATTATAAGTTTATGTTTTTCAAGTTAGTAATTCAGAGATAGCATGGAGGAAGCGCTTCTGAATCTAAACAGAGAAAAAAAATTCATCTGGAATTTTTCATTCTCACCTGATTTTTAATATGCAAATATCACTGCATAAGCATCCAACTATAATGTACTTAAGCCAATATCTTTCATATCAGTTGCAAAAAACAACATACCTCTAAAAATAGCAATGGCTTATAAAAGTAGAGACTTTGGGAGGGAAAGTACGTTGGGAAGAAAAACTCTGCCCCTTTCTGAATTCTGAGTCTTGAGTCAGTTATAACTAGCTCTTTATAATCAAAACCTCAGTAGCCATCAGCACAGAGAAACTAGTTCCGGTTATCCCCTCGCTGAAGAGCAGCAACTAATCTGGTCGAGGATCGGTGACTCTTCAGTTGCTCTGATACTCATAATAAAAGTATAAAGGGTGTTGCAAATGAACTCCAGTTAGAACATGATAGCTCTGCTGGTGGCTTCTCTCTTTTTTCTTTCCTCTCTAGAGTAAATACCACCCAGGATTGAAGGCTGGAAATTTGCTAGTCTGGCTATTTAACAAAGATCTTTTTCGAGAAAATTCAATAAACTTTTTTTCCCATAGGGATCCCAAAAGTTCAAGTTATACTATAAGATCATTGGAATAAGATGGGAGGGGTACTTTAGAACAGTTTATACCCTCTAAAAGTAACTAGTAGGAAAAATGACCACTGCTGTAGGGTTATATAGTACCTAGAGAAGTTTGTAAAATATACACAAATACTTGAAATGCTTTCTCCTTAAGGTTGTTTTTCTTTCTCTATTAGTGCTCAAACATATTTCTTGTCTCAAAGTCTGCTCTCAAAAAAAAAATTTATCTAGATTGAAAGTGCAAAGATCTTAAAATGTGGAGCCACTAAAGTCCAGGTTTGGGACAAATATTGACTCTGCTACTTAAAAACCAAGCCAGCTTGGAAAAGTTGCTTAACTTTGTATGTCAGTTCCCTGCTTCCTTGGGTTGGGGGGAGGGAAGAGAAGTGATGAAGATCAAAATAGCCAACTCATTTTATAATGTATCAATGTTCTCTACACTCAACAAATATTGAGTCTTACTGTGTGCTATGCACTTGGGATTCACTGGAAAAAAGACACAGTACTGGCCCACAAGAAGCATATGGTCTTGCTCCTTAACAACCAAGGTCTGAGATATCTGGACTTAAGGAAGAATGACATCAGGCTCAATGGTATACTACTCTTGCCGTTAAGCCATTAAGAAACAAGCAGAAAGCCAAGGACATGCTGGAAAAGAAACATAGCAATGGTGTGGATATGATGAGAAGGCTGGAGGGCTAGAATTTTGACTGCTATGATGGGACATCATGGATGAATTGACCTGGTGACCCCTAGATCATTTTTTTCCTGATGAAAAATTAGGATATGGTTGCCTATTCTGTGGACCATTCTGAGTCTAGAATGGCTCAGATAGTTCTGGGAAATTGTGGAGGGCATGACATCCGAACAGCTACCTTGGAGATATTAAGGGTCACATGTTATACATAGATTAGTCACTGAATTGCAGGCACCACAGTAAGGAGACTTCCAGTTCAGCTGTACACTTAGCTTCTAGATGTCTTTGAATATGCCATGTTAATGTTGTCTCTGGAATATATCTTACCTGCCTACTGGGGTATTGGGAGAATTTAATTTAAAATGTGCATGAATGAAAAAAAAAAAAAAGTTGGGGGGGTGGAGCTTACTGTGTGATGAAAACTTCTGAGTGCTTTTAAAAAGTTTTTTGATTTGCCAGGGACTTTCACACATACGGAGAAGGTGATGGCACCCCACTCCAGTACCCTTGCCTGGAAAATCCCATGGACGGAGGAGCCTGGTGGGCTGCAGTCCATAGCGTCACGAAGAGTCGGACTCAACTGAACGACTTCACTTTCACTTTTCACTTTCATGCATTGGAGAAGGAAATGGCAACCCACTCCAGTGTTCTTGCCAGGAGAATCCCAGGGACGGGGAGCCTGGTGGGCTGCCATCTATGGGGTTGCACAGAGTCGGATACGACTGAAGCGACTTAGCAGCAGCAGAGACTTCTGAGCACTCACAGCTTAGAATTTATCTAGGGCCTATCAGGGGCCAGTGTTGTGCTAGACACTGGAGATTTAACAGGGAACCTTGTTGCTGGACCAACTGGACTTCATCTGATTAACTCAATGATTTCCTGAATTTATTCAAACAACACTTGGAGTGTCTTAGACTGGAGTGTATTTTGTACTGTGCAAAATATACAACTGTATGATTTAGCTGTATCATTAACTCTGACATTCAGTCTCTGTACTTTAGATTCATTGAAAAAGTACAAGAAACACGTGTTCCTAAGTTGTTGAAGGGAAGACAACAAATATTTATCATGCTCCTTTCATTTGCCAGACTCCAGTCCTCCTGTGTATTTCTCACTTAGGCTTCATAACAAAGATGAGGTGTAGGCATTATCCTGTTTACACAAGAATTGTTGAAGTTACAGTCTGAATTGCTGTAATGAAGAAACCAGAAAATATAGTGGCTTAATTAATTAGTGAGGAGTCAAATTTGCTCAGTTGTGTCCGACTCTTTGCAACACCATGGACTGTAGCCCACGAGGCTCCTTTGTCCATGGACTTTTCCAGGCAAGAATACTGGAGTGGTGTGTCATTCCCTTCTCCAGGGAATTTTCCTGACCCAGGGACCGAACCCAGGTCTTCTGCATTGCAGGCAGATTCTTTATCATCTGAGCCGCCAGGGAAGCCCTTACTTCTGTTTATTTCTTAACAGCCCCATTGTGAGTGTTCCAGGTTGCTGGAGCAACTCTACCCTATAGGGTTATTCTGGGGCCCAGATTCCCTTTCTATTGCTACTGCCATCTCCTGCATGGCCAAAGCTCAGTCACCAATACACAAATGTTCCAGGTTATGGGAAAGGAAAGAAAATAATGTGTTGGCTAATGAATTTGTTGTTTTTTTCCATAAAATGGCTCTAGGAACACTTAGTTTTCTTTAACTTCAATCAAAACAATTGTTAGATTGTATTGTGACAGCTGCCATATCAGCATACATTTAAAAAATTGTCAAAATTGGTGAATTTTGTGTAGCCATTTTAATATTGGTGATGGAAGAAAAAAAAACATTTAAAGCATATTATGTCTTACTATTTCAAGAAAGGTAAAAATGCAACTGAAATGCAGAAAAGGTTTGTGCAGTTTATGGAAATGTTCTGTGACTGATCAGATGTGTCAAAAGTGGTTTGCAAAGTTCTATGCTGGAGATTTCTCACTGGACCAATCTCTACCATCAGGTAGACCAGTTGGAAGTTGATAGCTCTCAAATTAAGACATTAACTGAGAGCAATCAACATTATACCATGTGGGAAATAGCCGACATACTAAAAATATCCAGATCAAGTGTTGAAAATCTTTTGCGCCAGCTTGGTTATGTTAATCACTTTGATGTTTGGGTCCCACATAAGTTAAGCGAGAAAAACCTTCTTGACTATATTAAACCTTCTTGACTGTATTTCTGCATGTGACTCTCTACCTAAACATAACAAAAATGTACCATTTCTAAAGCAAGTTGTGACAGATAATGAAAAGTGGATACTGTACAATAATGTTGGATGGAAGAGATCATGGGGCAAGCAAAAGGAATGACCACACCAAAAGTTGGTCTTCATCCAAAAAAAGTGATGTTGTGTATATGATGGGGGTGGCAGAGAGTCCTCTATTATGTGAGCCTTCCAGAAAACCAAAGGATTAACTCCAATAAGTACTGCTTCCAATTAGACCAACTGAAAGCAGCATTTGACAAAAAATATCTGGAATTAGTCAACAGAAAACACATAATCTTCCATCAGGATAACAGAAGACCACATGTTTCTTTGATGACCAGGCAAAAACTGTTATAGCTTGGCTGGGAAGTTCTGATTCATCCACCATATTCACCAGACATGGTACTTTAGGGGTTCCATTTATTTCTGTCTTTACAAAATTCTCTTAATGGAAAAAATTTTCAATTCCCTGGGAGACTGTAAAAGGCACCTGGGACAATTGTTTGCTCAAAAAGATGAAAAGTTCCAGGAAGATGAAACTATGAAGTTGCCTGAAAAATGGCAGAAGGTGGTGAAATAAAATGGTGAATACTTTGTTCAATAAAGTTCTAGGGGAAAATGAAAAATGTGTCTTTATTTTTACCTTAAAACTGAAGGAAACTTTGGCCAACCCAACATATTGCACAAGTGGCTTTGTCCTGAAGGTGATAACCCAGAAACGGGAGCAATCTTTTCTGCTCATATCCTTCTAATCTGAATTTAGATGCATGGCCACATCGAGTTGCAAAGGAGGCTGAGAAATGTAATCTATAGATGGGTAGCCTTGGACTCTGCAAAACGTAGTGCGTTCTACTTTATACAAGATAGTTAGTGGGAAGTTGCTCTATAAGACAGACAGCCCAACCTGAAGCTCTGTGATGACCTAGAGTGGGGTGATGGGAGGGGAAGGAGGCTCAGGGGCAGGAGAATAAATCTAGAATTATGACTGATTCACGTTGTTGTGTGGCAGAAACCAACACAATGTTATAAAGCACTTTTCCATCAATTAAAAAAACTTTAAAAATAGAGTGTTTATGTTCAATTAAAACATAAATTGACAATGAACATTTAGAGTAGTTAGTAGACTCTGGCATAGGTAATAGGTAATGAAACAGGAATTCAAGCTTAGATTTACTTGAATCCAGTACCTTGCCACTCTCCCTTAAACACAAGAGCTAAAGAAGTCTGCCTCACCATCCATTTATCTGCAGAGGAGAATAATAATAATATTTTGCTATTATAGTTTATGCATGAGCAATTAAAATTAGGTGTCAACTTTTCAGAAACATAGGAGCATTTTTCTAAAATATTAATTTGTCTTCCTATAGATGCCAATATCTCCCTCTCCCACCCCTTCAATTTTCTTGGAAATATCTTAAATTTTAAGCAGCCTGGCCTTGTGACTCATGTGAACTACTTGTTGAATAAGTTACAGAAGAAAGAAAGGAAAATGCGGTAACTTCAAAAAATTTCCATTTCTTTGCCAAATCTATCAGAGGAGATACTTTAAAGATAATACAGTGTAGCAAAGTATAGGTTTGGTCAAAACTGGATAATGTGTAAAATGTCAATAAGTGAAATGCCTTTCTTTAAAAAATGGTTTCTTTGCTCCCATCACACTTACAAACAGAGATCCTTGAAACTACTTCTGAGGATAAAAAAGGAATAAACCATGTTTTCGTATCCTTGGCAAAGAAAGAAACAGTGGTTTCTTTTTAAAGGGAAGAAAAACTGTCTGTAGTTCAGAATGAAAAAAAGATGCCATGTTCATTGTAAACTATTGTTTCTATAAGTGAGAAACCATTGTTTGTTTTTACTTATTTTTTTATCTTTATAAGTAAATTCAATTCTTATATAGAATGTATAGGGTGAACAAATAGCAACCTTTAATGCTGGCCTTCTCAGTGTAAAATACATCCTTTTTTGTTTCCCTTTCCCTCTGCACTTGATGGGTAATCACTAAGCATAAGGTAGTTGTCTGGATCACAGTCACCACAAATCCTTTTTCCTTCTTTTACTTTTTTTCAGTCCCTGAAATCTTGGACCTCTATCTTTGATCCAATCATTCTAGAATGCTTTCGATAAGAGCTTCTAATTGGCAAATGTAACATTTGTGCAATCCTACTACACTTTGCTTTCTTGGTGGCTTAGATGCTAAAGCATCTGCCCGCAATGTGGGAGCCCTGGGTTCGATCCCTAGGTCGGGAAGATCCCCTGGAGAAGGAAATGGCAGCCCACTCCAGTATTCTTGCCTGGAAAATCCCATGGACAGAGGAGCCTGGTAGGCTACAGTCCATGGGATCATAGAGTCAGACATGACTGAATGACTTCACTACACTACACTTCACTTCACTACACTACATGCAGCTTTGATTCTACTGACCACACTTTTTCTTTTTGCAACTCTCATTTTTTCAGACCTTGACTTCTAAAATATTTTGCCCTTGACCCTCAGTTCTCTCTGTCTTTCTCTCCAACAGCCCATTCCCCCATCTGATCTCACCTCTCCTATTGCTTCAACCTGCAGCTTTACACTGTGGTTTAGGATTTAATATCGAGTTCCTGGACCATGGAAAGAATGAAGTTGCTAACACATGTCTTGTGTCAGATATCTTTCCTTTTCCTGCACTTTGCTTCCACCTGAATCTATTCTGCACTGTATTCCCACTCGAATCTTCTTAAAGCACTACCTTCATTCAATCAATCACCCTCAATAAATCTTCAGTAACTCCCTGATGACTAAAATCCCAATACCTTACTCTACTTTTAATTTCAGCATATGCCAGACATGCTTTTAACCATTAGGTGAAGGTATCTTTCTCATCCCATAGCAAAGTTCATGAACTTCTTTTTACATTCACAGCTACCACCATAGTCAAGCAAGCATCAGCCCTTACCAAGATATTGCTAGTAACTCCTGTTTCTATTTTTGTCTTACTGTACTACACTCTTCAAAGTCAGAAGGGTCTTTTAAAAAGTGAATGGCTTGTGCAATAACTGGCCTATGTGCTGACAGTTTTGGTTTGTTTTTTTTTTTTTTTTTTTGGGTTACTGATTCAACCTCCTTACTGGTAATTGGTTTACTCATGTTTTCTATTTCTTTCTGCTCAGTCTTGGAGCTTGTAATTTGTAGAAATTTGCCCATTTCTTGAACGTTGTCCATTTTATTGCCATATAATTGTTGTAGTATTCTGTTATGATCTTTTCTATTTCTGTGGTGTTGGTAGTAAAATTGGTTTATTCACGTTTTCTATTTCTTTCTGCTTCAGTCTTGGAGCTTGTAATTTGTAGAAATTTGCCCATTTCTTGAACATTGTCCATTTTATTGCCATATAATTGTTGTAGTAATCTCTTATGATCTTTCCTATTTCCATGGTGTTGGTAGTAACTGCCCCTTTTTTATTTCTGGTTTTATTGATTTGGGCCTTCTCTCTTTTTTTCTTGTTGACTCTGGCTAAAGAGTTATCAATTTTGCTCATCTTTTCAAATAACAGCTCTTAATTTCACCAATCTTTTCTATTTTTAATTCCCCCCCCTTTTTTTTTCAGTTCTGATCTTTATGAATTCTCTCCTACTTACTTTGGGTTTTATTTGTTCTTTTTCTAGTTCCTTTAGGTGTAAGTTTAGGTTGTTTGAGATTTTTCTTTTCTCCTGATGTAGCCTTGTATCATTATAAACTTCCCTTTTAGAACCAGTTTTGCTGAGTTCCAAAGATTTTGGATCATTATATTTTCATTTTTACTTACCTCCAGTTATTTTAAAAATTTTTCATTTGATTTTTTTTAGTGATTCATTGACTGTCTAGTAGCATATTGTTTAGCCTCCATGTGTTTGTATGTTTTGAAGTGGTTTTTTTCTTGTAGTTGGTTTTTAGTCTTGCAGTGTTATGGTTGGAAAAGATGCCTATTATAATTTCAATCTTCTTAAATTTACTGAGATTTATTTTATGGCCTAGCATGTGATCTGTCCTGGAGAATGTTCCATGTGCACTTGAAAAGAATGTGTATTCTGCTTTTGTTTGGAATGTTCTACATATACCTATTAAGTACATCTGATATAATGTATCACTTAAAGTCAGTGTTTTGTTATTGATTTTCTGACTGGTTTGGTCCATGATGTCAGTTGGGTGTTAAAGTCTCCTACTATTACTGTGTTATTTTCAGTTTCTCCCTTTTTGTTTGTTAATATTTGCTTTATGAATTTAGTTGCTCCTATGTTGGGTGCATATATACTTACAATTGTTTTATTTTCTTCTTGTATTGACCCTCTGGACATTATGTAATGTCCTTTTCTCTCTTATTACATTCTTTGTTTTAAAGCCTATTTGGTCTGGTATAAGTATTACTGCCCTGGCTTTCTTTTAATTTCCCTTTACATGGAATACCTTTTTCCATCCCCTCACTTTCAGTCTATATGTGTCTTTACATCTGGAGGTGGTGTGTAAGCCTGCTGGTGGGCAGGGGTAGGGCCAGGATTCAGGGGTTCCTGGGGCTGATGCCTGCCCACTGGCAGGTGAGGCTGGTTCAAGGGCTAGTGATTGTGCACTGGTGGGTGGATCTAGTTCCATGATCTCTGGCTGCAGGGTCCTGCAGTTCCCAGAATAGGTTATCAGGGCCAGGTCCTGGTCCCTCTGGTGGGTATAGCTGGGTCCTGGGGCAGCTGTGGTCTCAGGTGGTCTTAAGGCATCAAGCCTGTTGGTGGGTGGGGC
Source organism: Bos mutus (assembly GCF_027580195.1). Taxonomy (NCBI): domain Eukaryota; kingdom Metazoa; phylum Chordata; class Mammalia; order Artiodactyla; family Bovidae; genus Bos; species Bos mutus. The sequence goes on along the minus strand of NC_091621.1, from coordinate 37,294,790 downwards.
TGTGCCCCTGCCTGGCTAGCAGTTTGGCCTGAAGCGTCCCAGGATTGGTGTCAACAAACCGGTAGGTAAGGCTAGGTCCTGGAGCTAGTAAAGTTAGAGGGAGCAACCCAATCTGGCAATTACCAGCAGCAGTGTCCTTGCGGTGGAATGAGCTCCCCAAATTGGCTGCCACTCATGTCTATGTCCCCAGGGTGAGCTTCAGCTGCCTCCTGTCTCTCTGGGAGCCTCCCCAAGATGAACATGTGGGTCTGATTCAGGTTCCCTTCAAATTATTGTGCCTACCCTGGGTCCCCAAGCATGAGATTTTGTTTGTGCTATTCAAGAGTGTAGCCTCTATTTTCCACAGCACTCTGGGTCTCCTGAAAGTAATTTCTGCTGGAATTTAAGCCAAATGTTTTAAGGGCTTATCTTCCCAATGCGAGACCCTTAGTCTTGGGAGGTCAAAGTGAGACTTGGACCTCTTACTCTTTGGGAAGAATCTTTGCAAATGTAATTATCCTCCCATTTGTGGCTCACCCGACCAGGAGCATGGGTCTTGGATATAATGTGACTTAGCCCTCCTATCTGTCCTGTTATGGTTCCTCCTTTATATCTTTAGTTGTTGAAGATATTTTCTGCTAGTTCTCTGGTCTTTCTCATCAGTAATTGCTCCATAATGCCTATAATTTTGTTGTGCCTGTAAGAGGAGGTGAGCTCAGGGTGTTCCAGCTTGGCCATTTTGGCCACTCTCTCTTTATATTTAATTTGGTATTTGTAATTTTGTACTCTTTTTCTTAAAGAAGGATCTTCATATTGTTTGAACTTCAAGCCCCATACAATCTAGCTCCACCTTTGTTAACTACTGTTTTCTTGGGACCTGGAATTGTTTGCATCTTATAATAAATACTCAGTAAATGAAAGAAAGATGCCTTGCATTTTATAGGAATAACTAATATGTCTTCCCATTCCAGGGAGGTAATTTCCACTCCTCTCACATTTATTCTGTACTTTGCTTCTGCATTAAACATCTTAAAATACCACCGTCATCCTGCCACTTCCCTATTCTAAACATCTCCAATAACTCCAACATCAATGGAGAATAAAATTTAAATCTCTTAGCCTGCCATTCCAGACTTGAGACAACCTGAGTTACCTCCTACTTCTTGTCTTCGTGAATACCGCATTATAGGCAGACAGATCTATTTACCACTTCAGGAACATCTTTACTCCTTCTATTCCCAAGTCTTCACATTAGCCATTTATGTTATCTGGAGGAACTTTCCTCTAATCTTAGTGATCTGGAAACCTTATTCCTATGCAAGACCCTTTTCCATGAAGTCTGCCCAGATGCCAGCAGATCCAGTGTTCTCTGCCTTTCCTGAACTCTGGCCAAACATGCCATTCTATTATTCAGAATTGTCTTTTATTACTAGTTATCTTCTCTTGTCTCTGGTTCTATCTACACATATGGATTATTCAAGCACTTTTCTCATGGACCATAATCTCACTGGAGCTATTCCCAGCTTAGAAGCCTCAGTGGAGACTGAAGAGGTCATAGAGAGCCAGGGCTACCCAGATGGTGCTAGTGGTAAAGAACCTGCCTGCCAATGCAGGAGACACAAAATATGCAGGTTCAGTCCCTGGGTTGGGAAGATCCCCTGGAGAAGGAAATGGCAACCCACTCCAATATTCTTGCCTGGAGAATCCCATGGACAGAGGAGCCTATTGGGCTACAGTCCATGGAGTCACAAGGAGTCAGACACAACTGAAGTGACTTAGCACACAGCACAGCACTGGAAGAAATAATAGAATTTTACAGCTTCCTTAGAACCAAATAAAATCACCAAAAATATAAACAGAAAAGAAATAAAGTCTTGTAAGAATGGCAATATAATACTTTAATCTAAGTTCCTAAACCATAAACTCTTCATGGGCAGCTATAAACCGGAAAAGTAACTGGAGCGGGCTGCAAAATTACACTTCCAAAGATATTACAGTATAGCAGTTGGTAATGTGATGATCATGGTGGTGGTGATGATAATAGCAATGTGAAGAAAGCTCTTGTTCTTTAAGCTGTATGAGGCATTGGTATTGCTTAATGGGGTCCTGCATGAGAAGAATTTACTCTTTTATTGCTTTCTATGTAGGACACCAAAGGAAGCAAACTTTTTCCAAAAGAAAGAACACTTTATATGTCATTTTTAAGAAAATGGCTACATTTTCCCTGAGGCATAATGGAAGACTCTTCTCCAAACAATACACTTCTGGAAAAGAAAGTGCTTTTAGGAAATGAAGAGCTTTTGTTTCCTGTTAACATCAGGCTTCTTTGTATTCTTTTATGTGTTTCAATGATAGGCAAAACAACAGTACCTTAGTAGAAGTTAAAATTATAACTTAAAAAAATCTACTCAAATATTATACTTTATTTCAGTTTAGACTCATTTCCAATTGTGCTTAATCTTTTCCAGCTTTGTTATTGCTTTCTCTTAGAGTTTCCACTGTGAAATGACATTTTTGGTCTCTTTTGCCCTCTGTTGAATTGCCCTGGTAATAACAGTAACTAGCAAAATGCTAGTTCTGTAGCACATGGGGGAAGACATAAATATTTGATTTCAGATCAGTGGTGTGTGTAATTGTTACTATAGAGAAAATTTTTGATTGCTGTCCAAAACTGGAATCCTATTAAAATTTGATTTCTGGGTCTTCTTCATATATATAAAGTACAGGACATTTCATAGCATATAAGTTAACCCTTGGCTGGTCCTGTGACAAACTATATTTTATTTCTACAGGGATTGAAAAAGAAGAAACACAACTCATGTGCAGGAATACTATTTATATATTAGAGAGTAATATTATCTTTAATTTTTTTAGGGTTCCTTCAAAGAATCCTAAAAGTCAAGATTTAAATATCAAAGGAAACTGTAGATTGTCTACTCTAGATATAATTATAGACTCTCAATTTTTTGCATATCTTTCTGTTACTAATATTGCTATTTTCTACAAAATCAAAGAAAAGCAAGATAATAGAAAAAATAGATATTTTAAAGAAATTATGTATTAGCCTGGGTTTCAGTTCAGTTCAGTCACTCATTCATGTCCAACTCTTTGCGACCCCATGAACTGCAGCACGCCAGGCCTCCCTGTCTATCACCAATTCCCGGAGTTCACTCATACTCATTTCCATCGAGTCGGTGATGCCATCCAGCCATCTCATCCTCTGTTGTCCCCTTCTCCTCCTGCCCCCAATCCCTCCCAGCATCAGAGTCTTTTCCAATGAGTCAACTCTTCGCATGAGGTGGCCAAAGTACTGGAGTTTCAGCTTTAGTATCAGTCCTTCCAAAGAACACCCAGGACTGATCTCCTTCAGAATGGACTGGTTGGATCTCCTTGCAGTCCAAGGAACTCTCAAGAGTCTTCTCCAAAACCACAGTTTAAAAGCATCAATTCTCAGCCATTAAAAAGAATACATTTGAATCAGTTCTAATGAGGTGGATGAAACTGGAGCCTATTATACAGAGTGAAGTAAGCCAGAAGGAAAAACACCAATACAGTATACTAACGCATATATATGGAATTTAGAAAGATGGTAACGATAACCCTGTATACGAGACAGCAAAAGAGACACTGACGTATAGAACAGTCTTATGGACTTTGTGGGAGAGGGAGAGGGTGGGAAGATTTGGGAGAATGACATTGAAACATGTAAAATATCATGTATGAAACGAGATGCCAGTCCAGGTTCAATGCACGATACTGGATGCTTGGGGCTAGTGCACTGGGACGACCCAGAGGGATGGTATGGGGAGGGAGGAGGAGGGAGGGGTTCAGGATGGGGAACACATATATACCTGTGGTGGATTCATTTTGATATTTGGCAAAACTAATACAATTATGTAAAGTTTAAAAATAAAATGAAATTAATTAAAAAAAAAAAAAAATAAAATACATAAAGCAAGGGAAAAAAAATAAAAGCATCAATTCTTTGGCACTTAATCACTTTAAAAAATTGAATCAATACTACAAAACTAGGAAAGCTATTATTTAACAGCAATTTAATCATAATTCATAAATCATATTTACAGAATTTCATTCTTAAAAAAGAAACAAAATGTGAATGTTCTTAGGGCAAAATGGCAGAAATATATGAAGTTTTACCCCCAATACTTAACATCACAGTTGTAAGTGGGATTTGGCTAATGGCTAAGTCATCTCATTAGATCCAGATGAATGAAGGACTAAAGAAGTAGATAATCCTGAAGCTTAATTTTGTACATTAGTTCCTAAGTCTCTCAGCTGTACCCAAAGCTGTTATGATAACACAAATAAGTGATCTATCTTCCACCTCTTCTAGGTCCCCTTCTTTGATAGCTGTGCTTAGTCGTTCAGTCGTGTCTGACTCTTTGTGACCCCATAAACTGCAGCCTGCCAGGCTCCTCTGTCCATGGGGACTGTCCAGGCAAGAATACCAGAGTGGGTTACCATGTCCTCCTCCAGGGAATCTTCCCAACCCAGGGACTGAATCCAGGTCTCCTGCATGGCAGACGGATTCTTCACCAGCTTAGCTATCAGGTCTCAATTTTATAGTCTGTATAATGAGAAGGATAAGACTTCACAGAATTTGGGAGGCAGTCCTAAGATGGTGGAGGAGACCACTTTCTCCCCCACAAATTCATTAAAAGAACATTTGAACGCTAAGTAAATTCCTCAAAACAACTTCTGAATGCTGGCAGAGGACATCAGGCACCCAGAAAAGCAGCCCATTGTCTTTGAAAGGAGGTAGGAAAAAATATAAAAGATAAAAAGAAAGACAAAAGAGGTAGGGACGGAATCCAAATGGGGAAGGGAGTCTTAAAAAAGAGAGATGTTTCCGAATACCAGGAAACACTCTCACTGGCAAATCTTTGAACCTCAGAGGGCAACATAACCGGGAGGAAAAAATAAATAAATAATTAAAACCCACAGATTATGTGCCCAACGGTAACTCCCAGTGGAGAAGCAGCGCAGACGCCTGCATCCACCACTAGCAAGCGGGGGCTGGGCAGGGAGGCGTTGGGCTGCATTGCTTAGGGTAAGGACCAGGCCTGAATTCCCCAAAGGCAATCTGAGGGAACTAACTTGAGATAGCAGCCTAGATTGTGGGATAGCTATCCCGCCAAAGCCCTAACCTAAGACACTGCCAGGCTCACAGAACAAAGGACTGAGCAGAGCTAGCCAGCTGCAGACGGGCCCATCCCCTGCCAGAGAAAGGCAGGCGAGGGCAGTCAGAGCCAAAAGGGGGCAATCACGGCCCCAGAGAGGCATCACCTACCAAACTGCAAGCAGGCTTTGCTGCTAACCAAGACTTCTTGGGATTCTGGATGGTCAACATCTGCCGAAAGGGTCGCAGCCAGAGATCAGCTCCCCAGAAGAGACACATGGCACATCTGAGAAGGTGCGCTGGTTGTACACCCAGAAAACTGAGCGGCAGGGATGGGGGGAGGTGATAAGTTGTAGCAACCGCAGTCACCAAGCACCTGGTCACCTGAGCTGCTCAGACCAGGAAAAGGCACAAAACACAGGCCCATTCAAGTCTGCGCCTTTGTGGAGTACCCGAGAACCTGACCCTGAACGGCTTAGAACTGGGAAATGCACTCGACCCAGGGCCCGCCTCAGACAGTTTCCAGCAGAGCAACCTAGAGCCTGAGCAGTGTAGACTGGGAAAGCATACATGCCGTGAGCAGGGGAGGGGGAGGTTGGAGAGGTGGTGCAAACCCAGTGTGGCTGAGACACTGGGAGCACATGCCAGTGTTATTTGTTTTCAGTGTTTCTCCTCCCACAGCACGACTGAACAAGTGAGCCTAAAAAAGTGTCCACCACCCCACTCCTTGTGTCAGGGCAGAAATTAGACACTGAAGAGAACAGCAAACAGAAGGAGCTAAAACAGAGGGAACCACCTTGGAAGTGACAGGTGCAATAGATTAAAACCCTGTAGTTATCACTGACTACATAGGAAGGGGCCTACAGATCTTGAGAAGTATAAGCAGGATCAAGGAACTATCTGAAAATGAACTGACCCCACACTGCCCACAACATCAGAGAAAGTCCTAGATACATTTTTACTATTATCTTTTTAAATTAAAAAAAAAATTTATTTTTAAGTCCTCTATTACTCCTTTAATTTTCATTTTTATAACCTATTATTTGCGGGAAAAAAGACCCTATTTTTTAAAGCAAACTTCATATATATATATATTTTATAATTTTTGTGAATTTGTGTTTTTCTTTAATATTGTATTTTTGAGAATCCAACCTCTACTCTAGATTTTTAATCTTTGCTTTTTGGTATTTGTTATCAATTTTGTACTTTTAGGAACCCAATCTTCAGTACCCATTTTTACTTGGGAGCAAGATTACTGGCTTGACTGCTCTTTCCCCCTTTGGACTCTTCTTTTTCTCTACCAGGTCACCTCTATCTTCTCCCTCCTCCTTCTCTTTTCTACCCAACTTTGTGAATCTCTGTGTGTGTTCTGGACTGTGAAGAACACCTAGGGAACTGATTACTGGCTGGATCTGTCTCTCTCCTTTTGATTCCCCCTTTTATCCTCCTGGCCACCTCTGTCTCCTTCCTCCCTCTTCTCTATTCTGTATAACTCCGTGGACATCTCTGAGTGGTCCAGACTCTGGAGAGCACATGAGGAAGTGATTACTGGCTAGCTTGCTCTCTCCTCCTTTGATTCTCCCTCTTCTCCTCCTGGTCACCTCTATCTCTCTCCTCTCTCTTCTCTTCTCCGTAACTCTGTGAACCTCTCTGGGTCCCCCTCACTGTGGAGAAACTTTTCATCTTTAACCTAGATGTTTTATCATCGGTACCTTATAGATGGAGAAGTCTTGAGGCTACCGTAAGAAGAAGACTGAAAATCAGAGGCAGGAGGCTTAAGTCCAAATCCTGAGAACACCAGAGAACTCCTGACTCCAGGGAACATTAATTGGCAGGAGCTCATCAAACACCTCCATACCTACACTGAAACCAAACACCACCCAAGGGCCAACAAGTTCCAGAGCAAGACATACCACACAAATTCTCCAGCAACACAGGAACATAGCCCTGAGCTTCAATATACAGGCTGCCCAAAGTCACTCCAAACCCACTGACATCTCATAATTCATTACTGGACACTTCATTGCACTCCAGAGAGAAGAAATCCAGCTCCACCCACCAAAACACTGACACAAGCCTCCCTAACCAGGAAACCTTGACAAGCTACCCATCCAACCCCACCCACAGCAAGGAATCTCCACAATAAAGAGAACTCCACGAACTGCCAGAATACTGAAAGGCCACCCCAAAACACAGCAATATAAACAAGATGAAAAGGCAGAGAAATATCCAGCAGGTAAAGGAACAGGATAAATGCCCACCAAACCAAACAAAAGAGGAAGAGATAGGGAATATACCTGATAAAGAATTCCAAATAATGATAGTGAAAATGATCCAAAATCTTGAAAATAAAATGGAGTTACAGATAAATAGCCTGAGGACAAGGATTGAGAAGATGCAAGAAATGTTTAACAAGGACCTAGAAGAAATAAAAAAGAGTCAATATATAATGAATAATGCAATAAATGAGATCAAAAACACTCTGGAGGTAACCAAGAGTAGAATAACAGAGGCAGAAGATAGGATTAGTGAGGTAGAAGATATAATGGTAGAAATAAATGAAACAGAGAGGAAAAAAGAAAAACAAATTAAAAGAAATGAGGACAATCTCAGAGACCTCTGGGACAATGTTAAATGCCCCAACATTTAAATCATAGGAGTCCCAGAAGAAGATGACAAAAAGAAAAACCATGAGAAAATACTTGAGGAGATAATAGTTGAAAACTTCCCTAAAATGGGGAAGGAAATAGTCACCCAAGTCCAAGAAACCCAGAGAGTCTCAAACAGGATAAACCCAAGGCAAAACACCCCAAGAACATATTAATCAAAGTAACAAAGATCAAACACAAAGAACAAATATTAAAAGCAGCAAGGGAAAAACAACAAATAACACACCAGGGAATTCCCATAAAGATAACAGCTGATCTTTCAGTAGAAACTCTTCAGGCCAGGAGGGAATGGCAGGATATACTTAAAGTGATGCAAGAAAATAACCTACAGCCCAGATTACTGTACCCAGCAAGGATCTCATTCAAATATGAAGGAGAAATCAAAAGCTTTACAGACAAGCAAAAGCTGAGAGAATTCAGCACCACCAAACCAGCTTTCCAACAAATGCTAAAGGATCCTCTCCAGACAGGAAACACAGAAAGGGTGTAACTCAAACCCAAAACAATAAAGTAAATGGCAAAGTAAATGGCATATTTATCAATAATTACCTTAAATGTAAATGGGTTGAATGCCCCAACCAAAGACAAAGATTGGCTGAATGGATACAAAAACAAGACCCCTATATATGTTGTCTACAAGAGACCCACCTTGAAACAAGGGACACATACAGACTGAAAGTGAAGGGCTGGAAAAAGATATTCCATGCAAATAGAGACCAAAAGAAAGCAGGAGTAGCAATACTCATATCAGATAAAACAGACTTTTAAACAAAGGCTGTGAAAAGAGACAAAGAGGGACACTACATAATGATCAAAAAGATCAAGAAGAAGATAAAACAATTATAAATATATATGCACCCAACAAAGGAGCACTGCAATATGTAAATGCTAACAAGTATGAAAGGTGAAATTAACAATAACACAATAATAGTAGGAGACTTTAATACCCTACTCACACCTTTGGACAGATCAACTAAATAGAAAATTAACAAGGAAACACAAACTTTAAATGATTCAATAGACCAGTTAGACCTAATTGATATCTATAGGACATTTCACCCCAAAACAATGAATGTCACCTTTTTCTCAAGCACACACAGAACCTTCTCCAGGATAGATCACATCCTGGGCCATAAATCTAGCCTTGGTAAATTCAAAAAAATTGAAATCATTCCTAGCATCTTTTCTGACCACAATGCAGTAAAATTAGATCTCAATTACAGGAGAAAAACTTAAAAAAATTCCAACACATGGAGGCTGAACAACATGCTGCTGAATAACCAACAAATCACAGAAGAAATCAAAAAAGAAATCAAAATTTGCATAGAAACAAAACGCAACAACCCAAAACCTGTGGGACACTGTAAAAGCAGTGCTAAAGGGAAAGTTCATAGCAATACAGGCATACCTCAAGAAACAAGAAAAAAGTCAAATAAATAACCTAACTCTACATCTAAAGCAACTAGAAAAGGAAGAAATGAAGAACCCCAGGGTTAGTGGAAGGAAAGAAATCTTAAAAATTAGGGCAGAAATAAATGCAAAAGAAACAAAAGAGACCATAGCAAAAATCAACAAAACCAAAAGCTGATTCTTTGAGAAGATAAATAAAATTGACAATCCATTAGCCAGACTCATCAAGAAACAAAGGGAGAAAAATCAAATCAATAAAATTAGAAATGAAAATAGAGAGATCACAGCAGACAACACAGAAATACAAAAGATCATAAGAGACTACTATCAGCAATTATATGCCAATAAGATGGACAACTTGGAAGAAATGGACAAATTCTTAGAAAAGTACAACTTTCCAAAACTGAATCAGGAAGAAATAGAAAATCTTAACAGACCCATCACAAGCACAGAAATTGAAACTGTAATCAGAAATCTTCCAGCAAACAAAAGCCCAGGACCAGACGGCTTCACAGCTGAATTCTACCAAAAATTTAGAGAAGAGCAAACACCTATCCTACTCAAACTCTTCCAGAAAATTGCAGAGGAAGGTAAATTTCCAAACTCATTCTATGAAGCCACCATCACCCTAATACCAAAACCTGACAAAGATGCCACAAAAAAAGGGAACTATAGGCCAATATCACTGATGAACATAGATGCAAAAATCCTTAACAAAATTCTAGCAATCAGAATCCAACAACACATTAAAAAGATCATACATCATGACCAAGTGGGCTTTATCCCAGGGATGCAAGGATTCTTCAATATCTGCAAATCAATCAATGTAATACACCACATTAAAATGGAAAAATAAAAGCCATATGATTATCTCAATTGATGCAGAGAAAGCCTTTGACAAAATTCAACATCCATTTATGATAACCCTCCAGAAAGCAGGAATAGAAGGAACATACCTCAGCATAATAAAAGCTACTTATGACAAACCCACAGCAAACATTATCCTCAATGGTGAAAAACTGAAAGCATTTCCCCTAAAGTCAGGAACAAGACAAGGGTGCCCACTTTCACCACTACTATTCAACATAGTTTTGGAAATTTTGGCCACAGCAATTGGAGCAGAAAAAGAAATAAAAGGAATCCAAATTGGAAAAGAAGAAATAAAACTCTCACTGCAGATGACATGATCTTCTACATCAGATCAGATCAGTCGCTCAGTCGTGTCCGACTCTTTGAGACCCCATGAATCGCAGCACGCCAGGCCTCCCTGTCCATCACCAACTCCTGGAGTTCAGTCAGACTCACGTCCATCGAGTCAGTGATGCCATCCAGCCATCTCATCCTCTGTTGTCCCCTTCTCCTCTTGCGCCCAATCCCTCCCAGCATCAGAGACTTTTCCAATGAGTCAACTCTTCGCATGAGGTGGCCAAAGTACTGGAGTTTCAGCTTTAGCATCAGTCCTTCCAAAGAAATCCCAGGGCTGATCTCCTTCAGAATGGACTGGTTGGATCTCCTTGCAGTCCAAGGGACTCTCAAGAGTCTTCTCCAACACCACAGTTCAAAAGCATCAATTCTTCGGTGCTCAGCCTTCTTCACAGTCCAACTCTCACATCCATACATGACCACAGGAAAAACCATAGCCTTGACTAGACGAACCTTTGTTGGCAAAGTAATGTCTCTGCTTTGAATATGCTATCTACATAGAAAACCCTAAAGACTCCACCATAAAATTACGAGAGCTAATCAATGAATATAGTATAGTTGCAGGATATAAAATCAACACACAGAAATCCCTTACATTCCTATACATTAATAATGCAAAAATAGAAAAATTAAGGAAACAATTCCATTCACCATTGCAACGAAAAGAATAAAATACTTAGGAATATATTTACCTAAAGAAACAAAAGACCTATCTATAGAAAACTATAAAACACTGGTGAAAGAAATCAAAGAGGACACTAATAGATGGAGAAATATATCGTGTTCATGGATCAGAAGACTCAATATAGTGAAAATGAGTATACTACCCAAAGCAATCTATAGATTCAATGCAATCCCTATCAAGCTACCAACAGTATTCTTCACAGAGCTAGAACAAATAATTTCACAATTTGTATGGAAATACAAAAAACCTCAAATAGCCAAAGCAATCTTGAGAAAGAAGAATGGAACTGGAGGAATCAACCTGCCTGACTTCAGGCTCTACTACAAAGCCACAGTCATCAAGACAGTATGGTACTGGCACAAAGACAGAAATATAGATCAATGGAACAAAATAGAAAGCCCAGAGATAAATCCACGCACCTGTGGACACCTTATCTTTGACAAAGGAGGCAAGAATATACAATGGAGAAAAGACAACCTCTTTAACAAGTGATGCTGGGAAAACTGGTCAACCACTTGTAAAAGAATGAAACTAGAACACCCAAAAAAGATGTCCTTTTCATTATAGGGGACTGAAATGCAAAAGCAGGAAGTCAAGAAACACCTGGAGTAACAGGCAAATTTGGCCTTGGAATACAGAATGAAGCAGGGCAAAGACTAATAGAGTTTTGCCAAGAAAATGCACCAGTCATAACAGACACCCTCTTCCAACAACACAAGAGAAGACTCTATACATGGACATTACCAGATAGTCAACACCGAAATCAGATTGATTATATTCTTTGCAGCCAAAGATGGAGAAGCTCTATACAGTCAGCAAAAGCAACACCAGGAGCTGACTGTGGCTCAGACCATTAACTCCTTATTGCCAAATTCAGACTGCAATTGAAGAAAGTAGGGAAAACCACTAGACCATTCAGGTATGACCTAAATCAAATCCCTTATGATTATACAGTGGAAGTGAGAAATAGATTTAAGGGCCTAGATCTGATAGATAGAGTGCCTGATGAACTATGGAATGAGGTTTGTGACATTGTATAGGAGACAGGGATCAAGATCATCCCCATGGAAAAGAAATGCAAAAAAGCAAAATGGCTGTCTGGGGAGGCCTTAAAAATAGCTGTGAAAAGAAGAGAAGCGAAAAGCAAAGGAGAAAAGGAAAGATATAAACATCTGAATGCAGAGTTCCAAAGAATATCAAGAAGAGATAAGAAAGCCTTCTTCAGCGATCAATGCAAAGAAATAGAGGAAAACAACAGAATGGGAAAGACTAGAGATCTCTTTAAGAAAATCAGAGATACCAAAGGAACATTTCATGCAAAGATGGGCTCGATAAAGGACAGAAATGGTATGGACCTAACAGAAGCAGAAGATATTAAGAAGAGATGGCAAGAATACACAGAAGAACTGTACAAAAAAGATCTTCACGACCCAGATAATCACGATGGTGTGATCACTGACCTAGAGCCAGACATCCTGGAATGTGAAGTCAAGTGGGCCTTAGAAAGCATCACTACGAATAAAAGCTAATGGAGATGATAGAATTCCAGTTGAACTATTCCAAATCCTGAAAGATGATGCTGTGAAAGTGCTGCACTCAATATGCCAGCAAATTTGGAAAACTCAGCAGCGGCCACAGGACTGGAAAAGGTCAGTTTTCATTCCAATCCCAAAGAAAGGCAATGCCAAAGAATGCTCAGACTACCACACAATTGTACTCATCTCACACGCTAGTAAAGTAATGCTCAAAATTCTCCAAGCCAGGCTTCAGCAATATGTGAACCGTGAACTTCCTGATGTTCAAGCTGGTTTTAGAAAAGGCAGAGGAACCAGAGATCATATTGCCAACATCAGCTGGATCATGGAAAAAGCAAGAGAGTTTCAGAAAAACATCTATTTCTGCTTTATTGACTATGCTAAAGCCTTTGACTGTGTGGATCACAATAAACTGTGGAAAATTCTGAAAGAGATGGGAATACCAGACCACCTGATCTGTCCCTTGAGAAACTTATATGCAGGTCAGGAAGCAACAGTTAGAACTGGACATGGAACAACAGACTGGTTCCAAATAAGAAAAGGGGTATATCAAGGGTATATATTGTCACCCTGCTTATTTAACTTATATGCAGAGTACATCATGAGAAATGCTGGACTGGAAGAAACACAAACTGGCATTAAGATTGCAGGGAGAAATATCAATAACCTCAGATATGCAGATGACACTATCCTTATGGCAAAAAGTGAAGAGGAACTAAAAAGGCTCTTGATGAAGGTGAAAGTAGTGAGTGAAAAAGTTGGCTTAAAGCTCAACATTCAGAAAACGAAGATCATGGCATCTGGTCCCATCATTTCATGGGAAATAGATGGGGAAACAGTGGAAACAGTGTCAGACTTTATTTTGGGGGGCTCCAAAATCACTGCAGATGGTGACTGCAGCCATGAAATTAAAAGACGCTTACTCCTTGGAAGGAAAGTTATGACCAACCTAGATAGCATATTCAAAAGCAGAGACATTGCCAACAAAGGTTTGTCTAGTCAAGGCTATGGTTTTTCCTGTGGTCATGTAAGGATGTGAGAGTTGGACTGTGAAGAAGGCTGAAAGCTGAAGAACTGATGCTTTTAAACTGTGGTGTTGGAGAAGACTCTTGAGAGTCCCTTGGACTGCAAGGAGATCCAACCAGTCCATTCTGAAGGAGATCAGCCCTGGGATTTCTTTGGAAGGACTGATGCTAAAGCTGAAACTCCAGTACTTTGGCCACCTCATGTGAAGAGTTGACTCATTGGAAAAGACTCTGATGCTGGGAGGGATTGGGCGCAAGAGGAGAAGGGGACAACAGAGGATGAGATGGCTGGATGGCATCACTGACTCGATGGACGTGAGTCTGACTGAACTCCAGGAGTTGGTGATGGACAGGGAGGCCTGGCGTGCTGCGATTCATGGGGTCTCAAAGAGTAGGACACGACTGAGCAACTGATCTGATCTGAGAACACTTTCTAACACCATACACAAAAATAAACTCAAAATGGATTAAAGATCTAAACGTAAGACCAGATACTATAAAACTCCTAGAGGAAAACATAGGCAAAACACTCTCTGACATAAATCATAGCAGGATCCTCTATGACCCACCTCCCACAATATTGGAAATAAAAGAAAAATAAACAAATGGGACCCAATTAAAATTAAAAGCCATTAAAAAGAATACATTTGAATCAGTTCTAATGAGGTGGATGAAACTGGAGCCTGTTATACAGAGTGAAGTAAGCCAGAAAGAAAAACACCAGTACAGTATACTAACGCATATATTTGGAATTTAGAAAGATGATAATGATAACCCTGTATGTGAGACAGTAAAAGAGACACAGATGTATAGAAAAGTCTTTTGGACTCTGTGGGAGAGGGCAATTGTGGGATGATTTGGGAGAATGGCATTGAAACATGTATATTATCATATGTGAAATGAATCGCCAGTCCAGGTTTGATGCATGATACGGGGATGCTCGGGGCTGGTGCACTGGGATGACTCAGAGGGAGGGGATGGGGAGGGAGGTGGGAGGGGGTTCAGGATGGGGAACACATGTATACCCATGGTGGATTCATGTCAATGTATGGCAAAACCAATACAATATTATAAAGTAATTAGCCTCCAATTAAAATAAATAAATTTATATTAAAAAAAAGACTTCACAGAGTTGTTCTGAAAGTTAAATGTAACAATATCTATAAAATATTAGGGAAGATTTGGCCAGAAGAGACTTTTGATTAGTGTTAGTCATTATTAGTATCATCACGATGATTATAATTCTCAACATTGTCATTATTATTTTTAGCATTAATAACAAAAATAACAGTGATAGCATTAACAGGGAAAATTGCCCTAGACATTTGCTGGAAAAGAAAGCTGAGAGGAAGTTTGACTTCTTTGCATGCTTCTTCCCAACTCAATATTGTGTTTGAAGCTGTGACCCAGAATAGGATTTACAGGATTCCTTGGCATCACCCAGGAACACCGTCTGGTCCTATGCCTCCTATACATTTTCTAAGCAGGGCTTAGAGCTATTTAGGTATTGATCAGCCAGGAGCCACAGAGGCCTTGAGCTGTCAGCTAAGCAATTCTTTATTTCTGACATGCACAGTCCTGGTTTGGGCCAAGAAGTAGAATAAGAGAATTATTTGACTTAAAAAATTTTTTCACATGGAAAAATATTGCATAACCCTAGGCCCCGAAAGTCAAACAGGATGAGATTTGTACTGTCAACGCACATGTATAATTCTGCAGTAACAAGTAGCATTTTACTTCAAATATAAAAATTTATAAATTGGAAATGGATTTTTTTTCCTTTTCTTTTTTTCTTTTCGTGTTGAAGATACCAGCCATCCACATTCACTTACCATTGCCTTTTTTCTTTTGGGGGGTCAGGAGAGGGAGATGTGTGGAAATATATTGTCTTCTCCATGGACCATTAGCTGTTCTTTCAGATGCTCTTTGCGGATGATATATTCAAGTAAAGAGGAAGACTCTGAATTTGGAAGTGATTTTCTCCAAGAACAAAGAAACTGTTATTAATATGTAACTGGAGACACTTGGGGAATCTGAGCAAGGTGACTAGGGTTGAGTCTCTAATGCCAGTTATTATGTAATCTCTCTAAAGAAAGACTAACTTATAAAGGGAAATGAACGCTGAAAACCAAGGAGGCTAAAATAATCAATGTGTTTTCTTTTTCTCAAGAGACAATATGGAATCTGAAATACTGGTATGACTAGTATTAACTAGAATATAAAAGGAATGTTTTTCTAAGGAGGTGGGACGGAATACCAAGCTTTTATGATTTGAAATAATCTCTTCTTCAGTCTTACTCCCTTACTCTCTTTCCTTTTTTTCCCCCTTGTTTTCAAAAATTTAGTTAATACCTATTAAATGGCTGCTACGTGCAAAAGAGCACATAGGCACCTTGGTCACACAAATGTGACACCATCCCTGGTCAGCTTGGATATTATGGTAACAGGAAAGAATGCGTGTTTTTTCACAGCAATCTAATTAATTAGGATTTTGATTTATGCATCAATCAGGGATGATTTGGTTAATGTGAGTCCCAAAGAGGCTGATTATCTAAACACATTGACCAAACTGAGCTTCTGAACCTACAGAGCAGAAGCTCAAAGTAGGGGACCAAAGAAGCAGAGAACCAAACCTGGTCCCTGGAGACCCACTGAGGCACTGTGACCCAGGGTGCTGCCTCTGGTTGTTCAGTGGGCATCCTTCTCTCTGAAAACTCTAGCTCGTTCTCATTAATTTCTCCATGAGGGAGTTCCTATGCCAATTCATGCATATCACCATTCAGATACCCGTGTTGAAAAAGAGGAAAAATGGACTTGATTTTTGTTTTAGTTTTTAGTGGCAGTATATGTTGACCTGCCCCTCATGGTATGTATGTGCAATTCTAGAAGGATAAGATGATGGGTAGAATGTACTAGAAACAGAGGAAAGTGAGGGGAATTTTTTAAATTGCAAAAATTAGCATTGAGGCACTGGATATAATCCAACAACCAAAGAAAGTATTATTAAAACAATGATTTCACAGCATCAATCAAGCTCTTTAGATCCCATATTTTCAATAATTTGTTCTATAATATTTTTATTATTTTATATCCTGAAGTTACCCAAGTTGTGGGTCTAAATCTAACCATGTGATTATAAATTTCCTGAAAAGTCATGAAGTCCTTCACGAATTATTCATTTACTCAAGATTAAGTGTTACATTGGCTATTATATTCTGTAATAAATCCTAATATTGATTATTTGTACAAATGATTTACACATTTAACTGCAGTTTAGCTTGCTGTTTGTTAAGTCTTAAACCCTTAAAAGGAGAGAAAAAAAATTGCTTACGATAATATATTTTACATGGATTAAATGATTTAAAAATAACTTTAAAAGAAGTAAAGTCAATTGTATCTACTAAGAATAGCAAAGTAATGCTCAAAATTCTCCAAGCCAGGCTTCAACAGTACGTGAACCATGAACTTCAAGATGTTCAAGCTGGATTTAGAAAAAGCAGAGGAACCAGAGATCAAATTGCCAATATCCGTTTGATCATTGAAAAAGGAAAAGAATTCCTAAAAAACATCTGCTTCTGCTTTATTGGCTATGCCAAAGCCTTTGACTGTGTGGACCACAACAAACTCTGGAAAATTTTTCAAGAGATGGGAATACCAGACCACCTGAACTGCCTCTTGAGAAATCTGTATGCAGGTCAGGAAGCAACAGTTAGAACTAGACATGGAACAACAGACTGGTTCCAAATAAGGAAAAGGAGTACGTCAAGGCTGTACATTGTCCCCATGCTTCTTTAACTTATATGCAGAGTATATCATGAGAAATGCTGGAATGGATGAAGCACAAGCTGGAATCAAGATTGCTGGGAGAAATATCAATAAGCTCAGATATGCAGATGACACCACCCTTATGGCAGAAAGCGAAGAAGAACTAAAGAGCCTCTTGATGACAGTGAAAGAGGAGAGTGAAAAGGTTGGCTTAAAGCTCAACATTCATAAAACAAAGATCATGGCATCTGGTCCCATCACTTCTTGGCAAATAGATGGGGAAACAATGGAAACGGTAAGAGACTTTATTTTGGGCGGGCTCCAAAATCACTGCAGATGGTGACTGCAGCCATGAAATTAAAAGACGCTTGCTCCTTGGAAGAAAAGCTATGACCAACCCAGACAGCACATTAAAAAGCAGAGACATTACTTGGCCAACAAAGGTCCGTTTAATCAGTTCAGTTCGGTTCGGTCACTCAGTGGTGTCTGACTCTTTGCGACCCCATGGACTGCAGAATGCCAGGCCTTCCTGTTCATCACCAACTCCCGCAGTTTACTCAAACTCATGTCCACTGAGTCGGTGATCCCATCCAACGATCTCACCCTCTGTTGTCAGCTTCTCCTCCTGCCTTCAATCTTTCCCAGCATCAGGGTCTTTTCAAATGAGGCAGTTCTTCACATCAGGTGGCCAAAGTATTGGAGTTTCAGTTTCAGCATCAGTCCTTCCAATGAATATTCAGGACTGATTTCCTTTAGGATTGACTTATTGGATCTCCTTGCAGTCCAAAGGACTCTCAAGAGTCTTCTCCAACACCATAGTTCAAAAGCATCAATTCTTTGAACTATGAAGCTCAGTGTTCTTTATAGTCCAACTCCCCATGTATAGTCATCCATACATGACTATTGGATAAACTGTAGCCTTGACTAGCTGGATCTTTGTTGGCAAAGTAATGTCTCTGTTTTTTAATATGCTGTCTAGGTTGATCTTAACTTTTCTCCCAAAGACTAAACGTCTTTTAATTTCATGGCTGCAGTCACCATCTGCAGTGATTTTGGAGCCCGCCCAAAATAAAGTCTGACACTGTTTCCACTGTTTCCCCATCTATTTGCCATGAAGTGATGGGACCAGATGCCATGATCTTTGTTTTATGAATGTTGAGCTTTAAGCCAACTTTTTTACTCTCTACTTTCCCTTTCATCAAGAGGCCTTTGAGTTCCTCTTCACTTTCTGCCATAAGGGTGGTGTCATCTGCATATTTGAGGTTACTGATACTTCTGGCAATCTTGACTCCAGCTTGTGCTTCATCCAGCCCAGTGTTTCTCATGATATACTCTGCATATGAGTTAAAGAAGCATGGGGACAATATACAGCCTTGACATACTCCTTTCCTTATTTGGAACCAGTCTGTTGTTCCATGTCCAGTTCTAACTGTTGCTTCCTGACCTGCATATAAGTTTCTCAAGGGGCAGATCAGGTGGTCTGGTATTCCCATCTCTTTCAGTTTTCCACAGTTTCTTGTGATCCACACAGTCAAAGGCTTTAGCATAGTCAATAAAGCAGAAAGATGTTTTTCTGGAACTCCCTTGCTTTTTCGATGAGCCAGTGGATGTTGGCAATTTGATCTCTGGTTCCTCTGCCTTTTCTAAATCCAGCTTCAACATCTGGAAGTTCATGGTTCACATATTGTTGAACCCTGGCTTGGACAATTTTGAGCATTACTTTACTAGCATGTGAGATGAATGCATTGTGCAGCAGTTTGAGCATTCTTTGACATTGCCTTTCTTTGGGATTGGAATGAAAACTGACCTTTTCCAGTCCTGTGGCCACTGCTGAGTTTTCCAAATTTGCTGGCATATTGAGTGTAGCGCATTCACAGCATCATCTTTTAGGATTTGAAATAGCTTAACTGGAGTTCTATCACCTCCGCTAGCTTTGTTCATAGTGATGCTTCTTAAGGTCCACTTGACTTCACATTCCAGGATGTCTGGCTCTAGGTGAGTGATCACACCATCATGATTATCTGGGTGGTGAAGATCCTTTTTGTACAGTTCTTTGTATTCTTGCCACCTCTTCTTACTATCTTCTGCTTCTGTTAGATCCATACCATTTCTGTCCTTTATCGAGCCCATCTTTGCATGAAATGTTCCCTTGGTATCTCTAATTTTCTTGGAGAGATCTCTAGTCTTTCCCATTCTGTTGTTTTCCTCTGTTTCTTTGCATTGATTGCTGAGGAAGGCTTTCTTATCTCTCCTTGCTATTCTTTGGAACTCTGCATTCAAATGGGTATATCTTTCCTTTTCTCCTTTGCTTTTGGCCTCTCTTCTTTTCATAGTTATTTGTAAGGCCTCCTCAGACAGCCATTTTGCTTTTTTGAATTTCTTTTTCTTGGGAATGGTCTTGCTCCCTGTCTCCTGTACAATGTCATGAACTTCCTCAGGGACTCTGTCTATCAGATCTAGTCCCTTAAATCTATTTCTCACGTCCACTGTATAATTGTTAGGGATTTGATTTAGGTCATACTTGAATGGCCTAGTGATTTTCCCTACTTTCTTCAATTTAAGTCTTAATTTGGCAATAAGGAGTTCATGATCTGAGCTGCAGTCAGCTCCTGGTCTTGATTTTGCTGACTGTATAGAGCTTCTCCATCTTTGGCTGCGAAGAATATAATTGATCTGATTTCGGTGTTGACCATCTAGTAATGTCCATGTGTAGAGTCTTCTCTTGTGTTGTTGGAAGAGGGTGTTTGCTATGACCAGTGTATTCTCTTGGCAAAACTCTATTAGCCTTTGCCCTGCTTCATTCTGTACTCCAAGGTCAAATTTGCCTGTTATCCCAGGTGTTTCTTGACTTGGTATTTTTGCATTCCAGTCCCCTATAATGAAAAGGACATCTTTTTTGGGTGTTAGTTCTAGAAGGTCTTGTTAATTCTAGAAGGTCTTCATAGAACCGTTCAACTTCAGCTTCCTCAGCATTAATAGTTGGGGCATAGACTAGGATAACTGTAATATTGAATGTTTTGCCTTGGAAATTAACAGACATCATTCTGTCATTTTTGAGATTGCATCCAATTATTGCATTTTGGACTCTTTTGTTGACTATGATGGCTATTCCATTTCTTCTAAGGGATTCTTGCCCGCAGTAGTAGATATAACTGTCATCTGAGTTAAATTCACCCATTCCAGTCCATTTTAACTCTCTGATACCTAAAATTCAACATTCACTCTTGCCATCTCCTGTTTGACTACTTCCAATTTGCCTTGATTCATGGACCTAACATTCCAAGTTCCTATGCAATATTGCTCTTACAGCATCGGACCTTGCTTCCGTCACCAGTCACATCCCCAACTGGGTGTTGTTTTTGCTTTGGCTCCGTCTCTTTATTCTTTCTGGAGTTATTTCTCCACTGATCTCCAGTAGCATATTGGGCACCTACTGACCTGGGGAGTTCATCTTTCAGTGTCCTATATTTTTGCCTTTTCATGGGGTTCTCAGGGTAAGAATAGTGAAGTGGTTTGCCATTCCCTTCTGCAGTGGACCATATTTTGTCAGAACTCTCCACCATGACCTGTCTGTCTTGGGTGGCCCTACACAGCATGGCTCATAGTTTCATTGAGTTAGACAAGGCTGTGGTCCATGTGATTAGACTGATTAATTTAGTCAAGGCTATGGTTTTTCCAGTACTCATTTATGGATATGAGAGTTGCACTATAAAGAAAGCTGAGTGTCAAAGAATTGATGCTTTTGAACTGTGGTGTTGGAGAAAACTCTTGAGAGTCCCTTGGACCACAAGGAGATCCAACCAGTTCATCCTAAAGGAAATCGGTCCTGAATATTCATTGGAAGGACTGATACTGAAGCTGAAACTCCAGTACTTTGGCCACCTGATGTGAAGAACTGACCATTTGAAAAGACCCTGATGCTGGGTAAGATTGAAGGCAGGAGGAGAAGGGGATGACAGAGAATGAGATCATTGGATGGCACCAATGACTCAATGGACATGAGTCTGAGTATCTCTGGGAGTTGATGATGGACAGGGAGGCCTCATGTGCAGCAGTCCATGGGGTTGCAAAGAGCCGGACACAACTGAGTGACTGAACTGAACTGAAGAATTGCAAAATGAGTTCCATCTATGTGGTTTAAAACTCTTCTCTATTCTTATTTGACAACTTTTATCCAGTACTTAGGAATGATTAGTTTTCCTTAATTACTCTGACCCTACAGTGGGAATAGGAATAAGAGCACAAACAAACCCTGACACATTTCTGCAGAAAGCTCACCTTGGACTTGGTTAATGCATGCAAAAGAGCCTTCAAGGGCTTTCTTTTTTCTGGTCTCTTTTTCTCTCTGGCACAATTCTGGAAGTGATCAATAGATTGTCTCCCTTTGAAGGCCATGGTTCTAGTTGAAAAAGACTTCAGCCAGGAGTAGCTATCTATTTTCTTTGTGCCTGAGGAATACATGCTCATTAATTTAAAAAGAAGTTTTATTTTAGTGCTGCTACGTTGCTTCAGTCACGCCCAACTCTTTGTGACTCTATGAACTATAGCCTGCCAGGCTTCTCTGTCCAAGGGATTCTCCAAGCAAGAATATTGGAATGGGTTACCATGCCCTCCCCCAGGGGATCTTGCCCACCCAGGGATCAAACTCACGTCACTTTATATCTCCTTTCATTTGCCACTAGCACCACCTGGGAAGTGCACAATGCTAATATTAATATTACTGTTAAAAAATTAACTATGTCAACCAGGTAATCAGCTTGAAAGTGAAAGTCACTCAGTCGTGTCCCACTTTTTGCAACCCCTTGGACTACACAGTCCACGGACTTCTCTAGGCCAGAATACTGGAGTGGGTAGCCTTTTCCTTCTCCAGGGGACCTTCCTGATCTAGGGATGAAACCCAGGTCTCCCACGTTGCAGGGGGATTCTTTACCAGCTGAGCCACAAGGGAAGCCTTATGGATATAAAATACTTCCTACTAAAAAACTGGCTATGTCAACTGATTAATCAGCATGTAAATATTAAGACTAAATTGTGTTATAGCACACCTTGTTTTGAAATATAGTCTAAATTTTAGACTCATTAAGTTCACACACACAAAAAAAATTACAAAGAAAACAGGTAAGTGCAATCTCAAAACAGTTAAAATTGAGGGACATGCTATGTGGCTGGCACCATGTCAAATGCTTCATGTGTTAAATCATCTAATCTTGATGACAATTTTGGAACATAGATACTATTATTCTTCCCATTTTAGAGATGAAGAAGGTGGAGTCACAGAGATATTAAGTAATTTAATCAGCAGGTATAGCAAGCCACAGCAGCAAGATCTGACACCAGGCAGTCTGGCCAGAACACGTTCACCATTCAGCTGTGCAAAGTCTTGGTGATACAAACTCATAAATACTAATTCAGAAGGGAAGTCAGGGATCATTAATTCAGATTCTTTTTAAGACATGTAATCACTGTTTTCCAAGGCCTGTGGGAAAAATTAATGTCAAAAAACAGCACTTGTGGGCAGTGCGTATGCCATACCAAGAGCAGACAGTGGGCTTTAGCTGTCAGACGTCAAATGTTCTGGTCCCACCAAGTCTGTTTGTGGAAGACAGATGCATCAGACCCAGATGCTATGGAACAGTTGTCACCTTATGATGTTCTGGTTGCTGCTTGCTTTTCCTGTCAGCCTGCCTAAAGGAAAAGAATGCTCTGACCACGGAGAAATGAGTGTTTTGATCCCTGAGATGTCCAAGTCTTCTTATAAATTATCAGACTGATATTTATTTGCAAATGCCCTGCAGATAAAATTGGCCACATATCCAGCTTTAGATGTAAGGGAAAGTAGCACACCCTTGGCTGTACTCAAAGTCACTCCCTTTCCCATCTTCTCAATGTCCTTGGACCCAGACACTGAGCCTCGGAATGGAGCCTCCTCAGGAGCTTCCATCTTTCCTCAAATATACACTGGTGTATATTCCAGCCCATGTCCCCCAGCATGTCAGGCTCTCCAAGTGGATCACTGTCTCAACAACATCCTAAAATAACAATGCTGCTGCTGCTGCTAAGTAGCTTCAGTCGTGTCCGACTCCGTGAGACCCCATAGACAGCCACCAGGCTCCCCCGTCCCTGGGATTATCCAGGCAAGAACACTGGAGTGGGTTGCCATTTCCTTCTCCAATGCATGAAAATGAAAAGTGAAAGTGAAGTCGCTCAGTCATGTCCGACTCTTCGCGACCCCATGGACTGCAGCCTACCAGGCACCTCCGTCCATGGGATTTTCCAGGGAAGAGTACTGGAGTGGGGTGCCATTGCCTTCTCCAAAAACAGCAATCGATATATAAAAATTCTGGCATGGCTCTGATAAGGAAACAGAAGCTCCTTGTTTAGATGACGATTAAGGAGCATTGATGAGTTAATGAAGAGCAGGACCAAACCCCAGGGTCCTGATTCCCAGTTCTGTGCTGTCGCCTAGTGGTCTAATGTTAATAGCCCTCTTACCCACGGTAGGGAACAGCAGTGTTCTTCCCTTCCTCTCCTCCTTTCCCTCAGAAGAACTAGAATAAATGAACGGATTCACAGAACAGCGCAGGAGTTGGATCAGAAAGAAATCTCCTAATTTTAATAGAAATGACTACCCTATCAAAAATTCTTCTGATTTAACTAAAATGGCATGACTGCTTTACAAATAAATTTAAAAGGCTCATTTGAGGATTATTTGGTGCTTTAAAGGAGATTGGTCCTGGGTGTTCTTTGGAAGGACTGATGCTAAAGCTGAAACTCCAGTACTTTGGCCACCTCATGCGAAGAGTTGACTCACTGGAAAAGACCCTGATGCTGGGAGGGATTGGGGACAGAAGGAGAAGGGGACGACAGAGGATGAGATGGCTGGATGGCATCACTGACTCGATGGACGTGAGTCTGAGTGAACTCCAGGAGTTGGTGATGGACAGGGAGGCCTGGCGTGCTGCGATTCATGGGGTCGCAAAGAGTCGGTCGGACACGACTGAGCCACTGAAGTGAACTGGTGCTTTAAAAGGTCAGAACAGTTAGGATAGTAGCTTTTGAAACACATTGTCGTGTGTGCCCCCCACAAATCATTTTCAAGGGATAGGCTAGAATCTTAGAATTCTGCCTTTCTAGACTATACTGTTTGTGAATTTTTATTGACTTTGAAGTCTGTGAGAAGGAAGCAAATATTGGTACATAAAATGCCAAATAAAAATATTGTTTCTCTTTAAACTGTTTCAGAGGAATGGACTGCATTTGGTACGTATTCTTTTCATTCTCTCCTGATATGTTCCTAATAATGTATGTGCTTGCAAATACCATGTGACAGTATGTTCAGTGGAATTGGCAGTTTCAATCTGAAGTTTCAGTAATGTGTCCAAAATCTTACATATATCTATATATACACACATATACTCACACGTATCTATGTATGTATATCTGATTATATATTAATTACTGTATTCTACAAAACATTACACAGGTATGTGAGGGGGAAAATATTCTGCTCAAAAGCAAATTCACATATTGTGATTCGGGTTAAAAACTTGAGTATAACCTTTCCAACTTCACAAGCCAAGAACAAATTATCAGTGCCCTGTTTCTTCAGTTTATCCTAAGAGACAGAGGGTTCTGATCACTTAAAACTTGACAAAATTGAGGTTTAAATCAAGTTTCACAAAACACTTGCTACAGCAATAAATTTGAACCCATGAGGAAATAGCAATTCTGTAAATGCCAACTCTTGATTGCAATCTACAATATGGTCTGGGATCGACTTTTGTTCACAACAGGTGCAACAGATGGTGTCGCCCTCCGGCAGTCCCCAAGATGCCTTTGTTCTGCCCTTTTACTGTTGTTGCTGTTTGGTCACTAAGTAATGTCTGACTCTTTTGTGACCACCCCCAGGCTCCTCTGTCCATGGGATTTCCCAGGCAAGAATCTTGGTGTGGGTTTCCATTTCCTTCTCCCTTTTAATCAGCGGGCAAAAAAGCCACCACTTAGTTTGGTGAATTGTGTTCATCTTGGAGGGCAGAAGACTTTACTTTTGTCTCCATTTTCAGTGGCTTGGTGGTCCACAGTGAAGCAGCCAGGAAGTGGTGAGGTCATGCTGCTCTCTCTTGGCTAAGAGAGAAAAGAATACAGCATTCTCTGCAGTGTTGATTTGGGATCTGTTGAGATGGGCTGGGTTTTGTGTGTTTTTGTTTTTTTTTTATAAACTCGTTGGAATGTAATTTCCTCTGCTTTGGAAATATTGATGTCTGTCATATGGGATGAAAGACTTTTTACCTATTCAATCATGGTGACGTTTGCAGAATGCTCTGAGCAAAATCTGCTAAAAGGAGGAGTACTGAAAATATATGATAAAGAAGCTCCAATTTAACATGATAGAAAAATCCAGGTCATTTGTCTAAATGGTCAAAATAATCTTGAGGAAAGTGAGTAGAGGCTTAAAAACAGGATTTATTTAAAAAGTGAGAATTTAGAATCCCTGATTTGACGTCTGAATGGTGACTTAAATGATTTTAAATACATGAATTGTTTTAATAATTTCAAGATGTAGACAAGCACCTATTTTGCATACCCATTACTTAAAGATTATAGCAGGGAGGCTTCAGGATATGAACTACACAAAGAAAATCTTTCTTACCATAAGCAGTACTATACTTCATTGATTTACTAAAGAACAGGCAGTGCAGGGACACAGCACAGAATTTTCGCATAGTTAAAATGCCTAGTGAGTTTGCAGGAATCCCTTATACAACTTGCTTCATGGATGTCAAATAGCTTTTCCCTAAATGCTTTCAGTAATAAGAAAATCACTATCTTAAAGGGCACGTCATTCTGTTTTCAAATAACTTGAATCATTAGGCTATTCTTTCTCATTTTAAGGTGAAATCTATCCCTGGAAATTTCCATTCCTTGGTATTCTCTCTGGAGCTATAAGAATAAGATTTGTAAGACAAATCCTAACAAGTATGAAAGGAGAAATTAACAATAACACAATAATAGTGGGAGACTTTAATACCCCACTCACACTTATGGATAGATCAACTAAACAGAAAATTAACAAGGAAAAAAAAAAACATGTATCTATAAAGCTCACTAAAGCAAAGCACAGTAAAATGAGGTATTGCAATAAAGGCATTAAATTTATCAAAAAAAAAAATAAAGTGCTGAAAAATTAAAAAAAAAAAAAGATCATATCCCAACATAAAAAAAAAAAAAGAATAAGATTTGTTTCCCTTCTGTAAAATAATCCACTAGATACTCAAAGTTCACCATTATCAATATATTTAACCCAACTCTCTCCTCCTTCCTGGATAAATACCCTATTTTCTCAGGATCCATGATTTAATCAATAATTTTTTTCTTACCCATCCTTTCCTGATTGCGTTCAAATTTAATGTTTGAAATCTCTAATGTATTTGCCTTTTCATACTGTTCATGGGGTTCTCAAGGCAAGAATACTGAAGTGGTTTGCCATTCCCTTCTCCAGTGGACCACATTCTGTCAGACCTCTCCACCATGACCCACCTGTCTTGGGTGGCCTCACACGGCATGGCTTAGTTTCATTGAGTTAGACAGGCTGTGGTCCATGTGATCAGATTGGCCAGTTTTCTGTGATTATGGTTTCAGTGTGTCTGCCCTCTGATGCCCTCTTGCAACATCTACTATTTCACCTGGGTTTCTCTTACCTTGAACATGGGGTATCTCTTCATGGCTACTTCAGTATTCTTGCCTTGAGAACCCCATGAACAGTATGAAAAGGCAAAATGATAAGATACTGAAAGAGGAACCCCCCAGTGGGGTAGGTGCCCAATATGCTACTGGAGATCAGTGGAGAAATAACTCCAGAAAGAATGAAGGGAAGGAGCCAAAGCAGAAACAATACCCAGTTGTGGATGTGACTGGTCATAGAAGCAAGGTCCAATGCTGTAAAGAGCAATATTGCATAGGAACCTGGAATGTTAGGTGTGTGAATCAAGGCAAATTGGAAGTGGTCAAACAGGAGATGGCAAGAGTGAATGTCAGCATTCTAGGAATCAGTGAACTAAAATGGATTGGAATGGGTGAATTTAACTCAGATGACAGTTATATCTACTACTGTGGGCAGGAATCCCTTAGAAGAAATGGAGTAGACATAATAGTCAACAAAAGAGTCTGAAATGCAGTACTTGGGTGCAATCTCAAAAACGACAGAATAATCTCTGTTCGTTTCCAAGGCAAACCATTCAATATCACGGTGATCCAAGCCTATGCCCCAACCAGTAATGCTGAAGAAGCTGAAGTTGAACAGTTCTATGAAGACCTACAAGACCTTTTAGAAATAACACGCCCCCAAAAATGTCCTTTTCATTATAGGGGACTGGAATGCAAAAGTAGGAAGTCAAGAAACACCTGGAGTAACAGGCAAATTTGGCTTTGGAATATGGAATGAAGCAGGACTAAAGGCTAATAGAGTTTTGCCAAGAGAACGCACTGGTCATAGCAAACACCCTCTTCCAACAACACAAGAGAAGACTCTACACATGGGCATCACCAGATGGTCAACACTGAAAATCAGACTGATTATATTCTTTGCAGCCAAAGATGGAGAAGCTCTATACAGTCAGCAAAAACAAGACCAGGAGCTGAGTGGCTCAGATCATGAACCCTTTATTGCCAAATTCAGACTTAAATTGAAGAAAGTAGGGAAAACCACTAAACCATTCAGGTATGACCTAAATCAAATCCCTTATGATTATACAGTGGAAGTGTGAAATAGATTTAAGGGCCTAGATCTGATGGATAGACTGCCTGATGAGCTGTGGAATGAGTTTTGTGACATTGTACAGGAGACAGGGATCAAGACCATCCCCATGGAAAAGAAATGCAAAAAAAGCAAAATGCCTGTCTGAGGAGGCCTTACAAAAAGCTGTGAAAAGAAGAGAAGTGAAAAGCAAAGGAGAAAAGGAAGGATATTCCCATTTGAATGCAGAGTTCCAAAGAATAGCAAGGAGAGATAAGAAAGCCTTCTTCAGCAATCAATGCAAAGAAATAGAGGAAAACAATAGAATGGGAAAGACTGGAGAGCTCTTCAAGAACATTAGGGATACCAAGGGAACATTTCATGCAAAGATGGGCTCAATGAAGGACAGAAATGGTATGGACCAAACAGAAGCAGAAGATATTAAGAAGAGATGGCAAGAATACAAAGCAGAACTGTACAAAAAAGATCTTCACAACCCAGATAATCACGATGGTGTGATCACTCATCTAGAGCCAGACATCCTGGTATGTGAAGTCAAGTGGGCCTTAGGAAGCATCACTATGAACAAAGCTAGTGGAGGTGATGGAATTCCAGTTGAGCTATTTCAAATCCTGAAAGATGATGCTGTGAAAGTGTTGCACTCAATATGCCAGCAAATTTGGAAAACTCAGCAGTGGCCACAGGACTGGAAAAGGTCAGTTTTCATTCCAATCCCAAAGAAAGGCAATGCCAAAGAATGCTCAAACTGCTGCACAATGCATTCATCTCACACGATAGCAAAGTAATGCTCAAAATTGTCCAAGCCAGGGTTCAATAATATATGAACCGTGAACTTCCAGATTTGAAGCTGGATTTAGAAAAGGCAGAGGAACCAGAGATCAAATTGCCAACATCCGCTGGCTCATCGAAAAAGCAAGGGAGTTCCAGAAAAACATCTATTTCTGCTTTATTGACTATGCCAAAGCCTTTGTGTGGATCACAAGAAACTGTGGAAAATTCTGAAAGAGATGGGAATACCAGACCACCTGATCTGCCCCTTGAGAAACTTATATGCAGGTCAGGAAGCAACAGTTAGAACTGGACATGGAACTACAGACTGGTTCCAAATAGGAAAAGGAGTACATCAAGGCTGTATATTGTCACCCTGCTTATTTAACTTATATGCAGAGTACATGATGAGAAATGCCGAAATGGATGAAGCACAAGCTGGAATCAAGATTCCCAGGAGAAATATCAATAACCTCAGATATGCAGATGACACCACCCTTGTGGCAAATAGCAAAGAAGAACTGAAGAGCCTCTTGATGAAGGTGAAGGAGGAGAGTGAAAAAGTTGGCTTAAAACTCAACATTCAGACAACTAAGATCATGGCACCTTGTCCCATCACTTCATGGCAAATAGATGAGGAAATAATGGGAATAGTGAGAGACTTTATTTTGGGGAGGCTCCAAAATCACTGCAGATGGTGACTGCAGCCATGAAATATAAAGACGCTTGCTCCTTGGAAGAAAAGCTATGACCAACCTAGACGCATATTAAAAAGCAGAGACATTACTTTGCCAAAAAAGATCTGTCTAATCAAAGCTATGGTTTTTCCAGTAGTCATGTATGGATGTGAGAGTTGGCCTATAACAAAAGCTGAGTGCCAAAAAATTGATGCTTTTGAACTATGGTGTTGGAGAAGACTCTTGAGCGTCCCTTGGACAGCAAGGTGATCCAACCAGCCCATTATAAAGGAGATCAGTCCTGGGTGTTCATTGGAAGGACTGATGCTTAAGCTGAAGCTCCAATACTCTGGCCACCTGATGTGAAGAACTGACTCATTTGAAAAGACCCTGATGCTGGGAAAGATTGAAGGCAGGAGGAGAAAGGGATGACAGTGGATGAGATGGTTGGATGGCATCACCGACTCAATGGACATGAATTTGAGTAAGCATGGGAGTTGATGATGGACAGGGAGGTCCGGTGTGCTGCAGTCCTTGGAGTCTCAAAGAGTTGGACATGACTGAGCAACTGAAATGAACTGAACTGAATTTTTGTTTTCTCTGTTTTTTTCTCTGTTTTTTTCTTTTAAAAATAAACAAGCACATGCTCAATCTCCATTACCTTCTAGCTTTCTTTCTATTTCTTTTCTTTATTCAAGTTTTTGAAAAAATATTTGCACTCATTTTCCCTACTTTCTCACTTCCAAAGCCACTGCAGGCTGGCTTCTGTCTTGATATCCTGCTGAAATTGTTTATGATTATATCACTGATGACCCTTGAAGGTGAGTTGGTAAAGTGGTCTGAGAATGGGCTATGGTGTCAGACAAATGTGGTTTCTCAGATCTACCACTCGCTGGTTGTGTGACCTTGGCTATGTATTTAATGTCTCTCAATCCCAGTTTCTTCATTGATAAAATGGATTGTTGTGAGGACCAAATGAAATGATGTAAGAAAAGTGTCCAGTGGCACAGCCCACGGTTGGTGATCAGCTTCTGTGGTCGTCATCATGATGTTCCTATAACTGCTCACATCAGTGGGTGTCAGATTGCAGTGCATATCAGAATCTCATGATACCTTTCTTTTGATTTCTATTTGCATGGAATACCTTTTTTCCATCCCCTCACCTTCAGTCTGTTTGTGTCCCTAGGTCTGAAGTGGGTCCCTTGTAGACAGTATATGTATGGATCTTGTTTCTGTATCCATTCAGCTAATCTATGCCTTTTGTTTGGAGCATTTAATCCACTTACATTTATGGTGATTATTGATATGTATTTTCCTATTGCCATTTTCTTAATTGTTTTGGGTTTATATAGGCCTTTTTTCTTCCATTCCACATTTGTTCTCTTCTCTTGTGGTTTGATGACCATCTTTAGAATTGAGTTTGGGTTGCTTTTTCTTTTGTGTGTGTATCTTCTGTAGTTTTTTGGTTTGCATTTCCCTTGATGCTTATATGTGGCATCTAAAAGATATGGTACAAATGAACCTATTTACAAAACAGAAATAGAGTCTCAGATGTAGAAAACTAACTTCTGGTTACCAAAGGGGAAAGAGGGAGGGGAGGGATAAATTGGGAGATTGGGATTGACATATACACACTACTATAAATGAAATAGACAACCAATAACAACCTACTATACATAGGCGAATCTACTCAATACTCCAATGACTTACATGGGGAAAGAATCTAAAAAAGAGTGGATATGTGTGTATATAAATATATAACTAATTAAGTTAGCTCTGCAGCTGAAACTAATAGAACATTGTAAATGCACTACATAATCTAATAAAAGTTTTTTAAAAAGAATTGCATGGTAGATTTGTTAAAACAGATGTCTGTGTCCCACTCCTAGGGTTTCTGATTCAGGAGGTCTGGGGTGGGGGGTAAGAAAGTTCATTTTAAGCAAGTTACCTGGTAATGATGATGCTTCTGGTTCAAGAAGCACACTTTAAGAAGCATTCTGGCCTCAATCTTTGCCTTTCAAGTGTACCATCAGCATTGACACTACCGAGGGGCTTTTTAAAACTGCCGCACCCCAGACCTCTTGAATCAGATTCTGCATGTTAACAAGACACTGAGTGATTCCTTCACATGTTAAAATTGGAGAAGCACAGGCCTACCATGTGATATTTCTTGGTTCTTACAGCAGTTGATCAAGTAATACCTAGTGCATTGTTTCTCCCTTCTTTTAGTTATTTCTTTAGCTTTTCAGATAAAATTTTCTCCTGGTTTTCTTCCTATCTCTTCGATTATTCATTCTCAGTCTGATTCCCCCACCTCTGTAGCTAAAATCCTCTCTTGGGCTCTGCTGCTGCATCTTCTATTTCCACTCACTGTTCTTGTATTGTTTAAGATTAGATTCAACAGCAAGTAATAGTAATGCCCCCCCCCGCCCAAAGACAGTGGTTTAGACAGGATAAAATACCACTTCTTTCTTATGTTTAAGTCCAGATATGAGCAGTCCACTGTTGTGTAATGTCTCTGCTCCACCAAGCTTTTGATTACTCACTCCTTGTACTCTGATTCTTCATCCCTCATGGCAGCCACTCCTGATGTCACTCTTGGCTTAAATACACTCATCACATCTGCATTTCAGTCACCAGATAGCAGGAAAGAATGCAGAAAAAAAGGGGCAAAGGACAGCTCTCAGCTGTCTACTAAGGAATACCACTGGAAGCTGCCACCAGATACATCTGATTATGGCTCATTGGCCAGAACTTAGTGACCTGGCCAAATGTAGCTGCACTGGAGAGTGAGAAATGTATATTACTTGGCTCAGCTAAAAAGTGAGGATGTGTTTAATATGAGATAGATCAACTAGCAGCCTGCCACAGATGCCACAATTCACCTGTTTATTAGCCATCCTGCTGCACATAGAATACACTCAACTTCTCCCCAGGGGAGATGTATTAGCTTGTGAGGGCTGTCATAAAAACGTGCCACAGGCTGGGCAGTTTAAACACTAAAAGTATATTGTCTAGCAATTCTGGAGCCTGGAAGCCTAAGGTCAAAGTGTTGGTAGGATTGGTTCCTTCGTAAAGTTACGAGAGAAAGAGCTATTCCAGGTCTCTCTGCTTGGTTTGTAGGTGATCATTTTCATGTTCATATGGTGTTCTTCCTGAATGCCTGTCTATGTCCAAATTTGCCCCTTATGTAAGGATATCAGTCATATTGGATTAGAGGCCCAACCTACTCCAATAGGACCTCATCTTAGCTTATTACATCTTCAATGACCCTATTTTCAAATAAGGTCACATTTTGAGGTATTAGGTGTTAGGGCCTCAGCAAATGAACCTGGAGGGACACAATTCAATCCATAGCAAGATATAGTTGCTATTTTCTATGCAGTTATTGACATCAACCCCAAATCTAGGATACCTTGGGTCAAATGTCCATATCTGGTCCACATGTTGAGGCTGGCATGCTGGAAGAGAAGGCAGAAGATATTGCCGTCATGACTGCCTATATCTTCCAGATGGTCAGTCATTATGTTCAAGGTGGTTCCCTTGGAAGGGATGGGGTTGGACCCATCTACACCATTGATGTGATGGCTAAAGCTATCAATCCTGCCATCTGCCTAACATCTCCCCTTTCTTTCACACAAACATATTTGCATACTTGCTGCTTTCTCTTCTTTTCTTTTTTTAATTATTGACTCATTTGTTTTATTTATTGATTTTTCTTGAAGCATGATTTATAGTATTATATTCAGTTCAGTTCAGTTCAGTCACTCAGTCGTGTCCGACTCTTTGTGACCCCATGAATCGCAGCATGCCAGGCCTCCCTGTCCATCACCAACTCCCGGAGTTCACTCAGACTCACGTCCATCGAGTCAGTGATGCCATCCAGCCATCTCATCCTCTGTCGTCCCCTTCTCTTCCTGCCCCCAATCCCTCCCAGCATCAGAGTCTTTTCCAATGAGTCAACTCTTCGCATGAGGTGGCCAAAGTACAGGAATTTCAGCTTTAGCATCGGTCCTTCCAAAGAAATCCCAGGGCTGATCTCCTTCAGAATGGACTGGTTGGATCTCCTTGCAGTCCAAGGGACTCTCAAGAGTCTTCTCTAATATCACAGTTCAAAAGCAGCAATTCTTTGGCGCTCAGCCTTCTTCACAGTCCAACTCTCACATCCATACACGACCACAGGAAAAACCATAGCCTTGACTAGACGGACCTTTGTTGGCAAAGTAATGTCTCTGCTTTTGAATATGCTATCTAGGTTGGTCATAACTTTCCTTCCAAGGAGTAAGCGTCTTTTAATTTCATGGCTGCAGTCACCATCTGTAGTGATTTTGGAGCCCAGAAAAATAAAGTTTGACACTGTTTCCACTGTTTCCCCATCTATTTCCCATGAAGTGGTGGGACTGGATGCCATGATCTTCGTTTTCTGAATATTGAGCTTTAAGCCAACTTTTTCACTCACTACTTTCACCTTCATCAACAGGCTTTTTAGTTCCTCTTCACTTTCTGCCATAAGGGTGGTGTCATCTGCATATCTGAGGTTATTGATATTTCTCCCGGCAATCTTGATTCCAGTTTGTGTTTCTTCTAGTCCAGCGTTTCTCATGATGTACTCTGCATGTAAGTTAAATAAACGGGGTGACAATATACAGCCTTGACGAACTCCTTTTCCTATTTGGAACCAGTCTGTTGTTCCATGTCCAGTTCTAACTGTTGCTTCCTGACCTGCATACAAATTTCTCAAGAGGCAGATCAGGTGGTCTGGTATTCCCATCTCTTGAAGAATTTTCCACAGTTTATTGTGATCCACACAGTCAAAGGCTTTGGCATAGTCAATAAAGCAGAAATAGATGTTTTTCTGGAACTCTCTTGCTTTTTCTAGTTTTTTTTTTAATAGAATATTGAATATAGTTCCCTATGGTACACAGTAGTACCTTGTCGTTTATTTTATTAATAAAATAGCTTTTACCTGCTAATCTAAAACTCCTAATTTATCCCTCTGCCATCCTCTTTCCCTTCTGGTAACCATAAGTTTGTTTTCTATGCCTGTGCGTCTCTTTCTGCCTCATAAATAAGTTCATCACATTTTAGATTCCACATATAAGTGATATTCTATGGCATTTGTCTTTTTGCTTATTACTTCACTTAGCATGTTAATCTCCAGATATATCTGCTGCTGCTGCTAAGTCGCTTCAGTCGCGTCCAACTCTGTGCGACCCCAGAGACGGCAGTCCACCAGGTTCCCCTGTCCCTGGGATTCTCCAGGCAAGAACACTGGTGTGGGTTGCCATTTCCTTCTCCAATGTATGAAAGTGAAATGTGAAAGTCAAGTCACCCAGTTGTGTCCGACTCTTTGTGACCCCGTGGACTGCAGCCCACCAGGCTCCTCCATCCGTGGGATTTTCCAGGCAAGAGTACTGGAGTGGGGTGCCATCACCTTCTCTGCCAGATATATCTACGTTACTGCAAATAACATTATTTCACTCTTTTTAATGGCTGAGTAGTATTGCATTGTGTGTGTGTGTGTGTGTGTGTGTGTGTGTGTATACCACATCTTTATTCATTTCTCTGTTGATGGATATGTAGGTTGCTTCCATGTCTTGGCTATTATAAATAGTGCTGCTATGAACATTGAGGTGAATGTATCTTTTCAAATTATAGTTTTCTTCAGATTTACGCCCAGGAGTGGGACTGCAGGATCATATGACAACTCTAATTTTAGTTTTTTGAAGAACCTCCATACTGTTTTTCATAGTGGCTTCACCAATTTGCATTCCTACCAACAATGTAGGAATGTTCCCTTTTCGCCACACTCTCATCAACATTTATTATTTGTAGACTTTTTAGTGATGGCCATTCTGGCTGTGTGAGTTGGTAACTCATTGTAGTTTTTATTTGCATATCACTAATAATAAGTGATGTTGAGCCCCTTTCAGATGACCTATTGGTTATCTGTATACAGAGTGATTTGTACCTGTCAGTCACTTCCCCTATCTTGCCCCTCCCCTTTTCCTCTCCCGGCTGGTAAACCACTGGTTTGTTCTCTGTATCCGTGAGTCTGTTTCTGTTTTGTTATGTTCATGTTTGTTTCATTTTTAAGATTCCTCATGAGAGTGAGAACATGCAGTATTTACCCTTCTCTGTCTGACTTATTTCACTAAGCACAAAGCCTTCTTGATACATCTTCACAGAGAAGACTTTAGGGACCACCCTGTCTGCAACAGCCCTTTCCTCTCACCACTTTCTAGCCCCTTACTATGTTTCATTTTTCTTTTGAAAAATTTATCACTGCCTGACACTGTATTTTACTTATCTGTTTTTTTCTCTATATCCTCACTAGAAGGTAAATTCTATGAGGACAGGAATTTTGTATATTTTATTCACTTCTGTAGTGCAAGCATCTAGAATGCAGTGCTCAGTAAATCATTAAAGGAATGAACAAATCCTTCAGGATTTTGTTTCCCTTACGTAATGCAGATTTTGTAATCTGTAGATGAATAATATCCTAGAGTGAGAGAATGAGTATCCTAAGTTTTGCCTCTATTATATTATACATAGAGTTTCTATTATATAGAAATATAATATTTCTATAAGTTTATGCTTCTGTATAAGTTAAATAGGTATGTAGGCATAATGGCCATTTGACACTTCACCTGGTTTGCAGATTCCTCTGTTTTCCTATCTTATTTGATAAGCATGTACTAAACCACAGGTTCTCATTAGAACAATGTTTTCAAACTATGAGTCATGACCCATCTGCTGCTGCTGCTAAGTTGCTTCAGTCGTGTCCGACTCTGTGCGACCCCATAGACAGCAGCCCACCAGGCTCCGCCGTCCCTGGGATTCTCCAGGCAGGAACACTGGAGTGGGGTGGCATTTCCTTCTCCAATGCATGAAAGTGAAAAGTGAAAGTGAAGTTGCTCAGGCGTGTCCGATCCTCAGCGACCCCATGGACTGCAGCCTACCAGGCTCCTCCACCCATGGGATTTTCCAGGCAAGCGTACTGGAGTGGGTTGCCATTGCCTTCTCCGAGCCATCAGGGGTCATGAAATTGATTTAATGTATCACAACCATTATTAATAAAATGAAAAGAAAACAGATTATATGTCAGAGTTTGTCGCCTGTTTCTAGAATAAATACTGTTTTGTGAAATTTCTCCTTTGGTTTTATGTATCTGTGTACATATGTACTGGGTTACAAAGTATAATGTATTTCTTACTTTGGGTAATGGTCGAAAAACAGTCACAGCTTCTGTCC
This sequence comes from Bos mutus, assembly GCF_027580195.1. Taxonomy (NCBI): domain Eukaryota; kingdom Metazoa; phylum Chordata; class Mammalia; order Artiodactyla; family Bovidae; genus Bos; species Bos mutus. The sequence continues at coordinate 37,257,927 of NC_091621.1, read as the reverse complement.
TTGAGTGACAGAAATGCAAGCTTATCTTAATGTAATCTTTAGTGATTGAATTTTAACTCACTTCTTCAATTCAGGTCTTCTGAGGCAAGAACAATGGATTTGGTTAATACTTTTTGTTTTTCAAAACAACCTTTGCCCTTGAAAATCTTAAATTGTAGCAAGGAAATCTTATATTGTACCATACACAGTATGAGAGATTCAACATGAAGCAAAATCTTATAGGAATCCAGAGCAAAAAAAGCATTGAATTTTGCCAAGAGAGTTCTCTAAGAAATATGTTCACAGTTTAGGAGATGTAAAGTGCTATGATATATATATATATGATATATGATATGTGATATATCATATATATAATATATATATGATATATGATATATATATATATATATATGATACATGATATATGATATCTAGCACTCATGACAAAAATATGGGAAACAAGTTTTGTCTCCTTCATGCTTTTGATTAACTCCATCCTGGGTGGAGGAATGGTCTTGGACGACCAGCTGTGCATGAGTACTCAGTCACTCACTCATGTCTGACTCTTTGTAACCTCATGGACTGTAGCCCACCGGGCTCCTCTGTCCATAGGATTCTTCAGGCAAGAATACTGGAGTGGGTTGCCATTTCCTCCTCCAGGGGATCTCCCCAACCCAGAGCTAGACCCTGCGTCTCCTGCATTGGCAGGCAGATTCTTTACCGCTGAGCCACCTAATCTATTTTGCTTGGAGCTTGATAGCATTTGGATGCATTTTAATATCATAAATATATTCTCTTTTCATAGTTTTGTATACAAAATTCTCCATAGGAATAGTCAGATAACATATTTGTTCTGGTACCCATGGGAATATAATAACAATCTTAATGTAGATTTTAGGCATTGCAGTTTAACTCATTCTTTTCCAATTCAGAATTATTTTCATTTATGGAGGAGAAGTCCAATTATGTGTTTTTCTATACGATATCTATTGCTTTCAGCACCCGAGATCAGGGCACCCATACTTCCTGGGTTTTTCCAGGAAGGTTATCCTCACCATCATACAATTGCATTCTTTTGTAAAACAATGAAACATTAAATATTTGACAAAGTATCACCAAGCATTTATACATTTGTAAGAATTTGATATAGAAGAATCACAAACATGAGAAATCCTTTATCAGGCTAAGTCTTGATTTGGGATCTCTCAATCATGGTCAATACACTCAACAGTACAATTTATCATGTGTTGAATTGTTACTTGATGTCAGTGTATATGAGCCAGAGCTTTGGGTTGCAAGTTACAGAAGCTGGGACTCTAGCTGGTTTTAGAGTGATGGGAACACGGACTTGGCAGTCACTAGTTTGTTCTATCTTCTTTCTGCTCTTCTCTGCATATTGCTGGCTTTCATGACACAGTGGGAAACATGTCAATAGCTTTTCTCCTCATTCTTGCCAATGTACCATTGAGGAGGGGCCAAGATGCTCTCTAGTCCCAAGTTAATAAACAAACAAACAAAAACTATAGCCTAAGGAAAAGTTTGAATGACCTTAACAGATATCATTTTCCCCATCCCAGACCAGTAAATTGCATGCAGGGTGTGGGATACACTTTCTGTCTGATAAGCATCTGTCAGTCAATCAATGGTGCTGACTAGTTGGGGTTTGTAAGAAAATGGCAATTTCTTTTTTAATCATGTGCCTAATTCCAAAAAGAGGTATTATTTTGAGTGGATCTGAACTTCATTTCTTACTTATATGTAATGCTATGTATCTTAACGCATATTACTTCAGAGAATCCAACCACATATGCAAACAATCCTTAGGATTAAACTCAGCTTATTATCAAATTGTTTTGTCTTCAGGTATAAAAATACAGGTGCTTTGGGGCCCCTCTATGTGGGTCATTCTGGAAGAGAAGTCTGATAAAATCTACCCTACCTGGTCTTATTTGCTAGTGGTTTGCAGTGATGGAAGAACAGATTTTAGATGATATAGCAAGAACTATCAAAAAACACTGTAAGAAGGTTTACCTTGAAATTTTCTGTGCAAAAATGCTGATTTGACCTTTTTTTCCCATATGGGCTGACCCATTCTCTGCTGTTCTTAGCAGTTTCTCTGAAGGTTACAGAGTCTGTTGCTTACAGTTGCTTTAGCAGAGAGTGGCCAGACTGAGCTCCAGCCTTCGGTTTGTTAACCCCTTATCAGTGAGTTAGAAATCTAATAAGGGTTACTTATTTTATAGACAGGCATTTCTGTTCCAGTTCAGTTTTGACCAGAGGAGCTGATGAAAAGGAAAATTCTTATTTCCTTCCTTTTTTCTTTCCCTTGTTTCCTTCTTTGCCTCCTTCCACTTCCCATTCCTCCCCCTTCTTTTCTTGCAATTACCATTTATTGCAAATATGGGATAATAGGTTGATTTTTTTTTAAATGCTACCTGGTATGCCCCTTCTTCCCCTATCACAATTCTAGACTCAAGATATTTTCACTTTACTTTTCTCCCTTAGCAATATTTTAATTAAAAAAATTTCTTTAACATTAAAAAATAAGCTCTGGTGTGATATGACTTCTTTTAATATTTTATTTACATAAGGGAAATCATAACTCAACTTGTCAAATGTTATTGCTAGAAATGCAAAAAGGAAAAGGTAGATTGTTAACTGTCATTTCAGACTCGTGACATCTTTAGATGTATTGTAGTGACAAGAATAGGAGAAATAAATTGAATTCTAGAAAGACATGAATATTGTCTATTTGAGCAAAACAACCTGCAATTGAAGGACTTTAAAATACAACTTTATTGACTTTATTTGCTATAAATAAATACTGCGTAACTACTCTTTTAGTCTTCTCTAATCAAAGAACTGTGAGTGGCTCAAGTTGTCTATTCAAGTATTTACCATATTTAGCATGTACTAGTCATGAAGGAACAGAAGTAAATAAGACTGACATTGTCCTTGATATGATGGAGCTATTTAGTGTAAGAAACATTAAATACACATTCCCCAAGTAACAAATTACAATTTGTATGAATGTCATGAAAGAAACGCACAGTGTGAGGTGGAAATATGTAATACGGGGATGGTTCCTAGTCTGGTGTTTGAATGCAGAAGCATTTTAGGGCTGGTGTCTCTGAGGCAGGGACATATAAAGATAGATTGAAGGTAAGCAAAGGCTGGCTAGACCAAGAAAGAGAAATAATATCCCATTCAAGAAAACAACATGTGTAGAGACTCCAGGCTGGAAAAGGGGTTTGGCAGATTTGAAGAACTGAAAGAGTGATTACAGCATAGTGTGGGGAGGAAAAAGAGGGAGCATGGTATAAGGGCATATTAAAATTTTTAAGTTGATTTTACTGTCACTGTATCAGTTAGCTATTGCTGCATAACAAACAACCACTGAATCTCAGGAGCTTGAGACAGGAAGTGTTTATTTCTTGTTTACACATATCATTTGAGTTGGGTTGGTTTGGCTAGAGGCTGCAGGTCTGATGGTCAGCTAAGAGGCTCTGCTTCATATGGATTGTTCTAGAGCAGTGGTCTAAGGGTCAGCGACTGAGGAAGTTCTCTTCATGGTGATGGCAGAAGCACAAAAGAGCAAGCCTGGAAGCAAACAATAGGCAAAAATTTGGCTGTCACATGACTAATATTTCATTGGTTAGAGTAAATCACATGGTCGTGCTCAACATCAAGGGGGCACAAAATGTAATCTTCTAAAGGAGATGATAGGAGAGGGAGTGAGGATTTTTTTTTAAAATAATATAATCTCCTATACAGGACACAACAACTATAACCTGGAAGTGGAGTAAACAGATTTGTTTTTAAAATGGGCATATTAGGGAGTGTGGAGAATGGATTAGAGGCTTCAGGAATAACTGTAAGAAAACAAATTAGGAGATTATCATGTTATTATAAGAGACATACAATGGTGACTTGAGCTAGGTGGTGCTAATGGAGATGGATGTGATGGATTCACATAATATATGGATATAGATTGTAGTTATAATAAGACGTGCTTAGAGTACAGGAAATGTCAAGACCAACACTCTTGTCTTCGTCATAAACTCCTGGGTGGATGGACATACTTCTCATTGTGATAGAAAAGAAGATCTTTAAGGGGCAAGATGATGAGTTTAGTTTTGTACATATTTAATTTCAGTAGGACAGTTTGATATCTAAGTCAAACATCATCTATGTCATCCTTGTGAATCACATCTTAATCACCCCATGTTTATTTTCATAATTTCTCCAATAATAGTACATGTTGTACTTATATTTCTAGTAACTAGAAGAAATTGCGAGTGGATATTTCAATAGATACATTTAACAAATAGCAAATAATTTTATGGTTTTGAGATAACTTAGTCTAACTCCTTCACTTGACAAATAAATTAAAAAAGACCTAGAGAAGTATTTTATTCTCTCTTATTAGATGCATTATTTATGAAATCATAGCCTACATGGGTCAATCACTAAACAAAATTTTTTGTTGGACATTTTTGGAACATTTGTATTTTATTCATGATTTGTGGTATGAAAATAATTTTAATAACAATTATGAACATTAACAATATAAAATATTTCTTAAGTGCTATATGCAAAGCATTTACAAAGTATTTTTCAAGAATTATCTCACTGATTCTTTATTAAAAGAGTGCATTTATTAAGAAACCAAGACTTACAATGGTTAGTAAGTTATCTGATGCCCATGTTCTTAACCACGATATTATTTTGGTCCCTGACTTACAGCAGTTAACAACATGATGAGAGGGACCAGTAATGCACAAACATAGAAAACTGTAGAGAAAATATAAAATACTATTTATTAAATAGTACGTTTGGAGGTTACCAACTAATAACTGCTATAAAATTGCATAGATTAGAGAATTCAATTTAGAGGAATAATAATGTAGGCTTTATGTGAAGTTCATTCACTTTGGAATCAGGATGGATATGCTCGCCCATGAACTACTCTAAAGTATGGTTTCTCACTGTTACCCTTCCAGAGAGTTTGCATGTGCTGAGCAGATCCATCCAATAACCTCTTTAAGATTATCATCCTGATTTTGAGATAATGCTTTCAGCCTTGCCTGACTTTCCCTTTTCTATCACCCTCGTGGCTCGTGGCTTGTTCCTCTTGTATAAAAAATTAGCATCTTAATCTGTGCTTTAGATTCTTGTTTCCTAGAAGATGTGGGTGAAGACAATGTTTAAGGTTTCAACTCCTTGACAGTGACACAAAGTTTTCATTGCATGCACTGATTTTTAATTTTGTCAAGGCAAGAGGATAAAGCATAAGCTTCTCAAAGGTGGTGAGCTTCTCAAAGATGGTGGGCTTCTCAAAGGTGATGAATGGGATCAAGTCATTTAGAAGTGAGTGAACACTAAAAAGTACCAATAATCCATATTACAGTGGCACTTAATTAGTTTATATTTTTTCCTTAGCACATTTGGGGGGTATAAATCACCTACTACATTGTTTGTATAAAGTATGAGGATACATCATGCCCACAATAATGCAAATGACTGTGAGGCATATATAACTTGGGGATCCCCAAAACTCCAAAGTCTTTAGGATGCCGCAGTCATTTTAACTATCTTGGGATGATGGAATTCTGTATTTTATATGGTAGAATTTTGTGGGTCCCATTTAGAGCACTATGGCTGGGTTTTAGTGTATTTCATTCAGCTGTGACATACTGAAATAAATGGGCATGTTACGAAGTGGAATGCAAAAATATATGTGAGTTTTAGAAGACAAAATTCAAGACTTCAAAGAAATAATATGCTTGGCATAGGCTGCTTTGAGATAACATGCCCAGTTCCTCCTGGAATTCTTGCTTGTTAGGAATAATTACTTTGGAAATTTGAGAAATGCTGTGTGGGTGTATGTATAACTTTCTCCCCATCATATATATTTGTACATCTATAAAGCGAATAAAAATGTTATTTCAAAAACTTCCCTCATGTCTGGGCATGTAGCAGAATTATCTTTCAAAGGAAGATTACTTTTTAATTTGGAAGAAATCATTGCAGTGGGCCTCTTGGTTTGCTACGTTAAGTAAATCCCAGGGGCCAGTCTGGAAGGGAAAGGCTGAAACACAGAAGGTTAAACTCCTTCCTCTAGGAGTGTAAATAGCTGCTGTCATTCCATGTAGGTTGTCAACTTTTACAGATTATTATGGGGCTCCCTGGTGTAGCCCCTACTGGTTGGGCTTAAGGGAAAGGAATGTGTGGGCTGTGGACATGGAGGGAGAGGTTGGGCAAGAGCCAGACCCTCATTTGAACTGACGTTGGTTCCAGCAACACAGCAGCTGGCTGGGGGCCTATGGAGAGCCTGCCAAGAGAGGACCCTACTTCCAGGATATGATAACAGTGAGAGTTGATAACCCAGTTGAAGCTCTGTCTCTCTGCCCTGCAAATCTCCTCTGTTCTTGAATCCTCATTTGTGCTTTGTGGAATAAAGGGGGTCTGCGTTTGGGGGCAATGTGCACCTGTGAACTGTTGGGTAGGCATATAAAAGTGATGCTGCTGCTGCCAGAAATGATTAGGGAAATTAGGGGAGCAGAAGTTTGCATAAGAGGACAACCACAGTGGAGTGTGAGCATTTTCTGAGTATTCTCAGAATTATGCAGAGGAGTTTAAGTTGGCTTGTTTGGATACAATAAGTATCGAGTCATTTCTGTTTGTGTTCTCTGTTAGATGCAGCTCTATGGCAGAGAACATATCTGTCTCATTTACCATTTTATATCCCAGTACATGGTATTGAGCATGGAACACTACAGATGCTTAGCAAATATTTGTCAAATGAACGAACAGTATAGAAGCTGGAGATTCACTGGGGCTCATCATATCTGTAAGCTGGAGATCTTAAAACACCTTGATGGATAGTTTTAACACAGTCAATGGCATGAAATAATTTATCAAACTTGGAAAGCTACAAAACTTGCTAGGAATTATGACTGATGTAAAAAGGTAGCTTGGCCTGATAGGGGAATACATTTCAGGTTTTTTAAGCCAAATATTGATTTTAAATGTTTTAGGAGGATTTGATGTTAAGAGAGTAGGAGGGCCCAAGAGCAAAAACACATGGCCCCAGTGACTTGTCAGAGCCTTGGCTGGCCTCCACAAATGCTTACTGTAGGAAGCATTTTTCAAAAATCTTATGCTTGTTTGAGGGCAATCTACAGTTGTAGGATGTTTAGAATTTTTATTTCTTTTCTCTCTGTATCTTTTGGCATGAGAGAATGGGAAAACTAATTTTTCTTTCAAAAATGGATTAACACATTCAAGATTAACACACACACTACTACTATATATAAGACATATAACCAGTAAGGATATAGTGTGTAACACAGGGAATTCTACTCGATTTTCTGTTATAACCTATATGAGAAAAGAATCTGAAGATGAAGGAACATATGTATAACTGAATCACTTTGCTGTATACCTGAAAATAGCACATTATAAACCAACTGTACTCCAATAAAATTAAAAAATGAATGCATTCTTTTGAAAATTAGTTTTCAACTACAAATAAATACTGGTTCTGAATGAGAAGTTTGAAAGAATAAAATAACTAATTCTAGACAACAAATTCCTTGAGGACAGGACATACCTTGAGTATGAGGAAATACTCATCTTTAAGTCCTCAGTACTGAGCATTCAGGACTTCCCAGGTGGCACTAGTGGTAAAGAGCTTGCCTGCCAATGCAGGAGACTCAAGAGAAGTGGATTTGATCCCTGGGTTGGGAAGATCCCCTGGAGAAGGGAATGGACACCCAGTCCAGTATTCTTGCCTAGGGAATCCCAAGGAGAGAAGAGCATGGTGGTCTATGGTCCATAGGGTCACAAAGAGTCGGACACAACCAGAGTGACTCAGCAGACACACACACACTGAGCCTTCAGTCTTGGCAATAATAAATTATTCAGAAGTATTGCTTTCTCTTTTCATGAATGAAGAAAGACAGTATCTTGAAAAATCAGTCAAACTGCTTATTTTGGTTAGCATAGAGACCAAAAATTTTAATAATTGATAGATTATTTTGATGTTGTAGATATAGCCAGAAGAAGTTAATCAAAATCAGTCGAATATTTCAATTAGGTTTCATCATAATGTTTATTTCCAGCCTATCTATCTCCATAAGAAAACCATAAATACAATGAAGCAAAACATACAAAACAAAAGCCAAACAAAGAAAATTACATTAAGAAAATTTTTTTGAAAAAATTCATAGCAGTTAAGCAAGACCCTTAGCTCTGAGTTTCCTGTCAGCCAATGCCAAGAGGAAGACACGAAAGAATACATACGTTTCCTTGTCCAGCAGAAGGAAACAGCTTATTTCATCAGGAGAGACAAAGATTTTCCTGCTTCTGATATAATTTATAATATGGGTCTTTGTAAAAAAGTGAGAAAAAGCAGGGACAAGATCTTTAATGCCAATATTACAAATAAATATGAAAAATCAAGAACATAATTAAATCATGGTTCTATAAAAGCTATTACTGAGGGTGAGATGAGTAGATTTATGTTTCTAAGGAATGATGTGGCATAAAACTTGGAGAGGATTAAGAACTGAGTATTTTCTGTCGCCCTTAGTTCTGGGTATCTCAGAGTTCTAGGGTCAATAGCAATGCATCAGAAGTCATTGGTGGGAGGACCCTGTGTGATTTTGGGGGCCCAGGAGGACCAGGCAATGTGGGAGAATTCTGAGCCTTCACCCCAACTCTGCTTCAACCAATGATGGTCCTCAAATCCAGGTTTTACATTTTAAGTTTTTTTAAATAAATTTTCCTTTGAAAGTTCTGCTAGGAGATATGCAAATAGATTACATACTTTTATTGATGAAGCCTGTTCTGAATACATGATTTAAGAAGCACCCACCTGCCCTAACCCACTACATCTCATCAACTTTCCCTGCTTTGTTTTTATCAACAGCGCTTACCAACATTTAAATTACTATATAGTATATTTCTTTGTTTTGTGTTTTGGTTATAATAGGAAACAATCCCCTTGAACTTGGTGATCCAAGGACAAGCTAATAAAGGAAATATTAAGCAAGTGTGGGCAAGGTTTACAGAAACCTGTGAGTGTTACTGTAGTGTCATGGGGCCACAATGGTGGCCATGGTGGTGGGGAGCCATTGCCACTCCTAGGAATGGAGAGGCAAAGTGAAGGAGCAATTTCTAGAACAGAGAGAGAAATTTAGAGAGGATAGAGGCAGGAGGAGGGCTGCCTTTGAGAGAAGGATGTGGCCATTCCACAATGAATAAATGCCCCAACTTTACTCTCATTTTTTGTCACAAGTGCCTCCCTTTGGCCAAATGCAACCAGAGGTCAGAGGGTGAGTCTGTTGTGTGGTCTGTACGGACTCATAGATTGGGGTGAAGAAAGTTAGAGAGTTGATCAGGTGATGTGTACAGAAAATAGACACTGTATATTTTTTGTCATCTTTCTCCTCCAACTAGGACCTCAGTTCTGTGAGGGCTGGAATTTTAAAAAAATTTTTATTGGAGTATAGTTGATTTACAATGTTGTGTTAGTTTCTGCTGTACAGCAAAGTGAATCAGCCATATACATATATATATATAAATATATATATATATGTATCTCCACTCTTTTTTAGATTCTTTTCCCATATAGGTCACTACATTATATTGAGTTTCCTGTGCTATATAGTAGGTCCTTATTATGAAAGTTGCTCAGTCATGCCTGACTCTTTGTGACCACATGGACTGTAGCCTACCAGGCTCCTTGGTTCATGGAATTCTCCAGGCAAGAATACTGAAGTGGTTCGCCATTCCCTTTTCCAGAAGATCTTCCCGACCCAGGGATGGAACTCAGGTTTCCTGTGTTGCAGGCAGATTCTTTACCATCTGAGCCACCAGGGAAGCCTAGGACCTCATTAGTTATCTATTTTATATATAGTAGTGTGTATATGTGAATCCCAGTCTCCCAATTCATCCCTCCCCTCTTTTCCTCCCTAATAACAATCAGCTTTTTTTCTTACATCTGTGACTCTATTTTTGTTCTATAAATAGGTTCATTTGTACCAGTTTTTCTTAGAGTCCACATATAAGTGATACCATATGATACTTGTTTTTGTCTGACTTACTTCACTCAGTATGACAAACTTTAGGTCCATCCATTTGCTGCAAATGAATTCGTTCCTTCTTTTTTATGGCTGGGTAATATTCCATTGTATATAAGTACTACATTTTCTTTATCCATTCCTCTGTTGATGGACATTTATATTGCCTCCATGTCCTGGCTATTGTAAATAGCACTGTAGTGAACATTTGAAAGCATGCATCTAAGGCTGGAATTTTTATCTGCTTTCTTCTCACTCTATCCCTGGTGCCCAGAACAGTGCCTGATTCATGATTGGTGCTGAGTAAAGATTTCTTGAATGAAACAATATCAGTTGTTTTTAATGTGAGTTTAAAAACAACTATAACAGTCCAGCAGTTTTGAGGCTATGTTGGACACAACTGAAGTGATTTAGCAGCAGCAGCAGCAGCAGCATAATATATCACTGTGCTTCTGCTGCTGCCACTAAGTCGCATCAGTCATGTCCGACTCTGTGCGACCCCAGTAGACAGCAGCCAACCAGGCTCCTCCGTCCATGGGATTTTCCAGGCGAGAGTACTGGAGTGGGTCACCAGTGCCTTCTCCGATATCACCATGGGAGACACTTTTTGAGTGAATTTTCTTTGTCTCCCTGATTTATATGAGTTATAAGTGCATGATGCTCAATAAATTATACATATGTGTACATATAATTTATGTGCATGGTATCCCAAATGGTATATTTAAAATTGTTATATTATTAACATTTTGAAATGGTTTTAAACTAGTAAATTTTGAATAATCATATTTAGAAAAAGAATTTTCTGCACGAGCATTTTCTGTATATTAACATAATTTAAATCATTAAATCATCTTTATTTCATATGTGCCTGATGTTGCTGAGGACTGCCTTATCTTCTTAAGTCCTTTACATTTTAATGCAGAAATAATCATAGCATAAAACGTCAAGCTTAACAACATTTATACTACTAAACTGGTAAAGATTTATCACAGAGACAACTGTTTTGAACACCCTTCTACTAGGGCAAAAAAGAGAAAGGTCAGTGATTTATTTGAATGGACAGATGGGTCATAATGTATTCCTTCAAAGTGATCTAATTTGGTCTCTGTCAGGCTGACTCAGAGTGCAGTGTCCTTCACTGGCAGAAATGCGGCCTCCGGTGGAGGAATTTCTCTAGCCACTCACTCTGACTCCGGGGGCTGGGCAGGGGTTGAGGTCTGCTTCTTTAGGTACTGGGATCTTACACAACCTAGGAATTACAAAAACCAGGAGCAACACCTTGACTCGCCTCAGGGACTCTCTAAGAAGAGTGCCATCTGTCAGTGTCAGAGGAGCTGAACTCAATGTGGCCAGAGTGACTGAGAAGATGAGCAGGTCTCTGCTGTCCTGGCAGAATCTCATGATGTCTTGAGACTGTGGCTTCACAGGTGATGCTTCTTCCAAGGGAACTTGGTGATGTTGCACCAGGTCACCGTCACAGTGAGGGTGGCAAATTGTGTTAACGCTCAAAACGTTTGCTGCCCCTCTATGGGATGCTGCACCTTGAAGGAGGGTTTCATGTTCCCTAGCTGTTGGTATCCCCTGAAGGAGGGCATGGCAACCCACTCTAGTATCTTGCCTAGAGAATCCCACCTACAGAGGAGTCTGGAAGGCTATAGTATATAGGGTCGCACAGAGTCGGACACGACTGAAGCAACTTAGCATGCGTGCACACACGCTCTGTTGGTATCGGAAGTGGCCATATGATTGCTTTGTTGATGGAGTGGGGACAGAAGCTTTAAGAATGAGCTTGTGCTCTGTCATGCTTCATTTGCCTTGCCACAGACTTAATATTCCCCAGAGTGACTGCTTCATTCGCTCGGGTCCTAGAGTGAAGAGGACGTGGTGCAGAGATGAAGCCAATGCACAGTGGGCATATAACACAGATGACACCTCTGTTGTTGTAAGGTGCTGAGGTTTGGGCTCATCTGTCACCACAGCTTAACCTAGCAGACCCAACCGATACAAGGAAGTCACACCTCTCACTGTCCCTATTTGCCCAGCCTGTGGCAAGAAATGGCTGTTATTGTGGGCAGTCAGCTTGTAGGGCTCGCCCAGCTGGTGAAGGTAAAGCAAGAACTGTTGGACAAATGGATAGTAAGCAGTACACAATGCTTTGCTTCCTGAGAAACAATTTGAACTTGGAAGTTGCCTGAGCAAGGCTGTGCTGGTTTGTTCCAGAGGCTGACTGCTCATGCTGGTCTCTCTGGGCTTCCTAGATGATGCATTGGAAGGGGGCCAACCAGGGAACTGTTCCAGCAAGACTAAACCACTGGCACATTTGGGCTGTTAAGTGCTACCATGATGCAACAGTAACACCTGGAATTGGCGTTCCTGAAGAACAAGTATTGGAAGCAGCAGGAGGCAGGAGCATTAATAACTGTCAAGAGCAGGGCAGACTGGCTGACTTAATGGGTGAGCTCAGTCCACTCGGGGCCTGACGTGCCCCATCACTCTCCCTTCCACAGTCACTCCCCTAGGAGACATATAAATCATCCGATGACCTAATAAAATAATAAGGTTTGTCTGAGTTTTGACAACAGAAAATAATAGAGGACCTCAGATTCAGAGGGAGAGATATAGGAGGCGTTTTAAAATTGCTTTCTCACTGGAATAGAGGAAGTCTAGAGATGGATAAAAAGTTATGCTCTGTTCACACAAAATTGTCAGTTTTCTGAAAATGCCCACAAATCTACAACACTTTACAGAGCTATAGAAAAGAGTAAGGTTAAGTGACACTTTTCTGCTGGATATTGTCTCTGTTAGGTATTGATACCTGAATGGTCTCTTTCTGGCATGCAATTAATTTACTGGAAGTTAAACTTTTTCTTCATTGTTGCATTGTTACATGTGTTTAAGTGAAGCAGGGCTGAGTTTGCATTCCAGCTCTGCTTTCTAGATCCATGATTTTGGCAAAGCACTTAATTTCTCTGAGTCACTTTCTTCAATAGTGTTGTTGTGAGGAATTAAATGAAACTGCAGTGTATTAGGGTATTTGGCATAAAGCCTGACACTGAAAAGCTCAATCTTTGTTAATTTCCTTTAATCTTTTAGAAATATTTAAAGGTGGGAGGGGAGGCATTTGTGCTTCTGCTTCAGGTTAGTCCTGGAATGTAGATTAGTGTGATGCATTTGGTAATCATTATATTTCAAGTAATGGGCAACTACTGAGTGTCCCATTTGCTCTATTAAGTGAACGCATGGCTGATCCAGCCCAGGGTTCTGTTCTAAATATCTATTGATATATTGCATTTCCCTGTAGCTGATTCCTGGATATTCTGTTTCAATGACACTTTTTCTTATTCACTAGGAGCTGGTAGGTTGTGTTAACAGCTACGTGTGTGCTAAGTCACTTCAGTTGTGTCCGACTCTTTGTGACTCTATGGACTGTAGCCCGCCAGGCTCCTCTGTCCATGGGATTCTCCAGGCAAGAATACTGGAGTGGGTTGCCATGCCCTCCTCCAGAGGATCTTCCTGATCCAGGGTTTCTTGTGAATCTGCATCAGCAAGCGGGTTCTTTACCACTAGCGCCACCTGGGAAGCCCAGTTAACCTCTATTGAATTCAGTATTTGAGTTCCTATCACACACAAGGCACTGTAATCTTTTCTCTAAGGCTCTCCTTGGCCCCTGCTTTCCTGACTTCTCTCCATTTAACAGAAGAAAAAATGATGCTATTCCTTTCTACCTGTGTTCTCAATTCTATTTTTTCTAGACCTTCAGGGAACTTGCTTTGTCAAATTATTTCTTCCTTTGATTACTGTCATTCACCTTTTTTTCTGCTGCTTCCTCCTCTGCTAGGGCAGAAAAGAGAAGGAAAAACACCACCCAAAATACCCATAAGGAGCATCTTCATACAACTCAGTCTCCTTCCTCAGGAAGCCTTGGACAAGCTCCAGCAAAGGTCCAGACACTATGAAGAGTGGGCAGGGTGTTGAGGGCAATGATCAGGATAATTAATTGCGACTGGTGGAGCTGACCCCTTTTCTCTCCCCCATACTGTGTAGTTGGCAGCAAGCAAACTCACGGCCTCCAGATTACAGTTCCGACTACTTCTGAAATAAAGTGAGTATAATTCTTGGTGCTGGTCTAGCATGAGCTGTGGATGCAGAGAAAGAGTTGCAGTTGTCTGGAACTCACAATTAGGGGGAGGAAAGAGGGAAGGGAACAAGAGACTTTGGCATGTTCTCATGGCATAAAATCTTAATAGAGTTCAGTAGGCTTTCTGACAGAGGGGACATTCAGCCGGATGTCAGCACCAAAGAAGCGCAGGGAACTCCCCCTTCCAGTGGACTAGCCACCGGTACTCCCTGCCTTACGGAAAGCTGGACCCCTCTTCCTTTCAGAGGAGGTGAAGAGTTGCAGCATTTGGGTGTTGAGTTTTTAAACAGATCCAGTATTGTCATTGTCTTTTTTGGACAGCTGAAGAAAATGTTCAAGTAATGGGAAAGAGCCCAATGTACTACAATTTTGTGCTATTTGTTTTGTCATATTAAACATTCTGATATCTTCACTTCTGATATCTTATTAAAAATTCTGGTATGTGAATTTAAAATATGAAATGAACCTATCTGCAAAACAGAAATAGACTCACAGAGAACAGGCTTGTGCTTGCCAAGGGCGAGGCGGGAGGGAGGGGTTGGTAGACGCAAACTACTACATTTAGAATGGAAAAGCAACAAGGTCCTAATGGATAGCACAGGAAACTATATGGAATATTCTGTGATAAATCACAGTGACAAATAATTTTAAAAAGAATATATATACCTGTATAGATGAGTCACTTTGCTGTACAGCAGAGACTGGCACAACATTGTAAATCAACTATACTTCAATAAATTATTTTTTTAATTCTGATATCTTTTTCTCTTTTAAATTAATTTTTATTGGAATGTAGTTGCTTTACAATGAGATAGTTTCTACTGTCTGAAATCTTATTTTCTACATATTTAAGTCCTAAAATGTTAGGTTCAGGCTATTCAAGAAACATACCTATACTGTACCAATCATTCAAAATCATAAAAATATTTTAAAATTAATAAAATAAATCCTATTCTTTACTGAGACAGTTTTGACTTCTGTAGATTGTTTGTATCTCCATGCACATCTTTGAATCAGCTTGTCAATTACTGTCTTAACCTTCTTACCCCTTAATCTAATACTCTTGACCCACTCATCCATTTTGTTGAACTTGAGTTCTAAAGCAAAAAACAAAATGCAAATATGCCAAATGTAAACAGCATGCAAATAATGCAAATATGCAAATGATGTGCCAGTGATGTGGAAAAATGCTCGCTTCCGCAAGTAGAGCACACAGAGATGACAGGTAGATGATGTCATGACTTTAGAGGCAGATGGGCTTCCTACCAGCTGCTGAGTATGGGGGAGAAAATAGAGTCTAACTTGTCCAGCTCCTTTGGATTAGGTCTTTTAATTAATGAAAATGTGCAAATATGCAATTAATATGAAAATGAGTTAACAGAGAAGAATTTCATACTATTATTACCTGAGGTGACCTGACATGACCTTTAAAAAAACACAACAGTTTCTAGATAGTGATGGGATTTCTGTAAAAATCATTATTAAATATAATATTTCAAAGTGGGGAAATGTATGTGAACAAAATGGTTTCATTATTTTTCTCATCTAAAATTGTCAAGCTACTGGAACATAATTTGATAGACCCCTGGAGACCACCAGTTATCTATAAGCCACACTGTAAGAAATATTAAACGTCTAGGTGACAGTGGAATTCCAGACAAGGTGGAATTTAAGGTTGAGAAATACTGCACTGGAAGAATAAAGATGTATAATTTTCAACTAATTACAGGAAATGAAATGATTAAAGAACACTATTTCATAAGCATTTTCTCATGTCATAAAAATCCCTTTAGACCCTACTCTTTAATTGGCTGTTTAATTTTCTATTGTGCTGTTGGGCCAGCAAACAGAATTCAACAGTATAGAAAAAAGATTTTCACACCACAAGAATGCAGCAATGATGTTATTAGAATTTTTATTAACACTATAAATCAAATCAATAGACTCAGAGAAAAATAACATCAATGGATAGTGAAAAGGTACTTGATGCAATTCAACAAAAATTTCATGTTTTCCTATATTCTTAATAGTTTTTGTGCACAAGAGACTTATATTTCCTTGAAAGTTAGAAAGAACTAGTAGGAAAAATCCTGAAAGTTTTCTGTTTTTTAAAGTAATGATTTGGTAACCCTCCATTTCTTGGTTATAGATGATTATTCTTCTATGCAGATTTTGTTGATTTTCTTAAATTTATATTTTCACAGAAAAGTGTCTGTTTTTTAAGACTAAATTTTATAGGCAAGGAATTAGAAATGGACCACTACCATCATTAATTACTCTTTTTCTAGCTGTTATAATAGCTTTTTTTGTCCCTAGTTTTGTTTTTTTGTGGTTTTCAACTTTTCTTGATTAGATTTTCTAGAAGTTTATCCATTATATTTTTTCACCAAGAGATTCTTCATTTAACTGTTCAACCTACTTTTCAAAATTCATTAATTACTGTTTATTTTTATTATTTTTCTCTTCTTTACTTAGATATTTTATTAGATAATTGAGTATACTTTATCTCTTTCAACTTGAGTTGGGATTATTTATTTTCATTTATAGTTTTAATAATAATAATTAAAATATGCATTTGCCTTCAGAGGAATTATTTTTTTTTCAGACAGAATATTTTAATTTATTCTGTTGTACTTAATTTTTTTTAAATTCATGAACATTAAAAAGTAGGAAATAAGGACATTTAATATCTTAGAGTTGGGAATTCCCTGGTGGTCCAGTGGTTAGGACTCAGCACTTTTCACTTCAGGGACCTGGGTTCTTTTTTTTTTTTTTTTTTTAAACTTTACAAATTGTATTAGTTTTGCCAAATATCAAAATGAATCCGCCACAGGTATACATGTGTTCCCCATCCTGAACCCTCCTCCCTCCTCCCTCCCCATACCATCCCTCTGGGTCATCCCAGTGCACTAGCCCCAAGCATCCAGTATCGTGCATCGAACCTGGACTAGCAACTCGTTTCATACATGATATTATACATGTTTCAATGCCATTCTCCCAAATCTTCCCACCCTCTCCCTCTGCAACAGAGTCCATAAGACTGTTAATTCATTTAACAATTTTATTGAAAGTCTACTGTGAGCCAGGCAATATTTCAAGTGCTGGGAATTTAATACTGAATAAAACAGACAAAATCTCTGGCTTTGTGACATTTACATTTTAGTGGGAGAAGGTGGAAATTAAGTAAAAGATAGAGTAGATTATGTAGTATATGAGAAAGTGATAAATTTTAGGGAAAAAAGAAAGCAGAAAGGGTAGAAAAAGAATTCTAGGGAGTAGAATTGGTAATTTATTATATTTTGAGAATTCTCAATTTAGTACCTTAATTTTATTTTAGTCCCAGTATAAATTTGCATGCTTATTTTCTGCTTTTCCAGTCATCATTGAGAAGAATACTCTAAATTTTATAATTGATTTTAAAACTCTTATTTATTTCTAGTTTTCTTGAATTTAGTTAGAGACTGTGTACAGAAAGGTTTTGTGTTGGTGTATTTGTTGATATTTCCTTTGTAGCCATTTAAGTTAGTGTTATACCTAGCAGCAAGTACCAGAAAACACAATCAAGGAAGAGGTTGACTTATGTTCCAGAACAAGGGGCTGACTTATATCCTGGAACAGTAGGAAGTTCAGGACAACCATGAAGGAACAAAGCTCTCTCTCTTCCTGCTCTCCTGATCTGCAGAGATGGTGCTGCCATCTTGGGCATTCCATGTATGGGCTAGACAGTTAGGAAGAGTGAGGCAATGAGGCAGCCCTAGGAGATTCATGCTGCTGGGTCTTTGGCCAGAACAGAACCACATGGGCACCCCCAGCCACAAGGGAGAACACAGATAGGTTTCTGTTTAGTTTCTGGTCTCAAGTAATAAAATTCAGAATGACTGTTTGGTAGGCCAACCTAGTGAATACAGTACACTATCAATTTTTATAAACATATTAGAAAACTATATATTTTTTCCAATTAAAAATTTTTTAAAAAATGGAAATATAGATAATTTACCATGTTGTGTTAGTTTCAGGTATATAGGAAAGTGATTCAGTTATATATATATATATATATATGATTCAGTTATATATCTATATATATGATTCAGTTTTTTATATATATATATATATATATATATATATGAGAAGGCAATTGCACCCCACCCAGTGCTCTTGCCTGGAGAATCCCATGGACGGAGGAGCCTGATGGGCTGCAGTCCATGGGATCGCTAAGAGTTGGACAGGACTGAATGATTTCACTTTCACTTTTCACTTTCATGCACTGGAGAAGGAAATGGCAACCCATTCCAGTGTTCTTGCCTAGAGAATCCCAGGGATAGGGAGCCTGGTGGGCTGCTGTCTATGGGGTCGCATAGAGTTGGACACGATTGAAGCGACTTAGCGGCAGCATATATATATATATATATATATATATATATATATATATAGTTGTTGTTCAGTCCCTTAGTCATGTCTGACTCTTTGCAATCCCGTGTACTGCAGCATGCAAGTCTTCCTTGTCCTTCACCATCTCCTGGATCATGCTCAAACTCATGTCCACTGAGTCAGTGATGCCATCCAACTCTCTCGTCCTCTTCATCCTCATCTCCTCCTGCCTTCAATCTTTTCCAGCAACAGGGTTTTTTCAGTAAGTCAGCTCTTTGCATCAGGTGGCCAAAGTATTGGAGCCTCAGCTTCAGCATCCGTCCTTCCAATGAATATTCAGGACTGATTTTCTTTAGGATTGACTTATTGGATCTCCTTGCAGTCCAAGGGACTCTCAAGAGTCTTCTCCAACACCACAGTTCAAAAGCATCAATTCCTCAGCACTCAGCTTTCTTTACGGTCCAACTCTCACATCCATACATGAACACTGTAAAAGCCATAGCTTTGACTGGATGGACCTTTGTTGGCAAAGTAATGTCTCTACTTTTTAATATGCTGTCTATGTTGGTCATAGCTTTTCTTCCAAGGAGCAAGCGTCTTTTAATTTCATGGCTGCAGTCACTATCTGCAGTGATTCTGGAGAGCAAGACAATAAAGTCTGATACTCTTTCCACTGTTTCCCCATTTATTTGCCATGAAGTGATGGGGCCAGATGCCATGATCTTCATTTTCTGAATGTTGAGTTTTAAGTCAGCTTTTTCACTCTCCTCTTTCCTCTTCATCAAGAGGCTCTTTAGTTTTTCTTTGCTTTCTACCATATGGGTGGTGTCATCTGCGTATCTGAGGTTATTGATATTTCTCCTGGAAATCTTGATTCCAGCTTGTGCTTCATCCATCCCAGCATTTCACATGATGTAGTCTGCTATAAATTAAATAAGCAGGGTGACAATATACAGCCTTGACATACTCCTCTCCCAGTTTTGAACCAGTCAGTTGTTCCATGTGTGGTTCTAACTGTTGCTTCTTGACCTGCATACAGGTTTCTTAGGAGGCAGGTGAGGTGATCTGGTATTCCCATATCTTTAAGAACTTTCCGTGGTTTGTTGTGATCCACACAATCAAAGGCTTTAGTATAATCAATGAAGCAGAATAGATGTTTTTCTGGAATTCTCTTGCTTTTTCTATGATCCAACGGATGTTGACAATTTGATCTCTGGTTTCTCTGCCTTTTCTCTTCTTCTTTTTTTTTTTTTTTTTTTTCCAGTTTTTAAGCATCTTTATTGAGGTATAATTACACAACATGAAAGTCATCTGTGTTAAATTTACAATTTCATGAATTTTAGCTTGTTAACAGAGTTGCACAAATGTCACTATAGTCAACTTTTAAAATATTTCCATCACCCCCAAAAGATCCCTTGTGTCCATTTACACTCAAACTCAAGAAAAACACCATTTTCTCTCCCTCTAGATTTGCTTTTTAGGGGGAGTAGTCCTCTGCCTTTTCTAAATCCAGCTGGAACATCTGGAAGTTCTCAGTTTAAGAACTGTTGAAGCCTATCTTGGAGAATTTTGAGCATTTCTTTGCTAGTGTGTGAGATGAGTGCAATCGTGTGGTAGTTTGAACATTCTTTAGCATTGCCTTTCTTTGAGACTGGAAAGAAAACTGACCTTTTCCAGTCCTGTGGCCACTGCTGAGTTTTCTAAATTTGCTGTTGTATTGAGTACAGCACTTTCACAGCATCATTTTTTTTAGGATTTGAAATAGCTTAGCTGGAATTCCCTCACTTCCACTAGCTTTGTTCACAGTGATGCTTCCTAAGGCCCACTTGACTTCACATTCCAGGATGTCTGGCTCTAGGTGAGTGATCACACCATTGTGATTATCTGGGCCATGAAGATATTTTTTGTACAGTTCTTCTGTGTATTCTTGCCACCTCTTCTTAATATCTTCTGCTTCTGTTCGGTCAATACCATTTCTGTACTTTATTGTGCCCATCTTTGCATGAAATGTTCCCTTGGTACCTCTAATTTTCTGGATGAGATCTCTAGTCTTTCCCATTCTATTGTTTTCCTCTATTTCTTGGTATTGTTCACTTAAGAAAGTTTTCTTATCACTCCTTACTATTCTTTAGAGCTCTGCATTCAGATCTTTCCTTTTCTCCTTTGTCTTTTGCTTCTCGTCTTTTCTCAGCTATTTGTAAGGCCTCCTCAGACATCCATATGCCTTTTTGCATTGCTTTCTCTTGTGGATGATTTTGATCACTGCCTCCTATACAATGTTATGAACCTCCATCCATAGTTCTTCAGGCACGCTGTCTATCAGATCTAAACCCTTTAATCTATTTGTCACTTCCACTGAATAATTGTAAGGGATTTGATTTAGTCATACCCAAATGGCCCAGTGATTTCCCCTACTTTTTCCAATTTAAGTCCAAATTTTGCAATACGGAGTTCATGATCTGAGCCACGGTTAGCTCCAAGTCTTGTTTTTGCTGACTGTATAGAGCTTCTTCATCTTCAGCTGCAAAGAATATAATCATTCTGATCTTAGTATTGACCATCTGGTAATGTTCATGTATAGAGTTGTCTCTTGTGTAGTTGGAAGAGGGTGCTTTCTATGACCAGTATGTTCCCTTGGCAAAACTTTGTTAGCCTTTTCCCTGCTTCATTTTGTACTCCAAGGCCAAGTTTGCCTGTTACTCCAGGTATCACTTGACTTCCTATTTTACATTCCAAAATGACATTTTTTTTTTTGGTGTTAGTTTTCTAAAGGTCTTGTAGGTCTTCATAGAACCATTCAACTTCAGCTTCTTCAGCATTAGTAGTTAGGGCATAGCCTTGGATTACTGTGATATCAAATGGTTTGGCTTGGAAATGAACAGAGATCTTTCTGTTGTTTTTGAGACTGCACCCAGGTACTGCATTTCAGACTCTTGTTGACTATGAGGCCTACTCCATTTCTTCTAAGGGATTATTGCCCACAGTAGTAAATATAATGGTCATCTGAATTAAATTTTCCCATTCCAGTCCACTTTAGTTCACTGATTCCTAAAATGTCAATGTTCATTCTTGCCATCTCCTTTTTGACCACTTCCAATTTACCTTGATTCATTCCAGGTTCCTGTGCAATATTGTTCTTTACACCATTGGACTTTACTTTCACCACCAGATACACCTACAATTGGGCATTGTTTCTGCTTTGGCTCAGCCTCTTCATTCTTTCTGGAGGTATTTCTCCATGCTTCTCCACTAGAATATTGCGGACCTCCTGACCTGGGGAGTTCATTTTTCAGTGTCTTATATTTTTGCCTTTTCATGCTGTTCATGGGGTTCTGAAGGCAAGAATGCTGAAGTGATTTGCCATTCCTTTCTCCAGTGAGCCATATTTTTTTTCAGAATTCTCTACCGTGACCCATCTGTCTTGGGTAGCCCTACATGACATGGCTCATAGTTTCATTGTGTTAGACAAGGCTGTGATCCATTTAATAAGTTTTGGTTAGTTTTCTGTGATTGTGGTTTTCATTCTGTCTGCCCTCTGGTGGATGAGGATAAGATGCTTGTGGAAGTTTCCTGATGGGAGGGCCTGGCTGTGGGGAAAACTGGGTCTTGCTCTTGTGGGCAGGACCATGCTAAATAAATCTTTAATCCAATTTTCTGCTGAAGGGTAGGGCTGCATTCCCTCTCTGTAATTTGGCCTGAGGCCAAACTATGGTAGGGTTAATGGTATAATCACAAACTCCTTCAAAAGGACTTATGCCAGGACTTATGTTCCCAGGACTGTTGTATTCAGTGCCCCTGACTCAAAGGCAGGCCACTATCAACCCATGCCTCTGTTGGAAACTCCTGGACACTCACAGGCAAGTCTGGTTCAGTCTCTTGTGAAGTCACTGTTCCTTTCTCCTGGGTCCTGGTGGGCACAAGGATTTGTTTGTGCCCTCCAAGAGTTTGTTTCCCCACTCCTGTGGAAGTTCTGTAATCAAATCCCACTGGCCTTCAAAGTCAAATTCCGTGGGGTTCTCAGTCCCTTTGCCGGATCCCCAGACTGGGAATATCATATATATATATATATATATATATATATATATATATATATATAATATATCTTAAATGTGGAATCTAAAAAAATTAAATGAATCTATTTACAAAACAGAAAGCCACAGATGTAGAAAACAAACTTATGGTTACCAAGGGAGAGTGGGATAAACTGGGAGGTTGGAATTTACATATATTCACTCAGTTCAGTTCAGTCGCTCAGTTGTGTCTGACTCTTTGTGACCCCATGAACTGCAGCATGCTAAGCCTCCCTGTCCATCACCAACTCCCAGAGTCCACCCAAAGCCATGTCCATTGAGTTGGTGATGCCATCCAACCATCTCATCCTCTGTCGTCCCCTTATCCTCCTGCCCTCAATCCTTCCCAGCATCAGGGTCTTTTCAAATGAATCAGCTCTTCGCATCAGGTGGCCAAAGTACTGGAGTTTCAGCTTCAATATCAGTCCTTCCAATGAACACCCAGGACTGATCTGCTTTAGGATGGACTGGTTGGATCTCCTTACAGTCCAAGAGATTCTCAAGAGTCTTCTCCAACACCACAGTTCAAAAGCATCTATTCTTTGGGGCTCAGCTTTCTTTATAGTCCAACTCTCACATCCATACATGACCACAGGAAAAACCATAGCCTTGACTAGACAGACCTTTATTGACAAAGTAATATACTCACTGCTGCTGCTGCTGCTTCTGCTAAGTCGCCTCAGTTGTGTCCGACTCTGTGTGACCCCATAGACGGCAGCCCACCAGGCTCCCCCGTCCCTGGGATTCTCAAGGCAAGAACATTGGTGTGGGTTGCCATTTCCTTCTCCAATGCATGAAAGTGAAAAGTGAAAGTGAAGTCGCTCAGTTGTGTCTGACTCCTAGTGACTCCATGGACTGCAGCCCACAAGGCTCCCCTGTCCATGGGATTTTCCAGGCAAGAGCACTGGAGTGGGTTGCCATTGCCTTCTCTGAATATACTCACTACTATATATTAAATAGATAAATAATAAGAACAGGAAACTCTACTCAATACTCTATAATGACCTACATGGGCATGCATGTGTGCCAAGTTGCCTCAGTCCTTTCTGACTCTTCACGACCCTATGGACTGTAGCCTGCCAGGCTCCTCTGTCCATGGGATCCTCCAGGCAAGCCCTGACCTATAGGGGAATACAGTCTTAAAAGGAGTGTATATATGTATATATATGGGCTTCCCTAGTGGCTCAGCAGTAAAGAATCCACCTGCCAATGCAGGAGACATGAGTTTGATCCCTCGTTGGGAAGATTCCCTGGAGAAGGAAATGGCAATCCAGTCCAGTATTCTTGCCTGGGAAATTCCATGGACAGAGGAGACTGGTGGGTTACAGTCTAGGGGGTTGAAAAGATTCAGACATGACTTAGCAACTGGATGACGGCAAATGCTTATGTATAACTGATTCGCTTTGTCATATAGAAGCAACTAACACAAAATTGGCAGAAGGAAATGGCAACCTACTCCAGTATTCTTGCCTAGAGAATCACTCGGACAGAGAAGCCTGGTGGGCTGCTGTCCATAGGGTCGCACAGAGTCAGACACGACTGAAGTGACTTAGCAGCAGCAGCAGCAATACAACATTGTAAACTAACTATACACCAATAAAAACTGATTTAAAAATAAAATTTTCAGATTCTTTTCCATGATAAGTTATTGGAAGATACTGAGTATAGTTCCCTGTGCTATACAGTAGCTCTTTACTGTTTACCTATTTTATATATAGTAGTGTGTATATGTTAATCCCAAACTCCTAATTTACCCTCCACCTTGCCCTCTTGGAAACCATAAGTTTGTTTTGCATGCCTGTGAGTCTGTTTATGTTTTGTAAATAGTTCATTTGGATCATTATTTTAGATTCCATAAGTGATATCATATGATATATTCTCTCTCTGCTTAACTTATTTTACTTAGTATCATTATTTCTAGGTCCATCCATGTTGCTGCAAAGGCAACAGTGAACTACATGTTTTTTATAGGGCTCCTTTTCCCCTTGCTAAAGCTGATACTTTGGCCACCTCATGTGAAGAATTGACTCGTTGGAAAAGCCTCTGATGCTGGGAGGGATTGGGGGCAGGAGGAGAAGGGGACAACAGAGGATAAGTTGGCTGGATGGCATCACTGACTCGATGGACATGAGTTTGAGTGAACTCCGAGAGATGGTGATGGACAGGGAGGCCAGGCGTGCTGCGATTCATGGGGTCGCAAAGAGTTGGACACGACTGAGCGACTGAACTGAACTTTCCCCTTGTATTGCAAATGCCATATGTCATTGTTTATTTGTTTGTACTTGATCAGTAAAAGGTTAAAAATGATCTTCTAGAATAACATGTTTTTCGTTTCTGCTTTTATTTTTACTAATCATTATTTTCTTTCTTCTTCTTTTTTTTTTTTTGGCCCTACCTTGTAGCTTGCGGTTCCCTGACCAGGGATTGAAACCACACCCTATGCAGTGAAAGCACTGAGTCTTAATCATGGGATTGCCAAGGAATTCCCCTCATTACTTTCTATATTTCAAAGCTATTTTATTTACAGCTTAAAGGTTAATGATACTTTTTTATTGTGAACTGATGCCTTTTATGTTATTTATTTCTTTTTTACTTGAACTTTGCAAAATTTATCCTGCTTCTTCTGCTTTTTTAATTTCCCCTTGGCTAGAATATCTTGGTCCATCCTTGTATTTTAACCTTTGTCATTTTGTTTTAGGGCATCTCTTATTTGCATCACATACTTCCTCGTTATTACAACTATTTGCCCTGTTCCTATGATGGGCCTGGCAGTTCTTGATACTGGAGAGATAACAGGAAAGAGAACAAAGGGTGCAATTGTGGGACCATTACATACATTGGACAAGTATAACCCTTGGAATGTAATTATTGAGCAACTTTATTTTTATTTATTGGCATCCCTTCAAATTTACTCATGGAATTAATTCATCTTTATGCTGATTTCCTTTCCTCCTCTAAGTTTCAATAAAATTGAGTTCAAAAGAAAAACTACATTAGAAGATGGGAAGGATCAGTAACAGTGCCCAAACAGATTTTCTCAGAGGGTTAATTTGTAAAAGGCCTGAGTTGGGGAAGGGGGTTGTCTTTAAATAGTGTTTAAATTTTAATTATTATTTGACATATTAATTATTACCTGAAGGTAATGAGGAGAATCATAGATTTTTTTTTTTTATTCTTTTTTATTTTTTTAATTTCAGATATACGATGCTCCCCATCCTGAACCCTCCTCCCTCCCAACCTCCCCATACCATCCCCTGGGCCTTCCCAGCGCACCAGCCCCAAGCATCCAGCATCGCACTGAACCTGGACTGGCATCTCGTTTCATACATGACATTTCACATGTTTCAATGCCATTCTCCCAAATCTTCCCACCCTCTCCCACAGAGTCCATAAGACTGTTCTATACATCAGTGTCTCTTTTTGCTGTCTCAGATACAGGGTTATCGTTACCATCTTTCTAAATTCCATATATATGCATTAGTATACTGTATTTATGTTTTTCCTTCTGGCTTACTTCACTCTGTATAATAGGCTCCAGTTTCATCCACCTCATTAGAACTGATTCAAATGTATTCTTTTTAATGGCTGAGTAATATTCCATTGTGTATATGTACCACAGCTTTCTTATCCATTCATCTGCTGATGGACATCTAGGTTGCTTCCATGTCCTGGCTATTATAAACAGTGCTGCGATGAACATTGGGGTACACGTGTCTCTTTCCCTTCTGGTTTCCTCAGTGTGTATGCCCAGCAGTGGGATTGCTGGATCATAAGGCAGTTCTATTTCCAGTTTTTTAAGGAATCTCCACACTGTTCTCCATAGTGGCTGTACTAGTTTGCATTCCCACCAACAGTGTAAGAGGGTTCCCTTTTCTCCACACCCTCTCCAGCATTTATTATTTATAGACTTTTGGATCGCAGCCATTCTGACTGGTGTGAAATGGTACCTCAGAATCATAGATTTTGCATTAAATTTCACGTCAGGAAGAAGGAAGAGCCAGACCCATATGCATACACTTCTCTCTCCTTTTCACGTAATCTGGGGTCCAGATTGCATTTATTATTAAATTATAATTTTTACAAACCTTCTCTTTTGAATTGTTCTTACCATATCAATTTGATTTTGTAACTATATTTTCAATGATTATTTAGAATGAGTTTCATTTTTAATTTCTTTTTAAGTTGCACCACATTTTTTATTTTTTTTGCAACCACATTTTTTATATCACATATTTTCTCTTCTAAATTTTGATTTTTTTCTCTGTAGGTTAGAACATAAGTTTTTACATATCTGAGATAATGTATCTACGGCCTAAGTAAATTATAAGAAATTTATCAGGTTATTACATTCTTGAGCCTCACAGTCTCGCCCTTGTAACTTGTGATCTTTGATTCAGTGTCTTCCGGCATTAGTGGTACATGAAATTTGAAGTGAAGCTGGCTTTGTTCCTCAGTAGGAAACTAAACGGTTTGTGTGAAAGGCTACAGAAATTTTTCATTATCCTTGATGTTCAGGAAACTTGCCAGAATAGTTGACGGTTAATTTAATTTATTTTGTCTGGGATGTAGTGTGCCTTTTAAATCTGCATACTTAGCACATTAATAAAATTTTCCTTAGTTTTGGTTCCGATCTTTAGTTTATTGTTCCTGTAGATTTGCAATTAGATTGAAGAAGAGTCTCCAACAAATTTAAATTCAAATACATGCTGCATAATTTTTCCACATTCATTTATTTTTGTATAGAAATATTTGAGTAATAAGAGTGATTTAATAATTTAGGTAAGTATTTTTTACATACAAAGCCAAATTTTAAAAAGTATCTAACAACCTTTAATGAAGTCTAAAATTCTAGATAGTATTATCATGACAATTCAAGGTAAGGGTGTGGTAGGAGAGACAAAAGGACAGTTAGAGTATGTTACAGTACTTGTCTTATTTAGGAAAAATAGATCATAAGTTTAAGAAATTTACAGAAAAAGAAATCTAAGAATGAGTACTCACCAGAAAAATAAAAATAGAATGCATAATTTTCACATCAGACAAAATTTTACTAAGTAGAAGACAGAATATCAGAAATAAAGTACAGTAAAGTATAGAATAAGATAGCAGAGTAAGTTTGAACACAGCACAAATTAAAATGAATATAAATGTGTTGAACCGATGATAGTTCACATACTCTCGGATAGAATAAACAACAACCAAGATCTGGCAACATTTGCTCCATATGTTACTGGGGACTTGTGCCAGACTCATTGTGTGTAACAGGAAATAGGGACTGCGGTAGGTTCCCCAGACTGTAAAGATAAAGCTAGGACATCTACCAGACCTTTATAATTTATGGAAGGTGGTTTATATGGGGAGGCAAGGGAAGATGAGAAGAAGAGAATGGCAATCCATTCCAGCATTCTTTCTTGTAGAATTCCATGGACAGAGGAGCCTGGTGGGTTATATGGGGTCTCAAAGAGGCAGACACGAGTGAGCAACTAACACACACACACACGAGGGAAGATGAAGTGTTACTTGCTTAGTATGGAATTCATGGGTGAAAGTGAAAGTGTTAATCGCTCAGTTGTGTCTGACTCTTTGTGACCCTTTGGACTGTAACTCATCAGGCTCCTCTGTCCATGGAATTCTCTGGGAAAGAATACAGGAGTTGGGTAGCCATTCCCTTCTTTAGGTTCAGTCCACACCTAGGGACTGAACCTGGATCTCCTGCACTGCAGGCAAATTCTTTACCATCTGAGCCACCAGGGAAGCCCCATGGAATATGTGGGTAATTCTATCTAATCCTGGATTTCAGTATTGGAAAGCCTGTTTTCGTCTGGACCCATGTTATATTTACCCAGTGTAAATATAACACTGCTCTTGACTGTCAGGCAGATGCTAAAGGGAAAGGAAGAGGAAAGGGCTATTTTTTGTTTGTCCTGTGTCACCAAGCAGATATCTTCTCCATCAGTCTGGTGGGGGAGTTATGTGAGAGGGCAAAGAGAGGCCTGGAGTGTTCCTTTAGAAAACTCCCTCCACAGGACAGGAAACATTGAGAGTAAAAAGAGGTTTTCCTTATATTAGTCTCCTTTTTAAAATGCATTTAAAAATTGTGGTAAAATTCACATAATATCAAACATAATGTTTTAACCATATTTAACTGTACAGTTCAGTGGCACTAAGTACATTCAGACTGCTGTGTAACTCCCACCATTATCCATCTCTCCAATTTTTCACCTTTCTAAACTGAAACTCTGTTCCTGTGTTAAGCACCAAGTCCTCTTTTCCTTTCCCTCCTCGGGCCCTGGCATCTACCAATGTACTTTCTGACTCTGAATTTGACTGTTTTAGGTATCTTATGTAAGTGGAATCAAACAGTATTTGTCTGCACCTAATGTATGCAGCAGCAGCAGTGTATGTTGGAACACATTATTAAGCTTAACAATATATGTCCTACAGATTGTACCTTCTTCCCCCACCCCCTGTGCTACACAGTAGGCTCTCATTAGTCATCTTGTTTATTCACAGTAGTGTATATATGTTAATCCCAAAATTTCCCAATTCATCCTACCTCCTCTTCTCACTCTTATTCTCCTTTTGAAGTCGTTTCTCATACTTTCCTACTTCTCTCTCAATCTTCTGGCTTGCTTTAATATCTTGTCTGCCACTTGGAGGACCCCAAACAGGGTCTTCTGCTTTTCCTATCATTCACCTGTGCCTTTCATCTCATGTCTGGTTGAGTCTCTATTGAACCATCATTTGCAATCTTGTGTGTTTATCCTCCTCTTCTTGGACTTGAGGACTTGTGAGGTGCATGCAGGGGAAGTTAGAGGAGATAGTACCTACAGTGCAAATTATGACCACAAGCAAGCACTACAAAAATCACTTCACTACCCAATCTATTCCTTAAGCAGGCTTGTGAAGTTATTGTATGTATGTGTGTATATGTGCTCAGTTGTGTCCAACTCCTTGCAACCCCATGGACTAAAGCCTGTCAGGCTCCTCTGCCTATGGAATTTTCCAGGCAAGAAATACTTGAGTGGATTTCCATTTCCAATCAAGGGGATCTTCCCGTCTCAGGGATTGAACCTGAATCTCTTGCATCTCCTGCATTGGCAGGTGGATTCTTTACCACGTGTGCCACCTGTGGAGTTATTAGCACTCTTATTTTATAGAAGCAGAAACTGAATTTTAGAAAAATTAAATATCTTATCCTCAACCACTCTCCAAAGTGGAAGAACCAGAATTCTAAGCTAATTTTTTTTTTTTTTAGTCCTTTGCTCTGCCTACTATAACATGGTGGTTCATTTTTTAAAAGTGTTTCTTTTTCAGCATTTCTTGACTTGCTAGCCTCTTTCTCTTTAGCCTGCAGATAAGAGAATGCCAGAGTAATTCTAGAAAACAGACATATGCGAGAACATCTTTTCTTATATGTTTGAGAGAATCCATACAAAAGTACTTTAACAATTAAGCATGCACACATTCCGTCCAAGTGTGCACACATTCCGTGTTAGTTGGTGCTGTTATCTTCCCAATGCCCAGTCCCTGATAACCCACATTTGACTGATTATCTCTTTAATCCCCACTTGTCAAATTTGGAAAGTGGGTTGGAGCAAGTGGAACAGTCCATTTCCTAAAGATTCTTCTTTCAACTGGTAAATCTCTCTGGGAGGACAGACATTATTTCCATCACACTTTAGGTAGAATAAATTGGTCAACCGTGCTCTTTCCAGCTGGAGATCTTAGTGCTAACATCAGCTTCACTTTCTCCTCATCTACACTCTCATCTGGACCCAACTCCCTTAGTTTCAGGTTCCATATTGCCCAGTCCCAGAATTATCTTTTCAAACCATCAATTGACCTTTTAAGGAAAAGGTATCATAGAACATTTCAAACATACACAAAGGCAGAATAGTAAAATAAATCCCTCTGTATCCATCATTCAGCATCAATAGTTATCAAAACTATACAATGTTGCTATATATATTTTCTTTGCTGAAATATGTAAAAGAATACCCCAGGCTTCATGTCATTTCACTCCTACACACTTCAGAATGAGTTGAGCTCAGGTTTTTAAACATCATCAACACTCCTCTAAGAAGTATGGATCTTATTCTCTATGTTCATGATTCACCAAATTATTTTGTAAACACCCCATGCATTTGGTGTTCAAATTTCCAACTCAACTATATAAAATAATTTAAATGAATCCATCGGTTGTGTTTACTTCAAAATCTATGAGGAAAAAAAGTCTGCATAATTTAAACCAGTGGATCAGTGGCCAACAGTTACGTGGTGTAATGGCTCAGCTGGATGGAGGGGTAGGAAAATCTAGTTGGAATGGCTGCTCCCCAGCTGACTCCTGCAGAGCAGGAGGCCCTGACCTCCCTTCCCCAGCCTTGCCTCCAGAACGACTGCCATCGGCTCTGCTCCCTGCTGCACGATTGGCTCAGCTGTGCAGCAACAGGCTGCCAGCCACAATGAAGGCATTCTTTAAGGTCAGCTGGAGTCCCACCTGCTCAAGGAAGGCTTTCACAGATACAGTTTCCAGTTGGTACTCTCACTTTCTTTCCTTTTTAAAAAATTTGGCTGCGTTGGGTCTTAGTTGCAGCGCGCAGGATCTTCACTGCAGTGTGCCTGCTTCTTCAGTTGCAACACTGGAGCTATTCTTTAGTTGTGGCACTTTGGCTCAGTGGTTGCAGTGCTTGGGCTTAAGTTGCCTTGAGATGTGTGGGATCTTATTTCCCTGACCAGAGATTGAACCCTTGTCCCCTGCACTGGAAGGAGATTCTTAACCACTGGACCACCAGGGAAGCCCCCCAGTTGGTAGTCTCTTTAGCACACAATTTAGCCACTGTTTCGCACATATATCTTGTCTTCCTAGGTAGACTGCAGCTACATCAAGATAGAAACCATGTTTCGTTTTCTGCCAT
Organism: Bos mutus; assembly: GCF_027580195.1. Taxonomy (NCBI): domain Eukaryota; kingdom Metazoa; phylum Chordata; class Mammalia; order Artiodactyla; family Bovidae; genus Bos; species Bos mutus. Next base: position 37,226,366 of record NC_091621.1, on the reverse strand, counting down.
GTAACTACCTGTACTCAATAATGATGGCAAGCAGGTGCTCAATAAATATTTATTAAGGAGCAAACGGAGTTCAATTTGAATTTTCATTTGGGCTGAAGTTTTTAGTGGCCATTTTTCTGCTCAGCATAAAAAGAGAGAGATGGAAAAAAACCTGCAGAGGCCCTTCTGTCTGAGAATGTAGATAAAAGCCAAGTTGAGTTGGCCCTCACCCATCTACTTGTTCAGCTTGCCCTACAAGTCCTCTTAAATCCTGCCTGTTCTCTGCTTGAACAACCGACAAATGCTCTTTTCTTTTTCTTCCCTTGCGCAAATGACTAGGGCAATTTTCTGTTGTTGGCACACATTGTGGTATGACCACATGTTTAAGAATCATGAAACCCTACGTAAGAGATCAGTCCCTAAATGAACCTTTACCCATATCAACAGGCTCATTCCTGCGGCAGCACCATGGTGCCACCAAGTGGACTGTTTTCAAACAACCCAAATCATCGTGAACTGGCAAGTCAATTTGGAGTTGGAGCACGGGTGGCCAGCACATTTAGGGAACTGCAGCTTTTATTCTCTGCATTCGTATGCCTTGAATTTTTGATGAATTCTGAAAACTGCTTCACTTAAACTTCTTGAAATTTTATTGTCTTTAACTTCTGCTTGATTTCTTTAAGAAAATTCCTAACGAAAGTGTCATGGCATACAATATCGTGTGTGCTTACCTTTTATTTTACTATATTTTGGGGAAAAAATCAGATCCTCATGATTTGGGGGAGAACTTTTAAACACTATATCTCCTAGAGAGGTCTATTTAAAGGCTATGACCACATGTTTAAGAATCATGAAACCCTACATAAGGAATCAGTCCCTAACTGATGCACGTTGCCTATGTACAGTTTTGATGTTTAAGATTTTCTGGAGTTAGACTATCTTATTATTCAGAACAGCAAACAAATGGTGCAGGAAGAACTGGACACCTGTATGCAAAAAAAACTGAATCTCAAGTTGTACCCTGCAGCACATACAAAAATTAACTTGAAATGGATATGATTGTCACAGATATCTCAAGCCTCAGCTGACTGCCCAATTTGAGAAAATCCTTAAAGAAATTAGATAACTCTAAGATGCCTTACTCTCTCCTACTCTCCAGAGGCTAAAGATCTCTTACCTGTATTTTTTTCAGTAAAGTCCCAAATAATGAGTTTTCTTTCTTTAAAAAAGTATTTGGTTGATTTAATATTTAATTTTTCTAAAACTGCCTCTTTACAGTAGTGTAGTAGGGAAGTGTATTGGACAAGAAACCAGAAGCCTTGTATTTCATGCCTCTAAGCACCTGATTATGGGGAAAATCACTTAATGTGTCTAAGTCTCTGTTGTATTATCTGCAAAATGATAGTAGTCAATTACCTGAATATGTTTAGTTATTCTAAGGTTCAAGTGAAATAAGGTTTGAAGTTGTTGTTATTCAGTCCCTCAGTCATGTCCAACTCTTTGCAACCCCATGGACTGCAGCACACCAGGCTTCCCTGTCCTTCACTATCTCCCGGAGTTTGCTCAAACTCATGTCCATTGAGTCAGTGATGCCATCCAATCATCTCATCCTCTGTCATCCCCTTCTCCTCCTGCCCTCAATCTTTCCCAGCATCAGGGTCTTTTCCAGTGAGTCAGTTCTTCACATCAGGTGGCCAAAGTACTGGAGCTTCAGCTTCAGCATCAGTCCTTCCAATGAATATTCAGGGTTGATTTCCTTTAGGATTGACTGTTTTGATCTCCTTGAGGGACTCTGAAGAGTCTTCTTCAGCACCACGGTTCGAAAGCATCAATTCTTTGGCACTATTTAATATTCCTCAAATCATTCTGAAAAAATGTTATAAATAGGTAATCTGGGTGAAAATGTATGTATATTCTCTGTGCTATTCTTATTTGTGCAACTTTTCTGTAAGTTTGAATTTATTTCCAAATAACAACAATTTTTAAAAAGTGAGACAAATATTTTAATGAAGTCTTCCATTCATTCTCATCATTATTTTTAGTTATTATAAAACTAAACATCTGCATGGCTCCTAACCATTTAGAGTACTTTCACACATTTTATTTATTTAATCCTCATTAAGAAAGTGGCATTTTAAATGCCATTTGGAGCAACATGGATGCAACTACAGATTATCATACTAAGTGAAGTAAGTTAGAAAGAAAAAGACAAATATATATGATATCACTTATATGAACTTATCTATAAAACAGAAAACCCGGACTCACAGACATAGAGAACCGACTTGTGATTGTCAAGGTGGAGATAAGAGAAGATACGTATTGGGAGTTAGGGGTTAGCAGATGCAAACTATTATATACAGAATGGATAGAAACAAGGCCCTACTGTGTAGCATAGGGAACTATATTCACTACTCTGTGATAAACCATAATGAAAAAGAATATGAAAAAGAATGTGTGTGTGTGTATATATATATATATATATATACGCATGTGAATAACTGAATCACTTTTCTGTAACAACAGAAATTAAAACAACATCTTCCATAAGATCTTAAGAAAAAACCTGAATGAACGTTTTGGCCAACTCAATAAATCTATTGTACTTCAATAAAATAAAAATTTTAAAAGCCTGATTTAATAGATAAAGAAACAGTCAGAGAATTCTTGTGAGGCCTTTACTAAGTCATCTTTATATTTTCACTGCCTTGCCCAGTGAATGAATGAAGGGAGGAAGGCAGGGATGGTGAACTGACTTGCCCCAAATTATAAACCTAGAGTTGCATGAACAGGACTGAGACTCAGAGCCTGGGATCCTCTTGCTATTTTGTGGCTATCAGACATCATAAAACACACTTAAGTCTTAGACTAGGATTAGCCATTATTTAATTACTCTTTGATGATTCACAAGTCACATACTCTTACTGTGCCCTAGGCTAACTTTTATATATGCCATTTATCATCCTGTAGCTAAGGGAAATAACAGTTGGAAAAAATGTTAATCAAATCCTGGAAGAGTGAAAACTACCCTGTAGTAAATTCCAATATATTGCCTTTATCAGTGATGCTGCTTAACCTAACAGGAAAACAACAACAAAAAATCTTATATAGACATTTTCTTAAACATGAGAATAAAGAAGATGCTATCAAGATACCTACACTGCTTATTTTGATGGCAAAGCTCACCCCTAATATGAAATTTTGTGTACTCTTACTTGGAGCTCTTGAAATTTTAAAAATATTTTTAGTATTTTTTCCCCCTGCATTTAAGGTGAAAATCCTGGAGAGCTAAAGGAAATTTGCTCTAACAGGAGAAGAAGAGACATGTTACCAGCAGTAGAAATAGTTTCTGGGAACAGGTTATTAATCTTCTTGGTTTTAATCCCTGTGAAATATTTTTGACGTTAGCTGAATTCAGTTTTTTTTTTTTTTAAAGTGTAAAAAGTTATACTAATTAAAAGCAACAGCAGCACAAGAATAAAGAAAAACAGAAATGTTAAGAACATGAATGGAATCCTAGGCTGCTGGTACTGCAAAGGATTTCCCAGTCTAAATGTACCTATCTGGTGAGAAGAAAATTTGGTATCAGTGGCAGTTGTGGGAATACATCATGACCAGACTTCCTTTCATGACTGGGCCTTTAGTCAGCCTGAATTGACTTCTCTTTTGTTATGTGAGTAATAAATCTAAATCTGGACACTCATGTGTAGAGAGGTGCTATGGTTGGGAGATGACAAGGGTGTCATCTAGGGAGGATAGTTGTCCACTTGACCCAGCCTGAAAGGTGATTAGACAACTGATTATGGCTTATTAATCACCCCTCCCTAATCGGGCCTTTGGGACAAATAGACATGGCCTATGACCCCTCAGTCTACATTCAGCTCTCCATCTCTTTTCCATGTTGTATCATCCTGCTCATCAGTGAACTGAAAATCAGATGCAAGTTGATTCTTAATGCTAAGGCAAAAGAAAATGGTTTGCAGTTATCCTCATACAGATTTCTATTGGCATAATTCATAGCAAGAGAATCTCCTCCTGTGAGTTATCCATCCTCCATGAATGCTCAGTTTGGTAGATTATGTGAGCAGATTATGTGATTATGTGAGCAGACAAGCCTATCATTGTCATTTTAGGAACAACAAATTTACTCCTCAATTCTTTAGTCAGTATATTGTTATTGAGCACATTTACGGACTGATGGTTCAAAGATGAATAAAGCTGTCTCTCTGCTTTGGGGGAAACATGATCACCAAAAAATAATGTGCAGTAAGATAGAATGGGGGTGAGCACAAAGTTCTACAGTACAATTTTTGAAGTGAAGTTGCTCAGTCGTGTCCGACTCTTTGCGACCCCATGGACTGTAGCCCACCAGGCTCCTTGGTCCATGGGATTTTCCAGGCATGAATACTGGAGTGGGTTGCCATTTCCTTCTCCAGGGGATCTTCCCGACCCAGGGATCAAACCCAGGTCTCCTGCATTGTAGGCAGATGCTTTACTGTCTGATCTAACAGGGAAGCCTAACAGTACAATTTTTAGTAGGCTCCTAATCTATTCTATGATAGTTACTTGACTCCTTTATGGAAGTCAAGTAAAACCTCCGGAGAAGAAGATAACTAAGCAGAGCATTGAAGGACTCATAAAGGATAGCCACAATAAGGAAACCCAAGGGAAGAAGGGAATTCAAGTGGAGGGGCTAAAATATGTAAAGGACACGAAAGAGAACAGGATAGATTAAGGAAATAGCAAGAAGTTGGTACAGCTGGAGTTAAGAAAGTGTCAGATCATGAAGTTAAGGAAAAGTCAAATCCTTATGCGGCACTTCAAGAAGTTTGGATTTTATACTGATGGTTTTAAGACCACACTGAAGGGTTTAATGGATTGACATGTGGGTGAGTCTGGAAGCAAAAATTCTAGCTAAGAGGCTATTGTGCAAATGCAGACTAGGAAGCACGGTGGCCTGGCCCCAACTCCAAACCCAACATGGCACACCTTCTTACAGCTGTGTGCTGTGGATTGAATGTTTACCGAGAAAGAAGAAATGGGGGTGGAGAAATCTGGAACCCATTTGTGCTCTCCATCCTTTTAAGAATTGTTAAATCATGTCATATTCAGTTTTAAAGAATCGCATACTTAGAAGGCTGTGGTCTCAATAACGTAATCTGATAGAGGGTAAAAGTCTTGCTATTCAACACTGAAACACTGAGCGCTGACCCATGAATACCTAAAAGATGGATGAAACCAGGTAGGAAAATTATTAGAAAATTATGGTGTCATATTTCACCAAAACTTGTTATTATATCTTCTCGTAGTTATTCATATTACTCCATGAATTCTACATGGAGTATCTTCATGAAGTACATGTATTCATCAGTTTAGTTCAGTCACTCAGTTGTGTCTGACTGTTTGCAACCCCATGAACTGCAGCATGCCAGGCTTCCTTGTTCATCGCCAACTCCTGGAGCTTGCTCAAACTCATGTCCATTGAATTGGTGATGTCATCCAACCATCTCATCCTCCGTCGTCCCCTTCTCCTCCTGCCTTCAATCTTTCCCAGCATCAGGGTCTTTTCCAATAAGTCAGTTCTTCGCAGCAGGTGGCCAAAGTATTGGAGTTTCAGCTTCAGCATTAGTCCTTCCAATGAATATTCAGGACTGATTTCCTTTAGCATTGACTGGTGTGATCTCCTTGTAATCCAAGGGACTCTCAAGAGTTTTCTCCAACACCACAGTTCAAAAGCATCAAATTCATATATTCATAGGTTAGAGCTGAAAATTATTCCTTTGTTAATTCTTAGTTTTGAATCAAGAAGACTGTATTATGTTCATTTTAGCACACTCAGAACCTCAGACAGGGACTGCTATATAGTAAGTGCTTAATAGGTGGTTGAAAATCAAGAATTAAAAACACATTGACTAGAACTGATTTTCTAGGACCTTTGATGATCTTCATGAAAATTCTAAAAAACTTATTTAACACCAAATAAAATATTAATTGGAAGTAAAATAAATAAATACCATATTCATTGATGATAAATACAGCTTTTGAAGTGTTTAATACAGTTTACAAAAAAGCAGTGGGAATCGTGTGGGTGTAACTGAGTGAAGAATTTGGTCTTTTGTAATTCTGAGCTATTTGAAATGAGAAGGGTTGAATAGTTTAAAAAATGGATGGGAGGAGCTGGGGGTTTAATTGCACCCTGCAATTTTCTTCTCATAACTGTGACTACAGAAAGAACACTTTCTAATTTTTTCTAATGTTCACAAAGATGATTCTGGATCAAGGACTGTGAGAACCTTTGAATATAAGAGCTAGAAAAGCTTAAATGGATTCATGCACCTACCTCTTCATTGCATCCAAATTTTAAATATAATCAAATAATAATCAATATATATATCACTATGTAATTGTAATTTATAATTATATAAATCCTTTAGCTTTAGGGAAAAAAATCACATTATATACTTTTTAAATACTAGTATTTCATTTTCCTTGGTCATTTTGAGCAATGCTTTGTAATATGAAGCCTCTATTTTTGCAATAAAAGCAAAACTTTTCAGCAAGTAGAGTGCAAATTATGCACCTTGTATCCTTACACCATAGTACAGTCATGAAATTTATACCAAACAAATTATTTACTAAATGCATGCTAGTACTTTCTTTGTCTTTTTCTTTGTATTTTAGTCATGCAGATAAGGAAGAATATTTTCATAGAGATTCCTTACTAAATACTTGTTAACAATAGTGACCAGTCACTACAGGCGAAGCCCATACTGTGCCTATACCCAGAGCATATACCTTTGTGTCTATTATCCCAGGAGGCCTCCTCTTTTTTTCTTTTTTCTATTATAAGATGCAGTTTTATTATTTTTTTTAAGTTTCATTCATCTAAGGAGCTCTCTTCCATTTTTTCCTGTTGTCCATATTGTGCTTTAGTTTATTTCCTAAGAATTACAAGTAGAGGAAATGGAGAATTTTGGTTTAAGTGGAGGCACGGGAACTTGCATTTTCCTGTTGGTGGCAGCACTGCCTTTGTTTTCTTTGTCCGTACAAGGAGGGCTTGCATTGAGAACAATCATACTAAACATGCAGGGGAGCTTTGAGTACAGAATGTTTTGAACGAATCAGAAGAACAAAAATGAAACTACCTTATATGTACAGTAAAGCAACTTCATTTTAAGAAAACCAAATGAATTAAATCCGAAAAAACAAATTTACATTACAAAAACATTGCAAAATCTTCAACTAGTGAATTTTTTTTTTATCAAATATACATTTTTTATACTGATAAAATTTTTACTTAGTCATTCTACAGAGTACTGTATGATAATAAAATATTTTGTGATAATAGAACATTTTGCATTTGATAGGATTTTTTAAGTTCTCAAAGCTTGTGACTAGTTCTTATCTCACATCTTCTACTGACAATGTGTAATATTCTATAGCACAAGAAACACAGCATAGTATCGAACGTGTAACTTCTAATTCAGCACCCCTTTCACAAAACTCCATTCCTATGAGGTGTTTTTTGTTTTTAGTCTGTTGGGCTTTTTTTAGTAGAGGCATATGTCTATTAAAAATAACATAAAATTGTTTTGAACCCCTGGCTATATTAAAATACTGTGCATTTAGCAGAATATTGAGATATATCATTTAAACTCTTAAATAATGGACGTATTGTAACATATTTTAAAGTTACTTCCCTTTTATTTGAATATGTTTTAAGCAAATCTATAACACGCTGTATGGTAAATTTAGGAGATACCAATCTTCTTAGTATGTTAATGAACATTTTACTGGTATTTTATTTTATATTCTGGAGTAATAATTTGACATTACTTCTATGTGTAATGAAAATTATTGGCTTATCAATTTATGCCAGGCCCCTGGATTTTTTTTTTTTTTTTTTGAGGAAATAGTATAAGCATGTCTTTGATCCAATAGTTTAAAGAAATAAGCATAACACACAAAAAGAACGAGTAGAAAATTTGCCCTCAGCACCACCACTTTAATTTTACAAGAGGGACAGAATCTAATTTTATTCTGTTGAGAACAAAAGGGGGTGGAGGTGTGCAAAAGCACCAAACACTGGTGATTTGCATCCAAGATCAGTCATTAAATTGAGTGCTTTAAACAAATCTGGTGTAACTGATTTTTCATGTAGCTGGTGCTCAATAGTACTGACTGATCAGTTAATTGACTTTGATAAGTTATTAATTTGGCTGGTTTAGTTCATAATTTGTTTTCCTATTTGCTGCCTGATTGGTCCATCTCTTATCAATTAGCTTCAGACTAGGTTTTTTTCCTTGAAACTAACCTTCTTCTGTTGTTCCATATATTTTTTTCTGAAATGGCTTTCTTTTCAAAAAAGGGCTTTGTTTTTGAGCAGCAGAGTTGAGAACTGTGACCAGGTTTCCTGTTAAGAAAAATAGTAGCTGCTCTGGGACTAGGAAGTATATCAGTGCCACTGATGTAGGGAGGCAGCCAGCCAATTTCTCACAGGTAATTTGCTTCCTTTGTCGTCTAGTGTCTGGGTGTGTGCTCAGTTCCTCAGTTGAGTCCAACTCTGTAGCCTCACGGACTGTAGCCCATCAGATTCCTCTGCCCATGGAATTTTCTAGGCGAGAACAGTGGAGTGGAGTGCCATTTCCTACTGCAGGGGATCTTCCTGACCCAGGGATTGAACCTGTGTCTCTTGTGTCTCCTGCATTGGCAGGCAGATTATTTACCATTAGTGCCATCTGGGAAGCCCTCTGGACAGTAGTTCTTAACCCAAAGGAAAGTGTGGAGTATCTACATGGCCCCTTGCCTCTTGCTCTGCCCTGTCTCCCAGTTCTTGAGTCTTCTGGCACTATTTGCTTTTCAATCTGTCCACCTTTCCAAACTTCTCCTGGCCTCTAATGCTCTACTTAACCTTGACTACTCCGAGGTGGTGTCCCATTTTCCGAAACCATTTCCATATCCTTGTCTCAAGATCAAAAATTTATTTTGATAGAGATTTTGCTACCTGGTTGTTAAAAGAGTAGCAATTAAACCAATTCATAACAACAACTGCAGTAATCTTTATAAGGGTATTAACATTTTAGAAGAATAAGTTTTTAAACCAAAAAATAAAGCTGTAATGACAGAAGTTCATATCAGTAAAGATGTGTTTAAGCCAGGAATCTCCAGGTTCTTATTAAGTGGAGGTTTATTCTCATTCTTATTCTATCTAGATCTTTTAAAGAATGAGAGACAGTTTGTTGCGATAAAAGCTAACAGTTTGCCTATAAACCGGCGCCATACTTGGTCAAGTTCTACTTGGGCCTGACAGCCTTGTAAATGGTTAAGCACACTTGTAGTTTAGTGAAGAGAATCTCAGTAATTTAATTTATCACCTTCCTTCTCTGATATGAACAAAAGAGGTGACTAATGTTGTAGAATTTGCACCAGAGATATATCAAGGGAAGTTTCTGTTTTTTGCTGAGTGTATGGCCTTGGGCAAGTTTCAGAAACTTTCTAACCTACAGCTTTGATATTCACCTCATATAGTTGATGTGTGTGATTCCTGGATAGGGAAAATTGCTAAAATTCTCAAGTATGTGTTTAAATTTGAAGTAATTTGGATCAGAGTGCCATTATTGTTATTGTTGTTTTTAACTCATCAAAATAATTCTAAAGTTAATATGGAAGAGAAAGTGTACAAATATTCTCAAGAAAATTAAGAAAGATACAAATAGTGAAGGGGAAGCTGTCATATCAGCCAGTAAAACTTCCTGTAAGAGTAATACAATCAGAAATTATGAATATTGGCTCAGGAATGAATGAATTGATCTATGAGACAGAGAGCGCAGAAACTGATTCAAGTATTCTTTAAAGTAAAAACTTAGTGTATGGGGATGCTAACATTTTACTTTAGTGAGAAGAGGGAGAATTACCTTATAAACAGTGTTAAAGTAAAGGAATATTCACCTGGAAGGGAAACAAAACATATTTGTATCTTACAACAAGTATAAAGAGAATGTTAGAATATAATGAAGGTGATTATGAATCTTTAGGGTAGGGTTGAGGGATTTATGGGCAAGACAAAAATTCATAATTCATAAAAAATGGACAGACTTGACTCCATAAAAACCTAAAATTTCTGAATGGTAAAATGTACTATTACAAAGTTGAGAGGCAAATGATAGACTAGAAAATAATATTTGCAGCATTTATAACAAGGTGTTAATTTCCCTCATATATATGAACTCCTGTGAATGGATAAAAAACAAGAAATATAATTTAAAAATAGGTCCTCAAGATGATCTAGCAAATCTCAAAAGAAGGATACAAATACCCAATAAATATTTTGAAAAGATACTGTACCTCAATGGTAGTTAAGGATATTAATATTAAATAAATAAAAGATACATTATTTTTTAGGTATCAGGGAGATAGAATTAAAGAAAAAACTTTTCAAATTGACTTTGGCAAAAGGGTGGAGAAAATTGATATCTCTTAAGCACTCTTGGTGAATGTGTGAATTATTAAAACATTTTTGAAAATCATCTGGTAACATGAATTTAAATGTGCTTATCTCTGACCTAGAAATGCATTTCTAGGAAGCTAACTTACATAAATCAAATCAGCAGTTTTAACGAAAAAGCTGAGTGAAACTTCATATTGCTGCTTTTAAAAATGGACATTTCCAAACCCTGGGAATACCCTGAATATTCACCAATATTGACAAGTGTTTGCATAGATTATTATTCATACATACTATAGAATATTGTGCAAATATTTACATAGGTTTATAGTTTACAAAAATTTCCATGATTTATTACAAAATGAAAAAACCAAGGGGCTAAGCAGTATGTGTAGTATGATTGGATTTTTATAACAGGAAAAGACTATATATGTGTGTGTCTAAACATAAGATGAATATGTGGTGTGTATGAGCATGTGTGAGTGAGTGTGAGTATGTGCATGCGTGTGAAGACATCGAAAAACTTATGTAAGGATACATTACAAATGTTAAAAGCAGAGGAATGGAATTGGATTACAGGGAGAGACCACTAATTTTTTTTTTTTTATTTCCATGTTGCTTGAATGAGTACACGAAGCTTTATGACTTATGATTTGAATTGTGTTCCCTCTCCAAATTCATAAGTTGAAGTCATAACTCCCAGTACTCAGAGTGTGATATTATTTGGAATTAGTTACAGATGTAAATTGGTTAAGCTAAGATGAGATCATATTTGAATAGGTGTCCTTATCACTGCTGTCCTTATAAAAAGGGGAAATTTAGATACAGAAACAGCCAGGCATAAGAGAAAAGACAATGTGAAGAGATACAGGGAGAAGATGGTTATCTGTATGCTGAAGAGAGAGGCTTGAAAGTCATCTTTTCCTCACAGCCTCAGCAAGAGCCAACTGTTGCTGCCAGCACCTTGATCTCGAACTTCTAGCCTCTAGACTCATGAGACAACAAATTTCTGTTGTTTAAGCCACATTGTCATGGTAGCCCTGGCAGATGAAGATAATTGCTGTGCAAATTAAAAACCAATACAGTAGGACTTCTCTGGTGGTCCATTGGTTAAGAATCTGTAGGAAACATGGGCGAGAAGGCAATGGCACCCCACTCCAGTACTCTTGCCTGGAAAATCCCATGGACAGAGGAGCCTGGTAGGCTGCAGTCCATGGGGTCGCTAAGAGTCAGACATGACTGAGCGACTTCCCTTTCACTTTTCACTTTCATGCATTGGAGAAGGAAATGGCAACCACTCCAGTGTTCTTGCCTGGAGAATCCCAGGGAAGGGGGAGCCTGGTGGGCTTCTGTCTATGGGGTTGCACAGAGTTGGACAGGACTGAAGCGACTTAGCAGCAGCAGCAGCAGCAGGAAACATGGGTGCAGTCTCTGGTCCAGGAAGATTTCACATGCCGTGGAGCAACTAAGCCCAATGTGCCACAACTACTGAACCTGTGCTCCAGGGCCCTCAAGCCACGATTACTGAGCCCACGTGTGCATCTACTGAAACCTGAATGCCTAGAGCCTGTGCTCTGCAACAAGAGAAGCCGCAGCAATGAGAAGCCTGCGCACTGCAGTGCAGAGTAGCCCCCACTCTCCACAACTAGAGAAAGTCCATGTGTAGCAGTGAAGACCCAGAGCAGCCAAAAATAAATAAAAATAAAAATTAAAAATCTGTTGAAAAGAATCTGCCTGCCAACGCAAGGGACGTGGGTTTGACCCCTGGTCCGGTAAGGTTCCGCATGTTGCAGGGCAGCTAAACCTGTGCACCACAACTGCTAAAGCCTGCGCGCCTCGAGCTTGCATTCCACAAGGCACCGCAGTTAGAGAGTAGACCCTGCTTGCCACAGCTAGAGAAAGCCCGTGCACAGCAGCAAAGACTCAACACAGCCAAAGATAAAAGAAATAGAAAACAAAAAAGCACAGAAGCTTAAAAAAAAAAAAAAAACCCAATATAGTATTTTTGAAAAGGCAAGGAATAAAAAGTTTATTCATTTAAAAAACACTTATTAAAGGTATTCCATTTGGAGAATCATGGATTCTAATACATAGATTGTATGGATCTAATACAATATTGTAAAGTTTAAAAATAAAATAAAATAAATAAAAAAATAAAAAAAATAAAGGTATTCCATATTAATTCTTTTACTTAATTTTTTAGAAATGTTGAAGGAAAAGATATAGTGACCACATTTTATAGAAGCTCAGTAACTTTTTCAGAGTCACATAGTGAATACATTTGTGGGTAGGAGTCCAGCTGACTTCAAGTGCCTGGGGAACAGTCGCTTTTCTGTGCTGAATCCCACTGCTGAGTGTTTGATCTCTTCATTGCCCATTTCAAATCTAAGGTGAGCATTCAGGGAAAAATTAGTTCTCCCCTTCGCATCTCTATAATGTCAACATGAATTGCAGAATAAAAATGTCAGAATGACATTGCCCATAATAAATGATACCCAAGTGGAATGATTTTAGGGCATCTCGCTTTATTGTATCATCTTGAAGGGAAAGACAGTGAACAATGGTCATAGGCTTTTCTTGGTTGTTCTCAACATTTCATGTTCATTTTTATCTTGCTAGGTATATAAACTGGAGAGCTTAAAATCCAGGAGGCTGGAAGAAAGGAATATTTCACAAATCGTAAGACTTAATCACAGATATATGTTTGGCTCAATGACATGTTTCAGAGTTTTATCAAGGATAAATCAAAGAGAAAACATCCATGACCTTGTGATACAGACGTTATACTTTCCATATCTTTTAGTGTAGGATTTCTTTGTTGCTCTAATTGCTTGGGAAGGGAACTTTGATTATCTTATCTGTCAGTTCTAGTGATAGTAATTATCCATGTTTAGATGCTTATTGTTTTATTGTATCATTTATAGAGAAACATTTAATTCACCCTTAACATCCAGCTCAATTATCACTTTCTGTCCTACTCTCTCTGGTCAATTAGTTGTACCCACCTCTTTGCACAAGAAACACATTTTTAGATACAGAGTATGTAATGTGTTCTCAATGACATGAATTCTCTTGTATTATTTATATATCAGAATCTCTTGCTAAATTACAAATTCATTAGGGTTTGAGGCCACTCAATCTCTATGTTTATTAGCATTTTAAAAACTTTCATGTAAGAAGTGACCACGAGAGCAGAGGGAATTAAAGGTACAGGACGGGTCAGGAATGAGATGGTGGACAAGCGTCTTCACTATCTGGGCCTTCATCGTTCATTTATCACATGTACTTCACCTTCAGTTGGCATGATCACAGCTCAGTAGTTTGCATTCCCTCCTCAGAATGTACTTTTTCCTTTCTTCTTTTGTCTCCTTTCTCTGTGGCAAAAACAGTTATTAGTAGTAATATCAGTACCATTACTAATACTGGTAATACTAACACTTAGCATGCATTGTGTCTGGCATTGTCCTAAGTGGTTTCAGTTCAGTTCAGTTCAGTTCAGTCGCTCAGTCGTGTCTGACTCTTTGTGACCCCATGAACCACACCACGTAAGGCCTCCCTGTCCATCACCAACTCCCGGAGTTCACCCAAAGCCATGTCCATTGAGTCGGTGATGCTATACAACCATCTTATCCTCTGTCATCCCCTTATCCTCCTGTCCTCAATCTTTCCCAGCATCAGGGTCTTTTCAAATGAGTCAGTTCTTCGCATCAGGTGGCCAAAGTACTGGAGTTTCAGCTTCAACATCAGTCCTTCCAATGAACACCCAGGACTAATCTTCTTTAGGATGGACTGGTTGGATCTCCTTGCAGTCCAAAGGACTGTTGAGTCTTCTCCAACACCACAGTTCAAAAGGATGAATCCTTCAGCACTCAGCTTTCTTTATAGTCCAACTCTCATATCCATACATGACCACTGGGAAAACCATAGCCTTGACTAGATGGACCTTTGTTGGCAAAGTGATGTCTCTGCTTTTTAATATGCTATCTAGGTTGGTCATAACTTTCCTTCCAAGGAGTAAGTGTCTTTTAATTTCATGGCTGCAGTCACCATCTGCAGTGATTTTGGAACCCAGAAAAATAAAGTCAGCCACTGTTTTCACTGTTTCCCCATCTATTTGCCATGAAGTGATGGGACCGGATGCTATGATGTTTGTTTTATGAATGTTGAGTTTGAAGCCAACTTTTTCACTCTCCTCTTTCACTTTCATCAAGAGGCCCTTTAGTTCTTCTTCACTTTCTGCCATAAGGGTGGTGTCATCTGCATATCTGAGGTCATTGATATTTCTCCCGGCAATCTTGATTCCAGCTTGTGCTTCATCCAGCCCAGCGTTTCTCATGATGTACCCTGCATATAAGTTAAACAAGCAGGGTGACAATATACAGCCTTGACGTACTCCTTTTCCTATTTGGAACCAGTCTGTTTGTTGTTCCATGTCCAGTTCTAACTGTTGCTTCAAGACCTGCATACAGGTTTCTCAAGAGGCATGTCAGGTGGTCTGATGTTCCCATCTCTTTCAGAATTGGCCACAGTTTATTGTGATCCACACAGTCAAAAGCTTTGGCATAGTCAATAAAGCAGAAATAGATGTTTTTCTGGAACTCTCTTGCTTTTTTGATGATCCAGCAGATGTTGGCAATTTGACCTCTGGTTCCTCTGCCTTTACTAAAACCAGCTTGAACATCTGGAATTCATGGTTCACATATTGTTGAAGCCTGGGCTTGGAGAATTTTGAACATTACTTTACTAGTGTGTGAGATGAGGGCAATTGTGCGGTAGTTTGAGCATTCTTTGGCATTGCCTTTCCTAGGTGGTTTACCTGTGCTAAATAACTTAACTCTTAGAAAAAATCTCTTTGGTAGGCACTATTACTAGCCTCATTAAAAATAGGTGATAAAACAAAAGTATCAATACCTGCCTGATTAACTTGCCTGCAGTCATGTAACTCCTAAATGACAAACCTATAATTCAACTCAGTCAATCTGGTTCCAGAGTCTGTGCTCTAAAGCACTACGTCTTTACCAGGAATATCATACCTGTAATTGTAATGTGGTAGAAAAGGGGGATAACATTCTTTCTTCCTATCTATCTGTGCTCAGTCATATCCGACTGTTTGTGGCCCCATGGTCTGCAGCTCACCAGGCTACTCTGTGCGTGAAATTCCTCAGGCAAGAATACTGGAGTGGGTTGCCACTTCCTACCCCAGGGGATTTTCCTGACCCAGGGACTGAACCTGTGTCTCCCGCGTCTCCTATCTACCTATCTATCTATAGCTGTTTATGTTAAAACATATAAATGCCTCATTTAGTTGCCAAACTTTAGTACAGGGCCAAGACTTTTTCTTTGAGAATGATGCTGCTGATTCAAGTTTCTGCTGGTTCATCTTGCATTATCTCTGTTCCTTCTGCATTGTTCTATAATTTTAGTTTTGGTTTCATTAAACAGGAAGAGAAATTTAAGCGCATTTACAAAGGAATCTAGGCTTAAAATCCATCTAGATGTTTTTTTTTTTAATTTTATTTTATTTTTAAACTTTACATAATTGTATTAGTTTTGCCAAATATCAAAATGAATCCACCACAGTTATACATGTGTTCCCCATCCTGAACCCTCCTCCCTCCTCCCTCCCCATACCATCCCTCTGGGTCGTCCCAGTGCACCAGCCCCAAGCATCCAGTATCGTGCATCGAACCTGGACTGGCATTTTAGAGTGTTCTTCCAGTGATTTATAGGTGTCTTACCTACACCTAATGCAACACCAATTTCATTTTTTATAGTGACTAATTTATGAAGCCTTTCCAAAGCAATCATTTTTATAGACAAATCATTCTCTTCCTTATCATGCAAAAATAGAATGTTTAATATTTAATTCAATTCAGTAATTACAGTAATAAGTATAATTGGCATAAACACTGGAGAATAAATGCCCCTGACTTTTGATAAGCACTTAAGTCATCAAGTGAGAGGGCAAGGCTGGCACATTCTAGAGGGCGGTTATTGCCACCAGCAACCTGTAGCCATGATCATCAGGAAGTATGTTTACAAAGGGAATGGGAGGGAGTGTCAGTAAATCTGGTGTTGAGTGGAGGTGGTTGAGCAAGTGCTAATGTGTTCTGTATCTTCTGAAGCCTCACTCAACTATTTCCTCCTCTGCAAGCCTTCTCTGGGAGTCTCTCCACCACACACAGAGGTGGTCACTTCTTCTGTGACTACAGTACATTGTTTATGTTTCTATTATATACTTATCGGAGAAGGCAATGGCACCCCACTCCAGTACTCTTGCCTGGAAAACCCCATGGATGGAGGAGCCTGGTAGGCTGCAGTCCATGGGGTCACTAAGAGTCAGACACGACTGAGCAACTTCACTTTCACTTTTTACTTTCATGCATTGGAGAAGGAAATGGCAACCCACTCCAGTGTTCTTGCCTGGAGAATCCCAGGGACGGGGGTGCCTGGTGGGCTGCCGTCTATGGGGTCACACAGAGTCAGAGACGACTGAAGGGACTTAGCAGCAGCAGTATATACTTATAATTTAAAATATACTTTTCTCAATTGTTTATGGTGATAAAATACATGCAGTATAAATTTACCATTTAATTATTTTTAAGTCTACAGTTCTGTGGCAGTAAGTATGTTCACTTTGTTGTGCAACCATCATTACCATCAGTTCAGTTCAGTTCAGTCGCTCAGTTGTGTCCGACTCTTTGTGACTCCATGAACCACAGCACGCCAGGGCTCCCTGTCCATCACCAAGTCTCAGAGTTTACCCAAACTCATGGCCATCAAGTCTGTAATGCCATCTAACCATCTTATCCTCTGTTGTCCCTTCTTCTCCTGCGTTCAATCTTTCCCAACATCAGGGTCTTTTCCAGTGAGTCAGCTCTTCCCATCAAGTGGCCAAAATACTGGAGTTTCAGCTTCAACATCAGTCCTTCCAATGAACTGATCTCCTTTAGGATGGACTGGTTGGATCTCCTTGCAGTCCAAGGGACTCTCAAGAGTCTTCTCCAACACCACAGTTCAAAAGGATGAATCCTTCAGCACTCAGCTTTCTTTATAGTCCAACTCTCACATTCATACATGACTACTGGAAAAACTATAGCCTTGACTAGATGGACCTTTGTTGACAAAGTAATGTCTCTGCTTTTTAATATGCTGTCTAGGTTGGTCATAACTTTTCTTCCAAGGAGTAAGTGTCTTTTAATTTCATGGCTGCAGTCACCATCTGCAGTGATTTTGGAGGCCCCCCCTCCAAATAAAGTCAGCCACTGTTACCATCCATATCCAGAACTTTTTCCATCTTGCAAAACCAAAACTCTGTGCCTATTCAACAATAACTCCCATTTCCTCTTTTCCCAGACCATGGCAACCGTCATCCTACTTTCTGCCTCTAGGATTTTGAGTGTTTAGATACCTCATACAAGTAGACTCACACAGTATTAGTTTTCTTGGTGTGATTGATGTATTTTAATTAGTATAATGTATTCAAGCTTCTTCCATACTGTAGGATGTGCTAGAATCTTCTTCCTTTTGGGGACTGAATATATACATTGTATGTATATACCACATTTTGCTCATCCATTCATCTGCCCACAGATGTCCAAGTTGCTTCCACATTTAGCTCTTGTGAATATTGCTACTATGGGCATGGGTGTACAGCCATCTCTTTGAGATCCTGCTTTCAATTCTTTTGGGCATTAAATGTATCTTTTTTAAAGGTAGCTCTTCCCCAGTAGAATGTGAACCAAATTTTCCCTCTTCAGTGGATATCACATTTCCTGACACATAGTACTGTAATAAAGGCTTATTAAGTAAAACATATTCCACACATAAGTGGAGGTTGTATCTAAGACAGATCTAGAGCTATGATTACTAGCTGTTTGCAATTTTGTACCTTGAGAACTATTCAAACTTGAAGTGAAATTGCTTTGTGAACTTTACATAATTTCTGTCCTAAATCCTAAGGTTTGCTTTCCTCCTTTCTTCTTTTCTCCATAGGTAATGGTGTATAGACTTGAACAATGTGTTTTCCTTCTAAAACTAGGTCTACTTAATTTTTCTAACTGTAGCTTCCCATATTTAAATTCAAGGTGACAGAATTTCCCCAGGAAGCCACAAAACACTATTAATTCTTGATGTCTGTTTACAGAAGAGTCTAAGCCTTTAGAATACAACATGAAATCTCATATTTTTTACTTAACGTTTGATGCAGACATGTTGGATAACTACTGAGTGTTTATATCAGTTAACTGATCATCATTACTGCCACTCAAAGAGTCAATTTCTAACTGCTGAAAAGACTGTATGTAACTTCTATAGGGAAGGCATACATTTTAGAGTTTAAAAAGAAGAGAGAAAAGAAATGCTTTGAAGCATAGGCGCACACAAACAATTTAGTGGAGAAACATTTCAATAGAGAAAAGGAGCCAAACTTTGATGAGGCTGATCACTGTCAGGAGCTGTTTCAGCTAAACTGCTGACCTAGTGAGGTCGATGGTGTAAGTGAAGTGTAATTAATCATGCTTTTAATGGGATAAGTCCTGCATTTCTTCTCCTTTGCTGCTATTCTAAGGAAAGTATATATTTTGTACTTCAGTCATGGTATAGTAACTTTATTTTTACAATGACTTCCTGTATGTACATTTTTACTGGTATAGTCTACAAGTAATTGTTTGAGATAAAGAGATTAAAGGAATGGAAAAAGAAAAAAAAGAAAAAAAGAAAAAAGATCAGGAAACACAGTAGCCTTATATTTATGAGAATTCTTCACCAACAAAACCATTTTCTTTTTGGTTTGTGTTCAGATTGTAGTTATCTAGCCAATTGTTTTTCCATTTCAGTCTTATTGGGCTAGAACAATAAACTTATCTTTAAAATTTAACATTTTATTATTTAGCAAATGATATTTTTGTATAAATATATTTGAAAGGATAAGGGCCTGATTTTAGTAATGTGCTTATATTCTCATTCAAGGAAACAAGCTGAGGTGGACCGCAGAAGGTGAAAAAGACCTTCAGAGGTTTCCCTCATGTTCTAATCACAGAAAACTGAAGACATCTGTCAGCAAATACTTTTTATTTTTCTGCTCCCAAATTAAAATTATATAAGATTTCCCTAGTTTTAGTATTTAATTTTAATATGTACATAAAAATCTGGAAAACACTTATACTTTGTGGTATTTGTCAGACATATCCCCAGGCAACAGTAAATTGGTTAATTTTTCTGCAATCCCTGTATGTCCTTCTTTCTAGCCAATGCTCCCTTTCTCACCCCAATACGCACATCACACACTGCCCAGCAGTGACCCAGAGAAGAAAGGAGAAAGGGTTATTATTTACAGAGCTTGCAATCTAGTTGGGGAGACAGGCAATAAAAAATTAATTTCTAACATATGTCAGGAAAGGATGAGTCCACCGAAGAAAATTAAATCTGGAAGAGGAATTAGAGAACCATGAGCATCAGAATGTGTTTTTTTAAAAAACATTGATTTTATTATTATTTTCTAATAGTGATATCAGTACATTTCCAAATTAAAGTATCTCTTATTTATCTTTGGATAAATACATATGCAAAACATTAAAAATGTAATCATCTCAGGCATGTTCATAGATAGGAAGATTCAATATTGTCAAAGTGTCAGTTTTTCCCAATGTGATCTATAGATTCAATGTAATCTCAATCAAAATCCCAACAAGTCATTTGTGGATATTGATAAGCTGATTCTAAAGTTTATACAGTGAAACAAAAGATCCAGAATAGACAACACAATGTTGAGGGCAAAAAAAAAAAAAAAAAATTGGAGAACTAATGCTACCTGATTTAAAGACTCACCATAAAGCTATAGCAATTAAGACAGTGTGGTACTGACAAAAGACAGATCAATGTAACAGAACAGACAGCCTAGAAATAGATCCAGACATTTAGTCAACTGATATTTGATGACGGACTAACAAAAGTACAATGGACAGAAGATAGGTTGTCAAGAAATGGTGCTAAAACAACTGGATATCCACACGCAAAAAAATGGATCTAGACACAGACCTTACATTCTTCAAAAAAAATGAACTTGAAATGGAATGTAGAATTAAATACAAAGTGCAAAACTGTAAATCTCCTGGGAGATAGCATAGAAAAAAATCTAGATGGACTTGAGCAAGGTGATAACTTTTTAGATACAATGTCAGAGGCTCAATCTGTGAAGAAATAATCAACAAGCTAGATTTCATTAAAATTAAAAACATCTGCTTCACAAAAAGCAATGTCAAAAGAATGAGAAATCAAGCCACATATTAGGAGAAAATATTGGCAAAAGACGTACTAAGTAAAGAAAGGATCACTATCCAAAATATACAAAGAACCATTGAGACTCAAGAGTAAGAAAACAAATAACCCGATTGAAAAATGGGCAGAAGACCTGAACAGATGCTTCACCAAAGATATATATATATGATAAGCACATGAAAAGATGCTCAACATCATATGGCATTAGAGGAATGCATAATTAAAATAATAATGTGGTACCACTACACACCTACTAGAATGGTGAAAATCCAAATCATTGAAACACCAAATGCTGGTGAGGATGTAGAGCAACAGGAACTCTCATTCATTGTTGATAGAAATATAAAATGTTACAGCCACTTTGTGAGACATTTTGGCAGTTTCCAACAACTCTAAACATATTCTCACCATATGAGCCTGCAATTGTGTTCTTTGATATTTATCCAATTGAATTGAAAACTTATGTTCACACAGAAACCTACACATGGATATTTATAGCAGTTTTATTTATAATTGCCCAAAACTTGGAATTAACCAAAACATCCTTTAGTAGGTGAATAGATAAATGAACTGTGATACATCTCAACAATAGATTATAATTCACTGCTAAGCAGTTCACTCAGACTCACGTCCATTGAGTTGGTGATGCCACCCAGCCATCTCATCCTCTGTCATCCCCTTCTCCTCCTGCCCCCAATCCCTCCCAGCATCAGAGTCTTTTCCAATGAGTCAACTCTTGGCATGAGGTGGCCAAAGTACTGGAGTTTCAGCTTCAGCATCATTCCCTCCAAAGAAATCCCAGGGCTGATCTCCTTCAGAATGGACTGGTTGGATCTCCTTGCAGTCCAAGGGACTCTCAAGAGTCTTCTCCAACACCACAGTTCAAAAGCATCAATTCTTCAGCGCTCAGCCTTCTTCACAGTCCAACTCTCACATCCATACATGACCACTGGGAAAACCATAGCCTTGACTAGATGGACCTTTGTTGGCAAAGTAATGGCTCTGCTTTTGAATATGCTATCTAGGTTGGTCATAACTTTCCTTCCAAGGAGTAAGCGTCTTTTAATTTCATGGCTGCAGTCACCATCTGCAGTGATTTTGGAGCCCAATAAAATAAAGTCTGACACTGTTTCCACTGTTTCCCCATCTATTTCCCATGAAGTGATGGGGCCGGATGCCATGATCTTTGTTTTCTGAATGTTGAGCTTTAAACCAACTTTTTCACTCTCCTCTTTCACTTTCATCAAGAGGCTTTTGAGTTCCTCTTCACTTTCTGCCATAAGGGTGGTGTCATCTGCATATCTGAGCTTATTGATATTTCTCCTGGCAATCTTGATTCCAGCTTGTGTTTCTTCCAGTCCAGTGTTTCTCATGATGTACTCTGCACATAAGTTAAATAAGCAGGGTGACAATATACAGCCTTGACGTACTCTTTTTCCTATTTGGAACCAGTCTGTTGTTTCATGTCCAGTTCTAACTGTTGCTTCCTGACCTGCATACAGATTTCTCAAGAGGCAGGTCAGGTGGTCTGGTATTCCCATCTCTTTCAGAATTTTCCACAGTTTATTGTGATCCACACAGTCAAAGGCTTTTGCATAGTCAATAAAGCAGAAGTAGATGTTTTTCTAGAACTCTCTTGCTTTTTTCCATGATCCAGCAGATGTTGGCAATTTGCTCTCTGGTTCCTCTGCCTTTACTAAAACCAGCTTGAACATCAGGAAGTTCACGGTTCATGTATTGCTGAAGCCTGGCTTGGAGAATTTTGAGCATTACTTTACTAGCATGTGAGATGAGTGCAATTGTGCAGTAGTTTGAGCATTCTTTGGCATTGCCTTTCTTTGGGATTGGAATGAAAACTGACCTTTTCCAGTCCTGTGGCCACTGCTGACTTTTCCAAATTTGCTGGCATATTGAGTGTAACACTTTCACAGCATCATCTTTCAGGATTTGAAATAGCTCAACTGGAATTCCATCACCTCCACTAGCTTTGTTCGTAGTGATGCTTTCTAAGGCCCACTTGACTTCACATTCCAGGACGTCTGGCTCTAGGTCAGTGATCACACCATCATGATTATCTGGGTCATGAAGATCTTTTTTGTACAGTTCTTCTGTGTATTCTTGCCACCTCTTCTTGATATCTTCTGCTTCTGTTAGGTCCATACCATTTCTGTCCTTTATCGAGCCCATCTTTGTATGAAATGTCCCCTTCTTAAATGCATATTGTTAAATGAAAGAAGCCAACCTGAAAAAGCAACATAGTATATGATTTCAACTGAATTGAAATATATGATGTTGTGGAAAAACCATGGAGACAGTGAAAAATGATTTGTTTTCGGGGGTTAACAGGAAGGGATAGAGGAATAGGCAGAGCATAGAGTAATTTAAGGTAGTGAAGCTGTTTTTTATGATACTACTGTTATGGATACATGTCATTACACATGGGTTAAGACCCACAGAATGTACAACACCAGGAGTGAAAATGTAAGCAATGGACTTTGGGTGTTAGCTGATGTTGGTTAGCTACATCAGCGAACCAACTGATGTAGGCTCATCAGCTGTAGCAATCATATCACTCTGGGGTGGGATGTTGCTAGTGGGAGGCTGTGTGAATGGAGGAAGATGAGGATATATAGGAACTCTGTGCTTTCCACCCAATTTTGCTGTGAACCTAAGACTACTCTAAGAATAAACTCTATTTTTTAAAAAAATCATTGTTTTGAGCATCATTGTCCTTAATCTCCTAATGTTCAGTGTCTAGAAAATCACTGTTTCAATCATATATATTTATGATGGGAGGGTTAATCTGGCCCCTGTTACTTCATCTTAGCTGGAAGTGAAAGTGTCTCTTTTCCAACATCTGTGTTGGTCTCACTTCTAAAATTAGATCAGAAGAAACAAATTACACTTACTTTAGTGTAAAAATTACACTTTATATGTTTTAAGCCAGAGAGTATAAATGCAAATTTCTTTAAGAGCCATTAATTTAAGGAAACATTTAAAAACACTTCACTAATAGCCATAAGTAGGCTTTGTCCCCAGTTTCATAAAAGGCAGCCTTGAGCATCACCCCCAACCCCCACTCAGTTCAGTTCAGTTCAGTTCAGTCACTCAGTCATGTCCGACTCTTTGCGACCCCATGAATTGCAGCACGCCAGGCCTCCCTGTCCATCACCAACTCCCGGAGTTCACTCAAACTCACGTCCATCAAGTCAGTGATGCCATCCAGGTATCTCATCCTCTGTCGTCCCCTTCTCCTCCTGCCCCCAATCCCTCCCAGCATCAGTCTTTTCCAATGAGTTACCTCTTCTCCAAACTCCAAAGTACTGGAGTTTCAGCTTTAGCATCATTCCTTCCAAAGAACATCCAGGATTGATCTCCTTTAGAATGGACTGGTTGGATCTCCTTGCAGTCCAAGGGACTCTCAAGAGTCTTCTCCAACACCGCAGTTCAAAAGCATCAAGTCTTTGGCACTTAGCTTTTGTCACAGTCCAACTCTCACATCCATACATGACCACAGGAAAAACCATAGCCTTGACTAGATGGACCTTTGTTGGCAAAGTAATATCTCTACTTTTCAATATGCTATCTAGGTTGGTCATAACTTTCCTTCCAAGGAGTAAGTATCTTTTAATTTCATGGCTGCAATCACCATCTGCAGTGATTTTGGAGCCCAAAAATATAAAGTTTGACACTGTTTTCACTGTTTCCCCATCTATTTGCCATGAAGTGATGGGACCAGATGCCATGATCTTCGTTTTCTGAATGTTGAGTTTTAAGCCAACTTTTTCACTCTTCTCTTTCACTTTAATTAAGAGGCTTTTTAGTTCCTCTTCACTTTCTGCCATAAGGGTGGTGTCATCTGGATATCTGAGGTTATTGATATTTCTCCCGGCAATCTTGATTCCAGCTTGCATTTCTTTCAGTCCAGCATTTCTCATGATGCAGAGTTCCAAAGAATAGCAAGAAGAGATAAGAAAGCCTTCCTCAGCGATCAATGCAAAGAAATAGAGGAAAACAACAGAATGGGAAAGACTGGAGATCTCTTCAAGAAAATCAGAGATACCAAGGGAACATTTCATGCAAAGATGGACTCGATAAAGGACAGAAATGGTATGGACCTAACAGAAGCAGAAGATTTTAAGAAGAGGTGGCAAGAATACACAGAAGAACTGTACAAAAAAGATCTTCATGACCAAGACAATCATGATGGTGTGATCACTCACCTAGAGCCAGACATCCTGGAATGTGAAGTCAAGTGTGCCTTAGAAAGCATCACTATGAACAAAACCCACTCAGAGGTGCCTTATTTCTCTCTCTGTACAGTGCCTTAGGATGACCTGAATCTCCACAATTCCTTTCACATCCTACTTTACTCCAGTCTGCACACTTTCAGTTCAAACAATCTGCTCTGGACTGTGTCCTGTTTGTTTTGTTTTTTTTTTTTTTTGACTAATATATACTGGAGAGAGAATGGATATTATTGGGTAAATATACTGTGTGTGCATTTTAATGGGCCTTCTGTGAATGTTTTGTGCACAGAAATGACTCCAATGATGGAAATTCTAGGTATTTTGGCAGGTTCGTGGAAGTGATATTTTAGGTAGGTCAGAGTTTTGATGTTCCTGCATCACACACATTTGGCTGGCTTGTACTATCCCTTCTTTAGGGTCAAACCCATAAACAGATACATGCTTCCAGATTTATCTTTATTAATAAATGTTAGTTGGTTTCTACTTCTAAATTTCTCTGCATTGCCTTTAAAAATAGCAACAAGTGAAAGTAAAATGAGTATGTCATTCTTTCCCTTCCTGTTAGTCAAAGAAAACAGTCGAAGAGCTGTGACAGCAATTAACTATGTATCTTAAAGAGTCCAGGAGTATTTCCGGTCTATAAATGTCCATTCTTTATGGCCTTGAACATTGAAACTAGTTATCTGAAGCCTAAGAGGTTTTTCATTTAATTGAACCTGGTCTGATTTTACAAATATGAAAGTGACATTCAAGTTACCTTTGGAAATTAGTGGATGGGGAAGAGGACTGAAAATCAGATCAATAAAGTAAAGTACAATGGGGGAGCAGAGTTACTATCTGCTGAAAGTGACTTCCTTTGTGGTCCAGTGGTCAAGAACCTACCTTTCAATGCAGCAGATGTGCGTTTGATCCTTGGTCGGGGAACTAAGACCCCACATGCCTCGAGGCACTGTGCCATGCTAGATATAAGCCCACATGCTGCAAGCAAGATCCAGCACAGTCAAAATAAAAATAAATAAATAATATGAAGTAAAAAGTAAAAAATATATAAGCTGTTGAAAGTACATGATGGCATATGTGTCTTCTGATCTAGTTATTAATAGTCTGACAATATACTGCCTGAATCGGACATTACTGAGTGACTGAAATGAACTGATACTGCCTGAACTTCCTGAATAAACACGATTTGCTACTTTTGTGGTAATCAAGTCATGGAAAAAAGAGGAGTTGGTAAGTAATGAGTTGTTGGTATCTATCAACAATAGCATGGCTTTATCTTTGGTATTGGGAATAGTAACATGAAGCAACAGAAGTAGAGTGTGTGTGTGTGTGTGTGTGTGTGTGTGTGTGTGTGTGTGTGCTCAGTCATGTCCGACTCTTTGTGACCCTATGGACCGTAGCCTGCTAAGCTCCTCTGCACATGAAATTTTCCAGGCAAGAACACTAGAGTGGATTGCCATTTCCTAGTCCAAGGGATCTTCCCGACCCAGGGATCGAACTCACCATCTCTTGAGTCTCCTGCCTTGGCAGGCAGATTCTGTACCACTAGTGCCACCTTGGAGGCCCAAAGATAGAGTCCTTGTCTTCAAATGATTTATAGCCTATGTGAGTCAGATTCAAAGAAAACTATTTTACCCAGCAGAGAATAAAAACATGGAAGGTGCATAAACACATAAATATTTTTACTGGCTCATACCTTCAGATCTTCCATTTTCACCCATGTGAGAGAGTGATGATGCTTTTAAATGTTAACTTATGAACAAAAGCATGGAGTGTGGTGCTCTTAGGCCTCAGGTCTGTGGCTTACATTGCATCATTTGAACTGAAGTTCATTGTAATAACAGACCAGGTTTGTTGTGATGAGCCAGCAACTACATGGACCAACGAGTCTGCTTAAAGTGTCCTATATTTACACAAGTTGTTCTCTTCATGACATCATACTCAGTGTGGTTATGTTTTACTTATTTCAAACCAAGGGACACCAGTCTTATTTTTCAGAAACCAGACCACTAGAGGAGAAAAAAATTTTCTGTTTCATTTAGAGAAAGTATATATTTAAGTGTATGAACTGTATAAGCAACACAAAAAGTAAGTACATTTTATTCCCATTCAATGAATATTAGATACTGAGAGTATCATGTTTATTTCTATGGGCAAGAGATTGTCAATGTCTAAAAATTATAGGTAGTCATTGCAGTTGCATAATTTTCTATTCTAATATTCTTTGTGGTTGGGAAGCAAATTCATGTATTGTAACCAACTTAAAGATGTGTTACAGGGTTATTTCATACATGGCAGATTTTCAAAGTCCTGCAATGATGACATTGATGTAGTGCTGCTACTCTGTTATAACCTTTGTATATTCTTTAAGTGTAACAAATACTTCATTCATTGCTTGCCCTAAACTTTGCATTTGGTGACATTCTTGCTGCTGTGTTAATATCAGGTCTATTAAGCTGGACCTCATGGTCCATTACCCTTTCTTTAGATTTGACCCCGTGACGTTTAGGGGTCTTGAGCACAGTGTGAAAAAGCAAAGGGTTTCACTCTCACCCAAGGAGCTCATTAGGACTTTATAGAAACACAATAAATACTCACACAGTACTAACATTTGCACTGAGGGATGCTCACCAGACGCACAGCCTGGTGTCAGGAGGTGTCCATTGTTCCCTTTATCTAGGCCTGCACACTAATTTAGCCCACTAACTAAAGAGAGCACTTATTTGTAATCTGGCATTTTTTTCTTTGAAGGAAAGATTCACTTACTGGTATCCTAGCTTTGTGGGATTTTTTTGGTACATTTCCCTGTCTTGCTTCCTTTCTTAAGGCTCTCACATACATTTTAGACTGCATAATTAAAATCAACTCCCACAGTTCATGAAAGAATTACACTGTGAACTGCTGGCAGCAATATCTGGACTGGAGGCCTTCATTTGGTCATAAACTACATTGTAATACATTAATCCATTTGCCTTATTAAACACAGTTTAATCCAGGAAAATACTATTAGATCAGTTTAGGGGAGACCTGTCATCCACAGTACTACTTTAGCTTTAATTTTAAGGTCTAGTTGCATTAACTCTTTGATATGCCTTCTAATATTTTCAATTTTATAGTAAAGAGTTATGTCATTACAGAGGCCAACATTTGATTTCATCATATTATTATGCCCAATCACTGCCATAAGCAGGTTTCCCTCTTTGAATTGTATTTCAGTCTGAAAATGTCATGTCTTCCAGGGGCTTGCTGGCTGCACAAAATGGGATTTCTACCCAGAAGTAGAAGTAGCCTGTTAGTGCAAAGGAAGGCTCCAACTCCACTATTCAAATTAATCAGATTTTCTTAGGCAGAATGCCTCTGGAATCCCCTACAAACACTCTTCTCCTCCCCGCTACATTGCAAATTACTTAATGAAAACACTGGATTATAGGAAACAAAAGGGTTTTTTCACTGATGTCAATCAAGACACGATGGCTTTTTTTGTTTGTTTCTAAAACAAGAAAATGAAGGGACAATTTTGTTTCACAAAGTCTGGATGAATCATCTCACTGCATAACTTTCCAAGGAAATTTCACTGAAGACTTGAAAAAAAAAACTGGCAACTCAACAATTTCCAATTCAAGTTCATGTGATAAGATTCAAATATAAGCCAAAATGAATCATCTTCTTTTACCAACCAGCTACTCTTTTTTTTTTTTTTAATGTTTTCTTATTATGGTAAAGGTCACATAATATAAAACATACTTTTACCCATTTTTAACTATACAGTTCAGTGGCACTAAGTACATTCATATTGTTGTGCAACTTTCACCATCATCCATCTCCTGAATCTTTCACCTCACTAAACTGCAACTCTGTCCCCATTAAACACTAACTCCCCGTTCCCCACTCCTTCCTCCCCTCCCTCCAGCCTCTGGCATCCACCAATATACTCTTTGACTCTTTAAATTTGACTGTTGTAGGTACGCAACCAACTCTTTAAAGAGGAAACTGATGTAGAAGATGGGGTATGCTTTGCTTTGGCATATGCCAAGAACACTCACTAATCCTTTGCTGTGTATTAGGGACTCAGTTACTCATATTATAGATACAAAAATGAACAAAACTACTCTAGGTTTCGACAGCCTAGTGGGACAGATTCAACTAATCATCATACAACACAGAAACATGCACCAATAGTGGAGGCTGTGCTGAGGAGGGGAGAGGTAAGGAGATAAGGAGGACAGGAAGGAATTGATATTTCTATTGGTGACACTGAAAGATTTTAAGGATCCATTAAAATTTTTTAAATTTTAAGGATTTTGATGGAGACGAGGGAAACCACTCATATGGTCAGATCAATGCTTCAGGAATATAATTGATGGCAAGGAGGAGAATGATTTGGAGGAGTAAGTAATTCATTCCTGGCTAGATGTTATTTTAAGAATCCAGTAGGCGGTCCCTGACGGTCCTACCTAGAAAGGTGGTTAAGGGTAAGAAGTCACATATTTAAGAGACATTTAAGAAGTAGAATTAATGTAACTTAATGATCAAACTCTTATGGAAATGAGCAGTGAGAGATAAGAAAAAGAGATAAGCCTAAAATCTCTAGGCTGGATGATTCCCAAGTAATTCCCAAGAGCAGGTTTTTGGAAAATATAATAAGTTTGATTTTGAACAAGCTGAGCTTGAAATACTAAGTGGACAATGACTTTAGGTTATTGGAAATACAAAACTCAAACTCAGGAAAAATGTCAGGTAAAGTCTTGGAACCATCTTCATAGGTGTGAATGTTGAAGTTGTAGGAGGAGACAAAATCATTCAGGAGAGAGGTGAAAAGGAAGTAGATTTCCTGTTGCATATCATCCAAATGACAGAGCTTTCTGAGGTGTTGCATTGAGAAACAATTTGAGGTCACCTTCAGGTATGGTAAAGCATCCGTCTGCAATGCGGGAGACCTGGATTCGATCCCTGGGTTGGGAAGATCCCCTGGAGAAGGAAATGGCAACCCACTCCAGTATTCTTGCCTGGAGATCCCATGGACAGAGGAGCCTGGCGGGCTACAGTCCATGGGGTCACAAAGAGTCGGACACGACTGAGCGACTTCACTTCAGGTATGGTGGAAAGAGTGCCATTAATTATGGGCAGGATCTACCATTGGTTCTGGAGATGTGAGTGACTACCTGGGACAGATGTTAGCCATCCCCGGTAATCGAAGGAGGAGATTCAAGAACAAGTCCCCACAGGACACCAGTTTCTCAGGGATGGTGGGAAACTTGTGGCTGCAAAAGTAAACAACAACTGTCAGAGTTAGGAGAAAAATGAGCCAGTACACAGTACTGTACTTATCTCAGTATCTCAGACATCATACCCAATAAATATTTATGGAAGGAATAAATGAGTTAATAAAGTGAAGTGTTGACAGCTATACTGCAATTGGAGCAACATAAAAAGTCAGCACATAATTCATAGCAACACTAGCAATATACCCAGGTGTTGTTGGTTAAGGATATTAATGTTTTGGGTAATTTCTCCATAAGAGCTTGCTTTTTTCTGACTTTTCACGTTAAGATGGAACTTATTCTATTGCATAACCAATTGGAATGTTTGGAATAATTATAAAATTATCAAAATAGTAACATGG
The DNA here is from genome assembly GCF_027580195.1 of Bos mutus. Classification (NCBI taxonomy): domain Eukaryota; kingdom Metazoa; phylum Chordata; class Mammalia; order Artiodactyla; family Bovidae; genus Bos; species Bos mutus. The sequence goes on along the minus strand of NC_091621.1, from coordinate 37,195,792 downwards.
AAAAGTTTGTATGATTTGATGTAGAGAATTAAATTGAGAAATTAAGTGTAGAAAAATAGTGGTTAATGAAAAAAGGAAATGAAGGAAATACCTTCACATATCCAGGGAAGAGTGAGCTAAATTCTCTCTTTTATACCCTAAAAGACAAATTCTTAAAAAAAAAAAAAAAAAAGATGCTCTATCTACCTAGATAATACACAGATTCAATCAATTACTTGTAGCTTGCAGCAGGCAGGTAAATATCACTATTCTGCTATTCAAGTATTTTTAATTTGAAAAGACTTTGCTCGTGAAATTGGGGCCTAAAAATAATTAACCACTCACCCATTCAACACTGTACTTTTTCTAAAGTATTAAACCTATGGATGACACTGGTCAACTTGTTATGAGCATGTGGCAGAGTAAACAAAAGGATGCAGGCACTTAGAAACAAGTGGAAGGTAGTTGTTATCATGAAGAGACAACTTTTTGGAGTTGTATTATGTCTGCTGAATTGTGATAGTATATGCACAGCAAGTGCCAACACAAACCCACGAATAACTAGAATATTCAGCAATTATAATACATGGGCTTCCCAGGTGGTACTAATAGTAAAGAACCCACCTGCCAATGCAGGAGACATAGGAGACACGGGTTTGATTACTGAGTCAGGAAGATCCCCTGGAGGAGTGCATGGCAATCCACTCCAGTATTCTTTCCTGGAGAATCCCATGGACAGAAGAGCCTGGTGGGCTATGGTCCATAGGTTTGCAGAGAGTCAGACACAAAACCAGGAATAACTAGAATATTCAACAATTGTAATACGTAGGATGAGATAAAGTCCAAAGAAGGAAGCCATCCCCTTTATTTTATCACAGGAAGGAAGATAATCTGAAAAGCTTCTTTGGAGAATGTAGGATCTACACTGAGTCTTAAGGAAAAACACATATAGTTTTAGTCCATGGGCAGCAGAAGTAAAGGCAAGGCAGGTAATTTGAGTGAGGGCAAAGGAAGAAAAGTCTGGTAAGTTCTGGAAGAGGGAATGAACCTGTTGAGCCAGAGAAGACACCTAGGAATCTTGAGTCTCTGACTGCTCTTAACCTCCCCGTCTTACTCAGGCCACCTCTCTATTTCTCCTCTGGCTTTGGGTCAGGCTTTGGCTGTCTAAGTTCCTCCCAAAGGAGAGAAAAGTCTGAAGGTGCCTTCATGTCTGCTTCCATTTCTCATCTCTCCTGATGTGCTGAGATGATGCCAGCACAAGGTTTTGTAAGCCAGCTTCCTCCAGCTGTTGGAACAAGAATTTACTGATGTAGTCTCAAAACCTCAGAGGACCTAAAACAAAAGAACACTGACTAAACATGGGAAGGCCGAGCTAGTTATCTTACATGTGTTGTGAGGAGGCGCTAGAGGAGGGACTCCAATATTTCTGAACTTTTGTAGCTTTCAGTGTTGGAAAATATGATTTGTATTTGGATAAAGGTTTCAGTTTTTTTCTGCGAATAATAGAGTTGTTTTTTTTTTTTTTTTTGAAGCTGTTTAATCAGGCAGATGTGATGCACTCTACTTATTGTTTTAAGAGAAGCCCTGAATGGGTAATCTAAATGCGGCTGTTTTTGACTGAGAGGCAATGCAGCCTTGCTTTGATTAAATGCTGAACTTTTGACTTTCATTTCCCAGAATTTGGTATAAGTTTCTTGATGACAAGATCTTTATTTTGTACTTATTTATATCTGCCACATTTTATTTTATGTCGCTTACTACATGATTCTGTGTTGAATGAACATTGCCTGTCCATCTACTTGACTCAGAGTTATTTAAACACATCACATTGAGATAGAGGAAGCTCTGAGAAAGATTTTCATTATCCCTTAAGGCTTTTAATAGCTTTAATAAAACTTACTTTTTAAAATATAAAATTAATTCATATGTCACAATAGTCAATAGTTAGATACAACCAATTTGTCCACTAACAAATAAATGGATAAACAAAATGTGGTGTGCACATATAATGGAATATTATTCAGCCATTAAAAAGAATGATATTTTGATACATGCTCCAACATGGATGAGCCTTGAAAACATCATGCTAACTAAAAGACATCAGACACAAAAGGTCACATCTTGTGAGACTCCACTTACATGAAATGTCCAGAACAGGCAAGTCTATAGAGACAGAAATAAGATTAGTGACTTTCAGGCACTATGGAGAGTGGGGTGTGGGGAGCGAATGCTTGATACGTACAGAATTTCCCTTTGAGGCAATGAGGAAGTTCTGAAACTGGGTAGTAGTAATGGTCGCACAACACTGTGAATGAACTTACTACCACTTAATTGTACACTTTAAAATGGTTAAAATGTTAATTTTATGTTACATCTATTTTACTACAAAAAATAAGTTTGAAAATTAATTCATGATCTTTTTAGAAAATTTATCCTCCACTAAATTAAACTCCTTGAGAGTTAAAGTTGACAGATAAAATATTATACTACAAAATTATTATTTGCTTAAAGTTCAATTTTAATTGGAGGTCCTGTATTTTTTATTTGGCAACCCTGTTTGGAGCAGGAAATGGCAACCCACTCCAGTATTCTTGCCTGGAAAATTCCATGGACAGAGGAGCCTGGCAGGCTACAGCCCATGAGGTCACAAAGAGTCAGATATAACTGAGCAGCTGAGCAGATATTAATTTATATGCACTTATTATAGATCAGAGAGATGAATTCATTACCTACCACTTTTTAAACAAATATTGTTTTCAGTTTATTGTTAAATTTTGGTTGTTCCTTTTGTGAGAGAGGCTTTACTCAAGAATAAGACTGCTGGTTTATCTGTCACTGTATCTTATGATTTCCTTTGGCCTGAAATATAGTGGCAGGGTCAACATCACCTTCAGTTCTCTGGATTTTGGAAGAAGACAAAAATAATGAATGCAGAGAAAAAGCAAGATAATTTGATTATTGGAGAGCAACATTAGCCAGCTGGCTTCCCTGCCTGCTAGGGTTTTGTTTGTTTCAACCATAGGCTGAAGCCTCTACCTGTTTCACTGTGTGTAGCTTTTCCTTACTGAAAAATAAAAATTTTCTCAATTTTTTTATTTTTAAGAAAATTCACTTTACTTGTTTGATTCTGTGTCTCATTCAGTGTTTTGGGGAGCTACAACGTTTCATGGCACTTACACAATTGGAGAATTCAAATGCCTTATACCTAAAGTTTAGAACTGCCCTTTAGGACACTCAAATTGATATACTAAGAACAACTCAGCTCAGACAAACTGACAGTCTTGTAACAATAGGCCAGTGTACAAGGTGACCACTGGGGTGTGTGTGGGAAGAAAATACAGCTTCTAGTTACATTTAGTGTAGACTGCATTTTAAAGGTTTTATTATTTATCCACCTTATAATATCTTTCAGTAAATAAACATAAATTGGAAGAATGTACTAATTTTTTAAAGATAAAGATGAACAAAAACGCCTTGGAAATGACTGTAAGAGGTGATTGGAAAGTGTAAGCATTGCATTAAAGAGGTATCAAAGAAAAGAGTAAGAATGAATGTAGAACTGAGTAGGGCTTCATTCACTTCTATTGGTCCTCACAAAGCTGAATGGATCCAAAGGTTATTTTTTGTCAGATTATTTTCCACTTCTTTAGAGAGTATCTGAATAAAATCTGATTGCACTGAGGAGACTTACTGAGGCAGAAAGTCTGAACTCTGCCAATGGTGAATCATTAGTAATTTTACAGTAAAAAACCTTTATAAGCTCAAACAGAGTGATGTTATTTTAAACCAAGTCAACTAAGTTTTATTTCTAAGAGATGTCTTGCTTAGCAATTAAGGCAGACAAATAAGTGAACAATTAGGCTTCTGGAATAAGGGTTCTGATATTCACTGGAAAGTGAAAGTCCGACTCTTTGCGACCCCATGGACTATCTATATAGTCCATGGAATTCTCCAGGACAGAATACTGGAGTGGGTAGCCTTTCCCTTCTCCAGGGGATCTTCCCAACCCAGGGGTCGAAGCCAGGTCTCCCTCATTGCAGGTGGATTCTTAACTGGCTGACCCACAAGGGAAGCCCTGATATTTACTAAAGTGGAAGTGAAGTCGATCAGTTGTGTCTGACTCTTTGCAGCCCGTGGACTGTAGCCTACCAGCTCCTCTGTCCATGAAATTTTCCGGGCAAAAGTACTGGATTGGGTTGCCGTTTCCTTCTCCAGGAGATCCTCCTGACCCAGGGCTCAAATCTGGGTGTCCTGGATTGCAGGCAGAAGCTTTACTGTCTGAGCCACCAGGGAAGCCAATATTTACTAAGTACATTGCATTTTGTGAATTATAATTTTTTTTTATCATTCTGCATGTTTTTATCACAAGTCTAACCTCAGCATGCAACAAGATATCCAATACTTCTCTCATTCCCTCTTCTGATTTTGTCACAGGCAAAACCTAGGGACATGGTGCTGTGTCTGCTTTGAGCCAGTCCCTTCTCCAGTGTCTGCTCTGGCTCACAGTGACTGCTTCATTTCCCTCCTATCCTGCTGAGGCGGGGTCCCTAGCAGCCATGTTGACTGCCTTGCTTCCCTCTCATCCCACTGAGGCTGGGTCCCTGGCAGCCATGGTGAGAACTATAACCTTATCTTTCAAATAAAGCTTTTATTATCTTTACAGTGCTGACTGCAACATGGTGGAAAGCTATATTTCTCCATGCATATTAAAGGAGCAGATGAAATGAATGACAAAAGAGGGGAAAAAAATGATACAACACAGAGTGAAGGAGAGGTAGGGAGAGCAGGATGATGGATTTTCTCCAGATTCCCTTTTACAGTACTCAGTATCCTTGTCTTCCCTTGAATTCCGAGAATCCCCTTGAATTCCCCTGAATTCTGTTGAATCATTACACCCTTGTAATACAGTCCTCTTTATTTTTGTTTTTTAAAAGCTAGCTATGATTGGCTTCAGATGCCAGCGAGCAGAGTCCTAGGGAGCCTACTGTGTATATCTTGGTCTTCACAACTGTAGAACATGGAACTATGTGCTGGCAGGGAGAAAGCTGTTCATTCTTCTGTTAGAAGTCACGCTGAACACCCAAATGTGGCCTCTGCTTGGCTTAACTCAGCAGTCACAGTTTCCCCACCAGGTCTTTCACATACCTGTTCGTAGTCTGTGTGATTGATAAGATTGTAGTTGCTAAAGGGCTGAAGTCGCTGACTTCATCCTGATGACAGTTACATTTTAGTGTATCACATGGCCAGACCCTTACTCTCTGTGATTAAACAACTGTATTGTTTTGAATGTGTCTGTAGTTCTGTGGGAGCATTTTTCCAGTGAAACTGTGGGCTCTTGGGATTCTTTTTTTTTTTTTTCCTGCAGAAGTTGAGGAATGGAGATTTGACAGTGGCCAGGCTTGAAGATCATAAGGGTTTCTTCTCTGATGAGGTCATGATCATAGGTGATGATAGCACCCTCAGAGGAGCACCCTCAGAGGAGCAATAAGTTCCTTAAGGGCAACTGGGAACTCAACTTAGGTGTGACTTGGGTGCATAGGAAATTACTTTGTAGTCAGAATGGTGAGCTCTGAACATACTGGTTACACTTCTGCAAATAAGAAACTCTGCTTAACTCATCAGCAGACAGCTGCTCACATAATTTGATTTGAAGAATACTGCAAAGTTTCTCTCTCCAAAAAAAAATTTCCTCAAGGAGGACATCACCCACCCCTACAGGAAATTCCAACCCTCTTTGATCAGACAATTTAAGGAGAGCCAGGGTTTGTCCCCAGAAGGTTAGTGTTAAACTGCAGATGTTATCTGGGAGCAGAGGAGAATCCTGGGGGTTCTATTGATCTCATTGTACAATGTCAAGCATTGGTTTATTATTAGACTAACAAACCATTGCCTAGGAAACTAGAAGAGAGACGAGGTGGGGTGAAAAGTGCGGATGAGGGATAAGGTGAGAGTATGTTATCAAATAGCTTGGGCTAGACATGCATCCTCAGGGCCAAGCATGAAAAGTTGGCACAAACAGCGCCCACACAATGACCCTATTGTGGTTGGGATGCCAGAGAAACAATGAAAGAAACCAAGGGCAGTGTGAAAAAACGTCCTGGGTGAGGATACAAAGGCAGAATGTCTCAAAGACCTCAAAGGTTTCCCTTGGCTATCTTGTTGATCAAAACAACCAGCTATTTGAAGAATTTATATTAATACATGAAAAATTTCTCCTGGGTTCCTCATATAGCCACTATAATTGTAAGACTATAAGACTCAAGCTATAAATTTGTTCTTCTGCTCTTTTTTTCTCCCAAAACATTACCTTCCCCTTAACACCAAGAGGATTCATGGTGGCTATACACATATAGCCACGGGACTTCCCTCATAGCTCAGTAGGTAAAGAATCTGCCTGCAGTGCAGGAGACCTAGGTTCGATTCCTGGGTTGGGAAGATCCCTGGAGAAGGAAATGGCGCTCACTTCAGTATTCTTGCCTGGGAAATCCCATGAGCAGAGAAGCCTGGCGGGCTACCATCCATGGGGTCGCAAGACTCAGACACAACTTAGCGATTAAACCACCACCACCATACACATATTGCAATAGCAGAATCGGATGTGAACAGATTCACACCCACACTAATTCACTATTGCCCAGAAGTTAACACTGACAGTGGTGAAACTGTCACGTGTTTGGACTGGGGATGCCAGATTTAGCAAATAAAAATATAGGACCTTCAGTTAAACTAGAATTCCAAATTCAAATTTACCTGAATGTTCTCTATTTTACCTGGCAACTCTACTTTGGAACTAATTAGGACTGTCTTTTTCTCATAAACTTATCATAATGGGTTGCCATTTCCTATTTCTGGGTCTGGAAGATCCCCTGGAGGAGGGCATGGCAACCCACTTCAGTATTCTTGCCTGGAGAATTCCATGGACAGAGGAGCCTTGTGGGCTGCAGTCTATGGGGTCGCAAAGAGTTGGACATGATTGAGTGCGTACACACACACACTTACAGAAAGCAACTAAAACTGGTAATTAAAGATTCAATTCAATTCAGAAAACAAATACTGAGCAGGCATTTCCTTTTACAAAGTATTTATTGTGTAGATAAGCTGTGGGGAAATCAAAGGTGATAAAAATACAGTCACTGTTTCTCATATGCTTATAAGCATGAGTGTGAATAACCGTCATTACAAGGCAGAAGGAAAGATGCCAAATACAGTGTGTCTTAAGACCCCAGAGGAAGGAGTGATTAAATTTGATGGAAAGAATTTGGGTAGGATTTTTGTGACGAGAGAAGTAAAGAAGGGTAATCTAGGCTAATGGAACAGTAAACATGAGCAAAAACTTAGAGGAATGAATAGTCATAGTACATATTTGAGAAGTGGTGAGTAAACCAATGTCTAGAGTGCAGAATGTACAGAGAAATTAGATGAAGTTGATGCTGAAAAAGGTAGGTTAGGGTTGGATGGAGAAGGGTCTCGGATGTTGTGCTACAAGTTTCATGGCAAAGATGTGGAGGTGTAGGAAGAGCCTAAGTACTTACTCTGAGAGGCGCATAATCCATCCTGTGTTTCAGGATGAAACACGTCTAGCAAAGTAATGATGTTTGGTGAAGCAAGCGTTTAGAGGTAGAGAGCTAGCTTATCAGGATGAATGCAATTATTAACAAATGATATCTTAGGATTTTAGTAAAAGGTAATCACTCTCTCTTTAATGTGCTGAAAAGCCTACTTTCTGCTTCTGAAGTGAAAAGAGTCCTCTCATTGCCACCTGTTGTTGGTCCTGGCCTCTGATGTCTCCCTCGATCCATATCAGCATTTCTCTGCCTGCAGGGCTTCCCGGGTGGTGCATCCACCTGCCAGTGCAGGCGATGCAAGAGGTGTGGGTTCAATCTCTGGGTCAGAAAGATCCCCTGGAGAAGGAAATGGCAAGCTGCTCCAGTATTATTCTTGCCTGAAACATTCCATGGACAGACGAGCTTGGCAGGTTGCAGTCCATAGGGCTGCAAAGATTTGGACACGACTGAACACAGCACAACACGGCATAGCTGGCAGCTCTGTGGATCACAGGCTGCAACACTTCCCTACACATCCAAGTGGTGCACAGGCCTGTTCCTGGGATAACGTATTCCTGGACATCTATGGACTCACCACTCTGTTACCAAGTAAGGGATGTTCTTGTGATGGTCACAGGGACTGGGAGAGTCATGGATAGATTACTATCCAAGAACATCTTCTTTCCATAAATTTGTGATTTCAGGTTCTTTATAGAAGTGATACTTTTATTTTACAATTATGCATGTATCCTCAGAGTAATAATAATGTAATCTTAATTTGAGTTTTTGTATTGACCACATTTATATCTATAATAAGAGATAAAACAAATCAAAACACATAATTATAACTAAAACTCACTGGACACAACATTTTGCTGTATTGAGATGGGAATACCAGACCACCTGACCTGCCTCTTGAGAAACCTGTATGCAGGTCAGGAAGCAACAGTTAGAACTGGACATAGAACAACAGACTGGTTCCAAATAGGAAAAGGAGTACGTCAAGGCTGTATATTGTCACCCTGCTTATTTAACTTATATGCAGAGTACATCATGAGAAATGCTGGGCTAGAAGAAGCACAAGCTGGAATCAAGATTGCCAGGAGAAATATCAATAACCTCAGATATGCAGATGACACCACCCTTATGGCAGAAAGTGAAGAGGAACTAAAACGTCTCTTGATGAAAGTAAAAGTGGAAAGTGAAAAAGTTGGCTTAAAGCTCAACATTGAGAAAACGAAGATCATGGCATCTGATCCCATCACTTCATGGGAAATAGATGGGGAAACAATGGAAACAGTGTCAGACTTTATTTTTTTGGGCTCCAAAATCCCTGCAGATGGTGACTGCAGTGAAAGTAGAAGAATGAAAATTATGAAATGAAAAAAATGAAATTAAAAGACACTTACTCCTTGGAAGGAAAGTTATGACCAACCTAGATAGCATATTCAAAAGCAGAGACATTACTTTGCCAACAAAGGTCTGTCTAGTCAAGGCTATGGTTTTCCCAGTGGTCATGTATGGATGTGACAGTTGGACTGTGAAGAAAGCTGAGCAATGAAGTATTGATGCTGTTGAACTGTGGTGTTGGAGAAGACTCTTGAGAGTCCCTTGGACTGCAAGGAGATCCAACCAGTCCATTCTGAAGGAGATCAGGTCTGGGATTTCTTTGGAAGGAATGATGCTGAAGCTGAAACTCCAGTACCTTTGGCCACCTCATGCGAAGAGTTGACTCATTGGAAAAGACTCTGATGCTGGGAGGGATTGGGGGCAGGAGGAGAAGGGGATGACAGAGGATAAGATGGCTGGATGGCATCACCGACTCAATGGACGTGAGTCTGAGTGAACTCCGGATGTTTGTGATGGACAGGGAGGCCTGGCGTGCTGCGATTCATGGGGTCGCAAAGAGTCGGACACGACTGAGCGACTGAACTGAACTGAAGATATCATTAAAAAGCCATTTTAACTTATTAATTCTGTAAAGATTAAGAATAAATTACACGAAATGCTGGTTTTGATATAGTCTTATGTACTACTACTAAGATGAAAATTGGTAAGACTTTTACGGAAGGCCATTTTTCAATAACTGAAAGTTTCACGCTCCAGAATTTCTAAATTATATGTGAGGGAATTCATGCCAAAGAAATAATTTTAAATATATATCAAAGATTATGGTATAGTTACATTCATTACAATGCTAGTATTGGGAAATGAAAAAGACCTAATTGCTTAACAATAAGAGATTTGTGAACTGTTTTTTTGAAATTTACTCTACAAGGATATTTGGTTAGGAAAATAAAAAGTTATGACTTTCTTATTCATTCTTTAAATTTCTTTGGAAAAGTTATCAAAACATTTAAAAATGTTCCCTATGTTAACTAAGACACTACTTATTTTTCTTTATACTCTATCCAAACAGTGGAAGAATAAATAAGGCTAAAGATTCAGCAGTTAATTTTTTGTTTCTTCAATTAGCAGTCATTATTCTTCAAAGCATAAATTCTAGAAACTATTATATAAGTATTTGTATTTATGTAATTAAACCCATCAGATAAGTCTTATATCATTAATGATTTATTCTCTTCAAATCTTTTCTCATAGGTTTGGTTTAGGCTGCAGTGAGCCAGTTTTTTTTAAAAAAATCTTTTTTTCTTTAAAATGTGTTTTATTTTTCAATGAGAAAAGAGATTTGCGTATCTAGCCAACTCATTAAATTCTTTTTCGTTTGCTTAAAAGAAATACCAAGAAAATTTTTTCTTGAATTCTATTGCTGATTTGATTTTCTCCTATTGAGTCTTTAGCTTTTATTCCCCTCTCAACACACAAATTTGGTTTCATTTGGTCTTTTCAAGTCTAGTGGGCTCTCAGTCTAAATTTTTTTTTATCTACCTGACAGTCAAAAGAACTCCTGGTTTCTATAAGGATTAAGTCAGGAAGCAGTTTCTAACTACAACAAATTGAAACGTTTGCACAAGGAAGTGTTGCTTTTATAAGTGATGGGAAACTTCAAATTTGATTACAAGCAACCTTTGGCTTCCTATCTGTTCAACAATAGGCCATGTTGTTAAGGGCAATTTCCATGCACAGCATGTGGGTCCCATTTTTTCCATCCTTAGACATGGTTGTTTACTGTTCAGCACTGTTTATGCATTTTAATCAGGCTTTTTCAGTCTCCCTTAATAAATCACTACAAAGCGAATGTACCAAAACAAGAACTATTATGCAGTATTGGTTGCCCTTACACATTATTTGTTGCCCTGGAGTTTCACTCAGTACCCAAATTTAAAAAATAATGACCACAAGAACAAAATCCATAGCTAAGAGTATTATATTTGGAATTGCAACATTTCTGGCTAAATACCCTCTTAGAGCACCATTCTTTAACAGTAGGAGCCTGACTTTAAAATTCAGTTCAAGCAAGAATGACTTAACAATTGGAACCTGCCATCAGTCTTGGGGACTGAAAGTCTTTCTGATGGGATGAAGCTGACAGCCTAGTTCCTGCCTGGCAGGCATTCACATGAAATGTGCCTGTATTAGTACAGATAAATGTTTAGACATTCAGGTATCTTGCTGTCTGAGAAGAGTATTACCGGTTAAGGCAATGGTAAGCAGGAGAAAAAGGAGTTCTCAGGCATTTATGCCTGAGTGAGAAAAAACAATGACGTGTTAGCATCATCTGGCAAGCAGGCAAAAGAAAGAGTGTGGCCTATCTCTCTTCCCTTTTTAAAGCTAAACTTTCATTTGCTTCTAAACAAAGACAAAAGCACAAATTTCCCTCCAAGAATTTTTTGTTGTTGTTGAATTAAGTAGGTTTTTTTAACTTTGGTTTCCAGCATCAAAGACAGGTTATAATAAGCTATAATATTTTAAAGCCCAGGCCAGAGGTAAGAAAGCCTTAAAGGAAAAAAGAAAGCAAGGAGCATTGTACAATGTAGATTTGCATTTTAAAACATGACAGCACTTAGAATTTAGATCCGCTGATGTATTTCAGAATAGTCACTGGAAAATTAACAGCATAAATATGTATTACAATTTCTTGGGAACTCGGGAGGAAAGTTTATAAAAAATAGGAATTCCCAGAAAATGTTTTAAATGAATAGATGGTCCCCAAACCAAGTAATTATTTGGAAATGTGAATGCTAACCTACTTTACAAAATATCTTGTATTTCCCTTTGACATTACTGTGTAAAATCCACTTGAGTCCCATGGAATCCAGCAGAGGCAGGCGCTGTGCATAATTCCTTACAAACCCAGCCAGCCGAAGTGCTGTTTTGGACATGGCCGGGAGAGAATATTTCATGAGTGAGAAATCGGACTGTCATCTGTTTAATTAAGAGGCAGAATAAAGTGTTTAAGGACCTTTTCTGAAAGTATTCATCATGAAAGCAACAGCCACACTTTTAGAGGTGTTTTTTAATTTTTTTTTATTTTTAAACTTTACATAATTGTATTCGTTTTGCCAAATATCAAAATGAATCCGCCACAGGTATACATGTGTTCCCCATCCTGAACCCTCCTTCCTCCTCCCTCCCCATACCATCCCTCTGGGTTGTCCCAGTGCACTAGCCCCAAGCATCCAGTATCGTGCATTGAACCTGGACTGGCAACTTGTTTCTTACATGTTATTTTACATCCTTTGCATCCAATGGTATAGTACACAAGTATTCTGCCTGAAAAACAGAAACGTGGCATTTAATTGACAAGTTTTCTAAATTGTAGCAAAATCTCCAGAAATTCACTCTTTACCTCTTTCTTTTTGACTATAAATTTTTAGTCCTTTTTCTTTTCTGAAAAATGTTTTTTTTTTTTCTTTCCAGCCCAGGTCCTCAAGCATTGATTCCTTTCCTCAAGATGTCCCCCTGGCTGCTGGTTGCAGTAAGGATAAAGTAACCTGGAAAATATCTTTTCACAACAACTCAATTTGTCTTTCAGGAAATTCATCACAATTCTCTTTATTTCTTTGTCCATAGAACTTTGAAGCACAGACTTTTAATTTGTGACCCTGATCCAGCCCCTTCTCTTTAGTGAATAAACGCACTTATGCATGGGTAAAGGACTATATTTCCCAGTCTTCTGTGGCTAAGTGTGATGATGTGACTATGTTTCAACCAATAAAAGACAAACAGGAGTATTGTGTAGACTCTCCAAGAAGTCTTCCTAAAAGGAGTTTCTTTAGCCTCCATGCTCACCTCAAAATCCAACTGCTTAGAATATACATGTGATGTTGGAGCTCTAGCAGCCATATGGACCCTGAGGATTAGAATCACATCCTATAGGTGGCAGAGTGGTATACTGCAAGGATTCTGAGTCTTAGATAACTTTATGGAACTTTGAGTCCAGTCATGAGCAGTGTTAGGTTTTTCTGTTATACACAACTGAAATAATCTTAATGGATACACCTAACTGAAATAGAGGGAAGTTTTTTTAAATGGTGATTTTGATATAATTAGAAGAAATGTATTAAACTATTTTTTTAAAAAGGTCACAAAAAAAGACAGCTTAACACAGATGGAATTTTTATGCTCAGGAATTTTCCTTTTGAGTATATGTTTTTGATAGCTAAGTATCTATTTGAACCTGTAAATGTTTATGATTTGGACAAATTCTCCCTCTGGCCTATGGTAAAGTCATTGATTGGCCAACTATATAGAATTATTGGCATAAGACTTTGAATCTAATGCTGCTAGACATCTGGGGAACATGTTGGAGATGTAGGGTTTATATCTGGTTTGGTAAGTACAAAGCATTTCTTTAAAGTTCTGCTTGCCTTAATAGTTCTGTCTTGGACTGCTCATGGCTAAAAAGAAACACATTTCCCAAATATATTAATCAGAATGATGCTATGATTATTTTATTATTATTATTGCAACATTTACTGAGCACTTACTACATATAAGTACTTTACTAAGAATCACTTTATCTGTGTAATTTTATTTAATTCTTTCATCTATAAGATAGAGATATCATTGTTTTTATCATTTTACAGCTGAGGAGATCAAAGCCCAGAAAGTAAATCAGCAGTTTTAGGAACTGGAAGATAGGCAATTTAGACTTATCTCAGACAACTGGAAAAGTTGGGAGGAACCCCCAAAACATTTGCTTGAACATAACATTGCTGATACTGTTCATGGGGTTCTCAAGGCAAGAATACTAAAGTGGTTTGCCATTCCCTACTCCAATGGACCGCATTTTGTCAGAACTCTCTACCAAACCCATCTGTCTTGGGTGGCCCTAAATGGCATGGCTCATAGTTTCAATGAGTTATACAAGGCTGTGATTCATGTGATCAGATTGGTTAGTTTTTTGTGATTGTGGTTTTCAGTCTGTTGGCCCTCTAATGGAGAAGGATATACAAAAAAGATCTTCACGACCCAGATAATCACAATGGTATGACCACTCACCTAGAGCCAGACATTCTGGAATTCGAAGTCATGTGGGCCTTAGGAAGCATCACTACTAACAAAGCTAGTGGAGGTGATGGAATTCCAGATGAGCTATTTCAAATCCTAAAAGATGATGCTCTGAAAGTGCTGCACTCAATAACCGGCAAATTTGGAAAGCTCAGCAGTGGCCACAGGACTGGAAAAAGTCAGTTTTCATTCCAATCCCAAAGAAAGGCAATGACAAAGAATGTTCAAACTACTGCACAATTGCACTCATCTCACACGCTAGTAAAGTAATGCTCAAAATTCTCCAAGCCAGGCTTCAACAGTACATGCACCGTGAATTTCCAGATGATCAAGCTGGATTTAGAAAAGGTAGAGGAACCAGAGATCAAATTGCCAACTTCCACTGGATTATCGAAAAAGCAAGAGAGTTCTAGAAAAACATCTACTTCTGCTTTACTGACTATGCCAAAGCCTTTGGCTGTGTGCTGCTAAGCTGCTAAGTCGCTTCAGTTGTGTCTGACTCTGTGCGACCCCATAGACGGAAGCCCACCAGGCTCCCCTGTCCCTGGGATTCTCCAGGCAAGAACACTGGAGTGGGCCGCCATTTCCTTCTCCAATGCATGAAAGGGAAAAGTGAAAGTGAAGTCACTCAGTTGTGTCCGACTCTTAGCAACCCCATGGACTGCAGCCTACCAGGTTCCGCTGTCCATAGGATTTTCCTATGGACATAGGCAAGAGTACTGGAGTGGGGTGCCATTGCCTTCTAGCTAGCCTTTGGCTGTGTAGATCACCACAAACTGTGAAAAATTCTTGAAGAGATGGGAATACCAGACCACCTGACCTGCCTCTTGAGAAATCTGTATGCAGGTCAGGAAGCAACAGTTAGAACTGGACATGGAACAACAGACTGGTTCCAAATAGGAAAAGGAGTACATCAAGGCTGTATATTGTCATCCTGCTTATTTCACTTACCTGCAGAGCACATCATGAGAAATGCTGGGCTGGATGAAGCACAAGCTGGAATCAAGATTGCTGGGAGAAATATCAATAAGCTCAGATATGCAGATGACACCACCCTTATGGCAGAAAGTGAAGAAGAACTAAAGAGCCTCTTGATGAAAGTGAAAGAGGAGAGTGAAAAAGTTGGTTTAAAGCTCAACATTCAGAAAACTATGATCATGACAACTGGTCCCATCATTTCATGGAAAATAGATGGAGAAACAGTGGAAACAGTAACAAACTTTATTTTTTTGGGCTCCAAAATAACTGCAGATGGTGACTGCAGCCATGAAATTAAAAGATGCTTACTCATTGGGAGAAAAGATATGACCAACCTAGACAGCGTATTAAAAAGCAGAGACATTATTTTGCGAACAAAGGTCCATCTAGTCAAGACTATGGTTTTTCCAGTAGTTATGTATGGATGTGAGAGTTACACTATAAAGAAAGATGAGCATGGAAGAATCGATGTTTTTGAACTATGGTGTTGGAGAAGATGCTTGAGAGTCCCTTGGACTGCAAGGAGATCCAACCAGTCCATCCTAAAGGAAATCAGTCCTGAATATTCATTGGAAGGACTGATGTTGAAGCTGAGACTCCAATACTTTGGCCACCTGATGCAAAGAACTGACTCATTGGAAAAGACCCTGATGCTGGGAAAGACTGAAGGCAGGAGGAGAAGGGGACAACAGATGAGATGGTTGGATGGCATCATTGACTCAATGGACATGAGTTTGAGTAAACTCTGGGAGTTGGTGATGGACAGGGAGGCCTGGTGTGCTGCAGTCCATGGGATCGGAAAGAGCTGGACACGACTGAGAGACTGAACTGAACTGAACTGAACATTGCTGATGAGGTAGTGAATAATTATAGCCTCCAATCCAGAAGAATACAGAAATAGAGAAATATGAGTTTAGTATTTGAGGAAGGGTATACAAGAAGATGGGAACAGTTCCCCTGTTGGAGCTTGAAAGTTTGCAAAGGATGGCTGAGGAGTACTTTTGATAGGTTCATAGGACTAGGGCAACAAAAATTGGAGTCAAGGACTTGTTAATGTTGAGTGCTCAGGTGAATACTTTGGCTTGGGACCCTGAAGGGCTACAGTCTACTAACAAAGGTGAAACATAAGCAATCCAGCCCTTCTGTGTGTCCTAGAGAATTTCAGTTCTTGAAATTGATTAAAGGTAATTCTTGATTGCTAAAATCCTTAGATGCCTGGCAAAAGCAGATGGAAAATCTTCTCTGGAGAATGGTAACATTACCCCAGGTCTCAAAATCATTTCACAAACAAATTTTTATACACAATGTGTGGTACACAATAAAAGATAACATGACACAAAATGAGTTAGTTAGCATAGAGAGAATTAGTAGAAACAACAGATCAAAAACAAACAAACAAACAAACAAAAAACCCCAGAAGCTTCAGATATTAAATTAATAAGACACTGTTTTTAATATAACTTCCTTGCCAAGTTCAAGGATATAAAAAATAAAATTAAAAAATTCAGTTGAGAGCTAGAAAATACAAAAAATATTGACATTTGACCCCTGCAAAATATCCTTATCCAAATAATTTTATAAGTAAAAAATATGGCAATTAAAATCAAGAAGTTAATGAATTGATTAAACAGTGTATTAGACACAAATGAAGAAAGAATTGGTGAACTGAAAAGAGAGTTCAGAAGAAAATATCCAAACTTCAGATGGAGAGATAAGGCAAAAGGTGATGAAAAGAAAAAGGAGAAGGAAAACACAAGGAAAGAATGTAAGGGTATAATCTATATTTAAATGAAGTACCAGAAAGAGATAAGAAAATGAAAAGAAGCAATATTTGAAGAGAGAATGGCAGACTTTTTCCAAAAGTTGCTGAAAGACAACAAAGGTTTAAGAAAGAACAACAGGTTTAAGAAACTGGATATAACTGGATTCAGGATAAATAAAATGATATTCATATCTGGATACATAATAATAGAAATGAAAAAACAAACAATTAAAAAGAAGGAAAATAGCCAGGGGAAAAAAAGATAACCACTAAAGTAATAACAGTCTGAGATGTGATCTATCAACTGTAACAGTGAAAATCAGATGGCAATTGTATGAAACCTCTAATGTGCCAATCTAGAATAATTTACCCAATCAAAATATCCTTCCATAGTAAAGATAAAATTTTAAAAATGGAGAGAACTTATTACCAGCAGATAGTATATGAAACCTGAAACTTCCTTTGCTAAGTCACTTCAGTCGTGTCTGACTCTATGCGACCCCATAGATGGCAGCCCACCAGGCTCCCCCATCCCTGGGATTCTCCAGGCAAGAACACTGGGTTGCCATTTCCTTCTCCAATGCATGAAAGGGAAAAGTGAAAGTGAACTCGCTCAGTCGTGTCCGACTCTTAGCGACCCCATGGACTGCAGCCTACCAGGCTCCTCCACCCATGGGATTTTCCAGGCAAGAGTACTGGAGTGGGGTGCCATTACCTTCTCTGGAAACTTCCTTTAGGAAGAAGGAAAATGATGGTAAATAAAGAGTCAGAGACTAAGGAAGATAAAAAGGAGAATAGAAATGATAAAAATTTGGATAAATATAAGTAAATACTAACTTTATAAAATAATTATCATGACTCAAGTAATTAAAAATATATATGGAGTTGAAACATGACAGTTTCATATATAGCTTATATATTGGGAACAGAGTTAATGGTGTTCAGTATTCCAAGATTGTTTCATTATCTCAGAAGGGAGTAAAAGCATCAACTAAGATTAGATTTTGATAAATTATGTATGAACATTGAAACCTCTGAAAAATCACTAAAGAATAACAAAAGAACTAATTTCCAAGCTAGTTGAGGAAAACTATGAAATAATAAAAATAATTGATCCAAAATAAAGGAAGAAAGGAGAGACGGAACATAGAAGAGACAAGATGAATAGAAAAACTGAGTAAAATGGCATATTTTTATTTAAGTAAACCAATGCTTACCTTAAGTAGTAATGAATTGAACATCCCAATTAAAAGAAAAATATTGTCAGGCTGAATTAAAATATACAACTATGTATCTTTATAACAGATTCATCTAAAGCATGTGTGCTATATATTCAGAAAAATTAAAGGTAAAAGAACAAAAGAGGCTCATTTTTACAGAAAGATAAACAATTATAAAAATGTATGAAATTAATCGTAGCCTCAGGAACTTCTTCAAATGCAGGGTGTGCAGGTTCAGTCCCTGGTCAGCAAACTAGGATCCCATATGTTGTGTGGTGTGGCTAAAAAAAGCGACCTCAAAATATACAAAGAAAAAAATTGACAAAACTACTGGAAAAAAACCCCATGATTATAATGAGTAACTGTTATAAGAGAGCAAGCAAAACATAAAACAAAATGAAGCAAGGATATAGAAGAATTGAACAACACAATTAACAATATAGACATGATGGAAATAGATGTAACACTTTACCCAACAACTGCAGAAAGCACATTATTTTTAATCACGTACAGAATATTTACAAAGATTGACCACACACAAGCAAATTTCAAAAAATTTCAAAGGATGTTTTCACACCAAAATCGAGTAAGCTAAAAAATATGATGAAAAGATAATTTGAAAATCCCAACATATTAGGCAACTAAAAATACACTTGTAAGTAATCAATATGTCAAAGGAGAAATTATAATACATTGGAAATTAGAAAATATTTTTAAACTTAAAATTTTTGGTAAAAGCAGTGCTTAGAAAATATGCAGTCTTAAAATGCAAAATACTTGGAAAAAATTCTGAAATTCATGACCTAAGTATCTATCTTAAGAAGTTAGAAAATGAATAGCAAAATTAACTCAAATAAAGTAAATAGTAGGAAATAAAATAGAAGCAGAAACTAATGAAGCAGAAAGCAAAAAGATTAAGAAAAAATGTAAAAGACTTGACTAATATGCTAAGAATAAAAAGAGCACAGTTTTGTAAATCATGCAGATATAAAAAAGACAGTAAAAGGGTGGTAAAAATAATTTTATACCAGTAGAATAACAAATGAGGGGAAATAGGTATCAACACATTTCTGAAAAACATATTTAGCCCAATACTGACCCAAAAAGAAAATTTGAGTATTCTTACAATTGTTTAAAAATTAATTTTAAACTCAAAATTTTCCTACAAAGTTCCAGGCCCACATAGTATAAGTGGCAAATTCTAAAATATATTTAAAGAAGAAATAGTTCCAGTTTTGTAAAACTCTCCCAGAAAAGTAGAAAAACACTTTTGTGAACTCATTTCCACAAGTTAGTATAACTTTAATCCAAAAGTCTGACAAGGACACAATGAGAAAGGAAGATTAAAGTCAATCTTATTTATAAACATGGATGGACATAACAAATCAAATTCAACAATAATATCCAAAATATATAATAGATCAATTATATCATAAACTGGTTGGGTCTTCAAAAATTCTAGATTAGATACAATTTGCTAATGAATTAGTATAATTTGTCACATTAATGAAGTTAAGGAGAAAAATATCATTGCAATAGATGCAAAAAAATGAAGCTTCCACTATAATTTAAAATTCTTTTAGTAAACTAGGAGTGGTTTATTGATAGAGGGTTTCTAAAAACCCTTATAGATATCATCAAATTTGATGATGGTTAAAGGTTGAAAGCTTTCTCTTAAAATGAAAAACAAGACAAGGGTATCTGCTTACAATTGTTTATCTGTCTAATATTGAAATGGAGAGTATACTAGGGAAACTCTTATGTGCATGTAACAGAAGGCCCTATAAAATATGGGTTAAATCATGAGAAAAAATTTTAATCTAACATAACAGTTCAGTTCAATTCAGTTGCTCAGTCATGTCCGACTCTTTGCGACCCCAAGGACTGCAGCACACCAGGCTTCCCTGTCCATCACCAACTCCCACAGTTTATTCAAACTCATGTCCATTGACTCAGTGATGCCATCCAACCATCTCATCTTCTGTCATCCCCTTCTCCTTCCACCTTCAATCTTTCCCAGCATCAGGGTCTTTTCCAATGAGTCAGTTCTTCTCATCAGGTGGCCAAAGTTTTGGAGTTTCAGCTTCAGCATCAGTCCTTCCAATGAATATTCAGGACTGATTGATTTCCTTTAGGATGGACTGGTTGGATCTCCTTGCAGTCCAAGGGACTCTCAAGAGTTTTCTCCAACACCACAGTTCAAAAGCGTCAATTCTTCGGTGCTCAGCTTTCTTTAACATAACAGGAACTCTGCTAAAAAGTGCCTGGATTTTCCCAGAGGCTTAGTAATGTCATAAAGGATCCAAACTCTCCTCTGTTCCGCTCAGGTTGGTTCTTTAGCTTACCCTTTCATATTTTTCAAGATGACTGCCACAACTTCAGGCATCAGAGACAGAACAATATTTGGCCAAAGAAGAACTGCATTGCACTCATTACCTCCTATTCTCTATTTAACAGCGAGGGAAACCTGTCCTGGGGTATCTCTAGCAGGCTTTCTTTACAGCCCATTGGATAGCATTGGATCACAGGCCAATACCTAACCTCAAGGGAAGCCACAAGAATCATCGGTATTTTTGGCCTCTATAGGGATGTAAAGGCTCTGTCAACCAGAAAAAGGCAAAGGAGAATAGGTAGAGAATGTCTTTTGTATAGTGAACAATAATGTCTGCCATAGACAGCTTAAGTAACTCACCCAAGGTCACATTTCTAGTAAGTGGCAGAGCTGGGATTTGAACTGAAGCAGCCTGACACACTCTGAAAGCCTATACATTCTTGGCCTAGTATATGACTTTGAAAACAGTGTACTTTAACTTAATTCTCCATCCAGAACCCATGAAGTCATCTGAATACATTGACTCTCAGTGCTACCCTCAAAGTCTTTATAGTACTCTATTACAGTATTCACAGAAATTGACAGTCATTGAAAAGCTTAAATAAGCTAAAATTCATCTGTTTTTTCACAGGAAAGTTTTAATTTCACAGAGAACTTTTTTAGAAATAATTATTTATAACATTTGGGAATTTTAAAATCAATCTATTATGTGTTTGAAAGAATGTGAGAACAGCTCATCAACTTTGAAAAGCAGTAATATGCATACAAATCACATAAAAGGTTTATAATAAGATTAAGTATCACTAAGCAGAAAAAGAAACACAAAATACAAGCACACATTTAAAAATAAAATGGGTACATCTTAAAATAAATCTTTTCAGCAAAGTTAAAGTAGTAGAAGATGCTTATGCGGGAAAAAAAGTTTTTAAATTGTGAAATCATATTTTTACTTTATAGAACACAAAATTATATGAATACTATTAAAATTACATTATAACAGAACAATTGTACCTATTTATCACCTGTTGTAATAAAAGCAGATACAGCTAATTGATTTAAAATACCCTCAAGTAGTTTTAATTATATAAACAAAAATTAGCTTCTATAAACATGTGTGTGTGCATGTGTATATTTAAAATTGGTAAGCAAAATAACTTCATGAAATTAAGTTACTCAGCCCTAATCATTATTATGAGGCCAGCATCTTTTAGCTTCCATAGTCTATAGTTGTATTTTTATACTGAAACAAGACCACATATTGCAATAAATAATAATTTTTTTTCCAATTTCCAGTACAACTTGGGCAGTATTTTATCTTCACATCTTTGTGGGTATTTCTATGGTTTACAAGTCAAAAATGACTACTCAGCTCTATGCTGTCTATCCCCAAAGGCACTGGCCAGTCTTGCTTGAGATGAGGGAGAATGGGGTAGAAACAGGAGGACTCCTCTACCTGGTTCCCTGCAGGTTATTTTCCACCATCCTAGGTACAGTGCTGAAGTCTGGAGGCCCCAGGGTGAATAAAGGGGAGAACTCAATAAATGGGTCAGTACATTTCTATTGACCTTTGACAACAGTTCTAGGTACTATGGAGAATAGAAACCACCCTATATCTGTGGTTCAGGGGCTCACAATCTATTGTGGGAGACATAATTATATATAAGTAAATAGGTAAGTGGCAGATTACATTAGGCAATTATAGTGATATGTGGAGAAATGAATCCTGACTTGGTAAGAACATGGGGAAATTTCCTAGAAGCAGCAGGAGAGAGTAGCGATAAAGCCATACTGTGCAGTAGGATCAATTTGAACTAACAAGTATATTGGTGTGTAGAAGGTTTTAAATTGAATGGGTAGAGGATTTCAGAGGAGTATGCTTGAGATCAGACTGGAAAGGTAGGAAACAAACTCCTTACTAAATCCCTTTTATTAATATGTCATGTTTCCCCAATTGAAATCATCACAGGAAGTCTAAGCCCTTACGGTCTTCGTGTATTGCCCGAACACTTGCTGTCCCTGTACATCCAATAGTCTAACCCAAATCCCACCCATCCTTGATCTCCAAATCCTTCCATGATGCCCTTTGGAGCTTCTCATTGCCATCAGCAAAGTCCCCTCTATCCTTGATTTCTTTCTCCGAAGGCTCCATCCACATACTTGCTCTAACACAAATCTTGTACTTCTCTAAGAGTAGAGCATCACCCAAGCCTTCTCAAGTGATGGCTGCTCCCACCTCCATCTTGCAAATCACTGGACCTGAAAGTGAGATGGTTGCCCTTTTACTCCTTTTTGTTATTTCCCAACAACCGTTCTTACCTCCTTGTTTAAAAATTCCTCTTCTTTTGATGAATTATATTGGTTTATCACCCTTCACTCCACCACACTGCAGACATCCATGATCCTTCTGGTCACTTTTCCTTATTCACTGAAGATTTTAGCACATCCCTCACTGCTTTTCAAACGTCTACACATGACTCAATGAACTGTCATCATTTTTGGTCATTTCTGTTTCCACACGACTGTTTCATCCCAAATCCTGAAATTTCAGTTCCTCCCTGACCTTCTTCCTGCCTGTGATCTTGTCTTCACTCCTCCTGGTACCTACTTCCATAGAACTTGTCATTATCATACACCCACCACCACCACCACCACCATCCAAACCATCTTATTAATCAGTTTAGGCTTCTGTCACAGAATGCCGTAGACTGGGTGGCTTAGAAAAAAACATGCATTTCTCACAGTTTGGAGGCTGTGAAGTTCAAAGTCAAGTCCCAGATCAAGGTAGATCCAGTGTTTGGTGAGGGCACTCTTTCTGGTTTGCAGAAGGCATCTTCCTCTTGTATCTTCACATGGCTGAGAGAAAAACCATCTCTCTGGAATCTCTTCTTATAAGGATACTCATCCCATTCAGGAGGGCTCCATCTTCATGACCTTATTCATTTCCAAAGTCTCTACCTCCTAAGACAATTACATTGGGAGTTGGGATTTCAAAGTATGGATTTTGAGGGGACACAACATTCAGTCTGTAGCACTCCCAACAGCAAGCGTTCTACTCTCTAGAGAGCACCACTTAATATCCTTTTAGTTCAGTTCTTCAAACACGAAGATTTTCACAATTCTTTGAGCCCATGGGAACTTTTTTGAGCCCATTGACCTCACCAACTTTTTCAGTTCATCACCCACCTATGTACTCACAACTCTTTTTACCCAGCTTAGGTTCCATTGTTAATTATTTTAAGTCCCTTCAATCTAAACTCAGCTTCTTGCCCTTCTGTCCCCCTGCTGTATTCACTGGAAAAAAATACAAACCATGTTTAAGTCAAATTCTCCATCTTCTCTGCTCCTGGTGCAGCTAAACCCAAAATCATACAGAATGCTCTCGTTTTAAATTTACAGCCACAAATCTTAAGTGGGATCTCCAACATCTGTCAATTCACTTCCTTATTTTCTGAGAATACTTTACAAAAAAATAAAAAAACAGTTTCCTTTGTCCTCAAATGTAAAATTGACTCCTGCTCCACTCATTCACTGTTGGTATCTTTATTTATTTCATTATATGGAAAAGTAATTGGTTAAGAACTTATTTTAAATCTATTAACCAATGACATCTGCACTTACAGCTTTTGCCTTTCCACCTGTTGAAATGGATAAATCGTCTAGACTCCCTTGTAAGGTCAAGTAATCCAGTTGTACATGGACCAGTAGCCCAGGTATGCAGGTGAGGATCTTCTCACCTACCCTCAGACTTGGCTTCTGTCATTAGCCCTTCTTTTTTCTGAATTATCATTTTTTCCATAACACTTTTCTTATTCTTATTAGTGTCTTAGAAAATGAAGCAAAACAAAAAACCTTACACATTCCCATGCAGATACTGCTCCCCTTTATAATAAAATTCTTCAAGAGATGTCCTTAAATGCATTGCCACTCCTTCATCTCCTATATTCTTTTTTTTAAATTATAGTTGATTTATAATGTTGTGTTAGTTTCAGGTATACAGCAAAGTTATTCAGTCATATATATTCTTTTTCAGATTCTTTTCTATTATACGTTATTACAGGATATTGAATAGAGTTCACTGTGCTATGCAGTAGGTCCTTGTTGGTTATCTATTTTACATACAGCAGTGAATATCTATTCATCCCAAACTCCTAATTTCTCCCTCACCCTTTCCACTTTGTTAAGCATTAGTTTGTTTTCTATCCCTGAGTGTATTTCTGTTTTGCAAATAAGTTCATTTTTATCATTTTTTAATATTCCACATATAGGTGATATCATATGGTATTTGTCTTTCTCTTTCTTCACTAAATATGATAATCTCTGGGTCCATCCATGCTGCTGCAAATGGCATTACTTCATTCTTTTTTATGGCTGATTTATATTCTATTATATATATATACGTATATATATACCACATCTTTCTTATACATTCATCTATCGGTGGACATTTAGGTTGCTTTCATGTCTTGGCTACTATAAATAGACTTCTATATTCTTTGACCCATTACAATCAGGCTTTAGTCTTTAGACCAGGTCTAAAACAAGGTCCTTATAAACTCAGTTTTGTCAAATGTAGTCATTCCTTTTAAAAAGTGTATTTCCAATTTAAAAAGTAAGGATAACTTGGCAGTAGAGTTTGGTCGAGAAGAGTCTTGCTACTAAGTATGATTCATGAACAAGCAACATCTACATCTCTTGGGATCCTACTAGAAGTGCAGACTCTCACGTCCCATCCAAGACCTTGGGCAACCTCTCTGAGCCTCAGTCTATCTCTAAAATGGATAACAGTCAAGTCTCGATCCCTGCCTTACTCAGTCTTGCTGCAGAAGCTGACTGGTTGGTTCTTTCTTCTTCAACTGCTTGGTTTACTTGGCTTCTAGGATGACACATGGTCCTAGCTTGCCTCTAACCTTAACTGCAACTCTTAGTCAGACTCTTTTGAATTCTTCTACGTCTTGACCTGTAATTGTTGGATTGCTCATGATATTCTTTTTCACAGTTGTCCTAACCATCACGAACACACAAACTATAAATATTTCCATGATGTGATTCCTGAAGTCTCTGGACCATCACTTGAAGCTTCAGGCAATACTGTCTATTTGCTTTTTCACGTGTGTGAGTGTGTGTGTGTGTGTGTGTGTGTGTTCCATCACCAGGTTGTTTCCAGTTCTTTGCATCTCCATTGACTGTAGCCCACCAGGCTCCTCTGTTCGTGGAATTTTCCAGGCAGGAATACTGGAATGGGGTTTTCATTTCCTCCTCCAGGGATCTTCCCAACCCAGGGATCAAACCAGCATCTCTTGCATCTCGTGCATTGGCAGGTGGATACTTTACCACTGCTCCAGCTGGGGAGCTTGTTTTTCAAGTGTACAAGTAGTATAATTTTTTATGTGGGCCACTGCATGAAAATGATTAGAAAGTACTTTCAGGATGATCACACCCAATTGCTTGGTTTTAAATACCATTTATAGGGAACTCCTTGGCAGTCCAGTTGTTAGGAGTGCCCACTTCCACCACAGGGGGCAAGAGTTTGATTCCTGGTTGGGGAACTAAGATCCCCATGCCACGTGGCATGGCCAAAATAAATAAATAAAAATAAGTAAATACTATTTATATATTGATGATTTTCAAATTTGTATTTCTAACCTCAACTTTCCCCTGAACTCCAAGCTCCTGTATCTAGTTTCCTATGAAATACCTTCACTTCTATGTCTAATAGGTCATCCCTAACTAAAACTACCAAAACTGATCTCCTCGCACCTCATGGAATCTCATGGGATTCAGGGAAAATGAAAAAAGGAGGAATTCTTGACTTATATATTTACAGAAGCAAATATGGGAACTAAATTCAAAACAGTCCCCAAATATGACCACTTCAGGGGTTTCCTCATAGCTCAGTGGGTAAAGAATCCGCCTGCAACGCAGGAGACCCCAGTTTGATTCCTGCGTTGGAAGATCCTGTGGAGAAGGGAAAGGCTGCCCACTCCAGCATTCTGGTCTAGAGAATTCCATGGACTGTATAGTCCTTGGGGTTGCAAAGAGTCAGACACGACTGAGTGACTTTCATCTTCAGTTTCATGACAACTTCTCATTGCCTCTACTACCTCTACCCTATTCCACACCACCATTACCCTTACTTAAATGTATACGATTCCCTTCCAGTTTCCCTACTTAGAGGATTGAGTGACTATTGGACAATGTAAACAAATCACCTAATTGCCCTGCTCCTGACTTTTCATTGGTTGCCCATCACTTAGAATAAAAAAGTCCTTTGGATGCTTATTAATCTATACATGATCTGGCTTCAGGTTCTCTCTCCAAGATCAATTCCCCTCTCTCCCCAGCCAACCACGTCCCATCCATACTGGTCTCCTTGCCTGTGTGCGTGCTTAGCTGCTTCAGTCATGTCCAATTCTTTGTGACCCTACAGACTGTAGGCCACCAGGTTCCTCTGTCCATGGGATTCTCCAGGCAAGAACACTGGAGTGGGCTGGAGTGGGTAGCCATGTCCTTCTCCAGGTGATCTTCCTGGCCCAGAGATTGAACCTGCATCTCCTGCACTGCAGGTGGATTATTTTACCCACAGAACTACCTGGATAGCCCCACTGTTCTCCTTGCTGCTGCTGCTGCTGCTAAGTCGCTTCAGTCGTGTCCGACTCTGTGTGACCCCATAGACAGCAGCCCACCAGGCTCCCTCGGCCCTGGGATTCTCCAGGCAAGAATTCTGGAGTGGGTTGCCATTTCCTCCTCCAATGCATGAAAGTGAAAGTGAAGTCGCTCAGTGGTGTCCGACTTGTAGTGACCCCATGGACTGCAGCCCACCAGGCTCCTCCATCCATGGGATTTTCCAGGCAAGAGTACTGGAGTGGGGTGCCACTGCCTTCTCCACTGTTCTCCTTACTGTTCTTCAAAACCAAGTGTGCACTCATCTCAGGCCCACGTTCCTTAGCTGCTAATCCTTTGTCCTAGATATTTTCAAGATTTGTGTCCATTCAGAAATTTGTCGAGATATTATCACCTTCTTAGATTGGCCTTTACAAAAGTCCCAACCAAAATAACTTGGCACTCCTCCCCTCACTTTGCTTTATTTTCTTAGTAGCGTCAATTTTACCTGCCAACACAATTTATATTTATTTATTTTTTGTTGTTTGTTTTCACTTGAGAAAGTTCTGAGATACAGGAAGCACTTGTTTTGTTTACTTCTGAGTTCTCAGTACCTAGAACAATACCAGGCTACCAATGCAGCTCAGTAAATGTTCATCTAGTTAATTTTGAGTGAAGAAATGTTGTATGATACATTGGCATGGAGGTGTGGTTGGAGAAAATACAGGTAAGAAGCAAGGAATATGGCTGGGATGTTTTTTGCAATAATTCAGGTCAGGGATAAGACTTGGTGCTAAAACAGCGCATTGGAAATAGTTTTCAAAAGAAAGCAGGAAAAAACATACAAGCTTGAAAACCCAACACGAGTCATTTTGATGCCCTCCTGGGATTAAAAAGTTGAATGAGGTGTCATGATGAGGTGACACTCAGGTAGTTAAACATTGTATTCAACATGTATATTATCATATATAATGTGGCATATATGGAGAGAATAATATAAGTTTCCTCTTTGAGAAAGAAAAAATATGAAATCAGAAATCTGAGTCTCCCTTTAAGAACCAAATCAGCTTTTATTAAAGGGAGGTGATGAATTAAAGAGTACTTTGTTTATTCAGATACTTTCTTGTAAAATGTGTATGTATTAAGGAGGCTAAATTTGGCTAGCTAACTAAACACATTTTAAGATTAAATTTGAATGCTCTGTACTTTATCATAAGTGACATATTTCTTTGTTAAATTTCCTGCCATTCAATGTAAAGAAAAAGGAACTTTTTAATTAGATGTTATCATCATTATAACAGAGCTTGTCTTTTATAAACTGTTGTTCTTAGCTTTTTAATAGATGCCAAGATTTGAGAAATATAAATAGTAAAAAAGTAATAACAATGGCTACTGCAGGCAATAGGAATAGTCTATAAATTATACTTATTAATGGTTACTTCAGAAACAATGGAATTTAACATAAATTACTTTATAAAAATATTTTCCTGTCTAGAATTCAGCTCTTCAGTCTCCAGCACTCTAAGAACTTCCATACAATTCCTTGTATCTGAAACAGCAGTTTGATTTACTGATACAGCTTTTTGCAGCAAGTTCATATTAAATAAAATGTTCATCTGTTTCAAAACATGTTATAAAACACAATAGTAAGCTTTGTTTTTTTTTACTATTCAACATAAGCAATGTACCTACGGGTAGGAATGAACAGAACCGACAGACTGGCATCATGCACATGGAGCTATATATTCACATGAACAGAATTGATGACCAAGCTGCATTCACCTGGAGCTTCATAAGGTGCAGAGGACAGCCATTAAATGAAAAACAAATCATCTGATTACACTTAAATACAATCTTTGGGGTACTCTGAAAGTGGATAACATGAGTTTAACCTCAGCTGACTGTAAGATTAGGGAACTCAGGGAAGGTTTCCCAAGGAAGTGACACTTAAGCTCAGACTAAAAAGGCAAGCCTGCATTTTCTAGGTGAAGCTGAGAATGAGGCTTTCTGACAGCAGGAAGAGAATGTGAAAAGGCTCAGGGATAGGAAGGAAAAAAAAACACCTTCAAAGGAACCAAAGAAAGAGCAGTAACCCAGGGGAAACTGATTGAGATGCCAGGAGGCAGATCATCCAGGGCTTAGAAGAACATGTACCATTCTGAAAAAGAGAAATGAAAACCATGAAGAGTTTTAAGCAGGTGAGTTATATAACTAGATTAATACTTTATAAAAATATTAATCTGGTTCCTATTGAAAAACAAAGCATTTCCATTTTTGGTATACGGTATCTTAAAATCCCTACTCCTATAAAACAATTAAAAATTATGGGATAAAATATGACCTGTTCACTTGAAATATATAGCTTGGGTTTCAGTTTCAATTGCTCAATTTGCATCTTCCCAAAGTCTCATCTTAGCAAGGCTGGAAAAATTGGAACAAGCAGCCACAAAGTATCTCTAGAGTGATACACATTAAAGTCAGATCATAGTGGGGGCTTCCCTGGTGGCTCAGACGGTAAAGCGTCTGCTTGCAATGCGGGAGACTTGGGTTCGATACCTGGGTCGGGAAAATCCCCTGGAGTAGGAAATGGCAACCCACTCCAGTACCTTTGCCTGGAAAATTTGATGGATGGAGGAACCTGGTAGCTTACAGTCCATGGGATCGCAAAGAGTCGGACACTACTGAGCAACTTCACTGGTTCATAGTGGGTTTCTCTAAGACACAACTCCATTAAAAATGACCTCATGATCAAATGCTGCAATACATAAGGAAGCAATCTAGCAAAAGCAAATTTCATGTGACACATTAAAAACAGATATGGAACTTTAGGATCTTCAGATAACAGAATTATTAACAGAACCCATAAAATAAGTATTCTTAAATTGTTTAAAGACATTTAAAAGAATGAAAATATAAGAAAAGATCACTACAGTATTACAAAAGACCATGAAGATTTAAAAATAGAATTTTAAAAATTAAAGTTGAAAATATAATCATTTAAGTAAAAATTTCACTAAATCAAATAGCAAATATTTAATTTGTTGAAATAGTGTCTAGAATATAGATATAAGGAAATTACCTAGAAGACTGAAGAAATGAAAAGATGAAAATGTAAATAAGAGAAATGGAAAATCAAGCAAAAAATGTCTGGAATTGGTCCAATAGGATTTTAGAAAAGACAGATTAAAGAACAGCTTGAAGAGAAGTTACATTTAATGAGATAATAGCTGAGAATATTTTAGAATCGATCCACTATATGAATCATCATATTCAGGAAGCACTACAAGTTCTGAAAAGGATTTTTCAAAAAGGGTAAAAAGTAATCATTAGATATATTATAGTGAAAACTTAAAAGCAAGCAAGCAAGAAAAGATAGATTATAAGCATACATTAGAGATATTACAGATTCAATTCCAACCACTGCAATAAGCAAATATTTTAATCAAGTGAGTTTCACAAACTCTTTGGTTTCTAAGTGCCTATAAACATTATGTTTACACTATACAAACTAGTATATGAAGTGTGCAACTATAAATTCAAGGTTTGTGGCAAGCTTGAATCAGGCAAATCTATTGGTGCCATTTTAAAAACAGCATGTGCTCCCTTTGTGTCTCTGTCACATTTCGGCAAACTGCAATTTTTTAGACATAATGCTATTGTATACTTAATAGACTACAGTGTGGTGTAAATGTAACTTTTATATTCAGTGGGAAGCCAAAAAATTTATGTAACTTATTTTATTGCCTATTCACTGTATTGTCACCACAATGAAACTGAATCCACAATATCTCTGAGGTATGACTGTAATTCTTTTAGTCTGGTAAAACAATCTATTTCTTAACTAACAAAAGGCAGTCTGGCTATTTAAGAAAGACATAGGAAATTGTTTCCTTAATTAGGAATTATTAAGGCATTATTTCTTTAACTAGGCCTAGCTTTGAGAAATCTTCTAGTAAATATACTTTTACTTATATTTATTTGTCTCTGTTGGCCTTCCCTGGTGGCTCAGCTGATAAAGAATCTACCTGCAATGCGGGAGGCCTGGGTTTGATCCCTGGGT
The DNA here is from genome assembly GCF_027580195.1 of Bos mutus. NCBI lineage: Eukaryota > Metazoa > Chordata > Mammalia > Artiodactyla > Bovidae > Bos > Bos mutus. The sequence continues at coordinate 37,164,903 of NC_091621.1, read as the reverse complement.
TGGGAAGATCTCCTGGAGGAGGGCATGGCAAACCACTCCAGTATTCTTGCCTGGAGAATCTCCGTGGACAGAGGAGCCTGGTGAGCTATAGTCCATGGGGTCGCACAGAGTCGGACACAACTGAGCGACTATGCACATTTGTCTCTCAGTTGTTTGATATGTTCGTCCAGAGTCTTAAATGTTCCTGTACTTCTAGATTGTCCAATTTGTTGGTGTATAACTGTTACAGTATTCTGATTTTTTTTTCTGTGTTATTGGTTGATATTCTATCTCATTTCTTACTTTGTTTATTTGGATCCTCTCTTTTTTCCCTTAATGAGGCTGACTATAGGAATACTAATTTTATTTTTAAAAAAATTACTGGTTTCATTGATTTTTTCTATCATTTTTTTGTCTCTTTTATTTACTTTTTTTCTGGTCTTTACCATTTCCTTCCTTCTGCTGACTTTGGGGTTTGTTCCTTCTTTTTCTAATTTTTTAAAATTGTAGGTTAGATTGTTCATTTGCAATTTTCTTGTGTCTTGAGGCAGGACTGTAGTGCTATAAAATTTTCTCTTAGAACTGCTGTATCCTATATAGAACTAACACCCAAAAAATATCCTTTTCATTATAGAGGACTGGAATGCAAAAGTAGGAAGTCAAGAACACCTGGAGTAACAGGCAAATTTGGCCTTAGAGTACAGAATGAAGCAGGGCAAAGGCTAATAGAGTTTTGCCAAGAGAATGCACTGGTCATAGCAAACACCATCTTCCAACAACACAAGAGAAGGCTCTACACATGGACATCACCAGATGGCCAACACCGAAATCAGATTGATTATATTCTTTGCAGCCAAAAATGGAGAAGCTCTACAGGGTCAGCAAAAGCCAGACCTGGAGCCAACTGTGGCTCACATCATGAACTCCTTATTGTCAAATTCAGACTTAAATTGAAGAAAGTGGGGAAAACCACTAAAACCATTCAGGTATGACCTAAATCAAATCCCTTATGATTATACAGTGGAAGTGAGAAATAAATATAAGTGACTAGATCAGATAGACAGAGTGACTGATAAACTATAGACAGAGGTTTGTGACATTGTACATGAGACAGGGATCAAGACCATCCTCAAGAAAAAGAAATTCAAAAAAGCAAAATGGCTGTCTGAGGAGGCCTTATAAATAGCTGTGAAAAGAGGAGAAGTGAAATGCAAAGAGAAAAGGAAAGATATACCCATTTGAATGCAGAGTTCCAAAGAACAGCAAGGAGAGATAAGAAAGCCTTCCTCAGTGATCAATGCAAAGAAATAGAGGAAAACAATAGAATGGGAAAGACTAGAGATCTCTTTAGGAAAATTAGAGATACCAAGGGAACATTTCATGCAAAGATGGGCTCAATAAAGGACAGAAATGGTATGGACCTAACAGAAGCAGAAGATATTAAGAAGAGGTGGCAAGAATACACAGAACTGTACAAAAAAGATCTTTACGACCCAGATAATCACAATGGTGTGATCACTCACCTAGGGCCAGATATCCTGGAATGTGAAGTCAAGTGGGCCTTAGGAAGCATTACTATGAACAAACCTAGGGGAGGTGATGGAATCCCAGTTGAGCTATTTCAAATCCTGAAAGATGATGCTGTGAAAGTGTTACACTCAATATGCCAGCAAATTTGGAAAACTCAGCAGCAGCCACAGGACTGGAAAAGGCCAGTGTTCATTCCAATCCCAAAGAAAGGCAATGCCAAAGAATGCTCAAACTACGGCACAATTGCACTCATCTCACACGCTAGTAATGTTCAAAATTCTCCAAGTCAGGCTTCAGCAATACGTAAACTGTGAACTTCTAGATGTTCAAGCTGGATTTAGAAAAGGCAGAGAAACCAGAGATCAAATTGCCAACATCCACTGGATCATCGAAAAAGCAAGAGAGTTCCAGAAAAACATCTATTTCTGCTTTATTGACTATGCCAAAGCCTTTGACTGTGTGGATCACAGTAAACTGTGGAAAATCCTGAAAAAAACGGGAATCCCAGACCACCTGACCTGCCTCTTGAGAAACCTGTATGCAAGTCAGGAAGCAACAGTTAGAACTGGACATGGAACAACAGATTGGTTCCAAATAGGAAAAGGAGTACGTCAAGGCTGTATATTGTCACCCTGATTATTTCACTTACATGCAGAGTACATCATGAGAAACACTGGGGTGGATGAAGCACAAGCTGGAATCAAGATTTCAGGGAGAAACATCAATAATCTTAGATATGCAGATGACACCACCTTTATGGCAGAAAGTGAAGAAGAACTAAAGAACCTCTTGATGAAGGTGAAAGAGGAGAGTGAAAAAGTTGGTTTAAAGCTCAACATTGAGAAATGTTCATGGCATCTGGTCCGATCACTTCATGGCAAATAGATGGGGAAACAGTGGAAACAGTAACAGACTTTATTTTTGGGGGCTCCCAAATCATGGCAGATGGTGACTGCAGCCATGAAGTTAAAAGACGCTTACTTCTTGTAAGGAAAGTTATGATCAACCTAGGAGGCATATTAAAAAGGAGACACATTACCATGTCAACAAAGGTTTGTCTAGTCAAGACTATTGTTTTCCTAGTAGTCATGTATGGATGTGAGAGTTAGACTATAAAGGAAGCTGAGCACCAAAAAATTGATGCTTTTGAACTGTGGTGTTGGAGAAGACTCTTGAGAGTCCCTTGGACTGCAAGGAGTTCCAACCAGTCCATTCTAAAGGAGATCAGTCCTGGATGTTCATTGGAAGGACTGATGTTGAAGCTGAGACTCCAATACTTTGGACACCTGATGCGAAGAGCTGACTCTTTTGAAAAGACCTTGATGCTGGGAGGGATTGAGGGCAGGAGGAGAAGGGGATGACAGAGGATGAGATGGCTGGATGGCATCACCGACTCAACGGACATGAGTTTGGGTAAACTCTGGGAATTGCTGATAGACAGGGAGGCCTGGCTTGCTGCAGTTCATGGGATCGAAAGAATTGGACACAACTGAGCGAGTGAACTGAACTGAACTGACATAGATTTTGGAAAGTTGTGTTTTAATTTTAATTTTCTCAAGGTAGTTTCTGATTTTCTTTTTGGTTTCTTTGTTGACCCTCTAGTTTTTTAGTAACATGTTGTTTAGTCTCATGTTTGTTTTTTTCCTATTTTTCTTTCTGTAATTGATTTCTAGTTTCACATCAATGCAGATGTAAAAATGCTCGATATTATTTCTGTCATCTTAAATTGGTTGAGACTTGTTTTGTGACCAATCATTTGATTATCCTGGAGAAAGTTCTGTATGCATGTGAAAAAAATGTGTATTCCGCTGTTTTTGGATAGAATGTGTGATAGATATCTATTAAGTCCAAATGGTCTTACGTGTCATTTAAGACCACCGTTTCCTCACTGATTTTCTCTCTGGAGGATATGTCCATTGATGTAAGTGGTGTGTTAAAGTCCCTACTATCATTGTATTACTTTCAGTTTCTCCCTTTATGTCTACTAATATTTGCCGTATATATTTACATGCTCCTATATTAGGTGAATGTTATATGCTCTTCTTGTACTAATTCCTTTGTAATTATATAACACTCTCCTTTGTCTTTTGTTATAGGTTTTGTTTAAAAGTACATTTTGTCTGACCTGAGTATTGCTATTACAACTTTAATTTGTTTCCACTTGCATGAAATATTTTTTCTATCCTCTCATTTTCAGTCTAAATTTGTCTTTAGCTCTAAAGAATCTCTTGTAAGGAGCACACTGATGGGTCTTGTTTTTTCATCCAATCAATGACTATATGTCTTTTGATTGGGATATTTATTCCATTGATATTTAAAGTGATTGTTGATAGGTATATACTTAGTGTCATTTTATTACTTGTTTTTTGGTTGTTTTTAATTTTTCTCTGTTTTTTTCTTCTTTTAGCGTTTTCCTTTGTAGTTTGATGATTTTCTTTACTGGTATGCTTGTGTTCATTTCTTTCTATTTTTGTGTGTATCGTAGGTTTTTGACTTGTGATTACTATGGGATTCAGAGCGACTGAACTGAACTGATAACAATATTTACTTGTTCTAAAGTGATTTAGAAGGCAATGGCACCCCACTCCAGTACTCTTGCCTAGAAAATCCCATGGATGGAGGAGCCTGGAAGGCTGCAGTCCATGGGTCACTGAGGGTCTGACACGACTGAACGACTTCACTTTCACTTTTCAGTTTCATGCATTGGAGAAGGAAATGGCAACCCACTCCAGTGTTCTTGCCTGGAGAATCCCAGGGATGGGGGAGCCTGGTGGGCTGCCGTCTATGGGGTCGCACAGAGTCGGACACGACTGAAGCGACTTAGCAGCAGCAAACTGATTTTAACTTCAAACACATTTTAAAAGATCTACCTTTCTGGCTTACTTCACTCTATATAATAAGCTCCAGTTTCATCCGCCTCATTAGAGGGAGAGGGTGGGTTGATTTGGGAGAATGGCATTGAAACATGTATAATATCATATATGAAATGAATCACCAGTCCAGGTTCGATGCATAATACTGGATGCCTGGGGCTGGTGCACTGGCACAACCCAGAGGGATGGTACGGGGAGGGAGGAGGGAGGGGGGTTCAGGATGGGAAACACGTGTGTACCTGTGGCAGATTCATGTTGATGTATGGCAAAACCAACACAGTAATTAACCTCCAATTGAAATAAATAAATTTATATAAAAAATAACAAAAATAAAAAATAAAAGACCTTTTGTTTTACTGCCCTCTCCTGCATTTTGTGTTTTTGATGTCATATTATACATCTTCATCTTTATCCCTTACTATTTATTATAGCTATGGTTGATTTTACAATTTTTATCTTTGTCCTAGCTTTTCAAAATGGTTGATTCACAATCTTTACTATATATTTATCTTTACTTTTGGGGTATATCTTTACTATATATCTATCTTTCCTTACTTATAAATCTTTGTTATTGTAAGCTTTTCTTTTCCACTTGGAGAAGACTCTATAGCACTTCTTTATGGTTTAGTACTGAGGAACTGTTTTAGTATTTGCTTATGTGAGAAGTTCTTTATCTCTCCTTCAATTATGAATGATAATCTTGCCGTATAGAATATCCTAGGTTATTGGATTTTGTATCAAGTCTCTTGCTTTTGTCCTGTAAAGTTCTTACAGAAAAATCAGCTGATAGTCTTATTAGAGTTCCCTTCTATGTGATTCTTTGTTTTTCTCTTGTTGCCTTTAGAATTCTCTCTTTAACTTTTGGTATTTTAATTATGTCTTGGTGTGGGTCTTCTTGGGTCCATCTTATTTGGGGTTCTCTGTTTCCTGTACCTGGATATCTCTTTCCTTCTTCAGGATCAGGATGCTTTCAGTCATAATTTCACTGAATGCATTTTTGACCCTTTTCTCTCTTGCTCTTCTGGAACTCCTATAACGCATAAGTTGGTATGCTTGTTGCTGTCCAAGGGGTCCCTTAAACGTTTCTCATTTTGTAAAAGTTGTTTTTCCTTTTGCTATTCTGATTGGGTGAGTTCCATAATTCTACCTTTTAGAGCATTTATGCATTCTTTTGTGTCATCTAATCTGATGTTAATTCTTTTAGTTTATTTCTCATTACAGCTATTTTACTCTTCAGTTCTGACTGGTTCTTTTTTTATATTGTCTAGTTATTCTCACTGTGTTCGTATATTATTTTTCCAAGTTCAGTTAATATTCTTATTACTGCTTTGAACTCTTTATCTGATAAAATTTTTATCCCTCTTTCATTAGGTTTTTTTTTTTAATCAGGTTTTCTTTCTTGTTCTTTCATTTAAGAATATCTTCTGTCTTGACATTTTGTTTAACTTTCTCTGTCTACCTATCCTAGTCTTAGAGAGGTGCCCCTCTATGGGAGCTTTTGATGCCGTCTGTGTGTGCCCACTGGCTTTGGAGGAAAGCTAATTATGAAGTGAGCACAGGTCACATCTTCCCCGGGGTGTGCTGTCAGCTACCACCTTGGTGGGAGGCAGCAACAAAGATGGAGGGGCTAGAGCTACAGCCAGGTGTGATCCAGGGCTTCTCTGATGCCCAGTGGTAGTCCCTATCTTATCAAGTATAAGGGCAGGGCTCCAGGTGCTGGAGCAAAATCCCTAAAGGAACTGGATTTCTCTTATGTTGGTGATGGCAGTCTCTACCTTAGCTGATTAAGTGGCAGTGGGCCTAAGGGCATGGGACTCACTTCTGTGTTGGTTTCACTTTTTCCCTGTTGTGTGTGCTTTGGTTAGAGGTTGGGTCAGGACCACAGGGGTTGATGTCACACTACAGAGCTGGTTTCACTCCTGCTGGCGAAGTCAGTCTCTGTCCTGGAGCTATGTGCACTCCTCCTAAATGCAGGTAGGGATGTGTGTGCAGGCAATGGCTACCTTCTCTCTGATAGGAGATAGGGTCATGTCCAAGCTGGCTCTGTTCCCTCTAAGTTTACACACTGCCATTGGCAATGGCAGCCTTTGCCCTAATGGAGAGCAGCACTGGGAGCAAGATGGGCATGATCATGTGCTTGGTACAGGCTTAGAGGCATGCTGGGGCAGTCCTGACAAACCAGCCAGAGCACCAGCAGTTTTCAATTTGCTGCTTCTGCATTGTTGCTGGGAGTAAGGAAGCATGCGTATGCTCTTCAAGAGCAGAGTCTCCATTTCTTAGTAGCTTCTGGTAAGCCTCACTAGTTTTCAGTCCAGCTAAGGAGATTTGCCTTCTAGGTGTTGGACCCCAATGCTGGGGTGTCTTATATGTGGCCTGAACCCCTTGCTCCCTGGAGAAGATCCCTTAACCTGTGGTATCCCTCTCCTTTCCTGGGTCCCCCATCAGGTGTGCAGATTCCAAGCAGATTGCTTCTCTTCCCTTCCTCCCAGATTCCATGGGAATCTTTCTGTAGGGCTTTGGTTAGAGAAGACCCTTTCTGCCAGTCTCTAGGTTGTTCCAACAAGAGCTGCTATGCATGTTGCTGTATTTTTGATGAATTCATGGAGGGAAAGGAGGTCAGTGTCCTCCTAACTCTGTCATCTGGCTCTCTACCTGCCCTGACATTAAGCCTAAATTAATAGGATTCTCCCTGATGGCTCAGAGGTAAAGAATCTGCCTGCAATGCAGGAGACTTAGGTTTGGTCCCTGGGTTGGAAAGACCCCATGGAGGAAAGGGCAACCCATTCCAGTATTCTTGCCTGGGAAATCCCTGGCAGGCTGCAGTTCATGGAGTCAGGGTCACAAAGAATTGCACATGACTGAAGCCAAAAAAGGTCTGTCTATGGTTTTTCCAGTGGTCATGTATGGATGTGAGAGTTAGACTGTGAAGAAAGCTGAGTGCCAAAGAATTGATGCTTTTGAACTGTGGTGTTGGAGAAGACTGCAAGGTGATCCAACCAGTTCATTCTAAAGGAGATCAGTCCTGGGTGTTCATTGGAAAGACTGATGTTGAAGCTGAAACTCCAATACTTTGGCCACCTCATGCGAAGAGTTGACTCATTGGAAAAGACTCTGATGCTGGGAGGGGTTGGGGGCAGGAGGAGAAGGGGACAACAGAGGATGAGATAGCTGGATGGCATCACCGACTCGATGCACATGAGTTTGGGTGAACTCCAGGAGTTGGTGATGGACAGGGAGGCCTGGCATGCTGTGATTCATGGGGTCGCAAAGAGTCAGACACGACTGAGTGACTGAACTGAACTGAAGGGACTAAACACAATAACAACAATAAAATAGGGTCAAAATGCCAATTTAATACTTTGTGAAAATTAATAAAAGTTACTAACTTAGCAAGACTAATCAAGAGAAAATAAAAAGAAAATAAAAAGATTTATTTAAATCATATTATGAATAAAAAGAAATATACTTAGAAATTTCACAGAATATAAACATAAAAAAGTATATTATATTTTTTGCCTATAAAATTGCAGTTAATACATTTCTAGGAAATACAACTTACTAAAGGTGACTCAAGAAAAATATAGAAAACCAGTGTAATCCAGTAGTTAAAATCTCCCTCCACCAAACACACACAAAAACACCTGATCTATTAAGTTTACGGAAAAGTCTTCACCAGGCTTTCTTAAAAAATAATTTCAATTCATATAATTCCAGAAAATAGAAAAAAGAAGAGAGAATCTAAAAAGGGCAACATAGGAATGCAAAATCATTGGCCACTGACTCATGAATATAGGTACAAAAATTCTAAACAAAGTATCTGTAAACTAAATCTAGCTATGTATACAGCAGAGTTGAGTTTATCTTGGGAATTAATTGTAGTTTTGGTCTCATGGATCTCTTTAGCAGTTTATCATAGGTAAAGCCTATGGAACTATTCTCAGAAAAATGTTTCATAAAGTAAAGTCTATAGGGTAAAAAAGGAAAATAAGTATGTTGAAAAACAGTTATCAAAATATAGAAAAGGAAACCTGTGATATAGGAAATATATAATTTTCCTATTATATATTAAATAATGACAGGGCCTAGTAGTGAGTCTAATAACTATCAAAATTTTGAGGTAGCAGTAAGTGTAAGTCATATTTCAAGATATCTACAGCAAATGCATTTTGATATAAAAGTATTTGTGACTTCTATTGGCACAGATACTGATTGTTTCATTGTGGTTTGTTGCTTACATTCATAATTGAAGGAAATGCTAAATTTCAGTTAAAGAATAATGAGAAGAAAGATACAATTTTTTCCCACCTAAGTTATTCTGAGTTCTGCAATGAGCCTGAAAACCCCAGGTTAAAATTATAGTTCAGATAGGAATCTTGGCTAGAGACATTTGAGGAATCTCATCATGGAGCTAGAGGTTGCACAAAGATGCATATTTAGAGCAATCAATGAGAGTGTAAAGTATTAGAAAAGACATTCCTATGGAACACTAAAATTTAAGAGACCCTAATCCTATCAGAGTTGGACTGAGAGTTGGACTATAAAGAAAGCTGAGCCCCAAAGAATTGATGCTTTTGAACTGTGGTGTTGGAGAAGACTCTTGAGAGTCCCTTGGACTGCAAGGAGATCCAACCAGTCCATCCTAAAGGAAATCAGTCCTGAATATTCCAATGAATATTCATTGGAAGGACTGATGCTGAAGCTGAAACTCCAATACTTTGGCCACCTGATGCGAAGAGCTGACTCATTCGAAAAGACCCTATTGCTGGGAAAGATTGAAGGCAGGAGGAGAAGGGGATGACAGAGGATGGGATGGTTGGATGGCATCACCGACTCAACGGACATGAGTTTGAGTAGACTCCGGGAGTTGGCAATGGACAGGGAGGCCTGACATGCTACATTCCATGGGGTTGCAAAGGGTCAGACATTACTGAGTGACTGAACTGAACTGAACTGAATCCTATCAGAGGAAGGGACACTGATGAATAGAATGAGATGTTCAAAATGTAAGAGGAAAATTAGAAGAGACTGGAACCAAAATGTTAAAGAAGGAACTGTTTCTAGGAGAAAGAAATGGTTATAAGCATCATCAGCTTAAAAGAAATCAAGAGGATTTCAAGAAGGATCCACTTTGACCATTGGGTGTAGAAAAAAAAATCACTGATGACTCAGGCATGATCAGGTCTGTAGGATAAGAGAGGAAATCAGGTTACAGTAGTTTGAGAAGTGAATGGGGGTGGGGAGAGAGTTAGAAAGTAGACAAGCCTTTCTAGAAGGTAAACTTGAAGTCAAAAAGAGAGAGAAATGCTGGAGAAGAATCTCTAAAGTTAATGATGAGCTTTGTTTTGTCAGATGGAAGAAACCTGAGCATGTTTAAATATAGATAGAGAAGACTCCAAAGAAAGGGACATATTAACTGGACATCCAAGATGTTTCATTCACACGTCTACTGGTCTGTATGTGTCTTAGTGTCTATCTGTATCTCTCTGATACTGCCTTCTGTCAGCTCTCCTCTCTCTAAACGGCACTGCATTTTCTAGATCCTCTTCACATGGCTTGAGCTTGTCTTGCATGAAGGTCTTTGGAAGGCACACTTCTATGATGACTTGTTTCCAAGAAGCAAGAAGCAGGAAGCACAAGTTTCCAGCCAACTAAGGGCTACACTCAGCCCCACTGTCCCTCAGCAACATCTGGGGTGATTGTTAACGATGCTGATGCTAATTCTGAATCAGAAAGTGTTGAGTGGTGCCTGACATCTGATTTTCAGCAAGCTCTACACAGGCTTAGCATATCCAGGTTTTGAAATTACAGGGTTAGGAAGCTAGAAGAGAAACACTGATTGCTACAGTTGGTTCTCAACGTGAACCCTCCCCTCTCCTTCCTTGTCAAACCTCCCTTTCCTTTTAAAGATCACAAATTTCCATTTTGATTTCATGATTGTGTGAAACACTCCTTTGTTTTAGGATCATATTTCTTAAAGGAGAAAACCTCCTTTCTTTCTGACTGATTCAAAATTACCAAATCAAACTAATCCAAAGTTGAACACAGATTTCACCTGTCAAACATCCTCTTACTTAGGAGACTTTATTTACATGAAGAATTTTAAATGGTCAACTTTTCCTTTGAATCTCATGTTTCTATAAATCAGCATCCCATCTCTGTTTTTTACCACTCTCCCACTGTCAGACTGTCCTGACCGTCTATGGACTCATTTTTGATTCTCTGGTTCCCTTACAAAATACAAGGATGGCCTCTTCTCTTCCTCCTCATAGTACATGTCAGCAAAACCTCAAACTATCCATTTTCTCCTACTCTAACTTGAGCAGCTGGAAAGGTACTATAGAAAATCATATCATCAGGCTGACTGATTGACATTAGAAACATGAACACAAAGCTCAATCATGCCAGGCAATCTTAAGACTACCTGTAAGTTCAGTTTTGTACTTTTCAACAAATAGTGTTCTATTTCATGTCTATACCTCCAAATCAGTTTGCAACATCTCACTTTTCTGAATATGTGAAAGCCATCCAGGAACCTCCTTATCTTTCTACCATCAAATTAACAAGCTGTCTGCAATGATATCTGCAATGATATCTTTTCCCAGGTTTTTCTATGTATTTACAACAGAAGTTGCCTCCTTCTTCCCACCAGAGAACCATACTTGCATGAGTAACCTGGATTTCAACATCTCTGTTCTTAAGGACAGTTCTTTGGTTTTTCTTCTCTCTTGCCTCAAGAATTTCTTTTTCTACTGGATTATTCCTATCAGCATACAAGCATGCTCTAGAATGGACTGCCTTTTTTTTTTCCTTAACCCCTCCTTACTTCATATATCTCTCTAGCAACTGCTTCATTTTAGACTCTTCCTAGCAAAAATTCTTTTCTTACTTTTAATTGGAATATAATTGCTTTATAATGTTGTGTTAGTTTCTACTGTACAGCAACGTGAATCAGCTATACATATACAGATATCTCTTTTTTGGATTTCTTTCCCATTTAGGTCACTACAGAGCACTGAGTAGAGTTCTCTGGCCATAGGTAGGTTCTCATTAGTTACCTATTTTATACATAGTATCAATAGTGTATATATGTCAATCCCAACCTCCCAATTCAACACACTCCTCCAGTCCCCCATGGCATCCATACATTTTTTTCTCTACGTCTGTGCCTCTATTACTGCTTTCTAGCAAAAACTCTTGAAAATGGCCTTCGTAAAGTATTACTTAACTCTCCTGCAATTCATTCTTTGTATCAATCCCTTATACTTAATAAATACTTTTCCATTATCTTTCTAACCCTTTAAGCACATTGACTACAGTTGACCACGTCTGCATTCTGAAATCACTCCCCTTTCTCAGCCTCTGTGTGTAATACCACATTCTCCTAGCAGGGGACAGCTTCTAAAATAACTCCCAATGATCCCCACTTCTGGTAGTCATGCCTTTGTGTGATCCTCTGACCCTGAGCATGAGCTAGACCTAGCAACTTGCTTCTAAATGAATGTGTGTGTGCTAAGTCACTTCAGTCATGTTCGACTATTTGCAATGCTATGGACTACAGCCCACGAGGTTCCTCTGTCCATGGGATGTTCCAGGCCAGAATACTGGAATGGGTTGCCATGTCCTTCTCAGGGGGATCTTTGAACCCAGGGATGGAACCTGCATCTCTTATGTCTCCTGCATTAACAGGCAGGTTCTTTACCACTGGTGCCACCTGGGAAACGAATAGAACAGAGCAAAAGTGATACTTCTGAGACTAGATTACAAAAGGCTCTGGCTTCCAACTTGCTCACTCTCCCTGGTTTGCTCTTTTTCATTTTGATGGAAGCTTGCTGCCATGTTGTGAACTTCCCTATGGAAAGGCCCATATGGTTAAAAAAAAAAACTAAAAGAGGTCTCTGGACAGCAGGCAGTGAAGAACAGAATCCTGCCAACTACGACTGGGTGAGCCTGGAGGCGGACCCTCCCAGTGAGTCTGGCAGCGACAGCCTCAGCCAGCACCTCAGTGGCAGCCTTGTGAAAGACCCTGGGCCAAGGACTCAGTTAAGCCGAGCCTAGATTCCTGAAACACAGGTATCATGAGAAAATAAATATATGTCCTTTTAAGCTGCTAAATGCTAAGGTAACATGTTGCACAGCCACAGATAACTAATAGAGGGGAGTTTCCCTCAGGGTTCAGCAAACTACAGCAATGGGCCAGATCTAGCCCACCACTGGCTTTTGTCCTATCTGTGAGCTAAGGGGCTTCCCAGGCGGTGCTGGTGGTAAAGAACCTGCCTGCCAATGCAGGAGACCTAAGAGGTGTGGGCTTGATCCCTGGGTCAGGAAGATACCCTGGAGGAGGGCATGACAACCCACTCCAGTGTTCTTCCTGGAGAATCCCCACAGACAGAGAAGCCTGGCAGGCTACGATCCATATGGTGGCAAAGAGTTGGACATGACTGAAGTGACTTAACACATACACCCATGTGAGCTAAGGATGGTTTTCATATTCTTATATGGTTGAATTTGAATAAAAAGGATAATAACATTTCATGAATTGAAAAAGTTACATGAAATTCAAATATGCCCATAAATAAAATTTTATGGAACATAGCTACATTGTTTATACTGTCTTTGGTTCGCTTTTGTATTACAACTGCAGAGTTAAGTAGTTGTTCAATGACTTGAAGATAAACTATTTACTATCTGACCCTTAACCGAAGACATTGTCCACTCTTTTTCTATCTTCTTTGTGGCTCCACCTCTTCTGGACTATCTCTAAATGTTGTACTCTGTCTCTATCTCTCTTTCTATACACACACACATATAGAAATATTATGCACATTCTAACATACGATAACATTCTATATTAAACATATTAGATGTTATATATGTTACTCTCTTCCTATTTGATGCTTGTGCTTCTGTATCTAATAAGCTTCTCAAACTTAACATGTCGAACATAGGAGCCCTCTGCTGCCAGCTACCTCCAAAAGTTGATTTCTTCTGTTCTTCCCCATCTCAGATGATGACACTATCATCTACTAATCTGATCTAGATAGACACTGAATGACCCTTGATTTCTCTCTGTTGTGCATTTTGTACATACAATCCAGCAATAAGATCTATATATTTTATTTCCAAAATATATTTTGGAATATATTCAGTCCGTATCAGTTAGTTCCCTAAACACAGCATCCATTTCATTTTTTTCTTATAATTTATCAATGTGCATGCGTGCTTAGTCACTTCAGTCGTGTCCAACTCTCTGCGACCCCATGGACCATGGCCTGCCAGGCTCCTCTGTCCATGGGATTCTCCAGGCAAGAACACTGGAGTGGGTTGCCATTTCCTTCTCCAGTAATGAAGTATGAAGTGAGTGAAGTAGCTTGGTTGCATCTGACTCTTTGCAACCCCATGGTCTGTAGCCTACCAGGCTCCTCCGTCCATGGGATTTTCCAGGCAAGAGTCCTGGAGTGTGTTGCCATTTCTTCCTCCATCATTTATCAACAGTATATACTTATTTACTTAATTAATAATGTATTCTCTATCTCTTTAACTAGAATTTAAACTCCCTGAGGAGAGACCATCTCTGTCTTATTCACTATCATAGCTCTAGGGCGTTGTCCACTGTAAGTACCAGGGCAGTTGATAAATATTTTTGAATAAATAAAGTGGGAGATACTTGCTATGTGGCTATAGTTCAAAAGGGCATTAATTCACCTTTAAAAAGTTGTACTTATCTTTTGGTTAACTATAACTACATTTAACAGAAGGAAGCAAATAGCTTCAACTATTAAAAAATGGGTAATGCTATGAGGAAACTAAAATTGAAAAAGACACATGTACAACAATGTTCTTTGAAACATTATTTATAATAGCAAGGACATGGAGTTCGATTCCTGGATCAGGAGGATCCCCTGGAGAAGGGACAGGCTACCTACTCCAGTATTCTTGGGCTTCCCTTGTGGCTCAGCTGGTAAAGAATCCACCTGCAATGCGGAAGACTTGGGTTTGATCCCTGGGTTGGGAAGATCTCCTGGAGAAGGGAAGGCTACCCACTCCAGAAGGGCTTTCCTCATAGCTCAGTTGGTAAAGAATCCGCCTGCAATGCAGGACACTCCAGTTCAATTCCTGGGTCAGGAAGATCCCCTGGAGAATGGATAGGCTACCCACTCCAGTATTCTTTGGCTTCCCTTGTGGCTCAGCTGGTAAAGAATCTGCCTGCAATACGGGAGACCTGGGTTTGATCCTTGGGTTGGGAAGATCCCCTGGAGCAGGGAAAGGCTACCCACTCCAGTATTCTGGCCTGGAGAATTCCATGGACAGTCCATGGGGTCCCAAAGAGTTGGACACAACTGAGTGACTTTCACTTTCACTTTCAGGACATGGAAGCAACCTAGATGTCCATGGACAGATGAATGGATAGAGAAGCTGTGGTACCTTTATACAATGGAACACTATTAAGCCATAAAAAGGAACACACTTGTGTCAGTTCTAATGAGGTGGATGAACCTGGAGCCTATTATACACAGTGAGGTAAGTCAGAAAGAGAAAACCAAATATCATGTATTAGTGCATATATATGGAATCTAGAAAGATGGTACAGATGAACCTATTTGCAGGGCAGCCTTGGAGACACAAAGAGAACTGACCACAGACACGGGCAGTGGAGAGAAAGGTGAGGGTGAGATGAATGGAGAGAGTAATGTGGAAGCATATACACTACCATATGTAAAACAGATGGCCAATGGAAATTTGCTGTTTGACTCAGGAAATTCAAACCAGGGTCCTGTAACAACTAAGAGGGGTGAGAAAGGGTTGGAGGTGGGAGGTGGGAAGGAGGTGAAAGAGGGAGGGTATATAGGTACATCTATGGCTGATTCATGTGATGTATGGCAGAAATGAAACCAATATTGTAAAGCAATTGTCCTTCAATTAAAAAAAAAAACAGTGATGAGGGGAGAAGATTGTTCCTCTATTTTTAACTAGAGTAGTTCACTAAACAACATATTTTGGGAGAATAGTTATGTTATCGTAATGACTGAAGAAGTAAAGACAGTAATTTATACAGAAATATTTGTGCTATTGTGCAAAATACCTAAAAATCTGATGTCAGTGACCTGTGCCATACAAAAACATCACTAAAAGTTATTCAGTGCTATCTCAGTTTAACAATTATATTAGGCAAAGCAAGAAAAATCCAGATAATTAACAGAAATAAATGAAAAAAGCTGCATGGGTATCTAATAATTGCATTATTATGAGGTTTTGTTACTACTCACACAAACCAAAGATAATTCCTTCTATGGTCAACTGAGTTTATCATATTTTTTTTTTATTTTATTACCCAGTAGTAGTATATGTATGTTTTGATTTCTAATTAATGCAGAACATTATGTGATTAGGATACTGCAGTGTACTTTCAAACTATTCACATGTGCACACTGTCCCTCCTTACAGGAGGATTTCATTTGCTCACACTATTGAAGGCAAGCATGGCCACATGACTTGCTTTGGCCAGTGAAAAGTTGAGCAGGGGTGACATGCGCCCACTTTGGGCAGAAGCTTTAAGGGTCAGTATATGCTTTGCTATACTTTCTTTTCTTTCAATCAAAAGGCCAGAAATACTTCAGATGGAGGTTGCTCCATCGGTTTGAATTCTTGAATAAATTCTACGTGGAGGACAGCTACGGCCCACCAGAAATGGACATAAGCTTTCAGTGCTCTAAGCCATTACAATTTTACAGTCATGTGTTACCACAGCAAAACCTAACCTACCCCTATCTTTGAACATTATATACATTTGTAACAAATACGGTAAGATCGTACATTGACAGAGTGTTGCCTAGGAGAAGCCATTTTGGATTAGTAAGAAGTCAGAGCGATAGAATATTTTAAAGAAATCAAAACTCATTATTTGCAAATCTAACATTAACCTAACCAGAAGACTAATGAGTAGTTACACTCTATTAAAAAGGCGAGACTTTGGCAGAACATGTTTAATCAAACAATGCAATCTATAATGAAACATTGCAATGTAAGAAGAAAGGAAAGACCCTGGTGTGTCATTCAGTTAAGTGGTGTGCCATTTCACACGTTTATCGCTGGTCAAAGTGCGTAGCTAAAGAAAGAACGTGTAGCTAGAGCACAGGTGTTGGATTGGGGCTGGGGGTAATTAGTAGATGGAATGATGGAGAGAGTGTAGCAACTGGAAAAACAGGGAGAGTACTGAGGTGACATAAGGAATGTCACTGGAGAATTGTACCGTGTGATTTATATGGTTGACTTTCAAGCAATGCTTACTCTAGAAGCTTTGTAATATTACTCTAGTTTCCAAATAAATCAAAGCTATGGAACTCAATAGAGGATGGGCGGAGGGCTAGAAACAAACTCTAGGGATTAATTTTTGTTTACTGCCCTAAAACACTTGTTATATTTTACATGAAACAAATTCTCACCAGAGAAATGACACTCTGAAGCAAGGTAATTAACATATCTAAATTTGGTCCAGAGAGTTTGATTCATAGCCTTAGGTGGAGCTTCACCAAGGGATTAAATGCTCTGTGTGTACTTCATAATTTTGGTAGCAGATGCAAACAACTTAATACTCATTGGAAGGGACTACTGGAAGGGTCTACTGTGGTGTAAACATTGGATAATATGACAAAATTCACCATGCAGGGTGCATCCATCCTTTTGTCCAAAGCTGTAATTCAGGGCCAACCAGAAAGCTTTGCAGGATTTCAATATGAATGAGAGGCACCTGTGTCTGTGAGGACACTGAGCTAATGAGAGACGGTTGAAAAGCCACTGCTCAGCAGCACTCAGGGTAATTTCCTCAAAATCTTTCAGTGGTTCTCACATTTCACTTCAGGCCAAACAGTACAAGCGGAGATGTGGTTAGAAATGATCAATGAGCGAGGAATGCCAGAGAAACTGAATGGCCTGGAAAGAAACTGGGAAGTCTCCCAGTTACAGAAGAAAGTCAGTAAAATAGAGCTTGGAGGTAGAATGCAGGGCACGGAGATGAACAATGCCCAAGGCATGGCAAAATAATATACCAACGCCAACAGAGCCAGCCAGGAAAGACATGTGCAGGAAAAGCAGGACAATCAGAGCACAAGTCCTGCCAGATCAACACTGAAAACATATTTATAAATGTGTGTCAGACTTTTAGAATTTATTTCAAAGATCAGAGAAGTGTATAGGAATGAGATGGGGTGGAAGGAGTGGGAGAATATTTAGAATTCAATTGAGTAGTGATTATTGAAGTGGTTGAATATGCCTACCTCTTAACATATTCCTGTAGTTTTCTTGAAAATATTTTTTTCCTCTGCCTCAAGGATTAGGATGTAATCTGTCCAAGACTCTGAGTCAGGAGTGGGTATTGAGCTACAGTTAGCAGTTACTGGGGAAAACCTGTTTTTCCTTGAGTAACCCTGTACCAGCGAGGTTTCCAGGTTACTAAAAGGGCTATGATGGGTTCCTGAAGCTTCCCTTTTGAGAACAGAATCTAGCTCCTCACTGTGACTTTTTTTTTTTTTTTTTGGTTGCACCATGTGACATATGGGATTTTAATTTCCCTACTAGAGATCCAATCTGTGTCTCTGCATTGGAAGCATGGAGCCTTAACCACTGGGCCACCAGGGAAGTTCCACATCGTTTTAAAGATGTTTGATTGTTGGAGTGGGTGCTCAGGTCTACCAATGAGAGGTCAGCAGTTCATCCTAGACTTCCACCATATCTGTGAAACAGCTATGAAACAGCTTCTCTTTCCACCAAGCACAGAGACACTCCTGCTCAAAGGGAAGAATTGTGCTGATTATGGAGGGATGGGAAGAGCTTCTTCAGATGCCATTGCAGAGGTCCTGGTCTTAACGGAGCTGTTGTAAACATGTGTTTAAGAGAAGAGATTTACCTGTTTGTTGTATTTGTTTACTACTTAAAGGCTTTGAGGAGACAGACTAGATGGATATACATACCACAGAGGAATTAAATTAAACATAAAAGATGTAAAGTGAGCTAAGGAGAGGATGGAGATGAGGGAAATGCAAGCTAAGAGAGTTACTGCCATTGAGCTCTAAAATTAGCTCAACTTCTTGGCATTGAAAACACATTAGGAAACACAATGGCTATATAGTTCTCACGGTCTGATAAAATTAAGCACACTGGTTCCTTACAAGAGACAAGACTTCCTCAGGCTCTACATTCACAGGTGCCTTCTATAGCTCTCAAATTCTCCTCCTTTCCATCATCATTGCCACAAACCCAGCCCAGACTCCTGACTGAATTACTTTAATCATCTCCAATCACAGTCTTCTCCAACTCTTAGCATAGCCTCCGTATTGCAGAAGTGGTCTTTTTGAATGCAAATAGGAGATCACATCTCATTGCTTTTTAAAAACTGACATACAATGTTCTGTTTTAGGTGTACAGACATAATGATTTGTAGGGATATACTGAAAAATTATCACCATGATAACTTTAGTTAATATCTATCATCACACAGTTATAATTTTTTTTCCCTTATGCACCCCTCATTAATGACAAAGTCCAAAATCCCGAGTGCTGCATACAAGACACAATCTGGCCCCAGCCTACATCTCTAGTCTAATGACAACATATGTCTTACTTTTTCCTATGAACTCTCTCCCCTCGTTGCAGCCTTCTTTAATAGATAATTCACACTCACTATTTTACACAAGGCTATCGCATAGGTTTTACCCATCTGAACTTGAAGGCATTCAAGTTCTTTTTTTTGGACCAGATTTCAGCATAGGCCAAGGTGGTTCTTTAAGGAATGACAGCTCTGTAGCAAAATGGTTGAGACTCAGTGTATTGTCAATTATTAGGTTTTTTTTTTCCATAAATATCAGTAGCTTTTAATAGCTACTTGGGCTTCCCTGGTGGCTCAGATGGTACAGAATCCACCTGTGATGCCGGAGACCTGGGTTAGATCCCTGGGTTGGGAAGATCCCCTGGAGGTGGGCATGGCAACCTACTCCAGTATTCTTGCCTGGAATATCCCTATGGACGGAACCTGGCAGGCTACAGTCCGTGGGGTCACAAAGAGTCAGACACAACTAAGCGACTAAGCACAATAGCTACTTAAGCAAATTAAGGAATATAGAGCCATTCCCATAACCTCACTACCACCACATGTGAAAGCAAGAGTCAGGCTGAATTCTACGACACACTTAAACATTTATGTGCAGGCAGGTACAGAGACAGTCACATAATATGTTTTGGAAGCTCAGTGACGCCAGCTCTTGATCCTTTCAATTTCACATTCTCTAAGAGAGATTTGCTTGAGGAAATGTGACAGTGTTCTAGTCCTGGGATGCTGCTAATCTCAGCTGGGTTTGGGCAATACGTTCTCTAAATTAGTAGCTGAAGACAAGAGTGGTTCAGAATTAAGCCTTACACTCCATTCTGGAGGTTACAGGCTTTCATGTAAAGGTGTAAAGGATTCCCTCCACATCTTAAACACTACTTATTGATCTCCTGAAAAATAATTTGTGATGTCCATTGTACTAACTAAAAAAAGTCCGGTGTTAATTGAAGATAAAGATAAATGTTGGGAAAGGCAGTCTTTCATCCTCCACTTGGCTGCATAACAATGGGCCTGGGGCCTGGAGCACTTCTTTCCCAGGAGAGAAAGAGCCCACTCAGCCTGTGCTGGGCTCATCGCCTCTCTTGGCTCCATCAAACAGCCCCATCTCTTTTTAACCTTCAGCCTCTTGTCCGTAGCACCTCTTTTCTTCTCATCATATAGACATAGTCATCTCTTCTTTTAACCCATGACTTTCTTTAGCTTTTCCCCCATGTTTCTTCAATCTCTACTTTCCTATTTTCTATGGACCCTCAATCATCCACAAACAGGTTTCTGCCTCTCTTTGCTCTCCATGAAAAAGTCTCTTGCCCAAGTCACTTAGAATCAAGTTATTTTTTTGGTCTGAAGCAAAGAGTTCAAGTTTACAGAGTTGCATATTATTAACTAAGGTAGGTGAGGATTTGCCGTGGAAATCAACTCTTTAAATTTTAAAGGTATTACATAATAAAGATTGATTTTTTTGCTTAGTAAAAGAATCCACCTACCAATGCAGGAGATGCTGGTTCAATCCTTAGGTCAGGAAGATCCCCTAGAAGAGGAAATGGCAACCCACTCCAGTATTCTTTCCTGGAGAATCCCACAGACACAGGAGCCTGGTGGGCTACCATCCAAGGGATCGCAAATAGTCAGACACGACTGAGCACACTAGCACACATGCTAGGTTTGTCATAGCTTTCCTTCCAAGGAGCAAGCGTCTCTTAATTTCATGGCTACAGTCACTGTCTACAGTGATTTTGGAGCCCAAGAAAATCTGTCACTGCTTCCACTTTTCCCCCTTCTGTTTGCCATGAAGGCATGCGACCAGATGCCATGATCTTAGTCGTTTTTTAATGTTGAGTTTCAACCCAGCTTTAATGTATTAAACACTGGATAAATGGTGGCTATGATATGGGAATGGTGGTGATGATGTAATCTCTCTATTCCTTGTTAATTTCAAAGGTTACTGATTCACACCTTATTTCTAACCACTGTTCACTTTTAAGACTCAAAGTAGGGGAGACTTCTGGAAGTTTTCTCACACTTTTCCCTTCAAATTTCAAGTCCTTTTTCAGATGTTATTTGTTTTTCCGCCTCACTAGGCTGTGAATTATTAATACAAAGCAAGGACCAGATCTTTCTCTTCTCTATATATTCCCAGGACCACCACTAGGGCTCAATTTATATGAAATGCTCTGTAAAGGTGTGCTGACTCAATCAGTAAGTGAATGAATATTAGTAACACGTACCAGGCTTGCCAGTAATTTCTCTGTCATTTGGCAACATGTGGGGGTGTGGGCCTTTAAAAATCTTTGGACATACCAAGTGTAAATGAAACACAAATCAACCAGGTGAATTTTCAAGAAGAAATCTATGTAACAAACCTGGCCAATATTTTAGGAACAAAATTATTCTTAGGGTAAAAAGTAAAACAATACATGTGACCCCAAACTTTGAAGACATCCTTTAAAAACCACATTCTAAATAAATGCATCTAAATTTGCATAGGAGAGAGGCAGTGGGAAGTATGAATTGACAGAAGTCACAGTTTGAACTTATTATTATCAAGGTAAGACAGTTTCCAAAATGAAGTTGCCTTGTGGTTAACTGGAACACTTAAAGACACACAAGCTTGTTTCATCTGTCCAGTCTCTATTTAGCAGACTGTTAATAAATTGAAAAATACCCACATTTCTAGGAAAAAAGAAAAAAAAAAAAGTAGCTGTAATCCTAAGGAATTCAGAGTTCTCACCCTGGTCTCTCTGAAGAGTCCCTGGCCACCTTTGCTTTGGTGGTGGCTTTCTTCCTGGAATTTGGACCCAAGCACCTGTTACTTGCCATTTAATCAACTCCAACTAAGATCCCTTTTCCTAAATCAAAATTTATTAGATCACCTCTTCTAAAGTGACTCCTAAATCAAATTTTACCAAAAAAGTGACTGGACATGAATTGCTGGAAACAGAAATTTTGTAAGGGTCTTCCAAAAAAACTCATTTCCTTTCCTCTTAAAAACAAACAGGGGCCACATTTCATACACAAACAACGCATTCTTTAAAAGGTGCCTTTTCATCTGCACAAGTCTCAGTAACACATGTGACTTTCTCTGATGATTATACCCCTCCAGGACACTAGTGACTCCCATTCACTTCCCCTGGTGGCCCCGAAGTGACGTCAACCCCGGAGAGCCAGGGGTCGTCCAACAGGTGGTCCGCCGAGCGCTCTCCAAATGTGAGCGCCGTCCGCGCTCTGTGCCCGGCTCCAAGCTCCCCCCGGGCTCCGCAGGCTCCCGGACCACGGCCGGGATCCCCTCGCCCCCGCACCCCTCCTCCTCCCTCTACGCGTCCCCTCCCCTCGCCAAAGTTCGGACTCTCGGGTTGCCCTTATTGTTGGCCGCGTCTGTCACTTTGTGGACTGGGTGACACGAATGGATGGGTTGGACACACCTTCCAGCCTACTAGAAGAAAAAAAAAGTCCGGATCTGCATAGACAGCGGGAGGGACTCCCCCGGAGCCCTCAGAGCCTACGCCGCGGGCCGGGGAAAAGCACAGCTCCCCCTCCCACATTCACTCCTCCCCGCCTTAAAAAAAAACAACGCTCAGCGCAAATAAATAATATCGTTCCCAGCCCGCCAGGGTCCTCGGTGTCCTCGCCTCCTCTGCCGGCTGAGCGCGTTCCAGCGCGGCGGGAGGAGGCGGCGGCGGGAGGCGAGCGCGCAGAAGCCCCGGCGCGCATCATGCTCCCCAGCGCCGTGGCGGCCCACGCCGGCGCCTACTGGGACGTGGTGGCTTCCTCCTCGCTCCTGAACTTCCCCGCCGCTCCGGGCTTTGGCAACCTGGGCAAGAGTTTCCTGATCGAGAACTTGCTGCGGGCTGGGGGCGCCCCGCCGCTCGGACTCCCACCGCCCCAGCACCACGGCTCGGCAGCGGCTCTCGGCGCGGGCGCGCAGGTCCGGTCCCTGCCGGCCAGCCCCGTTCCCCTCAAGTTGTGCCCCGCGGCAGAACCAGTCAGCCCCGGCGGGGCGCCCTACGGCACACGGTGGGCGTTTCAAGTGCTCAGCTCCTCGGCGGACGGCGCCCGGCTGCCGGGCCGGGCTCCGGGGGACCCGGACTGTGCCTTCCAGCCACCAGCCCCAGGTGAGCCCGTTCTCCCCTCCCCAGCCGCGCCCTGCGCCTCCCGGGCCGCGGGCCCACCCGCTCCAGTGCTCAGGAATCCTCTCGGGCTTCGAGCTTCCGAGAGCATCTCGAGCATCAATGGAGATGCGGCCTCGGGAGTGAGGAGGGTACCACCGCTAATCGTGATGTTCCTCCCCATCCCATCCCACCAAGCTTCCTCTTCTCCCCTTCTTTCTACAAGTGGTAGGGCTACCTTGAATTTCAGGCCTTTCTGTAGAAATCCTGAAGTCACCTCGGGCCTTAGCCGAAAGCGCAGCCCCGCTCCGCTTCTCTGGGCTCGCTGGACCTATTCCACTGGGTTTCCAAAATTCAGCGTCTCTACCCGCCCGCTTCTGTCTCGGAGGCCGAGAGATACCCGCTCCCTGGAAAGTTCTTGGCTTGAACAGCCTCGCGCTCTCGCTTTGGGGGCTTTTGCCTCTCAAACCTTAGCGTCGGTCGGGGAGGTTGGAGAACACGCGCAAAGATCTTTGGAAAAAGAGTTGCGCCAAGTTTTGGCTTTCTCCACTCTTAAATTTTGGATTGCTAAGGCACAAGAAAATCGACGCCGGCTTTTTCTTCGGGCTGAGCTAGAACAGTTGAATTGGCACCTGGAGTAGGAAGTTCACCAAATAAATGAGAATTTACCCCAGCTGTTTTAGTTTGCTTGTTTTAATTCCCGCATAAAACCTAAGTGTTGTGACTGGGAAGAGAATGCGGACAGTTTAATTCTGTATTAGCTAAAACTTACGGAGGGGCTGCCGAAGTTGGCCTTGAGAAAGGGAAAAGCGTCTTAGTGACTCAAAAGCTGAGATCCAGTCGGATTAATTTTTTTTTTTTTTTGGCTGCGTCCTTAGACGATCTTAATTCATTCTTTTAATACTGATGGGTTTGTCCAGAATGACTAATCGACGCTTTTTCAGCAGATTTCATTGTCCCAGCAAACTGCCGGATCAAATTTATTGCTAATGACTTTATAGAACTGAACATGTTTAGAACCTGTCCTGGTCTTTCACTTTGAAATGGTTACTAACAGAATGGAACAAATATAATTACATGAGCACCGGTCTCATTCACACAGTGTAAAACCTAAATTCTAAGCAGCATTTTTGCACCCTGGGAGAGGAACAAATACAGTTAAAGGCAAAGTTTATGTGCCTTGGAAATCTGGGCCACTCTCTCCTTTTTGAAGTATTCGGAAAATTAGAAACATGTATAGCTGGTCCGTTTAGACAAGCACTAGTAAATAATGTCTCATAAAAGTAACATTTTCAAGAAAATTTAGTGATTTCTGTGGTTTACGTTCATAGATGTTACTTTTCAAGTATTCTTAAGTTGCTGTTGATCGTGATTGGCTACTCCAAAAAGCTAATTTCAACCTTTGTAGATTTTACAGGTTAGATTTAAGTAAACCAAATGCAAATCAAATACAGATATTTCAATAACTCTGAAAAATTATTTTGTATACCTACTCTTTTCATTCAGAATATTGCAATTATTCAGTAAAGGGTTTAACTACATTATTTTTGTTTTCAAGAACATATTCATTCTGTACACTTATTGAAACATCAAAATGCAAAAATGCTTTTTGGAATAATTGAGAATGTGAGAATTTAAATTTCACTTTGAAGTATTTTAATATAGCTTTAGGCCCGTATATCTCCTAATATTTTATTCAGTCCTTATTGAAGATTTGATGCTTTCTGAAGTTAATTTTTATTTGAACAAATAACTTTTTATTTTAAAAAATCATTCTTGTAAAGAGTGCATTTAATTTTTGAAACTCGAAAAATATCTTAAGAAGAAAATTAAAACCCTGTAAATTTGTGCCCACAAATATGCTTAAAAACATTTTTTAATAATTTGACAGAGAATACAGTTTTGTGAGCGCTGCTCCAGTTTTGTCCTTCCAAATGACAGATTCCTGTCCTGCCAAATGTTGTGGGAATTCTTTTGTACCGTGTAGAATTATAAAGTTATAATGAGTGCTGACAGTGTTCGCTATCACCTGAAAATTAGATGAGAATGAAATAGTGATTGACGTTCTATAAAGAGTGGAAAGGAGATTTAGAGAAGGTACTGTTTTTAGAACGATAACAGTATTTCTCTCTGAAACATCAGTGAACAACCAGTTCTGATCTGTGCATTAACTTAGTGGATCACCGAATGTGATTTTTAATGATTTCAGTGTATTGATTACCCGTTTTTTCCCTCAACCTTAATTTGTTGAGTGCACCAGTCTAAATATCGAGTAAGGAAGCCTCAGAGTTGTTGTTAAGTGCATTGGTGAAAGACAGCACCATTTAACTAGGGGATTTATGCCACTGCATGCATTTCTGCTTCATTATTTCTGTTACCCACTATTAATTATACCATATAGTTCATTCATTCAGCAAATGCTTACTGACTGTCTCCCATGTGTCCAGACTTTGTTCCAGGCCATTGGGATAATCAGGGAACAAAACAGATGACCGTCTCTGCCCCTGTGGAGCTTACAGTCCATGTTCTGTCCTACTTTATGGTTTACCAAGCATTTTCATAATTGTTAGCTGCTTTAATCCTCATAATAGGCCAATTTTTTCTACAATGATTATTCCACTTGCTAACTTTTTTTGGTCCGAAGTATCAATTAAAAACCCTGTGATCTTGTGATAAAGAAAAATATTGCCCCCAATTCTGTGACCTTGTGAAAGAGAAAACTATTGCCCCAAATATTCCTTACACTAGTTTTTCCCTGAATAAGAACTAATGAGGGCTTATGGGATAACCAGTTACATGTATCTTCATAATAAATCAGATTGGGGTGTTATATCTGAGCCCATAGGAAATTGGTCTTTCCCTTCATCTCGTTGTGTGTCTGAAAGATGGTGACAGTTAAACAGTAATGCAGGTTTACAGATTATGAATGAAATTTAGCTGTCTGTGCTTCATTCCTAAAAATTGGCAAGTCTTTAAGTATTTAGAGTTAAAAAAAAAAAAAAGAACACTCCATAGCTATATGTTGTCAAGTTGTGTATATAGAGTAGTTTAAAAACTTTAAAAATCAGAGCACATTCTCCAAGATTTGAGAGGGGCATGTTTACTGTGATCACCGGTAGTGAGTAGATTCACCTCCAGACATTGTATGTGAAAAAGAGAAGCTTGAATGTCATAGTGTATTGGTGGAAATCAGGTCTGTCCAGTAAATCCTAATAGTCATCAGAGACCCTTCCCCAGAAGTTCATTCATGTCATCATTTGGTGGCTGTTGTACTAGATTCAGATATCCATGCTTTTGTATATTAAAGAAGGTCTTGAAAATGTGAAAATCTGAACAATTTAAATTTCTTTTAGTTATGCAACCTATTTTCTTCAAAGTGGAATAAATAGCCTTGCTTTTCAGTGACATTTGTTATTTTAAACATTTTAGATAATGTTTGAAATAAAGATAATTTCCTGAATGTAATTTAGTGATTATTAAATCTACTTCTTGTGCTGCATATAAAAGGATTAGAAAGCAAGTTTTTTTATTCTGAAGAGTTGAGTTAAACTGTCCTTTTTTAAAAAGTAATTTTGTCCAGTAGGTTGTACCATATAGTAGTACAAGCATGGAATCAGATCCATCTTATTTTTTCTGGTACCCTGTTAAGTTTCTTATTACTAGTAATACCTCATGTGCACTCATTTTCTTGTCCACCTCACAGTGCCAGCTAGTATTTACTTACTAATCTTGACTCTGTCTTAAACTACCCAAACTTGTATTTTGTGTCCCAACTGGTAGTTTTTTTCTGTTTTCACTGAGATGTAGTGAAAGTGTGACATAAAATAGCTTCTCTTACGCCTTAGGCACTTTGAGGATGGAGGAGAAAATGGAGCATCTTGTATTCTAGGTGGGGATTCCAGTCCAGTTGAACATTTTGCGATCTAATTTATGAAGCTAGAGTTTGTTATTTATTTTAGCTAATGCTATGCTCTAGTTTTGTTTTGGCAAATTAAAATCACAGAATCTTGACTGTTGATAATGCTGACCCAGAACCAAGACAAAGACAATGGGGGATCTAGAAAAGGATAATAATGGGGCCCATGCTAGTAGTTCCTTGCTCAGACCATCACCCTAAAAACACCCTTTGGTGGAATTGTAGATAACACCCATCAATATTCTTATTACACTTGTATTTTTTAAATAAGCTGCTTAACATATCTTTGGATTTATATTAACATATTAATAACTTTTGCATAGTTTATAAGGAATCAACTCTGAACAAATTGCTATATGGTCTCAAACTTCATAAGGTTCTTCAGGTTCAGGAAGGTTTTGCAGTGAAGAGGACCAGTTGTACTAATAGACAGTCTTTTTACTTCCAGCTTTGGGTTGAGAAAACCACATTGTCTCTATGTCTTGAGTTGAAATTACAAAATGATAGCAATTTATGTGCATCATATTTGCCTCTGACATTAGTATCTGTCCCTCTCCCAGTCACTAAAATATGCTTCTCTGCTTTGCTTTAACAGCAAGAAATCTCAATCTGTTCACATGTATTGAAGCTTTATTATTGAGGTTTAATAATAAAACGAGTAAATCCAGGAGGCAAGTAGGAACATTTTAGAATTTTCCCTTTACCTCTTACTCACGTTAGGGATTTGAGGATTATTTTAAGAGGCACAGTGGTTTGAATGCCCAGAAACTTGTGTATGGATTTAAGCAGAAGTAATTGGAGGATCTAGAGAGTTCAGAGTCATCAGGATGCCAAAGGATGCCAAATGTTGTTATATGTTGTAGATGTGTGACACCATATGTTCTGGACAGTTTAAAAGAATTGTCAACCGTGATTTTAGCTATGTTTGTTTACTATCAGTGTGGCTCAGATACTGAACCCAACACTGTACATTAGAGTCTGGTGTATTGCTCTTGGAGTGTGCCACCTCCTTCCTCCCCTTTGCCCAGCAGAAATAGCTCTTTTTGCTGTAAGAAAACATCTTATGGTTAGTTTTGTCATTGGTCAGTGGTAGAAATTGTAGCAACTTGAAAGTAAGAGAACCAATATAGGTAATAGCTGCATTGGTAAAATACTTTGAGCTTCTTTGCTATGAAAGTTTTTACAGAAGCAAAAATGTTACCATCTTTCAAATATTTAAACAAATGTGTTCTTACGTTAGAATTGGGAGGTAAATACATTATTTACTCTTCAAGCTACTTTCCGCCATCCTATTTCCTTTGTTGATATCATGCATAACTTTTGAATCTATCTTATTCTATCTTTTGAGGAGATTTGATTTGTGGTTCTTAAAAATAGTATTTGTCCACTTAATCATGGGCTAACAGAGGCTCCAAATAAAGTTTTTTTTTTTTTTTTACCTTATTACTGTGATTTTTTTCCACAATGAAGGTACATAATTTTTAAGTCAGTTAAAGAACTTTGTTTTCATTCAAGTACACCTGGAGTCTGTCAGAAACAAAAAGGCAAATTGTAAAAAGAAACAGTATGATTTCTATGTAGGAATGCTTGTTAGAATTTCTCCTTCTTTAAGACTTCATTAGATCATGCTTCCATTTTACACTCTCTTAGTAAAAAAATTGGATTTTTGCCTTAGCTTCTAATGTGCTTACCAGACCCTTGTATATTTTATTCCAAAATATTTTTATTTTACTTTCAGTAATGTTTCCACTTTTAATGAAATCTCTCCCTTTCATTCCTTTTAGCCTCTGGTCAGTACCTGATTTAGCAATGCTGAGTGATTCATCACTTTTATATAAAGTTACCATAACCGATTTTATTTTTAATAGCATTATTCATTTTGTCAGCCAGCTATTAGTTGGGAATGTTTCAGGGGCACACTCTTTATGTGAGTTATATGAACAGTAAACTTAAGGCACTAAAATTCTCTCTGAAGTCAGAGATCAAAAAGTCTCTATAAGTTTTTAAACTTTTGTTTCAGAATCAAAGCATCTGGGAAAAGGAAAGGGAAAAAAAAGCAGGTCTTTTTTCTATATATTGCTAAAATATTTAATTGCCTTCTTGTTCTTAAATATTCCAAAGATGAACTGGGTTTTTCCCTTTTCTTTCACATGTTCAGACACCATGCATGCCATAGCCACCTTGATTTCGTTAATTCTGTGGCCATCAGAAATAGCATGTACAATATATACATGTCTAACGGTCCCCTTCTTGCTTGGAGAATCCCGTGGACAGAGGAGCCTGGCAGGCTACCGTCTATGGAGTCGCAAGAGTTGGATGTGACTAACCACACACAGCATGGCAGTCCTCTGGAGAGAGCTCAAAACTTCTTGTTCCTTAAAAATTTAAATCTCTAATATTTTTAAAATTAAATTATATGAAGGAAATAGCTATTCTTTGAGAAGATTTATGTACATTAAAAGGCAATAAAAACCATGATGGCTGGTGAATTTTTTTTTCTAAGATTTATTTATTTGTTTGGCTCCGCTGTGTCTTTGTTGCTGCACGTGGCCTTTCTGTAGTTGTGGTGAGCGGGGGCTGCTCGCTGGTTGCAGTGCGCAGGCTTCTCATTGTGGTGGCTCCTCTTGTTGGGGAGCATGTGGACTCTAGGGCTTGCGGGCTCAGTAGTTGTGGCACACAGGCTTGTTTGTTCCAGGGCATGTGGGATCTTCCGGGACCAGGGATCGCACCTGTGTTCCCTGCATTGGCAGGGGAATCTTAACCACTAGACCACTACCAGCAAAGCCCTGGTGAATTTTTAATAGACTAACCTAGGACTAGATTGAGTTTAGGTGTGTTGAACCTGTGCTGTGCTTAGTCACTCAGTCGTGTCTGACTCTCTGCAGCCACATAGACTATAGCCCACCAGGCTCTTCTGACAATGGGGATTCTCCAGGCAAGAATACTGGAGTGGGTTACCATGCCCTCCTCCAGGGGATCTTCCCAACCCAGAGATTAAACCCAGGTCTCCCAAATTGCAGGCGGATTCTTTACCAGCTGAGCTACCAGGGAAGCCCGTATTGAACCTACTCTAGAGTTATATTGGGTCTGAAACCAAAAGACAGTCTGATCCTTCAAAGCAGGAAAAGAGTCATTTCTGTTTGCTTATTTCTTCTTCCTTTTTTTTTTTTTTTATTTCTACAGGTGCTTTTGCACTACAAATTGAACAGATGCAGCAGACACCACATGACCTGCAAAGCCTAATGTATTTACTCTCTGGCCTTTTATAGTAAAAGTTTGCCAAAACTTTCTCCAAAGCAAAAATGCATATTGAGTCAATTTTAAAATAATATATAGTTTTCCGAGCTGGTTTTAGCAGCATTTCTTTAATTTTAAAACCTAGATTCAAGTCAAGATCTTTAAATGACTGATTATATAATCCTAAGCAATTCGTGTAACTGCGTTGAGCCTCATTTCAAAATGAGCACAGGTGATAGGCTCACCATGGGACTTTCAGCCACACATCTCAAAACCCTGTTGGTAACATACAGGGAAAGATGTAAAAGCCAGAGTTCCACCATTCCGCCACAAACAAAATGCATACTGGTAAAAGGGGTATTGCTGTGTAGGAAACCATCTCAGAACTTAGAGGAACAATCGATTATTTTTGCTCACGGTTTGTTGGGCTGTCTAGGCTCAGCTGGGTGGTTCTCACTTGGAATCTCATTGCAGTTATAAGTCAGCTGCGGTCATCTGCAGGCTCAGCTGATCTGGATGTCCAAGATGGATGTCCATGGACTCACATGGCAGTCAAGGATGCTGGCTGTTTATGGGGTGCTCAACTGTGAGCTGTTCTAGCATCCTTTGATGATTGCAGTGAACTGTGATTTCAGGGTACCCCAGCTTGATGAGAAGCCAGACTCCAGACCCTTGTTGGTGTTGTGAGGATAGCAGAGAAGGTGTCAGTGGGAGTGTCCAGACAACTGGTTGTTACCTCTTGCCACAACATATGACCACAGCAGGATCCTTCCATATAGTCCCTTATTATTCAACCACAGCTCATCCGCCATGGTTAGGTGGATGAGCTAACCGGATGAGCTAAAAACAAATGAACATGATTTGTTTTTTAAGTTGCTCTGATCATATAATCAAGTTATTTATGAGAACATTAATTATTCCTATTTGACTATCAGATCAAATAAAAATATTCAGTTTGTCCTTTAAGACCTTCATTCTATCAACTGCATTTAGCTCCTCTAACCACATTCCTTTTTTCAGTTATACATAAATATATATTTATATATATCTTCTTATATTCTTTCCCATTATAGATTGTTATAAAACATTGAGTATATTTCCCAGTGAACATCCTTGTGGGTTATCTGTTTATGTATAGCAGTATGAAAGTATGAAAGTGAAGTCGCTCAGTCGTGTCCAACTCTTTGCGACCCCATGGACTGTAGCCTACTAGGCTCCTCTCTCCAAGGGATTCTCTAGGCAAGAATACTACAGTGGGTTGCCATTTCCTTTTCCAGGGGAGCTTCCCAACCCAAGGATCGAACCCAGGTCTCCCGCATTGCAGGCAGATGCTTTAACCTCTGAGCCACCAGGGAAGCCCTGTATAGCAGTATGTGTCTGTTAATCCCAAGCTCCTGATTTATTCTTCCCTACTGCTATCCCCTCTGGTAACCATACGTTTCTTTTCTGTTTGTGAGACTATTTCTGTTTTGTAAATAACTTTGTATTATTTTTTTAGATTGTACTTTCAAGTGATATCAAATATTTGTCTTTGTCTGACTTACTTCACTTAGTATGATAATCTCTAGATCTATCCATGCTGCTGCAGATGGTATTATTTCATTCTTTTTAATGGCTGAGCAATATTCCAGTGTGTGTGTGTGTGTGTGTGTGTGTGTGTGTAGCAGCCGACTCTAGTATTCTTGCCTGGAAAATTCCATGGACAGAGGAGCCTGGCAGGCTACAGTCCATAGGGTTGCTCAGAGTCAGACACAACTGAAGCAACTTAGCACAATACACACACACACACACACACCCCTTATTTATCCATTCATCTGTCAGTGGACATTTAGGTTGCTTTCATGCCTTGGATTTAGTAAATAGTGCTGCAATGATTGTTGGGGTGTCCAACCACATTCTTAATGCTCACACCTTTGACCTTGGTCCAGCAGTCAGGCTGGTCTTAACCCGCCCTGTGTGTCACCATCATCCTTGCCTTCTTTCATTTTTTTCATGCCACCTTTCTTTCCTGGAATGCCTTATTTCTCTTCTTGTGCCATTCAGATACTTTCCCAGTCAAGTTTCCAGATCAAGATGCTTTTCCTGCTTAAAGCCTTCTTGACGGAGGCTTCCTGACAATACTCTTTACTTTTTACTTGCTCATATGTTTTAGTGCAGGTCTGAACCATGCTGCTTCTTTTTATTTGTTGTCTTAGAATCGATCCCAAATTATGTAATAATGGTAGGAATAAAGGCTAACATTTATTGAGTGCCTGGTGTGTGTCAGGCATTGTTTTGTGTTCTAGTCAGTGGTCTCATCCTGATTATGCATTGTAATCATGTGTGCAACTTTTGAAAAAATATTAATAGTATGTTGGTGGACCCACTCCTACCAGCCCGATTTAACCCAATTGCTGTGGGGTTCAGGCTCTGTATCTTTGAAAAGCATTCTAGATCATTCTCATGTGTATTCAGGGTTGGAAACAGTGGTTAGGGGAAGGTACTATTTTTTTTTAAGATCTTATGGCCATGGGAAATGCCTCAGATTTTATAGAACAAAATTGAATTTGGAGTGTGGAAATATTTGTATTTCATTTATTTGATCAGAAGATTCAAATTTGTAAGTTATGGAACATTTAAAAATAGAAATTCTTCCAGGGAGGGAAGCTATCCTATTGTAATCTTTGTCATCCAGCACACATGCATTATTGGCACTTGATAGATAGTAAATATTATTTGCATGGAATTAAAAGGACAGAATCAAACAAGTAGACACTGCACTTGACTTATTTTCTCATGAACTGTACCAGACTATTAAGACCTTTGCTTTCTGTCTCTGAAATACTCAAAGCAAAAAAAAAAAAAAGAAAATGTGGACTTCTGTCATTTTTTGATGAGCAGAAAGGTAAAGGATGACTTAACTTGCTTTGCCTTGTGATGGAAGGCATGTTTGCATGTGGATCGCATAAATGAATTACTTCCAGCTTGTGTGATAAAATAAATCATACCTTATTCAATAACTGATATTTCTTAGGTTTTATAACTCATGACAGATAGTTGTCATTCTTTAGAGATTTTTTTTGGGGGATCCTCTTAAGATAGTCTGTTCAATCATGTCATATATAAAGGTCAGAAGTTTAGATTTCTTTATTCCCAGTGCCCATATACCCAGCAATTGAAGGAGGTCATTCAAATCATCTTTTTGAAATTATTTAATTCCCTGTTATTCTTTCCCAGAGGTATGTTTTGATCCCTTGGTTGCCTTTGTAAGACATCTTGGAACCTTTTCTCTTTTTTCTTCCTCCTCCTTAAAATGTTCTGTCCAGTCGGCATACCATCACAGTGGCTCCTGAAATGTATTTGAAGGTTTTATTAGTGGTCTTTAAGATTCTTCCTTTGAAATGTCAGCCCGCATCAGTTAGTACCACAGTTTGCTATGACAATAAAAAGAATGTGGTTTCACCCTATTTAGATACACTCTGTTCTTCTCCATTGATAAAGAAAGTGGAAAAAAAAAAATGAAATGTTTTGCTTGCTTTCTAGACCACAGAATTTTGAAAATGATTTCTCTGTAACTAGGCTTGTAACCATCCTTGACTGTGGGGTGCTTTTGTCACAGAACCATCTAGTTAGGTTTAAAAAAAAAATCAGGCCAGTTCACCATTAAGTTGGCTCTAAGTTCCCATCTTAATTAAACATTCAAAATAATTAATAGTTTGATTCTGTGTTTTCAGATAAGTCAGAACATGTGATTAAGAAGTGAAAAGTTCACAGAGTTTTCTCTGAATAAGCATGTTTAGTCATTTGGATTCAGACAGTTTTGTTCTAGAAATTTTAAATCATTTGTTTGTAACTTGAAACAGATTCCCACAGAACCCGGAAGGCAGATTTTTTGGCAGAATACAAAATGTGGAGTATCCTGAAGTGGTGTGCTCAGAGAACCTAGCATCTTGCTGCAGGACCTGACAGCATGCATCCCCCCCCCCCCCCCATGGGGAAAGCCATTGGCTTTTCTCTTATGGAAAGCTGGGGAGATTTGGAAATGTCTGCCTCTTACTAAGTGACTGCCAGTATGTGTGCCTGACGTCCTTCTCTCTCATGGCTGCTGCTGCTGCTAAGTCGCTTCAGTCGTGTCCGACTCTCTGCGACCCCATAGATGGCAGCCCACCAGGCTCCCCCGTCCCTGGGATTCTCCAGGCAAGAACACTGGAGTGGGTTGCCATTTCCTTCTCCAATGCATGAAAGTGAAGAGTGAAAGCGAAGTCGCTCAGTCGTGTCCGGCTCTTAGCGACCCCATGGACTACAGCCTACCAGGCTCCTCCATCCATGGGATTTTCTAGGCAAGAGTACTGGAGTGGCCTCTCATGGCTAAGAACTATTAATACATATTATGCTAAAATACCTGTGTTTCCCCTGTCTGCTGAGAACAGTCATCATCACATTCCAGATGCATGCCCATTTGAGGATGAATATTAATAAATGAAATAGCAAGTGTTAACTTCATACCCATGTATGAAGTCTAGCGCCCACGTAGAGTAGGCATTCCTGTCATATATATTGTTCGGTAAGCTTAAAACAAATTGTTCCTAACATGATAAATGATAAAGGGACTGCATCTAGATTGCACTGATGGGCTTTGAAATGCATATCATGGTCTTGAAATTGCCTTGTTTTCTGCCCCTTTCAGAGAATCTCCCAAGTAGTTCTTAAATGGTTTGCTAAAGTTTTAACATATCTGTTAACTTGTTACTTTGTTTTTATCATACTTGAGTTTCCATATTTTGCTCACTGCTTGAAAAAGTATGTGATTGACAAACATTAAAATGTAATATATATCTTTAATGCATTGCGTTGTTTTAAATGGCTATTTCTTCACACCATTCAACATCCTGGCCATCACATGCTCCGTTAGATTAACATTTGACTTATGTCCAAGTAGGAGCATGTAAAAAATGGAGTACTTAATTGAAATTTCACAGTGATTTCCACATAAACCAGATGTATTTATGCGTAGAAATTAGGAATCAACTAATCTTCTGTGTAAATACTATGTGTCAATTAGGTGATTTTAGATGGTGAGAAAATACTATGCAATGGAGCTTTAAGCCTGGTTATGTCACATGGAGTTCTTTAGCCACTATAGAGTTGCTACAGTAGACATAGCAACTGTCATTTTGATTACAGATTTATTATATTAAGATAGAATAGTATGGAGGAATATAAAAAACTGTTCAATTAAACTTTTTTCTGGTTAAATTTAACACCAAGAGTCTATATCTCAGAACCTCATTTATCACAATTGAATTTAATTGAACACTTGTCTCAAATGAACCGTACTTTTTTTTTTTTTAAATTGGAGGCTAATTACAATATTGTGGTGGTTTTTGCCATACATTCACATTAATCAGCCATGGGTGTACATGTGTTCCCCATCCTGGCCCTCCCTTCCATCTCCTTCCCCATCCCACCCCTCAGGGTCATCCCAGTGCACCAACCCTGAACACCCTGTCTCATGCATCGAACGTGAACTAGCGATCTATTTTACACGTGATAATATATGTGTTTCAATGCTATTCTCTCAAATCATCCCACCTCGCCTTTTCCCACAGAGTCCAAAAGTCTGTTCTTTATATCTGTGTCTCTTTTGCTGTCTCGCATATAGGGTCATCATTACCGTCTTTCTAAAATTCCATATATATGCGTTAAGATACTGTATTGGTGTTTTTCTTTCTGGCTTACTTTGCTCTGTATAATAGGCTCCAGTTTCATCCACCTCATTAGAACTGATTCAAATGCATTGTTTTTAATAGCTGAGTAATATTCCATTGTGTATATGTATCAAATGAACCATACTTTTAAAAAATTCTTTGTTTTCATTTTTAGGGCTGTAGGATTAAACTGAGAAACATTTTGGCTAGAATAGTAAAATTTGTAATTTGTACCTAGCCTGCATTGTTATATTGATATCAGTAGTATCACCATATCATACTTATTTTCTACACTAGATATTGAGCAAAAAAAATTTTGTGTGTGTGTTTCCAACTATTATGATAGATGCTTACATGCACATATATAAATGCAACATGGCTGAGCCTTTTTCTTTTACCTCAATTTACAAAATGCCAAGCAGCACAGTAGCTGTAACTTAAAATACCTATGGAGTACTTAGTTTGGAGGTGAAGTAAGTAAACAGAAATACTTGAGAATAAACATGAGACAACTTTTATTATATATATTAATATCTACTTTTCAAAGTGCTTCATATATTCATCAGATCAGATCAGATCAGTCGCTCAGTCGTGTCCGACTCTTTGCGACCCCATGAATCGCAGCACGCCAGGCCTCCCTGTCCATCACCAATTCCTGGAGTTCACTCAGACTCACGTCCATCGAGTCAGTGATGCCATCAAGCCATCTTATCCTCTGTCGTCCCCTTCTCCTCCTGCCCCCAATACCTCCCAGCATCAGAGTCTTTTCCAATGAGTCAACTCTTCGCATGAAGTGGCCAAAGTACTGGAGTTTCAGCTTTAGCATCATTCCTTCCAAAGAAATCCCAGGGCTGATCTCCTTCAGAATGGACTGGTTGGATCTCCTTGCAGTCCAAGGGACTCTCAAGAGTCTTCTCCAACACCACAGTTCAAAAGCATCAATTCTTCGGCGCTCAGCCTTCTTCACAGTCCAACTCTCACATCCGTACATGACCACAGGAAAAATCATAGCCTTGACTAGACGAGCCTTTGTTGGCAAAGTAATGGCTCTGCTTTTGAATATGCTATCTAGGTTGGTCATAACTTTCCTTCCAAGGAGTGTCTTTTAATTTCATGGCTGCAGTCACCATCTGTAGTGATTTTGGGGCCCAGAAAAATAAAGTCTGACACTGTTTCCACTGTTTCCCCATCTATTTCCCATGAAGTGGAAACATTAAAAAATGTAACTCTTAACTCTGCCTAAACAATGCCATATTATTATAATGTTGTTGCTGTTTAGTTGCTAACTCATGTCCAACTCTTTTGCAACTTCATGGACTCAAGCCCACCAGCCTCCTTTGTCCATGGAATTTTCCAGGCAAGAATACTAGAGTGGGGCGCTATTTCCTTTTCCAGGAGTCTTCCCAACCCAGAAATCAAACCCACCTCTGCATTGGCAGGCAGATTATTCTTTACCACTGAACCACCTGGGACGCCCTATTCTTATAAGATATTAGGTTCAAATAAAGTGATTTATCATTTCTATGATGGCTTTTCAATCAACATTAGAACAACTTATGATAACAATGACAATTTTTTTAAAGTTTTATAGAACTTACTGAATACCAAAATGGATCTCTTTCATACTTTGGTTAGTTGCCATGTTTTCAAAGTAGCATTGACATTTTATTATTTGAAAGTTCAGGTATTAAAAAACTAAAACCATTGACATTGACAGCTTTTCATCATATTGTTACCCCATGGACTATAACGCCTCTGGCCTCTCTGTCCGTGGAATTCTCTAGGCAAGAATACTGGAGTGGGTAAGCCATTTTCTTCTCCAGGAGATCTTTGCAACCCAGGGATTGATCCTTGGTCTCCCATATTGCAGGCAGATTCTTTACCATCTGAGCCATCAGGGTAGCCATATTATAGAAAAGACCCTCCATTATGGTTAATTTGCAGTTTGACAGCGTTAAGGACCATAAGACCATAAAATTATTTTATGTACTTATATATTTATTTTGATATGTCCTTCAAAGATCTTGGTAAAATAAATGAATGCTTATCAGTTGGTTAAAATATGAGTGCGAAATTACTCTGTTCTTGAAAAAGGCGTGTATTTGCAGCAAAATTATATTCACTGTATATGATTAAGAAGTGAAAAAAGTTTCCATTGAAAATAAAGGGAGAATAGTGAAAATATTTATTTTCAAGTCATCCTCTAGATTTAAAAGTTATCTGTTATAGAAGATACTATGTTTCAGAGTGTCAGGGGAACAGGGAAAAGATTAATTCCTGATTTCCTATTTCTTAGTTTTAAGATTATTCGTTCATTTATCAAAAATCTATTGACTATTTAGAATGTGTCAGACACTCTGATGGTTATGTGATGGTAAAAGCAAGCTGCCCACCTAAGGAAATCTCACCTGTGTTTGTATTATATTAAAGCCTACTGTGCAAAAGGACATCTTGTATTTAAGGTACTACACTTAACCAAAGCCTGGCATAGAGTGCGTGAAAGTCAAGTTGCTCAGTCATGTCCGACTCTTTGCCACCCCATGGACTGTAGCCTACCAGTCTCCTCAGTCCATGGAATTTTCCAGGCAAGAGTACTGGAGTGGGTGCCATTTCCTTCTTCATGGGACTTCCGAACCCTGGGGTCGAACCTGGGTCTCCTGAATTGCAGGCAGACGCTTTACCATCTGAGCCATCAGGGTATATAGTAAATGTTCAGTATAGGAGAGCTACTAATATTCTGTGACATCCGTTATAGCCATTTTTCATCTGCTGAGGAACAGAGTTTAAAATTTCTTTTACAAGATATATCAAGTAATGATAACTATTCTGTATATATGTATTAAAAATGTTCTGAATAGCAGAGTTTAATAAAGTGAGCAGAGCAGAATTACATGGCAACTCCCTGTACTATAAACACACGTGCTTTCAGGTTAACTAGATGTCACTTGAGATTAAATGTTGTTATTATTCTCAAATACTTTTAAGCATGTAAAATGATCAGAAAAACCACTGTTATCATTGAATTACTCAGTAAATTAACTGTTTTCACCTTTGGAATCCAGCTGTCTATATATTTCAAAGCACCTTCTGAAAATAAAAAGTGGAGTAATATAATCTCTTTAAAAACTAAACTGAAGCGTGTAACATACAAACTGTCTCTTGGTAAGTATTTTATCTAGAACTGTGTTGCTCAGTGTGTTAGCCCCTAGACATACGAATCTACTTAAACTTTAAAAAACTGAAATGAAGAATTCAGTTATGCAGACATACTGGCCACATTTCAAGTGCTCAGTGGCATATATGACAAGTAGATACATATTGGACACAGAGAGACAGAGGATGTGTCCATCATCACAGAGAATTCTCCTGGGCAGTGTTGCTCTGGGCAAGTTTAAATAAAGCACTATTTGATATTTACTATTTATAACCACACAGAAAATGAACAATTAAGTTTGGTTTTGATAATTCGAGTGTTTATACCATAACTTCCAAACCAGGATTAAGTTATTCAGCAAGCTCTGACAGATGAAGACTACTTTATTTACTTTTAAATTTTATGTATTTATTTATTTTGAAGGATCATTGCTTTTCAGTTTTGTATTGCTTTCTACCAAACATCAGCATGAATCAGCCATGGTTTACCCATATCCCCTCCCACTTGAATGTACTTCTCACCTCCCTTCCCATCCCACCCCTCTAGGTTGTTAAGACTACTTTAAAATGACTTAAATTCCAGTAAAAATTGTAGCTAACTAAATGCTCCGAAGATGTAGGGCTTTACCCCGTGACTTTGGGAAAACTGGGATTTTGAATATTGTGTAAAAGAAATGGCTAATCAATGCAATCAATGCTTTCTCTGCAGCGCCTTCCAAGCCTTTTTTTCTGAGCGCCCCGCCATTCTACTCGGCGTGCTGCGGTGGGTCCTGTCGGCGCCCCGCATCCCCCACTGCTTTTGCAAGTAAGTTTTTATGCTTCATCAGCAATGCCTCAGTTACTCTGTAAACCAAAGCAGCAGGATTTAATGTGCTCTGGAAAACTAATTGGTAATGCAATGACAAGGAGCTAATTCCTCGCTAAAAATCACAGCGTTCCTATTCAGGAGGTTTCCAGAGATTTATCAGACCTCAGCACACTGTGCGATTGTGAGCAGTTTCTAACAGCATTGAAACCCAGGGCTGACACATCAAGGAAAGCGACTTGTTTTCCATTTGATATAAAAGATCTCAGAGGGACCCGTTTGGCTTTTGCTGAAACATGTAACGATGCTCATTTAAAGAAGAAGAAAGAAAGGAAGGAAAACTAAGAGATTGTGTAAAAATTTCCATTCGGTTTAAAATGTGACACAGAAAGTCACTAGGTGTCCATGGAAAATAATCTAAAATTGCCAAAATTGTAAAAGGAGATAAATACCATCTCTTATGATCTTGAAGAAAACCAGCCAGGGTTGTAGGAAGTGTTTTCAAGAGAACTTTTCTTCAAACATTACATCATTTTAATAGTGTCTGAGATAGAGGGAGAATGACAACCTTTGAAATTGAAGAGCACACACACATTCACATGCACAAAGAAAAAAAATGTCTAAGTGAAAATAAAAAGAAATAATATTCACAATAATCTTGAGATTTTTGGTCAACTAAGAATCTGTAGGCAGGAGGACTCAAGTTTGTGATAAAGAAGTCCAGCAGAGGGGTACGTGGACTTCTGCTGCGGAAGAGAAAATGTTGATTCAGGTTAACAGCTCTGTCAGGTGAAGAGTGAGCTAGGAGTACAGTCAGGCTGAAGTCCAGAGCTGCATCATGGTTGAATTCAGATCTCTGTTGCCTCTCTGCATGTGTTTTATGAATGTTTTAGGAGAGCAGTTGCCCAACAGAATGATTCCTGACAAGTGAGGCAGCAGATGCTGGCCGTTTAATGAGCTGCAGGCTTCTGAGCATCTCTTTAGGGGGCTGATACTTTCCCACAGGGCACTTTACATGGCCGAGCCCCGGCCACAATGGGTGGCAGACCCGTGACCAATCGCCACTTTCACTTGACTCATCCACACGCGACCTCACCACGATTTTTCACTGTGCAGATGAACTTTCGGAACCATTTCACAGGGAAAAGGCTCGGGCAAGGGTCAGTTGCCCTTTTGTATGGTCATAAAGTGAGGCTCTGTGTGTCAGCCTTTTCTCCTGTCTCACATTCCAAGTGAATTTCTGGACACCATTTAAAGCACTTGGCTGAAAAATAAAGCAGTGAATGAAACTGACTTTTATAGACTCGTTCCAGCTCATCTTCCCATATAACCCTGTCCACCTGAAAGGGGATTTAGTGGATGAGCTGAGTGTATACAGGGCTTGCTGAATACATAGGGCCCATTATCCACTGTGGGGATCGTTTATTAACCAGGACTGATACACTACTATTTTGGAAGTGACCTATTAATTGTCCATTTAACTAGAATGTATTGATTCAAATAGAAAAATAGAAACCATGACTAAACCTTTTACTCGCTCCTTCAAGGTGGTCTCCTATGAGGGTAATTGAAAAATGTTGTACAGATTAAGGAAACATTTATCACCATATATTAGAGTATCGGAAAAGAACGGCTGGAGCAGAGACTTACACCCCAAACATCTGATAGCGCAGTGTGGTGGCATCTCTGTGGAATTAATCTTCAGTGTGGTATCCCAGGGGTGGAGATTGAAAGAGTTCCCACACCTAGTTTCAGTGATTTCAGCTTGGTATAACACTGGTCTTCTACTTTAGAAAGTCTCTGGCAGTGCAGTTTAGGTAGGAGGCAATGGATCAAAACACTCCATGTGACAGGTGGACATTTATGTGTGTGTGAGTGTATTCATTTTATAGTAGTGTTTTGATGGATTCATTTTGATATTTGGCAAAACTAATACAATTATGTAAAGTTTAAAAAAAAAAAAAAACTCAATGATGTGTGAAAAAAAAAAAAGAGTTTCTAGGCTGTAAAAGTATTCTGGTGCCCAGGCCAGTTTAATAAATAAAGCCCATAAAAGTGAGTCGAAAGTTATTTCCTAGATAACTTAATCTTCTCGATTGTTTGAAAAAAAAAATCACTCTAAGCAAGTCTCTTTATTCTCCATCTGGTTCTCGGCCCTTCCCACTTTGTGCCTTTAGTATGGCTGTTGTAAATTGTGGTGTTTATTCCTGGAAGCTTATAAAGCCCTGTGTTTATCTCATTTATTTAATAAAACATACAAGTGGAAAATCAGCGCTGCTCAGACTGACATTTGTCTCCATTTCTAGGTTGCCATTTTAAAACAGCTTAGAGATGTCACCAGTGTTCTTAATAAAAAGGATGGCACCTCATTAGTGATAAATCTGAAGTGAATTTCTTATATTCTTATGTATAATGTTCATTGTATTAGGAGCAAATAATAATGAAATGGTAGATTTCAGCTGTCAGTAAGAATTTTACATAAATACTCATGATACCAAGGAACAGTTGATAAAGCTTACAACTGCCCAGTAAGGTTTTTATTTAAGGCATTTTTTGGCTTTTCTTTGGAGAAGGCAATGGCACCCCAATCCAGTACTCTTGCCTGGAAAATCCCATGGATGGAGGAGCCTGGTAGGCTGCAGTCCATGGGGTCGCTAAGTTGGACACGACTGAGCGACTTCACTTTCACTTTGGCTTTTCTTCTTCTTGTTTTTAATAATAAGAATGATTTTATGCCCAGGAATTTAATTTTTTTTCCATTTGCACAAAAGAAGGAAAATGAACTGTCCAAGTAATTTTGTATTTAGTTTCAGCCTGGACAGCCAAAATTATGGTTTATACTCAAAATTTTAATAAGTAGTAAAATCAGTGGCCCTCATCATTGTTCCACAATATTGATTTCACTATTTCTAAAAGTTTAGGATTAGATCAACACATCCATAGCAAGAGAAATATCTTTTTGATTCTTTACATGATTCACTTGTTTAAAATTGATTTAGTTTTTCTTGTTAACCTGTTAGATTTATGATTGACTTGTTGCAATGTGGAAACAATCATTCATCCAGTGCCCTTCTCACATATAATAAATAGTTTAATTAGCTATTTAAGCACAATCCTTACAGTGGGGAAAAATTAAAAGGCAGTGGTAAATTCTCCTCTTCCCCAAAGCAGTGTAAGGAAAATCTTTGATAGTGTATTCATAAGGTTCCTTTCAAAATAGCATACAGCTCAGCTAAAATGAAATAGAAAGTTGTAGAAATTATGCAGAGAATGACTTTAAGAAAAAGACTACATGAAAATGTGTAGGTGTCTTAATTATGTAGAATATCTCATTGAATTAAATCATTATTTCTTTGTCTTTGAATACCCAACTTGAATTTAACCTTTCAAGAATTTTATGCATTAAAAAACAAAGTTTAAATTTGGAGCAGCATTATGAAGATATGAGTGAGGAAATACTATTCTGGAATAAATTGTTTTAGCTTTCTTGGTTGATGAACTTAGATTCTGCATTTAGAAATAATTTTACTATCTTCCCTTCCTTGTTAAAACTTAAAAGAATATAATATACTCTTGAAATTTGAATTTAGAATTGTGTTGAAGGCAGCAGGAAAGGGACCTTGTTATTATTGTAGGTTGGTCCTAAGAGTGTCACTTTCAAAGGTGGCGATGCTCTGTTGGGCACACACCTTGATAAACACACCTGTCCTGGCTGTGTTCTGCTCTCAGCTGGAGTGGTCAGTAGGTGTGGGGAACTGAACAAGACCTATGCATGCATGCTAAGTTGCTTTAGTCGTGTCTGACTCTTTATGACCCTACATACTATAGCCTGCCAGGCTCCTTTGTCCAGGGATTCTCTAGGCAAGAGTATTGGAGTAGATTGCCATGCCCTCCTCCAGAAGATCTTCTTGACCTAGGGATCAAACTTGCATGTCTATGTCTCCTGCATTGGCAGGCAAGTTCTTTACCACTAGCGCCACTTGGGAAGCCCCATCAAAACCTATGGAAATCCATAAAAGCCTGCCTGAGAGCTTCTTTTATGAGGATTTAACTTTAGAACTCTAAGATTTTCAGAAGGATGCAGCATATTGTGATAATAGATAACTAGTCTAGTTATTGTGCTGAACATGTAAATGAGTTTGTGTGATGAGTTGAACGTAGGTTTTGACTTCTCAATAGTGAAGGGAGGGTACTCTATAGATATATGACAGTCAACCAGGAAGAAGGTTTAAAGGCATCAGAGACTCAAAGACAATAGCTTTTCCAAGTTGATGGCTCTATTCAACAATTCCACAGAGGCAGTGAAAAGTATTCAAGTAACATTTCTAGAATGGAGTTTTCTTTCTCCCCAAATGTTTATAAGTAGTAGTAGTAGCCTACCCTGGCCTAGACAGAGACCGCCACCAATTTATCTACTGCATGTTTCTCTATTGTTCATCACCCTGTATCATTCACAAACAGCACACCTCCATTTGAAGTGCCTTTCGTAAGGCTCACGTCACATAGGGATTCCCCGGGGGTGGAGGTGGTACAGGGGGCCCGTCGCAAGATGCTGGGGATTATACCTGTGAAAACTTTGTTATCCTAGGTCATTCTGACATTTTAATGACTCTCCCCACCTTCTGACCTCTTTCCACGACCATCTGTAACTTTGACCATCTTCGGTATAGTTTTAAAGGGTGTTGGTTGGGCTCACTCAGCTTGCATGTGAGGTCTCAATTGCAGAAGTTGTCTTTTCAGAGCCTCAGTTTTTTTTTCCTATGGAAATGAGGATGCTAATATCTTCTTCTTGGGATTGTGGTAAAGATTTCATGACATACTGCTTATTGTTGGCACATATAGCATCACATACTGAGCCCCAAATATATATGGAAATCACACTATAAAATAATATACTGACATCTGCAAATTGGCAGAGTCTCTAGTACCTTGAGTTGATGGCCCTGGCTTCTAAAGCCTCTTATCTAGGCATGCTCTAATCTTTGTATCTGTTCATTGTTATTTTATAGTATTTATTTATTATTGTCACCTATAAG
Organism: Bos mutus; assembly: GCF_027580195.1. NCBI lineage: Eukaryota > Metazoa > Chordata > Mammalia > Artiodactyla > Bovidae > Bos > Bos mutus. Next base: position 37,119,988 of record NC_091621.1, on the reverse strand, counting down.
TTTCCATAAAAATCAGATTTGTGTCATGAATTTAGGAATAATCAGAGGTATTCGTTGCTTGTAACTTTTTAATAGCTCCTGAGAGACTTTTAAATCACCATCCAGTTCTTGAAGTCCCTATGTCTGTTTTGCAGGTGTAAATTTGAGCTCATATTCCTAGATTTAGAAGGTAGGAAAATGGGGTAAGTTCATCATTGGTTTATGGTTAGATCCAGAGAAAGCCCACAAAAGACTCCCAGGGGAGATGTGGAAAGAGGCAGCCATTGTGGAAGCAGCATCTTGTCTCATGCTTCTTGTAGGAAACTGAGCCACGTCTGTTTATGAAAACAGTCATGATTCATGTATTGAGAGCAGAACTTTGGAAAACCAAGCAACTAGCAGACAAAGGAAGAATGGAATATTCTTTATATTTGCTGTGGCTTTTGTCCAGTGGTTGTATTTTTGCTATAGAGCACCGAATCCTGAGGACCAGACCAAGGAGTTAACCCTCTGATCCTCACAACTACTCTGAAGGTCTCTCTTTTAGAGATGAGGTCTGGTCTGTGTGTATTCTCACCCTTCACACTGGTGAGAATATTGTATTTGTAGATCTCTTTGGTGGGGCTCTTCTTTCTATTCTTAACATAGATCAGTAGAAAACATAATAGGAAAATCTGTGGGTTCCTATTAAAAAGTCTTAGGGGAATTTAAAAGTGTTACCCACATTGTTTTATGTAAACATTTAGATTTTAGTGAAGAAAGTACTAAATGAGTAGAATTATGACCCCTATCTACAAAACCTTGATTTATAACAAATGTAGGAAAAAAAATTTAAACTAGCTTATATTGGGCCATAAATTTGTTTGTATTTTTATATAGATTTAAGAAGTTGTATTATAAAATATGCGGCTTCCCAAGTGGCTCAGTGATAAAGAATCTGCCTGCCAATGCAGGAGATACAGGAGACCTGGGTTCAACCCCTGAGTTGGGAAGATCCCCTGAAGTAGGAAGTGGCAACCCACTCCAGTGTTCTTGCCTAGAAAACCCCGTGGACAGAGGAGCCTGGCAGGCTACAGTCTATGGGTTACAGTAGTTGGATATGACTGAGAGACTGAGAATACACACACACATATATGTGCGTACATATATGTGTATGTATGTGTGTATGTGTACATACTGGCTTCCCTCATAGCTCAGTTGGTAAAGAATCTGTCTGCAATGAAGGAGACTGTGGTTTGATTCCTGGGTCAGGAAGATCTGCTGGAGAAGGGATAGCTACCCATTCCAGTATTCTTGGGCTTCCCTGGTGGTCAGCTGGTAAAGAATCCACGTGCAATGTCAGAGACCTGGGTTTGATCCCTGGGTTGGGAAGATCCCCTAGAGAAGGGAACAGCTACCCACTCCAATAATCTGGCCTGGAAAATTTCATGGACCGTATAGTCCATGGGGTTGCAAAGAGTCGGACACGACTGAGTGACTTTCACTTCACTTATGTGTACATACATATGTGTGTATAACTGAATCATTGTGATGTACACTTGAAACTAACACAACACTGTAAATCAACTATATGTCAGTTAAAAATAAATAAGAAGTTGTATTAACTCAGAAAGTATTGACCTTCTGAAATGCAAGGTCCTCAGAAGACTTTTCACTGTGGCAAGGTATATCCTAAATTTGTTTGAATCACTCCTGGTCCTACTCTACCTCCCAGCTAATGTCCTGTGTTCCTCCTGCTCATCCCCTGCATCCTCTAGAAGCACCAAGCTCTGAGCTTCCTGGATTCACCATGTCTCGCCCTTGTCCTCACCACACTCAAACTTCTGCAGATGTCAGTTGTTCTCTCTGCCCCATTGTCGAAGTTTCCCACAAGAGGAATTGCTAGTCCTTTGGTAGCACATCCCTCTCAGGACTTACTCTGTTGGCCTCCAAAACTAAAGGGCTTCTCAGCTGGTGCTTAAAAGTTCTCTGTGCAGTGGTCTGTGGGTGTTTCTCTCATTGTACTATGTCTGATCCTAGCCTTCTCACACTTCTCCTTATCAAATATGAACATCTGAAGGATGGAGTGGGTTCATCAGTTGGGTTTTCAGTTGTCACTCAGTGATGATTCAATTACTTGGCTAGATTCTCCCCCAAAGGTTGCTACAATGTTTGCTTGTTTTCCTAATAAAACTGAATCAGAGGTAAAATGTAGAGTGGAGATGCATTATTTGTCTATAACGGTATGATGATAGCCTCTCTTAGTTTTTATTTTTGCTTTATCAGTCTTTTTCCTCTGCATTTTTACTTAGCTTGAGCATGATATGTATCTTATATACCATATAGTGTATTTTTCTTGCTGCTGCCTGATCTTCCTAGTCATCTTTAATGGTTCTTTAAATTTTCACTTAGTAGGTATAACATGATGTGCTTATGCATTTCATTACTTTTGGGTATTTATGTTTCTTTCCCTAATTTTAATATGTATGGCTATAATAATGGTAGATTGGATACATTTATAAGTTAAGAATTCCAGATCAAAATATGAAGTGAGAAGGGCACGCTGGAATTTGAGGACACCGTTGCCAGGCTATATCGGAGATGCCATGTGGTCCTGACCAAGGACAGGGAGCAGAAGCCCATAGTCACAAGCAGAAGCTCTGGCTGTGTTCCTAAATGTTCCTTTCTTCACAATCTTGACCCACCAAGAAACAGTGGGGGACAGAGGAGAGAGCCAAGAATTTGGATTCAAAAGGTCTTGCTACCATTTAATTCTATCTTTTGTGCCACATTGAACCTTCACTGCTTTGAACACTTTTTCATCTCATCAGATGTCTTTAGCATATGGTGATCCTTATTGTGGGCTCAGCACTGAAAGTTGTCTTGTGCTATTTCATCAGATCCTTAGAACAACTCTGTAAAGTAAGCTGAAAGAGTGAGTAACTCTCTCTAAATCACACAGGTATGTGCCGAGGTCTAAACCTAGTTTTCCCATCCTCCAGAGTCCTCTGTCCTGAGGCTTCCTAGAGAGACACCATCTCAACAGATGAATCTGTGCTCTGAAATAAAATGCAGAGGGCTAATTCTGTGGTATCTATACCAAGGATAGTTCAGAGAAGAAAAGCATTTAGAAATACATGAACATATTGATATGTCCATACTATTTTTATCAATATTATTGACCAATATTGCGTGTGTGTGTGTGTGTGTGTACACCCAGTCATATCTGACTCTCTGTGGCCCTATGAACTGTATAGCCCGCCAAGCTCATCTCCATGTCCATGAGATTCTTCAGGCAAGAATACTGGAGTGGGTTGCCATACCTTCTTCCAGGGGGTCTTCCTGACTCAGGGATTGAACTGGTGTCTCCTGCATTGGCAGGTGGATTCTTTTACCACTGAGCCTTGACCAGTATTGCATAAACCTATTTAAGCCTCTGAGAAAGAAATAGTGAATCCAGTTGCCAAAGCCTGACTTTAAGATATGACCTTGGTGTGAGGCAGGCAAAAGTAACTGGTGCTATAGATGGAGAATTAACCAAGATCCCACACTTGGATGAATCGAAAAGGCATCAGTAAAACTAGAACTTTGTAAAGAATTGGGCTTCATTACATCCCAAGGATTATGGCATTTCTATGGAGATTTTAATGAGTGTTGTAGAGCTCAAAGAAAGAGAGAGAGGCCAGTGTTTCTTCTGGGAATGTCAGGATGAATGAGAATGAGACGTAACCCAGAGCTGAGAGACTAGCTGGAAGTTGTTTACGAATCTTTTAGATAAATAGGAAAGAAAGCAATTATATTACGAAGGTAAAATTGACAAGATTTATCCATTTATTGACATTTTTCTTCTAAAATACAAGTCAGTATTGTGTCAGTACTGTGTAGGTTTAAGAGCATTTGTTTTGGAATAAGTCTCTGGACAAAGTTCCTTAAGCTACCTAAGCTTCCTTTTATGCATCTTTAAAATGCAGAGAATAATAGTAGCATTCGTGGCATAGTTAGGTTTGGAGAATTAAATGGAATAGTGCATATCAGCTGCTTAATACAGGACAAGTATGAGGACAGAGGAAGTGCTCAGTGTATGTTTATTATTATCATGTCACATCCTGCTTAAACATATTCTGTTGATCTTCACCACCTATTGGATAATGTTCCAGACCCGTGTAGACCTCTTCAGTCTGATTCCACTCCATTCCATAACCTCTACACCACAGGTCCAGATGTCTTCAAGAGCCTGAAGCAAGTTAATGAGGCTATGGCAAACTGGGGGATCACGTGCTTCCTGTAGGGGGCATCTGCCACTCACCGTGGTAACTCTTTGCTCTGTGGGAAGGTAAGCTCAGTGAGGTTACCTTTGAAAATATGTTGAAAACCTGAGCTTCAAATAAAACCTCCCAATTATTAATTACGAATAGCTAAATCAGAATTTTTTTACCAACAGTCTAAGACCAAACAAAGCACACCTCCAGGCTGGATATGGTTTCTAGCTTGTACCCTCTGCTTTATGCCGTTCCTTGGCCTTGCTGACTGTTTACTTTTCCTTGTTGTTGATCAGTTGCTAAGCCACATCCGACTCTTTGTGACCCCGTGGACTGCAGCATGCCAGGCTTCCCTATTCTTCACTGTCTCCCAGAGTTTGCTCAAACTCATGTCCATTGAGTCAGTGATGCCATCCAACAATATCATTCTCTGTTGTCCCCTTCTCTTCCTGCCCTCAATCTTTCCCAGCATCAGAGTCTTTTCCAATGAGTCAGCTCTTTGCATCAGGTGGCCGAAGTATTGAAGCTTCAGCATCAGTCCTTCCAATGACTATTCAGGGTTGATTTCCTTTAGGAGTGACTGGTTTGGTCTCCTTGCAGTCCAAGGGACTACTTTTCTTTGGCGACACTTTATTCCCTTGTGCCTTAGTACTTTGAAGTATGCCTGGGTTGGCCTTAGTTCCTTTTCTCTGGAACTGAATTGTTCTTTTAGACTTGATTCAGCCTGTTTTCTCTGAACGCATCACTTCATTTTTTGTAATGCCAGAGCATTTTTGAGATCATTCTATTCTAGTACTTAAGACATTCATTTGCTTCTTTATTTAGAAATAATTATTAAGCACCAAAATGCATACCAGCTACAACTGTAAGCTGGAGACCCTGCTCTCCTAGTGCTTGTATTCTGGAGTGATGTTCGTGTGTTGGTCCTGCCATGAGAAGGTGAACTCCTAGTGGCAGGGACCACGTACTTTTTGTCTGGTTTCCTCGGCAGTTAGCCCAGTGAGTCTGATACCCAGTGTCCTAGTGTCTTCTTGCTGCTGTAACAATTTCCATAAACCTACATCTTAAAACAACACAAACTTACTGTCTTACAGTCACAGAGGTCAGAAGCCTGAAATGGGTCTCACTGGATTAAAATCCAGGTGTCGGCAGGGCTGCATTTCTTCTGGAGGCTCTAGGGGAGAATTTGTTTCCTTGCCTTTCCAGTTTCCAGTGACTGCCTGCATTTCTTGGCTTATCACCCCTTCTTCCAATATTCAAAGGAAGAAGTGTGACATCTTCAAAACTCTGACTGTGACTTCCTTTTTTGTCTCCCTCTTCCACTTACATTGGACCTACCTGGATTCTCCAAGATACTCTCCCAATTTCAAGGTCAGCTGATTAGCAACCATAATTCCATTTGCAACCTTAATTCCCCCTTGATATTTAATGTAGCATATTCATGTGCTCTGAGGATTAGGACATGGGCATCTTTGGAAAGGACATAATTCTGCCTACCACTACTAGAAAACTGAATGAACGAATGAATGGTGAATGATGAATGAAACTCACAGAGGCTGGGAACCAGTGTTGTGCCAACCAAAAAAAGGCAGAAAAAGTAGTGTCTCTGCCCTGAAGGAGTTGATAACCAACTGAACTGAGAAGGTAGGAGGTGATTGGAGGTCTTCCAAACCTTCCTTCTCATATTAAACATCTCCGACTCTTGCACGCTTTCCCTGACATCCCAGATTAAGGTTAGACCCATTGTTTTGTGTTCCTAAGGAACCCTCCTTAGGAATACTTCATCACACTTGTGATGCTAGTTCAGTAAATGCCTCCCCTTGATTTTATAGGTAATGAGTATGATAAAACATATGTCTTACTTCTCGTTGTGTGGTATTGAGCAGAGAGTGCCTGGCATATGGTTAAGTGCTCAACAATTTGAGACAATAAATAAATAAATGAAGAATTAGAGAAAATCAAGTATTTAAACCATCTATCACTTGTTCTACATTGGAGCTTTGTAACTGGGACCGTGGACTTTCAGAGATGGCATGCAAAATTGCGAAGGCAAGCGTCTGTATGTTGTTTTTGTTCCCCCAGTGGGGAGCAAAGAACTTTTATCAGATTCTCAATGGAGTCCATGACCAAAAAGAGGTTAAGAAGCACTCTACGTGTGCAGAGTTCAGAGATGAGATAATTTGGCCATGGCAAAGAGGTGGAGGATACGGTTCTGGGGAATATGAGTGGAATTCTCCTCCCAAAGCTAACGGAGCTTTTTGTATTATTTTTTCCCTCTAGGAGAAGAGAGTGTACTGCCTCTTCTGACCCAAGAATCTACTTCCAAAGTTCGGAGGGGCATTTTAAGAAGAGCTGTCTTTTCTGAGGACCAGAGAAAGGCTCTGGAGAAAATGTTTCAGAAGCAGAAATATATCAGCAAAACAGACCGAAAGAAACTTGCCATCAACTTGGGACTAAAAGAATCACAGGTACTGATGAGCAGGAAGATGTGTGATCAGCACACAGCTCCTGATTTCTGAAGGAATCCAATGAAATCCATTCATTTGGCAACTGTTCCTTGTACTAAGCATAATATAGGACCCCAAAGCATTATTGAAATGATTCTCATAATTTTTTAGTGAGTGGAAATATGTACAACAATTCCTGTTTGGAAATTGGTCCATTTGCTGAGAAGTCTAGGTTTTTGCCTGATTAATTCTTCCCAAATGAAAAGCAAAGGCTGTGGCATTTACATCATTACATTGTTTGCTCTGTTTTCAGAGAAACTGGCTGCATAATTGCCTACAAAAGCAGGAACCAATTTTCCTGTCTTTTTCTTCATTTCCAATCCAACAGTCAAGGCATAAATGAATGACTCATAAGTACCTCTTAATAGATGTCATTATTTTGTACTGTGGGCTTATGTCAAGTACAGTTAAGTAATTTCACGTTTGCAATCTTTACAAACCTTTCTTGTACAATGACGTTTCATATAATTTTGAAAGAGACTTCCTGACCTTTGGGGAAGTGCAGCATACTTCATTTAAAGATTGGCCTACTTATAAATAATTAACAGTATAAGGCACTGGCATTTTCCTATTTAATCCTTGTTATGAAATATCCCCATTTTCTAGATGAGGAAATGTAGAGAAGTAAACAGAGATCCAGTGTCACAGAGTGAAACTGCTCTGGAGCTGAGCTCCCCACCCCAGGCACCCTGACTCTGGAATTTGCTTTCTCTTTAACCTGGAACCACCATGTACATTTGTGCAGGCTGTTCACTGCACAGGGGCACTTGGCTCATGGGGATGGCAGCAGCTGAAATGCGGCAGGTACTCGTTTGTCTAACTGGCTTTCCTGGTGCAGGGCTCCATCTACCTGAATTTTTTGAATCAGCATAAAAGCTTTAAAGGGCTAGCAGAGGCTCTGTGTTAACCACCGTGTTCTTCTGTATTTCCCCTCAATACAAATGACCTGGTTTCTAACTTCAGATGTTACTAAACTAGTTATTTTTGGATGAAACCTTTCTTAACCTTGCTTCCTTTCCCCAGGGAAGTAATCTGTCCCCCTGACCCCTGACTTTTTGAAGTCATAGGAAGCCGTACAAGGTGTGGTTGAGGGTAGCTGGCCTAGATCAGCCAGTATGTGTTTTCCTCATGTGTGGTACTGGTGAGCCCATGCCCTTAATTGCTCTGTGCCTCAGTTTCTCACTTTTATGTAAGACTCAGAGCTTCCCAGGTGGCTCTCATGGTAAATAATCTGCCTGCAATGTGGGAGACACAGGTTCAATCCCTGGGTCAGGAAGATCCCTGGAGAAGGAAATGGCTACCCACTCCACTATTTTTGCCTGGGAATCCCATGCACAGAGGAGCCTGGTGGGCTACAGTCCATGGGGTTGCAAAGAGTCGGACGTGACTGAGCAATTAACACACTCTGTGCTAGGTAAGAGGGAAAATTGATAAGTATTGATTCAGGTAACACTCCTTGGATCCCAGGAATGTTTACAACGAACTGAGAAGACAAAGCAGAAGCTTACGAGCAATTAGATAAGAATATAAAACAATAATATAGGAAACAGTGCCTGGCAGGTTAGTTATACTGCCATATAGGAGCTGGATCAGTAGTTCTTCTAAAACTTATATATCTCTCTGGAGCCTTACACTAATTCCCACCTCTGGAAGGTACGGTCATATGACTGGTCCATATATCCTTGGGGAATCTAGTGATGGGAATTTTCTGGTCCTCAGAGGAATTGTTGGGTCTGAGAAAGGACCACATGAGGGCTCAGTAGACCTGGCCTGCATTGCATTGGCTTGGATGAGTGTGTAGTTTTGTAAGTTTGGGGGCCTCTGGTTGACTTGGAACTTGAGGTAGGTGTTGTTTAGTTGCTAAGTCACGTGAGACTATTTTTCAATCCCATGAATAATAGCCCACCAGGCTCCTCTGTCAATGGGATTTCCCAGGCAAGAATACTGGAGTGGGTTTCCATTCCCTTCTCCAGGGGATCTTCCCCACCCAAGGGTCAAACCAGCGTCTCTTGCAAATGTATTGGCAGGCGGATTCCTAGGTGTTAAAGAGCAACAATGGCTAGGATTAATCTGACAGTGCTCTGAGAAAGTGTGAAAATCCATAATAGTACATAGTATCTTCTTTAAAATGAACTATTGAAAAAGGATTGCATCAAGCCTATTCAATAATATTTATGAGGAGTTGACTGTAATATTTCCACTCTGAGAAAACAAACTGTTTCCATATTTTTATGTTATCTCTCAGTTCTTATCCATAGGCACATAGTTGTACATAGTTGATTATATTGGTTTTAAAATTCAAATGCCTCAGGAAAGAATGTTTTTTATCTCATTGAATTTGGTGAACAGCTCAGAAGTAGGTTAACATTTTCTTATTTCATATGTTGTCGTTGTTGTTGTTCAGTCACTAAATTGTGTCCGACTCTTTGTGATGCCACGGACTGCAGCATGTTAGGCTCCTCTGTTCTCCACTATCTCCTGGAGTTTGCTCAAATTCAGGTCTGTGAGTCAATGATGCTATCTGACTTTCTAATCCTCTGTCATCCCCTTCTCCTCCTGCCCTCAATCTTTCCCAGCATCAGGGTCTTTTCCAGTGAGTTGGCTCTTTGCATCAGATGGCCAAAGTATTGGAACTTCAGCTTCAGCATCGGTCCTTCCAATGAATATTCAGTATTGATTTCCTTTAGGATTGACTGATGTGACCTTCTTGCTGTCCAAGAGACTCTCAAGAGTCTTCTCCAGCACCACAATTCAAAAACATCAATTGTTCGGCTGTCAGCCTTCTTTATGGTCCAACTCTCACATCTGTACATGACTACTGGAAAAACCAAAGCTCTAAGTATACAAACCTTTGATGACAAAGCGATATCTCTGTTTTTTAATACACTATCTAGATTTGTCATTGCTTTCCTTCCAAGGAGTGAGCATCTTTTAATTTCATGGCTTTAGTCACTGTCCTCAGTGATTTCAGAGCCCAAGAAAATAAAATCTGTCACTGCTCCCACTTTCTCCCCTTCTATGTGCCATGAAGTGATGGGACTGGATGCCATGATCTTCGTTTTTTGAATGTTGAGTTTTAAGCCAGGTTTTTTTTTTTTTTTGCACTCTCCTCTTTCATCCCCATCAAGAGTCTCTTTAATTCTTCTTTGCTTTCTGCCATTAGAGTGGTATCATTTCCATATCTGAGGTTGTTGATATTTCTCCTGGCAATCTTGATTCCAGCTTGTGATTCACCCAGCCCAGCATTTCTCATGATGTACTCTGCATATAAGTTAAATAAACACAGTGACAATATATAGCCTTGTCATACTCCTTTCCCAAATAAGCTTATATGTTTCTCATATATGCACAAACACATAAAAAACACATGCTAAGTCACTTCAGTTGTGTCCTACTCTCTGTGACCCTTTGGGCTGTAGCCTCCCAGGCTCCTCTGTCCATGGGATTCTCCAGGCAAGAATACTGGAATGGGTTGCCATTTCTTCCTCCAGGGAATCTTCCCAACCCATGGATCGAACCAGAGTCTCTTACATCTCTTGGATTGGCAAGTGTGTTCTTTACCACTAGTGCCGCTTGGGAAGCCCTGTTAAAAAAAAAAAAAAAGGTAGACTCTTGCATAATGATTACCACATCCCCTGACATTTGATGTCATTTACAGATAATAAAATAGGTACTTCTGTTATTTCTGTTTTACAGATGGAAGAAGCTGTGACCTAGAAGCACATATATGTATTTTTAGGTAAAAATGGGATCACACTCTGCACATATTTTGATGTTTTCCAAAGGACAGTACGAATCACCTGTGTGACCAGCACACAGCTCAGGCAGTAGAACTTGACCATGGGGCCAGGTGCCCCCGGCACACCCGCTCCCAGGCACTACCTGCTCCTTCCTGACTGAACTGCATGGATTAGTTTGCCCATTTTTGTGCTTTGTATAAATAATATCACTCAGTTCATATTCTTTGGTGTATGGCTTCTTTCACTGACCATATCTTGTGAGATTCATCCCTGTGGCTGTGTTGTAGCAGTAGCTCATTTACACTTATCACTGTGTAGTATTACATGGTACACCACGATTTATCCATTCTAACGGTGGCCATTGGGATTGTTCCCATTTTTTGGCTATTATGAAAATGCTGTTGACAATGACTGTTGTTTTACACTTTGCTTCCCCCCTGCCCACATTCAAATGTCATGAGATACATCCTTGCATATCTGCATACATATTTACTTCATTTTTCTTTAGTGTCTTAGAACTGACCATTACATGGATATACTGTAATTCACTTAGCCATCTTCAGCTTTAAGTTACCTCCTAGTTTTTACTATTACATATCTTTATGCATTTAAAAATATTAAAAGTAAGATAGGAAACTAGGAGTGGGACTTATAGGTTAAAGTTTATGTACATTTTAAATTGCGATCAATTAAAAAATTCCTTTCCAAATATAATATTGTATCAAGATATTGAACTGTGTCAGATTTCACTTCTACTAACGAACAGTCCCCTTTTTTTAAATAGTCCCATTATTTAAATTTTTGAAAATGTTGCCACCTTCATTGGCAGCTTGTATTTGTTATTTTTTTTCCTAGTTATCAGAACTTGGGAATCTTTTAATCACTTTACTGGTTATTTTCATCTGAATTTAGACTTCTCATGGCTATACCATTTCATTTCTATCATATTGTCTTTTTGTGGATGGATATGCAGCAATTACTTTGTATGTTAATCAAAATATTTGAAATATTATGGTTAGTAACATTTTCCTGTTAACAGCTGTCACAGAAATCCCTTCCAAGTTTGTGGCTTTTTTTTTTTTTATTGTGGTAAAATACACATAACATAAAATTTACCATTTTAACCTTTTGGAAGTGTACAATTCAGTGGCATGAAGTACATTCACATTGTTAGGCAGCCATCATCACCATCCATTCCAGAACTTTTTTAATCGCTCAAAACTGAAATTTTGCACTCATTAAACAATGACTCCCTGTTTCTCCCTACCCCAAGCACCTGGCAACCACATTCTATTTTCTGTCTCTGTGAATTTGACTACTCTAGGTACTTCATATAAGTGGAATCATACTGTATTTGTCCTTTTGTTACTGGCATATTTCACTGGATATAATGTCTTCAAGTTCCATCTGTATTGTAGCATGTGTCAGAACTTTCTTCCTTGTTAGGGCTGAATGATATTCAATTGTATATATAGACCACATTTAATTTATTCATTCATCCATCAATGGTCATTTGTGTTGCTTCTGCCTTTTGGCTAATATAAATATTGCTGCTGTGAACACTGTGTGTACAAATACCTCTTTGAGTCCCTACTTTTAATTCTTTTGGGTAATTTGTGGCTTTTTCATATGTTTATGGTCATCTTTATTTGTCCAAAAGTTTCTCCTTTTTATGTAGTCAGATCTAGCTTTCCTTTTGTAGCCTTACTGTTTTGTGTCATGCTTAAGAAAACATTCATCTCCCTAAGACTGTAATGATCATCTCTTATATTTTCTTCTAGAACTTTTATAGTTTTGTGCTCATGTTTAGCTGTTTTATCTATCTGATATTTTTATTGAGAGGCAGAACTTTTATGCATGTATGTGTGCTAAGTTGCTTCGGTTATGTCTTGACTCTTTGTGACCCTGTGGACTATAGCTCACCAGGCTCCTCTGTCCATGGGATTCTGCAGGCAAGATTAGTTTAATGAGTTGCCATGCCCTGCTCCAGGGATCTTTCTGACCCAGGGATTGAACCCAGGTCTCCTGCATTGCAGGCAGATTCTTTACCACTGAGCCACTGGGGAAGCCCAGACCTTTTATGATTTTCCCCAAGTACGTACATTATTTCTAGTATCACTTATGGTACTCTTGTCCTGATACCACTTATGAAAAAACATCTTTTATGATTTTCTTCAAATTGATATTACTCAAAAATTTTCTAGACAGAAAAGCTAACAAGAGAAGAAAATAATTGATGTGATGGAAAGGCAAGAATCACTAATGGGAACACGTAACTGTCTTAGTAAAGACCCATTAGAAATACTTGGCAGATTTTCTGGGAGTAAATGCCTACTGCAAATAATAAACGAGTTTATGAACAGAACCAAATGCTCTGGTATGTACACAGTAGTACTGTTTTCTTATTAAAAGCCTTGTAACGGAGACGGCTGTGTTTCGGACTCAGCTGCCTGCAATAAGCTTCTTTTGCAGCCATTTTGGACATTGCCACTCACTTTGAAAGAATGTTTTGCCAATCTGGAAAGACCATCTCAGTTAAAGTTAGAGTTTTACTTCATTGGGAGAAGTATTTGGTTTGTACACTTTAATAATTATTTCTTTAGGTAAAAATTTGCCAGTTTTTGTTTTAAAAATAGAAAGCTACTCAGAAGGATGCAGTGTAATGCGCAGGAAAGCAATGTGATTGAGTTTTCAACCACCAGGAAACCAATTGTGGTGTTTTCTTCTCAGGTACAGTTGATTACATAGTAGGTAAAGAGGGAAGTTAGTAGAAAAGACTCAAGTGGGATGGGGGCAGATATGGCTCAGATAAGAAACTACCATCATAAGCACTTTGAGGTTCGTTACAATCAGGTGTAATTTATTGAGCCTAATTCTTTGAAGTTGATAAGCCGTGGGAGTACTCGAACTTGGAAATTATAGTAAGCCTGCAATTTATCTAAGCATTATGAAATATAGTCTTAATTTAGTCTCCAAAAGTTTCTGATGAAGTTTGAATGTTTATAGGAGCCTCAGCACTGGAGTGGGACTGTCACTGAATCTCGTCTAAGTACTTCCATTTTACAAACTGTGTGACCTTGAGCTAGTTCATTGCTTTGAACCTCAGTTTTCTTATGTGAGCAATAAGGACTTCTTGCAGTCACTGTGAGGATCAAATTTTAAAATCTATGTTGAGTGCCTGGCTTGACACCTGGCACCAAAAAAAAAAACCACTCAGATGATATTACTAGCTGATAACATTTCCTTTGGATAAATAATTTAGCATAGACTAAATGAGGTTTTAAAATATTGAAGAGAGTTAAACCAGTCTTGAAAGATGTCCGACTTATAGGATGTCACCAACTTAACCACAGTTGTTTTGTTTCGTAAGTGTGTGTGGAGATGTTATATTAAAGTAATTTCTCAGATGTTTCTGGACTGAAAAACTACAAGGACTTTGCTAGGCTGGCTCTCATAATAAGGCATTCTGTGGAATGAACAGTGGGGAAAATTACAGTTTAAAATGCTGAATTGAAGCAATGTGGAGTTAAGTGATCATTTTGTTCAATTACTTTATTACTAGGTGAAAATCTGGTTTCAGAACAGAAGAATGAAATGGCGGAATTCCAAAGAAAAGGAAGTACTTTCCAACAGGTGTCTCCAAGAAGTAGTCCTTCAAGAGGACCCCCTCTCGCGATCAGCTCTGGGTTTCCCTTCTCCTTGTGCTTCACTCTGGGAAGTCTCCCAGCAGCACCCGAGTCCAGGATGGAGGGAGAATTCTCCTGAACCTTCAGAGAGACTAATCCAGGGGAGTCCAGGGGCAGAGGCCCTGCCCCCAGAAGCAAAGTCACTGCAAGGTGCCTTGTATTTGTGTTCTGAAGAGGATGCAAGAGACAAGAGTGTACTTACTGGCACAGTGTGAATGGACACAGTCTGCCACGTTAACTTAAAAGAACTCTTGATTAGTAACATTCGGGCTCTAAAGCCTGCTAGCTTGTGCCTCATCAGTGCCTAATACCTAATACCTTAGGAGTGAAACATGGACTAATGTTTTAGGAAACCCTCTCCAGTGTTCTCTTATTTGGGTCCTAGACTCAGACTTAATTTGTAAGTGGAACAGAATCTCCTGGAAATTGCGATGAAGCTAAAAAAAAAAAAACAAGAGTAATAGTTGACTCAGTCACTGCTCCGAGTTTGTGCATATAAGCTTGTGTCTCTATGTGTGTGTATATATATATATAAATAGTCATTAAAAATACATTAGTAGAAACTAGTTCCTTTCTATATAGTGCATTGAGCAAATTCACTTCCTTTTATATGAAGGAAAACCAACGATGGACTGAATGTTTTTAATTTTTTAAAAATTATGTGAAATTTGGACTTCAGTGCAAATTTTCATATCAATAGAACATGTTTTTAAGAATTCTCTTTTTTCTGGCTTCTTTCAGTATCCAGCTATAAATGTTTTTTTAACAACTCAGCTCAGCAGTCCTAATTAAATGTGCCACTGTTAAGCATATACATTGAAAGTATGTATTTAAAATTAGTCCAGTAGGCAAGCTGGAAGAATTTCTGAATGTGACTGTTAGTATCTTTAATTTTCCAGGCTCTGGACTTCAGGCTGTCAGTGATGGAGGTACCTATTTAACTGCTGATTATCATATGATCTCTTTTCTGTAATGATGGGCCTTAATCAGGGTTTGCCAAATAAAATGCCTTTAAGGGCATGTCAGGAAAATAGAGGGCATGGCCCACCTAAAGATCTGTGAGTTTAATAATTGTTGAAATACTGTGATGGCTGAACAAATATCTGTGCCAAGAAGTCTGTGACCTCTGGCTAAGACTTCAGTGTCACAGTTCTTAAATGTTCCCAACAGGACTTCAAAACCCAACACAGATGGAATCTATAGGGATTTCTATTTGCACTTCTGGTTATAGACTAAATTTTCCACTTAGGTGGTGTACACGATAATATTAGGTTATTTTTATGTATTAACAAATACCACACAGATGTTTTATGTTTTTTGAATACTGTGAAATAGTATTATTATAAAATTTCATTTCTGGTAATGATTTGCTTAGTTCAGCTAGAATTTTTTATTCTAGGTCCAAGAAAAATTATGCTTCACTTTGAAGGAAATGAGGCAGAAAAAGGAAATGATGTGATTTTGAAGTAGGTTATTATAATCTGTGGACAAGAAACATTATTAGAAGTTCATGATGTGGAATTTTGTTAGAAAGCTACACAGAGAGAGTGACTTCTAATTTGCTTACATTCTTAGCTATTGGCTTTGAGAGTTTAGAGTTTTTAGCAAAGGTAATATTTTCGAAGATAACAATTTTGTCAACATGAGGAAATTATTTTGTGTGAATGGAATTTGATTTGGTGTATGATAGCTTATATCTTTATCTTTTGCTTGCAAGTCATCTCAGAAGACTCAATCCCTCTTTGTGGGAAGTGAAGGCAGAGGTCTGCTGTCAACAATTTCAATTTTAAAACCTGTCTTAAAATGAGTTATAGTATGATTTCTTTTATTTATAATGTTAACCTCATTTACATTTATTGGGTCCTTTCTATGTACTGGAGACTGTGCTAAGCCTTTAGGGTGAATTAACTCATTTAATCCTCATGACAATGACCTAATGAAGTATAGGGACTATTACTGTTAGGATTCTTGTTACCTAGACAAGGGACCTGGAGCAGTATGGTTAGGGTAATTTACCTGAGGTCATGAGGTTAATAAATGGAATTTGACCCCTGGCAGTCAAGTTTCAACTCTTGAAATTTAACCAACCATTTGGGGTTGTATACCACTGTGAATGTATTCACCTAGTTATGGGATGCATTGTAAGACATACATTTTGAAGACTAAAGTGAAATTTATTAAAGAAGTTCAGAAATATACCGTACTTTTAAAAAATATTTATTTTTAATTGGAGAATAATTGCTTTACAATATTGTGTTGGGTTTCTGCCATATATGAACATGAATCAGCCATAGTTGTACATATGTCCCTTCCCTCTTAAACCTCCTCCCTACATTCCACCCCTCTAGGACATTTTACTTTTTAGTATCTTACTTGGGGAATGTTTTTCTTTTCAGTATCTTCTCTATTAACTTTGAAATGTTGGGAAAGTAAAGAATCATGAAAGTCTTCAGTTATGAAGCCTTCTCCATAGAGAATAGTCTCATAGGAGAACCTAAGTGTGAGATGAAAGAGTATTTTTCTCTCACTCTGCTAGAAATCATAGAGAGCTTATCCATGGATAAGCTGTTTCCATGGATAAGTGTTTCTTGAGAATAGCTTGAAAATCAAATGAAAGAAACCTGCATCCTGGCCATCCAATTACCCAAGTTTTAGAAGTGGGACTCTTGGTGCTGAAATGATCTTTCCCCACGGTTTAACCTCGAATTCTGAGACCCCGTGGAGGCTCTGTCTGTGTGATTGGCCTGATAATCATATACACAGATGCATCTTTTAATTGTTTTATACTTTGGATGTGTTAGGAGCTTCCTTGGTGGCTCAGATGGTAAAGAGTCTGGCTGCAGTGCGGGAGACCTGGGTTCAACCCGTGGGTCAGGAAGATACCCTGCCTAGAAAAGGAAATGGCAACCCACTCCAGTATCCTTCCCTGCCAAATTCCATGGATGGCAGGCTACAGTCCCTGGGGTCTCAAAGAGTCGGACATGACTAAGCAACCTCACCTTTGGATGTATTAAAGGCTTAGGAAAAGAACATCTTGGATGAATATGAAAGTGAAAGTGTTAGTTGCTCAGTTCTGTCTGACTCTTTGCGATCTCCTGGGCTAAGCCCACAAGGGTCCCTCTGTCCATGGAATTCTCCAGGCAAGAATACTGGAGTGGGTTGCCATTCTCTTCTCCAGGAGATCTTCCCAACCCAGGGATGGAACCCGGGTCTCCTGCATTGTGGGCAGATTCTTTATAGTCTAAGCCACAGGGAAGCCCCTTGGATGGATATATTAGGGATATCTAGGAAACATGCCCAAACACATATGCATGGTCCACAGGCATATGCTCGTTGTACCTTGACTTTGCCTTCAATTTACCCAAATTGTTGGCGAGAAGTGCTGAGCTTCATAGTCTAATTGACAAGGGTCTCCTTTCTCTTTTAACTTCTGCTTAACCAATGTTCCCTCCACCTGCGGTGTTCTTACACATGCATTGGGTTGGCCAAAAAATTTGAGTCTTTCTGTAATTTACAGAAAAACCCAAATGAACATTTTGTCAAACCCAATATTTTCCTCTGCTTTCAGAATGCAGATTACTTTTCTCCACATGATCACATATGAGTATTTTTGCTATCTGCCTTCCAGACAAACACTATTATATAAAATACCAGGAAAATAGAAGCCTGAAGGCAAGAGTATTTAAAAAATTTTAAAAACATGCCAAATTACCGTAAGTGGAAAAGAAGAAAAAATTGTAAATACCATCCTTCAGCTTTTATGAAGAAAAATATAAAGCTAAGTATAAAGAGTTGGAAGTATACAGATTAGGAATGGTCATGAGGTCTGGAGATAGTGAAAGCCATGATCACTGATATTTAAAAGGCAATTCTATTTTCTTAGTGCTAAAGTGGTTTGAATGGGTAACCTGGTTATTCAAGCCAGTGGTTCAGTCTTTAAAAATCCATACCTGTAATGCCATACCTTCCAACCAGTTTTGTATATGTGCTCAGATTGGAATATACTTCATACATGCTCTTCAAAAGTACCCACACCTCCCACTCCATCCGCTGAAAATCATACATATACTTACTTCACTTTTCAAATATGCTATGCTAAGTCACACAGTCCGACTCTGTGTGACCCCACAGACGGCAGCCCACCAGGCTCCCCCATCCCTGAGATTCTCCAGGCAAGAACACTGGAGTGGGTTGCCATTTCCTTCTCCAATGCATGAAAGTGAAAAGTGAAAGTGAAGTTGCTCGGTCATGTCCGACTCTTAGAGACCCCATGGACTGCAACCTTCCAGGCTCCTCCATCCATGGAATTTTCCAGGCAAGAGTACTGGAGTGGGGTGCCATTGTGTAAACCACACATGTCATTTCTGGCCCCCGTATTCCCCATTCTGAAGCATCTTTTGCAAAGGTACATACTCGCCAGCTTGCTCTGTAACCCATTCCTTGACGAACAGTGATTTTATCAAATTCTGCTAACCTTTAATAAAACAAAGCTCATTAGACACTGCTTCTGCATGCCTTTGAAATCCACAAAAAATTTTTTTTCTGGATCTCATACTTCTTAGGTATTATGTATGAGGCACTGTCTTCAGCTCTATGTAAATAAATATGAAGGAGCTCATGGTCCTTGCCCTCAAGGAAACTTAAGATCTAGTCTACTTGCCAAACATTTTTTGAAATCTTCCATGTTACCAGTGACTGGATCCAGTAGTTTTGGGGTAAAAAATAGTGTCCTCCAAAACCCTATCTATCTATTTGCAGAAGTAGTGGCAGTTTTGTTATTCACTTGCTCAGTTGTGTCCAACTCTTTGCTACTCTGTGGACTGCAGCACATCAGGATTCCCTGTCATTCACTGTCTCCCTGAGTTTGCTCAAACTCATGTCCATTGAGTCAGTGATGCCATGGAACCATCTCATCCTCTGCTGCCCCCTTCTCCTTCTGCCTTCAATCTTTCCCAGCATAAGGGTCTTTTCCAGTGAGTCAGTTCTTTGCATCAGGTGGCCAAAGTATTGGAGTTTCAGCATTGGCATCAGTTCTTCCAATGAATTTTCTGGGTTAATTTCCTTTAGGATTGACTGGTTTAATCTCCTTGCTGTTCAAGGGACTCTCAAGAGTCTTCTCCAATACCACAGTTCAAAAGCATCAATTCTTTGGCCCTCAGCCTTCTTTATGGTCCACCTCTCACATTCATACATGACTACTGTAAAAACCATAGCTTTGATTATATGGACTTTGGTCAACAAAGTGATTTTTCTACTTTTTAATATGCTGTCTAGATTTGTCATAGCTTTGCATCCAAGAAGCAAACATTGTTTAATTTCACAGCTGCAGTCACTATTCGCAGTGATTTTTCAGTGCAAGAAAATAAAATCTGTCGTTACTTCCACTTTTTCCCTTTCTATTTGCCATTAATTGATGGAACCAGATGCCATGATCTTAGGTTTTTTAATGTGGATTTCCAAGCTACCTTCTTCACTCTCCTCTTTCACCCTCATCAAGAGGCTCTCGAGTCTCTCTTTACTTTCTGCCACTAGAGTAGTATCATGTCTATATATGAGGTTGTTGATATTTCTCCTGGCAATCTTGATTCCAACTTGTGATTCATCCAACCCAGCATTTTACATGATGTTCTCTGTATGTAAGTTAAATAAGCAAAGTGACGGTATGGAGCCTTGTCATGCTCTTTTCGCAATTTGGAACCAGTCAGCTGCTGCATGTCTGGTTTTAACTGTTACTTCTTGACCTGTATACAGGTTTCTCAGGAGACAGGTAAGGCGGTCTGGTACTCCCATCTCTTGAAGAATTTTCCATAGTTTGTTGTGATCCATACAGCCAAAGGCTTTTAGCCTAGTCAGTGAAGCAGGTGTTTTTCTGGAATTCCCTTGCTTTCTCCATGATCCAACAAATGTTGGCAATTTGATCTCTGGTTCTTCTGCCTTTTCTAAATTCAGCTCATACATGTGCAAGTTCTTGGTTCATGTACTGCTGAAGCCTAGCTTGAAGGATTTTGAGCATAATCTTGCTACCATGTGAAATGAGTGCAATTGTACAGTAGGCTGGACATCTTTGGCATTGCCTTTGTTTGGCATTAGAATGAAAAGCCATCTTTTCCAGTCCTGTGGCCACTGCTGAGTTTTCCAAATAAATATGCTGACATATTGAGTGCAACACTTCAGTAGCATCATCTTTTATGATTTTAAGTAGCTCAGCTGGAATTCTGTCACCTCCACTAGCTTTGTTTGTAGTAATGTTTCCTAAGACCCGCTTGACTTCACACTCCAGTATGTCTGGTTATAGGTGAGTGACCATACCATCATGGTTATCCTGGTCACTAAAACCTTTCTTGTGTAGTTCTGTGTATTCTTGCCACCTCTTCTTAATCTCTTCTCCTTCTGGGAGGTCCTTACCATTTCCGTTCTTTATTGTGCCTATCCTTGCATGAACTATTCCCTTCATATGTCCAGTTTTCTTGAAGAGATCCTAATTTTTCCCAGGCTATTGTTTTCTGCTATTTCTTGGCATAGTTCATTTGAGAAAGCTGTCTTATCTCTTCTTGCTGTTCTCTGAAACTTTGCATTCAGTTGGGTATATCTTTTCCTTTCACTTCTCTTCTTTCCCAGCTATTTGTAAAGCCTCCTCAGAGAACCACTTTGCCTTCTTGTATTTCTTTTCTTGGGGATGGTCTTGGTAACTGCCTTCTGTAAAATTTAACGAACCTCCATCCATAGGTCAAAGCTCTGGTAGACAGAGTGCCTGAAGAGCTATGGACGGAGGTTCATTAAATTGTACAGGAGGCAGTGACCAAGACCATTCCCTAGAAAAGAAATACAGGAAGACAAAGTGGTTCACTAAGAAGGCTTTACAAAGCTGAGAAAGAAATTTTCCCTGGTAGCTTAGCTGGTAAAGAATTTGCCTGCAATGCAGGAGACTCTGGTTCAATCTCTGGGTCAGGAAGATTCCCTGAACAAGATATAGGCTATCCACTCAAGTATTAGAAATTTTCCCTGGTGACTCAGATGGTAAACAATCTGCCTGCAATGTGGGAGACCTGGGTTCAATCCCTGGGTTGGGAAGATCCCCTGGAGGAGGCAACCCACTCCAGTATTCTTGCCTGGAGAATCCCCATGGACAGAGGAGCCTGGAGGGCTGCAGCCCCTACAGTTGCAAAGAGTCATACACGACTGAGCGACTAAACACAGTACATACACACCTGAATGACCTAGTGGTTTTCTCTACTTTCTTCAATTTAAGCCTGAATTTTGGCAATAAGAAGCTCATGATCTGAGCCACAGTCAGCTCTAGATCTTGTTTTTGCTGATTGTATAGAGCTTCTCCATCTTTGACTACAAAGAACATAACCAATCTGATTTCGGTATTGACCATCTGGTGATATCCATATGTAGAGTCAGAACTCTTCACTGTGACCTGTTCATCTTGGGTATTCCTGCACTCCAAGACTCATAGCTTCATTTAGTTATGCAAACCCCTTTGCCATGACAAAGCTGTGGTCCCTGAAGTAGGGTGGTGGATTGGGGGGTTGTTATTGAACGCTCCAGTTTTCAGAAAAATACAAGGTACTTGGCATTGCTGATGTTCTGTGCTCTTTCTCCTCCATTTGGGCTACACTGGTCCCAAGAGAAGTCAGAAAGAATCTAAGGAAATAATATAGTAACTTTTTGTTTATAGTGCACCCTACCTTCTACTTTCTTCTTTCTACCTTCTCAGCCTCAGATCAGCTTTCAACCATGATGAATAGGAAGAGTGAAGAAAAAGTAAGTAGCACAAGTAAGGTGAAATCAGGAGTATTCGCCTGGTGAGTATGGTGAGTATTTTTGAATATACTGGAAAAATCTTGCAGAATTAATTTACATCCTTTATGAACCAGTTCTAAAATAAGCACCTACCTGAAGGACAAAATGCTAGCCGCCCCCCCCCCCCACAATGGTTCTTAGCTTCCAGCTGTTAGTTGGGTTCCATTACATTATTATTTTTGGTTATAAAAGCTATATATGCTCATTATAAAAAGCACACTGGAAAATATAGCTGACAAAGAAAAATTTATGTGTAATTCTACCATCTGGAAATAGCCAATTTAGCTCTTTTGTGAAAATTTTCCCCTTTTGAATGTATTTATATGTAGATGTGTGTGTGTCTAAACAAATTTGGATCATAGTGTATGTCTAGGTTATCTTGCTTTTTTTTTACTCAACTTTATAGAGAATAGTTTCCCATGCTGTTAGAAATTCTTTAAACTTTTTATGACAGCTGTATGGTATTATTCCTTTATAATTCCTTCACTTCTTGAGGTGGACCAAGGGATGGGGCCAGGAGATGGCAGGTCATAGAAAGAATGATCATGGGCTCTTGTACCAGAAATTTACTTAAGAAAAACAATCTGATGCTTATTATTTCTTTTAACTATTAATAAACAAAAGCCCAGCAAACATAAGACATAGAATGAAAATCGAGGAGTTAGGGCTTATGCTTTCAGTGGTCTTTAATATCAAGGAGTATCAGATATACAAGTGGAGAGCCTCTTCCGAAAAGCCACCGTGATGTTTATCAAAATGTCCTCCCATCCATGCAAAATCAAAGGGATTTTTTGCACATGGGTTTCAGCAAGTAGCCAGCTACAAATATAACTAATATAAGGTAACAGTTTACCTCTCTTTAATCATGTTTTATAGTCACACTGATATATTATTTAACTTGAAAAAATACATCCTTTTGTTCACAACATGGGCAGAAGCCCAGTCAGCTGATGGGTATCTGACATGTGTTACCATTTTGAAGGCTTGGATGATAAGGCATTTTTGCCTATTTAGTCTAGAATCTCCCAGCTCTCACAGCTCTATGGATATTCTCTCAAACATGCTTGAACAACAGGAATTATGGAGAGAATCACTTGAGATCAGAACATTCCAAGGTTAAAATACAGCCTTGAATGTTATTTAAACCCAAAGCAGAACCATCAAGTGCTTGATGCTAATCAAAAGTCAAAAAATTAAGCATGTTAAATCTGAATAAAGTGCAGTGATACAGTTAATTCATAATATGTATCTAATCCTATTACAGGAGCTTCCCTGGTGGCGCACTGGCAAAGAATCTGCTTGCCAATTCAGGAGACATGAGTTTGATCCCTTGGTCAGGAAGATCCCCTGGAGCAGAAAATGGCAACCCACTGCAGTATTCTTGCCTGAAAACATCCCATGGGCAGAGAAGCCTGGTGGGCTACAGTCCATGGGGTCACAAAAGAGTTGGACATGACTTAGTAACTAAGAAACAACAACAATCCCATTACAATGGATTCCCATTGTGGTTTCCTAGGGATGTTGTAACAAATTACCACAAACCATAGCTTAAAACAACAGAAGTTTATTCTCTTGGAGTTGTGGAGGCTAAAATCAAAGTCAAGATGTCAGCAGGGCCTTGGTCCCTCAGAGGTTTTAGGAAACCACCTCTTGAGCTTCTGGTCCCTCTAGGAATTCTTGGTTGGGGCTGTGTGACTTTAATCTCTACTTCTGACTTCCTGTGGTTTTCTGTCCTATGTGCTTGTGTCACAAACTTCCCTGAGTCTTTCTTTTATGAGGACACTTGTCATTGGATTTAGAGCTGAGGTTCAGCAATATCACATCTCAAGATCCTTAACTTAATTGCATCTGCAAAGCACCGCACCCCCCTCCCCCCATGTTTTTTCAAATAAGGTCACATTCACAGGTTTCAGGAGTTATGACATGGGCATACTTTTGGGGGGAGCTACTATTCAACTCACTGGTCCTCCCAGATGGCTCAGTGGTAAAGAATGCTCCTGCCAATACAGCAGACAAAGGAGATGTGGGTTCTATCCCTGGGTCTGGAAGATCCCAGGAGAAGGAAATGGCAACCCACTCCAGTATTCTTGCCTGAAAAATTCCATAGCAGAGGAGCCTGGCAAGCTGCAGTCCACGGAGTTGCAAAGAGTCGGATACGACTGAACAGCTGAGCACATTCAACCTACTACATCTATATTCCACAATATCACAGCATAAGATCTAGAATAAATAAAAACAGGAGACTTAGATTTCTGCTTCCCTGATAGCTCAGTCGGTAAAGAATCTGCCTGTAATGCAGGAGACCCTGGTTTGATTCCTGGGTTGGGAAGATCCCCTGGAGAAGGGAAGGCTACCCACTCCAGTATTCTGGCCTGAAGAGTTCCATGAACTGTGTAGTTCATGGGGTTTGCAAAGAGTCAGACACAACTGATCGACTTTCACTTTCACTTTAGACGCCTGTGGCATCACCTGTGATGGAATGTGGCTATATTGCTTTGACGTAGGCTTTTGTATCAACCAATGCAAGGATATTTGGGGCAAGGAAATTTTTGTAAAAATTGCCTCCATTTTGAATTTCTTTCTACACTGGGAAAATATAAGAAAATACAGCACTAATTTTTTTAGAGCCCTCACATGGATTCCAGATGTTGACCATTTAATCCAAGAAGGTGTTTCCTTATTATATGGATGTGGTGCACATCAAAAAATTGGCATTGTTTAATTTATGACTCACACGTGAACCATTGTTTTTTGTGATGTAGTTATTTTAAGTGATTCATAAACTAAACAATGCCAATATTTTGGACACGTACCATATTTGTGTAATGAGGAAACACCTTCTTGCATTAAATGGTCAACATCTGGGATCCATGTGGGAATTTCTTTGAAATTTTAAGTCAAGACAAATTAGCATGGCAACATTTTCTCAGAGAGGCAGCTAGCTTGTAATCAAAATGCAGAGTGAACTTGGTACTATATTGTGGTTAAGAAAATAGGAATATTTTTGACAGAAAACCCAATGTTGTTTTTACAGCATTATTTTGAGGATGCGTAAATGGAGGTGTGGAGTGAAATACAGTATGGGCAGCATTGAGTCATCAATGAAAAAATCAGCTAAAGTGTACTTTCTTAGTAGTGGTGGCCCATTTGGTAACACAAAGTTGTTAAATGAGCATACCTTTTGACCAGACAATTCCATTTACTGGAATTTACCTTATGGAAACAGTCAGAAATGTGCAAACAGATTTGCACACAAGGATGCTCATCATAATACTGGACTTTATGTTTTAGAGCAGTTTTGGGTTCACAGCAAAAGTGAGCAGAAGGTACAGAGATTTCCCATATGTCTCCTGTCCCACGTATGCACAATCTCCCTTACTATCAACATCTCGCACAAAAATAGTACATTTGTTACAATGAAAGAATCTACATTGACACACCATTATCACCTAAAGTCCCTAGTTTACATTAGAGCTCATTCTTGGTGTTGTACATTCTATAGGTTTTGAAATATGTGTGACATGTAACTACAATTATAGCATTATACAGAGTAGTTTCACTGTCCTTAAAGTCCTCTCATAATATGTTTTGATAGCAAAAGCAATTTGATAGCAACAGGGGATGGTTAAAATCAGTTGTAACAAATTTATGCAATGAAATCCTAAGCAGCCATTGAAAATATTGTTGAAGAACAATGATTAATAAAAATGGCCATGATTCATTGTTAAAGGGAAAAACAGATTACAAAACAATGTTTTAATACCTAATTTACTTATGTTTGTGTGTTTAAAGAAAAGCCTATACACCCATGTTTTAACTGTAACAGTCTCTGAGTAGTGGGATTAAAGATGACATTTGTTTTTTTTTTTCACCTCCATTTTCCAAATAATCTACTACAAATACATTACTTTTTAAAAATTTATTCATTATTTTAAAAATCTTTAAATTTATTTTTGGCAGCAGCACATGGCATGTGGGGTCTTAGTTCCCAATGAGGGATTGAACCTATTCCCTTTGTAGTGGAAGTGTGGAGTCTTAACCCTGGACTGACATGGAAATCCCCCAAATCATATTACTGTTAAAATTAGAAAACACATGTTGACTTGAAAGTCTCACAGACATCTCAAATTTCAACAAGCTCTTCTTTGACCTCAAATCTTTACTGGTATTTCCTTCTTTTGGTGAAAGTAAAATAGGACAAACAGTTGCTGAATTCAGCAACTTGGGAGTCAGCTTGACTCTTTGCTCTCTGCCCCCCTCATATGTAATTAACTACCCAGTTCTGCATATGCATTCTCCTAAACATCTCTTCAGTTTGTCCCCATTCTAGCCAACTCCATAGTTGCAAATGCATTCCAAATCACCACTCCCTCTTGTGTGCGCTTGTTTCCTAGACGTCTCTTTGCTTTTCTTCTAGCTCCCTTCCAGCTTCTTCCTCAGGCTGTAGTCAGAAGGATCCTTTTTAAAAGTATAATCAGACTGATTATATTCTCTGCAGCCAAAGATGGAGAAGTACTATATAGTCAGCAAAAAACAAGACCAGGAGCTGACTGTGGCTCAGATCATGAACTCCTTATTGCCAAATTCAGACTTAAATTGAAGAAAGTAGGGAAAACCACTAGACCATTCAGGTATGACCTAAATCAAATCCCTTATGATTATACAGTGGAAATGATAAATAGATTCAAGGGATTAGATCTGATAGATGGACTGCCTGAAGAGCTATGGACGGGGGTTCATGCCATTGTACAGGAGGCAGGAATCAACACCATCCCCTAGGAAAAGAAATGCAAAAAGGCCAAACGGTTGTCTGAGGAGGCCTTACAAATAGCTGTGAAAAGAAGAGACGTGAAAAGCAAAGGAGAAAAGGAGAGATATACCCATTCGAATGCAGAGTTCCAAAGAACAGCAAGGAGAGATAAGAAGCCTTCCTCAGTGATCAGTGCAAAGAAATAGAGGAAAACAATAGAATGGGAAAGACTAGAGATCACTTCAAGAAAATTAGAGATGCCAAGGGAACATTTCATGCAAAGATGGGCTTAATAAAGGACAGAAATGGTATGGACCTGACAAAAGCAGAAGATATTAAGAAGAGGAGGCAAGAATACACAGAAGAACTATACAAAAAATATTTTCACAACCCAGATAATCATGATGGTGTGATCACTCACCTAGAGGCAGACATCTTGGAATGTGAAGTCAAGTGAGACTTATGAAGCATCACCACAAACAAAGCTAGTGGAGGGGATGGAATTCCAGTTGAGCTAATTCAAATCCTAGAAAATGATGCTGTGAAAGTGCTACATTCAATATGCAAGCAAATTTGGAAAACTCAGCAGTGGCCACAGGACTGGAAAAGGTACATTTTCATTCTAATCCCAAAGAAAGGCAGTGTCAAAGGATGCTCAAAATACTGCACAATTGCACTCATCTCACATGCTAGTAAAGTCATGCTCAAAATTCTCCAAGCCAGGCTTCAACAGTATGTGAACCGTGAACTTCTAGATGTTCAAGCTGGTTTTAGAAAAGGCAGAGGAACCAGAGATCAAATTGCCAACATTCACTGGATCGTTGAAAAAGCAAGAGAGTTCTAGAAAAACATCTACTTCTGCTTTATTGACTATGCCAAAGCCTTTGACTGTGTGGTTCACAACAAATTGTGGAAAATTCTTAAAGAGATGGGAATACCAGACCACCTGACCTGCCTCTTGAGAAACCTGTATGCAGGTCAGGAAGCAACAGTTAGAACTGGACATGGAACAACAGACTGGTTCCAAATAGGAAAAGGAGTACGTCAAGGCTGTATATTGTCACCGTGCTTCTTTAACTTATATGCAGAGTACATCATGAGAAATGCTGGACTAGATGAAGCACAAGCTGAAATCAAGATTGCTTGGAGAAATATCAGTAACCTCAGATATGCAGATGACACCACCCTTATGGCAGAAAGTGAAGAGGAACTAAAGCGCCTCTTGATGAAAGTGAAAGAGGAGAGTGAAAAAGTTGGCCTAAAACTCAACATTCAGAAAACAGATCACAGCTTCTGGTCCCATCAATTCATGGAAAATTGATGGGGAAACAGTGACAGACTTTATTGTTTTGGGCTCCAAAATCACTGCAGATGGTGATTGCAGCCATGAAATTAAAAGATGTTTACTCCTTGGAAGGAAAGTTATGACCAACCTAGACAGCATATTAAAAAGCAGAGACATTACTTTGCCAACAAAGGTCCGTCTAGTCAAAGGTATGGTTTTTCCAGTAGTCATGTATGGATGTAAGTGTTGGACTATAAAGCTGAGCACCGAAGAATAGATGCTTTTGAACTGTGGTGTTGGAGAAGACTCTTGAGAGTCCCTTGGACTGCAAGGAGATCCAATCAGTCCATCGTAAAGGAAATCAGTCCTCTGAATATTCATTGGAAGGACTGATGTTGAAGCTGAAACTCCAATACTTTGACCACCTGATGTGAAGAACTGACTCATTTGAAAAGACCCTGATGCTTGGAAAGATTGAGGGCAGGAGGAGAAGGGGACGACATAGGATGAGATGATTGGATGGCATCACCAACTCAATGGACATGAGTTTGAATAAGCTCTGGGAGTTGGTGATGGACAGGGAAGCCTGGCGTGCTGCAGTCCATGGGGTCGCAAAGGGTGTGACACAACTAAGTGACTGAACTGAACTGATTCAGGGCATTTCTACCCATTAAAATCTTTCCATGGATATTCCTTAAGTGCAGGTCAAGACTAACCTTTCTCTCATAGTTACGGTGTTCTCTGAAATCAGATTTCCGCTCATCTGGAAAAGACTCTGATGCTGGGAGGGATTGAGGGTAAGAGGAGAAGGGGACGACAGAGGATGAGATGGTTGGATGGCATCACTGACTCGATGGACGTGAGTTTGAGTGAACGCCGGGAGTTGGTGATGTACAGGGAGGCCTGGTGTGCTGCGGTTCATGGGGTCGCAAAGAGTTGGACACGACTGAGCGACTGATCTGATCTGTCTCCACTTCTCCTTTCCTAAATTCCAAGCATGCTGAATTTTCTTTATTTACTTCAGTGTGTTCAGCTCTCATAACTCTCCCACATCTTTACCCAAGCTGATCCCAGGGTGCTCTACTCCTATTCTCCCCACATTTCTCGTTACATGTTCTTACTTATCCTTCAGGTCTTCCATGCTGTCCCAGGTTCAGCCCCTTACCATAAACTTCCTACTTCCCAACACCTGTACTGCCTTTATAATTGCCTATTCATTTTTTGTCTTCCTAATCTTACGAATCTAGATAGACTTTAAGCTCTATAAGGTCAAGAAACCTGTCTGCATTTTTCCTCTTTCCATCACTAAAAGCTAGCAGGGAGCCTGGGATTGGATTTGGTAATTCCACAATAAATATTTGTTGGTTTGATTTGAAATTAAATAATATTCAAGAGTTTTATCTCCAGTTTTCCCCACCATGCACTTGTCTTTTATACAGCTGTCTTGTTAAATGACAATAATGCATACATGAGGAAGAGAGTAGTAAGAGAGGCATGAAGAGCACCTGCTTCAGCATCTTAGAGATGGTTGTGACAATGTCCAAAGTGTGACAGGCTTAGTGTGAAATGCTTGTAGTTTTCATTTGTATCTACTTATTTACCTGGCTGCATTGGGTCTTGGTGCAGGATTTTTCATTGCTGTGTGAGGGCTTCTCTAGTTGCAGTGCATGGGCTTCTCACTAGTTGTGGCGTGGGCTGTAGAGTGCACAGGCTCAGTAGTTGGGGCATGCGGGCTTAGTTGCTCTGCGGCATATGGGATCGAGTTCCTTCACCAAGGACTGAGCCCACAATCTCTGCATTGGAAGGTAGATTCTTAAACACTGGACCACCAGGAAGGTCTCTGCTTGTAGTTTTCTGAAATACAGTCTTTTTCTTCTTGAATTGTATAACTGAGCACAAACTCAATTTATGAAGGAATATGTAAGCAATTTGTAACATAATAATAGCTTTCTGATAAAGGCAAATTAGAAAGAATATTTGTATTAGACAGCTTAGGCTATCATGACAGAATACCACACTGGATGGCTTAAACAGCAAAAATGAATTTTCTCACAATTCTGAACGTTGGAAGTTCAAGATGAAAGTACCCGCAGTGTTGGTTTTCGGTGGGGCATCTCTTCCTGGCTTGTACATGATCAACTTCACACTTTGTGCTCATAGGGCCTTTCTTTTGTGTGTGTGCAGGGAGAGAGAAGTATCTGGAGACTCTTCCTTTTCTTATAATTTTTTTTTAAAGACTTTGAAAGTTGCTCAGTTGTATCCAGCTCTTTGCAACCCTATGGACTATACAGTCCAGGGAATTCTCCAGGCCAGAATACTGGAGTGGGAAGCCTTTTCCCTCTCCAGGGAGTCTTCCCAACCCAGGGCTCAAACCCAGGTCTCCCGCATTGCATGTAGATTATTTACCAGCTGAGCCACCAGGGAAGCCCATAATGATACATCCTATTGCATTAAACCAACCCTCCTACCCCACCGATGCCACTTAATGGCCTCATTTAACTTTAGTTTACTTCATCTCCAAATATAGTTACCTTGGGGGTTAGGGCTTCAGTGTAAGAATTTTGTGGGGAACACAATTCAGTTCTTAACAATATTACCTACATCCCATTCTATTCTATATTGATAATATTATAAATATTTTAACATATAGAAGTATATAAAATACTTTCAAATTAGATTCCTATGGCTGCTGTAATAAGACATAACTGCAAACTTGGTATCTTAAAATGGCAGAAATGTATTCTTTCATAGTATTGGAGGCAAGAAGTCCAAAATCAGTATTAATAGGCTGAAATAGCAGTGTTGGCAGGGCTTGATTCTTCTGAAGGGTCTGGGGAGAATATGTTCCTTCCCCCTTCCAGCTTTTGCTGCCTCCCAGCTTTCCTTAGCTTGTGACTGTACCACTCTCATCTTCCTCCATGGTCATGTGACCTTGTCTTGTCTGTGTTTTCTCAACTTCTGACTGTGTCAGATCTCCTCTGCCTCCTGATTGTAAGATTACATGTGATTGCATTTAGGGTAACCATAATTCAGGATAACCTCCCAGTCTCAAGATCCCTAAGTCAATTACATCTACAAAGACCCCTTTTCCATATAAGGTGAAATTTACAAATGCCAGGAATCAGGATCTGATATCCTTGTGGGGAGCATTTCTCAGCCTGCCACAACCAGTATTTTAAAATATCCTAGTCTTTTACAATTCAATTCAGTTAAGTTCAGTCACTCAGTCATGTCCGACTCTTTGCGACCCCATGGACTGCAGCATGCCAGGCCTCCCTGTCTATCACCCAACTCCCGGAGTCCACCCAAACCCATGTCCATTGAGTCAATGATGCCATCCAACTATCTCATCCTCTGTCATCCCCTTCTCCTGCTGCCCTCAATCTTTCCCAGCATCAGGGTCTTTTCCAATGAATCAGCTCTTCACATCAAGTGGCCAAGGTATTGGCTTTTCAGCCTCAACATCAGTCCTTCCAATGAGCACCCAGGACTGATCTTTAGGATGGACTGGTTGGATCTCCTTGCAGTCCAAGGGACTCTCAAGAGTCTTCTCTAACACCACAGTTCAAAAGCATCAATTCTTCAGCGCTCAGCTTTCTTCACAGTCCAACTCTCACATCCATACACGACCAGAGGAAAACCATAGCCTTGACTAGACGGACCATTCTTGGCAAAGTAATGTCTCTGCTTTTTAATATGCTGTCTCGGTTGGTCGTAACTTTCCTTCCAAGGAGTAAGCGTCTTTTAATTTCATGGCTGCAATCATCATCTGCAGTGATCTTGGAGCCCCCCAAAATATAGTCAGCCACTGTTTCCACTGTTTCCCCATCTATCTGCCATGAAGTGATGGGACCAGATGCCATGATCTCAGTTTTCCAAATGTTGAGTTCTAAGCCAATTTTTTCACTCTCCTCTTTCACTTTCATCAAGAGGCTCTTTAGTTCTTCTTCACTTTCTGCTATAAGGATGGTGTCATCTGCATATCTGAGGTTATTGATATTTCTCCTGGCAATCTTGATTCCAGCTTGTGCTTCCTCCAGCCCAGCATTTCTCATGATGTACTCTGTGTATAAGTTAAAGAAGCAGGGTGACAATATACATACAGCCTTGATGTTCTCCTTTTCCTATTTGGAACCAGTCTGTTGTTCCAGGTCCTGTTCTAAGTGTTGCTTCCTGATCTGCATACACGTTTCTCAAGAGGCAGGTCAGGTAGTTTGGTATGCCTATCTCTTTCAGAATTTTGCACAGTTTATTGTGATGCACACAGTCAAAGGCTTTGGCATAGTCAATAAAGCAGAAATAGATGTTTTTCTGGAACTCTCTTGCTTTTTCGATGATCCAGCAGATGTTGGCAATTTGATCTCTGGTTCCTCTGCCTTTTCTAAAACCAGCTTGAACATCAGGAAGTTCACGGTTCATGTATTGCTGAAGCCTGGCTTGGATAATTTTTTTTTTTTTTACCTTTAAATTTCTTTTTTCTATTATTTATTTTAATTGGAGGCTAATTACTTTACAATATTGTGGTGGTTTTTGCCATACATTCACATGAATCAGCGAAGGGTATACCTTTAAATTTCAATTACTAACATAATAGTCAAGTTATATCCTAGTACTCTGGAACTGTTCCACAAATCCATCCCTATTTAAGAGTTCATGGATGCATTATTTTATTTTATTTTTTTCCTTTTTTTAAAATTTTATTTTATTTTTAAACTTTACAATATTGTATTGGTTTTGCCAAATATCAAAATGAATCCGCCACAGGTATACATGTGTTCCCCATCCTGAATCCTCCTCCCTCCTGGCTTGGAGAATTTTAAGCATTACTTTACTAGTGAGTGAGATGAGTGTTTAAAGTAGTTTCTTTTGGTCAAAACTGTATTTTTATATTGTGGGTCTGTGAATATACAAATCTTCTTTATAATGAAGAAACTCAAGTCATAAACATCAAATCAGAAGCCCTAACACCATTATTTTAAATAGGATATGATTGTCTTCTCTCTCTTTCTCTCTCTCTTTATATATATATATATATCAGATCAGATCAGATCAGTCGCTCAGTCGGGTCCAACTCTGTGACCCCATGAATCGCAGCACGCTAGGCCTCCCTGTCCATCACCAACTCCCAGAGTTCAGTCAGACTCACGTCCATTGAGCCAGTGACCTATCTATCTATCTATCTATATATATATATGTAAAAAACTTTTAAATTCCTTTCATGTAAGTAATACAACTGGCCATTTAATTGCTCACTTGTACTAAAAGAGTTAGCTAATAAAATTCATGTGCCCTATATACAGGGGAGGCCAAACAAACCGAAATATCAGAGTTTGGAGCAGAGAAAGGTTTATTTATTGTAGGACCATGCCAGGAGAAGGGAGTGGGACCTGGAGGTCATTCCCCCCTCCCCCAAACCACCCAACTACCTGAAGGGTATCAGGAAGGCCTTTTTAAAGGCAAGGACTGGAGAGGGGTATCCCAGGGTATGTGATCAGCTTGTGCACAATTCTCTGATTGTTAATGTTAAGGTAATAAGGCAGTTAACATTATCAACCCTTTGACACCAGAAGGTCTGGGGGCTTATAATCATCAAGTAGTTCATTTCTTCCATTTGATGGTGGTTTTTAGCATCTGAAGAACTCAGGAAATATGCATGAGTCATCTGGGTGCTTCAGAGAGGAGCTACAGCAGAGGATATGGGGGAGTGGCCTGCCCTGGGAAGGTTCCATAAGGTCCTGCTTGGTTACAAAAAGAGATTATACGTTCACTTTAAAGGTTTTTTCCTGTCTTTATCATCTTCATTTATTTTAAGTTCAATTTCTGTTTTATTGTATGATCTCAATGATTTTCTCTAGGTATTTTGAATCACTGCATTTCTGAAGATTTTATTCCTTTTTGCCTAATTTCATGTTATTCTCTCTTCTTCCCTGGTGTGAAATGTCTATAGTAACTAGACTGTATGCTACTTATTTATGCCATATTTTTTCTCCTTTGTAAGATTTGTCTTGACTTATCTTTGAGAATTTACATCTTAGGGTTTATTTTTTTTACTTTTATTTCAGCAATGGAATTAAGTTTGAATTATGAGTTCCAAACTATTTGTTAACTTCATGTTTCATTGAAGACCAATTGCATCTTCCTCTCCAAGTGAGCTCAGCTTCAGACTCAATGAATGCACTGCTTTTATCTAGACATCTAAATGAGAAGCCTGCAAGTAACCCTGGATGTCTTTTTCTGTCTACCTGACTCTCTCTCTCAAAGTACAACCAACTCCAAACATGTACCCTATATCCAAACATCCTAAACATGTATTTACTTCTCTCCATACCACATTCTTTGTTCCAGTATAGGACATCCTCTCTTACCTGGAATAAGCTTATAATTTGTCTCTCCTTTGCCAACCAAGGAAGAGACTAACTAGCAGTAATCTGTTCTTCACATTTTACTTTGATCTCTCTAAAACAAGATCTGTCACCTAGCACTATGAGCATTTGGGGCTAGATCATTCATTGCTGTGCAGGACCTTATAGGATGCCACCAGTAGCCCCAGTCTCTACCTACTAGCAAATCCTCCTCCTCCCCAAGTCATGACAATAAAAAATATCCAAATGTCCCTGGGGGAGGGAAGATTCCCCTCAGTAAAGAGACACTTCCCTAAAATATAAATTTTAGCATGTCACCCCCCTCCAGGTATGTCACTGATTGCTTATTTAATTTATCAAAAAAAAAAAAAAAAAAAACTATGTGTTTGCAAGTCTCTGTCCTAGACTATAAGAATATCATGGTGAGCAAGTTAAATGTGGTCATTACCCACACAGCTTATATTCAGTTTCACTGAACAATCTAAGTCAATAAAAAAGAGTAAATTATAATAAGTTCTAGAAAGGAAACAAAATAGAGATGGCACAGACTTTACCCGGAGTGGTAACATTCCAGGTACATTGTGAAAGATAAGAAAAAGTTAGATGTGCAAAAAATGATGGGAGAAAGGTTCTTGGCAGGGGAAAGATGATGTGCAAGTGCTTTGAAGCAGAAGAACAAGCTGTGTTTGAGGAACTGGGGTAGAATATATGGACACAAGCACTGCAGAGGGGAAAAGTATGTAGAATTGGGCAGGGGCTAGATCAAGATGAGTTGTATAAGACGTGTTAAGCAGCATTCTAAGTGCAACAGAAGCTATGGAAGAGTGAAGGAATGATTACTTTTTAAAAGTCACTTTCTTGTGTATGGAGAATGGAATGGGAAGTGATAGGCAAGAGATTAAAAAGTAGGCAGAAAGAGGAAGGGAGGAAGGAAGGAAGAAGGAAAGAAAGGGAGAAAGAGAGAAAGAAAGAGAGGAAGTTAAACAGAGTCATCCCCCTAAAACTGAGTTCCCTTGCTGAGTCTATGATTAATCTATCTATAACTTTATTCCCTTCTTGTTTTGCCCCTGTTCCCTTAATATGGTAGACTATCAGTGAAAAAGGACCCTATGGGTCCTTCCCAAGTACAAAAGCCCCTCTGTGTTCCCTGTTTCTTGTTTTTATTTTAAAAAAAAGGCTTTAGTCTCCTAGACTTTCCCTGAGTTCCAAAGAGCAGGTTCAAGCAGTTAATGATTAGGACAATAGGGTCACAGGACTCCTAGTTCCTCCTGAATATATATATATATATATATATATAACAATCTAGATGCATATCTTTGAGTTGTTCTGTAGGAAATAGGATCCTGTCCCCTCAACCAGGTGGAGGATGATGAATACACGTTATGATCACACATGCTACTAACCTCTCCCTTAACTGTGTCTTTAAACACCTTTGTCTGAAAGCCATTGCGGCATTCAAGTATCCTGAACATGAGCTGCCCATTCTCCTTGCTTGACTCCCTGCAAATAATTTAGCTGCAAACATCTGCTGTCAGAGTTTGACTTTCTGCGCTGTGGGCACATGAGCTCTTGCCCTGTAATTGAAGAAGGAAGGAGGAAAGGAAGGAATAAAGGAAGAGAGGGAGGGGAAAAAGGAAGGAAGGAAAAGGCTATTTAGTAGACTAAATGGGAAATGAAGAAATGATGGTGGTATGAACAAAGCTAATGGCATTTTATTTATTTTATTATTATTATTGGCTACGTTGGGTCTTCATTCTTTTCACAGGCTTTCTCTGGTTACAGTGAGCGGGAGCTACTCTTCATTTCAGTGCACAGGCTTCTCTTGTTGCAGCTCACAGGCCCTAGAGCATGTGGATTTCAGTAGCTGCAGCACACTGGCTCAGTAATTGCAACATACAGGCTCAATAGTTGCAGACTATGGGCCCTAGAGGAGAAGGCAATGACACCCCACTCCAGTACTCTTGCCTGGAAAACCCCGTGGATGGAGGAGCCTGGTGGGCTGCAATCCATGGGGTCACAAAGAGTAGGACACAACTGAGCGACTTCACTTTCACTTTTCATTTTCATGCATTGGAGAAGGAAATGGCAACCCACTCCAGTGTTCTTGCCTGGAGAATCCCAGGGATGGGAGCTTGGTGGGCCGCCATCTATGGGGTCACACAGAGTCAGACACGACTGAAGTGACTTAGCAGCAGCAGCAGCAGCATGGACCCTAGAGCATCCAGGCTTCAGTAGTTGCAGCAAGTGGGTTTGGTAGTTACAGTTCATGGGCTTTAGAGTGCAGGCTCAATAATTGTGCATGGGCTTAGTTGCTCTGTGGCATGTGGAATCTTCTGGGACCAGGGATCAAACCTGTGTCTCCCATATTGGCAGGTAGATCCTTATCCACTGCACCACCAGTGGATAAGATGTCCTAATGGGATTTTTTTTTCTGATGGCATTATAAATGGAAAGAAATTAATATATTTGAAATAGGTAGTGAAACTAGAGTCAGTGGGACTTTCCGATGGATTAAATGTGATGAATGATGGAAATGAAGAGGTCATGAAGATTTTGAGGTCTGTGGGTTAAGCAGGGAGATGAACAATGAAGACATTTACTAAGATGGTGAAAGTATGGGGAACGAGTTTGGACTGGCAAT
The DNA here is from genome assembly GCF_027580195.1 of Bos mutus. Classification (NCBI taxonomy): domain Eukaryota; kingdom Metazoa; phylum Chordata; class Mammalia; order Artiodactyla; family Bovidae; genus Bos; species Bos mutus. The sequence goes on along the minus strand of NC_091621.1, from coordinate 37,082,991 downwards.
TCAATTATGGGCTCATGAAGCTGATGAGTCATTCAATGAACATTGTCTGAAGGTGGTTATAGGAAACTGGGCTTGAGAGGTGACGTCTATACTGGAGATACCAATTACAGGTCAAAATATAGGTGGTGGGAAACTACGGGGTGGGAGGAGTATAGAGAGAAAACACAAGACGGCCGTGGAGTAACTGTGAAGAATGCCAGCAAAAAGTTTGTGAAGGCAATAGCCTGTTGTGAGAAGGAGTAGGCACTGAGGTAAGAGGAGGTGAAAGAATGCGTTGTGTCAGGAAGCCAAGAGAAGATTATTGCAAGGAAGAGAAGGCTAACCGCCTCCGCAAGTACTTCTGAGAGGTAAGATAAGGACAGAGAAAAGTTCTTTGCATCTGACAACAGAGAATGAAAATGACATTGACAAAAGTAGTTTTAAATGTAACTGAAAGTGACCGCAGCCCACTGAATATGTTGCCAAACCCAGCTTTGTTGTCATAGTGAGGCCAAACAAAACCTTAAATGTTTGGAGCAGAGAAAGGTTTATTGCAAGGGCCATACAAGGAAAATCAGGCCCCTTGTGACTCAAAAAAACCTGAACTCTCCTATAGTTTTCAGGGAATGGTTTTTAACAGCAAAATCTGGGGTGAGAGCTGCAGGGTTTGTGACTTTCTTCTGATTGGTAGGTGAGGAGGTGACAGGGTAATGTAGGAATCTCAGTCTCCAGCCATCTTATTCCAGCCAGTCTAGGGTCCACATACTTGTGCTCAGCCTGAAGTTACAATCCTCCTCCTGGAGGGGGCCCCAACTCCTGTGTAAGAACCAGTATCAGACTGCTATTCACGTCCCCTGAGGAGGAATCAGGCCACTTCCCCATGGCTGTACAATTGATTCTCCGTTTCTTGACTGCCTTTCCCTTGTTTCTATATTCCCTTGCTCTCCTGATTAGTAACTGTTTGAATCTTCCCTCCTGAACTCAGTGAAGTTCTGGAAGGCTGAAGCCTTTTTCCTACAAACAAGAAACAGGGGACATGGAAAGGGTTTTGTACCCACGAGGGTCCTGCAGGGTCCTATCCAGTTTCAAAGAGAGAAAAAGTTTGAAGCAGTTTTGCTGTGATGGGGATGAAAAGACAGTGTGGAGTGTGGAGGGGCATATACAATGAAGTGAGGTCCCTTTCTTTTAAGTCAGAGCTACTAGAGAATATCAGGGTAACAGTGGAGTGCTACAGTTGAGAGGGAATGTTGACAATGTAGGAAAGGGAAGGAAGGAGACAGTCTTGATGACAGCAAGAGGGTTTGGATAAAGGGCCATGGGTAGAAGAGGGGCCTTCCTTCAGGAGGGGAGAGCACTTTCTCCACTGGACTCACAGAGAAGAGCAGTGAAGAGGCATATCTGTGTAGGTACGTGGGACCCTTTCAAGGTCCGAGAGTGGGCTCTTGTCTAACACTTGGAAATGAATTGTTCAAGGAAAACACATCCTGACAAAGCAAAAGAATTTACTGGGAAGGTGCGCCTAGACAGAGAGCAGCGGGAGAAGTGCTCTGCCACATGGCTCACAGCCTCAGGTTTAATGGTAATGGGGTTAGTTTCCACGTTGTCTCTGGCCAATCATCTTGCTTGTTCCCACATTTGGTCTGACTTGAGGCCACCTGATTCGAAGAGCTGACTCATTGGAAAAGACTGATGCTGGGAGGGATTGGGGGCAGGAGGAGAAGGGAACAACAGAGGATGAGATGGCTGGATGGCATCACCGACTCAATGGACATGAGTTTGGGTGAAATCCGGGAGTTGGTGATGGACAGGGAGGCCTGGCGTGCTGCGATTCATGGGGTCGCAAAGAGTCAGACATGACTATGTGACTGAACTAAACTGAACTGAACCATTCTCCATCTCGATGGGGGTTGATCCTTTAGAAGAACTCAAAGATTTTGTTCTGTATGGTCCTTGAGAGGGAACCAGCATCCTGCTTTAATACTGACTATTGTCTCTTGATTGCTCCTCCTTTGTTCTGCATTCCCTCCCTTCTCCAATTACTGTTTGATTCTGCCCTGTGGTATTCAGGAAGGTCTAGGAGGATGAATGAAACCTATTTCCTACAAACAATAAACAGGGCAGGGGACACCACAGAAAGTGTTTACACCTTGAGGACCCCAAGGGTCCTCCTGAGTTTCAGTCCGTGTTATGAATTTAAAGAGAAACTAGTAAGTGTACACATATAATTTTTCTTTACCAATTTTCAGATGCCAGTGCATGTATGAGGAAGGCAGATTAACAATCAGGGTTTTGACAAGAGTGTAGTATGGAGGGAGAAAAGAATAAGAGAGCTCAGGGTCTTTGGAAAGAGTGTGGTTATGATGGTTGACCATGATCTATGCTAGATGAGGGATGGGCTGAGGAAAGGGCTGAGGGCAGAGACTGGCTGTTAGAAAGTGGTGGGATCGACGTAGTGGGGGTCTTTGTTGTTATTGTTGTTCAGTCCCTAAGTCATGTCCAACTCTTTGCGACCCCATATACTGCAGCATGCCAGGCTCCTCTGTCTTCACTATCTCCCAAGTTTGCTCAAATTCACGTCCACTGAGTTGGTGATGCTACCTAACCATCTCATCCTCTGCCACCCTCTACTCCTCTTGCCGTCGATCTTTCCCAGCACCAGGGTCTTTTTCAATGAGTTGGTTCTTCACATCAGATGGCCAAAGTGCTGGAGCTTCAGCTTCAGCATCAGTCCTTCCAATGAATATTCAGAGTTGATTTCCTTTAGGATTGACTGGTTTGATCTCCTTGCATTCCAAGGGACTCTCAAGTCTTCTCCGTAACCAAAATTTGAAAACATTAATTCTTTTGCCTTCAACCTTCTTTATGGTCCAACTCTCCCATCTGTATATGATTACTGAAAAACCATGACTTTGACTATATGGACCTTTGTGGGCAAAGTGATGTCTTTGCTTTTTAATGTGTGTCTAGATTTGTCATAGCTTACCTTCCAGTATAGGTCGTTATCTTGGGAATATAGAAACAAGAGATCTGGTGACTGGGAAGTGTGATGCTGTAATATTGTCTTATTATAAGAATATTGAGCAGAGATCCCTGTACTACACAGTGGATCCTTCTTGTTAATCTGTTAGTGTGTCCCTGTCAATCCCAGACTCCCAATTTATCCCACCCTACCCTTCTTTTCCCTTTGGTAAACATAAATTTGTGTCCTAAAAAAATTTAGAAATAATGAGGTTTCTAGTACTTATGAGATCTAGGTTGGAACCATGTGGATAGGTGGCTGCTAGGATGGAGAGAAAGGTCATTAATGATAAAGAGGTGAAGGAGCTGAAGATTCCCATTGCTTTTAGAATGAAGCTTAAATTCTTTAACAGGACATTCACAGGTCTATGTGAAATTATCCCTGCTTTATTCTCAATCTAACCATCTCCTCACTCCAGACTCTTTACTGCATCTTGCTCTTCACACTCTTACTATATTCATGAGTGAGGTATGTAAGTAAATTACGTACACTTAATTACACTCTTTCACTCCAGGTGGACAGCTCTGCCATGCTTTCATCTTAACTAGACAAACTATTTGTCGATGTGCTCTCCCACTTGCTGTTGTGCTATTAGATATTAGATATCTAATAATAAACTTTGTACCTGCATGTACAATTTTGCCTCCATGAGAAATGCATTTTTCACTGGGGGTAAAGATCCAGGGAAAGATAGCTTCTAGCCTCTAGCTCTTGGCTCACTTTTGCCTCACTGAAATCAGTTTGGAAACGTGAAGAGAGCAGTGGACCATATAGATGAGTGGTTCTCCAGGGACATTGTAATGTCTGGAGATATTTTTGATAATCATGACTGAGGTTATACTGGTGGCATCTTATGGGTAGAGGCAGGAATAATGCTGAACATCAAATAGCGTATAGGATAGTTGCTATAGCATAGATTATCTGGCTCAAAATGTCAATAATTCCAAGACTGAGAAACTCTACCATAGATAAAGACATGTCCACATAGAGCCACAAAACTTTGAACACAATTTAAATAAAGACATGTCTACAAATACACATGGAATTTTGAACAAAACTTCAGGGGTTTCCTTAATAAACCAACTCTGAGTCAATTGCTGTTGTTTAGTCCCTCAGTTGTGTCTGAACTCCTGTGACCCCCATAGACTATAGGCCACCAGGCTTGTCTATCCTTTGGATTTTTTTCCAGGCAAGAATACTGGAGTGGGTTTCCATTCCCTTCTCCAGGGGATCTTCTTGACTCAGGGATTGAACCCACATCTCCTGAATTGGCAGGCATATTCTTTACCACTGAGCCACCTGGGAAGCCCCTGAGTCAGATGATCTCAGGTCAAAACCCTTTGCTGGAAGATTCTATGTAGTCCTATATCAGAAAGATAGACTTCTTTGAGCATTATTTCAAACAAGTGAATTAAATTTTAGAATAGTATCAAAAATGTATTTAATGCTTGACAGTCTTCTACAAAAGAACACATTTTTACAAAAACTTTCCACGTTATTTTCAAATCAATGCATATTTTAAGCCAAATATGATACAGATGTTTTTGATTCATATATTAATACATCAAGATGTTTTGTATGGATCATTTAATGTTAGCAAAGTCTCCAAAGGGTCATTTAATTTTCAAAGGTGGGAGGTCATATTTTTCCATTAGAAAATTCACTAACATGGGCTCAAATCATGTTCAAGTGCACAGTCCCATTAGGATTTGGAAAAAACAAGTCATCTCTTCTTTATTTTATCATGCTTATGCAATATGCAAGTGCTTGGGGAATGACTTAAGAAATGGCTAAATAGATCTTTGTTCTATTATATCACCAATAAAGTTTAGGTTTAAGTCTTTTTGTAACTGTTGCCTTGTTAAAACAGTTTAAAAATCCCAGGAAATGGCGTAAGTTCTTTGTTGAACAAGTGTGCTAATAACTTTCATAAAAATCTCACTATTTGGAATTTATAAAACTTTCTGCTGCAGTCTAGGAATTCATTTAAAAGTTGATTATATCAGTCCTGCATATATATTAAAAGGCACATTTCATTGATCATTCAATAATAGGCTCTGACTTCAGAAATGTATTATTAAATGCATGCTATTTACTATTCAATTGTCTAGGATTGAAAAGCAAGCAGATTTAAGAAAAAGCACTTCAAATCACTGAGCAGTCTTTACATTTTTAATGCCATTGAATAACATACATGTCACTCCTTATGCTTTTAATTTTAGTTTGTATGTCTGGTTGGTAGAATATGAAGGCATATTATATGTAGCATTTTTTTCCTCTAAATAAGGAGCTTAAAGTGCAAAGAATGATGATTATGATTGCAGTTAAAAATATTCATTATATTAGAATTTGAGAAGGGAAAATGAAGAACTGAGGCAAATATTTGGTTTTCATCTATTCAGTCATTCATATAACAAATATTTATGTGTTCCAGACTCGGAACTAGGAATTGCAGATAATATAAAAATGCATTGAATGGGGATCATCTCCTCAATGAGTTCACTATTTGAGGTGGGAGATAAGGTAGGACATTCATTCACTCAGTCAGTCAGTCAACAGATGAGTACTGAGCACTTATTATGTTACAGGTATAGTTCTAAGCTCTAAGGAACCATCAGCTTATTAAATAGCCAGAGTCTCTTTCTTTAAGTAGAGTACACTGAGTGTTTCTTGCATTGGGAAGATCTGATAAGAGATTGATGAGAAGAAGGCTGTTCCTTCAGAGGAATATGAGCAAGGTATTAATTACTGAGATAATCATGATGGTGTGGTCACTTACCTAGAGCTGGACATCCTGGAGTGTGAAGTCACATAGGCATTAGGAAGCATTACTATGAACAAAGCTAAACAGAATTCCAGCTGAGCTATTTTAAATCCTGAAAGATGATGCTGTAAAAATGCTACACTCAATATACCATTAAATATGGAAAACTCAGCAGTGGACACAGGACTGAAAAAGGTCAATTTTCATTCCAATCCCAAAGAAAGGCGATGCTTAAGAACGTTCAAACTACCGTACAATTGTGCTCATTTCACATGCTAGCAAGGTTAGCATGTGAAATCCTTCAAGCTAGGCTTCAGCAGTATGTGAGCTGAGAACTTCCAGATGTACAAGATGGATTTACAAAAAAGGCAGAGGAACCAGAGTTCAAAATACCAAAATTCATGGGACCATGGAGAAAGCAGGCGGTTCCAAAAAAAAATCTACTTTTGCTTCACTGACTATGCTAAAGCTTTTGATTGTGCAGATCACAACAAACTGAAAAATTCTCTAAAATGTGGGAGTCCCAGACCACCTTACCTGCTTCCTGAGAAATCTGTATATGGGTCAAAAGAAAACAGAAGGGACATGGAACAACAGACTGGTTCAAAATTGGGAAAGAAGCATGACAAGGCTGTATATTGTCTCCCTGCTTAACTTACATGTAGAGTATATCATGCGAAATGCTGAACTAGATGAATCACAAGCTGGAATCAAGATTTCCAGGAAAATTATCAACAACCTCAGATATATAGATGATATCACTCTCATGGCCGAAAGAGATGAATGAAAGAGCCTCTTCATTAGGATGAAAGAGGAGAGTGAAAAATCTGGCTTGTAACTCAACGTTAAAAAAACTAAGATCATGGCATCCAGTCCCATTATTTCTTGTCAAATAGAAGGGGAAAAGTGGAAGCAGTGACACATTTTGTTTTCTTGGGCTCCAAAATCACTGTGGACAGTGACTTCAGTGATGAAATTAAAGGATGCTTGCTCCTTGGAAGAAAACCTATGGCAAACTTAGGGTACTGTAAAGCAGAGATGTTATTTTGTTAAAAACAATAAAAATGTATAGTCAAAGCTATGTTTTTTCCAGTTGTCATGTATGAATGTGAGAATTGAACCATGAAGAAGGCTGAGTGTCAAAAAATGGAAGCATTCAAACTGTGGTGTTGGAGAAGACTCTTGAGAGTCCCTTGGACTGCAAGGAAATCAAACCTGTCAATCCTAAGGGAAATCAACCCTGAATATTCATTGGAAGGACTGATATTGAAGCTGAAGCTCCAATATTTTGGCCGCTTGATGCAAAGAGCTGACTCACTGGAAAAGATCCTGATGCTGGGAAAGATTGAAGACAAAAGGAGAAGGGGACAGCAGAAGATAAGATGGTTAGTTATTAATATCATCACCTACTCAATGAGAATGACTTTGAGCAAATTCCAGGAGATAGTGGTGGACAGAGGAGCCTACTGTGCTACAGTCCATGGGGTTGCAAAGAGTCAGACATGACTTAGTGACTGAACAACATACAGCTAATGGCCATACTTCCTTTACTCACTGAGTGTATACTATGAGTCAGATACTGTGATAGGCTCATGTAATTCTTCAATATCCATTGAAATAGGCATTGTATAAAATGAATAAAGCGAGAGTTAAAGAGACTAAATATTTCATTCAAGATCATAAGCCATGTGTACTTTGTACTGAATTTGCATAGTTTATCTTCAGACTAAGTTGCTTGTGCCTTAGTATGTAAGTACTGAGGAGCTACCAAAGGCTTTTTGGCAGTGCTTTAGGAAATTTGACCTGGCAGTAGGTGGCGGCTGTGGTAAAGAACCCACCCACCAATGCAGGAGATGTAAGAGATGAGGGTTCAATCCCTGGGTCAGGACAATCCCCCAGAGAAGGGCATGGCAACCCACTCCAATATTCTTGCCTGGAGAAGCTCCATGCCATAGGGTCGCAAAGAGTCAGACATGACTGCAGTGACTGAGCACTCACTCACACATAGTATGAATAGCAAGGAAGGATGCAAGATTAATGTAACCTTACTGCCTCTGAATGTTTTTCTTGATGTCTTTCTCCAAGAGAGATGTCTGACAATCTGTGGCATAAATGCAGTTTGACTTCTACATGTGGCACTTGATTATATTTGATTTTGTATTTTACAGTACCATGTAGATATGTCTTTGAGAACATTATCATCTTCTTGAAAATTGTAGAAATAATCTGTTCATCATATCTGTTGACAAACTCTTTCCATTGCTAAGGAGAACCCATGGCACATAATTTGAGCATAGATGACTCCATCCTTCAGATACAAACGAGGACACATGGGCCAGGCCTAATTTGAGCACCTCATTTCCCTGACCATAGTGCTTAGTTCAGGAAGAGTTGTCAATGAGTTGTCAAGAGTTGACAATGAAAATTGCCAAGTCTGAACAAAGAGAAAACAGAGAGCTATTGAGAGAGTTTCTTTCTTTCTGTAGGCATTGCTAAGATAGCAGGATGTGGGCTTTGGGGCTGCTATTCATTGTGCCTAGAAGATCTTTCCAAGATAGGAGGAGTGAGAACCATATATGAGCAACTGGATCCCACTGTGCTTGAAGGCAGAAACCTATGGGCTTTTTGTTTACATAAGCTAGTGAAAAATCTATTTTGCTAATTGGTTTGATATGGGGATTTATCACTAGCAATTGAAAGAGTCCTAACTAGTAGAATGACATGACATTGATTTCTCATATCATTCATTGTGTCTTGGCCATAAAATACTAATTGGTGAGCCCCAAACTCACTGAATTCAAACAATTAAGGATACATAGACAAAAATACAAAATACTTTCTGTCTTAGTTAACTACTTACTTCTATTTCATGAAAATATCGCATCACAAAATTCCCAAGTAACATACGAGGTGGTGGTAGAATTTTGCTTTTTAATAGAATGCTGACATTTGGCTTTTTGAGGCTAATTGTAATACAGTTTTCCAAGGAAATACAGCAATTCAGACATATTAGAAGCTTGATGGAAATGGTGGAAATTAGATTTATGAGAAGCAGCTTAGGGTATTCAGGTTGTGAATCACAGAACATTTTCATTCAAGACAAAGAAAATAATATAATCTCATTAACTAGAAGCCTATGGTAACTTCAGAAACCCTGAAAACTGGTGAATAATCAGGCTAAGATACTGAAATAATAAATTTATGTACTCTGGGATGAAGCAACAGATGGACAGAGCAATGGTAGTTTAATCATATTTGCATAAAACCATTGCCTCCTAAAATTCACAGCAGGGTGAGCTTTGGGTAGACTCTATTACAGGACTGTTGCTATAAGTGTGGGAGATTGAGTGAATATCCCAGTCTTAGTAGGACTGAATGATCTCCACAATTAAGGTCAAGAAGGTTTCCATGAAGTCAGAGACTATGGCTTTGTACTGAAAGTGGGCGGTAATCAACAGAAGTTCAGTCACTCAGTCGTGTCCAAATATTTGTGACCCCACTGACTGCAGCACGCCAGGCTTCCCTGTCTATCACCAACTCCCAGAGCTTGCTCAAACTCATGTCTATCCAGTCGGTGATGCCATCCAACCATCTCATTCTCTGTTGTCCCCTTCTCCTCCTGCCTTCAATCTTTCCCAGCATCAAGGTGTTTTCTAAGGAGTCAGCTCTTCACATGAGTGGCCAAAGTATTGGAGCTTCAGCTTCAGCATCCATCCTTCCAATGAATATTCCAGGATTAATTCACTGGTTTGAAATCCTTACAGTCCAAGGGACTTTCAAGAGTTTCCTCAACACCACAGTTCACAAGCATCAAATCTTCAGCACTCAGCTTTCTTTATGGTCCAACTCTCACATCCATACATGACTACTGGAAAAACCATAGCTTTGACTAGACGGACCATTGTTGGCAAAGTAATGTCTCTGCTTTTTAATATGCTGTCTACGTTGGTCATAGCTTTTCTTCCAAGGAGCAAGCGTTTTTTAATTTCATGGCTGCAGTCACCATCTGCAGTGATTTTGGAGCCCAAGAAAATAAACTGTTTCCACTGTCACTGTTTCCATTGTTTCTCCATTTATTTGCCATGAAGTGGTGGGACTGGATGCCAAGATCTTTGTTTTCTGAATATTGAGTTTTAAGCCAGCTTTTTCATTCTCCTCTTTCACTTTCAACAAGAGGCTCTTTAGTTCCTCTTCTCTTTCTGCCATAAGGATGGTGTCATCTGCATATCTGAGGTTATTGATATTTCTCTCAGCAATCTTGATTCCAACTTCTGCTTCATCCAGCCCAACATTTTGCATGATGTACTCTATAAGTTAAATAAGCAACATGACAATATACAGCCTTGATGTACTCTTTTCCCAATTTGGAACCAGTCCACTGTTCCATGTCCAGTTCTAACTGTTGCTTCTTGACCGGCATACAGATTTCTCAGGAGGCAGGTAAGGTGATCTGGTATTCCCATCTCTTTAAGAATTTTCCAGTTTGTTGTTGTGATCCACATTCAAGGCTTTAGCATAGTCAATGAAGCAGATGTATTTCTGGAATTCTCTTGCCTTTTCTTTGATCCAACAGATGTTGGCAATTTGACCTCTGATTCCTATGCATTTTTGCATTTCTTTTTCTTGGGTGTGGTTTGATCACCACCTCCTGTACAGTGTTACAAACTTTTGTTCATAGTTCTTCAGGCACTCTGTCTCTCAGATCTAATTTCTTGAATCTATTTGTCACTTCTACTATATAATTGTAAGGAATTTGATTTAGGTCATACCTGAAAGGTCTAGTGGTTTTCCCTACTTTCTTCAATTTAAGTCTGAATTTTGCAATAAGGAGTTCATAATCTGAGCCACAGTGAGCTCCCGGTCTTGTTTTTGCTGACTATGTAGAGCTTCTCCGTCTTTGGCTGCAAAGAATGTAATCAATCTGATTTCAGTACTGACCATCTGGTGATGTCTGTGTGTAGAGTCATGTCTTGTGTTGTTGGAGAGGGTGCTTGCTATGACCAGTTTGTTCCCTTGGCAAAACTCTGTTAGCCTTTTCTCTGCTTCATTTTGTACTCCAAGGCTAAAATGGCCTGTTACTTCAGATATTTCTTGATTTCCTACTTTCATTCCAGTTCTGACTTCACTTTCACTTTTCACTTTCATGCATTGGAGAAGGAAATGGCAACCCACTCCAGTATTCTTGTCTGGAGAATCCCAGGGACAGGGTAGCCTGGTGGGCTGCCGTCTATGGGGTCGCACAGAGTCAGACACGACTGAAGCGACTTAGCAGCAGCAGCAGCATGATGAAAAGGATATCTTTTTTTGGTGTTAGTTCTAGAAGGTCTTGTAGTCTTCATTAGTGCCTGGGGTATAGACTTGGATTACTGTGATATTGAATGCTTTTCCTTGGAAACAAACAGAGATCATTCTGTCATTTTTGAGATTGCACCCAAGTACTGGATTTCAGACTTTTTGTTGACTATGAGGGCAACCCCATTTCTTCTACATACATCTTCTTCTTGCCCACAGTAATCGATATAATGGTCATCTGAATTAAATTCACCCATTCTGGTCCATTTTAGTTCACTGATTCCTAAAATGTTGATGTTCACTCTTGCCATTTCCTGTTTGGCCTCTTCCAATTTACCTTGATTTATGGACCTAGCATTCCAAGTTCCTGGGCAATATTGTTCTTTAAAGCATCAGACTTTACTTCCATCACAAGTCACATCCGGAACTGGGTGTTGTTTTCACTTTGGCTCCATCTCTTCATTCTTTCTGGAGTTATTTTCCCACTCTTCTCCAGTAGCATATTGAGCACCTACCAGCCTGGGGAGTTCATGTTTTGGTGTCCTGTCCTTTTGCCTTTTCATACTGTTCATGGGGTTTTCAAGGCAAGAATTCTGAAGTGGTTTACCATTCCCTTCTCCAGCGGACCACGTTCTGTCAGAACTCTCCACCATGACCCATCCGTCTTGGGTGGCCCTACACAGCATGGCTCATAGTTTCATTGAGTTAGACAAGGCTGTGACCCATGTGTCCTTCGGTTAGTTTTCTGTGATTGTGCTTTTCATTTTGTCTGCCCTCTGATGGATAAGGATAAGAGGCTTGTGGAAGCTCCCTGATGGGAGGGACTGACTGTGGGGGAATCTGGGTCTTGCTCTGATGGGCAGGGTCATGCTGTAAATCTTTAGTCCAATTTACTGTTGATGGGTGGAGCTGTGTTCCTTCCCTGTAGTTTGGCCTTAGGCCAAACTATAGTATGGGTAATGGCTGTAATGGAGACCTTCTTCAAATGGACTTATGCTAGCACATCATAGCTCCCAGGACTGTTGTATTCAGTGCCCCTGACCCCACAGCAGGCCACTGTTGACTTATGCCTCTGCTAGAGACTCTTGGACACTTACAGGCAAGTCTCGTTCAGTCTTTTTTGGGGTCCCAGCTTCTTTCTCTTGGGTCCTGGTGCACACAAGGTTTTGTTTGTGCCTGCCAGGAGTCTGTTTCCCCAGTCCTGTGGAAGTTCTGTAATTGAATCCCACTGGACTTCAAAGTCAAATTCCCTGGGAGTTCTCAGTCCCTTTGCTGGATCCCCAGGTTGGGAAATCTGTTGTGGGCCCTAGAACTTTTGCAACTGTGTGAGAACTTCTTTGGTATAATTGTTCTCCAGTTTTTGGGTCATCTGCTTGGTGGCTCTATGGTGGGGCTAATGGCGACCTCCTCCCAGAGAAGTTATGCCACATGCTGTGCCTCCCACGTCTGCTATAACCAGAGCCCCTGTCTTTGCAGCAGGCTACTGTTGACCCGTGCCTCCATAGGAGACACTCAAACGCTCAAAGGCATGTCTGGCTCAGTCTCTTGTGGGGTCCTTGGGACCTGGTGTGCACAAGGTTTTGTTTGAGCCCTCTGAGTGTTTCTGGTGGGTATGGGGCTTGATTATAAATGCAATTTTGCCCTCCCTACTGTCTTGTTGGGGCTTCTCCTTTGCCCTTGGATGTGGGGTATCTTTTTTTGGTTGGATCCAGCATTCTCCTGTTGATGGTTGTTCAGCAGCTAGTTGCAATTTTGAAGTTCTTGCAGGAGAAGAGAAGCACACATTCTTCTACTCCACCACCTTAGAGCAAGAACAGAAGGTTTCTTCATTTCCCTGGAAAAACAGCAGAAATGTCTTCTACTTGTTACCAGTATATAAGCAGTTAGCAATATTTTTTTAGTACTAATTATATGCTAACTATATCCAGTTTGTTTTTCTCTTATTTATTCCATCCCCAAACCATGCTGCATACCAATGGCATATTATTCTTAAAATAATCATGATAGCTATGATTGGTATCTTATGCTTTTAATACTTTAACACTATTTTCCATTCCCAGTTTAAATACAATAGAAATATTAGGAGGTTTTCTCTAAAAATTATCTCTTCACAATATTTATTTCACATTTCAATTGATAGTATATCCATCTTTGCCACTCAATCACCTAATGTAATCAGGCCTTAAAATTGCTCTTCGGATGTCTGAGTCTGGGCTTCATTTAGGGAGTTACTGACAGTGGGGTTCTACAATGGACTTAACAGTTTGTATCTACTTCCAGCCAGATAATCCTGGACCTGACTTCATTCATTTCCTGTAGTGTTTTTTAAATGTTATTTTAGCAGCTTTATTAAGGCATTATTTATATATAGTAAATTACACATATTTAAAGTGTATAAAATAATAAATTTTTACATACTCATATACCCATGAAAACATAACCACAATCAAGATAATTAAAATATGCTTCACCCCCCAAAGTTTCCTCATATCCATTTGTAATCACTTCTTTCCATTTCTTTCCATTGTCTCTCAACCTTGTGCCTAAAAGGCTACTGTTCTGCTTTCCTTTAATTTGCACTTTCATTAATTCTTATTTCTCAGACTTTTATATAACTGAAACCATACAGTATGTATTCTTTTGTCTGGCTTCTTTTGCTCACCTTAATTCTGAGATTCATGCATGCAGCAAATCAACATATCATTCTTTTATATTGCTGCGTAATATTCCATTGTATGGATACACTTCAATTTGTTTATTTTTTATTCATCTGTTGATAGACATTTGTTTCACTTTTTAACTATGACAGATAAAGCTTCTAAAACATTTGTGTACAAATGTTCATATGAATATATACTTTAATTGTTCTTAAGTAAATACCTAGAACCAGAGTAGCTGAACAACAACAGCATTTCTCTTCAACATTATACTGCAGTTTCTAGTTTGTTCAACATGGTGAGAAGAAATAAAAGGCATCCATATTGGAAAGGAAGAAGTAAAACAGTCTTTATTTACAAAAGACAGGCTCTTTCATGTAGAAAATTCAATTGAATGTATAAAAATCTGTTCAGTTCAGTTCAGTCGGTCAGTTGTGTCCGACTCTTTGTGGCCCCCTGAATCGCAGCACGCCAGGCCTCCCTGTCCATCACCAACTCCCGGAGCTCACCCAAACTCATGTCCATTGAGTTGGTGACACCATCCAGCCATCTCATCCTCTGTCGTCCCTTTCTCCTCCTGCCCTCAATCCCTCCCAGCATCAGAGTCTTTTCCAATGAGTCAACTCTTCTCATGAGGTGGCCAAAGTACTGGAGTTTCAGCCTCAGCATCAGTCCTTCCAATGAACACCCAGGACTGATCTCCTTTAGAATGGACTGGTTGGATCTCCTTGCAGTCCAAGGGACTCGCAAGAGTCTTCTCTAACACCACAGTTCAAAAGCATCAATTCTTTGGTGCTCAGCTTTCTTCACAGTCCAACTTTCATATCCATACATGACCACTGGAAAAACCATAGCCTTGACTAGATGGACCTTAGTTGGCAAAGTAATATCTCTGCTTTTTAATATGCTATCTAGGTTGGTCACAACTTTCCTTCCAAGGAGTAAGAGTCTTTTAATTTCATGGCTGCAGTCACCATCTGCAGTGATTTTGGAGCCCCCAAAAATAAAGTCTGACACTGTTTCCACTGTTTCCCTATCTATTTGCCATGAAGTGATGGGACCAGATACCATGATCTTAGTTTTCTGAATGTTGAGCTTTAAGCCAACTTTTTCACTCTCCTTTTTCACTTTCATCAAGAGGCTTTTTATTTCCTCTTCACTTTCTGCCATAAGGGTGGTGTCATCTGCATATCTGAGGTTATTGATATTTTTCCCAGCAATCTTGATTCAAGCGTGCTTCTTCCAGCCCAGCGTTTCTCATGATGTACTCTGTTAGAACTAACAAATTAGTTTAACAAGGTTTCAGGATACAAGATCAATATATATTGCATATTGTACATTTTATTTCTATCTATCAGTAGATAGAACTGTACTTCTATATACCAATATAATCAGAAATTGAGGTTTAAAAAATACCATTTACAATAGTTTATAAAATTAAAAACCTGCATTAAAAAGATTCTATTACCCCACACCACCAAGCAATCTCATATACCATTCATTTATGTCCTACAATTCAACTTAATCTGCTACTCTCTACCTAGTAAAAGCATCAGATCTTTCAGGACTCAGTCCTGCAAGACTGATCATGCTACCCAACTGAAGATACCAGGTGCAAGTTCAGGTTGCCACCTCTGCTTCTTACTGACTGACTATAAACAGGAGGTTCTTTCTTCCCTTTTCTTGAGTTTGATTAGTTTGTTAGAGCAGCTCACAGAACTCAGAGAAACATTTTACTTACTAAATCACCAGTTTATTACAAAAGGATATAACTCAGAAACAGCTAGATGGAAGAGAGGCATTGGCAAGGTCTGAGGAAAGGGTGGGGAGGTTCCATGCTCTCTGAGAGCACCATTCTCCCAAGATCTCCACACGTTCACCAACCCAGAAGTTCTCTAAATTCCATATTTTGGGGTTTTATGGAAGCTTAATTACACAGACATAATTGATTAAGTTATTTGCCATTGGCCACCAACTCAACCTTCAATCCTTCTCCCATTTCTGGAGGTCAGGGGGGTGGGACTGAAAGTTCTAATCCTCCAATAACATGATGGATTCCCTTGGTAACCAGCCTCCATCCTTAAGTGCTTTCCAGAAGTCACCTCATTAACAAAAATTCAAGTGTGGTCAAAAGGGGTTTGTTATGAATATCTCGATACTTTTATTACTGTTACCACTTGAGAAATTCCAAGAATTTTAGCACCTAGAGTGCTAGGAACCAGGACAAAGATCAAATATACAGTTCTTACTACAAATCACAACATCACAGGGATAAACCTGATAAAATATGTGAAGGATGTGTACACTGAAACCTGCAAAACATTGCTGAAATTTAAAAAGACCTCAATAAATGGAAAAATATACATGTTCACTGACAGAGGATGTAAATTGGACTCAAAATGAGTTTTAGCTTCAATGCAAGCTCAGTCAAAATCCCAGAAGGGTTTTAGGCAGAAATTGACAAACTAGTTCTAAAATTCATATGCAGATGCAAAGGACCTAGAATTGCAAAAACAGTTCTGAAACAGAAGAACAAAGTTAGATGATAAACAGTAGCTAATTTTAAGACTTACAAAACTGGAATAATCAAGAAAATGTGGAATCAGTGTTAAGATAGAAAAACAGATCAATGGAAAATATTACAAAGTCCACAAATAGACTCACACATGTACACACAAGTAATTTTTTACAAAGATTCAAAGGCCCTCATGGCTCAGCTGGTAAAGAATCTGACTACAATGCGTGAGACTTGGGTTTGATCCCTGGGTTGGGAAGATCCCCTGGAGAAGGGAATGGCTACCCACTCCAGTATTCTGTCCTGGAGAATTCCACGGACTGCAAAGAGTCGGACACGACTGAGTGACTTTCACTTTCAAAGGCATTTAGGTGGAGAAAAGATAATCTTTTTAATAAATTATGCTTGAACAATCAGATATCCACATGCAAAAAAATTAACTTCAATTCATCCCATGCACAATATATATAAATAAACTACATAATTCAAGTAGATAAACAGATCTAAATATTAAATCTAAAAATACAAGAGTGATCTCATGAAGATGGTGATGTAAGTTGTTCCTGACCTCACTGCCTCTCACAAGAAGACCAACTATCCATAGACAAGATATAATTATGAAAATCCCAGAACCTGAGGATGAGGCTAAGGCATACTTCTGGACAATGAAGGACCACATTAGAAGAGTAAGAAGTGCTGCTACACTTTGACTATGTTGTTTCTACCCTAACTGGCAAATGCCACACCTAGAAAGATTCCCTGGGTCGTCATAACAATATGTTATACTAATGCAACCACTGAAGGTGTTTTAATGGTTCAGTAGTACACTTGGCAAAGTAGCAAGGTGAGGAAGGTGGGATAAGTTATGTATTAATAATACAGAATCTAGAAAAATAGTACTGATGAACCTATATGCAGAGCAGGAATAGAGATGCAGAAATAGAGAACAGATTTTGGACACAGCAGAGGAAGGAGCAGGTGGGATGAATTGAGAGAGTTGCATTGGCAAATATATATTACCATGTGTAAAATAGATAGCCCATGGGAAGCTGCTGTGTGGGCACCGGGAACTCAACCTTGTGCTCTGTGATGACCTAGAGGGGTTGGATGAGGTGGAGGGTAGGGGGAGATGGGTTCATATGTGTACTTGTGGCTGATTTACATTTTTGTATGGCAGAAGCCAACACAGTATTTTATAGCAATCTCCCTCCAATTAAAAAGAAATTAAAATTTTTTAAATAAGTATATGAGGAGCCATCAAGAAGAAAAAGCTAATATATCAAGGGTAGAAAAGTTGAGTTTAATATACTCAGTGGAAGGGTACAGGCATGAACAGATGTTATGGCTATGATTTAATATTGAAAAGATCAATTGCTCGATTGATCCATTTGACATTTCAGTGGTTTAGTATTTTAAGTATGTGTACATGATTCTTTTGTCTGTGTACTTATGTATAAAGAAGTTCAATATTTCAAAGTTGGTTGTTTAGAATTTTTGTGTTGAGCCCCTTAAGAAATGTAGCTTGTAGGTCAAGGAAAGCTCCTAGATGCACTATCCGATAACCATTTAGCTCCTTTGGAGGAAGAATGACAGGCATTTTTGAGATAATTTTATTATTCCTGGTGCTAATGGAAATAAGCTTCATTGTGCTGAATTGAAGGAATAAATGAACATGGCCCTTCTGCCTTTTTTGTTTCTTTGAGTCCAGAGTAAGAGGATCTGGACCACATTTTGGGATGGTCCCCTTTCCTCCATGGTCTAGAAAGCTGTAAAGTTGGGAAGCTGCCCCTCACTTGGGCTGGGCTTCTCTCCTTGGCTCACCTCTGAAAATCCAAGCAGCTCCGATGGGCTGGGTAAGGTGGGTGGGCTAAACCTGCCCTCCTATAGACACGATTTCTCTCTCCTTTTCTGTGTTGCTATGGCTTCTGTTCTGTTCTCTTCTGGCAGCCAGCATTCTCTGGATCAGCCTTTTCCTGCATTGAAAGAGCCATCAAGAGATGGCTGAGATGAATGCTAGAGGGAGAAGAAAGCAAACTCAGTTTCTTAAAAATTATTTATTTGGTTGTACCAGGTCTTAGTTGTGGCATGTGGGATATAGTTCCCTGACCAGGGATCGAACCAACGCCTCCTGCATTGGGGTGGCAGAGTCTTAGCTATTCAACCACCAGGGAAGTCTTAGGTTTAGGTTTTATTTAGTTTGAGGTCTCTCAGGTCTCCTTCCCTCATGTAGGAATCCTCCAGGCAATCACACTGGAATTCTAGTTTGGAGTTTGGGTCTAAATCCCTTGTTAGAAATGGTGTTCCATTGTCTAGTGAGCTCCTACAATTACCTTTTCTCTGGCAACCTGACCAGAGAAGGATGGTTGATTGAAGACAGTATTTAGGTGTCTGGAACTTAGGCCATTAACCTCTCCCAACACAACCATCTATGGTATCCCATTTCAGTGACACTTATAGTAGAGACAAGGTAGTTTGCAGAAAACCCACATAGGTAAGGATCATTTAGAGTTTTCTTTCAGAAGTGCTTTCCTTGATATTAGCCTGGGCACTTGTAATTTATTAGCTTTCTTTGTAATGTAAGATAAGGTGTTCTAGGCTAGAAAGCTTCTCTGAATTGAGAACAAAAGACAGTTTTACCTATGGGGATTGAGAGGCTCAAGGTCTGGATTTCTGTCCTCACTCTACAGTTAATATATCTATGTGTAGATATATACAATTCAAGGGATCCTAAAACATGGGTACCTTCTTCCCCTAAAGCCAAGTGTGTCTATGTATACACATCTTACATATGCATATACATTCATATTTGTATGTAAGTTTTTATGTAAACTGTCTAGATAAGCACACAAAACTATGGTCAAACTCTATAATAATTTAAAAATTAAGATTCTAGGCTTGAGATGCAGTCATTAATCACTTATGTGGCGCTTTCTGGAACTCAGCTTTTTCTACATTGTATTTGTATGGTGGATTGAATGCCTTCAAGATCAATTCTAATTCCAACTCTAAAATTTTGTAACTCTGAAACACTATGGTAATAATAAAATCTTTGTAATTGTATACACAGTTGTCTATCCCATCATTTATATTGAATCCAATCCCTAAAATATTCAAGTCGAATGAGGGGACACAAAAAGATAATGAAACATGGTCCCTTCTTAAAGGTGATATCAATCCAATAGGGGATTTAACAATAAGAAAGCTGAGTGCCAAAGAATTGATGTTTTGAACTGTGGTGTTGAAGAAGACTCGAGAGTCACTTGGACTACAAGTGACAAGGAGATCCAACCAGTCCATCCTAAAGGAAATCAGTCCTGAATATTCATTGAAAGGACTGATGCTGAAGCTGAAGTTCCAATACTTTAGCCAACTGATGCGAAGAACTGACTCACTGGAAAAGACCCTGATGCTGGGAAAGATTGAGGACAGGAGAAGGGGATGACAGAGGATGAGATGGTTCAGTGGTATCACAGATTCAATGTACAGTTTGAGCAAGCCCTGGGAGTTGGTGATGGGCTGGAAAGCCTGGAGTTCTGCAGTCCATGGGGTCGCAAACAGTTGGACACGACTGAGAGACTGGGCTGAACTGAACAATGTACAAATAGTTTACACTTAGTAGGGCAACCAGACACAATTTCTTTATAATATGTTAAATTAAAAACTGAAATTTTCAACTCTTGATTCTTCCAGATTGTCCCTCACGCTTCAAGACACCACTTCCTCCAGGATGTTTTTAGACCTCTATACTGGACTAGTGGCTTCAGCTCTGTATCCTGAGAGTCTATGCATTCATTTATTACAGATGTCCCATATTTTATTTAGATTATTTCCTGAATGTTTCTCTTAGCCAGGAAACTGTAAGTTTTTTTGAGGGTAAGAGTAATGTGTTATTTATCTTCATATTCCCAGCACATAGCATATTGTCTGGCACATAAAAAAATTCTTGCTTAATATTGTCCGACTCTTTGCAATCCTAGGGACTGTAGCCCACTAGGTTCCTCTGTCCATGGGATTTTCCAGGCAAGAATACTGGAGCAGGTTGCCATTTCCTACTCCAGGTGATCTTCCTGACCTAGGGATCTAACTCAAGTCTCTTGTGTCTCCTGCATCGGCAGGCAGATTCTTTACCACTGCACCACCTGGGAAGCCCTAAAAAATTCTTAGCCAGTGATAATTGGGTGGAACAATAATTGAAATGGTTACTTTTGCAAAGTTGTATTACTTGATATAAAGTATAATTTTATGAAGTTCATGAAAAATTTTCACATCTTTTTTATTTAATCTTCACACCAACTATAACATCTAGATCCTGTTTTTTTCCCCCCAATTTATAGGTAGAAGGAAAGAGACTCATACATTAGCAATAGATTAAACAGGGAAAATCCCTAATCATAGGACCAGTATTTTTTGTAAATTACGTAAACGTTCTTCGTAAGCTGTAAAAGACGTGCATACATACATACAGGCTTCTGTATTCTATCACTTTAAATTTTCTTTTTGCTTCTGTTAGCTTGTCACCCTCTTTTCTGCCAATTGGTAGAGTAGAAAGAGCTCACTCTGACCACTTCAACAAACATTACAAATTCCCCACACATCAGATGCGGTGGGGAATCCCTGCCAAGCAAAGGACAATAGAGTTTCAAGTCAATGAAATGAAATTTTGAATAATACAGGGAGATTAAATGACTATGTTTTTAAAATGAGGTTTCAGATGACAGCTGTGCCAGCTGACAAGCTTATCTACAGTCCTTTTCTGAGAAATGCTGCCTTTTTGACAATAGTGGCTACAGTCTTGCTGTTAAATACAGAATGCTCTAGTATATTCCAGGTGATCCTGACACTCTGATTTCAACGATAAGCCCAAGGATCAACATCTGACCTGGAGTCAAACCTTCCTAGGATAATAGTGGCATTTGGAGTGCCCATATATTCACTGTTGGCCAGTGGATGCTTAATCAGATTCTTATTCTTGGGAAATTCAAATGCAAATCTGATGCATTCTGTCTCAACGTCTTCATTGTTTACTTTCTAGTCCTGCTTCCTGGTATCTTGAAGGTACCCTCTCCACACCAGAAACAAAGATTTAGGAAATTGCTCACCAAGTTTGAGACCAAAGTTTCCAATGCTTGCACAAAAATCTTTGAGTAGGAGATTTTATATCCTATTCAGACAACAACAAGTAAATCTGAAGAAGGGGAGAGAGGAAAGGAAAAAGGAGGGTGGCTGGCAGGAGAAAGGAACAGTAGGGAGTGGATTTCTTCAATTGAGAAGGAAAAGGAGGGTCGCAAGGAATAAATAGTGAAATGAAGGGACTTCAGTGGTAGTGCAGGGGCTCAGACTCCGTGCTCCCAATGCAAGGGACCTGAGTTCGATCCCTGATCAGAGAACTAAATGCCACATGTCGCAACTAAGAGTTTGCGTGCTGTAACTAAAAGATCCCACACGCCACAGCTAGAAGATGAAAGATCCTGTGAGCTACAACCAAGACCCAGCGCAGTCAAATAAATCCATAGATGTTAAAAAAGGAAGTAGGAGAGGTCCAGCCAAGCTGACATGGCGGGGATAGGTGCCTCAGTGGCCTGTGGCTTGAGGTCAAATTAAGGTTCAAGATGGACACTTAGAACTTCAGAAATTGGGAATTATGCTTCTTGTATGCAGACGGGGGCATGCTATGATGGAACTAAACCAGGCAATGGGAATGTCCCTAAATTCTGGGGCAATCGTAGACCCACTGTCATTGTCACAGAAACCTTAATAAGTTGACAGTTGTTGTAGGCGTAGTGGAAGAAAACAGAGGTGGGATAATTGAGTCTCTATAATCTGAAAACACTTAAATATTGATCAACAGGTGAAACAAAGTGCTTCCAGCACACTGTATGTTTTAGGTTTGATTTGCAGCTACTAGGACTGTCTCCTCTAACGCCTTAGTTCCTTCTATACATATTACTATAATAAACACCCAGCAGCCAAGTAATCAGAAAATATCGCTCTATTCTTTGCAAACTTCAAAAGATTAATGTAGCCATCTCTAATGAAACATGGGAGAGGGACTAGTCAGCATAAACCTGATTACATTGCAGTAACTGTCATATAACCCCAAACCTCAGTAGCTTAAAACTATAGGGTTTATTTGCTATGAATGCCCATTGTGGGTAATCTGAGGGTTCGACTCTCCAGTGTGCTCTCTTCAGGACTCTGATGAATCTGCTCCAGCTGGAGGTCGCTGGTCACTGCACCAAAGATAAAGAGACCCAGGTACTCTTTATTATTATGCACTGGCTCCTTAAAGTATCTGCCAGGCACGTACACTCACATTTCATTGGCCGAAGCAAGTCACACGGTCACATGTAACCTCAAACAAGCCCATAGGTGTGTCCTATTATGTGCCAGATATGTTGTGGACAGCACCAATGGTGACTGCAGAAAGAAGGGGACATCCAGATAAAATAGACTTTCTGTGATTTTGAAGCAATGCAATATTACCATCTTGAATATTTATTCCAAAAAAATGGACCATTTGTGCTATGGTTTGGAGATCTTTTTTCATATAAATTTATAGCTTTTTTTGAAACAGTACTTGTATTAGGATAGTCTTTTGCAAGAAAAATTATGACTAAGCTTTCTGGGCTTCCTTAGGGCTCAGATGGTAAAAAATCCATCTGCAATGCAGGAGATCAGGTTCAATCACTGGGTTGGGAAGATCCCCTGGAAAAGGGAATGGCTACCCACTCCAGTATTCTTGCCTGGAGAATTCCATGGGCAGAGAAGCTGGTGGGCTACAGACCATGGGATCACAAAAAATCAGCCACAACTGAGAGACTAACACTTTCACTTTCATAGTTTATATTAAGACTCACATTTTGTATTTTACATTTCAAACTCATAGAATGGACTTGAAAAATCATTTTTTTTCCAATGAGCAAAAGTAGTTGTAATTGAAAATATATGAGGAAATAATGACAAAAGAGACTAAATATATGAGGAAACAATGACAAAAGGAGACTACAGTCAGTTCTTACAATGTACGGTGCTTTACATTATTCACTTACGCTAAACAGACTCTGGTTCATATTTGACTGAGAAATCAAAAGCTATACAGACAAGCAACAGTTAAGCAAATTCAGCACCACCAAACCAGCTTTACAACAAAAGCTAAAGGAGCTTCTCTAAGCAGGAAACACAAGAGAAGGAAAAGACCTACAATAAATAAGCCCCCAAAATTTAAGAAAATGTCCATAGGATCATGTTTGTGCATGCTAAATTGCTTCGATCGTGTCTGAATTCTTTGCAACCCTATGGACTGTAGCCCGCCTGGCTCCTCTGTCCATGGGATTCTCCAGGCAAGAATACTGGAGTGGGTTGCCATGCCCTCCTCCAGGGGATCTTCCTAACCCAGTGATCAAACTTGGATTTCCTGCATTGCAGCGGATTCTTTACCACTAGCGCCACATGGTGGAGAAGGCAATGGCACCTGACACCAGTACTCTTGACTGGAAAATCCCATGGATGGAGGAGCTTTGTGGGCTGCAGTCCATGGGGTCACACAGAGTCGGACACGACTGAGCGACTTCACTTTCACTCTTCACTTTCATGCATTGGAGAAGGAAATGGCAACCCACTCCAGTGTTCTTGCCTGGAGAATCCCAGGGATGGGGGAGCCTGGTGGGCTGCAGTCTATGGGGTCGCACAGAGTCAGACACGGCTGAAGCGACTTAGCAGCAGCAGCAGTGCCACATGGGAAGCCCAATAGGATCATACATATCAATAATTACCTTAAATGTAGATGGATTAAATGCATCAACCAAAAGACATAGACTGACTAGGTAGATGAAACATGTGCATGTATACACTTGCACTTAACACATCACTTGACTTAAACTCCCAAATTGTATGTAATTATTTTATATTGTTAGGTTAATCGTATTTCCATATGGCTTGCAATTGTAATTATTTTTCGTCTATTGATTGTGAAAACTGATAACTATCTTTTACTATTGTGATTCTGTAATTGTTATTCATTTTAAAATCTTGTATTAATGATCCATCAACAGAAAATAATAAAATTCTATATTGCTGTAACTCCCATTTAATAGAAAAACCTATAATCACTTTTTAAAATCCAGACGCATTTTAGAGTTATCTTGGAATTTTTTGAAAAATACAAAATGTCCAGGTATTGTTTTTTACTCCAAAGCTCCAGATGTGATTATAATAATCAGCTATGTTTAAAAACAGCTGTACTATCTGATGATGTTTTACTTTTATCTAGTTTGTTCACTTTTTATTTTTCATATTCAGTGTTCCCATCTTATTCAGTTTGTTTTCCAATTTCTCCATTTCTTTGTTTTGTTATTGTTCTTTCTCAAGTCTCTATCAAGTGTAGTAGAAAAGCTTTTGTGTGTGTATATATATATATATATATATACATATATATATATATATATATATGCTTCCCTGGCTCAAACAGTAAAGGAAAAAAATCTGCCTGCAATGCAGGAGACCCAGGTTTGATCCTTGGATTGGGAAGATCCTCTGGAGAATGGAATGGCTACCTACTCCAGTATTATTGCCTGAGAATTCCATGGACAAAGGAGCCTGGCAGGCTACAGTCCATGGGGTCACAGAGTCGGACATGATTGAGCAACTAACACTTTCAAACATATATATATATATATGTATATATATGTATATATACATATCCATATATATATATGTAATGTGCATATAATTTATATGTAACTTATATAATATAATATTTTAGAAAACATGAATTTTTGCTTAGCTAAAAAATTTATGACCTTTTGGTTCTACTTTTTAGACTAAGTATGAATAGAATGTTATATTGCTAACTTATATTCACTCATAACTTTGATATGGTTCCGTTTTTCTGGCATCTAGTATTATTGCTAAAAGTCTAGAAAGTTTATTTTAGTAACTTTTATTATTAAAATTTTTCGAATGAGGCCTGAAACTTATAATCCAATTCTGACAATAAAAAGAAATACTATGTTGCAAAAAAAAAAAAAAAAAAAAATTAACATGTGACACAGTATTAACTAAAGCACAGGTTTTGCTAAAATTTCACAAAATTTTAACCTTGTGTCCATTATTTGTTCTCATACCTTATTCAAGATTCTACATTGTATTCAGTTGCATTGAGCAGGTTCAGCTGCATGCAACAAATTCTGATACTTTTAAAATTTTTGTCCTGTTATAAATATTTTCTAGTTTTCCTTGTGGTGTCTTAGTACACCCATCATTTAAAAGTTGACATTTAATTTCCAAATACATGGGGTTTTTAAAGTATCCTTGATATTAATCTCACATTTTGATATTATTTTCTCATTTGAATGCTGTGCAATTACCCTCAGTGGTTTTTTGGTCTTTTAACTTTATTGAGGCTTTCAATGGGTAAGTCAAAGATCTCTCTTGGTAAATGTCACATTGCATTTGAAAATATGTGAGCTACTTTCAAATATCTTTTGATATTTATTTCTAACAAAGTTCTACAGGTATAAGAGAACAGAGTCTGTATGATTTCAATACTTTCGATCCATGAAATTTTTGCACCTTATGTCCCTGGATATGTTTCAGTGTCTTCTGGTTTATAGTCTATGGGAACTTGAATAGAATTTATATCCTGCTGTTGTGTGAAAATTGTGTAAATCTTAATTATGTTGAATTAGTTCGCAGTGCTTTTCATGACTACTATATGCTTCTACTTTGATGTCTATTCATATTATTAATTTTTGAACTTTTATATTGAAACTACAACTAAAAGTCTTAATTTTTCTGTTTAAAAAATTGTAATATATATAGTGGAACTATATGTAACTTTGTTCTCTATTTTCTAAGTTTCCTATAAATGTGTTATCATACTTTCATAGTTAAAAAAACTATCTCAATTAAAGAAAAAAATTTTCAGGTCACTCTAGATTTAAGCAGATATTTCATAGAAGTATTATATATTGAAACATTTTGAAAGTTTTTTCTACCATATGAAGATCTATAGAAATTATCATAAATTTGTATTCAACAATAGTTGGACCATAAAGAAAGCTGAGAGCCAAAGAATTGATGCTTTTGAACTGTGGTATTGGAGAAGACTCTTGAGAGTACCTTGGACTGCAAGGAGATCCAACCAGTCAATCCTAAAGGAAATCAGTCCTGAATATTCATTGGAAGTACTGATGCTGAAGCTGAAGCTCCAATACTTTGGCCACTTGATGTGAAGAACTGACTCACTGGAAAAGACCCTGATGCTGGGAAAGATTGAAGGCAGGAGGAGGGAGGATGACAGAGGATTAGATGGTTGGCTGGTATCACCGACTGGATGGACATGAGTTTGAGCAAGCTCTGGGAGTTGGTGATGGACAGGGAGGCCTGGCATGCTGCAGTCCATGGGGTTGCAAAGAGTCGAAAATAACTGAGCGACTGAACTAAACTGATTCCGCAATAGAGCAAAACTAGCTTTCAGACACATTTTCAAGTCACACAATAAAGTAGAAATTAATAATAATTTTTAGGAATTCCAGTATGGGGATAAATAGGTTTTCTTTTTCACTTTTCAGGGAATATAAGGAATGAAAGCCTGAAATTATATTTTCTTAGCTCCAAACTGAGTTCATCATCATGAAAAGAAATCATGATTTAACTATTCAATGTGTCATATCTATAGCAGGCCCTTAACTAATTGTAGCCGTCTTAACTGGGTGTGCCAGATGTTGCCTGGATGTGTAAGCCACACAAGCATCATAACATTTTGTAGTAAAAAATTCCTGGCACCACCTCAGTCAGTCCTTTCTTGTGCAGGAGAGCTGTAGGGAGAAAATAACAGAAATGAATTTCGAAAGACTATAATTCTTGAAGATTTTCTGCTTAATGATTTTTATACCCCTCTCCCTCCACTGTTGCAGAGATTACTAAAAAAAAAAAAAAAAAAAAAATTAACTTTAATCCTTGTAAAAAGCCCCAGGAATATTATGGCTAACATTTCAAAGCTCTTCTATTAATGCAGGAAACTGTTAGAGTGCTTTGAACGTTCACTGTTTAGTTTCCTAATTATTTCAGTTTAAAAATTTGACTGAGGTTTACTCCTGCTTTGAAAGTTCATACAAATGTTAAAGGATACAATTTGCTTCAAGAGTAATAAGAGCCAGTGATGGTGTTGGATATTTCCATACCGTTTATAAGTATTTTCTAAGTGGATGATAATTTAGCAAATAGATATTTCTGTTAGAGTTAGTCTATTTAAATCTGAAAAGTCATGTAAACCTGGAAGCAGAGCCTTAATTTCCTTGGAGGATTATATGTCTTTTTAACTTTTTATTTTGAAAAATTGGGGGAAAAAACACCTATAGAATATCTTGAGGGTGTATCACTTGTTAGCATTGCTACTTTTATTTTCTACTTCATTTCGTATATGTGTATGCACTTTTGTTAATTTTGCAAAATCATTTAAAAATAAGTTGTAAGCACCGGTCCTCTGCATTCCTAGGTATGTCAGAATTATCTCCTAAAAAGTAGGATGTTTTCCTATATACTGCAATGCCATTATTGCACCCACAGTTTTAACATTAATACAATATTATTATCTAATATACAGTCAATACTCAAATATCCTCAATTGTGCTGATGATATTCCTCATATTCCCTCTTTAAAAAATTCAGCATCTAATCAACGATCATATATTTCATTCAGTTGTCTTGTTTCTTGAATCTCTTTAATCAAAAGGAGTTTCCAGGCTTTTGTTTTGTCTTTCACATTATTGACATTTTTGAAGAGTCACAATCAGTTGTCTTGGAGAATGTCCCTGGGTAATGATCTTTTCATCCTGCTGCTGCTGCTGCTGCTGCCAAGTCTCATCAGTCGTGTCTGACTCTGTGCGACCCCAGAGATGGCAGCCTACCAGGCTCCCCCGTCCCTAAGATTCTCCAGGCAAGAACACTGGAGTGGGTTGCCAATTCCTTCTCCAATGCGTGAAAGTGAAAAGTGAAAGTGAAGTCGCTCAGTCATGTCCGACTCTTAGCGACCTCATGGACTGCAGCCTTCCAGGCTCCTCCGTCCATGGGATTTTCCAGGCAAGAGTACCG
Organism: Bos mutus; assembly: GCF_027580195.1. NCBI lineage: Eukaryota > Metazoa > Chordata > Mammalia > Artiodactyla > Bovidae > Bos > Bos mutus. The sequence goes on along the minus strand of NC_091621.1, from coordinate 37,054,672 downwards.
GAGTGAGGTGCCATTGCTTTCTCCACTTTTCACCCTAACCAATGCTAATTAATTAGGTAACTTTTCTGGAAAAAAAAAATATATAAGCCATTTGTGCTAAGATTTTATAGCCACCTGTACATTTCTGATGCTGCACATCATCTACAACAGATTTGGATTAGAAGTGGATTAGTGTTATTTTCTGGAGACATTCAAGAACTTAGATGATGAGGGTAAGAGTCATTAGATATACCCTGTTTGTCTCCTTGGCTCCCACATAGCTCAGTTAATCCAATAGGTCACTGTTATAGAAATTTTCCTACAGTTACACTCTTTCTCCCAGTGTTTTCTCTACCTAAGAATCTGATAGTTATATAACATAGTGTTTAACTATTCTGAGCCACATTGCCCTAGATTTGAATTCCAGCCCCACCCTGTTTGAAACCCATTTCTCTTGTGATAAAAGAACAGTGCCAATGTCTTACATTCAGAAGAGGGACCGATTTTGAAACTAGCTTCATTACTGTTACTTGAATCACTGTGGCTATGAAATACTTTTGTTACTCATCCACTACCAGTGGCAGTTGTCTGCCACTGAACCTGTGTCTGGCTCTCTGCTCTCTTCATGCTAAGAACAAACCAACTTTTCTATTTCACTGATATGTGAACACTGCCAGCTATAGAAACTAAATTCAGAGAAAGTCACCACTGGCCTCTGCCTTACTAGATAGTAAACCACTCTGAAACCAAGAAAACAAAGCATGATATAGAACTGTACTGAATGCGTCATATTATTTTTAATTTAAAAAATGGCATCTTGTTTTCCCACAGATGGGGAAGTTTTGCAGAAAATTCTTGGGAAATATTTTTCAGTATTTTTTAAACTGTGCTTTAAATTTTTATTTTCAACTAAAAACAGAATATATGCTTGTGACAAAGTCATTCAACATACTGTAAAGTAGAAAGTGGGAAATAAAAATGGCACAGAACTTTCATATGCAGATATAAGTAATGCTAACCTTTTGGTATATTTTTACCATCTACACTTTTTATATACCATTTTTTATCTTATAGTCATTTTGTCATCATTTTTAAATACATAATTATTAACATATCATATATGTACACATATATAAAGATAGTTTTTGTAGAGTTCTATATGTATACATAAACACACATACATACATAATTTTTATGTAGTTATAAGGACATAAAAATAAAAATTAAGAGGCTGAGTATTTCCTATTGCAAACAATGAAAGAGAATTCTTCTTTTGCTTAGAGCATTTACTTGTATTTTTAAACTACTTTCTCCTCTCTGCAATGTATATAAATTCTTTTGAGGATTAGATAACTTTTGTCCCTTTTTGAACCAACGATGTCTTCTTCAGTGAACTGGGAGCCACCTCTTAGGATGAAGACACTGAGAGGGACAGTTTTTTGTGTTTTTAGCTCATGGTTATTTTCTCCTTCCACCTTATACTGACAAATATCAGTATAAGGGTTCTAGTTGTTTCTATTTCTCAGCAACAATGAGACTTTGAAAAAGTTACAGATTCCTGTAATTCTCCATTTATTCTTCTGTAAAGTGAAGGTAGTCACAATAGTTCTGTCTGGTATACACGTATATGTGTTCAGTTCAGTTCAGTCACTCAGTCGTTTTGGACTCTTTGCAATCCCATGGACCGCCACACGCCAGGCCTCCCTGTCCATCACTAACTCCTTGAGTTCACCCAAACCCATGTCCATTGAATCAGTGATGCCATCCAACCATCTCATCCTCTGTTGTCCCCTGCTCCTACTGCCCTCACTCTTTCCCAGCATCAGGGTCTTTTCAAATGAGTCAGCTCTTCCCATCAGATGGTCAAAGTATTGGGAGTTTCAGTATCAGTCTTTCCAGTGAACACCCAGGACTGATCTCCTTTAGGATAGACTGGTTGGATCTCCTTGCTGTCCAAGGGACTCTCAAGAGTGTTCTCCAACACCACAGTTCAAAAGCATCAATTCTTCTGAGCTCAGCTTTCTTTATAGTCCAACTCTCACATCCATACATGACTACTGGAAAAACCATAGCTTTGACTAGATGGACCTTTGTTGGCAAAGTAATGTCTTGCTTGTTAATATGCTGTCTAGAGAAGGCAATGGCACCCCACTCCAGTACTCTTGCCTGGAAAATCCCATGGACAGAGGAGTCTGGTAGGCTGCAGACCATGGGGTCGTGAAGAGTTGGACATGACTGAGCGACTTCCCTTTCACTTTTCACTTTCATGCATTGGAGAAGGAAATGGCAACCCACTCCAGTGTTCTTGCCTGGAGAATCCCAGGGATGGGGGAGCCTGGTGGGCTGCTGTCTATGGGGTCGCATAGAGTTGGACATGGCTGAAGTGACTTAGCAGCAGCAGGTTGGTCATAACTTTCCTTCCAAGGAGTAAGCGTCTTTTAATTTCATGGCTGAAGTCAAAATCTGCAGTGATTTGGAGCCCTCCAAAAATAAAGTCAGCCACAGTTTTCACTGTTTCTCCATCTATTTGCCATGAGGTGATGGGACCACATGCCATGATCTTAGTTTTCTGAATGTTGAGCTTTAAGCCAAATTTTTTCACTCTCCTCTTTCACTTTCATCAAGAGGCTTTTAAGTTCCTCTTCACTTTCTGTCATAAGGGTGGTGTCATCTGCATATCTGAGGTTATTGATATTTCTCCCGGCAATCTTGATTCCAGCTTGTGCTTCTTCCGCCCAACGTTTCTCATGATGTACTCTGCATATAAGTTAAATAAGCAGGGTGACAATATACAGCCTTGATGTACTCCTTTTCCTATTTGGAACCAGTCTGTTCTCCATGTCCAGTTCTAACTGTTGCTTCCTGACCTGCATACAGGTTTCTCAAGAGGCAGGTCAGGTGGTCTGGTATTCCCATCTCTTTCAGAATTTTCCACAGTTTATTGTGATCCACACAGTCAAAGGCTTTGGCATAGTTAATAAAGCAGAAATAGATGTTTTTCTGGAATTCTCTTGCTTTTTCAATGACCCAACGGATATTGGCAATTTGATCTCTGGTTCCTCTGCCTTTTCTAAAACCAGCTTGAACATCTGGAAGTTCACGGTTCATGTATTGCTGAAGTCTGACTTGGAGAATTTTGAGCATTACTTTACTAGCGTGTGAGATGAATGCAATTGTGCGGTAGTTTGAGCATTCTTTGGCATTGCCTTTCTTTGGGATCGGAATGAAAACTGACCTTTTCCAGTCCTGTGGCCACTGCTGAGTTTTCCAAATTTGCTGGCATATTGAGTGCAGCACTTTCACAGCATCATCTTTCAGGATTTGAAATAGCTCAACTGGAATTCCATCACCTCCACTAGCTTTGTTCGTAGTGATGCTTCCTAAGGCCCACTTGACTTCACATTCCAGGATGTCTGGCTCTAGGTGAGTGATCACACCATGGTGATTATCTGGGTCATGAAGATCTTTTTTGTACAGTTCTTCTGTGTATTCTTGCCACCTGTTCTTAATATGTTCTGCTTCTGTTAGGTCCATACCATTTCTATCCTTTATTGAGCCCATCTTTGCGTGAAATGTTGTCTTGGTATCTCTAATTTTCTTGAAGAGATCTCTAATGTTTCCCATTCTGTTGTTTCCCTCTATTTCTTTGCATTGATCACTGAGGAAGGCTTTCTTATCTCTCCTTGCTAGTCTTTGGAACTCTGCATTCAGATGCTTATATCTTTCCTTTTCCCCTTTGCTTTTCACTTCTCTTCTTTTCACAGCTATTTGTAAAGCTTCCTCAGACAGCCATTTTGCCTTTTTGCATTTCTTTTTCTTGGAGATGGTCTTGATCCCTGTGTCCTGTACAATGTCATGAACCTCTGTCCATGGTTCATCAGGTACTCTGTCTATCAGACCTAATTCCTTGCATCTATTTGTCACTTCTACTATGTAATCATAAGGGATTTGATTTAGGTCATACCTGAATGGTCTACTGGTTTTCCCCACTTTCTTCAATTTAAGTCTGAATTTGGCAACAAGAAATTCATGATCTGAGCCAGTCAGCTCCTGGTCTTGTTTTTGCTCACTGTATATAGCTTCTCCATCTTTGGCTGCAAAGAATACAATAAATCTGATTTCAGTGTTGGCCATGTGGTGATGTCCATGTGTAGAGTCTTCTCTTGTGTTGTTGGAAGAGGGTGTTTGCTATAACCAGTGCGTTCTTTTGGCAAAACTCTATTAGCCTTTGCCCTGCTTTATTCTGTACTCCAAGGCCAAATTTGCCTGTTACTCCAGCTGTTTCTTGACTTCCTACTTTTTATAGTCCAGTCCCCTATAATGAAAAGTATCTGTACATAAGTAATGGGATATTAAGCTGAAAGTTTTAGGCAATTACAGGGAAGAACCAATTTTGACTTCATGTTGGATCTGTTTTATTTAAGTTTTGCTTTCTGTTGCTTTTGTTCACTAAAAGCATACTATCCATATATAATGGTCTGCTTTGGGGGAACCCTGTCCTTCTGCCTGAATGTTAAACCAAAATACCTTTGTTCAGGACCCTGTCCACCTGTGGGTGGCTGCTGCTGCTGCTGCTAAGTCACTTCAGTCGTGTCTGACTCCGTGTGATCCCATAGACGGCAGCCCACCAGGCTCCTCCATCCATGGGATTTTCCAGGCAAGGGTACTGGAGTGGGGTGCCATCGCTAGGAGAAGAAACGAACACATTCCCTACATAAGGTTGGCCATTCCAGGACATATTTTCAAGATTAATGGCCTTTTTGCTTTACTTCCTTACCTTTTCCCATCTCTATTTGATAAAAGAACCTGGCATCCAGACCCTGATAAGATGGCTATTTTGAGATGTTAGTCTGCCATCTTCTTGGTCTACTGGCTTTCTGAATAAAGTTGTATTCCTTGCCTCAACACCTTGTCTCCAACTTATTGATTTGTTGTGCAGTGAGCAGAGTGAGCTTTGACTTGATAACAAGGCAATAAAATAATATTGATACACTGTGCTAGGGTGCCACATCAAAATGAAGATTCTGGAAGCATGTGAACAAAACATCAGTTTTGTGACTTTCGGACCTTTTACCTAGTGGCAGGGTTATCCACTGTCACGTTGCCTGGAACTGAGGGGCTTACCAGGATGCAGGATTTTCAGTGCTAAAACTGGGACAGTCTCGGGCAAAGTGGTAAGACTGATCCTCCTATTGACGCCAAAGGTGGAAAGTAAAAAAAGGAAGTATACGTGAAAAGATTTCTTAAGAGAGAAATTTTGTCAAGTTGTTTTATCAATACTCTCCTTTAAGGATGTAGAATGGAGATTTTTATTACCTTTATTTTAAGCCTGGAGCAAAGGGGTTCCAGTGCCACTATTTCAGGAGTTTGAGATGTATCTCTTGGATTGTGGGAGACCCAGAGCTGAGGTCTAATTGTGTAGGAGACATTGCTGTGAGCCACTTTGTGGAAGAGTAAGCACAAGTTGCTGTATCTGGGAAGTAAATGCACTCACCTCTAGCTGTGGGTTAGATATGTGACTGTTCCTTGTAGACTAGATATGGTCCAAAGAGCGAAGAGAGCTGTCTGGAGCCACTGGAAGTCCTGTCCAAGAGAATTTCCTGGAAGAGACTCTGCATAGAGGGTAAAACCAAAATCCAGGGACTGAGGGGAAAGGGATTAAGTGAATAAGAGGTATTGTTTCCCTCATTGAAGTTATAGCTCAAGCAGCCCAGCAGAAGTGTTTCTGATAAAGTTTCAAAAACACCCAGAAGTAAACAGGTCATCTCTAAACATTTGCCTGGTCCAGAGAATTACAGCCGTTTTGTAATAGTGTGTATGTGTGCTTACTTGCTCAGTTGCATCCGACTCTTTGTGACCCCATGGACTGTAACTCCTCTCTCCATGGAATTCTCCAGGCAAGAACACTGAAGTGGGTAGCCATTCCCTTCTTCAGGGGATCTTCCTGACCCAGGATTAAACCCGGATCTACTGCATTGCAGACAGATTCTTTACCATCTGAGCCCCCAGGGAAGTCCTTTTCTGTAACAGAGTCAGTTCTAGCCAAACATCAAAAACCAAACATCATATTCTTCATCCTCCCTAGATGGGAAAGTACAGGATTGAACTGAGCTGGAGGCAGCTGCTGCTAAGTCGCTTCAGTCGTGTCCGACTCTGTGCGACCCCATGGACGGCAGCCCACCAGGCTCCCCCGTCCCTGGGATTCTCCAGGCAAGAGTACTGGAGTGGGTTGGCCCCTACAAAGGGAAGGTCATGAGAGGACCACGGGATATGATGAGGGAGCATTGGAAGGGGATAGAAAAAGAAAACGAGTGCCCACACATAAAAGAAAGGCACTGCCAGGGAAGGAGCAAAGACAAACTTACAAAACTGACTTACCCCTCATCTGCCCTATTGTTTCATAAATAAATTAATAATTAATTATCCAAGATTTACTGAGTCTTCTCACAGTGATATGGACTGTGTTGGGTGCTGAGAATACAGCATTGAACAGGGCATTCAGGGAACTCATGGTTCAGTTTAAAGGATAGACAGATACCCATAGAATTAATTACATCCAGTATGATATATGCACAAGCTGGATAGAATTTTTATTTCTTTTATTCATGTACTGGTAGAATCAAGGTTTCATCTTTTATAATGACAAATCAATAATTTCCCAAGTACAGGGTTTTATGGTAAATCTAAAATGAGAAAATGTGGTTTTAGGCCTGAGGCCAGAATGGATCTTTTCCATGTAGGTTTCTTGTAGTGAATGGCCAAGCTGACATCTCCCAGACCCAGGTGGGAGATTCCCTAATGGCTCTGATGGTAAGAAATCTGCCTGCAATGCAGGAGACCTGGGCCAGGAAGATCCCCTGGAGAATGGAATGGCTACCAATAATTTTGTTTGGAGAATTCCATGGACAGAGGAGCCTGGAAGGCTACAGTCCATGTGGTCAGACATGACTGAGTAACTAACACTTTCACTTTTTCATCAGATCCAGGTGGAAAAGCCAGTCATACCAAAGCATGTGTCCAAGGGCCCAATCTGGAGGCTTTATTGCCTGAAATCTGGTAGAGCTAGTCAATTAAATAGTCTTAGTTAAGGTCTTTGCAAATCAACTAGATTTCAATTTATTATGGTTATTTACATATTTAAGGTACTGGGCTTCCCAGGTAGTTCCAATGGTAAAGAATCTGCCACCAACTCAGGAGATGTGGGTTCAATCCCTGGGTGGGGAAGATACCTTGGAGAAGGAAATGGCAACCCGCTCCAGTATTCTTGCCTGGAAATTTCCACACACAGAGGAGCCTGGTGGGCTACAGTCCATGGGGTCACAAAGAGTTGGACATGACTGAGCAACTGGGCACACACATGTAAGGTACAACATATTATCTTTTAGTTAAAGTCTATGATGATATTTTTTTTCTGTATAGTTAATATCTGCACATATGCCAGAGAAGGCAATGGCACCCCACTCCAGCACTCTTGCCTGGAAAATCCCATGGACGGAGGAGCCTTTTGGTGGGCTGCAGTCCATGGGGTCGCTAAGAGTTGGATACGACTGAGCGACTTCACTTTCACTTTTCACTTTCATGCATTGGAGAAGGAAATGGCAACCCACTCCAGTGTTCTTGCCTGGAGAATCCCAGGGACGGGGGAGCCTGGTGGGCTGCCATCTATGGGGTTGCACAGAGTCGGACACGACTGAAGTGCCTTAGCAGCAGCAGCAGCAGCAGCATATACCACTGATGAGGGATAGATAAAAGATGTGATATTTGATGTCAACATCAAAGAGGTAATAGTCCATGCTTAACATGTGTGTGATAGAACATTAGAGAAAAGATAGTGGTGGTGGGCTGCCATCTATAGGGTCGCACAGAGTCGGACACGACTGAAGCGACTTAGCAGCAGCAGCAGCAGACCTGAGACAACAAAGACTGACGGCAAAGTGAAGGGAGAGGGGACCCAGAAGGTGAGGCTGAATGAAAGTTAGAACAGAATTTATTTCTCTAAGTGTTGCACTGGAGCACGCAGTCCTGCAAGGCCTGTACTTGTCTAGCTTCAAGGCTGGAGGAGGAGGCTGGAGCCAGGTGACAGAGACACCAATGGTTTGATGGACAAGGGGAGCTTACATGTTGGAAACAAGGTCCTGCAGCGACAACCCCTCCCCCCACCCTGTGTGCAGCAGACATGACAGCAGTGTTTGCTCCCAGGGGAGGAGAGATTACCAGCTATAGGGGAATCTGCCATCAGGTTGACTGGCTGGTTACTAGGAAACTAACGGAGGGGCACAGCCCTCATCACTCCTTTGATAAGGGCAGTCACTAGCTAGATCAGGGACAAGTATGTAGGCAGGTCTGTCATGTGAGTAGGGTTTTGGTAAAGCAGGCACTGGTTGAGCAGAGGGTGTACAGAGAGCAAGAGAACAGCTATCTTGAGGGGCCTAACCATACACAGAGTTTTAAAATTACATGAGAAAGGATGCATATTGATTTCCTATTGCTACTGTAACAAACTACCACAAACTTATTGGCTTAATATAACACAAATTTGCTATCTTAACAGTTCTGGAGGCCAGAAGTTTAAGAGTCTCACTGAGCTTACCCCAAGGGGGTTCATACCCCCTTGGGATAATCCAGGAAAATTTCCTCATCTCAAGATCCTTAACCTTAATCACATCTGTGAGTCCCCTTTGCCATGTAAAATAACATAACTATAGACCTTGATATTTAGAGCATGGACACCTTTGGGGATCAGTATTGTGCCTACTTTTGAAAAATAACACCATTCATTTAAGGTTTCTATTAAAATTAAAAGAGATAAATGAATGAAAGTGCCTAAAATTGTGCCTGGCAGAAAGCAGAAGCTGGATAAACGTAGTTAACACTGAAAACAATTCAATAACCAGAAACTGGGAAGATGTAGCTGAAGATTAGCAGCACTAAAGAGAACGAGAAATGAGTATCTGCTTTCAAAGGATGCTTCTTGTATATCTTTCTTCTGCTGTGAAATAAATCATCTAGGCATAGTAATCAGAAGCTGTCACATTTGGGAGACCAAAAGGTGGAAACTTGGCTGGAGTGAAAAACTGGGGGCTAAAGGAAAGCCCAGACCCTGCTATCCAGGAGACTTCTGGAATTCATAAACCTTTCAGAATGATTTTAGAGGCATGAACTTTTGTAACACTTTACAATTGAGAAAACTGAGGCTCAGAGAGCTTAAGTAACAGGTTCAATGTCACACAGTTGGTTAAGGGTAAGCAGGGACTCAACCCAAGCCATCTGTTTTGAAATTTGAAGTTTTAGCTTTTAAACTCTTCTACTCCATATTTTTAACTGACATTTAAAATATAGCCTTTTTTTTTTTTTACAAGGGTGACTTTTTTTTTTCTTCAATATCATTTGGAATGTTTTTTAAGAACTGGAGGCTTAAATCACTCTACTAAGAAAACCTATCCCATGGGTTAGCATGTGGCCATCTCTAAACTAGTTCTCTGAAAACAGGGAAGACATTTAAGTTGCAAAATCCATTTTCTCACTTTGGAATTTTAGAATGTTTAATAGATGACTATTGCATTTTAGAAAAGCTTGTTTGAGTCTTCATTGGATGTCTGACACTAATTCTTCAACAACTAGCAAGAATGTAGATAGTGTGAAAAATTAACTGTACCTGGTTAAAGTCTTCCTATGAATAATTGGAAAAAAGTAAATTTTTACTAATTCTTCCTGTGCTAAAATAAGAACTCAATATATTTTTGGAGGAGGTTGTTGAAACTAAGACCAGTTGTTGACCACTAAGACGTAGAAAACTGAGCCATTTAGTTATTAAACATTAGACCTTTCATCAAAGGAAATATACTGTGTTAGGATTTCTCCAGAGACAGAGAACCAGTAAAATATCTTAAGGGGTTTCCTACGTGCGTCTAGTGGTAAAGAACCCGCTTGCCAATGCAGGAGAAGTAAGGGATGAGAGTTTGATCTCTGGGTCAGGGAGATCCCCTGGAGGAGGGCATGGCAACCCACTCTAGTATTCTTGTCTGGAGAATCCCAGGGACAGAGGAGCCTGGAGGGCTACAGTCCATGGGGTCACAAAGAGTTGGACATGACTGAAGTGACTTAGCACGCATGCACAGATATATATCTTACATGAGGAGATTTATTATGTAACAGGGAAGAGCAAAATATGACTCTATATTGGATCTTTTTGTTGCTTTTGTTATTAATATTATAATCACTAAAAGGATACTGTCTATAGCTATAAGCATATACAATGATCTGCCTTAAGAAGCCCTGCCCCTCTGCCTGAATGTTAAAGTGCCTTTGTTCAGCTCACAGAGGAGACATTGTGACCCTGCCTACCTGTGAATGGCTGCAACAAAAGAAGAAAGTAGCACATCCCCTTTCTGATGTTGACTAAGCTAGAGATACTTTGCAAAGCTTATGGTCTTTTTACTTTACATCCTCACCTCCTCTCCATCTCTGTTCTATAAAAGAAACTGGCATCCAGACCCTCTGTATCATTTAGCCATAGAAGACTCTTGAGAATTCCCTTGGACAGCAAGGAGATCAAACCAGTCAATCCTAAAGGAAATCAACTCTGAATATTCATTGGAAGGACTGATGCTGAAGTTGAAGCTCCAATACTTTGGCCACCTGATGTGAAAAGCTGACTCTTTGGAAAAGACCCAGACGCTGGAAAAGATTGAAAGCAGGAAGAGAAGGGGTCAACAGAGGATGAGATGGTTGGATGGCATCACTGACTCAGTGGACATGAATTTGACCAAGCTCCAGGAGATGGTGAAGGACAGGGAAGCCTGCTGCGCTGCAGTCCATGGGGTTGCAAAGACTCGGACACAACTGAGCTAACGAACAACAACAATCCAGACCCTGAGATGGTGCTCTAGGACATCAGTCTGCCATCTTCTCAGATGCCCAGCTTTCCAAATAAAGTCTCTATTCCTTGCCTCAACAGCTTGTCTCCTGACAATTGGCCAGTCCTCCAGTGAGCAGACCCGAACTTGGACTCAATAACAATTATAGGAATTGGCTCATGTAATTATGAAGGCTGAGAAGTCTCACAATCTGCTGTCAGCAAGCTAGAGAACACAAAGCCAGCAGTGTACTCAGCCTGAGAACCAGGAACACTGCTGACTGAGAAGAGATGCCCTAGTTCAAGCAGAGGTAGCGAATGAGTCTGTCCTCTGCTTTTTTGTTCTACTCAGACCCTCAGAGGATTAGATCTTGTGAGGGCCATTGACTTCATTCAGTCTGCAGATTCAAATGCTAACCCAGAAGTGTTTTTACCAGTTTTACTACATCCCCTAACCTAGTCAAGTTGACACATACAATTAACCCATACAAATATACCTTTTAACTTCATTGTGAACAACCCCCAAAGCCCTTATCTGTTCATCCTAAGTGTGGAGTGTCCTTTGGTATCTGATCACTTCTCAGGTACCATTACAGGTACCATTCTGATCCAAACCACCTTCATGTCTCTCTAGAGCTCTGTTCCAACTTCTGATTTGTCTCCTAGCTTCCATCTGTGCCCTTTGCAGCCTATTTGCACACAGTAGCAAGGGTGTCCGTGATCTCACTGAGGTGGTGACATAAGTGATATCTTAATTCCCTGCCCAGGAATTGAACCTGGGTAGCCTGGATGAAAGCCAGGAATCCTGGCCACTAGACCAGCAAGAGCGAGAGGTTAGAAGCTATTTTTCCCTAGATCTTTGCCCCTAGTGAAAAATGCATTTCTCAAGGAGGCAAACTGTAAATGCAGGTACAAAGCTCATTATTAGAGACATAGCACAACACCAAATGAGAGCACAGAGAGAAACAGTTTGTTTTGCTAAGATAGAAGCAAAGCAGAGATGCACACCCAAAGAGAAAGGGTGTGTGCATCCCCACAGTGAGCAAGAAAAAGAAAGAAAGTGAAGTCACTCAGTCGTGTCCGACTCTTTGCGACCCCATGGACTCTAGTCTGCCTGGCTCCTCTGTCCATGGGATTTCCCGGGCAAGAATGCTGGAGTGGGTTGCCATTTCCTTCTCCAGGGGATCTTCCTGATCCCCAGTGAGGAAGAGTACAGTAATGAGGTGGTTAAATCATTTATATAGGTCAGTTCTTCTGGGTCTTTACCTTTAACCAATTAATCTGATTTCTTTTTCCACAACTGACCTGCCCTAGGACCCTCCTCAACAGGAGTGTGGGACATTTTTCCAAGATGGATTCTAGCCCAGAGGCCTATGGGATCATGTATTAGCTTCACATATTATGGGATGGTGCCCCCTCCTTCTGACCACCAAGGAGTCTTTCTGCACATGTGAAATGTTTCCTTTGCTTGAGGTGTGTGATCTCCCTCCTCTTTTAACAGGGCTTAGTCGCACTCTGTCCCTGCCATAAAAATGCCCAATATCTGATTATTTACCCTGTTGCTGTTTTCTGAAAGATATGTATTTATCTCTTTGACTGAGGCGGGTCTTACTTGTGGCACATGGGATCTTCTCTGCGTCATGCAGGGACTTTCATTGTGGTTCTCCAGCATGTGGGATCCTAGATCCCTGACCAGGGGTCAAACCCACATCCCCTGCATCTCAAGGTAGATTCTTAACCACTGGGCCACCAAGGAAGTTCGTCTTGCTGGTTTTTATATTGAAGTGTAGATCTCAAAATATAGACCGGAATCCAGTCATAAAGATGTAGTCCTGGAGTCCATTTGTCTCTTGCTTCAGGAAAGGTAAACAAGAGGCTGGTAATGAATGGACAGCCTGGAGTTCATCTTCTTACTCCAGGAGGAGTGAATAGGAGGCCAGTTGTAAATGCCTAGTCTGCTATGTCCCTAGTCCCTCTATCTTCTGCTTCATCTCTATTCAAATAAAGGCCCACATAGTCTCCCTAAGATGATGTCTTGCCAATGTCTCAAGCCCTGATTCCGGGCTACTCCTCTGAGCTCATTACATATACCATTTCATACCAGTTCACTCTGAACTGCAGCTCTCACCCTTCCTCAAACATGCGAATACACTTCTGCATCATGGATTTTTCACTTGTTTTTTCTTCTTTCTTTCTTTTTCTTCTTTCACTTTCTTCTTCTAGATCACTCTGAGCTCTTTGCTTTCTGCTCCTCTTCCCTTCCTATATGTTGACACGTTAACAAAGCCTTCCCTGACCACCCTGTATAAAATCACACTTTCCCATTCCCTGTATGTCCCTATCTTCTTAATGTGCTTTTCCCCTTCGTAACACTAATATTCTATTTATTTACACATTTATTTGGTTACTGTCTGTCACTCCCTGCTCCAACCCCACACCCCCTTGAAGAACATAAGCTCTGTGAATAGGGCTGGGACTTAGTTTTTTGTTTTCTGCCATACACCTAGTGCCTTGGCATTTGGTAGGTTTGTTTAAAAGGAATGTTATTTTGTCTCCAAAAAACAATGAACATTTATGGTAGAGAAAGTAAAAATACAGAAACATACAAAGAAAGAATATGCACCCCCACAAAAGATATCTATTACTAACATTTTCTTGAATTTCTTCCAGGTTTTTCTAAAAATATATTCTTTTCTTTCTGAGAAATCAGGATTATCCTTTATTTAAATACAGCCTTTTAATAAACTATATTTTGATCATTTTGACATTATGCATGGTTTTTTGTTTGTTATTTTCCCTACTAAATTATACAATTTTGGGGCCTATTATGTTTTCCAATTGTTCATATAACTTTATCAAATAATAATTGTATATGTGCATTTATAGCTAAAGGATATGCCGTGATAGATGCCATGTGAAGAAACCTGAAATAGACATTCTACTCACATGAAATAAATACTTCAAGTATTACAAAGAAGTCCATGGTGGCCAACATAATTTCCTAAGGGGATAATTTTCTAGGTGAAGGTTACCGTGTTGTCATGTCAATATTTCAGGTGCCAAGATGGCTGAATTTGTGCCAGGACACTTTAAAATCGCTTTATGTTCAGTCTATGGATTGTTGAAATCGCAGCTTGCTTTTGGTTACCTAGAAAAATGTATGTCATTAAAATACTCTTTATATGCAACCCTGGGAACAAATCCCATGCATAATGTATTCATAAAAAGTTCATTTTATTTATAGCTTGTCACATTATATGGTATAAGGAAGCACAGTTCTGATGTGCTTCAATTGAATTATGCTTCTCTTTTTGACAGAATAGGGAAATATATTTGTAAAAATGAATAAACATACCTTGAACTGCCTACCTTTTGAGAAGGAGGCAGAGGCAAACCCATTAACATTATTCTGTTATTAAACCATCTATGGCAATAGACATTTTGGACATTTAATAGCTGCTTGTTTTCTAAATTGGGTGCCTGAAATAGTTTATGTCAAAATCTGACGACAGTGACTTGAAAAAGCAGTAAACTCCTGGAAAAACATTTTCCAGAGTTACAGTTTTATAACTACATGGAAATGAAAAATGTTACCTTTTCTGGCATTTAATCCTTTGATGTTTAATTCAATGTAATTCAAAGATTAGTTTTTATAATTGACTGCTGTGGCAAATTCTCTGTTTCACATAATGATAGAGTGCTTATTGTTGTAGGACAAAATGTACCAGTGCAGTATTTGAGTAGTTTTTTAAATAGCAATATTGACAAACATCCAGTCAAATAAATTTTCTTCCTCAACAAATTCATTAATTTATAAATCAGTATCTTTTATGCAACGTAGACTACTAAAGTGAGACCAGAGAGGAGATGGAAGTACTTTAAATACTTTAAGATGAATATCGGTGTCTATCTATTAGAAACTTTGAGGTCTAACAAGGTCTAAATTTTAGTGTATTACTATTTATTTAGTGTATTACTATTATTATTAATAGTGTAGGACTATTTATTACCCTTTGCAATTCATGGGCCATTAATTAATTACCATACCACTTACCTCCTATGTTGATATTCTGAAAATACATGCTCCTGGTTATTTGGGACTCCAGAGGAGTAAAACATGTGGGCCAGTGGAAATCCATTACTATTACAAGAAAAAGAAGATGGAAAGAAAAAACTAAAGAGCAAAGCTCTAAGCACATGTCCTTTTCACAGAGCCTCGGCACAGAGACCAGTACCAGGTGAAACTGGCAGAGGTCGGTTAGGCAGGTTGACCTTCCCACTACATGCCTTCCCACTGCTGGTTCTGGCGTCTGTAATTCATGATGAGGCCACACGTCCGTTGAGAAACCAGAGGTATCAGACATGCAGATGAAAGTTCCAGTTAGACATATTAACTATATAAGTGGGAAAATGTTAGAAAGATAGGCTACCATCTGATATTCACGAGAACTATTAAACCTCAATGCCCAAAGTACAAAACACCGCAGGTTTAGGAGCAGTACATTTTTCTGGGGCACCTCACATTTCACCAGGTCTGGTTCTTACTGGTCTGGAGTCTGGATGGATCCTGACAGAGATGTCAGATTTTATCAAAGGTAGCTGGAGACAGCACTGAATACACCCAGGGTATCAGAGAGTCCAGTTGTATTAAGTTAAATAAAAATAAAAAACAAGTACAACTTCCTTTATCAAATAGATTCTGTTTTTGAAGCATCGTCTATACCAGGCACTATTCCTTTTCCAAATAAGGAAACTGAAAATTAGAGAGATCAAATACATTATTCATCATATCATGCTAGTAAACGGCCAAGCTGGAATTTGAATACATCTGTCTAATCTCAAAGCCAGTATATATTATATCTTATTATTTTCTAATTCTGACATACAATTTTTCTCCTTCAGGGCAACATATTTGGATACGAGTAAAAATTTCTAGGTGGGAATTTGTTTCTCGACTAAGCAAGTCAGGCATTAGTGACCCAGAAGACATCTTCACCTAGCTTCAAATAACTGAGATCCATCTCTCTATGTTCCAGTATTTCAGCCTCGGTGCCGGATGCTGGTTTGTGTCGGCAAGTAAACTTCATCACAGCCCTGGAGCTGTTTCCTTCCGCGACCCCCAGAGGGCAGCGTGCACTAACGATCCCCCTGAGTCCTCTAGTGGTCAGTTAGAAGCGCTAACTCTGCCTCGGGGGAGCTATGTTCCCAGGAACATTCTCAGCTCCGCGGGTGTTGCCCAGGGAAGAAAGGCTGTGTGACACCACCTAGAGTCACCCTCATACTTCCCTTTGGGTGCCTTCTGGGGTATGTCCACAAGCACTGCCCCAACTCAAGATGACTTCTCAAACCTGCCAAGTGTGCACTTTCGGATGCTACAGGGTAGACTCTATCACTAAATTTCAGGAAGAATCCAATACAGGTATCTAGACGATGTGGCAGCAAGTCCAAAATTTATTTTATGTCCGTCAAAATGCACAGGGTAGTTTATTTAAATTGATTCCCAGAAGCAGCTCTGAACATCTACTTCCCCAAGGTAAATATTTGAATAGCTCTAGTGATATCCTTCGATTACATAGGGTGGTATAATTATGATTTCTGGGATATCTTGGAGTGTATTTATGTGGTATATTTAAAATAACATTGGCAAGCCTTACATGTTTTAATGTAGGAATGTAAAATTTCCCTTTATTTTAATATAATCATGATGACCTAGTACAGTAATTTCCTTATTATTAACTTAATGGCTTCTCAGGTGGCTCAGTGGTAAAGAATCCCCGGGCCAAATGCAGGAGACATGGGTTCGATCCCTGGGTCGGGAAGATCCCCTGGAGGAGGAAATGGCAACCCACTGCAGTATTCTTGCTTAGAAAACCCCCTGGACAGAAGAACCTGGGGGGCTACAGTCTATAGGGTCACATTAATACAGTAACTCTAGATTATTCTTATTATTTTGGAATATAAACATATGTCTATTTAAATATATGTATACTTTAACATATGTATTTTGGCTATCAAATATAGATAGCAATTATAAGTTTATTTTACTGCCTCCACTGGAGTTTATTGATATTATTTTATTATTATATTTAAAATAGACCAATTAACAGTGTTAAGTGCTGTAGAATAGACAAATAAGAATATGACATGATTCCAAACCTCAGAGTTTGTGGGGAGAAGTAAAGTATCTAGATAACCTTTAAAGAGGATGTAGCAGTAGAATTCCATCATCTTAGCAAAATGGAAGCAAACTAAGCAATCCTAGAAATAGAAAAATTACAACTTAAATGATGCTGGCAATACTGTCCATCATTCAGTGATTATCTGAAGTAAGTATGGAAGGAAAGACGTGAATCTGTGGTTCCCTCATGTCTCTGTTCTGTGGGGCCTCTCAAGTTCAAGCATATCACTGAGCTGAGTGTGATTCTAACTTTTAAAGATATGCATGTATGCATTTTTCATATATAATGGACCCTAAAAGCAAGCCAACTACTTCATCTGGTGCTCAACCAAAGAAACAGGAATCTGTTCCAATGCTGGAGGAAAAACTTGTGCTGAACAAACTCGTGGTCTCCAGTGGAATGACTGTCGAAGGACTTTTCCAAGGTAATTTTTATTTTTATTTTATTTTTGATTATTCATGACTTTCTTATTTCTGATTTTAGGATCTAAGAGGTGTGATTTGATTGTAAGATAAGTATCATCAGAGAAATATATAAATTTTGCCACACAGTAGGAGGCTCTTAAAGATTTCTGGATAAAGGATGTTGTAACATTGAGTTTGGAAGATTAATTAGGCAATAATATTCTAGATAAACCAGAAGTTGGCAGTTAAGACGATTGAGAAGCTACTATGTGGAAGTCAATGAAAAGGAATAACTGTCAGACCTCTGGTGGAGGTAGGATAAGTAGGATAAGTTGACATTTAGGTTTGAAAAATAGGACAGGGGTGAGATAATTTCACGAGGAAGAGATAGCAAATGATTTTAAGTGTTGCTGAAATTTCAAGGAGAGATGGGTGCTAAATTTATAGAGATCAAAGTTTAAACCTCAAATTAGGATATGTGGTTTCTATCAAAGGACTTTTGTTAGATTTATAATGTGTGTAACTAACACACACACTACAAAAGTTAGCTCATATTTAGTTACATAGTTCATTCCTTATATGCTCAAAATAGTAAAAGTATTAAGTTGTTTCAGTCATGTTTGACTCTTTTGAGACCCCATGGACTGTAGCCCACCAGGCCCCTCTGTCCATGGGATTCTCCAGGCAAGAATACTGGAGTGGGTTGCCATTTCCTTCTCCAGGGGATCTTCCTGACCCAGGGATTGAACCCACGTCTTTTACGCCTCCTACATTGGCAGGCGGGTTCTTTACCACTAGCGCCAAGTATAGGAAACTGGGATTTTCTTAGAAATGACTATTAAAGTAGTTATTAGTGACCTTTTTATAGAATGTGGGCTGATGTCAGATAGCAAGCCAAGTAATGAGTTGGAGCTGAAGATATATAGGCTTTGCTTTTGAGAAACTTAGTGATAGGAGCAAGGAGGCAGAAGAGTATGGTTAAAAGGCAAGAAAGACCTGGAAGACAGCTCAGACCAGCCTAATGTTCTCATTGCAACTTTTGGATTATTTTTCAATTATTCTTTCAGCTTTTCTCTTTGCACATACTATTTTGAAATCGTTTGATATGCCACAGATTTTGTCCATGTAATAAAACAAATTGGAAAATACCATGCAGTATTTGCAGCCAGGCGAAACTACATTTAGTGCATTATCTGAGTGGAAAGATCATGCAAGGATTCAATCAAAGAAGATTGTTTCCATGACTCTTTAGTCACTCCTAAAGTGTCTTTCAAGTTTTTCCTATCTGTGAAATGCTGTAGTTCTCCATTCCCTAACCTAGAAGTCTTTGAAACAGAGGGGTGGGAGATGCAGATCTTACTGTAGCAGAGACATTTCTCATTTCAGACATGTGGGATTAAGATGATATTGCAATATCAGACATTTCCCAAGTGCTCACGCTCTTTAGTGGGATATGATTTTGTCAACCAAACAATATTTTCCATCGGACCTATTCAGGCACTTAGAACACTGATTGATCATAGGAAATTAGCTCTAGCTTTTAGAGCATAATAGGTTTGACGAGATAGGAAACAGGATCATTGCCCTTAAGGGAATGAGTCAGGCAAAATGGGAGGAAAATGAGTTGGAAATCTTTGCCTTGAACAAATTAGCGAATGTGAGCAAAACATCCTATTCTGAGATGAGGAGTTAAATAAAGTAGTTTTACCTGGCAGATGACAGGTTTATTTTAATTTAGAATTTAAAACATCCATTATCACACAGAGCCTGGAGATAGAGCAGGTATTATGTTTTTATTGCAACTTTCAGGAAATAGCTCATTCTGTCTTCTCTCTCAAAATCTTTAGCTCATGGAGGTCCAGGATGTAGGACTTTCAGTATTAAAACTGGGCAAGTTCTAGGCAAACTGGGATAGGTTGGTAACCTATATTTGGATTAAGGCTACTGACTGTGTATGTCCTTCCTTCTTGCAGTAATCTCCTGGTCAGTCTTCCTCATTTGGTGAAGAATTTAACATCTAACTTACATTCTTCTTTCTATCACTACTCCTGTTCATGTGGAAAATCCATCCAATGCCTGAATATTTTGTAGTTCCTTGACCTTTTCTCCTACAGTCTTTTCCTTAGCCTTCTCCCTGAGCTCCGTTGCCAACTCTTATGGTCACACTTTAGATTTTGTCATTATGAATAACTGCTGCTCTCAAAATCTCAGTGTCTAACATCCCAGTCATCAACCACCTCTCCTCTCTTTCCAGTTCACTGTCTCTATGATATTTCTTTGATTACAACAGTGCTTCCAATCCATGCCTTCCTTACCTCCCTCTCTGCCTTACTTAAATGGTCGAAATCAATATTGCTTAATCCCAACGATGTACAGAAAAATAGAGTCATTTAGTGGCTGAAGATGTGATCTCCTTCAATCCTGGGTCCAATATTTATTAGCTACATTGCCTTGGAAAAGTTTCTTAACATCTCTGTACCTCAGTTTTCTCATGAGTGCCCAACTCATAGGGTTGTTGTGGGCTCACAATAATAATAAAGGTAAGATGCTTAGGCAGTGCTTGGCACATGATAAACGTTCAATAAATGTTTCCCAAGCTTGGAGTTGATGGCTGGAGAAAAACATCTAACAATTCTGACTGATCTCTTTTAAATTTTATGACTGTGTGTCTCAAGTGGGTCTTAACGCAGTTTCAGTCAACCACAGTTCCCATTTCCTTATTGATTTATTTTCTCTCTTCAGAGATTACTATTTCACACCTTTTTTTTCCCCTCAAACTTTCAGCTCCTCTTCCCTGCTCCTCACTATCAGTGGATGATTTTGCTTCTTATCTCCCTGGGAAAGCAGATGCAATCAGAAGGTAAAGCTGTTTTCCCACCAACCAGCCCACCCACATCTGTAGCCGATGCAATGAAAACGTCTCTTTATTTTAGGAAAATCCTTTACTCATTCACTGGATTCCATTAATTTTCACTTTATCCAGAACTTTACTGCTCTGATTGCCTCTTTTCTGTCCTGCATCATCACACGTCTTCTTTTTTCTCTGCTATAATGTTGTTGTTCAGTTGCTCAGTCGTGTTTGACTCTTTGTGTCCTGTGGACTGCAACGTGCTAGGCTTCCCAGCACTTCACCATCTCTTGGAGCTTGCTCAAACTCATGTCCATTGAATCAGTGATGCCATCCAACCATCTCGTCCTCTGTCGTTCCCTCTGCTCCTACCTTCAATCTTTCCTAGCTTCAGGGTCTTTTCTTCACATCAGGTGGCCAAAGTATTGGAGCTTCAGCTTCAGCATCAGTTCTTCCAATGAATATTCAAGGTTGATTTTCTTTAGGATTGACTGATTTGATCTTCTTGTGGTCCAGGAGACTCTCAAGAGCCTTCTCCAACACCACAGTTCAAAAGCATCAACTCTTGGTCATTCAGACTTCTTTATAATGTACTCTGTTATTAATCAACAACCTTAAACAAAAGGAGAAAAGAAACCTCCCTTGCTTCTAGACCCTCTGTGGCTACCAACTTATTTACCATCCTTTATAGCAACCCTCAGTATTTCCACAGTCTCAGCTCCCATACTTACGACAATTCTAATCAAATTTTCATTTCGCTATTCCACCTAAAACCACCTTTGTGAGCCAACGTTGGCTTCCATCTTGTCAAATTGGATCATCCATTCTCAGTCCTTATCTTACTCTGCTTGTCACTAGTGTTTAACACAACTGACCACGCCCTCTTTATTGTACCTTTTTAAAAAACTTGGCTTTATGAAATTATACTATTTTGATTTATCATCTACCTTTCTTCTCAGTGTCCTTGACTGGATTCTTCTTTGGACTATTAACTGCATTTTAAATAACAGAATTCTCCAGAACTTAGTCCTTTCTCCCTTGGGTTTGCTGAAGAGATTAAAGTGACTGAAACCAGGAGAAATTAATTTCATAGGCTTTTATGAGGCAATTAGAACTGTGTTGTGAAAAAGAAAACAAGCATACTTTGTAGGAAAGTCATTTATGATTATTTTTTGTTAAATTTTATTAATAATCTGATTGTCTGATGGAAGCAATTTTACTGTGATAAATTCAGTTCTACAGTGTTATCTGAGCACTGGCACTGAAAAGGAGAGAAGGAGAGGGGCTATGCGAAGATGAAGCAGAAGGGTCTTTGCCAATACAGTCCTGAAAGTGGGTCAAGTTATTACCCTAATTTATGGTAATTTCAGAACTAAATCAGAATGAGAATGAGAACCAGAATTCTTGGTAGTTCCAGGTCTTTGGTTGGTTGATTAATTTCAACCTGCCTCCAAGACTGAAATACAATAAAGAATAATGTGTAGCTAAATTGCAAGTTTAAAAGATGTTAAAGTGGAAAATTGTGGGGGAAAAAAACAGCATGAAAATATCTTTCCTTGGCATTTTCAACTTAACTACCCCAAGAGCTGCTAAAACAACATATTCTTCTCTTTTTCAACAAGATCTCAAATATTTCAACCAGCCACTACTAGAATTTTTATATTGGTAAAATGGGATTTTCTTGTTGGAAAGTAATTTTTGATGAAGAACCAACTAGAATATAGGTGGCTAATTCACTTTATTATTAAAATCCCAAAGCTGAAGCTTTGAACAAATGTATTTTAGAAACATGTAAACATAAATGTGCTTAATCACCTTTGAAGTTTTCTGTATAACAGAAAACTTATAAGATCTTATATAAAACTTATATAAGAGATCTGAGAGTTTGTCTATTTAGATTTGAATTTGGTGAATGTTGTAAAGATTGGAAGTTTGGATAGATAGTTTATAACAAACAACTCTAAAAAATATTATCAATAGCAGTGCTAATAGTGATAACTACTCTTTACTGAGCAACTGTTTACAATTCACTATTTACATCTGTTATATCTTTTCTTTCTTTCAATAACTGGGTGAGGTAGTGTTATTTTCCTCTCCTGAAGAAACTGAGATTCAGACAGGTCTGATAATTTTTCCAAGAAAATGAGAAATATGCTCCTAGTCCTCTTACTTTGAAAGGGAAAAGAGAAGGAAACAATTAAGCGCCAGATACCTGAACCTCTTGTGTTACTCCCTCCTTTAACCAGAAGTAGGAGTTCAAAATGGACTGGAATATGAGCACTTGTAACACGTAGCGCTTTGTGTTGCAAGAGTACAACTTGAAACCATTTAAACTGGAGAGACTGGCTGTGTGTTATAATGACTGTTCCCCATTTCAGCATTGCATTTGATATGTGGATGTGTGAATTCTTGACCCTATAGAAAACTGTAAGGATTATTTCACGTCAAGATTTTTTCTCTCATTTAATGATTGCTGAAGCATTTCTTCTTTACAAATCAGTTTATAAAACTGTTGGCCCTTGCTTAAAGTTGCTGAATTAGGGAATTGGGTAACTGATCCACATATGTGTAGAACAATCACACTGGTAACATTTCTTATTGTATTTAAAAAATTTTTTAATTTTATATTGAATTATGATTTATTTGACTC
This sequence comes from Bos mutus, assembly GCF_027580195.1. Classification (NCBI taxonomy): domain Eukaryota; kingdom Metazoa; phylum Chordata; class Mammalia; order Artiodactyla; family Bovidae; genus Bos; species Bos mutus. Next base: position 37,031,757 of record NC_091621.1, on the reverse strand, counting down.
AGTGGTAAAGAATCTGCCTACGGTGCAAGAAACACGGGTTTGATCCTTGATCCCTAGGCTGGGAAGATCCCCTGGAGAAGGAAATGGCAACCCTTTTCAGTATTTTTCCCTGGGAAATCTTAGAGGAACCTGGCGGGCTACAGTCCATGGGGTCGCGAAAGACTTAGACAAGACTTAGGGATTAAACAACAAAAACAACGTGATAATCTCCAGGTCCATCCATGTTGCTGCAGATGGCATTATTTCATCCCTTTTTGTGGCTGAGTAATATTCCATTGTGTATGTGTATCACCTCTTTATCCATTCATCTGTTGATGGACGCATAGGTTGCTTCCATGTCTTGGCTATTGTAAACAGTGCTATAGTGAACACTGGGGTGCATATATCCTTTCAAACCATGGTTTTCTTTGGATATATGCCCAGGAGTTAGGGTTGCTGGATCATATGGTAGTTCTATCTTTAATTTTCTCCATACTGTTGTCCATAGTGACTGTACCAGTTTACCTTCTAACCGGCAGTGTTGGAATGTTCCCTTGTTTTCCACACCCTCTCCAACATTTATTGTTTGTAGACTTTTTGATGATGGTCATGCTGAGTGATTGAGGTGACATCTCATTGTAGTTTTTATTTGCTTTCCATGTGCCTCTTGGCCATCCATATGTCTTCTTTGGAGAAAAGTTTATTTAGGTCTTCTGCTCATTTTTTTGATTTGGTGTTGCATTTTTTATTTTGAGCTGCATGAACTATTTTTACATTTTGGAGATTAATCCCTGTTGATTGCATCGTTTACAAATATTTTCTCCCATCCTGTGGGTTGTCTTTTCATTTTGTTTATGGTTTCCTTTGTATGAAAGCTTTTGAGTTTAATTGCCTTGTTTATTTTTGTTTTTATTTATATTACTCTAGGAGACAGATCAAAAATGATATTACTGTGATTGATATTAAAGAGTGTTTAGAGCTTTTTAGTATATAGTCTTGCATTTAGGTCCTTAATCCATTTTGTCTTAATTTTTATCTATGATGTTAGAGAGTGTTCTAATTTCATTGTTTTTCACATAGCTGTCCAGTTTTCACAGCATCATTTATTTAAACAACTATCATTCCCTCTATTGTAAAGCCTTCTCTATTTTAGTATCCCAGCATGCAGCAAGTGTAGGACACTTCTGAAATAAGAAGTTGAACTTGTTTAACCGTGGTTTCTCTAGACATCTTTACTTCCATTTGCTGGTTACGAGTTGGTGAGCTTTGTTTCTTGTTGCCATCAATAACACCAATGTGGATATCTTGAGGTGAGTGCCTAAGTGTGGCCAAATAAAATGGAAATAAAAGTTAGTCAAATAAGACAGAAATTGAATTCCAGATTGTTTGGTGTTAATGATTTCTAACAAAGTCTCCTTCTGTGTGTCTTAGTTGCTTAGTCATGTCTGACTCTTTTGCGACTCCGTGGACTATACAGTCCATGAAATTGTCTAGGTCAGAATACTGGAGTGGGCAGCCCTTCCCTTCTCCAGGGGATCTTCCCAACCCAGGTCTCCAACCCAGGTCTCCTGCATTGCAGGCAGATTCTTTACAAGCTGAGCCACAAGGGAAGCCCATCTCCTGTGGCTGCTGCTAATTATTCTGTTATCCTGTGTTAATATTTTAGGTAAAAAAAAATAGAGTCCAGGTGAGGGCTGGGGGCTGAGGAGTGAGAACTAAAAGTTGAGAGAAGACAGAGGTGAGGAGGAGGGAAATGTACCACACTGAGAGATTTGTCGTCTTCTTAGATAATATTATTTTTCCTGGCTTTTATCTTTTAGTTCTCTAGCAAGAAAGCAAGCCACATTTTTAGATTTTTTTATTTGATTAAAAAAGACAATTTAGAACATTTAAGAAAAATTCACCCTCAAGTTCCCCACCCATAAATTAAGAACATGTAGATAGAGAAACAATTTTTCTTTTCTCCACTGCCTTTGTTCGGGAGATGGAGTTTTAAAAATAGACTCAGGCCTGAAAATCCCAAAACAAGAGCTTTGTAAATGACAACCTTAGAAACAAATCAGCACCACTACTGGTTAATGCTGCTCTTGTAACTTAAGGAACGCCGGAATCATTCTTACCCATGCGCTTATCACTGTGGCCAGACATGAATACTATCATAAAATATAACCGATTCAACTCAAGAAACGTGTTTAAGCGTTGAGTATTCACTATGGTTGGTGTTAAGTATAATAGGGTGAGAAAGACAATCTTAATATTCAAAGAACTCCCAGTCTTAAGAGAAGCAGGCAGGTGAATATTGCTCAGAATTATTCATATGGAGTTAAGTTCCGTATTTGGTCACGAGCATATTGTTATGGGACCACAGAGGAAGAAGTTGTTCAATACCATAGAAGGGATATCTGTGCTCTAACCTTTTATGGACCATTAAGAAGGCTGAGTGACGAAGAATTGATGCTTTCAAACTGTGGTGCTGGAGAAGACTCTTGAGAGTTCCGTGGACTGCAAGGAGATCAAACAAGTCAATCCTAAAGGAAATCAACCCTGAATATTCATTAGAAGAACTGATGCTAAAGCTGAAGCTCCAATACTTTGGCCACCTGATGCAAAGAGCCGACTCATTGGAAAGGACCCTGATGCTGGGAAAGACTGAGGACACGAGGAGAAGGGGACAACAGAGGATGAGATGGCTGGATGGCATCACTAACTCAATGCATATGAGTTTGAGCAAGCTCTGGGAGATGGTAAAGGACAGAGGAGCCTGGAGTGCTGCAGTCCATGGGGTTGCAAAGAGTCATGACTTATAGCGACTGAACAGCAATGTTTTTTTGGGTTTGTGTGGGATACACAGTCATCTGTAAAGTACTTTGAAAAGTACATTAGAGGATAGGATTCACCCAGGGTTTTGGCATTTGGTTCTATCCACTGTTTTGGGAGAATGAATGAAAATTTTTCTTCTCTTTCTCTTACCTCTTAAGGTTCTATTCCATGTGCTGTGGACAGCAACTCCTGGAGTGGCCTTCCTCAGCATGTCCTCCACCTTGAAATGATATGTGTTCTTCACTAGTCTCCTAAATGTACTTAGGGAGGGACTGTGTATATCAGTCATCTCACTACTCATGCCTACCGAGTTCTTGGCATACTGTAGCCTCCCAATGGTGGTGGTTTAGTTGCTCAGTTGTGTTCAACTTTTGCAGCCCCATGGACTGTAGCCTATCAGGCTCCTCTGTCCATGGAATTCTCCAGGCAAAAATACTCAAGTGGGTTGCCATTTCCTACTCCAGGGAATCTTCCTGACCCACAGATCAAACCTAGATCTCCTGCGCTGCTGAGTTACCAGGAAAGCCCAGAAAAGCCAAGACCTGAAGCATTATTCCTTTTTCATCCCCCTTTTCCCTTTCTCTTTTCAGATTACTTCTTTGGTTTCAGAGCAACCTCTAATAACGATATTAACCTCGTATTTCTCTCTATCCAAAAAGGACAAAAATCACCTGGTTTCTGTATTATGTATATTAATACTCTAGTCTTATACCATCCTTTGCTGTATGACAAACATTCCAGATTTAGTGTTTTAAAATAGTACATCATTGAAAGATACTTCCCTGGTGACTCAGTGGTAAAAAAAAAAAAAAAAAATTCCACCTACAATGCAGGAAATTTCTTGGACAGAGGAGCCTGGTGGGCTACAGTTCATGGGGTTGCAAGAGTCAGACGCTACTTAGCAACTAAACTCACCACCAAAAGAAACTACAGTCGGTGGTCAAGGTATTCAGTCACTTGTTTCCTAACAGTATCAAAGCAGTTTGCTAATTAGGTACTTTATTCCACAAGATGGCGCTGTAGTCCTTTTGATTATTTGGAGTCAGCAACCCAGGGTTTTAAAGTATCTGCCCCTCCCTCTCTTTACACATAAAAGTGACATAGAAGTATCTAAGAGTGTCATTTCATAAAAGACCAGATTTACTATCTGATTTTAAAGAGGTCCGTAGGAATAACCATATAGTCAATAATAGGCATTAGTACACAATGAACAATTACCATAAATAAGATTCACAGTGTGTTTTTTTGCATTATTTTTCTTTGAGGACTTCAGTTGTTTTTCAAGAGAAAGAAAATTTATTAAACACAGTCTAACTCAAATATGAATTAGGATTTATTTTTTTAAAGCATTATGGATAAAATTTTAATGTTCTTTAATACTACTTGTAGTTTGGGTGTTGCGAATAAGTTGTTGAATTCACTTGGCATTTTGTTGTTGTTTATACTCATGTAGAAAAAACATCTTAGAGGACTAATTTTTTGACTAAATATTTTGGTGTTCAATTGCATTCTCACGTTTGTTCTAAACAGTTTTTCACTTTGACTTTAAAAGCTTCCCTAAATTTGCATATGAATTTGCAGTTGAGTCACATTTATAATAGTGATCTAGAATCCCTTTTATATGTAAAGCATGGTTTTAATTGGATCTACTCAGGAAAAAGGGCTTCCCTAGTGGTTCAGTGGTAAAGAATCCTCCTGCCAACGCCCGCCAATGCAGCAGTTGGGGTTTGAGATCGCTGGGTTGGGGCGATCCCCTAGAGAAGGACATGGCAACCCACTCCAGTATTCTTGCCTGGAAAATCCCATGGACAGAGGATCCTGGTGGTCTACAGTCCATGGGGCAGCAGAGAGTTGGACACGACTTAGCCACTAAATCAATGAATGACTCAGGAAAATAAAACTTCACTGCTACTTTCAAAGAGTCTTCTAAATGTGAAAAATAAAAGATTGCTGCTAAAGAAATGTTCCTTAGACTTTGTATGACCCCATGGACTGCAGCATGCTAGGCTTCCCTGTCCGTGTTCACAGTCTCCTGGAGCTTCCTCAAACTCACGTCCATTGAGTTGGTGATGTCATCCAACCATCTCGTCCTCTGTTGACCCCTTCTCCTCTCTTCAATCTTTCCCATCATCAGGGTCTTTTCTAATGAGTCAGCTCTTTGAATCAAGTGTCCAAATTATTGGAGCTTCAGCTTCAACATCACTCAGATTTTTAAAATTTGGGAAGCAAATTATTTTTTTAGATTTACTTTGATATTACTGGGCCCATTGAATGAAAGTAACATATTGACCCCAAATACTGAAGATTTTAATGAATGCCTGACATAGTTTCTCTGTTAGAATAATAAATTTATTCAATTTAAAACATCCAGCATGAAGAGAAAACAAATTACATAAATTCTTAATTATGTTTAATTGCAGTGAGCTTGTAATGCAGTTCTATTTATTAAATCACTTGAGTTGTCAATGTCTGAGACAGTTTGTGTTTATGAATTGCACATTTGTAAGGAGTGAATTCGTTAATGTGCTAATTAGAAAACTCTTGTAAAAGAGTCCAGATTGTGGTTCACTTCTGTCCATTTACTCCTATATGGATCTTGTAATGATGAGTCGGTAGAAACGCTCTGGTTAAGTTTAAAATCGCTAAATTCACATTAGCAGATATGTTAGTGCTTTTAGTTGGTGATTGAAGTATTTAAGCCATTTATACTCTCATTATTACTACTACCAATTACTTTTCCAAAAGGTCTACTATGTGTCAGGCACATCAAGCAAGTATTTAACTCACACAATAATGGTATGGAGCAGGTACCATATGGAGCAGGCTTTCGTAGATGAAAACACTGAGACTTAGAGAAATTAGATAATATAGCAAGAGTCAGGCAGCCGGTGAGTTGAGGCCAGGATGTGAATGCAAATGAAAGCCTGTTAACCATTTCAACCATGTACTTATATTGTGTATGTAATTACCGTGCCATGTGGCTCTTGGTCCAGTCTTCAAATTTAATATGAAATATTATGTTCTTAAGGTGTAAGGAATAACTTAGACTTTCTGTTCTACTTAGGGCACAATGAAAGGGCTTTTGCAAAGCAGATTTGTTATTATGATACAGGCAGCAAGCAGAGCATCTCTGGGGTGAAAAGGAAGTTCCTTTTTCTTCCTTCCTTTCACCCTTTAACTTTTGGCCATGTCACTTTGTCAGTATATGAAGTACAGGCTACTGTGGCTCTACTGGGAGGACTTGATTGTATTACTTTAAAAAGTACTTATCAAATTCATTACCTTTTGACAGACTTAGTTAAAAGATGAAATGTTTCTATTTCAAAACATTGTTATCTTCTTAAAAGATATGTTTTAAAAAATACTTGGTAAACTGACAGCTGGAGAGCTTTTTGTGTTATTTATTGGGGGAGATTTTCTACTTATTCTGTTGCAAAGTATGTAAAAGTTGTTAAAGGAAGCACAGCTGTGAATATCTCTGAAATGTAGCTAGGTGGTCATTTAGAAGAGATGGATATGGGTAAAGTCTTCATGCTGCTGCTGCTAAGTTGCTTCAGTCGTGTCCGACTCTGTGTGACCCCACAGACGGCAGCCCACCAGGCTCCCCTGTCCCTGGGATTCCCCAGGCAAGAATACTGGAGTGGGTTGCCATTTCCTTCTCCAATGGATGAAAGTGAAAAGTCAAAGTGAAGTCGCTCAGTCGTGTCTGACTCTTGGCGACCTCATGGACTGCAGCCTACCAGGCTCCTCCATCCATGGGATTTTCCAGGCAAGAGTACTGGAGTGGGCTGCCACTGCCTTCTCCGAAAGTCTTCATAGGCTTCATAAATAAGCCTTAAGAAAGTTATGTCATGCTCAGTCCTTAAGTCCTGTCTGACTCTTTGTGACCCATGGACTGTAGTCCGCCAGGCTCCTCTGTCCACGGAATTTTCCAGGGAAGAATACTGAAAAAGTTGCTCTATTTCCTACTTCAGGGGATTTTCTCAGCCCAGGGATTGCAATTGCATCTCTTGCATCTCCTGCATTGGCAGACAAATTCTTTGCCACTGAGGCACCCAGGAAGGGCTAAGAAAGCTTGTGCGTGCATGCAGGCTAAGTCACTTCAGTTGTGTCCAACTCTCTGTGACCCTATGGACTACTTCTCTGTCCATATGATTCTCCAGGCAAAAATACTCGTGTGGGTTACCATTCCCTTCTACAGGGGATCTACCCAACCCAGGAATTGAACCTGCATCTCTTGTGTCTCCTGCATTGGCAGGCAGATTCTTTACCGCTATCTCCATCTGGGAAGCCCCAAGAAAGCTTGCTGTGCTGTGCTGTGCTTAGTCGCTCAGCTGTGTCTGACTCTTTGCAACTCCATGGACTGTAGCCCTCCAGGCTCCTCTGTCCATGGAATTCTCCAGGCAAGAATACTGGAGTGAGTTGCCATGACCTCCTCTGGGGATCTTCCCAATCCAGGGATCGAACCCAGGCCTCCCACATTGCAGGCAGATTTTTTACCAGCTGAGCTACCAGGGAAGCCCCAAGAAACCTTACTTCCTTCTACCTAAATTAACCCAAACCCTAAAGATTCTTCGCTGCCCTAAATGATGCCGGAAAGGTCAACAGCTACAAGCACAATGACAGGTATGAAGCAGACAGAACATGCCTAGTGCTGGAAAGTTTAAAGAATCAAATCTTTCTTCCCTTCATCCATCTGTCTGGCTGCTATTTGATAGTTCCTTAGTATTTGTACCGTATTAAATTCAGTAGTTATTGACTCCACTGTTACAGGTGCTGTGTGAGGTACTGCAAGCCTTAGCTTACACACAAAATTAAATCATCAGTTCAATATATTTGCCTCAGTATGTGATTATATCTTTTATGGGACTGCTGATTCAACTGTTTGGGGTTGTAGTCCTTGATTTTTATTGTCAGCTTGTTTAAGCAGGTGATAGTCTGTCCACTGATAAAGAGTTGATGGAATTTATGTATTTGGGTGACTGAATTGATTTGATTTTTTGGTTTTTAAAGGATTTGGCATGTGTTTTAGACACAGTCAGTCACATGTCTAGGAAATAAAATGCTGCATTGCATCTACATCATAGTTTAGTAGGGGTAGTAGTAAGAATCATATAATAATGTTTATAATAGTAAATTACACTACATTGGTGGGAAACAAGCTTCATGTGTTAGTGCTATAAATATTCTATTCAGGATCTGCCTTAGCAACTTCATTTCAAGAAATACAGCGAAAGTGTGTGTTATCTTGGGCAACACACTATTATCTCTCTCCCTTAGTTCTGTCCTGTGCAGGATAAAGAAGCTGCACTAGATGATCTCAAAGTTAAAGTCCAATACTGAAGTTTTACACTTTTAGGATTTGATTATCCTTCTGAAAAAAAATTTACTGGACTACAGTTGATTGGCAGTGTTGTGTTAGTTTCATGTGTGCCGCAAACTAACTGAGTCAACCATACATATACACACATCCACTCTTTTTTAGATTTTTTTCCCATGCAGGCCATTACAGTGGAGAAGGCAATGGCACCCCACTCCAGTCCTCTTGCCTGGAAAATCCCGTGGACAGAGGAGCCTGGTAGGCTGCAGTCCATGGGGTCGCTAAGAGTCGGACACGACTGAGTGACTTCCCTTTCACTTTTCACTTTCATGCATTGGAGAAGGAAATGGCAACCCACTCTAGTGTTCTTGCCTGGAGAATCCCAGGGACAGGGGAGCCTGGTGGGCTGCCGTCTGTGGGGTCGCACAGAGTCAGACATGACTGAAGTGACTTAGCAGCAGCAGCAGCAGCAGCAGCAGGCCATTACAGAGCATTGAGTAGAGGTCCCTGTGCTATATAATAGGTCTTTATTAATTATAGTGTGTTTGTCAATCCATTCTCCTAGTTTATCCCTCCCCACCCAATTGCCCCCTGGTAAAAGAGGAGAGTGAAAAAGTTGGCTTAAAGCTCAACATTCAGAAAACGAAGATCATGGCATCTGGTCCCATCACTTCATGGGAAGTAGATGGGGAAACAGTGTCAGACTTTATTTTTTGGGGCTCCAAAATCACTGCAGATGGTGACTGCAGCCATGAAATTAAAAGACACTTACTCCTTGGAAGGAAAGTTATGACCAACCTAGACAGCATATTTAAAAGCAGAGACATTACTTTGCCAACTAAGGTCCGTCTAGTCAAGGCTATGGTTTTTCCAGTGGTCATGTATGGATGTGAGAGTTGGACTGTGAAGAAAGCTGAGCACCGAAGCCTTTGAACTGAGGTGTTGGAGAAGACTCTTGAGAGTCCCTTGGACTGCAAGGAGATCCAACCAGTCCATTCTAAGGCAGACAGTCCTGGGTGTTCTTTGGAAGGAGTGATGCTAAAGCTGAAATTCTAGTACTTTGGCCACCTCGTGTGAAGAGTTGACTCATCGGAAAAGACTCTGATGCTGGGAGGGATTGGGGGCAGGAGGAGAAGGGGACGACAGAGGATGAGATGGCTGGATGGCATCACTGACTTGATGGACATGAGTTTGAGTAGACTCCAGGAGTTGGTGATGGACAGGGAGGCCTGGCGTGCTGCGATTCATGGGGTCGCAAAGAGTCGGACACGACTAAGCAACTGAACTGAACTGAACCATTAAGTTTGTTTTCTACATCTGTAACTCTATTTCTGTTCTGTAGATAAATTCATTTGTATCCTTTTTTAGATTCTACGCCTTCCCTGGTGGCTCAGAGGGTAAAGTGTCTGCCTGCAATGCAGGAGATCCAGGTTTGATACCTGGGTCGGGAAGATCCCCTGGAGAAGGAAATGGCAACCCACTCCAGTATTCTTGCCTGGAGAATTCCATGGATGGAGGAGCCTGGTAGGCTACAGTCCACAGGGTCGAAAAGAGTCAGACATGACTGAGCAACTTCACTTTCACTTTCTTTAGATTCTACATATAAGTGATGTCATATGATATTTGTCTTTTTCTGACTTATTTCACTCAGTATGACAATCTCTAGGTCCATCCAATGCACTGCATATGGCATTATTTCATTTTTTTATATGGCTGAGTAATATTCCATCATATATAGGTAATACATCTTTATCCACTCCTCTGTTGATGGACATTTAGGCTGGTTCCATGTTCTGGTTATTGTAAATAGGGCTGCAGTGAACACGGGGGTGCATGTGTCTTTTCAAATTATGGTTTTCTCCATATATACACCCAGGAGTGGGATTGCTGGATCATATGGTAGCTGTATGTTTAGTTTTTTAAGGAACTTCCATACTGTTCTCCATAGTGGCTGCACCAATTTACCTTCCCAACAGTTTAGGAGGGTTCCCTTTGCTCTACACCCTCTTTAACATTTACTGTTTGTAGATTTTTTTGATGTTGCCCATTCTCAATGGTATGAGGTGATACTTCATTGTAGTTTTGATTTGCATTTCTCTAATAGTTAGTGACGTTGGACATCTTTTTATGTGCCAGTTGACTGTCTGTGTGTCTTCTTTGAAGGAATGTCTATTTAGATCTTCCACCCATTTTTTTAATTGGGTTTTCTTTTTTTATATTGAGCTGCATGGTCTGTTTGTATATTTTGGAGATTAATCACTTATGGGTTATGTTTTTCCTTCTGATATTTGAAATTTTTTTCTTGGCACTTTTTTTTTTGTATTTTTTGTTTTATGTTTGTTTAACTGAAGTGTAGTTATTTTATAATATTGTGTTAGTTTCAAATATATAGCAAAGTGTTTCAGGAATACACACACACATATAAACACACATATGTATAGTTATTCCAAGATACTGAGTGTAATTCCCTATGCTATATGGATGGTCTCGGCTGTTTACCTACACACATAGTAGCTTATATTTGTTAATCCCAAACTCCCAATTTGAAGAATTTTACTATTAGGAAGTACCCAGCAAGTTATCTTACACATAACTTGTATCTCAACTTACACAGCTGTTGAGTCACTATGTCATGTCTGACTCTTTGCAACCCCTTGGACCATAGCCTGTTAGGGTTCTCTGTCCATGGGATTTCCCAGGCAAGAATACTGGATTGCCATTTGCCATTTTCTTATCTGTATTTTACACATGCTGCTGCTGCTGCTGCTAAGTCTCTTCAGTCGTGTCCGACTCTGTGCGACCCCATAAACGGCAGCCCACCAGGCTCCCCTATCCCTGGGATTCTCCAGGCAAGAACACTGGAGTGGGTTGCCATTTCCTTCTCCAATGCATGAAAGTGAAAAGTGAAAGTGAAGTCGCTTAGTCATGTCCGACTCTTAGCGACCCCATGGACTACAGCCCACAAGGCTCCTCCATCCATGGGATTTTCCAGGCAAGAGTACTGGAGTGGGGTGCCATTGCCTTCTCCGTATCTTACACATAGGAGACAATAAATATAGTTGAATGAATAAAAGGTCACATTAGATCAATATCAACGTTACATTCTTTTGGTGATGGTGGTGGTGCATTTAATATCTGTTAATTGAGTATCAGTTACATGCTGGGCACTGATCTACATGCCTGGGAACCAAGCAGCAAATTAGGATTAGATTCCCTTTTCTTATTTAGTTTTACAATCTAGTGGGGAAGGATGGATTAAAAAAACCTTTTAATAGCAATGATTTTAGGTAGTAGCAACTGTCCTGCAGGATAGCGGTAAAGACCTGAGGTGGGCGGGTGTGTATAGATCAGATGTTCAGGGAAAGCCATTCTGCTATGAGAAGATTGAGCGAGAATATTCCAGGCATTGGATAAAGCTAAAACAAGGATCTTGAAGTTAGATATAGATTGTCATTTTCAAGGGGCACATGATAGATAGCTAAAGAGCAGAGGAGAGTTCTGAGATGAGGCTGGCGTTAGGCAGTGTCAAAATGGTGATGGATCTTCTGCAACTCAGTGAGGAGTTTGGATTTTATTTAGTTACAGTGAGAACAAGAGAAAGTCTTAAGTGTATACCTAATTCTCCCATTACATAAATGCATATTCTGAGATTGTGGATATTGAGTCATACTTAGCTGAAAATTTCCTTCTCCTCCCTGTGTCCATAGTGATACCCTATTACTTTTAGAGACTCACTTCTAAAATTACTTCATTATGTCAGGAATGAATGTTTTTCCCTGCTCATGAATTGAGGATTGCAATATTTCCAAAGGCCACTTTGAGAAATGAGAAGCAAATGCAGTAAACTTTAAGAGGAGGTAAAACTATATTTGTAATCCCTTTTTGTTTGTTTGTTTTATAAAATTCAGCATTTACAGACTGTTTTTGTTAAGTGAGAATTCTGGAACAGTGGAACTCAAATTCTTTTTTTTGTGATAAGATGTGAAGGTTTATGATTTCCTTTTAAAATTCTCCTTCATATTATAAAGTACAGTAAGATAGACTCATCATGGAAATACAGATTTTACTTTATACTGGGGTAGAGGAGCCTTCTAAATATCTCCTCACAATGAAGTAGAGAGAAGGGAAGCTCAAACTGAAGTGCACTGATATTCTTTCATAAGAGTTTCATTCTATTTAATATGGGATGCCAGTAACTATTAAAAGATAATTGGGAAGTTGATTTAGCTACTATTAAAGTGAAGCTCACTGATAGTGAGGTAAAACTTGTCTGTAATGATAGGTAGTGTCTGCTACTGCTGCTAAGTCGGTTCAGTTGTGTCCAACTCTGTGCGACCCATAGACGGCAGCCCACCAGGCTCCCCTGTCCCTGGGATTCTCCAGGCAAGAATACTGGAGTGGGTTGCCATTTCCTTCTCCAATGCAGGAAAGTGAAAAGTGAAAGTGAAGTCGCTCAGTCGTGTCCGACTCTATCGACCCCATGGACTGCAGCCTACCAGGCTCCTCCGTCCATGGGATTTTCTAGGCAAAAGTACTGGAGTGGGGTGCCATTGCCTTCTCTGAGATAGTGTCTAATTCAGCACAAAGTTTCCCTTTAAAATGTGGAAAAGTGACTTATTACGTTTAAGTGCTGATGTACTGGTTTGAACCAAAGAAAAGTAAAAGTAGTGCGGGAGAAGTCAGTTAACGTCTCTGAGCTTCTGTTTCCTCACCTACGAAAATAAAATGGAACAAATGACTTCTAAAAAGGCTTAGAATTCTGAAATTTTTTATTCTTTGCAATCATCTCTGGTAAGTATGTAAATAGTAGGGAAAGAAGAGAGTGTTTATGAGTTTATAATCAATTTTTGAATAAAGGATGATGAAAAGGGACAGAATAGATAAATTTTAAGATGAAAGGCTCTTGAAGGATGGATTGGTTTTAAATAATCTTTGTTTTGTAAATATTAAGAAGGCATCTCTAAACTTGCATTTCCCCCCTGAACCCCTGAATTAAGTGGAAAATAGATTCTATAAACATCCCCTAATGTTGCCCATTTCAAAAGCAGTTTCTGGAAAGAAAACTCTGTATGTGTTATTGCCTCCTGCATGTGTTTTCACACTTTTATAACCCAAAGTTAGTTTTGTGAATTAGTCATGGTATTAAGTCATTGCACTGTTTCTTGCCTCTCTTCTGGTCATCAAGTTCTCAGTAATCCAAAGGAATATTGAGAATAAAAGAGCAGTTCAAAGTTGAGAAGGGATTGAGAATTCAATCTGGTGACAATACTTCTCTTGGGTTTAAGTTTGTATATTGATGTTTGTTTATAGGCTTCCCTGTTGGGTCAGATGGTAAAGAATCCTCCTGCAGTGTGGAAGACCTGGGTTCAATCCCTGGGCTGGGAATATCTCCTGGAGAGAGCATGGCAACGCACTCCAGTTTTCTTGCCTGGAAAATCCCCATGGACAGAGGAGCCTGGCAGGCTCCTTGGGGTCACAAAAGTCTGACACGACTGAGTGACTAAGAACAGCACACTGATCTTTATACAGAAAGCTTGAGTATTACAAGGCAAGTTGATATCTTATACAAAGAATGTATTCAAAATTTACTTGGGGTTGACAAATGTACAGAGTAAATGCAAGTGGTTTAGTTGCTATAAGTTTATCATTGATGGATATCTGAAGCAAATTAAATTTTATCATCACTGTTAAGTAAAATTTAGCATCTCAATGTTAAAAGTAAAATTCAGGAGATTTGATGTTTTTAAGCATGTGTTTAATTTTTTAAAGCAAATTAAGAAATGGAGAACTTATTTTCAAGAAAATTAAAAATATTTCCTCTAGATTGTAAAGAAATTAAGGATATATCCAAGTGCCTTAGTTTCTCAAGACATAATCCAAGACCTTTCTCTCTTCTCTCTAAGTACTTTGATCAGTCACCATCTCTACGTCTGTGATTCCTTCCAGTGATGTCTTTGGCCCAGGCCTCTCCACCAAGACCTAGACGCCTCTGTGACCCTGTTTACTCAGCATTGGCCTGTGGATATGTCATCAGAATCTTAATTCAACATTAATTCAGCATAGTCAAAACTAAACTCTTACCCATCCTTTGCTACCTGATTCTCTTCTAGCTTCTTTTCAGAAGAAATGATACCTCATTGACCCAGCAGCACAAACCAGAAACCTTGTTCTCATCCTTAACTCTGTCACATTTAATCCATTACAATCTTCTGCTTGTTTTTTTTTAATACTTATATAATCTTTGAATCTTTCTCTGTAGCTAGTTTCCTGCTCTGAGCTACCCTTATCTCTCATCCAGACTGCTGTACAGCCCCCAACTCATCCCTCCACATCCATTCTTGTTAACTTTCAAAACCTAGTCAGGAGACAGAGAGAAATTTTTGAAAGGCAAATATGCTTATTCACTCTCCTTCTGAGAACCCTGCCAAAATTTCCCATTGTCTACTTGGAAAGGGTCAAAATGCTTAATCCTTAATCAGTGCTCAATACTTAATCAATGATCTGGCCACTGCCTGGTTCACCAGACTCACCTTGATGGAGCCTCCACTTTCACTTTTTGGCTCTTAGCCACTTTGACCTATGAATTTCTAAAATGTACTGTATTCTCTTCTCTAAAGCCTCAGGGCCTTCATAAATGCAATTTTCTTTGCTTAGAACACTCTTCCTGTCTGTTTTTTTAAATTAACTTTCATTCGTCCCTGGTGAGCAGTTAACTTCTATTTATAACACTGCCCAAATATAATTTCCACAGGGAAGGCTGTTTTGATCTTTTAGAAAAGGTCACATCTCCTTAATAAATATTCTGTTATTCTGTACCATTTCTCTTTCATTCATTCATTCTTTCAGGAATTATTGGATGTCAACAATGTCATGTACTCTTCTAAAAACTGGAGATGGAATGAGAGGAGACTTAACCAGTCATAGAAAAAAACAAGTAATTTCATTATGTAGATGAAGATTAGAAAGAAAATTAAACTATTGTGTTAGGATGACTTGAAAGAGGTGCTTTAGGTAGGATGTTTGCATTCAGTTTCATGAATGTTAGTTTGTTTAATGTTTGTCTTCTCTGCAAGAACCCAAGTGCCCAAGAACTAGGACTTCATTGCCTTTGCTCACAGTATCTGCAGCACTTGCTTGGTGCAGTGCTCAGCACGTGGCAGATGCAATAAGCATTGCTGAGTGAATGAACTAACCTACTGTGTTAGTGTCTTGGGGTTGCCATCACAAAGTATAAAGACCAGGTGGCTTAAAACAGAGATCTTTATTCTATCAGAGACTAGAAAGCTAAAACCAAGGTGTTAGCAAGGCCTGACTTCCTCTGAAGTCTGAAGAAGAATGCTTCCTCACCTCTTCCTCGTTTCTGGTGTTTGCCAGAAATTCTTGGCATTCCTTGGCTTTAAGCTGCATCACTCTAGTCTCTTCCTTCATTATACCACCTTCTTCTCTTTGGGTCTATCTGCTGTATCTCTGTGTTCAAATTTCCCTCTTCTTATCAGATCAGATCAGTCGCTCAGTCGTGTCCGACTCTTTGTGACCCCATGAATCACAGCACGCCAGGCCTCCCTGTCCATCACCACCTCCTGGAGTTCACTGAGACTCACGTCCATCGAGTCAGTTATGCCATCCAGCCATCTCATCCTCTGTCGTCCCCTTCTCCTCCTGCCCCCAATCCCTCCCAGCATCAGAGTCTTTTCCAATGAGTCAACTCTTCGCATGAGGTGGCCAAAGTACTGGAGTTTCAGCTTTAACATCATTCCCTCCAAAGAAATCCCAGAGCTGATCTCCTTCAGAATGGACTGGTTGGATCTCCTTGCAGTCCAAGGGACACTCTCAAGAGTCTTCTCCAACACCACAGTTCAAAAGCATCAATTCTTCGGCGCTCAGCCTTCTTCACAGTCCAACTCTCACATCCATACATGACCACAGGAAAAACCATAGCCTTGACTAGACAAACCTTTGTTGGCAATGTAATGTCTCTGCTTTTGAATATGCTATCTAGGTTGGTCATAACTATCCTTCCAAGGAGTAAGCATCTTTTAATTTCGTGGCTGCAGTCACCATCTGCAGTGATTTTGGAGCCCAGAAAAATAAAGTCTGACACTGTTTCCATTGTTGCCCTAATTACCACTGTCATCCAGGATGAGCTCATCATTTGATAACATCTGCAAAGACCCTATTTCCATGTAAGGTGATATTTATAAGTATGTGGGTGGAGGTTACCACTGTAATATATCTTTTGGGATATATATATATTTAGTATATATATATATATACTAAAAGTTAAAGGAAAATTAAAAAGTTAATATTTTAAAAGTTTATACAGTTTTAAGACTTATTTTTAAATAAGTTGTATATGATGTACAGAATTTCCCAGGTGGTGCTAATAATAAAGAACCCACCTGCCAATGCAGGAGATATAAGAGACATGGGTTCAATCCCTGGGTTGGGAATATGCCTTGAAGGAGGACATGGCAACCCACTCCAGTATTCTTGTCTGAAAAATCCCATGGACAGTGGAGTCTGGTGGGCTACAGTCCATGGGGTTGCAAAGAAGCAGACACTACTTAGACATATATGATGTACCAGACATACATGATGTACAATTATTTGAGAAGGCATTCCTATTTTACTTTGAGTAAGCATGATAAATTATTTTTATTTGTATAGACTATTGGTTGAGTCATAACCACACCAATATCTGTGCCATCCTAAAAAATCAGTACCATGATGTGAACCAAATTCATCTCGTATTCTCTTTTCCCTTAGCAGACAAGCACTTACTTCTTCATATATTAAAAATAGATGAATGTGGAAGGATATTCATGACTCTTGCATCATAAAAATTCATCCTGACATTCTTGCAAAGACTGTGTGTGGAATATTGACATCTTTTTGTTATAAAATGACAGTTTTAGTACAAATTGTTCTCACTGTGACCAAGCAGGAAGAGCAAACAAAAGAAAAAGAATATGTTACAGTACTACCCACACATGAAGTGAACCTGTCAGGCAACAGGATGGCAGAAGTACTTTCTAAAAAGGTGGAGAAGCTCTTTTGTCTACGATGGGGAGAGGGGAGATGACTAATATTGTCTGCTTTATGCTATCTATCTTAGGAAAGTATTCCTGATTTTCCCACTGAATGCCATCTTGCCCTCTCTTGCATTCCACTGCACATTGTTTTTAGTTTTCTCAAATGACCCTTACTTCAGATTTATTGCTCACACTGCTATAAGTGCTTTACATTAATTAACTCAATTAGTCCTCATAACAATCTGTGTTCTCATTGCACAGATGAGAAACTGAAGCACAGAGAAATTACATGACTTGTTAGGTTAGAGTCACAATTCAACCCAGTTTAACTCTTGGGTCTTTGTTCTTACTAATCATACTATACTGCCTGTGTTGTTAGCGAATGTTAAACTTATTTTATACCCCTACAGATTGTAAGCTTCTGAAGATGGTCACTATACCTTTTTTATATTTGTATCTGACATAAAATATAGCTCAGTGTCTTGTGTGTAACAGATACTCAATAAATGTTTGAAAATAAATTGAAGTTAGACCATGGTTTGCACAAGTCTATCCAGTGTCTGGGGCTCTGAGTTCCAAAGCATAGTTTACTTGAGAAGATGTTCATTAAAAAAAAAAAAAATATTTATTTGACTGCATTTGTGGCATACAGGATCTTTGATCTTTGTTGCAGCATGTCGTATCTTTAGTTTTTCCATGTGGGATCTTAGTTCCCTGGCCATGGATCAGACTCAGGGCCCCTGCATTGGGAGTGAGGAGTCTGAACCACTGGACCACCGAGGCAGTCCAGTTTTGATGCTTCCAGCTCCAGGTGCTTCGTTCCTTCACTCTCTCCCCCAGTGCCGACTGAACAGATATAAAAATGTGCACTTAGGATGAGATCCTAAATGTTTTCATTGAGGATAGCTTAAAATGTTGTCCTCTTTAAAAATATTTGTATTATTCAGGAATCAATCACTCTAATAATTTCTGCCATCATTAATAGATGGGGGAGGTATTTATGCAGTAGCACTCCCCCTAAGCTACAAAAATTGTACCAATTTTCATGTAAAATATCATTTTATAAGTCTGTTGGTAACTTTTGCACTTGTTTGCACTCTCTTCATGTATAAATATGTACATGTGTGCATGCTAAGTTGCTTCAGTTGTGTCCAACTCAGAGACCCTATGGACTGTAGCCTGCCAGGCTCCTCTGTCCATGGGATTCCCCAGGCAAGAATACTAGAGTGGGTTGCCACTCCTTCTCCAGGGGATCTTCCCACCCTAGGGATCAAACTCACGTGTCTTATGTATCCTGCACTGGCAGATGGGTTCTTTACCACTAGGGCCACCTGGGAAGCCCTATGTATAAATATAATATTAATTAATAGTAAATAAAAACTTTAATCTTCAGTTTTGAATTTGGCAGTTCTGAAATAATGTAGCCATGTTTGTATTCATTCTATTATCTAAGAATTTAAATGAATCTTGCCTTTTTACTATGTGATATGTGTATCACAAGCCTGTGGGCAATAGATGAGCTTTAAGAAAGCTAAAAATAAATAAAATAGGAATGTTAATAAACCTTGTAGCACATAAATATTTGGATTCATTGAGCATTTATTAATTTTAGATGAAACTGCATTAGAAAACCTTTGTTACCTGAAGGTTGTAATTAAGTGAATAATATATTCAAATTCAATACAAAACAACTTTTTCCACATCTTTTTACTGACAATTCTTTAGTAAGAAACTTCAAGGAACTGAAGACTTAAGAAGTAATGATAAAATATGCAAATATAGCATTTTATAATTCTTTGTGAAGAATTAAAATTTAAAAAGATATGTCCAAATGGATTCTCTTCGGCAGCTCATTATTATCTTCTTAATCTATTCTGGCATTTGCGATTTCATCATTTTCTTAAGAAAGTGCACTTGTCTCTTAACCTTATTTATTGTTCTGTTCCATTTGTACACTTGAAAATTCCATCTTCGTTTCTGTTAAAATACATGCACTCTAAATTATTCCTTTCTCTTTCTCTGTAGAATATTCCTCTTTCTTTTAAGAATCTCTTCAGTGTCTGACCTGAGGTTTATCTATGTGTAAAGACTTTGTTTTGAGAGTCATTTTTTTGTACTACCATCAATTATCTATGAAAATAAACATCAGTATGATTATGGAAAAAGTGAACTTGTTTTCTGTAGGTTTTTTTTTTTTTTTTTTGTGGTTTCCTTTGGAATTTGGGTTTGTTTTTAGCATTGACTTATGTATTAGTTTGCTAGAACTTGTTAAAAAACAAAATTCAACTGAGTAAATTTGAAGACCTAATTGGCTTTATTGAATGATTCATGAATCAGACAACATCCCGTCTAGCAAATAGAAAGGAAATTACAAAGAGCTGCAAAGAAGGAAAGGCTTTTAAAGCCAGAAGTGGGTGGGATAGGAAATCATAAATAAAGTAAAGGATTATTTCTGACAAGATCACCTTTGTTTGGGAGATAGGTTCCCTGGTGGCTCAGAGGTTAAAACATCTGCCTGGAATGAGGGAGACCTGGGTTCGATCCCTGGGTCGGGAAGATCCCCTGGAGGAGGAAATGGCAACCCACTCCAGTACTCTTGCCTGGAGAATCCCGTGGAGGGAGGATCCTGGTGGGCTACAGTCCATGGGGTCGCAGAGAGTCGGACACGACTGAGCGACTTCACTTCACTTCACTATCAGGCAGAGTCTGTCACTAGTGCTGACCAAGAAGTCCCAAGATGACTGGTTAAGACTGCATTCCTAGGAGAGACTGAAATTGTAGTTAGATTAGGTTTTAAGTCTTGTTTTGCTGACCTGGGGCTTAGCACAATTTACCCCATTTAGGGTCTGTTGTCTCTTTTTAAACTGGAGGCTATGACAAACTACCACACACTGGATGTTTGTACAATAGGAACTTATTGTCGTGTAGTTCTGGAGGCTAGAAGTCCAAAACCAAGGCAATTGTAGAATTGGTTTCCTCGGAGAGGGGTTCCAAGCCTTTCACCTAGCTTCTGATGGTTTTCTGGCCATCTCTGGTGTTCCCTGTCTTGTGTTCGCCTCACCCTGGTCTCCATCTGTTACATACACAGGTTCTGGGATTCTTTAATCAATAGAAATTGATGAGGCCAGATGATAAATTCAGGCAAGGCTTTAATGAGACTCATGCTACAACACAAGGGAGTGAAAACAAGTGACAAGTGCTCCTTGGTTGCTCCCTGAGTGGGGGACAAGGTGGTTCTTTAAATGAGGTGATGGTAGGGGTGGATCGGTGAGTTGGGCGGAGGGGGTGGCTTTAGGTGTTCTGCTCACCCCCTCTGGTGGTGCTGTTTGCAGGGTGCACACTCAGAACCCTGCTTTTTCTCCCAGCACCTCAGAAGTGGCATTTGTTTTCTGGCCTTCTTGTATCTTATTGTTCACTATTTGACCCAACTGCGCATGTGTGCAGTTATTTTTAGTCCCTTATAGTTTCTTTGTATTTTGTTGCTCTGGGAGACATTTGTCCAGGTGCAAGCACTGCAGGAAAAGGTCCCAGGTCCCAGCCTCTCTTACCTTCACGTGCACCTGGCATTTATTTCTGTGGCTGTGTCTCTGTGTTCAAATGTCTCCTTTTTGTAAGGATAGAGTCATATTGGATTAGGGCTCACCCAACTGACATCATGTGATATTGTAATGTACAATAAGAAATATATATTTGTTCTTTGTCACAATTTCCTACAGAGATCTCCTAAAAACCTTGTAATTTCCTAAGTGTAATTAAGGTGTCTTTTGTTATGTTAATGAGGTAACTTTTAGAAAGCACTTAAGGAATGGGGGCTGGTTGCCAGTGGTGTCAGACATGATTAGAGGTTTGGAACTGTCAGGCCCATCCCTCAACTTCCAGGGAGGGGAGAGGGGCTGGAGGTTGAATCAATCACCAATGACCAATGAATAAATCAGTCATGCCTATGGAATAAGTCTGTAAAAGCCCAAAGGGTTTGAAGAGCTTCAGGTTGGTGAACACACAGTGGTGCCAGGAAATAGTGCTCCTGATGAGGGCACGGAAACGCCACTCCTTTTTCTCATGCCTTGCCTTCTGCATTTGTTTAGTCAGGCCCTTCCTGAGTTATATATTTTATAATAATAAACAGACAATCGAATGGGTTGGCCAGAAGGTTTATTTGGTCTTTTCTATAAGATGGCTCTAGGAGCACTTAGTCGTCTTTAACTTCATTTGCAACAATTTTGTTAGATTATACTCTGACAAGTGTCATATCAGCGTGCATTTAAAAAGAACATCAAAACTGGTGAATTTTTGTGTAGCCATTTTAATATTGAAGATGGAAGATAAAAGCAACATTTTTGGTGTCTTATGCTTTATTATTTCAAAAAAGGTAAAAATGCACTTGAAAAAAAGATTTGTACAGTGTGTGGAGAAAGTGCTGTGACTGATCAAATGTGTCAAAGTGGTTTGTGAAGTTTCATGCTGGAGATTTCTTGCTGGATGATACTCCATGGTCAGGTAGAACAGTTGAAGTTGATAGTGATCAAATCAAGATGGACAATAATCAGTGTTATACTATGTGGGATATAGCTGACATACTCAAAATACCCAGATCAAGTGCTGAAAATCATTTGTACCAGCTTGGTTATGTTCATTTCTTTTAGGTTTGGGTTCCACATAAGTTAAGTGAAAAAACCTTCTTGACTGTATTTCCTCATGTAATTCTGTACTGAAATGCAATGGAAACATTCCAGTTTTAAAACAAATTGTGACAAGCAATGAAAAGTGAATACTGTACAATAATGTGGAATGGAAGAGATCATGGGGCAAGTGAAATGAAACACCACCACCAACCACATCAAAGGCCAGTCTTCATCCAAAGAAGGTGATGTTGTATTTATGGTGCGACTGGAAAGGAGTCCTGTATTATGATCTCTTTCTGGAAAACCAAACTATTAATTCCAACAAGTACTGCTCCCAGATCAACTGAAGGCAGTGCTTGACCCAAATTGTCCAGAATTATTTAACAGAAAATGCATAATCTTCCATCAGGACAACCCAATACCAAATGTTTCTTCGATGACCAGGCAAAAAACTGTTAAAGCTTGGCTGGGAAGTTCTGATTCCTTGCTGTATTCACCAGGCACTGTACCTTCAGATTTGTCTTTACAAAATTCTCTTCATGGAAAAAAAAATTCAATTCCCTGGAAGACTATAAAAGGCACCCAAAACAGCTCTTTGCTCAAAAAGATAAGTTTTGGGAAGACAGAATTATGAAGTCGCCTGAAAAATGGCAGAATATAGTGAAACAAAACGGTGAATCCGTTGTTTAATATAGTTCTCTGTGAAACTTAAAAATGCGTCTTTTATTTTTACCTTAAAAGCAAAGGAACATTTTGGCCAACCCAACAGAAAGTGAAATGGAGGGAGTCTTATGGTCCTCCAATTTATAGCCAGTTGGTCAGAAGCATAGGTAATCCAGGTTTGTGACTAGGATCTGAAGTGGCAGTGCAGTCTTCAATCTTATAAGACTGATTTCTTAACTTGTGGAATCTGGTATCTACTCAGAGATAGTGTAAGAATTGAGTTGAATTGTAGGCCGCCCATCTAGTGTCCAAGAATTGCTTATTGATATGGGAAACACCTTCTTCCTATGCCATTCTCCACATATTGGAGTTGATACCAGAATCTGTGTACTTCAACTTGATCATCTGCAAAGACCTATTTCCATGTTTTATTTTTCCATTGCTGAAAAATCTAAGGATTAAAAACGTGAAAGTTATTAGAGATAGGCAAGTGTATCATTTAGGATATTTGTGGCTACAAGGAACTGAACACCCAGAAAGTGTCTTACACAAAAACTTGATTTTTTCGCCTTTGGAGAGATCTGGCAGAAGGGTGATTGAAAGTCTGGTTAGCTGAGCAATGTGGAGGACTCAAGCTCTTTCTGTCTTTTCACTCTGTCATTCTCAGCATGCTGGTTGTCTTTGTCAGGTCATATGCTCACGACCTCAATAAGGAAGGTGGAAAACTGCATATGTGGTCTTAACGGTGCCTGTATAGGGAATCAGGAACTGCCTGTAGGGGGAAAGAGTAGTAGTGAATGACTGTTTGACCATGTCCGTCATAGGAGAGATGCTATTAATTTTCTATGCATGTCATCTTATGGAGGCTATTAATAAGAAGGCTCCTTTTTCAAGTTAAAGATACATAATTCATATAGTCTGACATAAAATCATTAGTGAGCAAGGGTAGAAGAAGGAGGCTTCATGGTGTGTTTGGATATGCAGTGGCTGGAGGTACTTCTAATGTACTTTCTCTGCACAAATATGAAAAGAAGATAATAAGGTTCTGAGGTTTTCCTAGTTGGCAGGAGAATCTACGTGTGTGTATGTGTGTGTGTGTGTGTGCGCGCGCACATGCATGTACATGGATATATCCCCAAATAATGTAAGGCTAATGAGGTCTTTATACAACTCAAATGATTAATAAAAACTATAACAGATTAGTATAAATTATAATATAAGTGTATATGACTTTATGAAACTCTCCAAAACATTTTGCAAGCTTTGGTGTTATACAAGTTTCAGATTTAGTGGGTTACTTTCCAGATAGAAGAGAGGCTCATTAGCAAAACAGTTTGTTAACAAGAGTCCCTTTATCTTTACTCTAAATGTGAGGCTAATACAACAGGGAGGAGTTGTATGTTAGGATGAAAAACACGGCATGATCAAATTTAATTGTGAATACCGTGTTTCTCATTAAGTTTAGGCCACTGCCACAATCTCAGATTCAGCATCCATTAATGCTTTCGGCCTAAATAAATTTTTACTGTGATGGTCACATTCACTTTTTTTGCAAGTCACACGTCACAGGAAATTTAGCTAAAGTGGAGATGTTTGCAGTGGAGTGACTAGGACCATGAAACGACTGAAAACATTCAAACAAAATGGTATTACTTTTATACTGCAGCCCAAACTACCACAAACTTAGTGGCAGAAAACAACATTGTATAATCATCAAGGAGTGTGTCATCATCTGTATATCAATGGTATAATTGATGTGGTATAATCATCTTGGTGTGGAGTGAACGTAGTCTACTGCGATGTTTCTCAACCCTGGCTGCATATTAGAATCACCTTGGGAGCTTTGACAATATACTGATTCTAAATCAGAGTCTCTCTGGGTTAGGCCCCAGACACTGTGATTTTTTTAATGCTTTATTATCAGTAAATATCCCAGGTAAAAGTATTTAGTTTGGGTGCCATCACAATGGAATGAATAATAGGCTGAAGGTGAAATGGACCATTTTGGAAAATGGTGAATTCTCCTTCAGTCAACATGTTTCAGTAAAAGTAATACAGCTGCGTGGCAAGAATGTCAGAGGAAATTTGAGAATGGATGCTTGGTTGGACTGGAAAACCTTCAACATCTTTTTTGACCTTGTGAGTCTATGAGTCTATGATACTGGTATTTAATAAGTGTTAAACATGACTTATAATAAGTCAACCAGAAGGCTTTCAAATTTTGATGTTTTCTTGACTTCCATACTCCATATAAATGTCTTTTGAAAAATGGGCATGTTGGGCTCTGGAAGGTAGTGTAATGCTAGATTCAATGAGGAGAGCTAGGGAGATGTATGTGTTAGAGAAGACAAGCTGTAGAGACTTTACTGGAAAGAAGAACTAAGAATAATTCAGGGCCATTACCTATTTCATAGCAGTTTCCACATTTCTCTTGCTTTATTTACTCTCACCTTGTTTATAATAGTTTCTGTTTTTTAAAATGTGAGTTTAATGTGATGGTTGAGTAGTATCAATTTCTTTTCAACTTGGATCCTGAATCCATTTCATTTACTTGATTTCTTTTTTACTTACTGTTCAGGTTGCTTTTATATTTTCAGCACTCTTGCCTTTATATATCTTCTTTCATTCAATTTCCCTTGTCTATTTCCTTTATGAAATTTTAATTTCTATCTCAGCTTCTTCATCTTCATTACTTTAAACCAGCCGTTATTTGCAGTTTTTATACAGGTAAGGTTGGCCCATTGATTGCCTATCATCTGCTGAATCAGCACACTCTAATACATATTACCTGTTAAATTATGTAGGCTTTTCCAGTACTTTAACTTTGATTTAAACATACTTGAAATATATAATGCAGATTTTAGAAATTTAAATATAGTAGGTGATGAAATGTTACATTTTGGAAAGTGGTGGTTGTGAATTCACATTAAAGGTGTGTGGAAAAGCTCTTAGATTATTCTGCAGCTAGGCAACTTCCAGCCCAACTTTATTTGTATCATGTTGAAACAAATTACAGGGATTGATGAGTGATGTCATTTAAGAAGTACAATGGGTTGACAACTTTATACACATAATTAACACAAATTACCGAGCAGTAGTGGTGGTTATTTTATAATGCTTTCCCTACTTTGCACATCTGTTTCCACAAAATGCAGACAGCAGAGTCTTTGAAGGGACCATTCAGCATTCTAATGGCTGATTCTCACCAAAGTGTTGTCTGACCTCGGACTCTGCATTTGTATTTTGAAGAAGCTTCAGAATAAGTTTCAAGTTACTGGAAAGAAAAGTGTAATCTCCATTTACTTCAAAGTATATTAATTTCAGTTCTGACATGTCCTGACAGTTACCAGTTAAGGTAAAAGTTCACAGAAGATACAGACTAGAATGGGAAATTTTTAGGAACACATTACACGTGTTTCATTTCTTTATTAATGTTCCATGGTTATTGTTTATGATCAGGTGGTAGTCAGAGGGATGAGAAGACATACATGTTCTTCATTTGCTGAGAAAGTTAAGATAACCTTGAGTATGAAATAAAGCAAAGTGCAATTAGAAAGCAATTCAAATTGACTCAAACTGGAGTTAGATACATATTTGTATCACTTTAATTGCCTTCAGTTTTATAAATTTTGCTAATCTGAAATTTGCAAAAAGTATATTATTTTTGATCATTATATTATACTTTTCCAACAAATATTATGAAAATGAGTTCTCCTGAAAGTTTCCTCTATACTAAATCTCTCTAGGCTTTATTTTTGATGGCATCTTCACTGATGTCTTCTAAAATTATAGGTCCATCTCAGCCATCTCTCCAAATAACAGGAGTATATATGCAATAACCTATCTACTATCTTCACTTTCAGTTGACATTCACCAGATGTTTACTAAGCAGCTACTGTGTGTTAAGGGTTTCCCAGGTAGCTCTAGTGGTAAAGAACCCGCTTGCCAGTGCAGGAAATATAAGATACATGGGTTTGATCCTGGGTTGGAGAGATCACCTGGAGAAGGGCTTGGCAACCAACTCCAGTATTCTTGCCTGGAGAATCCTAAGGATAGAGGATCCTGGGCAGCTACAGTCCATAGGGTCACAAAGAGTTGGACACTATTGAAGCAACTTAACAGGCATGCACGCACGTGTGCTAAGCACTGTTCTAGCTTCTGGGAGGAATACCACAGGAAACAAAACAGAGAAAAATCCTGCCTTCATGAAGCTTTCATTCTATTTAGAGAAACAATGAAATAAATAAGGAAAATACATAGGATGTTAGATGATGTAGAGAAGATTCTGGGAAAGATGATAGAAAATATATTCATGGGATGATTTGCAGTTTTAAAAGAGATAGTGGTCAGTTTTCCAAAGAAAATATACAGATGGCCAGCAAGCACATGAAAAGATGTTCAATATAATTAGTTACTAGAGAAATGCAAATCAATACTGCAGTGAGATTTGATTTACATTATCACCTCATGTGTCAGAATCGCCATCATTAAAAAAGTCTATAAATGATAAATATCGGAGGAGGTGTGGAGAAAAGGAATCCTCCTACACTGTTGATGGGAATGTAAATTTGTGCAGCCACCATGGAGAATGGTATGAAGGTTCCTTTAAAAATAGAGTTACCATATGATCTTGCAATCCCACTCCTGGGCATATATCTGGAGAAAACTCTAATTTGAAAAGTTACATGCCCCCAATATTCATGGCAGCACTATTTACATTAGCCACACATGGAAGCAATATTTGGGCTAAATGTCCATCGACAGATGAATTGATAATGAAGATATAATATATACATATAATATAATATTATCAGCCATATAAAAGAATGAAATAATGCCATTTGCGGTGACACGGCTGGACCTAGACATTATCATACGACGTGAACTGAGGCAGACAGGGAAAGACAACTATCATATAATATCACTTATACGTGGGATCTAAATATGATACAAATGAACCTATTTAGAAAGCAGAAATAGACTCGCAGACATAGAAAACAAACTTATGGTTACCAAAGGGGATGGGGAGGGGAGAGCTAAATTAAAAGTTTGAGATTGACATACACACACTACTATATACAAGATAGGTGAACATCAAGGACCTACTGTATAGCACAGGGAACTATACTCAGTATTTTTTAATAACTTATAATGAAAAATAATATATATATATATTCAGTATGTATAACTGAATCACTTCGCTGTATACTTAAAACCAATACAACATTGTAAATTAACTATACTTCAATAAAGGGCTTCCCTGGTGGCTCAGTTGGTAAAGAATCTGCCTGCAATGCAAGGGACCGAGATTAAATCCTTGGGTCAGGAGGAAGGGAACCCCTGGAGAAGGGAATGGCTACCCACTCCAGTATTCTTGCCTGGAGAATTCCATGGGCAGAGGAGCCTGGTGGGCTACAATCCATGGCGTCGCAAAGAGTTGGACATGACTAAGTGACTAACACTTTCACTTCAATTAAAAAAAAAAACACAACTTTGTTATAACAGAAAAAAGAGGTAAAACCTTATAGATAAGGTGACGTTTGCACCACATAAACATCTGCAGGAAGAGCATTCCAGGCAGAAAGAGCAGCATGTGCCCAGGTCTGACTGACTTGTTCTGGAAACAGTAAGGAGGCCAAGGAGACTGAGATGGAACAGGGGAGGAAGACTGGGCTCAGAGGGGTAACGTGGATCAGGTCATGGAAAATTTAGCAGGGACTTTCCTTTTACTTCAAGCAAGATGGGAAAGCACTGAGGGTTTTGTGCAGAGTAACACATCAGACTTCTGTTGTAATGGGATCACTCCTTTGCATGCTGTTGGGGCACAGACTAAGGGGAAGCATGGTGGCAGAGAGAGCAATTAGGACGTTGGTTTGGATGAAGGTGGTTGTGGGCATACATGGTAAGTGGGCAGACTTGGAATATATGTTGAAGAGGAGCAGAAAGGACATATTGGACGATTGGATGTGGAATGTGAGAGAAATGATTCCAAGATTTTTGACCTGAGCATTCAGAATGATTCATCCAATTTTCGTGGAAATGCTTTTATTCAATCTGGAAGAAAAAAAAATTAGACTTTGTTATTATGAAATGTCTATAAGAAAAGTGAAGTCGCTTAGTTGTATCCAACTCTTTGCGACCCCATGGACTGTAGCCTGCCAGGCTCCTCCATCCGTGGGATTTTCCAGGCAAGAGTACTGGAGTGGGTTGCCATTTCCTTCTCCAGGTGATCTTCCCAACCCAGGGATCGAACCTGGGTCTCCCGCATTGCAGGCAGACTCTACCATCTGAGCCACAAGGAAGCCTCCAAGACTCTTAAGTTTTAATCCTCAGAATTTGAGTTCTTAAGCTCTTACAATTTTACTTTTAAGGTAATTCTGAAAACCCTTTTTTCTCAAGAAGTACAGTGATCTGAATTTTCAAGCAGCAATGAATTCAATGTAAGCCATATTGCTTTCTTTAAAATATATTAATGTTCATGAATTTTTAAATTATGAGTTTTTGGGTTACTTTGGTGGTAAATTCACAACTATTTCTAGTTTGAAACATAATTCTTCATCCTACATTAGTTTCCCAATTAGCTGACCACTATTTTTTGGATTGAAAAGGAGAAAAGTTACTATATTGCATTCATCTTTGTTTCTAACTGTAGTTTGAAAGCTAACTTTCTAAAGTAACTTTTTTTTTTCTGGATAGAAAAATAATGCATACTGATTTTGGACAGTTTGAAAAATAGGAGGAAGTACTATAAGAAAACTAGTGATCAACTTTATTCCTTCATGCTTCTGTTACTTTTTTATATCCTGACTTTTCCAACCAGGTGTGGGGACAAAATAATGAAAGCTCAGAGACTCTGGCTCACTACCCAGGGTAAACATTGATGTTTCAGTAAAGTTGCCTACTTAAGGGAAGAACCCAAATGGCCTTGTTTCATCTCATTTTCACCAATCTCTAAACAGGCTAAAGATTTATTATGGAAATTTCCCAGAATAAATGTGCAATAAAATACTTTGGGAAAGGAAAGAAAAGCACTCCTTCTGATCCTAGTGTATTTACTTACTTAACATAAAGCCACCGAAGAAGGCAATGGCACCCCACTCCAGTACTCTTGCCTGGAAAATCCCATGGACGGAAGAGCCTGGTAGGCTGCAGTCCATGGGGTCGCTAAGAGTCGGACACGACTGAGCGACTTCACTTTCACTTTTCACTTTCATGCACTGGAGAAGGAAATGGCAACCCACTCCAGTGTTCTTGCTTGGAGAATCCCAGGGACGGGGAGCCTGGTGGGCTGCTGTCTATGGAGTTGCACAGAGTTGGACACGACTGAAGTGACTTAGCAGCAGCAACATAAAGCCACATTGTGCTTATTCCATATCTAGCACTGATCCAAGCACTTTGTAAATGTTAACTTATTAAATTTATCTAATCATCAGAGCAACCCCTGACATAGGTAATGTTGCAGCTCCCATTTTACAGAGAAGAAAATCAGCACAGATTGGTTAAGTAATTTTCCCAAGGTCACACATCTAGTAAGTGGGATATTTAGGATTTAAATTCAGACAGTTCTACTTTTAAGTCAGTCCTGACTGCCACTATACCCTGATGATTTTGTGTCCCTTACAATAAGAATTCAAGTTCATTTTTGTTTTGTTCAGATAAACCCAGATAGAATCTTATATTTTTATTCCTATGATCATAATTTGAATTTATAAGGCTGGTATATTTTTATGCACTATTAGGCTTAGCATGTAGAAGGTACTAAAAAGTTTATTGAGTGAGAAATATATATATATATATGTATATATATACATATATATATCATATGGTATGGAATCAGTTTATATTGTAGTGATATTCTCATTGGCCCAGTAACATTTTTCAGAATACATTTCCACAAAATGTTAGTCTTCTAATATTCTCCCTAAAAAGGCAGGGGGTGGGGGAGGTGGGGGGCATTTCTGTGGTCAAATTAATCCATAAAACTGTGTATTTTCTTTTGAGATTGACAATGTGTAGTAATATATTAAGAAGTGCAGAAAAGTCTAGAGTGAAAAGATCCTTTAAATTTTGTTTAACATTATTTGATCAGAGAGACATTTTTTATGCCATATCTGACAATATTCCATAAAACTAGTATTTATGGAACACACTTTGGCAAATAACTACTTAACAGGAGTAAAAACAGTCTGCTTAGTCTAACAGACTACTTAACTATTTAAAAATAAATTACAAGGCTACATTTGCAATTTCATTTTACAAATATATCATCCATTGTTTCTCCTCATAAGCCACACCTCTCTCTTCACTATTAACCTAAATGTGCTGTGTATTTATCCCTCCAGATTTTGCTGATGATTTTCCATCTGCATGAGCTTCTTACTTCCCAAAACCAACTTCTCCCAGAACACAGACATACATAAACCTTCCATCTGAGCCCTAACTCAGTCCTCCAGGCCCAGTTCAGATATCATCTATGGTCCTCCTCTGACTCAGCTTTAATCACCCTTCGTTTTTGGTGCCTTAGCATTTCATATGCAAATGTATATTGCACATATATATTTTTCTTATATGTGTGTCCTTCCCTCTAGTTTATGGGTGACTTGAAGGCACAAATGTGTCTTTTACTAGCTTTTGTTTCCTTACCACATAGTAAATATTGTCATGACAGATAGCTATCCTGGAAAGCTTCTTTAATTTTCATTTTCAGTTGACACTTACACAACATGGGTTGATCTGTGCAGATCCACTTATATGTGATTTTTTTCAATGATAAATACTACAGTAGTATGCCAGCTGTGGCTGGTCGAATCCACAGATGTGGAACCACAGATATAGAGGAACTGTAGATACGGAGGGCTGACTATGAACTATACTTGAATTTTTTTTCAAGGGTCAACTGTGCTTTTGATTCTGATACATTGACCCAAACCAGGTTGCCTGTAAGAGTTTTGTAGCTTTCTTTCTAGAAGTGGTGAAAATTAAAGAGATACTTACTTTTTGATGAGGTTTATCTCTGTGAAAGATTATAATTTGTGAGTATAATATGTAATGTAACTGGGAATATTTAGAGTTAAACTGCTGCTGAGTCACAATGCCTTCGTAAGCTAAATGGTCACCACTAGAAATATATAGTATTTCTCATAGTCTCCTTAAGCTTAAACAATTGTGAACAGTGGTCAGAGTGATCGCAACAATTGTCTGAAACCTGCAGATTTCCCTGTTGACATATAGTAGTAAGAATATGCATAGGAGGAAATAATCTCATGTTAAATGGCTCAAACGTTTCCTTTCTTTGTATTCCTCCTGCCCTAGTATTTGAAAAATAGTACTAATTTTTAAATATAACTACAATTTCCTTTTTAAACATACTTAATAAAGCATTGTATTGATTTCATAATTTCTCTGTTCTTATGTGCTCTGTGTATAGGTACTTTTTTTAAAGATAAAATACTTTAAAAGTAAATCTAAATAAATTATGTCAGTTGACTCTTCTTTTAGTGAAAGTTGAGGTACATTAGTCATATGGTTCATTTCTGAAGGACTCTTCCTACAGAATGAAGAGGTGTGAGCCAGCCTTAAAAATGTTCAGATGATTTACCCATGACTTAATAGATACAATTTTAGTCCTGAATGTGTAAATAGCTTTCAATTACCTGTCTTTCTAGTGTGGTCATTAATATTCTGTAAAAGGCAAAAAGCAGGTTCCCATTCCTTATGATGAATACCTACCTTTAGTAGTACAAAGATTCTTCAACTCATTTACTTTAGATTCCTTGTTGAATATAACCTTATTAATTGAGTATTTTAGCTCCTGGCTACTTCACTACTCCCATTTCTCCTGCCATAATTCTTAAACACTTTAATATCCATGTGAGTCATGTTTTTACTACTCTAGACACTTGATTCCTTGACACTGTCTCCTTCAGAGATCTTGCCCTCCACTGTTCCTCAAATACATCCTTTGGTCATTCAAGACCATATCCTAATAACTGCAGTCTTGCCCTGGTCTGGATTCCAAGCATCCTTCCCTGATTATTTATCCATAGTTTATTTCCTAAAACCATGATTGAACAATCTTTTGACTCCTACCTACCTACTATCCTTCATTTCCTCATATTTTACCACCTTTTAAACCTATCTTAAATTTCATGATTAATCACTATATAATTCTCTTGTGAGAGTTGGTCCATAAAGAAGAATGAGGGCCGAAGAATTGATGTTTTCAAATTGTGGTGCTGGAGAAAACTCTTGAGAGTCCCTTGGGCTGCAAGGATATCAAGCCAGTCAATTCTAAAGGAAATCAACCCTGAATATTCATTGGAAGTACTGATGCTGAAGCTCCAATACTTTGGCCATCTGAGGCAAAAAGCCAGCTCATTGGAAAAGACCCGATGCTGGGAAGGATTGAAGGCATTGTGTAAAGATAGGAGAAGGGGGAGGAAGAGGATGAGATGGTTCGATAACATCGCCAAATCGATGAACATGAATTTGAGCAAACTCTGGGAGATAGTGGAGGACAGAAGAGCATGGGGTGCTGTAGTCCATGGGGTTGCAAAGAGCGGGACACAGCTTAGTGGCTGAAGAACAACAATTTTCTTGTACGTTCCCTCTATTCTTTTGCCATCTTAGGACTAGCAAAAGTTTTGATCACTGAAATCGAGCAGACTTATAATTCTGCCTGGAAATCATACTTCCCCATGCCACTCATACTTTCATACTTACACATGTCTGTTTCATATCTGCCCCTCTTTCCCCAATCTCTAAAATCTCTGCTGAGAAAACAAGCAGCCAGAAGAGATCTTCCTTAAGCTTATACCATCACATTTAACCACCTTCTGCCTTTGTGTGCCTAAGCTCTGTCTTCTCTTGTTAGTGTGGATGAAGAACTATCCAGGTTTTCCACAAATGCCAATCCTTTACTGGTGTATTAGAGTCCATTTTTAGAATGTACTCAAGAACATCACTCCAGGGGGATTCTCCCTTTTTTTCTCTCAGTCATCAGTTTTCTCTTCTGCAATGGTCTGTCTCTCCATCTTACAGATATACTTTTTAATTTTTAATTGTAGGAAAATTGCTTTACAGTATTGTGTTGGGCTCTGCCATACATCACCACGAATCGGCCACAGGTATACATATGTCCCCTTCCTCACAAATACACTGTGATAGCTTGTATCTTACAACAAAAACAAAGGACAACCTCCTTTGATCCTACTCCTCTCCTGCTACCACTGCATTTTTATCCTTCTCTTTATAGTAAAATTGCTCCAAAAGGTTGTTTATCCTCACTGTCTCTAATTTCAGTTTTCTCATTTTTCTCATGAAACATCCCAAACTGGCTTATGCCTCCATCATTCAACTGAAATAGCTCTGGCCACCTTTACTATTGACCTCTGTGCTACTAAATCGAAAGATCAAACATCAGTCTTCATTTCTCTTGACCTAAAAGCAGCACTTGACACTTCCATGACATTTCTTCCTTTAGTTTTGCTCCTGATTCACTGGCGTATTATTTTCAGTCCTTTTCTATGCCTGTTTTTTCTCTCTGTCTTTTTTTTTTTTTTTTAAGCTTTTAATGTTGGAGTGCCCCAGAACTCTTATTATTTTCTTTCTGTCTACTCTCATAGTTCTTGTGATCTCATTTGGTCTTATAGCTTTAAATGTCATCTACATGTCAATGACTCCCTCATTTTTTATTTCCTCTGTGTGCCTTTTCTGTGAATCTGCATCATGAAACTTCAGCTGCCAGTTTAGTGTCTCCCTGTGGACATTTAATAGTCATCCCAAGTTTATTGTATCCCAGACTTACCTTTTGATTCTCACTTCTCTTCCCCTAACCATTTCTTCCTCTAGATTTTCCATCTCAATAAATGCCTGTTTTAGATAAGTCACTTCAGTCATGTCCAACTCTTTGTGACCCCATGGACTGTAGCCTGCCAGGCTCCTCTAATCCATGGGATTCTCCAGACAAGAATACTGGAGTGGGTTGCCATTCCCTTCTCCATTTATCCCTCCTAGTTCTTCATATAAGATACTATAGCATTCCTTTGATTCCTCTCTTTTCCTCATGCTCTACATCCAATTTGTTGTTAAGTTCTGTCTGTTCTGAATTCAATGTATTTTCAGAGTCTCATCACATTTACCCACTGTTTCCCTGGTTTGAGCCTCATCATTCTCCCTGGATTATTGTAGAAGTCTCCTAGCTTCTCCACCCTTCTGTTTCTCCTTCAGTCTTTGTCAGAGTAGCCAGAATGGAACATTTTCAATATAACTCATTTGATGTCATTCCTTTGTTCAAAATCCTTTAGTGAGTTTCCATTTCACTGAAAGAGAAGACAATGTCTTACAGCTATTCACAGGCTCATGTGACTTGGTGCACTATTACATTTTTGACCTCATCTCCTTTTACTTTCCCCTTAACCCCACCGATATTGCTGCTTCTCCAGGCACACTGTCTTCTGTTCCTCAAGTATGCCTAGAACATTCTTTTGCAAGGCATTTGCTGTTCCCTCTGCCTAGAAACCCTCTTCTCTAAGATACTGTCACAACTCACTCCCTTGCTCCTTCAGGTCTTGACAGCAGAGCCCATTGGGAAGCTGGAGGAGGGCTCCACTTCCACAGTCATTCAGAGGTTTAATCTCCTCTCATCATGTGGCTTTTGTTGTATTTTTTTTTCTTAAATCTTCGAGAATCTCAGAGCATTGTACTGGGGATTTTTGCATCTGGCCAGCATGCTAGGAAAGAGAGAGAGTATGGAGGTTTTAGGAGCCAGTCTTGGAAGTGTTGTGTATCACTTCTATCCATATTCTGTTCGCCACAACTCAGTCAAGAGCATTTCCTAAATACGGGAGCTTGGGAAATCTATTCTTATTGTGTCTTTAGACTAAAAGAAAATTGAGTTTGTTGAACATATAGCATTATTTCTATCACAGTGTCTAGTCTAGCTTTTTCCCAGCCCACCCCACCATATTTGAGATATTTAGTATAGTGAAATACAGTACAGTCTTTCTAAAATAATATTTAGTTTTAAATTTGCTGTCTTTATAAGCAAAAGAGCCCAAACGTGTCCTAGACATTTGATAGCTTTGTTTTGGCTTCTCCCGACCATACTGACTAATTTCCCTAGATTTTGAAGTTACTAAGTTTTAACACTGGAAAACATTCCTCTTTTCCACATCGTATTTTGGAAGTGTCAACCTTCATTGGTTTTCTGTTGTTTCTGAGAATGTTATGATTAGTTTCTACATTGTGTTCTGTAATCTGGCATCCCTGACAGGCATTTGACCAAGCTCACTAGGTGATTAATAATTCATATTATCTTGTCAAATTTGAGAGGATTCATAGCTTCTTTTTAAGATTCTGATTTTACCAGCATTGTATACATGG
The DNA here is from genome assembly GCF_027580195.1 of Bos mutus. NCBI lineage: Eukaryota > Metazoa > Chordata > Mammalia > Artiodactyla > Bovidae > Bos > Bos mutus. The sequence goes on along the minus strand of NC_091621.1, from coordinate 36,995,938 downwards.
GCTTTTTATGAAAGCATGTAATATGTATTTAGTATTTATTTGTGCAGGAGAACAAAGAACATTTCAAAGTTTTCTTATTGAGTCACTCTTGTGCTTAAAAACCAACAATTTTCTATTGTCTTCAAAATAATATCCAGAATTAATTTGGCTTTCAAAGCTACGAGCTTTACTTATCTGTGCCTCATCTCCTATTTGTCCACTTAATACATCTAAACTGGACTTTTATTCTTCAGACAGGGAGGAAACATTTGCCTGTAATATACCATCTGTCTGGAATGTCCCTCATTCTCTCTTCTACCCTTTAAAAACCAAGTTTTTTAAAGTCCAGATCAAACCCTACATTATCTGAGAAAACTCCACTAGTCTCCCAGTTAATCTATGGCCTTTGTCCTCTGAGTTCCTCTATGCTTTAAGTAATTTCTTTCTCATAAAACCAGTTATGTTTTGTTTTGCCCAGTAGTTTTCAGATGTAAACACCTATATCCCTGAGGCTAGACTATGCATTCCTTGAGGGCACGTGCCCTTAGAAATAGATAACATTGTAGCTTTTATCACTCCTGTGTATGCATTAGCCGTATAATTCCTTTAAATAAAGTTAGTTGATTTGGATTAAAATTTTGAAATTATGTTAATTTCTGTCATTTATTAAGAAAGGTCAGTTAACTAAGAGATGGAAGTCTTAGAAACCTCCTGACAGCTTTTTAAAAGAAGGCTATAAAGACTAACAGAGTTTTGCCAAGAAAATGCACTGGTCATAACAAACACCCTCTTCCAACAACACAAGAGAGGACTCTATACATGGACATCACCAGATGGTCCACACCGAAATCAGATTGATTGTATTCTTTGCAGCCAAAGATGGAAAAGCTCTATACAGTCAGCAAAAACAAGACCAGGAGCTGACTGTGGCTCAGACCATGAACTCCGTATTGCCAAATTCCGACTGAAATTGAAGAAAGTAGGGAAAACCATTAGACCATTCAGGTATGACCTAAACCAAATCATTTATGATTATACAGTGGAAGTGAGAAATAGATTTAAGGGCCTAGATCTGATAGACAGAGTGCCTGATGAACTATGGAATGAGGTTCATGACATTGTACAGGAGACAGGGATCAAGACCATCCCCATGGAAAAGAAATGCAAAAAAACAAAATGGGTGTCTGCGGAGGCCTTACAAATAGCTGTGAAAAGAAGAGAAGTGAAAAACAAAGGAGAAAAGGAAAGATATAAACATCTGACTGCACTGTTCCAAAGAAGAGCAAGAAGAGATAAGAAAGCTTTCTTCAGCGATCAATGCAAAGAAATAGAGGAAAACAACAGAATGGGAAAGACTAGAGATCTCTTCAAGAAAATCAGAGATACCAAAGGAATATTTCATGCAAAGATGGGCTCGATAAAAGACAGAAATGGTATGGACCTAACAGAAGCAGAAGATATTAAGAACAGGTGGCAAGAATACACAGAAGAACTGTACAAAAAAGATCTTCATGACCCAGATAATCACGATGGTGTGATCACTGACCTAGAGCCAGACATCCTGGAATGTGAAGTCAAGTGGGCCTTGGAAAGCATCACTATGAACAAAGCTAGTGGAGGTGATAGAATTCCAGTTGAGCTATTCCAGATCCTGAAAGATGATGCTGTGAAAGTGCTGCACTCAATATGCCAGCAAATTTGGAAAACTCAGCAGTGGCCACAGGACTGGAAAAGGTCAGTTTTCATTCCAATCCCAAAGAAAGGCAATGCCAAAGAATGCTCAAACTACTGCACAATTGCACTCATCTCACACGCTAGTAAAGTAATGCTCAAAATTCTCCAAGCCAGGCTTCAGCAATATGTGAACCGTGAACTTCGTGATGTTCAAGATGGTTTTAGAAAAGGCACAGGAACCAGAGATCAAATTGCCAACATCCGCTGGATCATGGAAAAAGCAAGAGAGTTCCAGAAATCATCTATTTCTGCTTTATTTTTTATTTTTAAACTTTACAATATTGTATTAGTTTTGCCAAATATCGAAATGAATCCGCCACAGGTAAAAGCCTTTGACTGTGTGGATCACAATAAACTGTGGAAAATTCTGAAAGAGATGGGAATACCAGACCACCTGATCTGCCTCTTGAGAAATTTGTATGCAGGTCAGGAAGCAACACTTAGAACTGGACATGGAACAACAGACTGGTTCCAAATAGGAAAAGGAGTACGTCAAGGCTGAATATTGTCACCCTGCTTATTTAACTTATATGCAGAATACATCATGAGAAACGCTGGACTGGAAGAAGCACAAGCTGGAATCAAGATTGCCGGGAGAAGTATCAATAACCTCAGATATGCAGATGACACCACCCTTATGGCAGAAAGTGAAGAGGAATTAAAAAGCCTCTTGATGAAAGTGAAAGTGGAGAGTGAAAAGTTGGCTTAAAGCTCAACATTCAGAAAATGAAGATCATGGCATCCGGTCCCATCACTTCATAGGAAATAGATGGGGAAACAGTGGAAACAGTTTCAGACTTTATTTTTCTGGGCTCCAAAATCACTGCAGATAGTGACTGCAGCCATGAAATTAAAAGACGCTTACTCCTTGGAAGGAAAGTTATGACCATCCTAGATAGCATATTCAAAAGCAGAGACATTACTTTGCCAACAAAGGTTTGTCTAGTCAAGGATATGGTTTTTCCTGTGGTCATGTGTGGATGTGAGAGTTGGACTGTGAAGAAGGCTGAGTGCCAAAGAATTGATGCTTTTGAACTGTGGTGTTGGAGAAGACTCTTGAGAGTCCCTTGGACTGCAAGGAGATCCAACCAGTCCATTCTGAAGATCAGCCCTGGGTGTTCTTTGGAAGGAATGATGCTAAAGCTGAAACTCCAGTACTTTGGCCACCTCATGGGAAGAGCTGACTCATTGGAAAAGACTCTGATGCTGGGAGGGATTGAGGGCAAGAGGAGAAGGGGATGACAGAGGATGAGATGGCTGGATGGCATCACTGACTCGATGGACGTGAGTCTGGGTGAACTCCGAGAGTTGGTGATGGACAGGGAGGCCTGGCGTGCTGCGATTCATGGGGTCGCAAAGAGTCGGACACAACTGAGCGACTGATGTGATCTGATCTGATAGAGCTAACCTAAGCTGGATATCCTGAACTAAAATATACATTTTTTTCTTTTTTTAAAGTTTGCTGTGTATTTCATATTAGCTTACACTAGCAAATCTATTTAGCAAGCAACAAGAATTGTTCAGTTGCATGATTTTTGTGAAGTGGCACAACTTTTAGCCTTTAAAAAATGACATCTTGCTTTCTGATTTAGCAAAACCAAGGTCTGCCCTAATGGCCCGGTCTCCCTGTCTTACTGAGTAGTAATTACTTCTCTAACTGCTCTGACCTAAATGGAAATCTCTGACTTATTTGCTTTTTTCTTCCCTTGTAACACATTGAATTCTTTATTTTCTCTAGCCTAATCAGAGAAATAGCAACCAATAGAAAATAGGTCTTATAATCAGACTGCTGCTGCTACTGCTAAGTCACTTCAGTCATGTCCGACTCTGTGCGACCCATAGATGGCAGCCCACCAGGCTCCCCCGTCCCTGGGATTCTCCAGGCAAGAACACTGGAATGGGTTGCCATTTCCTTCTCCAATGCACGAAAGTGAAAGTGAAGTTGCTCAGTCGTGTCCAACTGACTCTTAGCGACCCCATGGACTGCAGCCCACAAGGCTCCTCCATCCATCGGATTTTCCAGGCAAGAGTACTGTAGTGGGGTGCCATTGCCGTCTCCGTATAATCAGAGTATAGCACTTTATAATACCAAATACAGCAAAATATTTTCTTTTTTTTTTTCTAATTTTATTTTATTTTTAAACTTTACATAATTGTATTAGTTTTGCCAAATATCAAAATGAATCCGCCACAGGTATACATGTGTTCCCCAACCTGAACCCTCCTCCCTCCTCCCTCCCCATACCATCCCTCTGGGTCGTCCCAGTGCACTAGCCCCAAGCATCCAGTATCGTGCATCGAACCTGGACTGGCAACTCGTTTCTTACATGATATTTTACATGTTTCAATGCCATTCTCCCAAATCTTCCCACCCTCTCCCTCTCCCACAGAGTCCATAAGACTGTTCTATACATCAGTGTCTCTTTTGCTGTCTCATATACAGGGTTATTGTTACCATCTTTCTAAATTCCATATATATGCGTTAGTATACTGTATTTATGTTTTTCCTTCTGGCTTACTTCACTCTGTATAATAGGCTCCAGTTTCATCCACCTCATTAGAACTGATTCAAATGTATTCTTTTTAATGGCTGAGTAATACTCCATTGTGTATATGTACCACAGCTTTCTTATCCATTCATCTGCTGATGGACATCTAGGTTGCTTCCATGTCCTGGCTATTATAAACAGTGCTGCGATGAACATTGGGGTACACGTGTCTCTTTCCCTTCTGGTTTCCTCAGTGTGTATGCCCAGCAGTGGGATTGCTGGATCATAAGGCAGTTCTATTTCCAGTTTTTTGAGGAATCTCCACACTGTTCTCCATAGTGGCTGTACTAGTTTGCATTCCCACCAACAGTGTAAGAGGGTTCCCTTTTCTCCACACCCTCTCCAGCATTTATTATTTGTAGACTTTTGGATCGCAGCCATTCTGACTGGTGTGAAATGGTACCTCATAGTGGTTTTGATTTGCATTTCTCTGATAATGAGTGATGTTGAGCATCTTTTCATGTGTTTGTTAGCCATCTGTATGTCTTCTTTGGAGAAATGTCTATTTAGTTCTTTGGCCCATTTTTTGATTGGGTCGTTTATTTTTCTGGAGTTGAACTGTAGGAGTTGCTTGTATATTTTTGAGATTAGTTGTTTGTCGGTTGCTTCCGCAAATCAATCAATGTAATACACCACATTAACAAATTGAAAAATAAAAACCATATGATTATCTCAATAGATGCAGAGAAAGCCTTTGACAAAATTCAACATCCATTTATGATAAAAACTCTCCAGAAAGCAGGAATAGAAGGAACATACCTCAACATAATAAAAGCTATATATGACAAACCCACAGCAAACATTATCCTCAATGGTGAAAAATTGAAAGCATTTCCTCTAAAGTCAGGAACAAGACAAGGGTGCCCACTTTCACCATTACTATTCAACATAGTTTTGGAAGTTTTGGCCACAGCAATCAGAGCAGAAAAAGAAATAAAAGGAATCCAAATTGGAAAAGAAGAAGTAAAACTCTCACTATTTGCAGATGACATGATCCTCTACATAGAAAACCCTAAAGACTCCACCAGAAAATTACTAGAAATAATCAATGTCTATAGTAAAGTTGCAGGATATAAAATCAACACACAGAAATCCCTTGCATTCCTATACACTAATAATGAGAAAACAGAAAGAGAAATTAAGGAAACAATTCCATTCACCATTGCAACGGAAAGAATAAAATATTTAGGAATATATCTACCTAAAGAAACTAAAGACCTATATATAGAAAACTATAAAACACTGGTGAAAATATTTTCTGTTTGTAGATGTATGTATTGTGTTTTATTAATTGTGCAATTCAGTATTTACCAGTGTAGACATGTTAGATGATAATGTAATCCAGTTGCCTGTTTCATCTCTATTTATTTTGGCAATATAATGCCACCACATAAAGATCGAATGACTCCTCTAAGACTGTGAATCTCAAAGAAGAATATGCCGTAGGGCAGTGGTATTGGTATGGAAGGTAGGAGGGTAATATATGCTTTCATAATATAAATTTAGAAAATAAAATTTTTAATCAACTACACTCCAATATAAAATAAAAATTAAAAAACTCAGCAAAAGTTTTATTGAGTGGTATGGATACAGATCATAGGGACAGGGAGGCCTGGCATGCTACAATCCATGGGGTCGCAAAGAATCGGACATTACTGGCTACCTGAACAGCAACAATAATGGATACAGATCAGAATACCCTGGGATTATGTTTAAAAAGGGAACATGAGATTAAATGAGTTGGAATATTATGGCTTTAGGACTTCTCACTCAACTGCATGGGATGGTGACAATTGTAACACAAACTTTTTCTTTATTTGTTTGTAATGGAGATTTAGACCAAATTGTGATTTTGCAATTATCTGTAATAATATATGTTTTATTTAATCATCAGTATGAATACTAGTCAATTACACAGGTAGATATGGAAAATTGAAAGCTAATTTTAAGTACAGCTAAGATAAATAGAATTCTTGGATTCAAACTAGGAATTCCTCTTTGCATTGCAACTGTTTCACTCGTTTGTTTTAACTGAATTAATGGCTCTTTACTAAATTGCTTTAATGTCATCATTTCATCCTTTAAACAGAGTTGACCTTCACTTATCCAGATAAATAGATACTCATCTAGCACAAAAGCAAGCACCCAATCTGCTACTGTTTTCTAAGAAGCAAAGGGAAAGGCTGCAGAAAACTTCCTTTCTACTTTACTTCCTATGTTTTCTCCTGGCCATTTCCAACCAGTCAAGTGTGAAAACAAGTATCACCTGTTTTGCTCCCACCTCCCTTGTGATTCACACCTCTCACCCATGTGTTTACTGCTCATTATATCTTTTAGCTCCTCTCTTCATTGTCTCTTCTTATCTCTGTCACTACAGCTTCTAGACTGAGTCTTAGGTAGAATTTCTCTTTAAAAAATTTATTTATTTATTTATTTGGCTCCAGTATTCTTGCCTGGAGAAACCCATGGACAGGGCAATCTGGTGGGCTACAGTCTGTGGCATCGCAAAGAGTTGGACGTGACTGAGCATGCACGCAGCAGGAACACAACAAGCATTGGGTCTTGGTTGTGGGGCACACGGGATCTACATTGTTGCAGATGCAGGATCTTTGATTGCAGCCTGTGGGATCAGGTTCCTTGACAGGGATCAAACCCAGCCCTCCTGAACTGGGAGCATGGAAGAGAAGTCCTAGCTAGCTAGAATTTCTTATGGAAAGGGGATTTACCAACCCTTCTCACAATCTTTTTATCAATAGTGAATTGAAAATTCAATATTCAGTACACTCAGTTTCTACTCCTACATCATATTACCGTGCTATTTAGAAATCAGAATGTAATTGAGGTTTAATTTTTTAATCAAAACTTTTTGTATAAAGATTTATTTTACTTGTATCAATGTAGACAAATGTTTATTTATTTTCATATTGAATTATTTACTTAAGTATTTATTTTCTGGCATTCACTGATTTTAATTGAATAGGGTTTGTAAATTGTAGTTACAATCTGTTAACTATCATCAGATTACTGATTTGAAAAATCCCACGTATAGCCATAGGCATCAGATAAATCAATTTTGAAGTTTTACAGAAATGGCAGTAATACAAATATTAATGCTTGTAAGCCAGGTCAAAATGGATATATTATATTAGGCTATTATGAATTTATGTCCTAAATTTAAGGCAAAATATCACCATAGTGAAATTAATAAATTTAGAAAATCTGCACCTGCTCTCTTACTTTAGAGATAAATTAGGGCAGAACTTATCTATTTGCTGCAGAAAAGTAGGAATGAAAAAATAATCCATAAAATATGGAAAACCTATTTGGTTAGCTTAAGAAGGTATTTTAAAGCAGAAAAGCCTGATATATATTTTTGTTATTATTAATACTGATTAAAGGCCAAATTCTAAGTTTGAACAATGAGAAATATGAAATTCTATGTCAGAATGTTTTGTCATCTGGGCATAGCATTGGAAACTCATCTCAAAAAGACTAACATGTTATGAGTCCATTTTTTTGACTGAAGGGCTGAAAGCATCCATATGGGAAACATACAGGGTCTGGTGATTTTATGTCCTTCTTCCCTGTCCTTATTCTAGTCTTATGTAAACCAGTGTTCTTGGTCTTATGCTTACCAGCTTAATTCTGTATCTTCATATCTTAGAACCATGCACAACACTTTCTTTAAAGTAGATTCTCAGTAAATCATTGTTGAAAAAATAAATGAATACTCAAAAGATACTCAAGTGAAGATAAGAAAGCAAATAAATTGTTCTAGTTCTATGAAAAATACCATTGGCAGCTTGGTGGGAATTGGATTGAATCTATAGATTGCTTTGGGTAGTATACTCATATTCACTATATTGATTGTTCTTTCCATGAACATGTCATCTAAAAGTCTACAAACAATAAATGCTGGAGAGGGTGTATAGAAAATGGAACCCTTTTACACTGTTAGTGGGAATGCAAACTGGTATAGGCACTATGGAGAACAGTGTGGAGATTCCTTAAAAAACTGGGACTAAAGCTTCCATATGGCCCAGTAGTGCCATTGCTGGGCATATACCCTGAGGAAACCATAATTGAGAGACACATGTACTCCAGTGTTCATTGCAGCAGTATTTATAATAGCTGGGACATGGAAGCAACCTAGATGTCCATTGGCAGAAGAATGGATAAGAAAGTTGTGGTACATATACACAATGGAATACTACTCAGCTATAAAAAGGAATGCATTTGAGTAAGTTCTAAAAAGGTGAATGAAACTGAAGCCTATTATACAGAGTGAAGTAAGCCAGAAAGAGAAACACAAATACTGTATATTAACATGTAAATATGGAATTTAGAAAGATGGTAATGACAATCCTATATGCAAGGCAGTAAAAGAGACACAGATGTAAAGAACAGACTTTTGTACTCTGTGTGAGAAGGCAAGGGTGGGATAATTTGAGAGGATAGCATTGAAACATGTATATGACCATACATAATACAGATGGCCAGTGCAAGTTTGATGCATGAAGCAAGGAACTCAAAGCTGGTGCTCTGGGACAAGCCAGAGGGATGGGGTGCGGAGGGAGGTGAGAGGGTGGTTCAGGATGGGGGAACACATGTGTACCTGTGGCTGATTCATGTGGCTGTATGGTAAAAAGCATCACAATATTGTAATTATCCTCCAATTAAAATTAATTTAAAAAGGCAAATAGATAAAATTTCATAGATTATTATGGCATTTTTGTAATTATTCAGAGTGATCTGTTGTGCCCTCTTTTTCTTATCTAATTTTTCTCTCATTTATCTATCCTCATTGACTTCATCCTTAAAAGTTTCTTTTATTGCCTTTTGGCCTAACTTCTAACCTTTCCTGCCATACCCAGTTCCCTGTTCTCTCTTCCCCTAGTCCCTGTTCCCCACCCCTCACCCCCATCCTTCTGACTTCTTAAGGTAGGAATATAAACCTTATTCATTCACCGTATCAGCAAACATATTGAAATCTATACTGGGCCAGGCACTAAACTAGGTTCTGGCACCTCAAAGATGAACAGCAATTCCTGCCCTCAAGTAGGATACATTCGAGGTAGATGGAAGATATGTAAGCAGAAATTTTTGTAAAACTGTGTGATATTTGTTACGTCAGAGGTGAATACCTAGTATTAGGATTTGAAGAATAGAGAGCTGGAAGCATTCAACCCCAGCTGTGTGCATGTGTGTGTAAGTAAGGAAGGTGATAATCACGTGAGTCTTGAGGCTGGATGGAAGTGCATCAGGTATGGTGCGGGATGAGAGTGGGGATGCAAAGTGAGATTTGGAAGGTTATTCCTGACAAAGCAAATGGCATAAAGCGGAAAGCTTAGCTGCTTTTGTACTTAGCTCTCTTCTGACTTTTATTCTTCCCTACCTCCCATCCCATCTTACCCCATCTCCCCTTTATTCCTTTTCTATTTCTACCTCCATCAGGCTCAGGGGCTAAATAGTTCCTGGAAGGATGCAGTCGGACTATTAAAATAAGGGGTCATTTTTCACTTTTGCTACCCAACGAGTCTGAAAATGGTATTTTATGTTTTTTCTAAAGATATAAGACATTTTTGTTACACTTTCTTATAAACTGCTGTAGAAAAAATCTGTTCAGTGCATATTTATTGTATACCTGCAATTTTCCTGGCAGTTGGGATTTGATGATAAAAGGAAGGTAGACATAATCTCTGTCCCCATGGTGGTTACATTCTAGAAGGGAACACTGACATTAAACAAATAGTTATGAAAGTGACAAGCTCATGTAGTCTGTGGTATATATCTATACTAGGGGAAATATGGAGTGTGACATGAGAGAAAGCTTGTGGTTTTTACATGTGACCAGAGTACAGAGGGCTTCCCTGATAGCTCAGTTGGTAAAGAATCCGCCTGCAATGCAGGAGACCCTGGTTTGATTCCTGGGTCGGGAAGATCTCCTGGATAAGGGATAGGCTACCCACTCCAGTGTTCTTGGGCTTCCCTTGTGGCTCAGCTGGTAAAGAATCTGCCTGTGATATGGGAGACCTGGGTTCGATCCCTGGGTTGGGAAGATCCCTGGAGAAGGGAAAGGCTACCCACTCCAGTATTTTGGCCTGGAGAATTCCATGTACAGTCCATGGGGTCACAAAGAGTCAGACACAACTGAGCCACTTTCACTTTCAGAATACAAAGAGTGAGAGGGAAAGTGGCAAGAGATTAAGCTAGAGATCTGAGTGAGGATAGATTATGTAGAGCCTTGTAGACCAAAGTTATTCAAAGTGTGAGGCTAGTTTTAAGCTGTTGATAATGGGTCCACATGAGGTAACTGAAGAGCAAATGTTTAGAAACTCTGATTACATTTTGACACTATCACAATATCTAAGCAGGTGTTTGCAGTTTCAGTTTTATGTGGAAGTGTCCTCTCATGGTGTGACAGTAATAACAGAAAAGCATTCTGGAATTAAATACCTGGATTAAGAAGCATGTAATTTAACACACTACCTAAAAAATTATTTTACTGAAGTCTAGTTGATTTATAATGTTGCATTAATTTCTACTGTACAGCAAAGTGATAGTTATATATTACATATATATATATTCTCTTTAATATTCTTTGCCATTATGATTTATTATAGGATATTGAACATAGTTCCCTGTAACACAGTATTTTCTTTATCAAGAAAGTCTTGATGAGAGAAAAAAATATTAGTTGAACAGACGGTATATTTAGTGATGTAGCAAAAACTGTGAGATATGGTAAAGCTGATGTGTTAAATTTTACTACATTGTTCTCTTTACTTTGTGATGACTTGAAGGACATGAAAGCTGGTCATAAGCATCTGTTTTTGCATGCTCAGTTATGATTATAGAGGGAAAAATTTCAGTTGAGAATGTTTAAGTCACAAAAGAAGCTCTTAATCTTTTTGCAAGATAAGAAATCAATTTTATTTCAACATTTTAAAGTTATGAATTGGACAGCACAGATTTGTATATATATCTGATGTCTTTGATATTTTAAATGATCTAAATACATTCAGGTAAGGAAGTAATGCAAACTATATTTCATTAATAGATAACACTGAAGGGTACAATTAAGAGTTTGAAGCTTAGAAGAACAGTTTCTTTTCAATTATTCCACAGTTTAACAAAAAATATTGATGGCATAACTGATCTTGTAATTTTGACATTTGTGAAAGTGAAAGTCACTCAGTTGTGTCTGACTCTTTGTGACCCCATGGACTGTTGCCCACCAAGCTCCTCTGTCCATGGAATTCTCCAGGCCAGAATACTGGAGTGGGTAGCCTATCCCTTCTACAGTGGATCTTCCCAACCCAGAAATTGAAGAGGGGTCCTCTGCATTGCAGGTGGATTCTTTACCAGCTGAGCTACCAGGGAAGCCCCCTTGACATCTGTGAATACTTTACAAATTTGATAGAAGTTATGGGATTTTACTTTATATCAAAAGAAGACCTATGCATAAATAGTAGTGGATCCAACTTTCCTTTCCATTTTTGAAAAATGATGTAGGTTTAGCCATGACTTTACATGACAAATTGTTGTAACTATTTACTGATAAAGAATTAAAGATGAATTTTGAAAATATACATCATTTGCTTCACATTAGATAAAAATTAAGAACAAATATCCTGAGCTTACAGTGACTCATTTTCTTCCATTCCTGCCAGTATATCATGTAGGACTGATTTCTCTATGATGAGTGTTAATAAAACAAGACATAGATGTATGCTATCCCCTGAGAGCAGCATTGTCATCAATCCAACCCAGATAAGTTAACAAGCAGAAAACATTCAACTGTTGATATATGCAGTGTTCATTCAAAGCGTGTGTAAAGCAATTTAATACAGGGGATTTCTATTTTCTTTATAAATTTTGTTCTTTATGATTGTGAATAACAAAAGTTATGCACATAATCAACAATTCTCCATTTTAATCTCCTATGTGAAAGTTTTCTATAAACAATGTACATAGTTTCTATAATTTTTCTCTTTTATGTCTGTTCTGATTACATCTATTAAAATGTAATTTTAGGTCTGTTGAGTTTCTATGCCTTAAAAAATTTTTTTTCTAGAAGTTCATTTTATTATAGTTTACAAATATAAAATTTTGAATCTCTAATCTGTTGATTCATGATGGTTTAGAAATAAAAATTTGTCCATCACTTCAATAAAAATTTGTCCATCACTTCAATAAAACTGGGAAAAAATTAGTCTGTCACCACAGATAGTTTGAACAAATCTTCTGTAGGCAGGTTTAGGGTTTTGGACACTGTCCCAAGGGCAGGAAGAAGCTTTTGAAGGTTCAAATATAACTGGTATCCCCATTGTTCAAGGTGCTATATGGACATTCACAATCAGAAGGCTTGGGAGACCCAGCTGTTAGGCTTGCTTAGGTGCTTAGAACAAGAGCACAGCTAAGATTTGGACATGATTTAGTGACTAAACAACATCAACAGTCTCAAACCTTAGCCAGCTAAGTTGAAGATAGTACAGTGTTGCTCTGCAATACTTCTGACTTGCAACATCTACCTACTCTGCATAGGAAAGAAGTACCCATTAGATCTCAGAAGTACTTCAGTTCAGTTCAGTTCAGCTCAGTCACTCAGTCATCTCTGACTCTTTGCAACCCCATGAACCGCAGCATGCCAGGCCTCCCTGTCCATCACCAACTCCCGGAGTCCACCCAAACCCAGGTCCATTGAGCCAGTGATGCCATCCAACCATCTCATACTCTGTCGTGCCCTTCTCCTGCCCTCAATCTTTCCCAGCATCAGGGTCTTTTCAAATGAGTCAGCTCTTCGCATCAGGTGGCCAAAGTATTAGAGTTTCAGCTTCAACATCAGTCCTTCCAATGAACACCCAGGACTGATCTCCTTTAGGATGGACTGGTTGGATCTCCTTGCAGTCCAAGAGACTCTTTAAGAGTCTTCTCCAAAACCACAGTTCAAAAGCATTAATTCTTTGGTGCTCAGCTTTCTTTATAGTCCAACTCTCACATCCATGTGTGACTACTGGAAACACCATAGCCTTGACTAGATGGAGCTTTGTTGGCAAAGTAATGTCTCTGCTTTTTAATATGCTGTCTAGGTTGGTCATAACTTTCCTTCCAAAGAGTAAGTGTCTTTTAATTTCATGGCTGCAGTCACCATCTGCAGTGATTTTGGAGCCTCCAAAAATAAAGTCAGCCACTGTTTCCTCATCTATTTGCCATGAAGTGATGGGACTGGATGCCATGATCTTAGTTTTCTGAATGTTGAGCTTTAAGCCAACTTTTTCACTCTCCTCTTTCACTTTCATCAAGAGGCCCTTTAGTTCTTCACTTTCTGCCATAAGGGTGGTATCATCTGCATATCTGAGGTTACTGATATTTCTCCTGGCAATCTTGATTCCAGCTGTGTTTCCTCCAGCCCAGTGTTTCTCATGATGTACTCTGCATATAAGTTAAATAAGCAGGGTGACAATATACAGCCTTGACGTACTCCTTTTCCTATTTGGAACCAGTCTGTTGTTCCATGCCCAGTTCTAACTGCTGCTTCCTGAGCTGCATACAGGTTTCTCAAGAGGCAGGTCAGGTGACCTGGTATTCCCATCTCTTCACTTAATTGTGTTAAAATAATGTTAACAATTGTCATTTAAGTGAAAGAGACTCTTTTATGCTAAATTATTATTAGAAAAATTATGATTATATGATTATGGACAATTAGTAAATATTTGAAGGGTTAATTTGTCTGTTTTGTTTAGAATAATAGAATTTTGGAGCTGAAAAGAACTTGATGTATTTAACTTAGGCTCAGAGAGGTTTTATAGAAAGAACTGATAAAGAGTTTGGTCTCAGATGCAGAGACTGGAGTTATGCAACCACAAACCAAGGAGTACCTGAGGCTCCTAGAAACTAGAAGAAGCAAAAGGATCCTCCTCTAGAGGCTTCAGAGCATCACCTCGATTTCAGACTTCTACTTTCCAGACCTGTGACAGAAGTTTCTTTGTCTTAAGCAACCTAGTTTGTGGTAATTTGTTATGGCCACCCTAGCAAGCTAGTACATGTGCTGATAGAGTGTCATGAAAAACAAGTTTCTTTGGTATATGAACTTCCAAAGAGTTAAACTGACATCCTCTCTATGGTTACAAAGTTTTAAAAAGGGTTTGGATGTTGGAATCAAATTGCTATGATTCATATTCCAATTGTGCCCCTTACTTGATATGACCTTAGGCAGTTTGCCTAATTTCTCTATGCTTTGGTTTCTTCATCTGTAATAGTTTGATGATGATAAATAATAATATGATAATAATAATTGTACTTAGTCTATAGGAAGAAACAAGATGCTACAATAGTTAAACCAAAGGAAAAAAAATTTGATGTGTGGATAAAGGAAGTAGGCAAAAAGATTGAAAATATGACTGTAATGTTGAAAAAATGGTTGCTAGTCATATTGATGCAGTTTTCTGGGGGAGAGAGAGGAAACTGAAGAAAATGAAATGAATTTCCATGCTTCATCCTAAATTGGAGGCATTTTGAGGCACGTTTTTATGTAATCAATAAGAGCCTGAAGTACTAAGATAAGTAGCAAGCAAAAGTAAGTTGTCAATTCCTTTTTGTTGCTAAAAAATTTTGTGTTACGGAACTGCTGCTAATTTTATACAAGAAGTTTTGCTTAGAAACTGAGACCTTAGACCTTAGACTTTAGGGAAAAAATCATATGTTGAACCCATTTTGAATGTATAACAGTGATCCGAACATGAACAAGGGGGCTTTTGCTACATCTTAGCAATTATGTAGAATGATCTGTAGAAGATACTGAGGAGGTTTTACATGCCCTTAAGGATTATGTCCTGTTGATAGAAAGCTTAAACACTCTAGTAAAAACTAAGTAATAATAGCTACCATTTTACTGAATGCTTACTATATGCCCAACACATACTAGGTGTGTTTATATATGTTATTTGAGTCATCAACATATTTACTGACACCTACAATGTGCCGTGCACTGCTCTAGCTATTGAGCATAGATCGGTGAGAGGTCTGGCAAGATGGTGGAGGAGTTAGGAGGACATGGAGTTCGTCTTTCCCCACAGATGTATCAAGAATACAAATGGAACAGTTCTCACAGCGCACCTGCTGAATACAAGCAGGGAACCTTGGACACCTAAAAGGACAAGAGAGACCCCCATGTAAGTGAGAGTCTAAAATAAAGACTGTTACAAGAGACAAAGAAGGATACTATATAATGGTCAACGAATCAATCCAAGAAGAAGATATGACAGTTATACATGCACCCAACATAGGAGCACCTCAATATACCAGGCAAATGCTAACAGTCAAAAAAGGGGGAAATCAACAGTAACATAGTAATAGTGGACTTTAATCCCCCACTGACACCAATGGACAGATCACCCAGATAGGAAATTAATAAGGAAACACAAGTCTTAAATGAAACATTAGAACAGATGGACTTAATTGATATCCGCGGGACATTCCATCCAAAAGCAGCAGAATACACTTTCTTCTCAAGTGCACATGAAACATTCTCCAGGATAGACCACATCTTGGGTCACAGTCAAGTCTTGTAAATTTAAGAAAGCTGAAATAATATCAAGCATCATTTCTGACCACAATGATATGAGATTAGAAATCAATTACAGGAAAAAAAAAAACTGTAAAATACACAAAAACATGAAGGGCAAACATTTTACTAAAAAAAAAATGGATAACTGAAGAAATCAAAGAGGAAATAAAATAATACCTAGAGACACGTGGCAATGAAAATACAATGATCCAAAACCTATGGGACACAGTGAAAGCAGTTCTAAGAGGGAAGTTTATAGCAATACAATCTTACTTTAGGAAACAAGAAAAATCTCAGCTATACAACCTTACTTAGCAACTTATACCCAAAGAGACTAGGGAAAAAAGAACAAGCAAGACCCAAAGTTACTAGAAAGAAAAAAATCATAAAGATCAGAATAGAAATACCTGGAGATGAAGAAAATAAAAACAAAGATCAATAAAATTAAAGGATGATTCTTTGAGAAGATAAGCAAAATTTATAAACCTGTAGCCAGACTCATCAAGAAAAAAAGGGAGAGGACTATGAAAAAGGAGAAATTACAAGTGACACCACTGAAATACAAAGGATCATGAGAGCACTACAAGCAACTGTATGCCAATAAATTGGACAATATAGAGGAAATGGACAGATTCTTACAGAGGTACAACCTTACAACCCTGAACCAGGAAAAAATAGAATATATGAACAGATCAATCTCAAGTATGAATTGAAACTATGATTAAAAAACTTCAAACAAATGAAAGTCCAGGACCAGATTGCTTCACAGGCAAATTCTATACAACATTAAGAGAAGAGTTAGCACCAACCTTTCTCAAACTCTTTCAAAAATTGCAGAGGAATGAATACTTCCAAGCTCATTCTACAAGGCCATCATCACTTTAATACCAAAACCAGACAAAGATATTACAAAAAAAGAAAATTACAGGCCAATGTCATTGATGAGCAGAGATGCAAAAATCCTCATCAAAGTATTAGCAAACCAAAAACAACAACACGTTAAAAGGATCATACACTATGATCAAGCAGGATTCATCCCAGGGATGCAAGGATTTCTCAGTATACACAAATCAGTCAATGTAATATAGCAATTAACAAGTTGAAAAATAAAAATCATACGATCAGCTCAATATATGCAGAAAAAGTTTTTTAGAAAATTCAACACTGATTTATGATAAATATTCTCCAGACAGTGGGCATAGAGGGAACCTACCTCAACATAATAAAGCCATGTATGACAAACCCACAACTATCTTCAGTTCAGTCACTCAGTTGTGCCCGACTCTTTGTGACCCCATGGACTGCAGCACACCAGGCTTCCCTGTCCATCAGAAACTCCTGGAGCTTACTCAAACTCATGTCCATTGAGTTGGTGATGCCATCCAACCATCTCATCTTCTGTCATCCCCTTCTCCTCCTGCCTTCAATCTTTCTCAGCATCAGGGTCTTTTCCAGTAAGTCAGTTCTTTGCATCAGGTGGCCAAAGTATACATCATGCTCAATGGTGAAAAGCTCAGAGCATTACCCCTAAAATGATTAAGAAAGATGTCTACTCTAGACATATTTATTCAAGATAGTTTTGAAAGTCCTAGCCATGGCAGTCAGAGAAGAAAAAGAAATAAAACAAATCCAAATTGGAAAAGAAATAAAACTTACTGTTTGCATATGACATGATACTATACCTAGAAAACCCTAAAGATGCAACCAGAAAACTACTAGAGCTCATCAACAGCATTAAAACATGTATAATATCATATAAGAAATGAATCGCCAGTCCAGGTTCGATGCAAAATACAGGAAGCTTGGGGCTGGTGCACTGGGATGACACAGAGGGATGGTATGGGGAGGGAGGTGGGAGGGGGTTCAGGACGGGGAACATGTGTACACTTGTGGTGGATGCATGTTGATGTATGGCAAAACCAATACAATATTGTAAAGTAAAATAATAATAATAATAAAAGAAAAAAAATCAATTTGGTAAAGTTGCAGTATACAAAATAAATACCCAGAATCCTGTTTCATTTCTATACAGTAACAATGAAAGATGAGAAAGAGAAAATAAAGAAAAAATCTTATTTATCATTGCATTAAAAAGAATAAAATATCTAGGAATAAATCTACCTAAGGGGGCAAATGACCTGTACTCAAAAATCTGTTAGACCTTGATGAAAGAAATCGAAGATGGTACAAAGAGATGGAGAGATATACTATGTTCTTTGGAAGAATCAATATTGTCAAAAGGACTATACTATCCAAGGCAATCTACTGCTGTAAGACAGCACCCATCAAATTACCAATAGCATTTTCCACAGATTTTTACTTTTACAGTTTGTATGGAAGCACAAAGGACCCTGACAGCCAAAGCAACCTTCAGAAAGAAAAATGGAGCTGGAGCAGTCAGGCCCACTGACTTCAGAGTAGACCACAAAGCCACAGTACAGTGTGGTACTGGCACAAAAAGGGCACAAAGGAGAGGGAGCCAACAGAGGGTGAGATGGTTGGATGGCATCACCCACTCAGTGGACCTAAGTATGAACAACCTCTGGGAGATAGTGAAGGACAGGGAAGCCTGGTGTGCTGCAGTCCATAGGGTCGCAAAGAATCAGACCCAACTTAGTGACTGAACAACAGCAACAACTAGCACAAAAACAGAAACATAGATTCATGGAACAAGAGAGAAGGTCCAGAGAGAAACCCACATACCTATTTTCACCTAATCTATGGCAAAGGATGCGAGAATATACAGTGGAGAAAAGACAGTCTTTTCAATAAGTGGCTCTGGAAAACTGGACAGCTACATGTAAATGATTGAAATTAGAATACTTTCAAACACCATACACAAAGATAAACTCAAAATGGGTTAAAGACCTCAACGTAGGTCCAAATACTATAAAACTCTTAGAGGGAAACATAGGCAGGACACTCTCTGACAAATCACAGCAAGATCTTCTTGATCCACCTCCAGAGTAATGAAAATAAAAGCAAAAATAAACAAATGGGACCAAATTAAAATTAAAAGCTTTTGCACAGAAAAGGAAACCATAAACAAAATGAGGAGATAATTCTCAGAATGGGAGAAATATTTGTAAAATTAAGCAATTGACAAGGCATTAATCTCCAAAGTATACAAATAACTCATGCAGCTCTATATTAAAAAAAAAAACCCAATGTAAAACTAGGCTGAAGATCTAAATAGACATTTCCTGAGGAAGATATACAGATGACACAAGAAAACATGTTCAATATTACTAATTATTAGAGAAATGCAAATCAAAACTGCAATGAGATATTACCTCACACTAGTCAGAATGGTCATGATCAAAAAAAATCTATAAACAATAAATGCTGAAGAGGATATAGAGCAAAGGGAACCCATCTATACTGTTGCAGGGAATGTAAATTGATACAGCCACTATGAAGAACCATATGGAGATTCCTTTAAAAACTAAATGATGCCTTAAAAAACTAAGTGATGCCATCCAACCATCTCATCCTCTGCCATCCCCTTCTCCTCACGCCCTCAATCTTTCCCAAAATCAGGGTCTATTCCAATGAATTGACTCTTTGCATTAGGTGGCCGAAGTATTGGAGCCTCAGCTTCAGCATCAATCCTTCCAATGAATATTCAGGGTTGATTTCCTTTAGGATTGGTTTTTCTCCTTGCTGTGCAAGGGACCCTCAAGAGTCTTCTGAGGCGTGGAGAAATATCTATTGTATAAATGACTAAATTAGGAGAATGAGGCTTATGTGGTAGCTTTGAAATTAATTAGTTGTGTGATTTTTTTGAACAGATTGCTTGACTTGTCTGCATCTTGGTTTGTAAAATGAGAACTTTCCAAGCTTTCCTACTAAATGACCATGAATGATAGCCAGTATTCCCAGCAAGTCCCTGATTCTGTGAAGGCAAGTCAGCTCATACAGGGAAAGGAGGAGGATGACCTGAAGACCCAATGCACCATGAACGCATTTATTTCCCTGCTCACTCAGCAGTTCTGTCTTCCTCTTTGCCTTCTCAACTCCAGCTTTCAGCCAAGACAGTAAAGGTGGAGATAGAGTCTGTCTCTGTCAGGGTGACATAACTCTTGAGGTTTTTCTTCCTGTCAGAGGATTTGATGATATGTGTGAATAGACACTTTGGCCAGGCTCATGCTGAATCTGGGTTCCTCCCAGCCTCTTTAAGACACTAACATAAACTTATCCTTGTTCTCAAGCCTTGCATTTGGACTTGGCTTGTCTGGCCTTTCCATCTAGTAACTATATGTTCATCAAAAAGAAAATTCTAATGTCAGTAGCTAAGCACTAAGAATTATGTGATGAGTCAGAAAAGATTTTGAATTATTGTGTCTTGAGGCCTGAACTTAATAAATTTCCTTGAAGATGTGGGCTATGAATAACCTTAGAAAAGGAGAATGATTTTTGCTGATAGCAGAGGCAGAATCAAATAAAATTCTTCCTTTGAAAATGGAATTTTTAATGACTTCTATATTTACCATTTCTGGAGTTACGTTTACAAGATGAAGGGGAAAATCTGATATAAGTAAAGTTGGCTGCAGGATATCATTAGGAATATTCTCACCTTTAGCCTTCCTGGGGAAAGTTACTTTGTCTCTTATAGGCAAAGCCCTCTCCTTTAACAGAAAATTTTGAGCAAGGCCAGAAGCCAGCAGACCAGCTGAGTCCACATGGATGCTTTATTCTATTCAAATGAACACTAAGTGCTGCAGCGTATTGGCAAAAGCAACCAATGCTCAATCTGCTTGCCTATTGGCAGGTAAAAATAAGGGCTGCATGGTGGAATATGTTTTTAAGCCGATGACGCATGGCTCTTGCAGACTAGAAACATTTGATAAGCCAGTAAGTCAGTCCTCGTCTCAGAACTATATATGTATATATGTAAAATTAATATATATATATATATATATATATACACACACACACATATATATATTTCAACCCACAAGACTCACTAGCAAATAGTGCTATTTAGTTAACCATTTACACATATTCAGTTCTGTTTTCCTTGCCTATTCTCACAGACTGATTTTAATTCATGGTATTTTGCATTATGTTAACTGAATCACAAAGAGGAATGACAGAAACAGGCCAACCTTGATGTGGCACAGTTCAATGTGACAACAGGGGAACTAGCATTTATATATCACACAGCAATTTTCAAAGTAGACTTGACCGCCTGCAGTCCTGGGATAGCTAGACTTGACCACCTGCAGTCCTGGGATTGTTATTATGCTATCTGGATGGAGGGAAGTTGTGTTTGGCTCAGGAAAGAGGTGCTGGGCCAGGGCCTTGACTCCAAGCTCCTCATCAAGTTCCAACTTGTTTCTTTTTGCTATGCTGCTCCTAGAACTGGATTTGAAGCACTAACTTCCCTTATTTTTCTTAGAGAGTTTCAGTTAGGTTTTGTGAGTGGTTCAAAGTATGGGTAGAATATAAAAAATGTTGACTGAAACCTAACCTTCTTCCATGTCCCAGAGGGGTATGGTATTTCTTTTCCCTTCTACTGTCACAATGAGGGTACTTTGGCAGGAAAGGCATCTTTGTTAAGTAAATTCTCTTTTCTCATTTACCACTCTTTTTTTCCCCATATTTTACATAATCATTCTCATTTTGAGATGCTGCTTTTACTAATCTTTATTCTTTTATATTTTTTCTTTTTTGCTATTTTAGTGTTATCAGTCTCCTTTCATGTTTTTGTACCCCTTCTAGTTTAATTCTACTTTTAGAATCATTCTATTATAACTTGTGATTCTGTTGCTTTGACAAAACCTCACCAAAAATTTCTTGGAGTGTTCAGTTCAGTTCAGTTGCTCAGCTGTGTCCGACTCTTTGTGACCCCGTGAACCACAGCACGCCAGGCCTCCCTGTGCACCAGCTCCCAGAGTCCACCCAAATCCATGTCCACTGAGTCGGTGATGCCATCCAACCATCTCATCCTCTGTCATCCCCTTCTCCTCCTGCCCTCAATCTTTCCAGCATCAGGGCCTTTTCCATTGAGTCAGCTGTTCGCATCAGGTGGCCAAAGTATTGGAGTTTCAGCTTCAACATCAGTCCTTCCAATGAACACCCAGGACTGATCTGCTTTAGGATGGACTGGTTGGATCTCCTTGCAGTCCAAGGGACTCCCAAGAGTCTTCTCCAACACTACAGTTCAAAAGCATCAATTCTTCTGCACTCAGCTTTCTTTATAGTCCAACTCTCACATCCATACATGACCACTGGAAAAAGCATAGCCTTGACTAAACAGACCTTTGTTGACAAAGTAATGTCTCTGCTTTTTAATATGCTGTCTAGGTTGGTCATAACTTTCCTTCCAAGGAGTAAGCGTCTTTTAATTTCATGGCTGCAATCACCATCTGCAGTGATTTTGGAGCCCAGAAAAATAAAGTCAGCCTCTGTTTCCACTGTTTCCCCATCTATTTCCCTTGAAGTGATGGGATCAGATACCATGATCTTAGTTTTCTGAATGTTGAGCTTTAAGCCAACTTTTTCACTCTCCTCTTTAACTTTCATCAAGAGGCTCTTTAGTTCTTCTTCACTTTCTGCCATAAGGGTAGTGTCATCTGCATATCTGAGGTTATTGATATTTCTCCCAGCAATCTTGGAGTGTTGAGTCCTTTCAAATGACACGTGGGGTAAGGAAGATGTTAAGAGTCTATGGTTGGTTAAATAAATCTGAGCCACTCTATCTTGAGCCCTGGAATAGAAACCAAGGTTCTCTGATGATTCTTAATATAAAATGAAGGAAATGAGAAAATGAGTCAGGAATCACCCTCTTATCATCCCGAATTTGTCATAGCAGCACATGAAAGTGTTTTAGGAGTTCATTGCTTTTCAATGATGGATCATGTTCCATTGTATGAATTTACCAAAATTTAGTCTGTGGACATTTGGGTTCTTTCTACATTTGGTTAAAATTTATAAAGCTACTATGAGTCTCTGTTTTCATTTCTCTTGAGTATCATTTGATTCCCTCCAATAAAGTGTAAGAGTTCATGCCACTTTGTATCTTATTGGCACTTGGAATTCTCAGTCCTTTTAATTTTAACTATTTTAATAAGTGTGCCTCTCATTGTGGTTTTAATTTGTGCTTCTTTAATGACTGCCGATATTGCACTTTTCATGACCTTCTTTTTGCCATCTGTATCTTCTCTTGGTAAATCATCTATTTAAACATTTGGGCTTCCCAGGTGGCACTAGTGGTAAAGAATCTGCCTGCCAGTACAGGAAATGTAATAGATGCAGGCTTGACCCCTGGGTCGGGAAGATCCCTTGGAGGAAAAAAATGGCACTCTACTCCAGTATTCTTACTGGAAGAATCCCATAAACAGAGGAGCCTGGTAGGCTACAGCCTATGGGGTTGCAAAGAGTTGGACATGACAGAGTGTCTGAGTGCAGCACCATTTAAATATTTTGGCTGTTTTCTTCTTAAATTAAAAACTTTGTCTTACTGAAGTATGACTTCTTTATACAATATGAATGCATGTGTGTATGCTTAGTCACCCAGTCATGTCCAATTCTTTGCAACTCTGGATTGTAGCCCACCAGGCTCCTCTGTCCAAGGGACTCTCCAGACAAGAATACTGAAGTGGGTTGCCATTTCGTCCTCCACAGGATCTTCCCCACCCAGGGATCGAATGTGAGTCTCCTGTGTATCCTGCATTGCCAGGTGGATTCTTTACCCGGAGCCATCAAGGAAGCCCATATATTAATAATGTGAATATGAGTCATTTATTAGATATATGGTTTGCAAATATTTTCTTATATTCTGTATTTTGTCTTAATTTTCTTAATGATGTCTTCCAAAAAGTTAGTTTTAAATTTTGAAGCACAATTTATCAGTTCTTTTAATGAATGTAAATTTTGTGTGCTGCTTAAGTAATCTTTGCCTAACCCAAGTCACAGAGATTTTCAACTATGTTTCCTTCTAAAAGTTTTAAAGTTTTAGCTTTTATACCTAAGATTATGGTCCACTTCAGGTAAATTGTTGTATATGGTGCAAGATAAAGACTGTAGATAAGATTTCTCTCCCTTCCTCCTTTCTTCTCCCCTCTCCTCTCCTCTCCTTCCCTTTCATACTGTCTCCTCTCTCCCTCCCCTGCTTCTCCGTCTTTTTCCTCCCTCTTATCTTCCTTTCCTTCCTTTCCATACAGATGTCCAATTGTTCAAGTATCATTGTTAAAAAAATCCTTTCTCCATTGAAATATCTAGTTGCCTTTGTAAAATAGCAATAACTCATATATATATATATATATATATATATATATATGAGTCTATTCCTATATTCTTATTTAATTCTACTGGTAGATATATCCCAATACCAGACCATCCTGTGTACTTAAGCTTTATAGTATAATCTTGAAGTTGGTTAGCAGACATTTGATCCTGTCCAAAATATCTGTAAGACATTTGTTCTGTGCCAGAGGATCCTTGGCATTTGGTCCCATACAAAATATTCAGGAGTATATTTTGGTTCATGCCAGATGGTTTTTGGGACAGGATGGAATATCAAGGATCTTTTGTTATGGACTAAATGTCATGAACATTTTAGACAGGACCAAATGCCCTGCGAGCTTGAAATAAGATAATGAAAATACTCTCAGTTCAGCCACTCAGTCATATCCAACTATTTGCGATCCCATGGACTGCTAAAAAGCCTCTTGATGAAAGTGAAAGTAGAGAGTGAAAAAGTTGGCTTAAAGCTCAACATTCAGAAACTGAAGATCATGGCATCTGGTCCCATCACTTCATGGGAAATAGATGGGGAAACAGTGGAAACAGTGTCAGACTTTATTTTTTTGGGCTCCAAAATCACTGCAGATGGTGATTGCAGCCATGAAATTAAAAGATGCTTACTCCTTGGAAGGAAAGTTATGACCAACCTAGATAGCATATTGAAAAGCAGAGACATTGCTTTGCCAAAAAAGGTTTGTCTAGTCAAGGATAGACAAAAAGATAGATAAAAAGGATGCTTTTTCCAGTGGTCATGTATGGATGTGAGAGTTGGACTGTGAAGAAAGCTGAGTGCCAACGAATTGATGCTTTTGAACTGTGGTGTTTGTTTGAGAAGACTCTTGAGAGTCCCTTGGACTGCAAGGAGATCCAACCAGTCCATTCTAAAGGAGATCAGGCCTGGGATTTCTTTGGAAGGAATGATGCTAAAGCTGAAACTCCAGTACTTTGGCCACCTCACGTGAAGAGTTGACTCATTGGAAAAGACTCTGATGCTGGGAGGGATTGGGGGCAGGAGGAGAAGGGGACGACAGAGGGTGAGATGGCTGGATGGCATCACTGACTCGATGGATGTGAGTTTGAGTGATCTCCGGGAGTTGGTGATGGACAGGGAGGCCTGGCGTGTTGCAATTGATGGGGTCGCAGAGTCAGACACGACTGAGCAACTGAACTGAACTGAACTGAACTGAGTCAATTATTGCTATAGAGCAAAGTGATTCAGATATATATATATATAAAATTGTTGTTCATTTGCCAAGTATCGCCTGACTTTTTCCACCCCATGAACTGCAACATGCCAGGCTCCTCTGTCCTCCACTGTCTCTTGAATTTGCTCAATTTTCTGTCTGAAGAGTGAGTGATTCTGTTTAACCATCTCATTCTCTGCCACCCTTATCTCCTTTTGCCTTCAATCATTTTCAGCATCAGGGTCTTTTCCAGTGAGTTGGCTCTTTGAATCAGGTGGCCAAGGTATTAAAACTTCATCTTCACCAACAGTCCTTCCAATGAATATTCAGGGTTGATTTCTTTTAGGATTGACTGGTTTGATCTCTGTACAATCCAAGGGACTATCAAGAGTCTTCTCTAGCACCACAGTTCAGAAGCATCATTTCTTTGGTGCTCAGCCTTCTTTATGGTCCAATTCTCACATCCATACATGACTACTGGGGAAACCATCAGTTCCGTTCAGCCGCTCAGTCATGTCTGACTCTTTGCGACTCCATGGACTGCAGCACACCAGGCCTCCCTGTCCATCAGCAACTCCTGGAGTTTAGTCAAACTCATGTCCATTGCATCCGTGATCTCATCCTCTGTCTTCCCCTTCTCCTCCTGCCTTCAGTCTTTGCCAGCATCAGGGTCTTTTCAAATGAGTCAGTTCTTCACATCAGGTGACCAAAATTATGAAGTTTCAGCTTCAGCATCGGTCCTTCCACTGTATATTCAGGACTGATTTCCTTTAGGATGGACTGGTTGGATCTCCTTGCTGTCCAAGGGACTCTCAAGAGTCTTCTCCAACACCACAGTTCAAAAGCATCAATTCTTTGGGGCTCAGCTTTTTTTATAGTTTAACTCTCACATCCATACATGACTACTGGAAAAACTGTAGCTTTGATTATATGGACCTTTTTTTTGCAAAGGTATACACTGTCCAGGTTTGTCATAGGTTTCCTTCCAAGAAGGAAGCCTCTTTTAATTTCATGGCTGCCGTGACCATCTGCAGTGATTTTGGAGCCTCCAAAGATAAAGTCTGTCACTGTTTCCATGGTTCCCCCACCTATTTGCCATGAAGTGATGGGACTGGATGCCATGGTCTTCATTTTCTAAATGTTGAGTTTTAAGCCAGCTTTTCACTCTCCTCTTTCACCTTCATCAGGAGGCTCTTTGGTGCGTCACGCTCTTTATGACACACCATAAAGGTGGTATCATCTGTGTATCTGAGGTTATTGATATTTTCCCAGTAATCCTGATTCCAGCTTGAGCTTCATCCAGCCTGGCATTTCGAATGACGTACGCTCCATTTAAGTTAAATAAGCAGGGTGACAATAAACAACCTTGATGCACTCCTTTCCCAATTTGGAACCAGTCCATAGTTCCATGTCCACTTCTAACTTTTGCTTCTTGACCCGCATACAGGTTTCTTAGGAGACAGGTAAGGTGATCTGGCACTCCTATCTCTCTAACAGTTTTCCACAGTTTGTTGTGATCCACACAGTCAAAGGCTTTAGCATAGTCAATGAGCAGAAGTAAATGTTTTCTGGAATTCCCTTGCTTTTTCCATGATCCAGTGAATGTTGGCAGTTTGATCTCTGGTTCCTCTGCCTTTTATAAACCCAGCTTGTACATCTGGAAGTACTCAGTTCACATACTGCTGAAGCCAAGCTTGATGGATTTTGAGCATAACCTTGTTAGTGTGTAGAGTGAGTGCAATTGTATGGTAGTTTGAACATTCTTTGACATTGACCTTCTTTGGGATTGGAATGAAAACTGACCCTTTCTAGTCCTGTGACCACTGCTGAGTTTTCCATATTTGCTGACATATTGAGAGCAGCACTTTAACACCATCATATTTTAGGGTTTTAAATTGCTCAGCTGGTATTCTGTCACCTCCACTAGCTTAGTTCATAGTAATACTTCCTAAAGCCCACTTGACTTCACACTCCAGGATGTCTGGCTCTAGGTGAGTTACCACACCATCACTGTTATCCGGGTCATTAAGACCTTTTTTGTATAGTTCTGTGTATCCTTGCCACCTCTTATATATACACTTATACATTCTTTTTCTCATATTCTTTTCCATGGTTTATCAGTCGGCATTGAATATAGTTCCTTGTGCTTTACAGTAAGACATTGTTGTTTATCCACTGTCTGTATAAAAGCTTATATCTGCTAACACCAACCTCCTACTATATCCTTTCCTCAATCCTCTTCCCCTTGGCAACACTCAATCTTTTCTCTATGTTTGTGATTCTGTTTCTATTTCACAAATAGGTTCATTTGTGTCATATTATAGATTCCACACATAAGGGATATCATATTGTATTTGTCATTCTCTTTCTGATTTGCTTCACTTAGTTGATAATCTCTGGTTCCATCCATGTTGCTTCAAATGGCATTATTTTGTTCTTTTTATGACTGAGTGGTATTTCTTATACAACTATTGTTAATTGCTACCAAAAAGCCCACTGACATTTTGATTGTCTTGAATCTGTAGATAAAGATGAGTATAACTGATACCTTAAAAATGTTAACTCTTCTAATTAATGAGGATTATAAATCTTTTCATCAATTTAGGTCTTCTTTAATTTCATTCAGCAAAATTTTGTCATCTTCTATATAAAATATTGTGTATATTCATATTTTTCCATGAATATTTTATATTTTTAATGCTATTATAAAATGGTATAGCTTTTTAATTTATATTTTCAGTTATTCCTTGCTAACATATAGAAACAAAATTTATTTCTTCATGTTGGTCTGGTAAAACTGCTAAACTCACTAATTCTAGTAGCAAATTTTTAAATGTAGATGACAAAATCATCTAAGGAAAAATCATTTCTTCCTTTCTAATTTAATGACTTTTATTTCTTGGCTCACTGCATTGATTAGAACCTTCAACCTAACGTTACCTTGTTAATGTAGAATCTTTTAAAATATCTTTTACTGTATTGAGGAAGGTTCCTTCTACTTTTACTTTGTAGTTCGTTATTCAGTTTATCATCAGTAGTCGTTCAATTTTGTCAAATGCTTTTCTTGCATCAATTGATATGACCACATAATGTATCTTCTTTAGATTGTAAATGAGGTGGATTACACTGATTGATTAAAATACATGACTTAACCTTGTATTCCTGGGATAAACCCTACTTCATTGCAATTTATAATTTTTTTTACAGTTTGCCAGATTGGATTTACCAATATTTTGTAAGGATTTTACATGTATGTTCAAAAGATACATTCTGTATGTTCAAAAGCTGTATTTTGTGTCTATGTTCTAATTTCCTTTTTTGTTTTATAGTGGCTTTGGCTGATTTTGGTGTGAGTAATGTGAATCTCATTAAAAGAGTTGGGAAATATTCCCTCCTCTTCTATTTTTTGGAAAGTTTATGTGATGCTGTTTTTTTTTCTTTAAATGTTTGGTGAGATTTGGCACTGAAACTCTCTGATACTGGAGATTTTCATTGATTATGAGAGTGGAATGTGGGGAGTTTCTGAATATAATTTTGTATTTTCTTATATCTTCCTTCAGTTCTGGCACAATTTCTCTTGGGTTTCATATACTTTGAAGTTTTGTTACTAGGTGCATGCACACATAGGATTGTTATGTCTTCTTTGTGAATTGACCATTTATTTTCATGTAATGTATCTCTTTATGTCTGATAATTTTCTTTGCTCTAGATTTAGTTTTTCTGATATTAATATAGCCACTCTAACTTTCTTTTGATTGATGTTTGAATCAAACATGAATCTCTGTATATCTTTTCTTAATACTTTGCCTTAGATCTTCCATATTATATTTGAAATAAGTATCTTGTAACAGCCAATAGTTGGGGTACATTTTTCAAGTCCATTCTGACAATTTTGGTCTTTTAATTGTTGCACTTTTAGTTCATTTACATTTAGTGCAATGTGTATATGTTTGGATTTTGGTTTTCTAGGTTATTTCTTTTTGCTTTGTTGCTTCATTTGTCTGTTCCTCACTTAATCCTTTTCCTGTCTTCTTTCAAGTTATCTGAATGTTTTTAATATTTCATTTTTAAATCTTGTGTCTTTAAACTATATCTCTTTTTATGTGTGAGTGTGAAAGTCGCTCAGTTGTGTCCAACTCTTTGTGACCCTATGGACTATACAGTCCATGGAATTCTCCAGGCTAGAATACTAAAGTGTGTAACCATTCCCTTCTCCAGTGGATCTTCCCAACCCAGGGATGGAATCCAGGTCTCCTGCATTGCAGGCAGATTCTTTACCAGCTGAGCTTTCAGTGTTCTGGAGAATACAATATGCATACTTACCTTTTCAGTGTCAACTTAGACTTACGTTACCACTTCAGTTGAAATATAGAGACTTTTCCACTGTATTGGTCCCTTTTTCTTCATCTTTTTATGTTGTGATTGTCTTGTGTATTAAATATACGCCCATTGAAATCACTTTGGAGAACTTTAAAATTTTCTTTCAATCATTATAGTAGCCAGAAGAATGACTTCCCAAAGATGTCCACACTCTAATCGCTGGAATCCAGGAATATGGAAAGGGAACTTTGTGCATGTGATAAAGAGCCTTCATGTGAAAACTTATCTTAGATTATGCAATAGCCCCAGGGCCATCATATTAAATCCTTAGAAATTAAGGACCTTTCTGAATTGTAGTCAGAGAATCAGAGAGAATGTACTGTGTGAAGGACTTAGCCCACTGTTTCTGGCTTTGAGGATAGGAGAAGAGAGCAATGAGCCAAGGAATGCAGAGACTCTCTAAAAGTTGAAAGATGTAGAAATGGATTCTCTTGTAGAAAGGGATACAGCTTTGTCAATGCTTTGAACTTAGCCTGGTGACTAGTGTTAGATTTATCTACTGTACTGTAAGATCATCATTGTATTATTTCAAGGCACTAGTTTGTGGTAATTTGCTATACCAGCAATAGAAAACTAATAACACTATCAAATATATTTTATAAGACTCAAGAGAAGAATAATCTGTTATATTTATGCAGATATTTACCACTGCTATCTCTATTTCTTCTTTCCTGATATGCTGATTGTCTTTCTATTATCATTTCTTTCTGTCTGAAGGACTTCCTTTAGCAGTGTCTTAGAAGAGGTTTGTTGGCAATTGGTTCTTATAGATTTTCTTAGGCTGAGAATGCTTTCCCTTCGTTTTTATTCCTGAAGAATATTTTCACCAGTTATAGAATTCTTTGCACAATTTAAAATATGTTATTCCCTTCTTTCTGGCCTTCATGGTTTCTGATGAGAAGCCTGCATTCATCCAAATTGTTGCATCCTTGTAAGTAATATGTCATTTTTCTCTGTTTGCTTTCAAAATTTTTTCTTTGTGATAGTTTTGTATTTCTATTGTTTTCA
The DNA here is from genome assembly GCF_027580195.1 of Bos mutus. Classification (NCBI taxonomy): domain Eukaryota; kingdom Metazoa; phylum Chordata; class Mammalia; order Artiodactyla; family Bovidae; genus Bos; species Bos mutus. The sequence goes on along the minus strand of NC_091621.1, from coordinate 36,965,285 downwards.
GCAGTTTGATTATGATATGATTAGCCATGGATTCCTTTGCATTTATCCCATTTGGAATTCACCCTGCTCCTTGAATCTCTTGTTTATGTCTTTTTGCAAATTTGAGAACTGTTAGGCCATTATTTCTTGAAATATTCCTTTTTTTTTTTTTTTTTTGCTATTGAACTCTTTCCCTTCTCCTGGGACCCTGATTATATTAAGGTTATTTTGTCTCAGGTTCCTTTTTCTATATTCTATATTCACATAAGTACAAACAAACAAAACAAAAGCAAAACAAAAAATCAACCAAACAAAAAAACTTATTTCTGTTATTCTGATTGGATCATTTCATCTGATCTATATTTAAGCTCACTGACTCTTTCCTCTGTCATCTTCATTCTGTTACTGAGCCCATTCTAATGAGTTCTTAAATTTTGGTTATTATGCTTTCCATTTCTAAAATTTCCACTTTGTTCTTTTTTAATCTCTTCTATTTATTTGCTGCCACTTTCTATCTTTTCATTTGTTTGCCTTTATTTTATGGAGTATTTTAAAATAGCTTTTTAAGTGTCTTTTTCAGATAATTCCAACATCTATGTTATCTTGGCATTGGTAAATGTTGATTTTATTTTTCTCATGTAAGTTGAAGTTTCCTTCATTTTTCATATGCCAAATAATTTCAGATTATATCTTGAACATTTGAATATTGTTAAGTGCTTTGAATTTTAAGTACTATAGAGCACGTCATTTTTTTTTTTTAGAGCAGGCAGTTGGCCTTGTCAGATTTAGACTGTGAGTTTTGACTAGCCTTCTTGGAGAGATTTCAAAGACATTATAGTATATTCAGTTTTATCTCATGTGAGTATCACCCAGAGGCAGTCTTTGACTTGAGTGATGGTATATTTCTTAGAAGTACTCACTGCCACTGTGGTGGTACTCGAAACTCTGGTCTTCTTTCTCAGTTTTCCTGCTACTGCCTAATTTTCAGAGTCCTCATATACGCTATGCATTCAAATACTCCAACCATACCAGGTTTGGAATCATTAAGTGGGAGAGAAAGGGTGAGGTCTGCTTTTTCCGTCTCACCCAGGATTAGATTCTCATGCATACTTTAATTCTTCAAAGCTTTTCACTCTTATTTGTTTAAACATTTCCAGTGACACCATCTCCTTCCATTTTCTATAGTCTCTTATTTTACGTCTCTGAATAATTGTGTGTTGGCTCTTCTAATGGTAACATTCTTCATGTTTTCCATCTCCTTATCATTCTTGCCTGATTTTCAACAATATCTTCAGATCTCATTTTTTATTCCTACATTTCCCCCCTAATTTCCATCTTTATTTTATCTGCTGCTTTTTATAGCCAATGCTTTTAAAAATTTAATTTTTAAGATATATGTTTATTTCTAGAGGGCTCCCCTGGTGGCTCAGATGGTAAAGAATCCCCTGTAATGCTGGAGACCTGAGTTTAATCCCTTGGTCAGGAAGATCCCTTGGAGAAGGGAACAGCTACCCACTCTAGTATTCTTGCCTAGAGAATTTCATGGACAGAGGAGCTTGTGGGATTACAGGCCATGAGGTCACAAAGAGTTGGACACGATTGAACAATTAACACTTTCACTTTATTTCTAGAAGTTCTATTTGGTTTCCTTTGAAATCTGCCTAATAATTACTCACATAGTTCTGCACCTTCATTATTTTTTCTATGCCTTAAAAACTCTAATGATTTAAAATATATTTTTTAGTATTTTTGATTATGCTTTTCAGATATACTGAGTTCATGAGATACTAATTCTCTTTTTTTTACATGTGTTTGCCTCCTGAATGATTTTCATGGTATTTTACTTCAATGCAATTTATTATTGTTATTATTTTGTGCTTATATTTTCATCAGAATTTTTTCTTTTATATGCCAGAAGTTGTGGAAGCTCCCCTAATAGAATTCTTACATTTGCTTCTTCAGGACATGCTGGGGGTTTTATTCTAATTTTTGATTTTAGAATTTCTTATACCAGTGAAGATGTAATTTTAGATCATGTGCTCATGTCAAGGCTTGAGATTTGACATTTTTTATAGTTAGAACCAGACATGGAACAATGGACTGGTTCTAAATTGGGAAAGGAATGTGTCAAGGCTTATGTCAATATACAAGTATATTGTCATCATGCTTGTTTAACTTATATGGAGAGTACATTATGTGAAATGCTGGACTGGATGAAGCACAAGCTGGAATCAAGATTGCTGGGAGAAATATCCATAACCTCAGATATGCAGATGACACCACCCTTATGGCAAAAGCAAAAGGAACTAAAATGCCTCTTGATGAATGTGAAAGAGGAGAGTGAGAAAGCTGGCTTAAAACTCAACGTTCAAAAAATGAAAATCATGGCATCCAGTCTTATCACTTCATGGCAAATAGATGGGGAAACAAGAGAAACAGTGACAGACTTTATTTTCTTGGGCTCCAAAATCACTGCCTGTAGACTGCAGCCGTGAAATTAAAAGACGCTTACTCCTTGGAAGAAAAGCTATGACAAACCTAGACAGCATATTAAAAAGCAGAGACATTATTGACAAAGGTTTGTCTAGTCAAAACTATGGTTTTTCTCATAGTCATGTATGGATGTGAGAGTTGGACTATAAAGAAAGCTGAGCGCCAAAGAATTGATGCTTTTGAATTGTGGTGTCGAAGAAAACTCTTGAGAGTTCCATGAACTGCAAGGAGCTCCAACCAGTCCATCCTAAAGGAAATCAGTCCTGAATATTCATTGGAAGGACTGATGCTGAAGCTGAAACTGCAATACTTTGGCCACCTGATGTGAAGAACTGACTCATTGGAAAAGTCCCTGATATTGGGAGAGATTGAAGGTGGGAGGAGAAGGGGATGACAGAGGATGAGACGGTTGGATAGTACCACTGACTCAATGGACATGAGTTTGAGTAAGCTCTGGGAGTTGGTGATGGACAGGAAGTCTGGCATCCTGCAGTCCATGGGGTCACAAAGAGTCAGACATAACTGAGCGACTGAACTGAACTGATAGATGACTTTGTTTTCTACCTACAGTCATATGCAACTGGCAAACATTCTTGTTCTTGGGTCAACATGCAAAATATGTGTGTATATATATATACAATATAATACTTCAAATCTCCATATTCTTATTGAAAGGATCAGTAACATCCTTATGGCTTTGGCCATAATTCATTGTTTCTAGTTCTCGTGTGGATGATAAAGTTCTACTCCATTGTCTTGAGGTATGTACCGCATCTGAAACCTTTGTGTCCTACCCTCTGATAATCATCACCTGAATCAGTTTTTTTTCCTGCCAATTTTCAGTTATCTTTATTTTTCCCTGGCATCTGGGAATATTTTCTTTCTTTTTTAATTTAAAGTTCATCTGTGAATAAAATATTCTTAGAAATTTTATTTAGCTTTGAGATGTATTTATGAATACAGGGTTTGTAGAAGCTACCATTTTGACTGAATTTTATGTGGTTAGTATTTATATTAGTTTTCTCTGAATACTGAAACAAATCACCACAAATTTAGTGATTAAAGCAACAGAAATTTATTATCTTACATTTCTGTAGTTTAGAAGTCTAAAATAGATTTCACTGGGCTACATCAAGATATTGGCAATATTGTGTTTCTTTGTATGTGTGTTCAGTTCAGTTCAGTCACTCAGTCATGTCCAACTCTTTGCGACCCCATAAACTGCAGCACACCGGGCCTCCCTGTCCATCACCAACTGGTGAAGTCTACCCAAACCCATATCCATTGATTCGGTGATGCCATCCAACCATCTCATCCTCTGTCGTCTCCTTCTCCTCCTGCCCTCAATCTTTCCCAGCATCAGGGCCTTTTCCAATGAGTCAGCTCTTCGCATCAGGTGGCCAAAGTATTGGAGTTTCAGCTTCAACATCAGTCCTTCCAATGAACACCCAGGACTGATCTACTTTAGGATGGACTGGTTGGATCTCCTTGCAGTCCAACGGACTCCCAAGAGTCTTCTCCAACACCACAGTTCAAAAGCATCAGTTCATTTGGATATTTGGCAAAACTAATACAATTATGTAAAGTTTAAAAATAAAATAAAATTAAAAAAAAAAAAAGCATCAGTTCTTCTGCACTCAGCTTTCTTTATAGTCCAACTCTCACATCCATACATGACTACTGGAAAAACCATAGCCTTGACTAGACGGACTTTTGTGGACAAAGTAATGTCTCTGCTTTTTAATATGCTGTCTAGGTTGGTCATAACTTTCCTTCCAAGGAGTAAGCGTCTTTTAATTTCATGGCTGCAGTCACCATCTGCAGTGATTTTGGAGCCCAGAAAAATAAAGTCAGCAACTGTTTTCCCATCTATTTCCCATGAAGTGATGGGACCAGATGCCATGATCTTAGTTTTCTGAATGTTGAGCTTTAAGCCAAAATTTTCACTCTCTTCTTTCACTTTCATCAAGAGACTCTTTAGTTTTTCTTCATTTTCTGCCATAACAGTGGTATCATCTTCATATTTGAGGTTATTGATTTTTTTCCCGACAATCTTGATTCCAGCTTGTGCTTCTTCCAGCCCAGCATTTCTCATGAGGTACTCTGCATATAAGTTAAATAAGCAGGGTGACAATATATAGCCTTGACATACCTCTTTTCCTATTTGGAACCAGTCTGTTGTTCCATGTCCAGTTCTAACTGTTGCTTCCTGAGCTGCATACAGGTTTCTCAAGAGGCAGGTCAGGTGGTCTGGTATTCCCATCTCCTTCAGAATTTTTCACAGTTTATTGTGATCCACACAGTCAAAGGCTTTTGCATAGTCATAAAGCAGTAATAGATATTTTTATGGAACTCTCTTGCTTTTTTGATGACCCAGCGGATGTTGGCAATTTGATCTCTGGTTCCTCTAAATATGTGTGTATATGTATATTTATTTTTTTCCTCTGATTTTATCTTTCAGTTTTCAATGTCACTTTTGTAAATAGTGTTACAATTCATTACTTTGGTTGTACTGCTATAGAAAGATCTTTAATTTCCTGATGAATAATTTCCTTTGAATTAATTCAATTCAATTACATTAATTTCATTTGTGTAGTTTTGAAAGTTTGTGAAGTTACATAAAACAATACTTCATCACATTTAAGTACGGATCTACTTCTCAAAAGTTTACAAAATTAGAAATAGAATCAAATAGAAAAACTGATAAGGAAAGATCATTTAAATTTAATTTGGAAAAACTTCCAGATTCTGATATTTTTCCTTTAAAAATTCCAAAGACAGAGCTAAATATGTTCCACTCATCCTTTTATAGTATGCTACTAAGTTGCTTCAGTCATGTCCAACTCTGTGTGACCCCACAGACTATAGCCCGCCAGGCTCTTCTGTCCATAGAATTCTCCAGACAAGAATACTGCAGTGGGTTGCTGTGCCCTCCTCCTATTATAGTATAATTGAGTATATATTGCCCTGCTGGAATCTCAGACTCTACCCAGTAGGTATTTTGGTAACTGTGTAGGCTCCTTTCGAGAATTCAGAATGTACTTGTTTGGATGGAAAATTAAGAAACTCAGTTGACCTTTGTTTGTATGCTGCTGCTGCTGCTGCTAAGTCGCTTCAGTCGTGTCCGACTCTGTGCGACCCCATAGACAGCCTCCTACCAGGCTCCTCTGTCCCAGGGATTCTTCAGGCAAGAACACTGGAGTGGGTTGCCATTTCCTTCTCCAATGCATGAAAGTGAAAAGTGAAAGTGAAGTCTCTCAGTCGTGTCCTTTGTATAGATTAACATTTTAATCGCTTTTCAAACTTCCTCAGTATGGGACTTAAGTGTCATTATTCAAAATTTACCTCAAAATTTAAAGGAACCTCTATCTATCGATCTACCATTTTTGTCTTTTTTTTTGGCATAGGCAGGCACCCTGACTGCTGCCCTTGCCTCATGCTGTGTGCTTGTCCTGGAGAACCGGAGCCCGGACCTGGGCGCTGTGTTTGGCAGGGGGCGCGCGAGGTCCCGGAGCTGTCCAGCAGTTTCCGGCTAAGTTCTCCCCTGCTCTCTCCGCGCGGGGGAAGCTCTCCAGCGCCCCGCCCCGGGCAGGGAATCTCTCCCCCGGAGCTCCCAGGGCTTCCCAGGCTCGCCACCAGTCTCCGCCCGTTTCTCCCTACTTCCAGCCCCACCGCGGGAGTCTAGCTGCTTTAGAATCTTCCTCCGCAAGCCTCCGAGAGGGATTCCCCTCTCTAGTCCGCGGGGCTGCGCTTCCCTCCTTTGCCTAAAGGGCGGGCGAGCGCGTCTCCATCTAGCCTCGCCTTCTGCAGTTGGGTGGTCCTTTCTCTTTCTCCGTCTGTCTTTCTAGACACGCGCCCAAAATTGAGGGGTGAGAGCAACGACCGCCCATCAACTTAGCACCTTGAAATAAGATCTTTCGATCCCGAAGGAGCTTAGCGTAGCCGGGATCGGCGAGAGAGGGAGGACGCGGCGGAGGTTGTCGCCGCTCCGGGGTTCGCTAGACGGGGCTTGGGGACCGAAAAGCCCGCGTAGGAGAGGGACGCGGGGCGCCGGGCCTCGCCCTCGGACTCCCTCCCTTCTCCTCCTCTCCCCGCCTCCCCGACACGCCCCTCCCTCGCCGAGGAGCAGTCTCTCAGCGCGTCTCCCGGCGCTCTCTCCATTGTCTCTGCCTTTACAACAGGTTCGGGCGGCAGGGAAGACGGGCGGGTGCGGGGCCACCCCAGTCTGGGCTTTCTTGGGGCTGCCTCCTTTCCTCCGGGAGTGTGCTCCTTCCGCTGCTCTGATTGGGCTCAAGAGCTAATTTCCCGGCGGAGCAGCCCCCGGCGAGGCCGACCCCTCCCTCCGGGCCCCGTCCCAACCCGCGCCCGCCGCCTGGGCTCTGCGTGTGGGAATGATGTGCGCATTGGAGGGTCTAAGTTCTTCACGTGCTTGGGGGGTCCTCCCTTTTTTTTCTTAGCAACCAAATCGTACTAATCTTACTAATCAGTAAATCCAAGCCAGCGGCAGGAAAGACAAGCGATATTTTTTTCCCGCTTGATTCCAAGAACCTCTTCGATTTTTATTTTTAAAGAGGGAGACGATGGACTGAGCAGATCGGCACCATGGAGTCTCGGGTCTTACTGAGAACCTTCTGTTTGCTCTTCGGTCTCGGAGCAGGTGAGTGGCCGCAGAGCTGGGGCGGGAGAAGGGATGGCTCCCACCTCGGGGCAGCCCCAGTTGCCTGGGGACACCTCGCTTTCCCTCCACCTGAAGTAGGTCTGGAGTGGGAAGCTTGGAGTCGGGGGTGGGTTTGGATTTGGATTTTTTTTTTTTTTTTAAATCCCTGTGCTTATCTTGGAGACCGCAGGGCGGGTCACACCCCAAGTCTAGGGTCTGAGGGCCGAGGGGAACTTTGCACCGAGCAGGGTTTAAAGTAGGTCACGGAAATGGGACTGGGTGCTCCGCTATTTAAAGCTGGGCTGCTGATCTCAGGTAAGGCTCTCCGCGGCCGCGGAGGCAGTCGCCTCTCGTCGTCAGTTTCCAATATTGTCTCGAAGACGCGGTTCTTTGCTGCCCTGAAAGAAGAGGCTTGTATTCTGATGGAGCTTTTTCTTTCTTTTCTCCTCCCTTCCCCACTCCCACCAGTTTGGGGTCTTGGTGTGGACCCCTCCCTGCAGATTGACGTCTTAACGGAGTTAGAACTTGGGGAGTCCACGACCGGAGTGCGCCAGGTCCCCGGGCTGCACAATGGGACGAAAGCCTTTCTCTTTCAAGGTATGAGGAGCGTGCTCAGTCCCCAGCGCGGTTTCAGTTCGGATAACCCCGGGAGGAGCTGGCCTGGCCGCTCCTCCTAACTTCTGTTCTGCCTCATGGATGACAGTATCTGAGCTGAGACGTGGAGGGGTCAGTGTGAAATACACACATCTTCCACCTCTTTTTAAGTGGCTTGTTTCTCTCTTCTCCCGCCCCCTCCTCTTCCTTACTTTGTACTCTTGCCAGTCTAATAGATAGTTCCTTAATTACTGTGCAGAAACTCCGATGGCAGATGGTTGATTCTGGAGTCTGGGGAACAATGAATTATAGCAAACACCACATCTGGGTGAAATTGATTTAGGTAGGAAATAGGGTAGCTTAATCTTAGTTAAGACATTGCTCTCTGAAAGTTTCAGGTACAATAGTGCTCAGTTGTGGACGAATTTCTTTATGTGGGTAGCTTTGTGGGAAAATTAAATCTTTCAATAGTTGTAAGCACTGTATGTCACAAACAATATATTTAAGATTCCTCATTGAAAGATAATGATTCTTCTCCATCAATAACAAGAGAAAAGAAATAATATTCTCTTAAAGTATTCTTTGTCTCACCATTAATTGTGTACTTAGGAATTTAAAACGTTTTTGTTGAAGTCAATGGACTGGCTATGCACGTGTCTGCATTTAAATTTACCTGTTTTAGGTAGTCAGAAGCAAACTCCAATGAATCAAACCTTCAGCGTTGATTCACCAACACTTTTGAAGGTTTCTTGGTTTGTGGGGAGATGCTGTAACATGAATATTCTAAAAGGTAGCTAAACACATACAGAAAGAGTAGTTTCCCATATGGTGAAGTACAGATAAAGGCATAAGAGAAGTGGAATTTGGTTTAACATATTTGATGGACTGACTAAAGCATCTTTTCCCCACCCCACCCAGATTTTTCTTTTGTGATTTTGGTGCTGTGCTTTCAGAAACACGGCAACTCATAATTAATAAAGAGTTGGATATGCAAAATAAAACTTCTTCAGCAAAATTACCACCAAGAAATAGGCATAAAATAAAACTTGAGTGTTGCTGTAGAGGTGTTGTTGCTCAATATAGCCAGTATGTGTCACCATGGACAGTAATACCAAAGCTTACAGTTGGAAAAGGAGGAAACTGACCTGTGTTGCATTTATTTTAAACAAGTTTACTCTTACAATATGTTAAATGTAATTTTCTCTTTTAATTATGATGCACCCACTAAATGTTTTTATTATGACAGATATTTGTGATAATATTTTATTTACTTAAGTCTTTTTTTTTTTTGGTGGGGAGTGTGTGTGACTTTGATATTGAATCCTTTAAAAACAATGACCAAATCTAATAAAGGAAATAAGATTAGACTGTCAGCAAATTCACAGAGTGGAATAAAGGTCTTATTAGGGTTAAACTCCTGTTTTTTCTTTTTCTTCTCCTTTTTTTTTCAGTCTCTGATTTTTCAATCCCTGTGAACTGTAAACAAAATTATTTCAGGACTGCCAGATTGAGTAACTGGAAAGCTTTATGGAAGCCAAAGCTCCTGATAAATAAATGGCATTGAAGTGTCCTTAAAATTTTGAAAAGTCCTTTAAATTATATTGGTGTTCTTCTTGGCTTTCTCTGAAGAGTGTCTGAGCTGTCACAAATAGAAACCTTCAGGACTGTGCATTTTATGTTCTAATGCTAGACAATTTCTCGGAAATAGTCAGAAGGCACCAATATCTTTTCTGGTTAATTTTAAAAAGAAATGTTTAGTATTCATTTTTATTTAAATTGTCAGTTGTTCAAGATCCGCATTGTGTTGCAAATGAGTTGTCCATAGTTACTATGTATCAGTGCACACTGATGAACTGCTTTTGTTTCTGTGTTGGTACCAAGACCAATATTTAGAAAGATTAAATGCCCAAGAAGCAAGGTTTTAAGAGATTTGGAGATGTGAAGTTTTATTTCTTGTCTAACTGTCAACCTTATTTCATATAGCCAATCAATTAGCAAGTTTTTGCTACTGGGTGGGGACTTCCCAGGTGGCACAGTGGTAAAGGATCTGCCTGCTACTGGTTTGATCCCTGGGTCGGGAAGATCTCCTGGAGTGGGAAATGGCAACCCATTCCAGTATATTTGCCTGGAAAATTCCACAGACAGAGGAGTCTGGCGGACTACAGGCCATGAGGTTGCAAAGAGTCTGACAGGACTGAGTGAGTGAGCTTGCACACATGCCGGTGTTCTCAGTAGGCTTATGTTACTAATGTGTTTATTATGCTGTAATGATTTCTCTTATTCTCAGATTGAGAATTTAAAATTGACAGCAGGTGGGTGTTTGAGCCTGCTTGATAGTTCTGTATTACCTTGGAAAGTTCTGTTCTCTACAATTAGAATGTGGAAACTTGTTAAGAAGTCAGTTCTGACTCCTGTTGCTTCACTGGGATTTCACGAGTTTTAGAAAGACAAAAGCTTTTAACCTCTAAAGACTTTATGGATTTGTTTTATAGTGAATTGAGGGTGCTGCAGATATTTTTGTATAGTTTGTAAAATGTCATAGCAGGAATAGTAACACATTACAAAACCTGTGAGATGCTCTCAGATTTCACATAAACCTAGCAGATAAGTTAGTTTGTGCTGTCAGATATGTTCTAAACAGGTGGGAGAGATTTTCGAACCATCAATTTTCTTCTGCAGTCATACTGTCTTTTGTCTCTTATCTTTGAAGAAATCTCAGCATATAATTTCCCAATGACTTTTGCTCATTTAATATTTTGGTTACTTCATTCTTCGCTTTATTGGTTTTTAAGATGCTTGTAATTTGGTACTTTTCAAATTTAAATACTTCTTTGTAAATTGTCATGCAATATGAATCTACTATTATTTAATAATCATACTTATTATATATATAACAAAACAAAGAGAAATGTGTTTCAAAGTTATATCTGATCTTTATACAAAAGTTGTTTTGTTGTTGAAATTTGGTTTAAAATTGTTTTGGAAATTGAAGTAATAAGATACTAAATTATATCATCCATTGATACATGTGGCTTTTGATCTGTGCCAGTGATAATAATTTTCAAAAGAAACAGGTGAACAGGCAACAATTTGGAATCTGTATCAAGATCTTCCATGTATTTCTAGCTGTAATCTGACTAAGCCACCAAAATATACTTATGTTTTTAACAAATGGAGGACTGGATGCTGAAGAATTCTGAAATGTTGAGGGCTAGTACAATGATAAATAAAATTCTACCAACCTTGTTTAAGGTCGAGGGCATATGATTTTAGATCTTTGGTTTTAACATTTGCCCTGGCTGTGTTCCCAAACTAGATCATTTCCTCTTTGGTTTAAGAAAATTTCTTCTGGGGTGTCCACAGATTTTTATAATACCATTAGTCTCCACAAAAGAAGTAGATAAAATAAAAGCATATTTCCTCCCTGATTTGGTAATTTGGAAATACATTTTTTAGTAATTATTTTTAAAGAACTTTAATATTTTAAAGGGAAAAAGTATTCCCAAGTGTATCCTGATGACAGTATTTGAAAATAAGAATGAAATTGGACATCTGGTGGTGGGTCATTGGCTTGATGAGGCGGTAGCAACTGCATAAGGAATATGAGTGGCAGTGAATATTTGTCTTCAGTGAATATTTGACCTTCAGCGAAGGTCAGAGAGTATCTGTGGACTTAGAAACAGTGATCATTGGTGCCCCATTAGAATAGAATAGCACAGTGACTGAGGGACCAGTCACATGTGACTAAGGGCTAAGTGACTGGGCTTAGAAACCAGATGGAACAAGTGGAATTTCATTATTTGTGTTTCTGTCATAAAGTTAATTTCTATAAGCTTCAGTACCTTCAATTATAAAATTAATGTTGTTATGAAGAATTTTTTGTGCAATTACTGTTCTGCTAGGTATTAGGCATGTAATAGAATTAGGATGTAAGAGAATCTACATCTTGTTTAGGAGTTGTAGGATCAGGGAAGCTCTTTGAAGAAGAATTGCTTAAGCTGATAGCCAAAGGATACCTAAGAGTAGTCTGGGGAAGAGGAGCTGTGGGGATTCAGAAAGACTAACACGGGCAAAGGAAATAGCATGAGCAAAGATCTTTTCCTTGAATGAGCATAGTGTATTTGAGAAAATGGAAGAAACCCAGAGTGGTGGAAACCTAAGCATTGTGATATGAAATGAAGCAAATGAAGATAGCATGGATCAGGTTACACGGTATATCATATTTATACAAGAGAATTGAAAGTTTATCATTATGCAATATATATTGTGGCAGGGTTAATAATAGTCCCTCAGAGATGTTCATATCCTAGGAACCCAATTATATGTTGTGTTACTTGTCAAGGGGGAATTAAGGTTGCAAACCAGCTGCCCTTAAGATAAGGAAGTTTTCTTGGATGATCTAGGTAGGCCTTGTGCAATCACAAAGGTCCTTTAAATGTGAAAGCAGAAGCTAGAATAGCCAGTGTCAGAATGAGGCAAAGAATGACTAGACCTGGACATTGCTGGCTTTGAAGATAAAAATGGGCCACGAGCAAAGGAATGTGGGCAGTCTCCAGAATTTGGAAAATGTAAGAAAACAGATTTTCATTCAGTGTGTCCAGAAGGAATACAGCACAGCTGACACCTTGATGTTAGTCTAGTAAGATTCCATTTGTACTACTCCAGAAATGTGAGATAATGAATTGATGTTGATTTAAGCCACTAAGTTTGTGGTGATTTGCTACAGCAGCAATAGGAAACTAATACAGGTTTTGATAAATGGAAGTGGGAGATGCTATAAGAAGTAAAACCATGGAAATAGCTTGAAATTGTGCAGTAGGCACACGCGGGAAGAATTTTGAGAAGCATGATAGGAAAAAAAGGCTAGATTCCTTTGAATAGACTGTTAGTATAAATAGGGATGTTGGCTGTTCTCCTAGTGAGGACTTAGAAAAAGATGGAAGGACATGGTAGAGAAAACCCAAATCATCTCAGAGAATACCTGAACTGTCATGAACAGACTATTTGTAGAGATATGGACAATAAAGGCAATGCTAGTGAGGGCTCAGAAATCAGGAACATGTTACTGGAGACTAGTGGAAAGGATATCCTTGTTAGATAGTGGCAGGAAACTGAGCTGAATTCTGCCCTGCCGTTATGTGGAAAGTCAAACTTGTAAACATGAATTTAGATATTTAGCTGAGATAATATATATGCAGAGGTGCAGCCTGGCTTTCTCTTACTGCTTATAGTAAAATGTGAAAGGAGAAAGATAGATTGAGGGAAGAAATTGTTAAGCAAAAAGAACTTTACATTTGAGAAATTCTTAGCCTATCCAGATTGCAAAATATGCTGAAATTAGGAGATTTGCTGGTAGGAAAGCCTTTTTTTTGGAAAGAAAGCTGATAGTGTGACCTAAAAACATCTTGGTAGTGCCTCAGAAGTAAAGCCAAAGTATTCAGTTCCAAAGAGGGCTCTTTAAAGAAATTGAACATGTGACATGAATTCCCTCACATATCTCAGTGGAAGCCCGTAATAGAGATAAATCTATCCAAGAGGTATTTGGGCAGGAACCTCTTGTCTGTTGGAATAAATCTCAATGACATATATGGGAAATGCACAAGGTTCTTAAGAAGATCATACCAGCAATAACACTTCTGGCCTGAACGGGAAGTGAGAGGATTTAATGACAGAAGGTTGTTGGACCCCCTAAATTCTACAACTAAGATACTGATTAAACTGTTCAGCTGTAAACATGTGCTACCTTTCATGGGCAGAACTGAGACCCCAAAGGCAAAACTTACAGCCCAGAGGTTTATTCTCGGACCTTGAAACCAGATGCAGTTTACTTGGCTGGATTTCAAAATTGCACGGGTTGGGTGTCTAAATTTTTTAACTTGCATTTTCTCCCTTTTTGAATGGGAATGTCAATAACTATTATCCCATGTCTATCTCACCATTGATTTTGGGAGGAGATAACTTGTTTCTTGAATTTCACAGATGATAGGAATTGTGTCTGAGGATGGATAATATCCAAAGCCTCAATTTTTACCTGATTTAGATGGTGAGATTTGGAGCTTTCGAATTGGTAAAATTTAGACCAGATTTTAAACTTAGAGTTGATATTCTAAAGGCTTGATTGAGTCTTTTGGGGCTTTGGGGATAGAGTAAATGTGGTTTCATTAGGGATGGACAGGTTGTCCATTTACAGGATAGATTGTGGTAGGCTGGATAATGATCCTCCAACTGTCTATGTACTAGATCCTTAGAACATGCGAATATGTTATGTTACATGGAGGGATTAAGGTTGCCAAAGGAATTAAGGTTCATAATCAGTGGACTTTAAGATATGGGCATTTTCCTGGATTATCTGGGTGAGCCTCATGTAATCACTCAGGGGGTTTCCCACTGGGTCCTGGAGGTGGTTCCCCCCAGGACAGTACGCTGGGCCATGGCCATGGCCATGGCCATGGAGGAGGGAGGCAGAAGAGACAGTGTGATGCAATGTGAGAAAGACTTGATTGACCCTTGCTGACTTTGAAGTTGGAATGTGGTCATAAGCCGAGGAATGTGGGCAGTTTCTGGAAGCTACAAAAAGATAGGAAATGGATTATCCCCTGGAACCTCCAGGAGGAACATAGCCTCACAGACACCTCGGTTTTAGCCTAGTGAGATTCATTTTGGACTTCTGAACCTCTAAAACTGTGAGATAATAAATTTGCATTGATTTAGCCATTAGATTTGTGGGGATTTGTTACAGCAGCAATAGGAAAGTGATGTATATGTTAAACATTTATTTTGTAAGTGAATTAAACTTTCTTTTGAGCCTGCCTTCAACTATGCCTGAGAATATATTTGTGCAATGACTGGAAATTTGAAGTAGCCAGTTAAAGTTAACTTAGTCATTTGAGACTTAAAAGTTTAAGTATAAAGTCAGAGTCTTTATACTATATTATTAGTCTTTAAGGGATTCTCTCTATCATTTAATTATGAGTTCAAACGAGTTGCCAGTCCAGGTTCAATGCACGATACTGGATGCTTGGGGCTAGTGCACTGGGAAGACCCAGAGGGATGGTATGGGGAGGGAGGAGGGAGGAGGGTTCAGGATGGGGAACACATGTATACCTGTGGTGGATTCATTTTGATATTTGGCAAAACTAATACAATTTTGTAAAGTTTAAAAATAAAATAAAATTGTAGTTGGAAAAAAAAATAAAAACTGAAACATGAAAAAAAAAATATGAGTTCATTCTCAGAACAAACAGTAAAATCAAGTGATGGGTTTTTTTTGTTGTTGTTGTTTTTCTTTTTAAAAAATATATCCTTCCTCCCCACAACAGGTTAATCCAGAGGTTGAGAGGGAAAATAGAAAGCATGCATATTTTGGAAGTAGAATGGGTAGCACTTAGCATGGTGTTTGGCACCCGGTGAGTGCAGTCCTCAGAACTATGGACTACAAGAATAACTAGAGTTTTCCTATCAAAAGTGCCAGGGATCTCTGTACGATGCTAACGTGGGAGGAGCTGGAACAATCTTGACAGGCTTTGACAGGAGAATGGTCTTGTCTTTTTTTTTGGCTGAGCCAGAATTCCCATGGCAGAGGAGCCTGGTAAACTATAGTCCATGGGGTCGCAAACAGTTGGACACGACTAAGCAACTAAGCACACACACGGCTTGTGGGATCCTAGTTCCCTGACCAGGGATTGATCCTGTGCCCCTGCAGTGGAAGCACGGAGTCCTAACCATTGGGCCACCAGGGTTGTGGCGTGCATCTTCAAAAATAGCTGAAGTGAAGGGCATTTCTTTGGCTTTATTCCATCTCCCACTGGCTCCTTTACCTCTTGCTGGTTCCAGACCCCATTTTTGCAGACACCTATTTTTGGGGGGTTATTTTCTATCTGTAATTCAAATAATTATCTGTCAATATGGTAACTGATAGCTTAGGTAATAGATATTAAAGCCTTGTTAAGGTGTAATATGTCTTCTATTGATTTTCAACTTAATTGATTCATTAATTCAACTTAACAAGTATTTATTTCACTGCTACTGTGTATGCTGCTGCTGCTAAGTCGCTTCAGTTGTGTCCTACTCTGTGCTACCCCATAGATGTCAGCCCACCAGGCTCCACCATCCCTGGGATGCTCCAGGCAAGAACACTGGAGTGGGCTGCCATTGCCTTCTCCAATGCATGAAAGTGAAAAGTGAAAGTGAAGTTGCTCAGTCGTGTTCGACTCTTTGTGACCCCATGGACTGCAGCCCACCAGGCTCCTCCATCCATAAAGAAGTCATAAAGTATATTAGAGAAAGAAAGATGTCTACATAAATTAGGACAGGAGGTAAAGTAGGAACTAAAATTTAATTGTAAATAGTGAAAAAGAAAATTTGAAACTGTAGCATAAAGAAGATAGAACTCTGAAAATTATTTGTCCTAGTCTATAGTTGATGAAATGTAGACAATAATTTAACCATGAGCCAATTACAAGAACAAATAGAATAAAGTCAAGTGTTGGGGTTTTGTTTGCTTATTTTTGCAAAAATACCTAAGGACTGTTCTTAACCTTCTATGAGAAATCTTTCAGTTTGAGGTATTTATTATTTTGGTCAAATTTTTATTTTTCATGTTAAAAATTTATCTATCTGTGTCAGATCATCAAAAGGTAGTGCCTTTGAGTCATGTAAGCATTTCTCTTACATTGTTTTTACTGACTTTATGAAACTTTTCATCTTTTGCTAGGCTTCAGTTTAGAATTGACATTGAAGAGATAGATGCCAATCATATGTGGAAACATTTTATAAGCAAATGGTGTATTGGGGGATATTTTTGTTATGGTAACTTTTGCGTCACATTTATTGAAACTCATATGTGGACTACCGTAATTAAAAAGAATTAACAAGAGAGCTGATGGGAAGAAAAGCACTACTCTTCCCTTTCTCATTAAGGCTGCTGCCAGGAGCTGGATATGGGTACTTGCTGAGTTGTTCTTGATGGGAACCTTCCTGACGTCTTCATTCTGGGAAGGGATAGGGAGCCCAGCCAACCACGTGTCTCTCCCTTCAAAGGAAAAATTTAGAAGGAAGACAACAATTCAGTGCTCAGAAGGTCACACTTAGCTTGTCTAGCAAAGGGAAGAAATTATGGAGGCAATTCCAAGTTCATATTGATGTGCTGTAGTAGTTTCTAGTAGTCATGAACATAGACTTCAGAGCTAGATATCTCAAGGTCAAATCTTGGTTCCTTTGTTAACTAGTGTGAACTTTAACTTGCTACTTATCTCCACTTCCACTGAGATAATGACGGTACTATTTCTTAGAGCTGATGTGTAAAGTATATCAATAAAACTGTGCATGGCATTTACCAAACATTCAATACTCATATATTGTTTTCATTTTGGAATCGGCTTAGCAGCAGGTCAATCTCCCTTGGATTGTTTTAGGGGCTCCCTGGTAGGAAAGCTGGGTTTTGTGGAGGAACTAAGGTAAGGTGACTTGCCGTGTGATGTGGGGATGAAGGTGAAGGTAAACTGGAGTTGGGGAGAAACTGGCCCTGCAGCAGCTCCTGTTCTGTTTTTTCTGTTTGGGCTTTATTGGGGTGAAGAGGACATGCTGATTTGGGTAGAGAGAGATGGAAACAATGGGTCCATTTGTAGAGGAAGAAGTATAATTTGCCCTGTTGTACACTTTTCAGAAGTGGGGGTGGGGCATAGAGTAAATCAACAAAAGATTCAGAATATAGTTCCTCTATAGTCATCCCAACACACATTGCTTTTTAAGTGTGTTAAAAGTCTAGCTTAGATTTTGAGTCTCATATGTACAGAGGATGAGATGGTTGGATGGCATCATCGACGCGATGGACATGAGTTTGAGTAGGCTCGGGAATTGGTGATGGACAGGGTAGCCTGGCATGCTGCAGTCCATGGGGTCGCAAAGAGTTGGACACGACTGAGCGACTGACCTGAACTGAACTGAGTTGTATATAGATTTTGTGTCACAGTATAGTGGAGAGAAGCATTAGAAGTTCTCAGAAACAACCCAGTTTTTTTACCTGTTTCTGTCTGGGTAATCTTGGCCTTCCTTGGCAAAGTACAAATTTGGTCTGTTGGTGGGAGCTGGTGATAGAGGATAAGATTCTGTGGAACCTTGAATAGTGGTTGCAGGGCCAGTGTAGTGTTGGCAGGACCCTTGGGTGGCCCTATGGGTCCTTTATGGATAAAAGTCACTTTCCCTACATTTCCTGCTACATCTTTGACTTCTCTTGAACATATCTTGTTGGAATGATTTTTTCTCCCCATAGTCTCTCTGCTAATTTTCATTCCAGTGTCACTGGGACTCTGATCTTAAGTAATTTACTGTCTTGTTTCCCTATTGAGACAATAAGTTCCCCAGGAGAAGGATCATGCCCTCTATTTTTCCTGGTCACTAACAACTCTGCCGGTTCCCTTCTCTGGATGGTTCTTCCTCTTTCTTTTTCTTGGTGAACTTTTATATATTTTTCAGGACTCGGCTAAGCTACTAATCTTTCCTTTGGTGAAACTGTTGTTTCTTCTGTGCTGTCTTAGCTTTCTCTACTAAAAGAACCACCTCACTGTATTGTAGCTAGGTTTTTTTCTTAATATAAAAACTCGGACCACTTCTGTTTTCTTGCTGCTACTTCCCTTGTCCACACCACTGCCTTCTCTGACCTGGATGATTGTAGTAGCCTCCTAAGTGGTCTTCCTGTTTACACTCTTGCCCCCTTTCAGTCTGTTTTCAGCATAGTTGCTAGAATGATCCTTTCAGCACATAGTTCACATCACGTCACTGCTTTGCTCCAAACATTTAATAGTTCTCCACTTCACTCAAAGGTGAAGTTCTTATTATGTCCTGCAAAGACCTACATGAACACTCCTACCCTGCCCTGTTACTCTCTGGCCTGCTGTTCTCCCCCTTGCTCTTGGCTTTAACTCTACTGGCCTCCTTGCTGTTCCTTAAACAGGCGCGGCACTCTCGTGACTCAGGCCCTTTGCACTGGCTGTTTATTCTGCCTGGAATCCTACTGCCCCAGATATCTAAATGTTTTCCCCCTTTTTTCAAATATTTTATCAACTATCAATTTGTTAATGAGGCCTACTCTGAATGCTGAGTAAAATTTCAACTTGTCTTCTACCCCACAAGTATTCTTCATATACTTTAGTCTGATCTGTTAGTTTTCATAACATTTATTGTCTAGAATGATGTGTAATTCAGTTATCATATTAATTGTTTATTCTCCCTCTTCCCTCTAAAGAGTAAGCTTCATAAGAGCAGGGCTTTGGGAATGTTTTATTCACTAATAGATCAGTCAAGTGTCTACCATATATTAGGAACTCCATAAATATTTGTCACATGAATCTCCTTGTCTTGCTGACTAATCCGAAATCTCCTGAGGCTTGGAACTCTATCTCGTTCCTTCTTGTGGCCTCCTGGCCTATTGTGGTGGCAAGCACAATGTGCTCAGTAAACCATCAGTAAGTGAATATTTGAAGCATTGAATTGAGTCCATTTGGTCATGACAGATCTGGTTGTTTTTGTGTGATGTTTTTATGCTTTATATTTATGTAACTTTAAAGAAGGCTGAAGAGCTCTTCTACTAAATCAAAACACTTCTATTCTCCAGTCATAAGAAAAGGCAAGAAGTTTGAGATGAATTGAAAAAGCGAGTTCTGCTTAACTTAGTCTCTGAATTATTCTGAGATGGCTCTTCTCCACCCCAAGATGAAGTGTGCCACAGGGAAAACAGCAGCATGGTGAGGAACCTGAACGTCATGAATACTTCTTGACAATGAGAGTTTACAGTTTTAGTTTAATATGTTGTGAATTCACCATTTAGCAGAGACACTCATATTCATATGAACGCACTAAGAGAGATTTCCAAGACAGGATTGATTTGGGTTATCCATGCTGTGGTACTTCTCCGCTACTGTAAATGAACCAAACTGGAGTCCTACCCAGAGGACAGCAACCAGAGAGTTGAGAGGTTTGGAAACCATGTCAGATGAGGAACAGATGAAAGAACTTGGGAATTTTAGCCTGGAGAATAAAAGACTGTAGATGTGACCCTGTATTTTAGATATTTGAAGGGTCGTCATGTAAGGGAGGACTTAGATTTATTTTGTGCTGTTCTGGAGCAAAATTTTATCCTGGAGAATAAAAGACAGTGTAGATATGACCTATATTTTAGATATTTGAAGACTAGTCATATATGGGAGATCTGAGATTTATTTTGTACTGTTCCAGAGCAGTGATTCCTAAGTATTAGTCTGATGATCAATGGTTAATTAATTACCTTGTTAGAAATACTCTCAGACCTTCCTAAACTAAGTTTGTATCTCTGGGGTTGAATCCTAGGAATCTACATTTTCAAAAAGCTTCCTGTGATTCTAATGTTCAGCCAAATTTGTGAACCATTGTCTAAGCTGTCCAGTAGAGCAGACACTGGCCACTTGTGGCTCATAAGTACTTGAAATGTGCCTGATACAGACTGAGATGCAGTGGAAGTATCAAAATATACTTGGAGTTCTGAAGGCAATCTATAAAATCACAATATTTTAATATGGATTATATGTTGAAATAATATTTTGATTAAATAGATATATTATTAAAATTAAAATGATGTGTTTCTTTTACTTTTTTAGTGCAGCTAATAGGAACTTAAATTTATTTATGTGACTCACATTTGTGGCTCTCATACTCCTTATACTAGGCAGAACTGTTATAGAGGACAAAACTAGGATCTGCAAAGAAAGTTAAGAAGGGACAAATTTTGAGTTGACATAAGGAAAGCATTTTTAACATATAAATTCAAAAATTAAGAGACTTATTTTAAGCAATATTTGTCCATCCATCCATCCATTCATTCATCCAATAAACGTGCTTCTAATAATACTCAAATAGAGATTAAATGACCTGTATCAAGGAAAATATTTCAGTGGGGGAAGGGTGGGGATTAGGCTGAATGATTTCTAATGTTACTTTAGTTCCAAATGAATGTGAATTATTATCTTTTCTCTTTTACTTAACTTTTCTTTCTATTGTAAGCACGGGTATCCAGGACATCTTCTTTTTCATCTCTCTGACAATCTGTGGCTCTCTCTTCAAAGCAGTTCCCTTTTAAAAAGCATCTTGGATTGTTCTAATACTCTGAAGTTTGCTACTGAGAGACATCTTGTCATTGACTACTGTGCTCTGCATTGTGCATCTCTTTTATAAATATTTCTTCTTTTACAAAATTGAGATATAGTTGACTTTCAATGCTGTGTTAATTCTGCTATACATCTAAGTGATCCAGTTAAGCATATGTACATTCTTTTAATATTCTTTCCATTATGGTTTATCACAAGGTATGGAATACAGTTCCCTGTACAGTAGGACCTTGTTGTTTATCCATTCTATACATAACAGTTTGTGTCTGCTAACCCCAAACCCCCAGTCCACTCCTTCCTCCCCCTGCCCTGGCGCCCTTTGAGTCTGTTCTTTACGTCTTTGAGTCTGCTTCTGTTTTATAGATAGATGTTTCATTTGTGTCATATAAATATTCTTTCTTAATAAAGTGATCCACTTTATTTCTTCCATACATGGTGTTTGGTTTTTAATCTTTTTGCTTGTCTATTTAAATGGAGAATCCCTTTGGCAAACAGTATGTCTAATTCTATGTTCTTATAGTCTAACACATTGTACTGATGGACCATTAAATGTCCCAGAAAAAGTGCCAAATAGATTAAATATTTCAGAGCAGAACATAACCTATATTTTTAGAACTAATTTAAATTTCCGGCAGTAATTGATAGCTGAACATCCTCACTTTGAGTTGTGTGTGTTGACATACACTTGTAACAGAGCAGAGTTCTTCCTGGAGACTGACAGATTGTTTTTTTTTTTTTTTTTAAAAAGGCACGTAAAAATGGTTGCTGTGTGCTACCAATGAGAGGCAGTGCTCCTAGTAACTGAATGTTGAACCTGAATGTTTCCTGAGAGCCTGTTGATTTTGGAGGAGGACATGTTGTTCGCTGATATGCTTTGGTATTTCTTTCTATGTTTCATGAAATTGCTAGTTATACTATAAATACAGATTTATTTAAGTGTATGACTAATCCTGAGAGGCAGCTTATTTTATGGTACTGTCATTCATATATTTGTTCTTCCTTCTGAGACATTTTCAAAAGTTGGGTTAATATATATTAATGTTACTGCTTTTGTTTATACTGCCTATACTCTGATGTTCAGAGTGAATTTATATAGGATACTTAGTAGATAATTCAAACATCTTAGAAAAGCACTGTGACTCTAGGCTTTCTGATTTTGCCTTTTAGGAGAAAACAGAGATTTTTGTTACAGGAGAAGAAACATCATACCCCCAAGTAAAAGGGACAGATACTTTAAGATGTCTCAAAAGTGGAATTGTTTAATCCAAATTTGAGACCAAAGAATCCACACTTGGGCTTGTCGGGGGTTTTAGGACACTTCTGTTTTATTATTATTCTAAAAGAAAACACACAGACATGACTTTACCAAATTTCTTCAACTTAAAATTAAAGGTTCAGAAATTGGAACTCATTTTAATTGGACTTTTAACATTTCAAACTCAAATGTAATTTGCTTTTAGCATAACCCTTACCAAATCCTTCTTGAAGTCCATCACTAATTTCTATGATGAACAATAATCCTGAAAAGATAGGACATTGTTTTAAATTGCGATTTTCATAGGCAATTATGGGTTAAAATTAAGAATTATTTGAGGTTGAAATGAACTGGTGATAAGCACTTGAGTTGGAGTGTGAAGATGACGTATGGGAATTCCCAAAAAATCAGGCCTATAAAGGGGACGAAAACACAGAATAGATGTGTTTTTATTGCTCCTCACCTTGAAAACACTGACTGTGATGGAGAGGTCAATTTTTTTCAAGTTGCTGCAAAAATTTCATTATCCTTATCATAGATACCTCTCTACAACAAAGTATCTCATAGTCCATTTCATCCCTTTGCTGCTGTGGGTCCACTTTTTAATAACTGAGTTGCATTTCTGGTGAAAATAGTGTAATTTAAATTGTTCTTTGATAACACACATCCAAATTAGAATATGTTTCAGAGACCAATGGAAAAAAATGAGTGTCGACTCTGTGAATCTTTGACCAAGCAGGGAACTGTTGTATGGGAGAAAGAACCTGCCTATTTAATGACAATTACTTTTTGTTATTTTGGTCAGCAAATTAGTGAAGTTGGAGGGCAAAGTTGGGAGAAGGCCAGATATTTTGTGGAAAGTTGCAGGCGCAGTCTTGTTTCTAAAATTTTCTGGGATTGATGTTAATTAATTTCACAGGCATCAGACAAGTAAAAGTCGGATTTTAAGTAAACATTCACTCTCTGAGCTGCCTCATAAAGAAACTGGAGGGAATGTTTAAATTGTAGCCATCTGTATGTAACAAAGCTTTTCTCTTGTGGGGAAAACACAGAAAAGAGGGGCAAATACAGATCTAACTCTAAAATTTTTAGACTTTCTGAACTTGTATAACTGTGCAACAAATATATACTATTGGGAGATATCAGAGGCTTCATTTTCTTTCCATGGTGTCTTAGAAGAAGTAGGTAAGGAAAATAAAATTTGTTTTTCTCCAACAGTGTGAGATGTGACTCCATGGAAGGAAACGTTTGTATTGTTAAACTGAGATACTGCTTTTCAGGTTCAAGTCTCTCTATTCAAAAAAAAAAAAAAAAAAAAGAGTATATCGAATGCTTTGTTGATATTGATGACCACTGGACAATGACTGCATTTAGGTTCTGATGGATTAAATGGAGAGGATTCGTAAAATAAATCCATAAAAATATGAGAGGGTGATGGGAAGTCTGTAATAAATGTTCTTTGTTCTTGTGGCAGAGGGACTTATTTTTAATTACAGAAAGCAGAATGGAGTGAAAGCAAAGATCAAATGTTTTTGAAGGGCAAAATCCGTCTTTGTGGCATTGTACGTATTGAAGAAGAATAAGATATGGCAGATGACGCAAAAACAGATTCATCTGTCAGTATGTGATGCATGAAAAGACCTGGGTAGTGCTGGCTCTGGAACTGGGTCTCACTGGCACACTATCCTGCCAACATTTGGAACTGAAATAGGCCATCTTGCACATGGCATATCCTCCCTCTGTAGGAGGACTGGGTTTATGATAAATGTTAGTCAGCCACTATTCCATCCTCCAGAGAGACCCATGAAACTTTTTTGCATTTTGATTTTAAAAGCACTGTATCTTTGGAACTATAGTTTAATTCTGTCTATAGCTAAATGCTTGTTAAGTCGCTTTAGTTGTGTCCGACTCTTTGCGACCCACTGGACTGTAGCCCGCCAGGCTGCTTGGTCCATGGGATTCTCCAGGCAAGAATTCTGGAGTGGGCTGCTATTTCCTCCTCTGGTCTATAGTTATCAGTTCAGTTCAGTCGCTCAGTCGTGTCTGACGCTTTGCGACCCCATGAACTGCAGCACGCCAGGCCTCCCTGTCCATCACCAACTCCCGGAGTTCACTCAAACTCACGTCCATCGGGTCGGTGATGCCATCAAGCCATCTCATCCTCT